>NC_064827.1:15000-1215000 GCF_024166365.1 Elephas maximus indicus
CCTGGCACTTCAGGTCCTTTACAACTCCCTTGAGTACCTGCAAACACGTGGGGACACTAAGGCCCAGAGGGCCACTGTCAGGGACCAGGGAGCCAGATGGCAGTGTTAGAGTGGTGGATGGGGGCACAGAAACATCCTCTCAGTGCTTCCACACCAAGGTCTTGCAGGGGCAGGGGCACTGCACCTCCCTGCGCCTGCCCAACACACCTTTGTCGGACTAGACACATCCAGCCTAGGAGCAGGTCCCCCCGCCGGGGTCCCTGTGTCTCCTACCTTATAAGAAGCAGAGCACATAGAGCAGCAGGAAAACCCACCTCTGCTCTACACGTGGTTGGTGCCCACAACCGGCACCAGTGACCCTCAGCGCATCCAGTGGCATCAGGGCCCCAGGCAGGGTCACCTGGCCACAGCCTTGCCAATAGTTAAGAGGGCTGGTGGGGCAGGGCAGCACAAGGGGAGGAGAGGAAGGGGTTGAACAGCCAGGAGAAGGACCCAGTATAGGGAGTGAGGAGGTGGGAAGGAGCAGGAAGATGCCCAGGTGTAGGGAGTAAGGAAATAGGAGAGACGGAGAGACGGGGGTGGGGGGCGGGCCTGTGTGGGGAGTGGGGAGTGAGGAGGTGGGAGGGGTCAGGAGAAGGCCCAGGTGTATGGAGTTAAGTACCAGGTCTATGTTGGTATCTACTTGATGGCACCTAACAACAGTAATCAGAAAACAATGAAATGGAAAACAGTAGAATGGTAAGAGAAAGGGTGAATACAAAAATAAAGACACGGTCTTAATTGTATTTCAAATGAATCATATAATCACAAAGGAAAATGAACAAACAAAAAGAATCAATTCAAGTAAATTAAAACACAATACCCTGATTATATATTATCAGGCTTTAGATTAAAACAGCTGCAAAGCTACCCCTGGGGTATGGCCCCCCCGACACACTTTTAGCTCAGTAATGAAGTCACTCCTGAGATTCACCCTTCAGCCAAAGATTAGCTAGGCACACAAAACAAAATCAGACTAAAGGGGCACAGCAGCCCGGGGGCAAGGACTAGAAAGCAGGAGGGGACAGGAAAGCTGGAAATAGGGAACCCAAGGTCAAGAAGGGAGAGTGTTGACGTGTCATGGGGTTGCTAACCAATGTCACAAAACAATATGTGTACTAATTGTTTAATGAGAAGTTAGTTTGTTCTATAAACCTTCATCTAAAGTAGGAAAAACGAAAAATAAAAACAGCTGCAAAGAATTTTTGTCTACTTAGGTGTGGGTGTAGCAATTCTGAAATTATTTTTGTGTGTATTATGTAACTGAGCAGGCCTGGTGACACAGTGGTTAAGTGCTCAGCTGCTAACTGCAAGGTCAGCAGTTCGAACCCACCAGGCACTCCACGGAAGAGAGATGTTTAACAGTTTGCTTCCGTAAAGATTACAGCCTTGGAAACCCTATGAGGCGGGTCTACTCTATTCTATAGGGTTGCTATGAGTCAGAATCTACTCAAAGCCAAAGGGTTTTTTTTGTTTGTTTGTTTTTTGTTATTATATAACTGGGTACATGATTAAGTCTATTGCTATTATTGAGACCTTGGGTTTTCCCTACTGGAGAAAGGAGATACAGATACTGAAGCGGGGAGGAGAAGGTAGTAGCCAGGGTGTTGGAATAGAATTAGAGCTATTAGCATCTATTCATAATGTGCACATATACTTACATGAAGAAAACAAAAATCTTCACAACATCATGATACATGGTGAAGAAATTGAAGTTTTCATACTAACATAGTGGTGAACTTTTCATGATACATTTAAATAGTAATTAGTTTAAATAGGACAGCGTTTTCAGTAGCAGGTGCAGGGCAGTGAATTACCAGTATATACCCCTTCTAGCCATGGTCTTCTAGTTCCCACAAAATGATTGGGTGGGACTATGCAAATAGGGTTCTCGTGGCCTACCTGGGGGATTAGACAGCTTGCTAATAATGCAAATGAGATGCATAGAATGCTTGGGGGTGGGACCATGCAAATAAGGTGTATGGAACCCTAACAAGGGTATTGGTCAGTTTTGCCATCCTGCTATGTTTAAAGGCAGCCAGTCCCAGGGGCAGAAGGGGTGACCTTACCACCATCAAGAAGAGCCAGTAGTGGAGCGTGTCCTTTGGACCCATGGTCTCTGTGCTGAGAACCTCCAAGATCCAGAAGACAGAGCTGTAACACTGGAGACGGCACAAGATGGCAGGCAGCACGGCAGAGAAAGAGCAGCGGCAGCACCAGGAGACCAGCACAGGATGGCACAGTGGGTTTCCCGGCCCGTGGAGCAAGGTAGCTACAGTGGGCATGCTGACTCACAGAGCCAGAGAGTTGAGCACCGTCGGGCAGGAGGCCTGCTGGCAGAATGAATGCAGGGCAACGGATTGCTTTTGGTCTTATAACTGTGTGAGAAACTTTTAAATTTTGAGGGGCTGGTAGGTCTAATTGGAGAGATTTCAGAACTAAAATAAAGCACTCCATCCACAACTTAAACTGAGGGTTCTACACTCCTGATAATCACTCAGCTTCTGTTAAAGTTTACTGTTTGAAAAACAAAGCTCAGTGGTGCTTGTTACGAGTGTTCCTACAACTGGCCTTAGAAAAGGTTTCATTGAGTTGTTAAAATTAGACCCTAGACATAAACATGTTGTTTTAACTACCTTAGGAAGTTCTCCAGCAAGTGCCTAGGCTAAAAAGCAGTTTATTTACACTTTCCTAACTAACGGTCAGGTCTGTGTCCAAAGATTCCAATTAAGTTGGCCCAGCTGCAAATATGTCACTAAACTGTCATGTCAAAATTGTTTATACTTTTCATTTTAGAAATATTGCCTTAGTTAAATTATATCAAGCATGAGAGATATGTGTTAGACTCTAAACTGATGTAAAGAAAGTTTCAGTTAATTGCCACCCTTGTTAATCTCACCTCCTTTCCTGCCATTGGTTTGAAGGCAAGTTGTTATCTGTGCTCACTCTACTTTTTAAATATCTCTTTATTTTGCCTGTAAGGCAAAGCATACCACTACAGCCAAACTGAACACATGCTCTCCCAAGGGTAATTCCCTCAATAAATTTAATTTTTTTTAATATCAAATTAGAGTGTTGGTTCAGTGACTTCACAAGGACAAACTCTCACCCAACTGATTGGGTCGTTGTTGTTAGGTGCTGCCGAGGTGGTTCCAACTCATAGCGACCCTATGCACAACAGAACGAAACACTGCCTGGTCCTGTGCCATCCTCACAATTGTTGCTATGCTTGAACCCATTGTTGCAGCCACTGTGTCAGTCCATCTCATTGAGGGTCTTCCTTTTTTTCACTGACCCTGTACTTTACCAAGTATGATGTCCTCCAGGGACTGATCCCTCCTGACGACACGTCCAAAGTATATGCGACATAGTCTGTCCATCCTTACTTCTAAGAAGCATCCTGGTTGTACTTCTTTCAAGACAAATTTGTTCGTTCTTTTGGCAGTCCACAGTATATTCAATATTCTTCGCCAACACCACAATTCAAAGGCATCAATTCTTCAGTCTTCCTGATTCATTGTCCAGCTTTCACATGCATATGAGGCGATTGAAAGCACTACGGCTTGGGTCAGGCAGACCTTAGCCCTTAAAATGACATCTTTGCTTTTTAACACTTTAAAGAGATCTTTCGCAGCAGATTTGCCCAGTACAATGCGGCATTTGATTTCTTGAGTGCAGCTTTCATGGGTATTGATTGTGAATCCAACTGAAATGAAATCCTTTACAACTTCAGACTTTTCTCCATTTATCACGAACTTCGTCCAGTTTTAAGGATTTATGTTTTCCTTATATTAATGTGTAATCCATACTGAAGGTTGTGGTCTTTGATCACCATCAGTAAGTGCTTCAAGTCCTCTTCACTTCCAGCAAGCAAGGTGGTGTCCTCTGCATGACGCAGGTTGTTAATAAATCTTCCTCCAATCCTAATGCCCTGTTCTTCTTCATATAGCCCAGCTTCTCAGATTATTTGCTCAACATACAGATTGAATAGGTATGGTGAAAAGATACAACCCTGACAGACACCTTTTTTTACTTTAAACCATGCAGTATTCACTTGTTTTGTTTGGGCGACTGCCTCTTGATCCATGTACAGATTCCTCATGAGCACAATTAAGTGTTCCAGAATGCCCATTCTCTGCACTGTTATCCATAGTTTGTTATGATCCACACAGTCGAATGCCTTTGCATAGTCAATAAAACACAGGTAAACATCTTTCTGGTATTCTCTGCTTTCAGCCAGGATCCACCTGACATCACCAATGATATCCCTCGTTCCATGTCCTCTTCTGAATCCAGCTTAAATTTCTGGCAGTTCCTTATCCATATGCTCCTGAAGCTGCTTTTGAATACTCTTCAGCCAAATTTTGCTTGCATGTGATATTAATAGTATTGTTAAATAATTTCCACATTCAGTCAGATTACCTTTCTTGGGAATAGGCATAAATATGGATCTCCTCCAATGGGTTGACCAGGTAGCTGTCTTCCAAATTTCTTGGCACAGATGAGTGAGTACTTCTAGTGCTGCATCCATTTGTTGAAACATCTCAATTGATTGGGTGAGACTGTGCTAATAGGGTAATTTTAGCCCACCAAGGGGATTAGTCAGTTTTTCTATCCCGGTGGGCTTAAAATGAGCCAGCCCAGAGGTGGGAGGACCCCACCACCACCAAGAAAGAAAAGCCAGGAGCAGAGAGCACTTCCTTTGAACCCAGGATCCCTGTGCTGAGAATCCCCTGGAACCAGGAAACCGAGAGAGAGTGAGCTGTAACCCTGAAGATGATGAGAAGCGGTGGCAGGACAGACCAGCAGGAGGGCATGCAGTGGGCTTCCCAACTCATGGACGGAAAAGAAAAGCTGAGTGCCTAGGGTACCTCTGGGGACTTACTGTCAGGGGCTAAAGGAACTTTGTAACACTTGTCTGAGCAGGGCAGAGACCTAGGGTATGAGAGAAGTGTGTCTGCAAGCACAGCAGAAAAGAGGCTATCCTGATGGAAGAATTGAATGCTGAGTGTTCGTAAGCCTGAATTGTAACCTGTTACTTCCCTAATAAGCCCCATAATCGTGAGTATTGTCTGTGAGTTCTGTGTGGCCACTGCAATGAATTATCGAACCCAGCAGATGAGTAGGGAATGACATGTGCGGGCTGGTTGGTATCAGAATTGGTAAAGATGGCAGAGAGAGGAGGTATGTCTGATCTCCACCTCATGGGACTCAGCCTTGAGCTGTTGATCTTGATTCTTCTTCGCCCTTCTGAACTGAGAAGTCAGACACTGGCCCTATACTGCTTTTACGGTGGGGTACCTCTGGGCACTTGGTGGAGCTAAAACGCTATAACACTTACCCAAACAGGGCAGAGGACAGGCCCAAGTGGAGCCAGAGGCCAGGCTGAGGGGCCAAGGGACAGGCCTGCCTGAGGGCACAGCTGAAAAGAAGCTGTCCTCATCGAAGAAATATATCATGAGTCATTCCTGATCCTGAGTTGTAACCTGTTACTTCCCTAATAAACTCATAACTGTGAATATACTATGAGTTCTGTGGGGCCACTGCAATGGCTTATCAAACCCAGCAGAGAAGTAAAGAGTGCCACGGGAAGGACGGCTAGCATCAGAATTGGTAAAAAGATTGGAGGGTAGAGGTATGTCTGACTTCCACCTCACAGAATCAGCCTGGGGCTGATGTTGGTCTTGAATCTCTCTCCTCCCCCTCGTGAGGTTCGAGGAGGACTGACAACACTAGACCATTTAGGCAGCAGGGTTTTGTGCACCCTACTTATGCCATTGTGCGGCAACGCACACTTTGGGAACATCTATATAAACTTGGGATAACTACTTGATGTTTACTTGCTTTGATAATATTTTACTCAAAGTAATTTTTTGACACACATGGATTTGGCATCCCATGAAGCCTCTCAACCCGGCAGCTGCCTGTATAGCTTGCCCCTTAATCCGGCACTGTCCAACAACCGATTTGCCTCTCAGTCCTTAAGGGAGATGTCCCCACAAACGCAGGAATGTCAGAACACTGCCAACACACACTCACAAAGAGAACTGAACACACTCACAAAGAGAAC
The DNA here is from genome assembly GCF_024166365.1 of Elephas maximus indicus. Classification (NCBI taxonomy): domain Eukaryota; kingdom Metazoa; phylum Chordata; class Mammalia; order Proboscidea; family Elephantidae; genus Elephas; species Elephas maximus. The sequence goes on from NC_064827.1 coordinate 21,110, forward strand.
TAGGTGGAGAAGTTTTACCTTGTGCCTTCACCCTGACCCTACAACCCTGGCCCTAATCCTAACTCTAAAACCCTAACCCTGGTATTGACCCTCTCCTTGACATGGCCTGACCCTAACCCTAACCCTCTGGGAACCCTCCCGTTGTCAGAGGATCTATGCTCTGCTGTGTCCAGCTTCAAACACTGTACCTTCCCTCTCTGGCCCCTGCCTCCTTGCTGGCTTCACTCAGTGGAAACTGGTAAAGTTAGGTCTGCAGTGATGTGCGTTCCTTCCAGCCCTGATGCACATTTTCCTAGGCACACAATTGACAGCACACTTCCCACCAGAGCGCTTCAAGGAGATGCTGTGTCACGAGCCCATCAGACGTGTCCATCCCTGCTGATGACTTTCCAGTACAGGAGCTGCTGGCCTCAGGGCAGATCATCTCCTCCAGTGGGCTTGCTTCCCTCTGCACCAGCGGCTGTGGAGCCCACTCCACCTCGCGGCCACCCACGTGTGTCCGAGCAGAACTGACCTCTGGAGTCTTCAGTGACTGATTTTTCAGAAGAATCACCAGATCTTTCTTCCAAGGCGCCTCTGGGTGGAGCTGACTGCCAGTCTTTCGGTTAGCAGCTGAGCACTTTACCATTTGCACTACCCAGGAGCTCCCGACTTCCCTCAGGGGGTTGGGGCGAGAGGGGGGGGGTGGTCCACACAAAGCTCTGTGCAGACCATGCCTGTTTCTGTTGAAACTGAATGTGTAAATCTTCCCCGTTGGCTTTATTGATCAAGGCCAAAATCGCGAGAATCAATCAGTGCAGTGGTGGATGACACACTCTCAAGAGGGGTGGAGGGGGGCCACGTTAACATTAATGTCCACACCGTAAGTGGTAACATGTCTCCCTTTCGGTTCCCGACTTCCTCATCTGTTGAGGTCAGCATCTCCAGAACAGGCGGTTACAGTAGAGTTCCACACTGAAGTCTGACACAGGAAAAAAAAAGGAAGCCTGAAAGCTCTGCCTGCCTGTTAGGGCCAGGATACCAACTTGCTGGTGGTATCGTAGCGGAAAAACTATCTGCATACGGTCACACGCTGGGCACAAAGGAGCAACAGAGAGGGGTGGCGCTGAGCCAGGTGTGGGGTTTCAGGGATGCTTGTTCATGCAAATGCTGTGGGAGACACAGAACTAAGGTGCAAACCGAGGGTATGGGGTGGAACTGCAGCTGTGGGTGATGTTTAGAGGATGCTTGGGGCCCAGGTGTGGCAAGTGAACTTAGGTTGCCACTCAAAAACATCAATGGTCGGGGTGGGCCAGGTGGGGATGCCTCACAGGCACAGGTGCTGACTCCACAGGGACCACCTGTTCACCTGGATGGGCGACCGCCCAGCCTCCTCCCAACCCAGCCCTGCCTCCTGTCGCCTGTGCGGGGCACCCACCTGGGATGGAGGCACCCGCTTGGGAGGGCAGTGGCCCGAGGGGCGGCTGCGCAGGGCCTCCTGGGTCGGCTCGGCACCGAGGTCTGGTGAGGCTGGGCGGTATCCCCTCACCTGGGTCCCATAGTAGGGACGGCCTGTTCCCGCGGCGGTTCTGGCTCTGCGTTATCGCCCAGGTTCTCACGGAGTGGACACGAGAGGGGCAACCCTGCGCTTGGGGTCCCCGGTGGCACACGGCCATGTCCCGAGCGGCTTCACCGAACGGCACCCCAGAGCGCCTTCCTGGAGTGCAGGATGTTAGACCTCCCGCCCCGCAGCCGGGGGTAGAGTTCTCCCCACCGGTCACCTAGGCCACCTGCAGCTCAGTACGCGTCTGCACAGGGAGACAGTGAGGCTGGGGACTGCAGTGGGCTCCAAGGCCCCTTGGCATGGGGTCTCCATGGTCAGAGCCCGTGCGCAGGGTCCGCAGGGAGGGGCGGGCGGGGTCGGAGGTTGAGAGTCCGCGCGGGGTTCCAGGACATCATTTGTAACAGCCAGAACTGGAAGCAAAAATAAACCACCCACCTGGTGAGCGGATAGGAGGACGATGCCATCTAGTCAAGGGTTGCTTCTCAGCCACAAAAGGAGGACACTACTGACACGTGCTCCACGCAAAGACTTGGGCAGTATGGCTCCATTTATGTAAATGTCCTTAGGTGCCGTGGAGCTGGTTTGACTCTTAGCAGCCCTGGGTACAACAGAACCACTGCCCTTCCTGCACCATCCTCACAATCATTGCTGTGTTGGAGCCCGTTGTTGCAGCCACTATGTCAATCCATCTCCTCCAGGGTCTTCCTCTTTTTAGCTGACCCTCTACTTTACCAAGCATGATGTCCTTCTCCAGGGACTAGTGCCTCCTAATAACATACTCTAAGTACGGAAACAATCTCACCATCCTCACTTCTAAGGAGCATTCTGGCTGTACCTCTTCCAAGACAGATTTGTTTGTAGAAAAAGTAGAATGTACAGGTGGAAAGCAGGCTAGCCGTTGCCTTGGGCTGTGGCAGGCACAGGTACTAACAGCAAAGGGGCAGGAGAGACTTCGTGGGGGGGCGGGGGTGGAAATGTTTCAAAATGAGATCTTGGTAATAGTTGTACAATTCTATAAAAGTACTGAAAATCATTGATTTGTATACTTACAATGGGTGAATTTTAAATTACATCTCAATAAAGGTGTAAAAGTATTAATGGACAATACGACACAGAGACAGAGCTCAACTAAGTGAGTCACTAACGCCTCTGATTACAAGCCGCCATCAGCCCAGACTGCTCGGATATTACACTCCTCGCCAACCTCTGTGCATTTTAAAACTCCATTCCATAATTGGAGCACAGCAACAACATGGCACAAAAGCATACAGGAGTCATTCTGCCTAGAGCGGGTACAGTGAGCTTATAGGCTTCCTTTAAACTTCCCCTGGCCTGGTGAGGAAGCAGGTCGGAGTCCAGGCCAGAAGAGGCCCAGCTTTCTCCATCTCTTCCACGTGGTGGTCCACTGAGCCCTCTGCATAAGATCACACGCTGGGCACAGAGGCAGGGCTGAGAGGGGCCGTGGGCAGAGTGGGGTGGGGACCGAGGGGGCAGGAGCTGTGGGTAGAAAGGGGGCCCAGGCGGCAATGGGGTGCCAGAAGACCAGCGAGGAGGTGAGGGCGCAAAGGGGAGGTGGAGCAGGCTGATCCAGGTGTGGGGTTTCAGGGGAGTTTGTTCATGCAAGTGCTGAGTGGGGGGCAAAAAGGACGAGAGAGCGGGGGGAAGGTGGTGTGAAACACAGAACCAAGGTGCAAAGCAAGGAAGTGGCAGTGGTGGTCAAAATTTTAGGGACACCGGGGGACCTAGGTGTGGCTAGTGAGCCCAGGCTGACCCTCAAAGACACCAGTGGACTGGGGGGACCAAAGGAGGGCTGGACAGGAGGCGCTGGCCGTCTCCATGTCCTGAGCCACCTCTAGACACCGGTAATGACTCCTCAGGGTCCACCTGCTCACCTAGTGGGCGCCCCACCCCCCCCCCGCCACCCATCCGCAGGTCAGTTCCGGATATTGCTAAAATTGTGATATTTTACTCCTCATAGATTGTTTTTTAAAGTACATTTCATTAAAGTGTCATTAATCCTGACCACTGAGTTTCCAGGCACCCCTTAAATATCTCCTCATTCACCCCAACCAGGCCCTGGTGAGGTGGCTGGTGTATGGAGCCCACAGGTCAGGGTCCCTGGGCCCCTCCACTCTCCGCCTGTGTCCTCCCTCCAGATTGTTCTAACACTCAACAGACTTTTGAATATTGAGCTCCTGCATTACTTCTTGTCTCCTCTGGTCCATCAAGGCACTGGGTGGTGACTCCACTTGGGTTTCAGCTTCCAGAACTGAATTTCAGCCGACTTGGTTGGTCCCCAAGCGTGGGAACTGGGTGGGCTCAGCCGGGTTGGACCTGAGCACGGGAGCAGGAGATTTCCTTCCTGCAGGGCCCACCACCCCAGGGAGGGGACCCGCGGCCGCTTCAGGACCAAACCGGCACCGAGTCAACAGTGGCGAAAACGCTCACTTTTCACCACACAGACTACAGAAGACCGAGCTCCGGTACTGCTTCTACCACTTTTCCCCAATAGCGAGTACAGAAGCGTGAATTTTCTAGGCTGTTTCCATGTGTTGTGTTCTTTGCTTTCTCATATATTTAAGCAAGACTTATGCAAACGGTTTGCACTCGACTACTGGCCTAAAGGTTGGCTGTTCAAACCCACCCTGAAGCACAGAGAAGAAAGGCCTGCAGATCTGCTCCCATAAAGAGTCACCCTTTGCCAAGAAAACCCTACGGAGCAGAGTTCTACTCTATAGCACATGGGGTCGCTGTGAGTCGGAATCCACTGGACAGAAACTGGTTTGGGTTTTTTCGTTTTTTTTTTTTTACAAAAGTATCCAACCATTCCTTCATGGTTTTGGTGGTGACTTTTGGTGGGCTGAAATCATAGCATGTTCTAGTATTTTTTTTTTTTTTTTTACTGATTCAGCATGATTTCTGGGGAGAAACTCCATAGATTCAGAGAAGGGGAAGCACATATACGATCATAAAACAAGTTTACAAAATATTGGGACCGTCTAGTCAAGTCAGCTGGGTACACAGCCAGTACCACATTCTATCTAGAAACTCAAGAAGAAATCGAGCATGGGTGTCCTTATATACCTGCTTTTGTTAAAATTTTTAATGGTTATTTGTTCCTACAATGTTAAAGTAGCTACACAAAAATTGAAAACTTTAAAAGTAGATGTATTAAAAGTCACATTATTTTAAATTTATAAATAAAAAATTCTTGTTTTATTCCAAACCATCATTTCTTATCATTTTACTTCCCTGGCTTTGTGGTTGTTGTTGTTAGTTGCCACTGAGTCAGCTTCTACTCACAGCAGCCCCATGTGTGCAGAATAGAACGGCTCCACAGGGTTCTCCAGGCTGCCACCTTTCAGACGCAGATCTCCAGGCCTGTCTTTCAAACAGGCTATGGGTAGATTTGAACCACCAACTTTTTAGCTAGTAATTGAGTGAGTGCTTAACTGTCTGCACTACCCAGCGTCTCCTAGGAAGCCAACTCATTGATAATATTTTATAAATATACTTCTTAGCTTAACTCATTTCAAATGACAATATTGGCATGTTTGACATTTTCTCATGACACAGTAACGATCTTAAATAATTTTAAATAGCTTCGGCTTACTGAAATGTCTTTTACAGGACACCACTGTGACTGGTGTTGTTAAAATAAATAAATAATAAGCAAATAAACAAATAATGTTACTTGCGAACATTGTGTAAGATTGTACCAAGGAGAATTCCCAAAAAGTCAGGAAGGTGGTTTTTTAACATCACCTGTTACCTGCTGCCTAAAACCATTAAAGATGAAATATCTACAGGACTTAAATTGTCAGAATATTTAAAAGCCAAGAGCCAAGACAGTGGCTGCTTTTGTAAATCAGATGTATTAATTGAAAGTAATTTTTCTCCTGTAAAAATTTAAATCTGAAGGTACTTAGTTTAGTTTTATACATCTTCATTTCAAAGGTGAACTTAGGATGTCTCTAGCATCCTTTCTGGGGCATGTTATATGCCTCTTTCCCATAATAATTGATACTTTCATCCAACAATTCAAGTATTTTACATAGCTTTCCTGTTTCTTTTCAAATTAAGAAAATATATTCATACGTTTTGTTAAAGTTTTCTATTCATCTAACATACTTTAAAAAAACTTTTTGTCATTCACTGTAAGAAAGGGGTTAGGCCTTCTAATAATGGTGCAGCTTTATTTCTTTTCAGGGTTCTTCCTTGGAGAGCTTCCTTAATTACTCCCACTTGGTTTAAAGTATTGTCCCACAAGTGTCAATTTGCAACAAGTGTCAGTTTGTGAGAAGTGCCTTGATTCCATTTAATCTGCTTCACAGAAGGGAACAAAAGGGAAAATCCCTGCTTGTTATAACCCCCAAGCACTTCTCCACCTGGAAATTCCCTGACCCGGGCCTGGTCATGTCTCTGGCCCTGAACTTGACCCTGGCCATGGTCCAAACTTGACTCTGGCCCTAAACCTGGCCCTGGTCATGCTCTCCGGATGCTCTGGAAAGTTGATAATGTTCTGTTTCCTGTGAGTGCTGGCTACCAGGTGTGCTCCCTTTGGATGATTCGAGGAGCTATATACTGTTACCATTTCTACACTTTTATGTATGTATGAGTGCTTAGTACACAAATCCAATAAGTTGATTATAAACTTTTTTATGGTTAGTCCCAAGGCCAGATAACATAGTGGTTGGTACAAGACTATGGAATTACAGGGTCTAGATTCAAACCCTGACTCTAAGCGCCTCTTCTCTCAGAGATCTTGGCCAAGTTACCAAACCTCTGAGCTTCAGTTTCTTCAGCTGTAAAATAGGGTTAATTATGTTCCCTCTCTCACGGTTGTTGAGAGAGTGAAGTCCTTTCTGGCACACACCAAGAACTCGATACATCATAACTCTTGTGGCTGTTTTTCTTGTTCTCTCTCTGTCGTCTAAGGAGATAGGAGACAATGGCCTGTGGCAGAGGAAGGGGAAGGATGAAGATCAAGTCAAGAGACATTTTCAAGGTGAGGGGTGAGGGAGAAAGGTCAGAGATGATACTGAGGTGCAGAAGAAAAAGTCCAAAGACCTGAATTTCCTGCCTCCACTCCCTGTCTTGGCCTCCTGTCCATCTGTAAACATGGGAGGTGGACTAACCTGGTAGTCTAGCTGGTTAGTCCTTCCAGCTATGACACTGTAGTGTTGGGAGGGCAATGGCAATGCCATTCAAAAGCCAAATACGTGTTTCCCAGTTTGATCCAAACTCAACACTAAGGCCTAGAAATGTGGGAGTAAGAGGAGGAAATTCTCAATGGTGAGATTATGAATCATTTCTATAATTTTCATTGCACTTTTTTTAGTTTTTTAATTTTCCACTATAATGTGACAACAATCAGAATAAAATACCATACATGCTATGTCGATACCTATAAAACCAAACCCAAATCCACTGCCATTGCATTGATTCTGACTTGTAGCAACCCTACAGAACAGAGTAGAACTGCCCCATAGGGTTTCCAAGGAGCGGCTGGTGGATTTGAACTGCCAACCTTTTGGATAGCAGGTAAACGCTTAACCACTGCGCCACCAAGTCTTCATGCATACATATGTATCTACATAATTATAAAAAAGAAAAAAAAACCTAAAATTACAATGTGTCAGCAACTAGGACCCAGAAAGCATCTTGGCAGGAAAAACTCCATTTCTTATGTACAAGGACCAACCCAGTAAGGTGCCCTGGGAGGGCTTGAGGGTGTCTCTCTCACAGAGGATATTGGTGACCGCAATTAATTGCTAGACATTTGTTATTTTTAATTGTAATTTTAACCCTCCCCCTCAGCTCCATAGGTTTTGCTTTTCCAGCTGAAACCATTCTAATCTTTTGTGGCAATGTTTTACCTTGTAAGTAAAACCCAGGTCAAAAGAATGAGAATGAAAGGTTTTCCAACTCATTGTTCCTTTATTTCTGAGATTAGACTAGATGAAATGATCACTTATCTAGGATTTCCAATTTTCCTAGATTCATACTTCATACATTCCACATTCCGATTATTAATGGATGCTTGCAACTGCTTCCTCTCATTTTGAGTCGTGCCACATCAGCAAACGAAGATCATGAAAGCTTGACTCCATCCATGTTCTTAAGGTCGACTCTACTCTGAGGAGGCAGCTCTTTCCCAGTTGTATTCTGAGTGCCTTCCACCTGAGGGGCTCATCTTCCGGCACTGTATCAGACAATGTTCCACTGCTGTTCGTAAGGTTTTGATTAGCCAATTTTTTCAGAAATAGACTGCCAGGTCCTTCTTCCTAGTCTGCCTTAGTTGGAAGCTCAGCTAAAACCTGTCCACCGTGGGCGACCCTGCTGGTATTTGAATTCCAGTGGTATAGCCAGCATCACAGCAACACACAAGCCCCCACCATAAGACAAACTGATAGACAGGTGGTGGAATTTTAACATTAAGTAAGATAAAATTAAATTTTGAATTAAATATAAAGTAACTATAAACTATGTATTAAATAACATTAATAAAATAAAATTAAATATTAAAATAGTAAATGTAATCAATTGTAAATTATTATATAAAATGCTAAATAAAATGTTATTTTTGTCTATGTATTTATTCTTTATTCTGTTGTTTTATTGGTTTGATTGGCCAAATCACTGTTATTTATTTATTTATTGTTTTAATAAGGTAGCCCTGGTTTTACAAAGGTAAGGGCTCAGCTGTTAATCTGAATTTCAACCCTCTCATCAAATCTAATCAAATCCCAACTCCACCCCCAAACAGGAATCTGAACCATTCTCTGACTCCATTTGCAAGTGTAACCAGAACCCTGATTCACATTTTAATCTGAACCCTGAACAGGTGTCATCATACCTTACTCCTAAACTGCACTCTAACCCAGACTCAAACCAAAGCCCCAATTCTTCACACCTACCCTCAACCTACATTTTCAGTGCTTACCTGGGCTAACCCTTAGTTCAGCTCTTAATACAAATTTGTAACCCCTAATCCCAACCTCACCCCCAAACCTAACCATAACCTATTTCTCCTGACCCTTAAATCTAACTTCTAAACTCTAAGCCTAACCCAAATCTTTATAACCATCCCAGACCTCACCCAACTCCTACATGACCCCAACCTTAACCAAACATCAGCTGTAATTCTACCTTCAAGCCCAATCCAATCTCCAGCCACTACCCCAATGAGGCATTATTCAGGTTTATTAAATGTCAACACTAATCCTAACCCCGGTTCTCAACTTGATCCCACTCTTGTGGTGTAAACAGGACCCAAAGGCAAGTTTCTAGAAGTTCTACTTTTCCACCAACCTCCCAGTGAGCCCCACTCCTGCCTGCATGACCCACCGAGATGGTGACATCCTTGCAGTCGTTGCCCACCTCAAGAGTCCCCACCCCTGACACATAGCACCCAGCAGCCTGGTGAGGTTTTTGTTTTTTATTTTTTGCTAAGTTTTTATTTTAATCGAAGGACTTTGCTTCATACAAAATGTCATTGTAGAAACAATAGTGGAATCCAAAGTTTGGCTGATAAATATCACTCAGGCAGCAAACTAGTCAATCACAGAATTTTTTTTTAAGTAAGTCCCAGTTGTGTTGCATGGTTGCGACTTCTCTTTTTTTTAAACACTGTTCTTAAATATAAAGTTTTGCAACAAACTTTCAATTTATATCAAATATAATTAAAAATTAACAAATAAGGAGTACATTGTATCAAAAGTACGAAGATATATATTTCCATGCACATATGTGTATATATGTATATATGTATATATTTTACATGCACACAGAACTTGTTTGAACGACAGCCACTGCTTGACTGATTCCAGATGCAGGGAACTGGTTGATGCATTTCAAATTTGGCAACTCACTATGGGATTTCAGGGGAACCATGGCAGCTCCAGAAGAGACAGAAACAAAACCCAAAGTCGGGGAAACAGAGGGAACAACTCCTCTCCCCTTCTCCATGTAGTTTCACCAATTCTGATACCCTTATGGATCCAGACAAGCCCATGAGGCTGTGTGGGTCTCACCCGACACGGCCTGGCAAAGTGGCTGTGGTTCTGCACAGAATGGTTATGTCCAACACCCAAGATTACATGGGGGGGAGGGGAAGAGGCTGTAAGTCAGCATCAAAACACACACCCTTCTACTCTGCAGTATGAGCAAGAGATCACATGCAAGTCTGGGCCCTGCGTAGTTTTATCCTATTGGAATGAAATATCCTGCTATCGTCAAAGTTTCAGATGTTGTGCCTTCCCATAGGAACATCTATAAAAGGTTTAGTCGCAATCGTGCTGAATGGGTAGCGGCCTCAAGTGTTATTTCTACTGAATGCATGTGTCTTTTGTTGTATAGCCCTACGTATTTCATGGTGTCTGCCCACTTGAACACACCCTTTACATTCCTGAGTACACACACACACACACACACACACATACCCCACACACACCACACACATTTCTTTAAGGAGAACCATGGGGTAAAAGCCAATAGAAATATTAAAATCCTCCAACAGAGAGATGGCCTGAAATTTCAAAGGGTGGAGGGCACACGAAACTCTCCCAGTCCTAATGCCCCAGATCTCCATGGCAGGAGGGGTTCTGAGTGTCTCACCACATCGCACACCACCCCAAACACAGTCTCTCCCTTGGAGAGGGGCCTAGAGGTTGGCTGTGTGTGAGATCAGTGACTTTCCCTCCCTGCCTGCTGTCTTGTGTTTGTGTCCTGAGCCTCAGCCACTGGAGTCACTCCTTAACAAATGGCTTCCTTGCAGCTCCCCAACTGCCCTTGCCCTGCTTAGCAGACCCTCCAGCCCCAACTCAAGGCCCCGTCCTGTAGCCTCTGAAAGGGACGTGTGCTCACACACTCTTTCACCCACACAGGCTCTTATCCCTGAGAACTGGACACAGACGGTGGAGACGCCCTCACGCTCGCCACACTTGGCTCACCCTGGTGGCTGGTGGGCCTGTAGCCCCCCTGAACACCCACCCACTTCTGGGAATAGAGCGTGGGGACATGCTGCCTCGTCTCCATTGACACATGCCCACCGAGGCCACCTGGAGTTCTCACTGATGTCAGTGTTAACGCTCCCATGACCTGCAGGGCAGGGAGCCTTGTGGGGAGTCAGCTCAGGCACTTGTCTCAGCAGCAGGAAGGGGGGGTCAACCCTGTGGGACCCACCTGACCCTGACAGTCTCCACAGGAGACCTCCTCCCACAAGTCATAGAAACACACAAGGAAAGTTAAGGTCTTTCTATTGGTTTGATGTTTTTAATTTTGTTACCATTCCCTTCCCCATTTTTCTGGTTTTCTATTTTTTCTAAATCAAGAACATAGAAATGACAAAAGTGTGATGGGTCTTGTGATTATAAACCACAGTCAACAGCGAGAGTATTCTCCAGAGTTGGTCCCTGTTGGGCTGGCCACCCTGGTGTGTCCGAGCCGTCTCTCCAGGCACCACTCAGGGCATCGTCCGCCCTCCGGCTGTGCCCTCGGGGAGGCCTCATGCCTCATCAGCCCTTCCTGCTCAGTGAGCCTGGACGGTGGCATATGGGCCGGGGCCACACACCTCTCAAAGGGCATTTCTGGCCCAGGACGGCCTTCCTCCCGGTCTGGCCTGGCTGCCCACACACCGGCCTGCGTGGATGATAAAACTCATCAGCTGGAGTGCATGGCGCTGCGGGGCGTGCGGGCTGGGGTTCAGGCCCGCTAGCACCAGTCGTCTTGGTCGGGGTGGTGGTAGCTGTGCCGTGCCCGGCCGCCTGGTGTGGGGCCCACGCTGAGCCCCAGCGTGCAGTGGTAGCCATTGGGCACACGGCGGAGGGGATGTGGCTGGGAGGTCATCGAGGACACGTAGGAAGTCCTGGAGGAGCGGCCCGAGTTGGTGGCCGCGGCCTCCTCGAAGGTGAGCGTGTCTTCCGGCGGGGGCCGGGAGGCCTCGCTGTCCAGGCGCTGCCCCAGATACGGGTCGGAGCCAATTCGAGAGCTGGGTGCCAGTGGCTGGCTGAGGGGGTCTCTCTGGAGCAGTGTGTTGTGCTCGGAGAGGCCTCGGCTGAGCCGGCCAGGGGAGAAGGCAGGGAGGCTGGTCTGGACCCCGGCGAAGTGAATGGGTGAGGAGTTGGCAGTCTTGTAGGTGATGCTGGGTCGGGGGGTCAGGGGGGTCTGGGGGAGCTGCCTCCGCCCACCTCGGCCTGGGGTGCTAGCACCAGATGTTGACAGCAAGGGGCTCCCATTAACTGAACCACTACCCTACATGGAAAGGGAACAAACAGACGCAGGCATGTGGTACATGGAAGGTGAGGGGAGGAGCAGGGGCGGGGGGCAGAGGGAAGAGTCGGGGGCAGAGGGAGGGTTAGGTCGAGTGGGACAGGTGAGGAAGGCAGGAGGGGAGGGTGTGGAGCTGGGAGCCAGCCCCATGAGGGGTGGAAGGCAGCTGGAGTCAGGCCCAGGGAGTAGGTCAGGGAGGGGAGCAGATGCTGGAATAGGGACAGGCACAGGCATAGGCCCAGAGTGGACCAACCAAGGGCCAGACCACCAGGGCAGGGAAGGATGAAGAAGCAGTCAGAGACATAGGTGAGTCCCGGAGCCCAGGTCTGCTGGTGGATGAGGACCCACAGAGCTGTCCCAGGAGAGCAAGCACGGGGAAACATGGGCAGATGGATACAGAGGGGTCTGAGGGATGCAGACTCCCGAGCTCTAGGCCCTGGGTTTGAGGTGTGGCTGGGGTAGGAAACATGAGGGGCCCTTACACCCTGTCTTACCTGTCTGTGAGGCCCTGGCTCCGGTGCGGCAGTGGGTGATGTGGGTTGGCTGCCAAGCGGGGGCCTGGGTGGTGCAGGCTCACGGCTGCCAAAGCGGTCGCAGGAGTAGAAGCGCTGCTTCTCTGAGGATGAGGAGGAATGCTGCCTGCGCTCCTGTGACCGGCCTCGCTCCTGCCTTCGCTCCCGGCTGGGCGCTGCTGAGCTGCCCAGGGCTGCGGGGTGGGGGTGAGGGTCAGCAGGGGGAGGGGGGCGTCAGCACGGGGGAGGGTCAGCACGAGGGGGAGGTCAGGACGGGAGGAAGTCAGCATGGGGGGGTCAGCATGACGGGGAGGTCAGTACAGGGTGGGAGGTCAGCACAGGGAGGGGGAGGTCAGCATGGGGGGAAGTCAGTATGGTGGGTCAGCATGGGCAGGTCAGCATGGGGGGGGAGGTCAGTACGGGGTGGGAGGTCAGCACAAGGAGGGGGAGGTCAGCATAGGGGTTCACCACAGGGAGGGGAGATCAGCACAGGGAAGGGGAGGTCAGCACGGGGTGGAGGTCAGCATGGGGCAGGGGGAAGTCAGCATATGGGGGAGGTCAGCACAGGGGTCATCATGGGGGGGTCAGCACAGGGAGGGGAGATCAGCACAGGGTGGAGGTCAGCGGGGGTGGAAGTCAGCACGGGGGGGTTGGCACGGGGGGGAGGTCAGCATGGGGGGGAGGTCAGCATGGGGGGGGAGGTCAGCACGGGGGGAAGTCAGCATGGTGGGTCAGCACAGGGGGAGGTCAGTACCGGGTGGGAGGTCAGCATGGGGGGTCAGCACGGGGGTCAGCACAGGGAGGGGAGATCAGCACAGGGAAGGGGAAGTCAGCATGAGGTGGAGGTCAGCACGGAGCGGGGGGAGGTCAGCATATGGGGGAGGTCAGCACGGAGGGGGAGGTCAGCACGGGGAGGAGGTCAGCACGGGGTGGGGGGAAGTCAGCACAGGGAGGGGAGGTCAGCACAAGTGCCCCAGGGCAGGCAGAGGTTGTCCCAGGCCCCAGGCCCACAGACCCTTCCCCAGGACAGACCCCGTGCTGGTTGCCTCACTTGGGCCCTCCTGCTGGTCCCCAGACCTGGGATGTGGCTCAGCCTCAGGGCTCCAGCTAGTGCTGGGGCTTGTTTATAGCTGCTTGAATCCCCCACCCCAGATAGATGTCAGGGTGCCACACACCGCCATCTGTGTCCGCTGGCAGGCTGGGCCCCTTGTCCAGGGACTTCTGCTTCCTCTCCCGGCGGCGGTGGCAGCGGTGGTGGTGGTGGTGTGTAGCCTGGCTCGCTGGGGCTCGCTCCAGAGCAGCGTTGCAGAGTGGGACCCCAGGGGGGCGCTGGGGGGCCAGGGTGGAGATGGAGCGCTTCATGGGGCTGGAGTCTGGGGCGGGCTGCAGGCAGGACACAGCAGGGCCAGCAGAGCTGTGAGCAGGTCCGGGCAGGACAGAAGGACAAGGCCAGACCACAGGGCCTTGTCCAGCCTGCCCTCCTGTCCTCTCCTTGGGGCCAGCTCGGGGCGGGGGGGCTTGGGTGGGAATGGGTCCTCTGTCTGCCAGTGCTGAGAAGGGAAGGGCACAACTCCAGGTGTGTGTGAGCAGCTCCCAGACAGACAGGCAGAAAGGTGGATGTGGCCAAAGAGGAAAAGGAGGAGAGGAGGGAGGGAGAGTAAGCACAAGGTGAGCACAGCCTCCTCAAGGCTGTAGCCATAACCCCAGGAAGCCCGAAGCAACCAGAAGTCAGAAATGGAGGCAGGATGGGTGGATGCAGAGGAAAAGGGCCCTGAGGTCACAAAACTGGCAGGGGGTGGGAGCAGACGGTATAGTCATGTCGTCGGCTAGGGGCGGGGCTGGGCACAGTGTCCCAGGATGCCAGAACAGGGCAGGACCATGGGCCGAGGTGCATGCATACCTCTGGAATGGCTCGACACCTCCAGGATGACTGGCAGGTGACAGAGGCCCTGCTCCACAGCAGGGGATGGGCCACTGCCTGTGCCCAGGTGGTGTTCCCCCCATCCATGACCTGGATCCCGCAACCACACACCTGTGTCTCAGCTGCAAGGCGGGGCATGGAGGCTGCTCGCCCTTGACTCTCCAGCCCGAGCTGGGGCTCTCTGGCAGGGCCACTCAAGGCCATGTCCTGCATCTGGACATCCACAGCCTGGAGGTGACAGCAGCCATTCAGTCACCCTGCACGGCCCCGCCCAGTCACCCCCACACGGCCCTACTGGTCATAACCACACCCCAGCCCAGGGAGCCCTCACCGATTTTCCTGGCTGCACCACAGGAATCTCTGCAGAGTGGCCCCGTTCCAAGGGTGTCTGTGCCTCTGAGGGCAGCCCCTGGGTCCGATGAGTGCCCCAAGACACCGATTCCTTGAGGCCACCCCCTTGTGTCTGTCTGTGGAAGAGAGAAAAGGCCTACCTGTAGGCTGGAGGCTATAGGCCACAGCATGCCTATCGAGTAGCCGGACCACAAGCACCCATCCATCCCATCGCTCTGCACTGTGGGCCTCTGGTTGGCCAGGACCTGGTCCCACATTGTGGGCCAGTGGACGCCTAGGTCCACCTCCTCCTGGTGCTCTGAGCCTCTGGGGTTCATCTTTACATCGGTCGTGGGAAAGGCAGGAGGAAAAGGAGGAGGGAGTGGCCCTGACACCTTCCACACATCTGCCTCAGCCCCCTCCTTGTTTCTTCCCATCCCAGAAGCCCCTTTGCTGGCATTTCCTCCTCCTCGCCCCCGTACTTCTTTGACCCCAAACCCCGAGGGCCTTTCATCATTTAAATCTCTGCTCAAATGTCCTCTTTTGGGGGGGTCTTCCCTAACCACACCCCCCACTGCCTGCCCCTCATTATCCCCCTCTTTGTTGTTCTTGTTGTTGTTGGGTGCCGTTGAGTCTATTCCGACTCATAGCGACCCTGTGTACCACAGAATGAAACACTGCCTGGTCCTGCGCCATCCTTAAAATCGTTGCTGTGCTCGAGTCCATTGTTGCAACTACTGTCAATTCATCTTGTTGAGAGCCATCCTCTTTTCTGCTGACCCTGTACTTTACCAAGCATGATGTCCTTCTCCAGGGACTGATCCCTCCTGATAACATGTCCAAAGTACGTAAGATGCAGTCTCACCATCCTTGCTTCTAAAGAGCATTCTGGTTATACTTCCTCCAAGACAGATTTAAGTTCTTTTGTCAGTCCACGGTACATTCAATATTCTTTGCCAACACCACAATTAAAACACGTCAATTCTTCTTCGGTCTTCCTTATTCATTGTCCAGCTTTCACATGAATATGATGCCACTGAAAATACCATGGCTTGGGTCAGGTGCACCTTCGTCTTCAAGGTGACATCTTTGCTTTTCAACACTTTAAAGAGGTCCTTTATTTATTTATTTTTTTTACAGCAGATTTGCCCAATGCAATGCGTGTTTTGATTTCTTGACTGCTATTTCCATGACTGTTGATCATGGATCCAAGTAAAATGAAATCCTCGAAAACTTCAATCTTTTCTCCATTTATCATAACGTGGCTTATTGGTCCAATTGTGAGGATTTTTGTTTTCTTTTCTTTTCTTTTTTTTTTTAATAACTTTTATTAAGCTTCAAGTGAACGTTTACAAATCCAGTCTGTCACATATAAGTTTACATACATCTCACTCCCTACTCCCACTTGCTCTCCCCCTCTTGAGTCAGCCCTTTCAGTCTCTCCTTTCTTGACAATTTTGCCGGCTTCCCTCTCTCTCTATCCTCCCCTCCCCCCTCCAGACAAGAGTTGCCAACACAATCTCAAGTGTCCACCTGATATAATTAGCTCACTCTTCATCAGCGTCTCTCTCCCACCCGCTGACCAGTCCCCTTCATTTCTGATGAGTTGTCTTCGGGGATGGTTCCTGTCCTGTGTCAACTGAAGGTCTGGGGAGCATGGCCGCCGGGATTCCTCCAGTCTCAGTCAGACCATTAAGTTTGGTCTTTTTATGAGAATTTGGGGTCTGTATCCCACTGATCTCCTGCTCCCTCAGGGGTCCTCTGCTGTGCTCCCTGTCAGGGCAGTCATCGATTGTGGCTGGGCACCAACTAGTTCTTCTGGTCTCAGGATGATGTAGGTCTCTGGTTCATGTGGCCCTTTCTGTCTCTTGGGCTCTTAGTTGTCGTGTGGCCTTGGTGTTCTTCCTTTTCCTTTGCCCCAGGTGGGTTGAGACCAATTGCTGCATCTTAGATGGCCGCTTGTTAGCATTTAAGACCCCAGACGCCACATTTCAAAGTGGGATGCAGAATGATTTCATAATAGAATTATTTTGCCAATTGACTTAGAAGTCCCCGCAAACCATGTTCCCCAGACCCCCGCACTTGCTCCGCTGACCTTTGAAGCATTCATTTTAACCCGGAAACTTCTTTGCTTTTGGTCCAGTCCAATTGAGCTGACCTTCCATGTATTGAGTGTTGTCTTTCCCTTCACCTAAAGCAGTTCTTATCTACTGACTAATCAATAAAAAACCCTCTCCCACCCTCCCTCCCTCCCCCCTCTCGTAACCACAAAAGTATGTGTTCTTCTCAGGTTTACTATTTCTCAAGATCTTATAATAGTGGTCTTATACAATATTTGTCCTTTTGCCTCTGACTCATTTCGCTCAGCATAATGCCTTCCAGGTTCCTCCATGTTATGAAATGTTTCAGAGATTCGTCACTGTTCTTTATCGATGCGTAGTATTCCATTGTGTGAATATACCACAATTTATTTACCCATTCATCCATTGATGGACACCTTGGTTGCTTCCAACTTTTTGCTATTGTAAACAGAGCTGCAATAAACATGGGTGTGCATATATCTGTTTGTATAAAGGCTCTTGTATCTCTAGGGTATATTCCTAGGAGTGGCATTTCTGGGTTGTATGGTAGTTCTATTTCTAACTGTTTAAGATAACGCCAGATGGATTTCCAAAATGGTTGTACCATTTTACATTCCCACCAGCAGTGTATAAGAGTTCCAATCTCTCCGCAGCCTCTCCAACATTTATTATTTTGTGTTTTTTGGATTAATGCCAGCCTTGCTGGTGTGAGATGGAATCTCATCGTAGTTTTAATTTGCATTTCTCTAATGGCTAATGATCGAGAGCATTTTCTCATGTATCTGTTGGCTGCCTGAATATCTTCTTTAGTGAAATGTGTGTTCATATCCTTTGCCCACTTCTTGATTGGGTTGTTTGTCTTTTTGTGGTTGAGTTTTGACAGAATCATGTAGATTTTAGAGATCAGGTGCTGGTCGGAGATGTCATAGCTGAAAATTCTTTCCCAATCTGTAGGTGGTCTTTTTACTCTTTTGGAGAAGTCTTTAGTTGAGCATAGGTGTTTGATTTTTAGGAGCTCCCAGTTATCGGGTTTCTCTTCATCATTTTTGGTAATGTTTTGTATTCTGTTTATACCTTGTATTAGGGCTCCTAGGGTTGTCCCAATTTTTTCTTCCATGATCTTTATCGTTTTAGTCTTTATGTTTAGGTCTTTGATCCACTTGGAGTTAGTTTTTGTGCATGGTGTGAGGTATGGGTCCTGTTTCATTTTTTTGCAAATGGATATCCAGTTATGCCAGCACCATTTGTTAAAAAGGCTATCTTTTCCCCAGTTAATTGACACTGGTCCTTTGTCAAATATCAGCTGCTCATACGTGGATGGATCTATGTCTGGGTTCTCAATTCTGTTCCATTGGTCTATGTGTCTGTTGTTGTACCAATACCAGGCTGTTTTGACTACTGTGGCTGTATAATAGGTTCTGAAGTCAGGTAAGGTGAGGCCTCCCACTTTTTTCTTCTTTTTCAGTAGTGCTTTGCTTATCCGGGGCTTCTTTCCCTTCCATATGAAATTGGTGATTTGTTTCTCTATCCCCTTAAAATATGACATTGGAATTTGGATCGGAAGTGTGTTAAATGTATAGATGGCTTTTGGTAGAATAGACATTTTTACTATGTTAAGTCTTCCTATCCATGAGCAAGGTATGTTTTTCCACTTAAGTATGTCCTTTTGAATTTCTTGTAGTAGAGCTTTGTAGTTTTCTTTGTATAGGTCTTTTACATCCTTGGTAAGATTTATTCCTAAGTATCTTATCTTCTTGGGGGCTACTGTGAATGGTATTGATTTGGTTATTTCCTCTTCGGTGTTCTTTTTGTTGGTGTAGAGGAATCCAAGTGATTTTTGTATGTTTATTTTATAACCTGAGACTCTGACAAACTCTTCTATTAGTTTCAGTAGTTTTCTGGAGGATTCCTTAGGGTTTTCTGTGTATATAATCATGTCATCTGCAAATAGTGATAACTTTACTTCTTCCTTGCCAATCCGGATACCTTTTATTTCTTTGTCTAGCCTAATTGCCCTGGCTAGGACTTCCAACACGATGTTGAATAAGAGCGGTGATAAAGGGCATCCTTGTCTGGTTCCCGTTCTCAAGGGAAATGCTTTCAGGCTCTCTCCATTTAGAGTGATATTGGCTGTTGGCTTTGCATAGATGCCCTTTATTATGTTGAGGAATTTTCCTTCAATTCCTATTTTGGTAAGAGTTTTTATCATGAATGGGTGTTGGACTTTGTCAAATGCCTTTTCTGCATCAATTGATAAGATCATGTGGTTTTTGTCTTTTGTTTTATTTATGTGATGGATTACATTAATGGTTTTTCTGATATTAAACCAGCCTTGCATACCTGGTATAAATCCCACTTGGTCATGGTGAATTATTTTTTTGATGTGTTGTTGGATTCTATTGGCTAGAATTTTGTTGAGGATTTTTGCATCAATGTTCATGAGGGATATAGGTCTATAATTTTCTTTTTTTGTAATGTCTTTACCTGGTTTTGGTATCAGGGAGATGGTGGCTTCATAGAATGAGTTGGGTAGTATTCCGTCATTTTCTATGCTTTGGAATACCTTTAGTAGTAGTGGTGTTAACTCTTCTCTGAAAGTTTGGTAGAACTCTGCAGTGAAGCCGTCCGGGCCACGGCTTTTTTTTGTTGGGAGTTTTTTGATTACCGTTTCAATCTCTTTTTTTGTTATGGGTCTATTTAGTTGTTCTACTACTGAATGTGTTAGTTTAGGTAGGTAGTGTTTTTCCAGGAATTCATCCATTTCTTCTAGGTTTTCAAATTTGTTAGAGTACAATTTTTCATAATAATCTGAAATGATTCTTTTAATTTCATTTGGTTCTGTTGTGATGTGGTCCTTCTCATTTCTTATTCGGGTTATTTGTTTCCTTTCCTGTATTTCTTTAGTCAGTCTAGCCAATGGTTTATCAATTTTGTTAATTTTTTCAAAGAACCAGCTTTTGGCTTTGTTAATTCTTTCAATTGTTTTTCTGTTCTCTAATTCATTTAGTTCAGCTCTAATTTTTATTATTTGTTTTCTTCTGGTGCCTGATGGATTCTTTTGTTGCTCACTTTCTATTTGTTCAAGTTGTAGGGACAGTTCTCTGATTTTGGCTCTTTCTTCCTTTTGTATGTGTGCATTTATTGATATAAATTGGCCTCTGAGCACTGCTTTTGCTGTGTCCCAGAGGTTTTGATAGGAAGTATTTTCATTCTCGTTGCTTTCTATGAATTTCCTTATTCCCTCCTTGATGTCTTCTATAACCCAGTCTTTTTTCAGGAGGGTATTGTTCATTTTCCAAGTATTTGATTTCTTTTCCCTAGTTTTTCTGTTATTGATCTCTAGTTTTATTGCCTTGTGGTCTGAGAAGACGCTTTGTAATATTTCGATGTTTTGGACTCTGCAAAGGTTTGTTTTATGACCTAATATGTGGTCTATTCTAGAGAATGTTCCATGTGCGCTAGAAAAAAAAGTATATTTTGCAGCAGTTGGGTGGAGAGTTCTGTATAAGTCAATGAGGTCAAGTTGGTTGATTGTCGTAATTAGATCTTCCGTGTCTCTGTTGAGCTTCTTACTGGATGTCCTGTCCTTCTCCGAAAGTGGTGTGTTGAAGTCTCCTACTATAATTGTGGAGGTATCTATCTCGCTTTTCAATTCTGTTAAAATTTGATTTATGTATCTTGCAGCCCTGTCATTGGGTACATAAATATTTAATATGGTTATGTCTTCCTGATCAATTTTCCCTTTTATCATTATGTAGTGTCCTTCTTTATCCTTTGTGGTGGATTTAAGTCTAAAGTCTATTTTGTCAGAAATTAATATTGCTACTCCTCTTCTTTGTTGCTTATTGTTTGCTTGATATACTTTTTTCCATCCTTTGAGTTTTAGTTTGTTTGTGTCTCTAAGTCTAAGGTGTGTCTCTTGTAGGCAGCATATAGATGGATCGTGTTTCTTTATCCAGTCTGTGACTCTCTGTCTCTTTATTGGTGCATTTAGTCCATTTACATTCAGGGTAATTATAGATAAATAAGTTTTTAGTGCTGTCATTTTGATGCCTTTTTATGTGTGTTGTTGACAATTTCATTTTTCCACATACTTTTTTGTGCTGAGGCGTTTTTCTTAGTAAATTGTGAGATCCTCATTTTCATAGTGCTTGACTTTATGTTAGTTGAGTCGTTACGTTTTTCTTGGTTTTTATCTTGAGTTATAGAGTTGTTATACCTTTTTGTGGTTACCTTATTATTTACCCCTATTTTTCTAAGTAAAAACCTAACTTGTATTGTTCTATATTGCCTTGTATTACTCTCCATATGGCAGTTCAATGCCTCCTGTATTTAGTCCCTCTTTTTGATTATTGTGATCTTTTACCTATTGACTTCCATGATTCCCTGTTATGTGTATTTTTTTTTTTAATTAATCTTAATTTGTTTGTTTTTGTGATTTCCCTATTTGAGTTGATATCTGGACGTTCTGTTTTGTGACCTTGTGTTGTGCTGATATCTGATATTATTGGTTCTCTGACCAAACAATATCCTTTAGTATTTCTTGTAGCTTTGGTTTGGTTTTTGCAAATTCTCTAAACTTGTGTTTGTCTGTAAATATCTTAATTTCGCCTTCATATTTCAGAGAGAGTTTTGCTGGATATATGATCCTTGGCTGGCAGTTTTTCTCCTTCAGTGTTCTGTATATGTCGTCCCATTCCCTTCTTGCCTGCATGGTTTCTGCTGAGTAGTCAGAACATATTCTTATTGATTCTCCCTTGAAGGAAACCTTTCTTTTCTCCCTGGCTGCTTTTAAATTTTTCTCTTTATCTTTGGTTTTGGTGAGTTTGATGATAATATGTCTTGGTGTTTTTCTTTTTGTATCAATCTTAAATGGGGTTCGATGAGCATCTTGGATAGATATCCTTTCGTCTTTCATGATGTCAGGGAAGTTTTCTGTCAGGAGTTCTTCAACTATTTTCTCTGTGTTTTCTGTCCCCCCTCCCTGTTCTGGGACTCCAATCACCCGCAGGTTATCCTTCTTGATAGAGTCCCACATAATTCTTAGGGTTTCTTCATTTTTTTAAATTCTTTTATCTGATTTTTTTTCAGCTATGTTGGTGTTGATTCCCTGGTCCTCCAGATGTCCCAGTCTGCATTCTAATTGCTCGAGTCTGCTCCTCTGACTTCCTAGTGTGTTGTCTAATTCTGTTATTTTATTGTTAATCTTTTGGATTTCTACATGTTGTCTCTCTATGGATTCTTGCAACTTATTAATTTTTCCAGTATGTTCTTGAATAATCTTTTTGAGTTCTTCAACAGTTCTATCAGTGTGTTCCTTGGCTTTTTCTGCAGTTATCTTAATTTCATTTGTGATATCATTAAGCATTCTGTAAATTAGTTTTTTATATTCTGTATCTGATAATTCCAAGATTGTATCTTCATTTGGGAAAGATTTTGATTCTTTTGTTTGGGGGGTTGGAGAAGCTGTCATGGTCTGCTTCTTTAAGTGGTTTGATATGGATTGTTGTCTCCGAGCCATCACTGGGAAACTAGTTTTTCCAGAAAATCCACTAAAAAAAAAAAAAATGCAGTCGGATCCCTATCAGAGTTCTCCCTCTGGCTCAGGCTATTCAGATGTTAATGAAGCCGCCTGGGGAGGGTGGGGGAGGGAACAGAGAGATAGGAGAGTAGCACCTCAGAATATAGCCAGAGTTGCCTGTCTGGCTTGGAATGACTATTATATCTGAGATTCCCGCGGGCGCGTCGCCTATGTGTGCTGGCTGTGTGGAGATTGCCCCCGGGGGTCTGGCCCGCTGGAGTCACGGTCAGATCCTCCGCTTCCAGCCCCACGCCCAGTGTCAAGGCTCCCCTGCTGGGACGGTGCACTCTCGACTCCAAAATCAGTCGCTGCCTCCCGGGGACTTCTCGTCCCTCCAGCCGTGTGGCCGTGCCGCCCCCGAGAACCAGTTGGGCCTCCTCCCGGGGTTAGTTCAGATGGGTGGAGCAGGTCCCCGTGCTTGTGCCGTGACCGAGTGTCCCGGCTGGGACGCTGTTCTCTCTGCTCCAATACCAGTCGCTGCCTCCCGGGGACTTCTCCTACCGGCTGCGTCCCACGCCGCCCGCGCGACCTGGCTGGTCCCCTTCCTGGGGTTAGTTCAGGGGGGTGGAGCAACTCTCCGTGTTTATGCCGTACCTGCGTCCAGTCCAAATCCCTGCGGGGCGGTTCCCCGGCTCGGACGCTGCTCTTTCTGCTCCAAGACCAGTCACTGCCTCCCGGGGACTTCTCCTACTGGCTGCATCCCACGCCGCCTGCGGAACCGGCTGGTCCCCCTCCTGGGGTTAGTTCAGGGGGGTGGAGCAGCTCTCTGTGCTTGTGCCGTACCTGACTGGTACGCTGGCTCCAGGCTCTGGAAACAATCGCTGCTTCCCCGTATTAGTTCGTTCTCCGTCTCTAAATCTGTGTTTGTTGTTCAGGTTCGTAGATTGTTATGTATGTGATCGATTCACTTGTTTTTCCGTGTCTTTGTTGTAAG
The DNA here is from genome assembly GCF_024166365.1 of Elephas maximus indicus. Lineage (NCBI taxonomy): Eukaryota > Metazoa > Chordata > Mammalia > Proboscidea > Elephantidae > Elephas > Elephas maximus. The sequence continues at coordinate 44,284 of NC_064827.1, forward strand.
AGGGATCTGAGGTAGCGTCTGCCTAGTCCGCCATCTTGGCTCCGCCCCCCTTTTGTTTTCTTTATGTTGAGGCGTAATCCATACTGAAGTCTGTGGTCTTTGATTTCATTAGTAAGTGCTTCAAGTCCTCTTCACTTTCAGCAAGCAGGGTTGTGTCATCTGCATAACACAGGTTGTTAACGAGTCTTCTTCCAATCCTGATGCCCCGTTCTTCTTCCTATAGTCTAGCTTCTTGGATTATTTGCTCGGCATACACATTGAATAGGTATGGTGAAAGAATACAACCCTGACACACACCTTTCTTGACTTTAAACCACTCAATATCCCCTTGTTCTGTCTGAACAACTGCTTCTTGATCTATATACAGGTTCCTCATGAGCACAATTAAGTGTTTTGGAATTCCCATTCTTCGTAATGTTATCCATAATTGTTATGTTCCACACAGTCAAATGGCTTTGCGTAGTCAATAAAACACAGGTAAGCATCTCCCTCTTAATATCTGCATTTTATAGTTCCCCCAGCTCATGTCCAAACCACACCAGTGTGCTTGGTTTAATGCTTGCTCCGGCGCCAGGCTTTTCCTTCATATGACACTTAGTAAATGTTTATAACATGGAGCATAGGACAATCCTTGGTCCTATGGGTGAGTGGGTTGGACCACTGACCCTGTGGTGGGGCCTGGTGGCTTCAGGTGACCCGCATATCCTGTGGCGACCACAGCAGCTGGAGAGCTGGGCATGAGACCAGATGAGTGGTTGCTGGGGATCCTGAAAGCATTGCCAGTATCTCTCTCTGTGTGCAGAGGGCAGCCTGGGGGGGAGTGGCTGCCCCTGAAAGGAGGGGGCATCAGGAGGACAGGAGTTGGGTCCTTCGTGGCACCATTAACCCTGAAATCACACCATGTTCGAAGCTAGGTATGCATTACACTCTCCAGTTAAATGGCTCAAGAAAGGCCTCCAGTACCTAAGCCAATGTGATTAGGTGCTCTCTTATTTGCAATAAAGAGTTGTAACTGGCTTATGAAGAAACTACAATCTGGTAAATATTTGAAGTGCAGTCTCCTGAACTGAAAGTGTGGCTCAGATCAATCCCTAATGACACCTCCCTATCACAGCCTCTCCAACACACACACCCCCATTCACAGACTCGAACATACTCACGCACACAGACTCATACACAAGCACAGTCACACACACCTCACACATACACACACCCTCACAGACACACTCAGAGAGACACAAGCACACTCGTGCACACTCACATACATGCGTTCACATACGATGCACGGTCGTATCCACTCTCACCATCTTGTGTACACACACACACACACACTCAGAATCAACTGCTTAACTCTGAATGCAAAAATGGGGCCTACACCAACAAGGAGAAGGAGAGCTGTGAACATAAGAACACTACCCGACGATTCTTCAAGGTCGATCCCCAGAATGCAAGGCTTGTGACTGCTCTTTTCTCATGAGAGAGTTCATAGTTTTAATAATATTCTCCGAGTGTACTGTGGTAGACTGCAAAAATGGCCACAAAACCCTCCCATCTCTCCCTGTGCACTTCATGGTGTCTAGCTCTCTACCCTTTGAACACAGCATGGCCATCCATATGACTTGTTTTGCCCTAAAAGTGTCTGCCCACTGGCCCCCCCGTCTGCTGCTCCAGGAACCCTGAGACAGCAACACCCGCTTGAGCCCAGGCAGCCACTGGTGGACAAGAAGCCAGGGTCAGGCCATTTTCTTGTTTCCAGCCACCAGACTCTCCAGCCCCAGGAAGTTTTATGGCAATTTGTTACTCAGCAAAAACTATCTGATTAACAGTGCATGACCCCAAACATGGCTAAGAACTACAAGGCTAGACCATCAGGCTTCAAAAAGAGGATCCCCAAAACACTCCACAAAACTGAGAGAATGGAGACGCAATGCTGCGCCCAACGCAGCTGCCCCTTCCTCCAGGCAGCAGACAACTGTTGGCGATGCTTCTCCCACTAGCGGCATGAGAGGCAGGGTACACGTGCCTGCGTCGGGCTCAGCTCATGGCATGCTTTGCTCAATGGGATGTTCACGGACACAATGTGATTCAAGCAGAGGCTGGACAAGTATGTGTGGGTTCACGTGCCCCCACCCTGAGAAGCTGGCTGGTTCAAGAGGCCTGAACGAACCCCACCCTTTGCATGGAGCCAGGAGAGCCTCCATCTTCCTCCGTCTGCCTCCGTGTCCCACAATCTACCCCACTTCCCTCCTTCTACCACAATCTCCCACAATCTGCCTCAGTCTACCATCTCTCAGCCGACAGCAGACCACAGGTGAGAAAAAAATGATTGTTGTTTTCAGCCACTTGGTTTTGGTGGTTTGTTACCAAAAATTATCATGGCAAGAGAGTTAATTGATATATAGGTACTTACCAATTTGTTTATAAAATACAACAGCTTCAGAAATCAATGTAAGAATGAAGATGTGAGACGAAAAAATGTCTTAAAAGAATTAGGAAGATTAGAACACCAACAAGTCATTAACAGACTGGGGCAAGACCTCTGGGTGAAAACAATTTCTTAATGGTTCGAGGTACCAAAGCCAATTAGATAAACACAATGTGGTATATCCATACAATGGAATGCTATTCAGCCACAGAGAAATGAAGCTCTGACACATGCTACCCCTTATGACCCTGGAAGGCACTGTGCTGAGTGAATTAAGCCAGATACAACAGAACAAATATTGTATGATCCCACTTACACGAAATGTCTAGAATAGGCAAATGCATAGGGAAAGTCAATTAGTGGTCACTAGCGGCTAGGGGGTGGGAAGTTATTGCTTAATGGGTACAGAGTTTGTGTTTGGAGTTATAAAAATGTTTTGGAAATAGTGGTGATGGTTGCACGTTGCGAATATAATTAATGTCACTGAATTATACATTTAAAAATGGTTAAAATGGCAAATTTTATGTTATATATATTTTACGACAATAAAATCATTAAAAACAAACAGAGCCAACGACAAAGCAGAGGCAGAAATGCATTTTCCCTAAAGGAGAAAGCACGTAGGCATGGTGGGAAGTAATAGTTGGGAATGCTGAAAATGGTTAAACCACTCAGTTCAAAGCTGTTAGAGAGGCAGGCGACACAAGGCACATTGTCTAATACTAAAGGAATCAACCACAAACAGCAACAAATATTGGCTAGCTTTCAGGCAGCACAGACAAAAAAATCGCTAAATGCACTACCCATAGGTGAGGTGTGGTGAGTCCAAGGATGGAGCCAGTCCCTGGGAGTATGCGATGTGCCCTGGGGGTTCCCTGTCCTTGGAGTACCCGTCCAGGCCTACACGGCAGCAGGTCAGCTCCTGATGAACTCAGAGGTCAGTGCAAAGAAGGCCAAGCCAGGCAGATCAAGGAGGGGGCTTATGCTTCCTCCCTCAACCCATCTGCAAAGCTTGGTGGCATAGTGGTTAAGTGCTACAGCTGCTAACCAAAAGGTTGGCAGTTCAAATCCACCATACGTTCCTTGGAAACTCTATGGGGCAGTTCTGCTCTGTCTTATAGGGTTGCTGTGAGTCAGAATTGACTGGATGGCAATGGGTTTGGGTTTTTTTGGTCTTGACCCATCTTGGGTGACACCCTTCCCACCTAGCCCACGGCACAATCAGGGATACTCACACAGCCCCACCGTTGCTGAGGGACGTGGAGCTCTTCTGCCGAAGGAAAACTCTGGCTCCTCGGAGCACAGCTGGCTGTGTCTGCTCCAAAGTGGCTTTCAGAGGGTGAAACAGGGACACGGGGCCCATCTGCAAGGGGGCAGACAGAAGAGGAAGAAGTCAAGGGCTGGGGGAAGGAGCCCCTGCGGATGCCTCTCAGCACCCCTGCTCCCACTGCACAGCAAGCTCACAGTCGCTAGTTCTTGTCCAAGCCCTACACCGGAGTCCTTGTCTCTTGATGAGAACAGATTCCAAGGTGGCCACTTGCCTTCCCTGCTTCCATCTCCATCCCTAGCATGGATGTGCCTTCAGAGACCAAAGGGTGAGGCATGCAAGCGGTAGGAGACTGACAGTGCCTGCTCCCAACCTTGCCAGAGAGTCGTTTCAGGAAAGCCATTCCGCTTCTCAAAATCTGTTTCCCTATCTACAAAATTAGGGGATTGGACCAGATCACAGATGGCAAAAAGACTTCATCTCATCACCAACTTAAACCGATTGGTAGAGGCTGCCTGAAGCCCCAGGCTGAGCAGAATCTTACTTCGCGGCTGGGAGAGGTTGTTGTGATGGGTCGGTGATGTCTTTGCCGACATGGGAGTGGAGGGTACTGGTATGACTATCAGACAGTCCTCGTCTCACAGTTAAGTGCTTGTCCCTTTAAATCCTGAAAATCCAGAGAACTGTCTAGAAAAAGAGCCTACATAGGCCACTAAGAGAAAGACAAGGCTGTGTGGGAAAGTGATCCTTGATGATGACATCAGGAAGACTGGCCCCCAAACCACCTCAGTCAGTTATGAACAGAACAAATCATGATCCTGGACACAGTCAGTTTAAACCTCTGGTTCCTGCTTGTGAGTAGGGAAGACAGAGTTGTCTTCTACCTCCCAAAACTACCCCGCTCAGGTAGTCTTCACACTTGCTTCCTCTTTTCCAATACTTAACAGCCTCTGTTCTCAGCTCCCCTATCTTCTGACCTTGAACACTAGCTCTCCAGGTCAGGGCTCCCCAGTACTGCAGGACAATCAGCGAGTAGTCAGAACAAAGCCTGTGAGGGCTTTCTGATTCTAGGGGCTGAGAGGTGGCTGCAAGAATTTATATCTTTTTTCTCCAAGAAGGGCTGTGGGCTTCCCATCACTGCCAAGCTAAAGAGGACTCAGAGGTACCTCTCGGGAACTCCAAAACCCTGGTACCTGGGACAGGCCTCCAGGAGCTTGGTGAATCTGGTCTCTGGTGGTTTTGTTCTGTTTGTAGAAGTCAAATATCATCAGAGCTGCGTAGACTTTCCCCACTGTCATCTCATCAGCTGGAGAAAAAAGCAGGCATTGGGGCAGAACGGGGTGGATGAGATGAGCCCCACCTCTTGGAAAGCCCCTGGACTGAGGGGCCTCAGGAGGAGCATGGCCTCCCCCAGCTGTCCCACCCCAGCTACCTGGCTATGCCCAAGGCTACAGTGACTTTTCAAGAGAGGGTCCTGCCTTAGTATCCTCCCAAGAAAGCAGACCCAGATTTCTAATCTGTACGCATCTTATCCTTCCTGGCATCTCCAGTGAGCCCTTTTGGGTCAGCCACCTCAGGTTGTGGGTCTTCACTAGCTGCCCCCACCCCCCCCCACACACACACTCCTCTACACCCCTGACTCTCCTGTGGCCTTTCCTGCTTGGCCTCTGGACAGGACATGAAAGGTGGGAGTGGGGGCGTTTCTCAGCCTCCCACTTACGTTTATGGGGTGGCACCAACAGGTCGAGGGTCTTCTGGGGCAGGTTGGCCCACACAGAGGCGATCTCCTTCCTCAGCTCTGCATCACACTGGTGCTGTTTCGTACCGGCTGGGCCAGGACAATGGTAGTGAAGGAAAGAGACAGGCATTAGGAGGCCCCCATTGTGAAGGACAAGCAGAATGGGGCAGCAGGAGTGACATTGTGTGGTAGGTGAGATGGCAAGTATGGGCACTGAGAGAAAGTGCAGAGGGAAGGAGCACTGCTGTGGAGGTGGGGGCCAGTCAGGCCTCTCCCTCCTGGGAGCCTGCCTGAAGAAGGAGACACACGCGTGAGCTGAGCATTCACCTGGAATGTTTGGGCATATGTGTGTGCATGTGTATGCTGGGGATGAGGGTGGCAGTGGGGATGGGGAATGAATATGGTAATATTGCAATCATTCATCCATTCATTGATTTATTCAACAATATTTTTTGAGCACTCACTAAATATCAGGTACTGTTCTAGGCACTAGGGCAAAAAAAAAAAATCCCCTTCCTTCAGGGGTTTACATTACTTTATTCTACAATAAAGTAGAAATAGGTTAAAAAAAAAATCAATATGTTGGATAGTGAGAAGGGCTAGAGGAAAAGCAATAATGAAGTAAAAGAGCTGAACAGATTTCAAAGGGCTGCTCGAGAAGATAAAGTATTATAATGACATGTGCAAAGACCTGGAAACAGAGAACCAAAAGGGAAAAACATGCTGTGCATTTCTCAAGCTGAAAGAACTGAAGAAAAAAATTCAAGTCTCCAGTTGCAATACTGAAGGATTCTACAGGGGAAATATTAAATGACCCAGGAAGCATCAAAAGAAGATAGGAGGAATACACAGAGTCACTACACCAAAAAGAATTGGTTGACGTTCCACCATTTCAGGAGGTAACATATGATCAGGAACCGATAGTACTAAAGGAAGAAGTCCAAGCTACTGAAGGCATAGGTTAAAAAACAAGGCTCCAGAAATTGAAAGAATACCAACTGAGAGGTTTCAACAAATGGATGCAGTACTGGAAGTGCTCATTCATCTATGGCAAGAAATTTGGAACACAGTTACTGGCCAACTGACTGGAAGAGATCCATATTTATGCCTAGTCCCAAGTAAGGTGATCCAACAGCACGCGGAAATTATCGAACAATATTATTAAAATCACATGCAGGTAAAATTTTGCTGAAGATCATTAAAAAATGGCTGCAGCAGTATATCAATAGGGAACTGCCCGAAATTCAAGCCAGATTCAGAAGAGGACATGGAATCAGAGCTATCGTTGCTCATGTCAGAAGGATCCTGGCTGAAAGCAGAGAATACCAGAAAAATGTTTACCTGTGTTTTATTGACTATGCAAAGGCATTCGACTGTGTGGATCATAACAAATTATGGATAACATTGCAAAGAATGGGAATTCCAGAACACTTAATCGTGCTCATGACGAACCTGTACATAGATTAAGAGGCAGTCTTTCAAACAGTACAAGGGGATACTGCTTGGTTTAAAGTCAGGAAAGGTGTGCATCAGGGTTGTATCCTTTCATCATACTTATTCGATCTGAAGAATGGGGCATCAGGATTGGAGGAAGACTCAATAACAACCTGCCATATGCAGATTACACAACCTTGCTTGCTGAAAGTGAAGAGAACTTGAAGCGCTTGCTGATGAAAATCAAAGACCGCAGTCTTCAGTATGGATTACACCTCAACATAAAGAAAACAGAAATCCTCACGACTGAGCCAGTAAGCAACATCATCATAAATGGAGAGAAGACCGAAGTTGTCAAAGATTTCATTTTACTTGGATCCTCAATCAACACCCGTGGAAGCAACAGTCAAGACATCAAAAGACACATTGCATTGGGCAAATCTGCTGCAAAAGACCTCTTTAAAGTGTTGAAAACCAAAGATGTCGCCCTGAAGACTAAGGTGCGCCTGATCCAAGTCATGGTGTTTTCAATTGCTCTATACGCATTCAAAAGCTGGACGACGAATGAGTAAGACTGAAGAAGAAGTGAGGCCTTTGAATTGGGGTGCTGGTGAGGAATACTGAATACACCATGGTCTGCCAAAAGAACGAACCAAATCTGCCTTGGAAGAGGTACGACCGGAATGTTCCTAGGAAGCAATGTTGGCGACACTACATCTCACATACTTTGGACATGTTATCAGGTGGGATCAGTCCCTGGAGAAGGACACCATGCTTGGTAAAGTAGAGCGTCACTGAAAAAGAGGAAGACCCTCAAAGAGATGGATTGATACAGTGGCTGCAACAATGGGCTTAAGCATAACAACGATTGTGATGATGTGACAGGACCCGACAGTGTTTAGTTCCCTATGAGTCGGAACTGACTCGAGGGCATCTAACAACAACAGAACCACAAATACAATGTTAAACAGTAGTGGTGACAGCAAACACCCTTGCCTTGCTTCTGAAGTTAGGGGGAAAGGATTCAGTGTTTCATTGTTAAGTGTGACAAGAGCTGTAGGTTTTTCAAAGACATGCTTTATCAGATTGAGGAAGTTTCCTCAACTCAATTCCATAGAGTTTTGTTTGTTTGTTTTGCTTTGTTTTTTTAAATCACGAATTGACGTTGAATTGTGTTAAACGTTTTTTCTGCATCTATTGACATGGTTTTCTTCTTTGATATGGTAAATTATATTGATTGGTTTTCAAACGTTGAATCAACCTTGCATTCCTGGGATAAACCCCACTTGTGACAAAATATATTATCTTTTTTATATATTGTTAGATTCAATTTGCTAAAACTGCATTGAAGATTTTTGTGTTTATGTTCATGAGGGATATAGGTCTGTAACTTTCTTTTCCTGTCATGTCTTTGTCTGGTTTTGGTGTCAGAGTAATGCTGGTCTTGTAAAATAAGTTGGAAAATAGTCTCTCTTTTTCTATTTTCTGAAAAAGTTTGTGTAAAATTCCTATTCTTTCTTAAACGTTTGGTAGGATTCATTGTGAAACCATTTGGACTTGGAATTTTCTTTGTTGGAAGGTTTTTAACTACGAATTTAATGTCTTTAATAAATATAGTACTACTCAGGTTACCTATTCTTCTTGAGTAAGCTTTTGTAGTTTTTGTTTTCCAAGCAATTTTTCTATTTCATTTAAGTTGTTGAATTTACTGGCATAAAGTTGTTCATAATATGTTCTTGCTATCTTCTTTTTTTTTTTTTTTTTATCATTTTAATGTCAGCAAGATCTTCAGTGACGTGTCTTCTCTTATTCCTTATACTGGAATCTTTTCTCTACTTGATCAGTCTAGACATTCATCATTTTTATTGATCTGCCTCTTAACAAGATCGTTTTGGCTGTTGTGTTGAGGGTAGACTGCAGGGGAAAAGGCAGAAGCAGGCCAGTTAGAAGGCTACTGCAACAACCCAGTTAAGAGACAACAGTGACTTGGAGCAGGGACTTAGCAATGGAGAAGGACAGAGGATATATTTTGGATATTCTGGCTATGTTTTGGAGGTAGAGTCAAGATTTTATAAGAGATTGGATATAGACCAGAAATGGTATAGGGGAAAAAAGGGGAGGGGGGAGAGATAAAGATGATTCCAAAGTCTGTTTACAGAGATGGGAAGGTAGTGGGGAATATCAAGAGTTCGTTTGGGCAAGTTAATGTTGGAATGCTTATTGGACCTCTAAGTGGAGATTTGAATAACTTGCTAAACTGGTGAGTCTGAAGTTCAGGGGAGAGATCTGGGCCAAAGATATAAAATTGGAATTGATATTTAAAGCCACGAGAATAAATGAGATGACAAAGGAGCGAGGGCAGATGTCTGGGGACACAGGTGCATGTGGAGGATGAGAGATAAGAGAAACCGCAAAAAGAGACTCAAAAACTTCAAAAAGAAGGGAGTGTCCAAGTGAGAGAAGGCTGCAAGTAAGAAGAGGACTGAAAATTGATCCATAGATTTAGCAATGTGGATCACTGGGGATCTTAACAAAAGCAGTTTCAGTGAAGTGTTGGGGGGAAAGTCTAATTGGAGTGCATGTGAGCGAGATTGGGAAAAGAGCAAGTAAGGAGGCAATACAAAGCTCTCAAAGAGTTCTTTGCTGTGGAGGAAAGAAGAAATATAGGGAAGTTAGTAGGGGGAAGAGAAGGACTTTTTAAAGATGGGAGCATGTTCATATATTGACAGAAATAATCCAGTAGAGACAGCAAAATGGACAGGCTATGAGAAAGAGTAGACAGGTGCAGTGGTTATAGTGCTCAGTTGCTAACCAAAAGGTCAGCTGTTCAAATCCACTAGCCACTCCATGGGAGAAAGATGTGGCACTCTGCTTCCACAAAGATTTATAGCTTTGGAAACCCTACAGGGCAGCTCAACTTTGTCCCATAGGGTTGCTATGAGTTGGAATCGACTTGATGGCAGTGGGTTTGGTTTTTGGTTTTGAAAAAGAGTGGACAGTTGCTAGAATAATGTCCTTGAGTAGGTGATAAGAATGGAACCTAGTGTCTAGGGGAGGGACTGGCTGTGACTTATCCATACAGAGGTGAGGGTCCTCTTCTGACAGTTTAGATCTTCTCTGGGAAACAGGAAGCACAGTCATCAAATGAGGGAAGGTGGAGGAGGACGTGCTGGAGGTTCAGTCTCTCTTTGTCTTGGCACAAGCTCTGTGGTCATATCAGTGAGGCCCAGAGAGGGCCTGATGGCAGGACTGGGGTCTCTATGTGAGAGAGAAGAGGGCACGCAGCCTCCTCAACCCAGAGAGGGGTGCTGGCACACGGTGTAGCTGGTCCAGCCCGGTCAGGTGAGCCCTAACCACAGGGAAAGTGGTTTGACTTCACTGTACCTCCACTTCCTTATCTGAAATGGGGTGATCATAGTGCAGATATATAGGTGGTTACGGGATCCTCCTCACTGTCATCTTGCTCACCTGGAGCCAGCTTGATCTCCAGTGCAGTCCGGATGAGGGCCATCAGAGTAGACGTGAAGTGGACTGTCATGTCCTCACTGGAGATGGGCATGTTCATGCGTACCAGGCGCTGGGAAGGAACACAGGCAGATCAGGACTGGGCCTACTGAGGTCACCCTCACTTAGCAGGACTGCATGGTGCATGGCCCCCTGGAGGTTGGGGCTGGGCCTGGTTGGGAGTTTTGCCAGCATTCATAATCACCTGCAGACCCTCCCCTCATTGGTGCTGAGGACTTGGCTTGGCTGCAGGAAGGTGGAGACCCAGGACTGTAAGCACAGAGCAGGGCCATGCCCTGGTCCCTCTGAAAGAGCCCCAAACTCTCCCTGCTGGGAAAAGGGGATGGGTCCAGGCTGTGGGACCAAGGCTAAAGCTCAGTGGGACACAGAGTAGGAAAGAAGGGGCCCCATCTTGCCTCTTTAGTCACCATCCTGGGGCACCTGGGCCAGGGGTGGGTGGCCAAGGGGTTACGCTGAGAGGTCCAGCCCCTGGGGAGGTGTCCCTCGAGGGTAACAAGCTGGCTTCACTCAGCCCCATCTGGAAGGCTCTGCCCTATGGCTCCCCCCAACCCTGGCTGGATCCTGGGGACACTCTTGATGCTCCCTTCAGCAGAAGGCACCTCAGGAACCTGGTCCTTCCTGTGAGAGGAGCTCGGAGGCCTTGGCAGCATGGGGGTGCCAGCCCTGGCTTCCCGGGGGACACACACACTCTCCCCCCAACTCCACACCAGGTGGGCAGCTGGAGGCAAATGTGTGTCCTAGGGGTATGATCGGTAGCTGCCTGGCCGGAGACACAGACAGGATTGAGGCAGTCACTCTGGTGGAGCTTTTGAGGCCCTAGGGTGTGTCTGGAATACCCTAGGTGGGAGGCAGCTTAGCTGTCAGATGGGCCCAGTAGCCCAGGGAGGGAACTAAGGTGTGGGCTCACAGTCCTCCTGTCACCTGCTCCCTATGGCTAGGCAGGTGCCCCAGCACCTTCTCTGGGGGGGGGGCCACGCAGTCCTGTCCCCAGCCTCCTGCTCCAAATCCAGGGTCCTCAGCTTGGCAGGGGATGTGTTGGCGACATGAGCACAAATGGGCCCAGAACTCAGTCCCATTAGAAGGCTGGCGAAACTCCACCCAGTGTGACTGGGTCCCAGGACCTCCTGTGTAACACACCAGGAAGCTTGGCAACCAGCATGGCAGCAAGAAGCAGAGGAATTCCTGTCCCAGGAGGGGAACTGGGGTGGGGAGAGAATTGAGAATAAACAGATGGTCCCCAATAGGGGAGAGTGCCATCCAGGGCTGGGGGCGGCCACTCTCAGCAAGGCTCACAGACAGCCCTGGGCCCAGACCCACCAGCAGGGCACCTTGGGCATCTCCTGGACCCCTCCTCCATGCCCTGGCCTGCCGCCCCCAAGGCCTCCCTGGGTCTCCTTGTACCTAGAACCCAGACGTGGTCAGTTCAGTGGGAAGGCTCCCAGGCCCCCACTGGCCTGCCCACCCGCCTGGTGCCAGGCCTGGACAGAGCTCTCCTCTTTAGGATGAAGCTGCAGGTTCAAGGCAGGCAGGCACCACACACATGCATCCACACAGGGAGGGCCATGAAACGCGCATGCAGTTGTTAAAGGGCTCTGCGTGGGGGCATGGAGGGGACATTTGGTCCCTAAAAGCTGCACCGCATCAGGTAACAAAACAGAAGCCTGGGTCCGGCACAGCAAGTGGCAGTGGGTACTTGAAACGCCCAGAAAATAAGAGAGGATACACGGACAGATGGACAGCAGGAGGCTCGGGGTGGCTCAGGCACTCGTAGGGCTGGAAAGGAATTAAGGCTTCTAGGGGTGGCTGAGGGCGGCAGGTGGGAGCAGGCTTGGGGCTAGAGCCATGTGACCTGTACTGGGGGAACAAGACCTGGGACCCCGAGGCTCCCCACTCTGCATCTCCAAGGCTGAGGATGCCCAGGAACGGCAGGATGCTTCCCTTCTTTCTTAACCCCTCAGAGCCTGGAAGGCCCTGGAGACAACCCTCCTCGGGCTCAGGGCTTCTGCTCTTGCCGAGCTGGGTGGCTCTGCGGGAGCACCAGGGAGCGCAGGTCCCACCAGGGCTGCACCTCCACTTGCCAAGGCTCAGGGGACAGAGGAGCTGGGTGTGGTACTGAGCGCAGAACAAAAACCAGCTCACGCTGGCATAAATTATCAAAAAGCTGCTCTGTGCCCTCATTTCTAGGGAGGGAAGGGAGGGAAAGGTGGGTGAGGGCTTGGATTCAGTCTCCCTGAGCAGCCTCTCAGGCCTCTCAGAGGGAGACACTTGGGGAGGGGACAGGGGCTAGGCAAAAGGACACCAGTCAAAGTGTCGTGTCCCTTTGTCAGGGAAGGAAGCTGGGGCGAGTGCTTAGGGGGAAGAAGAAAACAGTGATACAGGCAGGAGCAGGGAGCCAGCACGGCAGATGGACAGACGACGGACAGATCACACCTGTCTGGGAAGACAGAGCCCCAGCACAGACAGCCGGGGGCAGGGATGCGGGGTCTACCTTATACGCAACACGAGCGGGGCACTTCTTCCCCAGGCCCAGAGGTGGGGACATGTGCTTCAACATCTCAAACATGTCATTGTAACTGATGCGCCCACTGGAGACCCGTCCCAGCGGCAAGGCACACAAGGGTCCACAGGAGGAGCCACGCGGCGGGAGCAGGGCGGGAGAGGCGGGGCGGGAGAGATGGGGCAGGCAGACAAGAAAACAGATCCAGTTAATCAAAAACGCTAGGCTAAATGCCAAAAATTAAAAATAAGTAAAATGAGGGATTTCTCTGCTCTCCTTTTGATCCCACCTCAGCACCCTCTCCCCCGGCCCCCACCCCCTCCTCCTGGAGTCTAGCAGAGACCCCAGCGTCTCACCTCCAACTCAGCCCTCAAAGGGCGGTGGGTAGGGATGGTTGATGTCTAAGCTAATGAACATGGAAGGGATGAGGGAGGGCTGCAATGGGCCGGCTTGGGGTTGTTAATTTCTGATTTTACTTTTTTAGAAACCACGGTAATGCCGAATCAGAGCACAGCTGTTTTCACCATGCCAGGGAGAGCTGGCAGACAGAGTTATGTGACAGGTGGGCTGTGGCTCAGAGTGCCACAGAAGAGACTTCAGCTTTCTTTGATGGTCAAGCTTTGCTTCCAAACTAGGCTAGTGACTACAAAAGTGAGAAAACCTAAAACAAACCAGAAAACCAGAGGGAGCCGCTCTGTCTGCAGAGAGCCCAAGCAGGGCAGGCGGTGGTGGGACGCGGTCTGGAGACCTCTCTTGTGCCCCTCTGACAGTGCCGGGGTGAGGCTGGGCCCCACACAAGGGGTGGACTAGCCCCCAGTGTGGGGCTCAGGAGCCAGAAGGTTCTGGATCCAGGGAGGTGTCTGGGGGACAGTGACTGCATCTTCCCGGGTTAGAAAGGCTGCTGGTCTGAGAGTCTGCACCCCTCCCCAGGTAAAGGCCTGCCCTGGTGGTGCAGGTGTTGGGAGAGAAAGGGCACTGCCGAACCTCGACCCCCTTCTGCAGGTCCGGCTGGGCCCCAGCGAGCAGGAAATCCAGAGGCAGGAGGGACACGTCCTGGGCCCTGCTCTGGCCTCTGCTCCTCCCCAGGGACGGGAAAGCTTCCAGGCTCTTGGGGAGGGCTGCTGTTTTGCTCCCATGCCCCCTCCTCTGGGCCCTCCCTGAGCATGAACGACGTCAGCCTACCCTTAGACAAGCTGCCTCCTTGGCGCTGCAGGCCCGGCCCCACTGGCCCAGAAAGCTCTCCTGTGCACTGTCTCATAAGGCTGCCTGGCCCCAGCCAGCTGGGGGTTGGGAGGTTAGATGGGGACCAAAGCGTCAAGGAAGTTGGAGTGCGGGGGAGGGGGGGCGGAGGAGAAAGAGGTGAGGTGTCCTTCATTCCCAAACCAGGCAGGGCAGACGCCACAGGGAGTGTGTGCTGTTTGCATTTCGGAAGGGAAGAGTATGTCAGATGGAGGCTCTGAAGTTGCAAACCTTGTAGGCCAACCTACGAGGGCAGTTCTTCCCTAAGCCAACGGGTGGCGCAATACAACGCAACAAACTGTACATATCCTTATAATGAATCCGGCAACTGGAAAGGAAATGTCAGAGGTTATGGCAACAGAGGCGCGATGGAGCCCCCCGCCCGCCCGCCCAGTTGCGATGGGAGATGTGGCCTTGTGTGTCTTGGAGGCGGGTGGGGAGCTAAAAGGAGGCTCCTGCTGGGGGGCCGGGACTGGAGCTCCCCAGGAGGCAGGCTACCCAAGGCAACTTCTAGAGCCAGATGTAGGGCAGGCAACACCCAGGTGGAGCACAGATGTGTCCCTCTGGCAGCCCTGTCCTGAGCCTCCACTCTGCACACAGTGTTCCCCCCACAAGGCCTGCCCTGTCCCCCAGTCCTCCACCCTGCTCTCTCTCCACCCCTCTCCCTCCCAATGCCTGCTGCCCAAGAACTGCAGTGTCCCAGAAACCTCAGAGGTACCTGTCCATCTGCCTGGTGACATTCCAATTTCCCTGGACACACTGCATCCCCTCTGGAACACCAGCCTGGCTAGGACCTTGCCCTCTTCCCAGGTTCTCAACACTGGCACCCTCAGGTTAACTTTGGTGCTTGAACTTGGGTGCTCTCCTACACTTGTCCCTACCCCTCAGTCTAGTCAGTTCCAAATTGTGTAAAATCTGCCTTTGAACTAGAAGATCCAAATGCCTAGGTTAGAGGGAAGAGAGAGGAAGCCCCACTTTGCCTCAGATCAAGATGTTTGCTAACCCTGTTAGACCCACCACTACAGGGGGTTGGATGCATGGTGAGACCCCTGCCCTCACCACTGCCACTGCCCCAATTCAGAGCCCCTCAGGTGCTGTAGACAGAAAATGTGGGCCTGACACTGTCATTGCCTGATGGAAACACTGTCCAATTCGCCCATTGTCAACAAAACAGTCAGAACTACTGTTCAAGGCCATTCTAGCCTGGTCTCAGGCTCCCTTTCCGGCTTCTCTGAGTTGCCTTCTCCTCTCCAGACAGACACAATTCACATGCTCCCACCCACACCTCTGCCCACTCCCCCTGCCCTTCCCTGGGATTCAATTCTGCTCCTGAAGTTCTGCTCAGATGCCACCACCTCCTCTGTGAAGGCTTTTCCAACTTGCCCAGCTGAACGAGGCCTCTGCTCCCCAGACATGCCACGGCCCCGCTCTGCTGAGCTCTGAGAGCAGGCGCTGTTCACCTGTGGGTCCCCAGTGCCCAGCACACGTAGATGCTCAGAAATGTTTGTTCGATGGATGGGTGAACATAAAAGTGGGCAGAGTTGGCTCAAAGCAAGTGTGATTGCAATTCTAAGTACACTCATGCCTCCACACTTCACGACAAAGTGCTGAGGCGGCAACAGAAAAGGGGCTGGGGACAGGCACCAATGGAGACCAACAGCTCTGTGCCTTTCTAATCTCTCCATACACGCGCCCACGCACATAAACACCCACACATATGCACACACATGAACGCGCACATAAGCCCACCCGCCCATAACCACACATGTACATGCATGTGGACACAGCACACACACATCCACTCACACCACACACACACATGAATACGCATGTACATGTGCACTGACACAATGCACCCCACACACACACACGTGCACACGTGCTTGTTCATGTGTGTGCACACACATGCATGTGTACACACACACATACAAACTTGGAAAACTTCACAAGTTTTGTTGTTATTTCAAAGTTTCTCCAAGTGGTCACTTGGGAAATAAAGGTGACCACATTTGTCATGGAGCCTCCTTAAAGATTCGAGGCTCCCCCTGGCCTGCCAGGACATGGGGTCAAGAACCAAATCTGCTCAGCTGCCTCTGCCAGGGCCCCTCCATCTTGTACACCCATCTGGAGGAGCAGCGAGTTCTCTATCAGTAGCAGGTAGTATCTGTGTTACCTCTGAGGCCTTGGGTCTTCTGTGCTACCTTGCAGGTACCACCTCTCAGACGAGGTTGTCTTTTGCTATCTAAATAAGCACTTTCTATATCTTATCCCCGCTGGCATATACCTTCCAGAGGGCCCTGTTCTAGACTCCAAAATCTGGGAAATGATCCCAAAGCCGCAGGCCAGCCACACCACACTTTCCATATCTCTGGAGTTTGTTCTTCCTATGGAGCCTGTGGAGGCCCTGGGCCAACAGCTTGCAAAGGTTTAGGGCTGCTGTCTTTGCCTCGCTGACCTGCACTGACCTGCTCTTCCTTAGCCCAAATAGCATTCTACAAAACATCTCTGTTTTCTGTAGCATCATGTCCTCAGGGAAAGTGTGCCCAGAAGCAGCAGCAACTACAAGAGCTTGTCAGGATGAGCCCCTGAGACTTTCTCAGCTCTGCCTAGCTGGGTCTCTCCTGCCCTTGCTTGATAAGGCCCAGGCCTGGGTGTGGCCAGTCTGCTCCTCCAATCTGACCAGGGAGCCCTGGTGAACATCCCAGCCTTGGGCTCTAGCATAAGCACTAGACATCACAGGGAGCCATCAGGAATGTGATTGGACTCTCCGAAGCCCAGGGAAGCAGACGTGTCACCATGAAGTATTTGGCGCAGCAATGCTTGCTCTGCAACTGTGTAATATGGCAAAGTTTTTACTAAAACGGAAAACTCACTCACAAACACTGTGGGCCTGAAGGGCCTTGGACAGGTGGCCTGTGTCCCGACCCTGATACTGCCAGTGGCTCTGGGACTTACCCAGCCTGGGAAAAGCCCCACATCACACCTTCCAGATCTTTACTGTGATGGGATGAGTGTGCTCCAGGTAGGCTGCTAAGGGGATGAAGGGCCCCTGCTGTCCCCATGGCCCAGACAACCTTCCAGGCCCACTGGGCCTTGAGGGTCAGGAAGCCCTGGGCACTCCTGTGCCAAGCTTCAGTTTAGAGGAAAAGAGAGGCACAGGCACTGAACTCTGAGCGGCCAGTGTCCTCATCACAAGGAAGGGCTCACTGTCTCCTCCAAGCCTCTTCCCCAAGAAGGGGTGGCTGGACACAGAACCATATGAGGGTTACAGGGCAGTCAGAGCTGGAGTAACATCCACACCTGGCTCTGTGGTCTTCCCACTGCCATGGAGCATGGAATGATGGGCACCCACCCTACGTTCATGCACATTCGTTCACTTGCACACTGTGAGCACTTGCTTTGGGTGAGACACTGAGCAAAGCTCTATGATCTCACCCAGCAGCAGTGTGTAGGCCACTTCTGCTTCCTGCCCTGCCTCATCCAGAGCACAGCCTCAGTAAAAACAGCTCGAGAGAATGAATGAGAGAGTGATCAAGTGAAAGAGTGGATGAAGATCTGAATGAGTGAGTGAATTAATGCGTGGGTGAATGAACAAATGAATTAGTGGGTGAGTGAATGAATGAATGAGTGAATAAGTAGATGAATGAATGAGGGAACAAGTGAATGAGTGACTGAGTAGATGAGTGAGTGGATGGGAGGGAATGAGTGAGTAATAAGTGATGAGCGAATAAGTGATGAACGAATGAGTGAAGAGTGAATGAGTGATAAGTGAATGAATGATGAGTGAGTGAATGAGTGATTAGCAAACAATATGAGTGGATGAGTGAGTGAATGAATGGATAGATGAATGAGGGAATGAGTGATGAGTGAGTGAATGAGTGATAAGTGGATGAGTGATGAGTGACAAGTGAAGGAACAGATGAGACGAAGGTGCTAAGTGTGACCTCAGCCCTCAGAGTGAACATCTGCAGGGGTGTGGTGGATCCTCCCGTGGGACAGGGTCCAAACAATTCCACCTTTGACCCTGAGGCCTCCTCTCATGAGTCCACTATGTCTGGAAGCAAGTTACCCCGTGCTTGCAGCATGCAGGTTTGTAAGCGTGTTAGAGCCTTCCTGACCACTCATCTAGCTCAAATGCCCTTTGCCAAGTGCCCACATGCATGGCCTATGTTTGTGCCAGGGACACAGGGTGCTGGCTGCTGTCCCTGAGGGGCATAGCAGAGAGGGCTACAAGTCCCTAAGTCCTGAACTGTGTTTGCCCCTGAAGCCCCTGAGCTCCCTGAGGATGGTGGGAGCACAAGGAGGGCCTCCTGCCATCTCCACATGCCCTCCCACCACACCTCTATGGTCCCTGACGTGATGGGGCCTATGAGAAGAGCCCCTGGGCTCCCAGACCCCACAGAGTGCAGGCCTGATGCTTTGCTTCACAATCTCCAGGAAATCTCCTGAGGGCAGGGCCTAGTGTCTTAAAAGAACATTTCTCAGACCTGGGGAGCCTGGGAGGGAAAGTGCACCTGGGAGAGGGGATGCCAGCCTGTCCTACACAGGCCCAGAGCCCCCCTCCAGTCCTCTCCTGAGACCTGTAGGTGTGGGCCAGCCTGAGCACCAGGCTTCACAGAGCACGGGGCAACTCACCAGGCAGCCGGGTCGTACTCAGCCCAGACCCGGATGAACTCGTCCAGGTGGTGAGGCCCTAGGATGGAAGAGTCCCGCGTAAGGTACTCAAAATTGTCCATGATCACAGCCACAAAGAGGTTCAACATCTGCAGAGTGGGAAGCAGAAGAGGTGACTAGAGAGAGCCCAGCCTATCCCCCACCCCAGTGGAGTCTGGAGTGAGAGTGTCAGGTAGCAGAGCCACCCATTCAAAAGAGGTGCCCGCCCTCCCGCAGGCCTGTGCCTGGGCGTCCAGGACAGCTCTATAGCAACACCACCACCAGCATGCACTAGGTTCTACATTCCACACATTAACCTTCACCCTGATATTCAGCACTGTTGGCTCTTCTTCTGAAAGCTCTCTCTACTTGGACTGACCTGCCCTGATTTAGGCCCCAAAGTTGTTGCCCACAGTCCACCCTGCCATTGGAGTTTATCATCCCCAAACTCTGTGGTCACCATCTCTTCCCAGCTCAGGCCAGCCTTGAAGGAAGGCAGTGGCATTGGGCTGAGAGCATGGGCTCTACAGGCTGGCAATTTAGTTCTGAACACATGTAAGGCAAGACATTTGACCTCTCTAACCCTATTTCCTCCCTGTGACAATGATACCCATCTCGTCAGGTGGTTACAAGGACTGGCACACGTGCTGTTGCCAGGGCTCTGCAAGGGGCCTGCCTGCACAATCACAATCCCATTTTTCCACTCTCACTTCCATCAGACCCAGCCAGGTGCAGACCCACCTGTGGGGAGGCCAGCAGACTGTGCTTCCAGCCATACCCTCCTGCACTTCAGCCAGGGGACCGGCCCCAGAACCAGTGAAGCTGAGAGGGGGGTTCATAGGGACAACACACAGAGTACAGTGGGGAAGAGGGAAGGCTAAGTTGGGGTCTCCCTCAACCTGTCCTGGCATGTCCAAGCAGTGCTAGCCACAGAGTGGGGCATCACACACGCAGCTTATGTGGGAGCTTCTGGAGCCAGTGCGCGGTAAGGCTGCGGGTGGGCTCGACCTCACTCGTGTCCGCAGCTCCTCAGCACTGGGTGCCTTTGGCCAGCAAGAGGCTAGCCCCAGTGCCCACCAGGGCAGTGACTTTCCAGGGTCTGCCCTCCCCTCTCTCCATGAGAGTATTCTGAAAGATCAGAAATCCTCTCCTTGAGTTCTGGCAGCTGAGGGAGGGAGCAAAATTCGTAGGTATTTCTGTATTCCTCTACCCACACACCAGCTCACCTGTCTCAGGGCATACCTTTCCCCATATCCAGACCTTCCACTCTGCCCTTCAAAGCTCACAGTCCACCACCAGAGAAACCCTCTGTCTTTACCTTCCCTGAGTATCCTCTGAACCTTCATGCTGTAGCTGAAGTGTGGGTGTCCTCACCTTCCTCTAAGAAAAGTCGCCTGCTCTTTCACACTCACGCCAACTACCAACCCCCCTCTTGTGGGAAGTTTAGCACTGTGCTCACTATCTCTGTCTCCACTTCCACTCTTTGTACTCATTCCTTTTACTACCTGCATGGATGGGGCAACATTGCCGATGTCTCAGTTCTTGACTCTTCATCCCCAATGATCCCCTCCACTTGTTCCTATGACTATATGCTGAACTGGTCACCACCAACGACCACACCACCTCCAAAATCTCAACTGCAAATGTCCCCCTCTCTGACCCTAACTCCTACCCTTCCAGCTTGCTTCCTCTAATACCTGCATTCCAAAAATTCTTTTCTACCCAGGACCTTCAGTCCACCAACCCTGCCACTTTTACCTGTCCATCACCTCCCTCGGGTCCTCACCTCCCTCCTGACCCTGCTTTGATCCATATCCAGTAGTATTTTCAAACTCTTGCATGCACCCTAAAGCTCCCTGACTTTCTCTCCCTCCTCAGACCTGTTAGGAAAACCCCAGATCTGGACAATCCACTTCTCTACCACTTTGCCAAGTAGAAGAAAGCACATTCATGACCTGAGGTGTTCCTCAGTACCACCCACATTTCAGTTGTCTTCTCTTGCTGTTTTCATTATCTCTTGAATCTACTCTAATAAGGCTTCAGCTCCTACCATGCCAAGGAAACTGCTCTTGCAAAGGTAGAATCCACATTTCCATATCCCAGGAACAATTCTCAGTCATCAGTGTACGTGATCTCCCAACAGTATCTTGGCTGGGTTATTCTCTCCCTGACAAGCTTTCTTCCCTTGGCTTTCAGGGCACTGCCTTCTCCTGGCTCCGCACTCACCTCAAAGCTGTTCCTTCTCAACCCTGGCTGCACTACTTCCTGAGCTGAGTGTTTCCTTATTTTCTAAGCATCTCAAGTGTAGCGCACACAGAATTGTCTGTAGGCTTGTTCCTCAGATTCCTGGGCTCTACTCCCAGAGGTGCTGACACAGTAAGTCTGAGGTCCAGGAATCTGCATTTCTGGTGCTTGCTGAGGTGATACAGATACTGTTGACCATGGGCCACACCTTGCATAGCAGTGACCTAGAGGATACCATTAGCCTCATAAACGCACCAAACTCTGATGACACCTAATCTACATCTCCAGCCCAGAGGTCCAGTAGGTGTCTGAGTCCCTCTCTCCCTCATCTAGCTTGCTGCTCCACAACTGCCCCCCATCTCCCGAGCTGGCCCTCCACCTACTCCGTCCACTTCATACCACATCCACTCCATCCACTTCATACCACATCCACTCCATCAGTTGTGCCAGCCCCACCTTCAAATGTGTCCCAGCTCCCCCTACCATCTCCAGGCCACTCTACTCCAATTGTCTCCTTTCTCTCTCTACAGCCCCTCTCCTGATGAATCCACAGGAATCAAGGGCAAGGTTTGAAAACATGGAACAGATCATGTCACCCCTGCCTAAAGTCTCCTGGTGCTTCCTGCTGGACTTGGAATAAAATCCAGTCTCCGAGGACATGGCCCACCTCCCTCTCCTAGCTCCACAACTCCCTCAGTGAATCTACTCCAGGTACTGGTGGGAGGGCTTCTGGTCCTATCCCATCTCCGTGGTGAAAGTCTTTCTAGAAGCTGGAAACTAAAGGGCAGTTGCCACCTGAACATCTAAAACCCTTCTATGAAACTAAAGACCAGGCGCAAAGGAGCTCTTAGCCAGGTGGTGCTTTCTAGAATTCACAAGGCCATGCTCTCTGGGACACAAGGGCCATCAACAAAGAATCTGCTTGTGACATGACATGGATTAAACTTAGGGGTCAGCAGGAGATGAGGGGGGCCCAAGACAGTGGTGAAAGACTAGGACAGGCAGACACAAGAGGGATGAGAACAGTGACCAGGACTTACCAGAAAGGAACAAAGAAAGATGAAGGAGACGAAGTAAAAGTAGGCAAAGTCACTCCCACACTCACTGGCATTGGCGTGCTCATCACAGGCACGGTTGCTTAGACAAGACAGCATGATCTCGTGCCAGGCCTCCCCTGTGGCGCTCCTGAGAAGAAAGGCAGAGGCGCATGAGGCCCCCAAAGGAAGGTGCAGGACCAGTCTGATCAGGGCAGGTCTCCAGCTCCACCTAGGGCCCCAGCCAGCCAAGACAGGAAATGATGGGAAAGGAAGAGCTCAGCACCAGAAGAGCTGTCCAGTGCATGCCTTCTCTTCTAGGCTCCTGACCCATGGAGAGCCTGCACTGTGTGCAAGACCTGGGTCAAAGATGGGTGTTTCTTAAAAAGAATCCTCTAGGAACAACCAGAAAGGAAATAATGAGAATGTTCACACATTGTGAAGACTGTAACCAATGTCACTGAATAATTTGTGTAGAAATTGTTGAACCTAAACTGCTGTGTAAACCTTCACCAAAAACAATAAAATATTATTAAAAAAAAAAAAATCATCCTCTGGCATTGTAGTTCCAAACTGACCATTAAATGATAAAGCACTAATTACTAAAAGCAATCCACTACACTGGGAGTTTGGTACCAGAGTGAGCATTCCTTTATGGATATCTGGCATCTCAAAACTAACATGACCAAAAACTAAACTCCTGATCTCCCCCCAAAAACTTGCTCCATTCGGGTCTTTCTCATCTCGATAAACAGTAGCTCCATCCTTCCAGTTGCTTAAGCCAGAAACTTTGGCGTCATCTTTGCCTCCTCTTCTTTCTTTCTCTCTCTCCACATCCTATTCATCAGCAAATCCTATGGGCTCTACTGTAAATAAATAGCCAGATTCTTACCACTTCTCACCACCCTGGTCCAAGCAATAACCATTTTTCTCACTGGAATTGTTTCAATAGTTTCCTAACCGATCTTCTTGCTTCTACCCTACACAGCACACAAGGTGGTCCATTAAAAACACAGGTCAGGAGAGCAACACCAGCAAAATGGTGGAAAAGGCAACTCCAAGCTCCTCTCCTCCCACAGAAATATTGAAAACCAAGCAGAAACTGTCAGAACCAACTTTGTCAGAACTTTGTAAAACAGTCAAAAGTTTGCGGAAATCAAACAAATGCTGAATCAAGAAACAGACCATTTAAAAACATTAGGAAAGCTTTGTGGTGCTTTTACTTGCCCTCAAAGCTTGGATGTAATCTTAAAGATGGACACCTGTGTTCCAAGTGTGAGACACTGGTCCTGAGCTCTGGAATGAGATGAGCAGATTTTGTTCACAAATTATTGTGTCTGTCTGCTCTAATGTGTCTGGGGGCTGCCAGAAAGATTGACTAAGGGTGCTCATCTGTTTTGCTGAACTTGGAACTCACTCAGGGTAGAAAATCAGTGGGCATTTCTTGAAAACATTATAAATAATAGTAACAACCCACAACCACATGGGGAAAAAGATTACAGTTGAGACATATGATAGACCACCTGAAGTCTGGGAGGAAAAGATAGGGAGAGTTTCTTTGGGAAATTAGTGCATATCTGGAGGTATTTAGAAAGCCATGCATATGTCCAGGATGTATGCTAAGAAAGACCTAAGAAGATGCTAAGCTTTCACCTTAGGCTGATCCTTGGGCTCGGTGCAAGCCTGGCTAAATATAGGAAAGCCCTAGTATGGAGCCAGTCAGCAAAGACCTGGGGAGGTTTCTTTTCTTTTTGTAGCTCCTGGAATTCAAGAAAATATCTGTTGAAACACTAGCTAAACACAAGCTAAAGGAATAGAGATTTCAATGACCATACATAATAAGTGATATAGTCTTTGCAAAAAAAAGAAAGAAAGAAAAGCTTGAGAAAGTCACTAAATAAATATACTACAGGGTTCAACAATAAAAAACACAGCAAATCCTGGGAAATGGGAAGAAGCTAATTTCCACAGTTACCACATTATAATATTCACATGTCCAGTTCTCAACAACAAAAATCACAAGGTATACAAAGAAAAAGGAAAAGATGGCCCATTCAAAGAACAAAATAAAGGGACAGAAACTATCCCTGAGGAATCCCAGACATTGGGCTTACTAGACAAAAAGTTTAATACAACTGTATTAAGTATGCTAAATGAGCAAAGGGAAAATATGAACAAAGAACTAGAGGAAATCAGGAAAACATATGAACAAAATGAGAATACCAATAAAGAGATAAAAATTATTAAAAGGTACCAAACAAAAATTCTGGAGCTGAGAAGTATGATAACTAACTCACTAGATGGGTTCAACAGCAGATTTGAATAGGCAGAAGAAAGAATCAGCAAATAATCAAACTTGAAGATATGACAATTGAAATTATCCAGTCTGAGGAGCAGAAAGAAAAAAGAGTGGAAAAAAGTGAACAGAGCCTAAGGGATCTAAAGTCTATAAGTCCTAGAAAAAGGAGAGATGGGGGTGGGGGGGGAGGGCAGAGAGAATATTTGAAGATCTAATGGATGAAAACTTTCCAAATTTGATGAAAGAAATGAATCTACATATCTAAGAATCTCAGCGGACTCCAAGTAGGACAAACTCAAAGAGATTCACACCAAGGCACTTTATAATCAAACCGTCAAAAGCCAAGGACAAACAAAGAATCTTGAAAACAGCAAGAGAGAAGCAACTCATCACGTACAAGAAATTGTCAATAAGATTAGCAACTGATTTCTCATCAGAAACCATAGAAGCCAGAAGGCAGTGGAATGATATATTTAAAGTGTTGAAAGAAAAAAAAAAAAACCTGTCAGACAACAATTTCGTATTTGGCAAAACTATCCTTCGAAAATGAGGGAGAAATTAAGACATTCCCAGATAAACAAAAGCTAAGGGAGTTTTTTACCCCTAGACCTGCCTCACAAGAAATACTAAAGGAAGTCCTTCATGTGAAAACAAAAGGACACTGGTCAGTAACTTGAAGCTGTATGAAGAAATAAAAATCTCCAGTAAAGGTAACTACATAGATAAATATAAAAGCAAGTATTATATTTTTGGTTTATAACTCCACTTTTTATTTCCTACATGATTTAAAAGACAAATGCATAAAATAATTATAAATCTGTTATTGAACACACAATGTATAAAAATGTAACTTGTGACAAAACAACAACATAAAGGAAGGGGACAGAGCTGTACAAGAGCAAAGTTTTTGTATGTTATTGAAGTTCAGTTGGTATCAGTTAAGACTATATTGTTATAAATTTAGGATGTCAAATATAATCCCCAAGGGGTCCACAAAGAAAGTATCTAAAAAATACACACAAAAGAAAATGAGAAGGGAATCAAAATGGTTCACCACAAAAAGTGAATTAAACACAAGACGAGGCAGTAATGGACAAAATGAGGGACAAAAGAAGGTATAAGACAGATGGAAAACAAAGCAAAATGGCAGATGTGTAAGTCCTTTCTTATCAATAATAATTTTAAATGTAAATGGTTTAAACTCTACAATCAAAGGGCACAGATGGGCAGCGCAGATTAAAAAGAAAAATAAAAATACCTGACCCAACTATATGCTGACTCCAGGAGACTCACTTAAGATCCAAAGACACAAATAGGTTGCAAATGAATGACCAGCCATGGAGGACGGGTCCTCCTCCGTGCAGCCTGTGTGTGGCTTCCCACTGGGTAGCCTCTTTGATGGTTAGCCCCGCCTGAGTGGCTGCGCGGACACAGGACACATAGATCAGGAAAGAAAAATCTTTAGGACCGTTATGGATTGAATTATGTTCCCCCAAAATATGCGCTATAAATCCTAATTTCTATGCCTGTGGTTACAATCCCATTTGGGAATGGGTTTTCTTTTTTACGTTAATGAGGAAGGATTAGTGTAGGAGATATCTTCAGTCAATCTCTTTTGAGATATAAAAAGAGATTAAACAAGTGAGCAAGAAGTGGAGATAGGGGAAGAGAGATGCCAAGCCACATAAAGATCACCCAGGAAGAGAAGCTCAAAGAGACAAGGACCTTCCTCCAGAGTTGGCAGAGAGAGAAAGGCTTCCCCCAGAGCCAGCACCCAGGATTTGGACTTCTAGCCTCCTAAACTCCCCCCTTTGGAGGCCCTCTTGGCTTGAAAGAGGAGTTGGGGACAGAGCAGAGGGGGTGAGCATGTCTCCCTGTCTCCTGGGTCTCCCTCATTTAGCCAAGTCTACTACCCATGAGGAGTCCCTGGGTGATGCAACTCAACTACAAACAGAAAGGTTGGTGGTTCAAACCCATCCGGAGTTGCCTCCAAAGACAGGCTTTTGCCAAGGGCCTCTGAGCCCAGAACAAGCCCCGTGCCCCCCGAGGCTCTGTGCTGGGAGCTGCTGCTTCTTTGAGCGATGGCGTGAGGTGGAGGAGAAGTTCAGACCAGCAGTCCTTGCACATTGGTCCCTTGGACCCCTGAAGAACTACAAACTGTCAGCGACTCCCTCGGCTGCCCTCCCCCAGTGACACCTGTAACAGCATAGGGACCAGACAGACAGCTTGCAGCCAGCCACCCAGAGTGGCATCACCTGTTCTCCCAGTCCTCTCAGGCTACGGTCCCATTGGAGGCCTCTTTACTGCCAACAGGGAGCAAGGGTGAAGGTAACAGAGGCCCATCTGGCCAGGACTCCCAGCTTCCCTCCCTTAGGGCTGCCTCCATCCCGAGGGAAGGAGCCCCTGAGCCGAGCATGGCATCAGGTGGGGGACATCCTGAACGACTCACCTGAACAGCAGCATCAAGGCTTGTAGAAAGGTTCGGAAGTTATTGTGCCGGTTGATGCTTGTGTCATCATCTAGGGCGATGTTTCCAAACACCTGGAACAGAAAAACAGCATGCTGGTACTGCTGGGCTTTGGGCACTGAGGCCAGGGACCAGGCTGGAAGGGCGTGTGCGCAGATCCCACGGGGACACGGTGGGCGTCTGCTCCCCAGTAGAGACGACTCCCCTTGCTGGACATGCTAGCATCCCGCAGTTTGGTGTGTACTAAGTTTGCCTGGGCTCTGCCGTGTATTTGAAAGGAAGCGCCTTCAATTCTACTCTCTGATCAATGATGACGAAGCTCTGATAGAGCCTTGAAAACTTCTTTCAAAACTTCTGTGCAAGCATCACAACGGGCTTTTTAATTCATCTTAATTTTGCTTTGGAGTTAGAAACATAAACAAGACAGTAATGCATTTAGCCTTACAATCTGGCATCTGGTTGAAAAGCTTATGAATGATCACAACTCCACCAAAGAACAAAGGTTGTGACTCAGATGAAAAAAAAAAAATGAAGCAGGGAAAAAAAAAAATGCTTGTTTTAAATAGTATCGCATCTCCACAAATTTCAAATCAAGAGAACTATACAACCCCTGAAATAGAGCTTAAAAAACCGGTTTTCACAAATCCACTCTAAGTTAACATTTGGGTCCAGCGAAGATTGTCCAGCCCCTACTGTCGGCCATGTGCCAAAGGTTTATAATTGAGACACAGCTCTATCTTTCAAGTGCTTTCCTACACAGCTGACAGAGTGGGAAATCTAAATCGTGTTGGCTAAGTGTGGCCCATGCAGTGATCTGCGTGATCCTGTGGGACCCAGAATGCAGTGGTGCTGGGATACTGGCATATTTCCCACTCTGCCGCCGGGTGGCCCAGTGTAAAATTAAATGAAATTTAATAAGACCCACCATGCTGGCTGGACTTAAAGACGATTCTGGATCAACAGAGGAGGGGGCGATGCACCTGAATGGGAGACGGGACTGGGCCTGGGTCTGGGCACCTGGCATCTGGGACCAGGCCCACCACTGCCCGAGCAGTGTTCACCAAAGGCCAGTGTCTGCTGACAGCAGACTGGAGCCTTCCACCCCACACTGGGCGGCACCCACCTGCATGCCGATGATGGCATAGATGAAGAAGAGCATGGCGATGAGCAGACACACATACGGCAGGGCCTGTGGACACAGGGACGCTTGGTATCAGTAGGTCCAGGGAGGTCTGCCTCACTCCCAGGCCCCCCCCGCCTGGCTGACCCAGCTCCACCCCCAACAACCACCATGCCCCCTGTACATGATGCCACAGTTTCTTCATCTATAAACTGAGGTTATAAGATTCACCCAGAGCTTTGGCGAGTGTCAAAAAGTCATCCATGGATAAACGTATTTATAAACTGTAGAACAGGACGATAAATCCCACCCTCCCAGCCTTGCAAGGAGTGTCTTGGGCCTGTTCCTGTGCCCATGCCCAGTCACCAGCCAGCCAGTCTTCCAGAAGAAGAGGGTGCGAGATATGAGGGTGAGGGCCAGGGGTTACCTTGAAGGACTGGACGAAGGTCCACAGCAGTATGCGGATGGTATACCCCTGACGGAGCAGCTTGATGAGGCGGGCAGCACGAAACAGGCGGAGGAAGCTGAGGTTGATGAAGTTGTTCTGCAGGGAGGAGAAAGCGCCCTCTGACCTTCAGAACTCAGCCTCCCAAGTGCAGGCAAGCTGCTCCCCACCCCACAAACCTTCCCCAAGGCCCTGCATCCCTGAAGAGAAATGGCTAAAAAGAGAGGTTAAAATAAAAAATCACCACTACTCAGTCTAAGTAGCAGATGGCATTGACACCTTCCAGAGGTGAGCCTGTCATCACAAGTTGAGGCCGGTGAGAAGACAGGCAGAGAGGAAAACCCTCCAAGGAAGCTCCTCACTGCCAGGTGAGGCCAGGAGGTCACCTGCAGCTTCGCCTTGAATCAGCAGCCGAGCTGTGCCCAGGTACTGGACACCCCTGAAGGGATGCCTGGGTCTGGCAGTTGCATCCTTCCCTTCCTGGCCCCTGGGGCCGGGCAGACACCCCTGGGCTGCTCCAGGCACCTGCAGGCTTTTCCAAGTCCATGCAAGTCACTTTAGCAGGTGGAATTGTGGTGTCCTGCTGCCCCTCTGCAACCCAGGTTCCCATCCAAGGGCTCAAGAATAAACTCAACACACACCAACAAACCCCTGGACAGCCGAGATTACCTGGGAGAGAAGCTTCCACCCTGGCCCCGGGGCACCTGTAATTACTGGGCACATCCCATGCAGGGAAGCTCGGCTCAGACCTGGGGTGCTGTGGGAAGGGCTGGAGCACCTGGCTGTGCCTCCTGAGAGACCAGAGTGGCAAAGCCTGTGAGCAGCTTTCTGCTATTTGGTGCAGCTCAGGCTGAGACGTGCTGTATCACCAAATTCAGTCCTCCACCAGAGAGAAAAGAGCACACAGATATGGATGGGGGCAGTGCGCAGGGCTCATGCAAGCAGACTCGCAGACTCTCCCATGTGCTTTTGGGGCTGCTCTGGCACCAGGCCAGGCACTGGGTGGGGGAGCCCTCTCCCAGGGACAGTGGCCTACCCGCTGCCTTATCTGCACTTCCCTGAGACTCTTTAGTCTCAGGGGCAGGTTTCTTTGGTTCCCACCAGGGCAGCTGGGAAGTCTGGGCTCTGTGACTGCTGGACCCTGAGACTCACAGCAGGAACATGCGAACCACTGGGAGCAGGAAGGGGCTGGGCGGCAGCAATGTCCTAGGGATTTCAACACAGGGCAGGCCGAGTGTGTCCACATTGGACGAGGGCAGAGAGGGCTTCAGCCTGTGGCTGAGGGTGCACAGCGTGCTCTGGAGACTCTTCGTGGTTGGGCCCGACAGGAATCCTGGGAAGCACTCGCCTGCTGAGCATGAGCACAGGGATGGGGCCAGCTGTCTATGTGGCCAGGAAATTCTTGGACAGGGTAAGGTAGAGACGCTTTGCTCACAGCAGGGTGAGAAGCCCAGAGCCCAGGCCCGTAAGCACAGTCAGTCCCTGCCCCGTGCACAAAACATCAGCATTGGGCAGCTGCCATGGACAAGGGTTCTCTCTCAGGCCTCTGGTGGGTTCTCAGGCAAGGAGCCCAAGAGAGCCGTGAAGACTGAATGTCCCCATCCTGGCATGAGGGGCTGAGCCCATGGCTGTGCACAGCAGGGCAGCAAGCATGTGGCAGCCCATAGCTGTGCAGTGTACCATCACCTCTGGTCTCTGCCACCCCCAGAAAGGGACACAGCCTGGCCTTGTCTTCCAGAGTACCCATGGTTTCTGCTGCACCAGGTAGCAGGAGTGGTACTGACTTCAAGGTTAGGCCCTTCCTGGTGGCCACCTGACTGAATTTGGAAGGGTCTGGAGTGCCATTAAAGGCGTGTCATCTACCACACAACGTGGTGGCAATGCACCTTGAGGGGACACTGGTCCTCTGGCCCTTTGAGCCTCAGCTTCCTCATCTACAAAGTGAAGACATTAGGAACACCCGTTTCTGGTGGTGAGCAATAATTGAGAAAAGGAGTTTGGGTTAGGGTATACATGCACACACACATGCACACACAGATACATGCACATACGCACATACATGCACACACACACATACAGGTACATGGATATATATAGGCACAGATACAAACACGCATGCACACACACATACATACATTTACACTTGCACATACATTTACATTCACATATACATGTATACACATACACACATGCACACACACGTAAACATACATCCATACACATGTACATACATATACATGCACACATACACACAAGCACACATATGCATGTGCAAACATACACATATACACATGCACATATACATCTGTACATATGTATACACACACATACATGCACACACACACACATGCACATACAGGTGCATATACACATGTGTATACACACATGCACACACACATATACATACATTCATAGACATGTACATATGTATACACATACACACACATGCACACACATACACATGCACATACAGGCACAGATACACGTGTATACACACACATGCACACACACATGTATACATCCATACACATGTACATATATACCTGTACATATGTATACACACACATGAACACATACACATGCACGTACAGGTGCATATACACGTGTATACACACACATGCACATACACGTATACATCCATACACATGTACATATATATGTACATATGTATACACACATGCACACACATACACATGTACATACATATACATGCACACATATGCATGTGCACATATACACACGCACACATTTACACACATACAGGTGCATTTACACGTATATACACATACATGCACACATACCTACATGTACATATGCACATACATACAGACTCATAGACACAGGTGCACACACATATGATACGTGAGCTGGTGAGGTATTCTATGAAGAAAGAGGAGAGGGGTAGGAGGAATGGGGGGCAAGGGTGAAGGCAGAGGGGGAAGCACTCTGATCAAAGGCATCTGAGCAGAAACCTGACTGAGGGAGGTCAGAAGCCACACAGAAGACATCATTTGGCATTTTCTGGAAACTCAAGCTCTTCCACTCCAGGTGTAAGACCCTGTATCACAAAACATCCACTTTCTGTAACAGGAATCTCAGGTATCTGCTGCTTTATCTGAATTTCCACAGTCACAGCTGGTCTGCTAGCAAGCATCTTTGCTCTTCTGTCAGAACTCCCAAGGATCTGGCAGGGCCTCTGTTACACCTCCGTGCCCACAAGCACACACTGATGGAGAGTGTGCACCTATGCATGGATGTATCCTGAGCAGAGTCCACTGTCTTCTACTTGGCCTGACCCCGTCTAGACCATGAACACAGGCTCCTCTGTGATCCTGGCCAGAATCTCTACATCTCAAACACTCCCAGCCCTGTGCCAGGCCTGACTCCTAAGGAAGGGGCTGTCCTCCTGCGGGACAGAGCGGAAGGTAGAGTGCTGTGCAGCAGGAGCCATGGACTCGTCAGTCAGGACCAAGCCTACGTCCTGCCCAGACCTCCCCCATTCTGAGCCAGTCTCAGCAGGAAAAACTGCCCTTGGCACTTGCCCCTCTCACTCTAGAGGCCCCCATCTTCCCTGCCTGGCCAGTTCCTGTGATCCAACATTCCCAGGAGGCGTGAGAGCACAGAAGGGGCCAGAGGTGAGAGGATGCATCGGGACAGCAGCCACGTGCCTTGAGAGGCAGTGGCCTGAGCCACGGGAACAAGAGACAGAGGAGCGAAGCAGAGCAGGCATAGCAAGCGGTTTTAGGAACTGTGTAAAGTCATGAAACCAACCGTTTCCTATATGTGATGTTTTCATGGATGGACATTTGCGTGTTATTTACAGATTGGGGTGGTTTGAGCAGCAGGTGCACAACATACAGACGGAGACATGGGTTTTCGCATTGTATGTTGGTTGGATGGCGTGAGTCAGCAGGTAGGTGAAGGTAAATCAAGAACAAAAACAGAAAACAAAAGAGAAAATGAGTCATCAAGACAAGCAAAAACTCAAACTCTGAATACTTCACTGGAAAATTTTAGGATTTTTGTAAACTTTGCATACCCAAAAACAAACCAAACCCACTGCCGTGGAGTCAATTTGGACTCATAGTGACCCTACAGGACAGAGTAGAACTGCCCCATAGGGTTTCCACGGAGCACCTGGAGGATTCAAACTGCAGGCCCTATGGTAGGCAGCCGTAGGTCTTAACCACTATGCCACCAGGGTTTCTGAACTTTGCAAACTTGCCTTGAAATGCA
Source organism: Elephas maximus indicus (assembly GCF_024166365.1). Classification (NCBI taxonomy): domain Eukaryota; kingdom Metazoa; phylum Chordata; class Mammalia; order Proboscidea; family Elephantidae; genus Elephas; species Elephas maximus. The sequence continues at coordinate 76,907 of NC_064827.1, forward strand.
CCAAATCAAAACATATCCCTGAAACGTGTAGGTTGTGCCCCAGAGCGGCAGCATTTGCATTTCTGATTGCAATGCAAATCCAGAGATGACGCACAGACAACTGTTTTTATTTCCAGGCAAAGAAATCAATGTCAGTTTTAAGCTTCCTTGGCCCTTTCCCGGGCACCCTTGCTAAGACTAGTGAGCTATTTTTACTTTTAAGTTGGGGATGGGAACTGACACTCACATTTTTGCCTAAGGAAAAAAAAAATGCATTCACAAAGTAAACATGAAGTGACTCCAAATGAGAAAACCACACATCCACGTGATGGCTTTTCTTTTGTCTTTTCTCCCCCTGGTGATGACCACAGTGGTGGGGCAGAGTTGAGCTTCCATTGGGACGTGGGCATCAAGGGCTAGGGGATTCCCTCAAGGGGCTTGTTTGAAGTAGGGCCTGAAAAGAGTACAGGTAGCCCTGGCCCCAACTTGCAACTGTTCAGCAGCCAAGATGCTATGGGCTGCTTCAGCTGCCTGCGCTACAGGAGGCTCTACCTTCTATGAGGGCCTTTTGGGGAGAGAGGGTGCCTAGAAAGCAACAGGGCAGCAGTGCTCTCTGTACCCACCCAATTGCATCCCACTTCATGCCCTCTCAGCAGCAGGGAAACCCCAAAGCTGTGTCCAAGCAGTTGGGAGCTCAATGTTTGCATCCCTTACCCAGGGGGTTACGATTCCTGTTCCCAAGGAGGAGGCCTGTGGGAATCAGAAACTCAGCCTGCCTGCTCCTCTCAGAAACCACATTGGTGCCAAACATTCTTGGGGGAGACAGACCCACAGAAAGGGGGCAGCACCTGGGAACACGCTGCATTGCCCAGACTGGTGAGCACAGCCATCTTCCAAACCAAAAAACCAAACCCACTGCCGTTGAGTTGATTCCGACTCATAGCGACCCTATAAGACAGGGTAGAACTGCCCCAGTAGGGTTCCCACCACTGTAAATCTTTACAGAAGGAGACTGTCACATCTTTCTCCCACAAAGCGGCTGGTGGGTTCAAACCTCTGATCTTTTGGTTAGCAGCCGAATACGTTAACCAGTGTGCTATCAGGACCCGTTATATAGCCACCTCAGTTCTGCTGAAATGGCCGGTGCCAGCTTTTTCAGCTGGGTTACTCAGATCATTAACTTTTTAAAACCATGAAATATATTATATAGACAAAAGTATGTGTGTATACACATATAAACACACACACATACACACACACCTTTTACAGAAAAATAGTAAAACAAATATATTCAACCAGCTTAAAAACCAGAGCGTAGCCAGTAATTTTGAAGCCCTTCCTGAGGGTGCTCCCTCCCTTCTCCCCAAATGGAGCAACTATCCTTAACGTTTGTTAATAACTGCTTTTCTTTATAGTTCTACCACAAACTCAACGTGCATTCTGCTTTTGCCTGTTAGTAAAATTTATCATGGGATAGCATTGTATGTGGTCTTCTATTGACTTTCTCTCTTGCTGATGCTTTTGAGAAGCACGCACACTGATGTGGATGTAATTTGTGTACTTTTCACTGCGTGGTGTTGATACACCAAAGCTGATGGATGCATTCTACTCTGATGAACCCTTATATGGTTTCAGTTTTCACTATCTTGAAAATGTTGCTGTGAACATCTATGTAGGCATGTCCAGGCTCATGTATATCCTCTGAGATACATGCCCAGGAGTGAAGTTGTTGAATTGTAGGTGAGCATATGTTTGACTTCAAGTTATGCCAAACTTTTTCAGAGATCTTGTACCAAGGACACCTCTGCCAGCAATATGGGAGAGTTCCAGTTGCTCCAAATTCTTAGCAACACTTGGTATTGTCAGAATGTCTAATGCTTGACAAACTGGCACCATGAAACGGCATCTTGATATTGTTCCAGTTTGCAATTTGTGGCAAATCAACATCTCTATGAAACTGACACTACTTATCAATTAACATGATATATAACTCCATCTATTTAAGTCTTCTTTAATATCTTTCAATAAAGCTTAGTAATTTTCTACATAAAGATCTTACACACATATTTTATCAGATTTATTGTCAGGATTGCTAATGTTGTAAAGAAATCCAATTGACTTACTTGAGTAATCTTATATTCAGCAATCTTGCTAAACACTCTAGTTCGTTTTAAATTATTCTAGGTTTCATCCATAAATAATAATGTTTTCTGTGCATAATGACAGTTTGCTTATTCTTTTTCTAATCCTTACATAATTTACTTCTTTTTCTTGACTTTTTCATTCAACAAGTATTTACTAAGCCTCTACAAAGCATCAGGCACTATTCTAAGCACTGGGGATATGGCAGTGATCAGAACAAACAAAAATTCATCCTCACGGAGCTGACATTTAAGGCCCAAGAGCTGAGGTTCAATATTATAAAGTAGTGATAATAGCATCACTGTCCTTTTCTGATTTTAAAAGGAATTCTTTCCAAAATCATCACTGTGTATGATGTTTCCATAGGATTTTTTGTAAATACTCTTTATCAAGTTAATAATTCCTAGACTGCTGATAGCTTTTATCATGAATACATTGTGAATTTATTGAATGTCTTCTGTGCATTCATTGAGATGATCACAATAACATTCTCCTTCAATCTGTTAATGTAAATTTTATTAACAGATTTTCTGGGGCTGAAACAGAATAAACCCAACTAAATGACCTTTTTGGTACACTGTTGGCTCTGGTTTGCTTACATATTGTTTAACACTTTGCATCTACATTTATGAGAGAGGTCTATGACCTTCTTTTCTTATACTATCTTTATTCTAATTTTGGTATCAAGATTATACTCGCCTCATAAAACTAGTTAAGGAGTGTTCACTCTTCTTCTAGTAAGAATTTGTTCAGATAGGAATTATCTGTCCTTGTATTTTTGGTAGAAAATCTAATCTGTAAAACCATCAGAACCTGGTATTTCCTTTGTGAGAAGCTAGTTTAACTACTGACTCAGCTTGCTTAATGGTTTCCTAAAGAACTACCCACGTTTTCTTGCTACGCTTTTCTCAGATTTGGTTACTTACATTTTTCTAGTCATTTATCCATTTCACCTGTTTCCAAATTTATTGGCATTAAGTTGTTCAAAATATGCTATTATTTTTTAATCTCTCTTGGCTCTAGAGGAATGACTCCTTTCTTCAAACTTACATTGCTTCTTTGACCTTTCTTTTTTTCTTAATCTTGCCAGAGGTGTGTCAATTTTTAAATCTTTAAAAAACTAAGTTTAGACTTTGTTGATTCTCTCTACTGTACCTTTGTTTTCTACTTCCTGAATTTCTATTCTTATACTTCCATCTACTTTCCAAAGACAGATTATTCTGCCTTTTTTTCTAACTTATTAAGTTAGATGCTTAATGCATTAATTTCTGCATTTTGTTCATTTTTCTAATATAAGCATTTAAGGCTTTAAGTTTCTTTCTAAATGCATCTTTAGCTATATCCTATCAGTTTTGACCACCACGTGTCTGTCAGTTTGTCGTACTGTGGTGGCTTGCATGTTGCTGTGATACAGGAAGCTTTGCCACCAGTATTTCAAATACCAGCAGGGTCACCCTTGATGGACAAATTTCAGCTGAGCTTCCAGACTAAGGCAGACAGGGAAGAAGGACCTGGCAGTCTACTTCTGAAAAAATTGGCCAGTGAAAACGTTATGAATAGCAGTGGAACTCTGTCTGATATAGTGCCAGAAGATGAGCCCCTCAGGTTGGAAGGCAATGAAAATATGACCGGGGAAGAGCTGACTCCTCAAAGTAGAGTTGACCTTAATGACATGGATGGAGTCAAGTTTTCAGGAACTTCATTTGCTGATGTGGCATGACTCAAAATGAAAAGAAACAGCTGTAAACATCTATTAATAATAGGAAAGTGGAATGTACCAAGTATAAATCTAGGAAAATTAAAAATCATCAAAAATGAAATAGGGTAGGTGAGGCCAAGATGGTGGAGTAGTCAGACACTTCCTGTGGTCTCTCTTACAACAAAGACCCAAAAAAAAAACCAAGTGGATCAATCATATATGACAATCTAGGAACCTTGAACATCAAAGGCAAAGTTGAGGAATCGGACTGAGGAGTAGGGGAAGAGACAGATGGTTTCAGAAGCAGCGAGGAGTTGCAAGAACTGACCCAGCAGAAACTGACACCCTGATGGCTGGATCAGATGGCGTGTGTGGTGAGGCAAGCAGTGCTGTTTAGGACACGTTTTCCACATTGGGAGAGACTGAGCAGCAGAGAGTCTGCTCTACCCTCCAGAATCAGCAAAAAGCACCACTCAATTGACAAAAGATAAGTACATGCATCTAACCTACCTTGATGAGCAAAAAAACACACCCTTAGGGAAGAACTTCTCTCCCATTTACCTGCCCCATTCCTGCTCTGCACTGGGTCTTGGCCAGCTTCGGTGACTGCCACATTGCCTGGGCCAGAAGTAGGACCCAGCACGTGCTCTGACCCATTCTTCTGGCTTTGGAGAGGGAACAAATTAACAAACAGAAAAAAATAATCTGCCAGCTCCTCTGAGCTAGGAACTCTGGGGTGGCACAGCCCCCTTGCTTAGGCACAGGCATAAGTGCTCCACAGACTTTGAATGCCTTCCACCCCAGCATAGGACTGTGTGGGCGCATTTCAACAGTGTAGGTCCTCATTAGCACAGTACAACAGGGTATATACCTGAAGCCTACTTTCAACTCTAGCAGTTATAAGGCGGAGTGGCAGATTTGTGATGTTTGACCCCACCCTGGTTATGAAGCAGGGTCCTCACCTACCCACATCAGGGGCTGAAGGACTGGTGGCTCCATTCACACCACCTAGCCACTTGAGACAGGGGCCCAAGAAAAATTGGTGCCTCCCAATCCTTACAGCCAACAGCGTTGGGTACCCGTAGTCCAGCTGCAAAACCCACCCACCTACATGCTCTAGGAAACAGAGAAGTGCTTTCCTTCCAGACACTCAGGGGTAGCCATCAGCCTCCTGCCTTGCTCAGTGCCTGACCCTCTACTGCAGCCAGATACCTGCGCCTACTCCAATCACCCCTGCCTGTCTAGGATTCTAGGTGAGAGGCTGTACCACACACTTGGTGACCGACTACCTGGACACCTGAGCTGAATCCATACCAGAAAAGTAAATGGACTCCTGGGTTCATGTACCTAGTAACATCTCTAACCACCTGAAGACAGGGTGTGAGACCTTCAAAGACACCAATAATCAAACTAACTCACACAACCAGCCTATTTGGGCATATCAAAACAAAACAAGAAGCTAGAACACAGTAAGCAAACATAAAATAAATAAATATAATGACTTATTGATAGCTCTGAGACAACAGTCAATATCAAATCACATAAAGAGGCAGACCATGATGGCTTCTGCAAGCATCCAAAACAAAGAATAAAAAAAACTTTCTGGAGGAAGAGAATTTTTTGGAAATACCAGAAGTAGCATTCAAAAGATTAATATACAGAGCTCTTCAAGAGATCAGGAAGGAGATCAGGCAAAACGCAGAACAAGCCAAGGAACACACAGATAAAGCAACAGAGGAACTTAAGAAGGTTATACAAGACCATAATGACAAATTTAACAGGCTGTAAGAATCCACAGAAAGACGGCAAACAGAAATCCAAAAGATTAACAACAAAATTTCAGAGTTAGACAACTCAATAGAAAATCATAGGAGCAGAATTGAGGCAATGGATGTCAGAATTAGTGAGATTGAAGATAAATCACTTCACACCAACTTATTTGAGAAAAAAATAGAAAAAAAAGGAATTTTTAAAAATGAAGAAACCATAAGAATTATGTGGGACTCTATCAATAGGAATAACCTAAGAGTGTTTGGAGTACCAGAACAGGAAGGGGGACATAAAATTCAGAGAGAATTATGGAAGATTTGTTGGCAGAAAACTTCCCTGATACTGTGAAAGATGAGAAAATACCTATCCAAGAAGCTCATCAAGTCCCATACAAGGTAGATCCCAAAAGAAAGTCACCAAGACATATTATAATCAAACTTGCCAAAACCAAAGATAAAGAGAGAATTTTAAGAGCAGCTACAAATAAACATAAAGTCACCTACAGAGAAGAGTCAGTACGACTAAGCTTTGACTACTCAGCAGAAACCATGCAGGCAAGAAGGCAACGAGATGACATATATAAAACCTTGAAGGAAAATAAATTGCCAGCCAAGAATTATGTAACGAGCAAAACTGTCTCTCAAATATGATGGCAAAATTAGGGCATTTCCAGATAAGCAGAAGTTTAAAGAATCTGTAAAAACCAAACCAAAATTATGAGAAATACCAAAGGGAGTCTTCCAGTTAGAAAATAAATAACATCAGATAACAACCCAAGACTAGAACACAGATCAGAACAACCAGATATCAACCCAGATAGGGAAGTCACAAAAACAAATCAAAGCTAAAACATAGAAAATAAGGAAACAGAGACATCAATATGTAAAAGACGACAACATTAAAACAAAAAAGAGGGACTAAATAATGCATTCATAGATCTTACATATAGAGAGAAAGTCAAGGCAATATAAAGAAATAAAAGATCGGTTTGAACTTGGAAAAACAGGGGTAAATATTAAGGTAACCACAAAGGAGACTAACAATCCTACACATCAAAGTAGAAAACAAGAAAAACATAGACTCAGCAAATACAAAATCAACAAAAATGAAAAAGATGAGAAGAAAATACATAAAGAAAAACGACTCAGCACAGAAAATTAAGTGAAACAAAGAAACTGTCAACAACACACACAAAAAAAACACATCAAAATGACAGCACTAAACTCATACCTACCAATAATTACATTGAGAATAAATGAACTAAACACACTAATGAAGAGACAGAGACTGGCAGAATGGATAAAAAAAAAAAAAAACACAATCCATTTATATGCTGCCTACAAGAGACACACCTTAAAGACACAAAAAAACTAAAACTCAAAGGATGAAAAATATATATATCAAGCAAACACCAATCAAAACACATCAGGAGTGGCAATATTAATCTCTGACAAGGAAGACTAAAGCAAAATCCACCACAAAGGATAAGGAAGGACACTATATAATGATTAAAGCGTCAATACAACAGGAGGACATAACCATAATAAATATTTACAAACCCAACAACACAGCTCCAAAATACATAAACTCTAACAGCATTGAAAAGAGAAATAGTCGGCTCCACAATAATGGTAGGAGACTTCAACACACCACTTTCAGTGAAGGACAGAGCATCCAGAAAGAAGTTCAATAAAGGCATGAAATATCTAAATGACACAATCTACCAAATTGATCTCATAGACACATACAGAACACTACACCCAAGAGCAGCCAAGTATACTTTCTTTTCCAACGCACATGGAATATTCTCCAGAATACATCACATGTTAGGTCACATAGCAAGACTTAACAGAATCCAAAGAATCAAAATATTACAAACGCATCTTTTCTGACCATAAAGCCATAAAAGGAGAAATCAATAACAGAAAAAAACAAGCAAAAAAAATCAGATACATGGAAACTGAACAACACCTTGCTCAAAAATTACTGCATTATAGACGAAATTAAGGAAGGAACAAAGAAATTCACAGAATCAAATAGGAATGAAAACACACCCTACCAGAACCTTTAGGACACAGCAAAAGCAGTGCTCAGAGGTCAATTTATAGCAATAAATGTAAACATTCAAAAAGAAGGGCCAAAATCAAAACATTAACCCTACAACTCGAACAAATAGAGAGCAGCAAAAGAAGCCCTCGAGCACCAGAAGAAAGCAAATAATACAAATTAGAGCAGAATTAATTGAAATAGAAAACAATTGAAAGAGTTAACCAGACCAAAAGCTGGTTCTTTGAAAAGATCAATAAAACTGATAAACGACCTGGCTACCACGACTGATCTGACAGGGATCACAATAGAGGGTCCCGGAGAGAGCTGGAGAAAAATGTAGGAAAAAATTCTAACTCAAAAAGAAAGACCAGGCTTGCTGGCCTGACTGAGACTGGAGAAACCCTGAGAGTATGGACCCTGGACACCCTTTCAGCTCAGTAATGAGGCCACTCCTGAGGCTCACCCTTCAGCCAAAGATCGAAACGGCCCATGGAACAAAACAAGACTAAAGGGGCGCACCAGCCCTGGGGCAGGGACTGAAAAGTAGGAGGAAACAGGAAAGCTGGTAATAGGGAACCCAGGGTTGAAAAGGGGGAGTGTTGACATGTTGTGGGGTTGTTAACCACTGTCATACAACAATGTGTGTACTACCCGTTCAATAAGAAACTAGTTTATTCTGTAAACCTTCATCTAAAGTCCAATAAAAAAAATTAAAAAAAAAAACTGATAAACCATTGACTAAACTGACCAAAGAAAAACAGAAGAGAAAGCAAATAACCCGAATAAGAAATGAAATGGGTGATATCAGAGCAGACCCAACTGAAATTAAAAGACTGATAACAGAATACTCTGAAAAATTGTACCCCAACAAATTAGAAAACCTAGAGAAAATAGACAAATTTCTAGAAACACACTACTTACCTAAACTAACACAAACAAAGGTAGAACAACTAAATAAACCTATAGCAAAAGAAGAGATTGAAAAGGTAATTAAAAAACTCCCCCCACACACACAAAAAAAAACCCCGGCCCTGATGGCTTCGCTGGAGAATTTTACCAAACTTTCAGAGAAGACTTAACACCGCTACTAGTAAAGGTATTTCAGAGCATAGAAAAGGATGGAATACTCCTAAACTTTTTCTATGAAGCCAGCATAACCCTGATGCCAAAATTAGGTAAAGACACCGCAAAAAAAAAAAAAAAAAAAAAACTACAGACCAATATCGCTCATGAGCATAGACGCAAAAATCGTCAACGAAATCCTAGCCAATAGCATTCAACAACATATCAAAAAAATAATTCGCCGTGACCAAGTGAGATTCATACCAAATATGCAGGGCTGGTTCAACATTAGAATAACAAAAGACAAAAACCAAATGATCTTATCAATTGATGCAGAAAAGGCACTTGAAAAAGTCCAACACCCATTCATGATAAAAACTCTCAGCAAAATAAGAACAGAAGGGAAAATCCTCAACATAATAAAGGACATTTATACAAAGCCAACAGCCAACATCATCCCAAATGGAGAGAGTCTGAAAGCATTCCCATTGAGACTGGGAACCAGACAAGGATGCCCTTTAGCACCACTCTTATTCAACAGTGTGCTGGAGGTCTGAGCCAGAGCAATAAAGCTAGAAAAAGAAATAACGGGCATCCAAATTGGTAAGGAAGAAGTAAACGTATCCCTATTTGCAGATGATATGATCTTATACACAGAAAACTCCAAAAATCCACAAGAAAACTACTGGAACAAAGTATCAGGGTACAAGATAAACATACAAAAATCAGCTGGACTCCTCTACACCAACAGAGAACTTTGAAGAGGAAATCACCAAATCAATACCATTTAGAATAGCCCCAAAGAATATAAAATACTTAGGAATAAATCTAACCAGAGACGTAAAAGACCTACACAAAGAAAACTACAAGACACTACTGCAAGAAAACAAAACAGAAATACATAAGTGGAAAAACTTACCTGGCTCATGGATAGGAAGACTCAACATTGTGAAAATGTCAATTCTATCCAAAGCGATCTTCAGATACAATGCAATCCCGATCCAAATTCCAATGACATTTTTTAATGAGATGGAGAAACAAATCACCAACTTCATTTGGAAACAGAAGATGCCCTGGATAAGTAAAGCATTACTGAAGAAGAAGAACAAAGTGGGAGGCCTCACATTACCTGATTTTAGAACATATTACACCTCCACAGTAGTCAAAACAGTCTGGTACTGGTAGAATAACAGATACACAGACCGATAGAACAGAATTGAGAATCCAGACATAAATCCATCTATATATGAGCAGCTGATATTTGACAAAGACCCAAAGTCTGTTAAATGGGAAAAAGACAGATTCTTTAACAAATGGCGCTGGCATAACTGGGTATCTATCTGTAAAAAAATGAAACAAGACCCATACTTCAAAACCATGCACAAAAGCTAACTCAAAATGGATCAAAGACCTAAATATAAAATCTAAAACAATAAAGATCATGGCAGAAAAAATGAGGACAATGCTAGGAGCCTTAATACATAGTATAAACAGAACACAAAACATTACTAATGGCGGGACCAAGATGGCAGAATAGCCAGATGCTTCTGGCGATCCCTCTCACAACAAAGACCTGAAAAAACAAGTGAAACGATTATATTTATGACAAGCTAGGAGCCCTGAACATCAAAGGCAAAGTTAGAAAATGGACTGAGCAGCAGAGGGAGGGAGAGATGGTTCAGAAGCAGAGAGGAGTTGCTGGACCTGAATCGCCGGGATCCCTCAAGAGCAACTGTGGCAGGCTGGTAATAGTGTTCAGCCACAGTTTCCTCAGGGAGAAACAGCCAGCTGCACAGCCTACTCACACCTCCGGAACCAGAGAAGAATGGCACTCTCGGCAAAAAACTAAGGATTTGTGTATAGTTTACCATGCCCCTGCCACGTCCAAGCCGGCTTCAGTGGCTATTGATTTCCCTGGGCCTGAGATAGGTACTGCTGAGCCTCCTGAGCCATTCTCCTGGCCTTGGAGAAGGAATAAATTCGCAACCAGGGGAAAAGGTAATTTTCCAACCCCACTAACCTGGGAAGCTCACAACAACAGCGGCTCCTGTCCAGGCATAAACAGTCCATGGACCTTGAATAAGTTTCCCCCCTGCATGGAAATAGGTCCTTATTGGCAGACTGCAACTGTTTCAGCTGTATGGTGGAGAGGCGGGTGTTTGATGTTTGACACTGCTTTGCCTATTAAACAGCGTCCTCACCTACCCACATCAGGAGCGTAAGGACTGGTGGCTCCACTCAGGTCACCCAGCCACTGGAGACAGGGGTCCAATGATAACTGGTACCTCCCAGTCCTTACAACCAAAATCAATGGGTGCCCGTGGTCCGTCTGCAGAACCCAACCACCTGTCAGGGACGCATTTTCCTCACAGACTCTCGGGGGATGGTTGCCAGCCCCGTACCTTGTTCAGAGCATGACCCCCTGCTGAAACCAGATACTGGTACCTACACCAATCACCCCTGCCCCTCTAAGACTGTAGGACAGAGCCTGTACCACACGCATGATGACCAGCTACCTGGACACCTAAGCTGAATCCATACAAGAAAAGTGAATGGACTCCTAGGCTCATATACCTGATAAAAACTCTAGCCATCTGGTGACAGGACGTCAGAGTTTCAAAGGCGAAAATAATTAAGCCAGCTTTTTTCAGCCTATTTGGGCATATCAAAACAAAACAAAGCAAGAAGCTAGGATACAGTAAGCAGACATAAAACAAACCAACACTATAACTTATAGATGGCTCAGAGACAACAGTCAATATCAAATCACATAAAGAAGCAGACCATGATCACTTCAATAAGCTCTCAAAACAAAGAATCAAGGGATCTTCTGGATGAAGGTGCCTTCCTGGAATTACCAGATGCAGAATACAAAAGATTAATATACACAACTCTTCAAGACATCAGGAATGAGATTAGGAAGGAGATCAGGCAATATGCAGAACAATCCAAGGAACACACAGATAAAGTAGTTGAAGAAATTAAAAAGGTTATTCAAGAACATAATGAAAAATTTAATAAGCTGCAAGAATCCATCCAGAGACAGCATTCAGATATTCAGAAGACTAACAATAAAATTACAGAATTAGACAACTCAATAGAAAGCCAGAGGAGCAGAATTCAGCAAATGGAAGTCAGAATTAGTGAGACTGAAAATAAAGCACTTGGCACCAATACATTTGAAGAAAAATCAGATAAAAGAATTTTTTTAAAAAAGAAGAAAACCTAAGAATCATGTGGGACTCTGTCAAGAGAAATAACCTATGAGCGATTGGACTACCAGAACAAGGAGAGAGAAAAGAAAATGCACAGAGAATTCTTGATGGCAGAAAATGTCCTGGATATCGTGAAAGATGAGAAGATATCTATTCAAGGTGCTCATCAAATTCCACATAAGGTAGATCTTAAAAGAAAGTCACCAAGACATATGATAATCAAAATTGCCAAAACCAAAGATAGAGAATTTTAAGAGCAGCTAGGGATAAACAAAAAGTCACCTACAAAGGAGAGTCAATAAGAATAAGCTCGGACTACTCAGCAGAAACCATGCTGGCAAGAAGGTAATGAGATGACTTACATGAAGCATTGAAGGAAAAAATTGCCAGCCAAGAATCACACGTCCAGCAAAACTGTCTCTTAGATATGAAGGTGAAATTAGGACATTTCCAGATAAACAGAAGATTAGGGAATTCGTAAAAACCAAACCAAAACTACAATACTAAAGGGAGTTCTTTGGTTAGAAAATCAATAATATCAGGTATCAACCAGAGACTAGAACACTGGACAGAGCAATCTGATGTCAACCCAGACAGGGAAATCACAAAAATAAATCAAGATATAAAAAGCACTCAAAACAGGGAAACAGCGATGTTATTATGTAAAAGAAGACAGAATTAAAACAATGCAGAGGGACTAAAAAATGTAGTCATAGATCTTCCACATGGAGAGGAAGACAAGGCAATACAAAGAAATAAAAGTTAGGTTTAAACTTAGACAAATAGCTGTAATTGTAAATACTAAGGTAACCACAAGGGAGACTAACAACCCTACTCATCCAAATAAAATACAAGAAAAAAAGGGGCTCAGCAGAAACATAACAACAACAAATAAGAGGAAAAGACAATATATAAACTACTCAGCACAAAAAATTAAGTGGGAAAAAGAAACTGTCAACAACCCACAAAAAAAGACATCAAAATGACAGCACTAAACTCATACCCATCCATAATTACACTGAATGTAAATGGACTAAATGCACCAATAAACAGACAGAGAGTAGCAGAATGGATTAAAAAAACACTATCCGTCTATATGCTGCCTACGAGAGACACACCTTAGACTTGGAGACACAAACAAACTAAAACTCAAAGATGGAAAAAAATACATCAAGCACACAACAGGCAAAAAAGAGCAGGTGTGGAGATATTAATTTCTGACAAAATAGACTTTAAAGTTAAATCCACCACAAAGGATAAGGAAGGCCACTAAATAATGATTAAAGGGAAAAGATACCACGAAGATATAACCATATTAAATATTTATGCACCCAAAGACAGGGCTGCAAGATACATAAAAGAAACTCTAACAGCATTGAAAGGTGAGATAGACAGCGCCAAAATTATAGTAGGAGACTTCAACACACCACTTTCGGTGAAGGACAGAACATCCAGAAAGAAGCTCAATAAAGACAAAGATGATCTAAATGCCACAATCAACTAACTTGACCTCATAGACATATACAGAACACTCCACCCAACAGCAGCCAAGTATACTTTCTTTTCTAGTGCACATGGAACATTCTCTAGAACAGACCATATATTAGGTCATAAAGCAAACCTTAGCAGAATCCAAAACATCGAAATATTACAAAGCATCTTCTCTGACCATAAGACCATAAAAGTAGAAATCAGTAACAGAAAAAGCAGGGAAAACAAATCAAACACTTGGAAACTGAACCATATCCTGCTCAAAAATGACTGGGTTATAGACGACATCAAGGATGGAATAAAGAAATTCACAGAATCCAATGAGAATGAAAACACTTCCTATCAGAACCTTTGGGACACAGCGAAAGCAGCGCTCAGAGGTCAATTTGTATCAATAAATGTACACATCCAAAAAGAAGAAAGGGCCAAAATCAAAGAATTATCTCTAAAACTTGAACAAAGAGAAAGAGAGCAACAAAAGAAAACTTTAGGCACCAGAAGAAAGAAATAATAAAAATCAGAGGAGAATTAAATGAAATGGAAAACAGATAAACAATGGAGAGAGTTAACAAGACCAAAAGCTGATTCTTTGAAAAAATTAACAAAATTGATAAACCATCGGCCATACTGACAACAGAAAAACCGAAGAGGGAGCAAATAACCTGAATAAGAAATGAGATAGGTGATATTACAACAGACCCAACTGAAATTAAAAGAATCAGATTCAATTACTATGAAAAACTGTACTCTATCAAATTTGGAAACCTAGAAGAAACGAATGAATTCCTAGAAACACACTACCTACCTAAACTAACACAGACAGAGGTTGTTGTTGCTGTTGTTCGGTGCTGTCGAGTTGGTTCTGACTCATAGAGACCTTATGCACAACAGAACGAAACATTGCCCGGCCCTGAGCCATCCTTACAATCGTTGCTATGGTTGAGCCCGTTGTTGCAGCCACTGTGTCAATCCACCTCGTTGAGGGTCTTCCTCTTTTCCGCTCATCCTAAACTTTGCCAAGCATGATGTCCTTCTCCAGGGACTGATCGCTCCTGACAACATGTCCAAAGTACATAAGACGCAGTCTCACCATCCTTGCTTCTAAGGAGCATCCTGGTTGTACTCTTCCAAGACAGATTTATTTGTTCTTCTGGCAGTCCATGGTATATTCAATATTCTTCGCCAAAACCACAATTCAAAGCCATCAATTCTTCTTCGGTTTTCCTTATTCATTGTCCAGCTTTCACATGCATATGAGGTGATTGAAAATACCATGGCTTGGGTCAGGCGCACCTTAGTCTTCAAGGTGACATCTTTGCTCTTCAACACTTTAAAGAGGTCCTTTGCAGCAGATTTGCCCAATGCAATGCGACTTTTGATTTCTTGACTGCTGCTTCCATGGCTGTTGATTGTGGATCCAAGTAAAATGAAATCCTTGACAACTTCACTCTTTTCTCCATTTATCATGATGGTGCTCATTGGTCCAGTTGTGAGGATTTTTTCTTTATGTTGAGGTGCAATCCATACTGAAGACTGTCGTCTTTGATCTTCATTAATAAGTGCTTCAAGTCCTCTTTGCTTTCAGCAAGCAAGGCTGTGTCATCTGCATAACGCAGGTTGTTAATGAGTCTTCTTCCAATCCTGATGCCCCGTTCTTCTTCATATAGTCCAGCTTCTTGGATTATTTGCTCAGCATACAGATTGAATAAAGGTATGGTGAAAGAATACAACCCTGGCGCACACCTTTCCTGAGTTTAAACCAATCAGTATCCCCTTGTTCTGTCCAAACAACTGCCTCTTGATCTATGTAAAGGTTCCTAATGAGCACAATTAAGTGTTCTAGAATTCCCATTCTTCCCAGTGTTATCCATAGTTTGCTATGAACCACACAGCCGAGTGCCTTTGCATAGTCAATAAAACACAGGTAAACATCCTGTTGGTATCCTCTGCTTTCAGCCAGGATCCATCTGACATCAACAATGATATTCCTGGTTCCACGTCCTCTTCTGAAACTGGCCTGAATTTCTGGCAGTTCCCTGTCGATATACGGCTGCAGCCATTTTTGAATGATCTTCAGCAAAATTTTGCTTGCGTGTGATATTAATGATATTGTGTGATAATTTCCACATTCGGTTGGATCACCTTTCTTGGGAATAGGCATAAATATGGATCTCTTCTAGTCAGTTGGCCAGGAAGCTGTCTTCCATATTTCTTGGCATAGACGAGGGAGCACCTCCAGCGCTGCATCTGTTTGTTGAAACATCTCAATTGATATTCCATCAATTCCTGGAGCCTTGTTTTTCACCAGTGCCTTCAGAGCAGCTTGGACTTCTTCCTTCAGTACCATCGGTTCCTGATCATATGCTACCTCTTGAAACGGTTGAACAACGACTAATTATTTTTGGTATAATGACTCTGTGTATTCCTTCCATCTTCTTTTGATGCTTCTCTTTTGGTTTTCCATTTCCAGCTCTTTGCAAATGTCATTACAATATTTTACTTTGTCTTCTCAAGACGCCCTTTGAAATCTTCTGTTCAGTTCTTTTACTTCATCAATTCTTCCTTTTGCTTTAGCTGCTCGACGTTCAAGAGCAAGTTTCAGAGTCTCCTCCGACATCCATCTTGGTCCTTTCTTTCTTTTCTGTCTTTTCAGTGACCTCTTGCTTTCTTCATGAATGATGTCCTTAATGTCATTCCACGACTCATCCGGGCTTTGGTCACCAGTGTTCAATGCATCAAATCTATTCTTCAGATGGTCTCTAAATTCAGATGGGATATACTCAAGGTCATATTTTGGCTCTCATGGACTTGCTCTGATTTTCTTCAGTTTCAGCTTGAACTTGCATATGAGCAATTGATAGTCTGTTCCATAGTTGGCCCCTGGCTTTGTTCTGACTGATGACATTGAGCTTTTCCATCGTCTCTTTCCACAGATGTAGTCAATTTGATTTCTGTGTGCTCCATCTGGCGAGATCCCCTATGTATAGTTCCTGTTTATGTTGGTGAAAGAAGGCATTTGCAATGAAAAAGTCGTTGGTCTTGCAAAATTCTATCATTCGATCTCTGACATTGTTTCTACTGCCAAGGCCATATTTTCCAACTACTGATCCTTCTTGTTTCCAACTTTCATATTTAAATCACCAGTAATTATCAATGCATTCTTATTGCATGTTCAATCAATTTCAGGCTGCAGCAGCTGATAAAAATCTTCTACATCTTCATCTTTGGCCCTAGTGGTTGGTGCATATATTTGAATAATAGTCGTATTAACTGGTCTTCCTTGTAGGCGTATGGATATCATCCTATCACTGACAGCATTGTACTTCAGGATAGATCTTGAAATGTTCTTTTTGACGATGAATACAACACCATTCCTCTTCGAGTTGTCATTCCCAGCATAGTAGGCTATATGATTGTCTGATTCAAAATGGCCAATACCAGTCCATTTCAGTTCACTAATGCCTAGGATATTGATGTTTACGCGTTCCATTTCATTTTTGACAATTTCTAATTTTCCTAGATGCACACTTTGTACATTCCAGGTTCCGATTATTAATGGATGTTTGCAGCTGTTTCTTCTCATTTTGAGTTGTGCCACATCAGCAAATGAAGGTCCTGAAAGCTTTACTCCACCCACGTCATTAAGGTTGACTCTACTTTGAGGAGGCATCTCTTCCTCAGTCATCTTTTGAGTGCCTTCCAACATGGGGGGGCTCATCTTCCAGCACTATATCAGACAAAGTTCCGCTGCTTTTCATACAGTTTTCACTGGCTAATACTTTTTAGAAGTAGACTGCTGGGTCCTTCTTCCTGGTCTGTCTTAGTCTGGAAGCTCAGCTGAAACCTGTCCTCCATGGGTGACCCTGCTGGTATCTGAATACTGGTGGCATAGCTTCCAGCATCACAGCAACACACAAGCCCCACAGTACGACAAACTGACAGACATGTGGGGAAAACAGAGGTAGAACAACTAAATAAACCCATAACAAAAGAAAAGATTGAAAAGGTACTCAAAAAACTCCCAACAAAAAAAAGCCCTGGCCTGGACGGCTTCACTGCAGAGTTCTACCAAACTTTCAGAGAAGAGTTAACACCACTACTACTAAAGGTATTTCATAGCATAGAAAAGGACGGAATACTCCCAAACTCATTCTATGAAGCCAGAGTATCCCTGATACCAAAACCAGGTAAAGACACCACAAAAAAAGAAAATTACAGACCTATATCCCTCATGAACTTAGATGCAAAAATCCTCAAGAAAACTCTAAAAAATAGAATTCAATAACATATCAAAAAAATAATTCACCATGACCAAGTGGGATCCATACCAGGTATGCAGGGATGGCTCAACATTAGAAAAACAATTAATGTAATCCCTCATATAAATAAAACAAAAGACAAGAATCACACGATCTTATCAATTGATGCAGAAAAGGCATTTGACAAAGTCCAACACCCATTCATGATAAAAACTCTCAGCAAAATAGGAATAGAATGAAAATTCCTCAACATAATAAAGGGCATTTATAAAAGCCAAAAGCCAACAACATCCTAAATGGAGAGAGTCTGAAAGCATTCCCCTTGAGATCGGAAACCAGAGAAGGATGCCCTTTACCATCACTCTTATTCAACATTCTGCTTGAGGTCCTAGCCAGAGCAATTAAAAAATTAGGCTAGATAAAGAAGTAAATGACATACAGATTGGTGAGGAAGAAGTAAAAGTACCTCTATTTGCAGATGACATGATCGTATACACAGAAAACCCTGAAGAATCCTCAAGAAAACTACTGAAACTAATAGACGTGTTCAGCAGAGTATCAGGATACAGAATAAACATACAAAAATCAGTTGGATTCCTCTACACCAACAAAAAGAACATTGAAGAGGAAATCACCAAATCAATACCATTTACAGTAGCCCCCAAGCCCCCAAGAAGATAAAATAGGTAGGAATAAATCTTACCAGAGACGTGAAAGACCTATACAAAGAAAACTACAAGACATTATTGCAAGAAATGAAAAGAGATCTATAAAAGTGGAAAAACATACCTTGCTCATGGAAGACTTAACATTGTAAAAATGTTTACTCTACCAAAAGTGATCTATAGATACAATGCAATTCTGACCCAAATTCCAACAACATTTTTAATGAGATGGAGAAACAAATCACCAACTTCACATGGAAGGAAAAGAGGCCCTGGATAAGTAAAGCATTACTGAAAAAGAAGAACAAAGTGGGAGGCCTCACTCTACCTGATTTTAGAACCTATTATACCACCACAGTAGTAAAAACACTCTGGTACTGGTACAACAACAGATACACAGACCAATGGAATAGAATTGAGAATCCAGACATAAATCCATCTATATATGAGCAGCTGATATTTGACAAAGACCCAAAGTCAGTCAAATGGGGAAAAGACAGTCTCTCTAACAAATGGTGCTGGCATAACTGGATATCCATCTGCAAAAAAATGAATCAAGACCAATACCTCATACCATGTATAAAAACTAACTCAAAATGGATCAAAGACCTAAATATAAAATCTAAAACGATAAAGATCATGGAAGAAAAAACAGGGACAACGCCAGGAGCCCTAATACATGGCATAAACAGTATATAAAACATTGCTAACAATGCAGAAAAGAAACCAGACAACTGTAAGCTCCAAAAAATCAAACATCTATGCTCATCCAAAGACTTCACCAAAAGAATAAAAAGATTACCTACAGACTGGGAAAAAGTTTTTAGCTATGACATTTCTGATCAGCGTCTGATCTCTAAAATTTACATGATACTGCAAAAACTCAACTACAAACGACAAATAACCCAATTTAAAAACAGACAAGGATATGAACAGGCACTTCACTAAAGAAGACATTCAGGCAGCTAACAGATACATGAGGAAATGCTCATGATCATTAGTTATTAGAAAAATGCAAATCAAAACTACAATGAGATTGCTGGCATTAATCCCAAAAAGGCTGGCATTAATTCAAAAAACACAAAATAATAAATGTTGGAAAGGTTGTGGAGAGACTGGAACACTTACACACTGCAGGTGGGAATGTAAAATGGTACAACCACTTTGGAAATCAATTTGGAGCTTCCTTTAAAAGCTAGAAATAGAACTACCATACGATCCAGCAATCCCACTCCTTGGATATATCCTAGAGAAATAAGAGCCATCACATGAATAGATATATGCACACCCATGTTCACTGCAGCACTGGTCACAATAGCAAAAAGATGGAAACAACCTAGGTGCCCATCAATGGATGAATGGATAAACAAATTATGGTATAGTTACACAATGGAATACTACACAATGATAAAGAGCAACAGTGAATCCTCGAAACATCTCATACTATGGGTGAATCTGGAAGGCATTATGCCGAGTGAAATTAATCAGTCGCAAAAGGACAAATATTTCATGAGACCACTATTATAAGAATTCAAGAGAAGGTTTAAACACAGAAGAAAACATTCTTTCATTGTTACCAGAGTGGGGAAGGAGGGAGGGGGTATTCACTAACTAGGCAGTAGACAAGAATTACCTCAGGTGAAGAGAAAGGCAACACATAATACAGGGGAAGTCAGCACAACTAAACCAAACCAAAAGCTATAAAGTTTCCTGAGTACAACCAAATACTTCAAAGGACAGAGTAGCAGGGGCGGGGGTCTGGGGACCATGGTTTCAGGGAACATCTAGATCAATTGGCATAACAAAGTTTATTAAGAAAATGTTCTGCATCCCACTTTGGTGAGTGGTGTCTGGGGTCTTAAACGCTAGCGAGCAGCCATCTAAGATGCATCAATTTGTCCCAACCCACCTGGAGTAAAGGAGAATGAAGAACATCAAAGACATAAGGAAAGTATTAGCCCAAGAAACAAAAGGTCCACATAAACCAGACGCTCCTTCATCTTAAGACCAGAAAAACTAGGTGTTGCTCGGCTACCACCAATGACTGCCCAGACAGGGAACACAGTAGAGGGTCCCTGTATGGGCAGGAAAAAAGTGGGGTGAGGAACTCAAATTCTAGTAAGAAAAACCAGACTTAATGGTCTGCACGAGATTGGAGGAACCCCAGAAGATAAGGCCCCCGGGCTCTCTGTTAACATAGAACTAAAACCATTCCAGAAGCCAACTCTTCAGACAAAGATTAGACTGGACATAAAATGATACTCGTGAATAGTGTGCTTCTTAGTTCAAGTAGATACATGAGACTAAATGGACAGCTCCTGCCAGGAGGTGAGATGAGAAGGCAGAAAGGGACAGGAATTGTTTGAATGGACATGGGAAAGTCTGGGTGGAAAGCAGGAGTGTGCAGAAATATTACAGGCATAGCAACTACGATCACAACAATCTGTGTATAAATTTCTGTATGAGAAACTAACTTGAGCTGAAAACTTTCACTTAAAGCACAATAAAGAAAAACTAAAAACGAAATGGAACACATAAACATCGATATTCTAGGCATTGGTGAGCTGCAATGGACTGGTATTGGCCATTATGAATCAGACAATTATATGGTCTACTATGCAAGGAACGACAAATTGAAGAGGAATGGCACTGCATTCATCATCAAAAAGAACATTTCAAGATCTACCCTGAAGTACATCGTTGTTAGTGATAGGATAATATCCACACACCTACAAGGAAGATGAGTTGATACAACTATTATTCAAATTTACACATTGAACACTAAGGCCAAACGTGAAGAAATTGAAGATATTTACCAACTTTTGCAGTCTGAAATTGATCAAGCATTCAATCAATATGTACTGATAATTACTGGTGATTAGAATGCAAAAGCTGGAAACAAAGAAGGATCCATAGTTAGAAAATATGGCCTTGGTGATCAGAAATGATACCAGAGATATCAGGGTAGAATTTTGCAAGACCAACGACTTCTTCATTGCAAATACCCTTTTTCAACAACATAAACGCTACTATACACATGGACTTCGCCAGATGGAATACACTAGAGTCAAATTGACTACATCTGTGGAAAAACATGATGGAAAAGCTCAATGTCATCAGTCAGAACGAGGCCAGGGGCCAACTATGGAACAGACTGTCAACTGCTCATATGCAAGTTCAAGTCGAAGCTGAAGAAAATTAGAACAAGCCCATGAAAGCCAAACTATGACCTTGAGTATATCCCACCTGAATTTAGAAACCATCTCAAGAATAGATTAGATGCACTGAACATAAGGACCGAAGTTGTGGAATGACATCAAGAACATACATGAAGAAAGCAAGAGGTCGTCAAAAAGACAACAAGGAAAGAAAGACCAAAATGGATGTCAGAAGAGACTCTGAAACTTGCTCTTGAACACAGAGTAGTTGGTAGTTAAAGCGAAAGGAAAAAATGATGAAGTCAAAGACCTGCACAGAAGATTTCAAAGGGCAGCTTGAGAAGACAAAGTAACGTATTATAATGAAATGTGCAAAGACCTGGAGATAGAAAACCAAAAGGGATGAACACACTCAGCATTTCTCAAGCTGAAAGAACTGAAGAAAAAATTCAAGCCGCAAGTTGCAATATTAAAGGTTTCTACAGGGAAAATATTAAACAACCCAGGAAGCATCAAAAGAAGATGGAAGGAATACACAGTCATTGTACCAAAAAAAATTGGTCGGCGTCCAGCCATTTCTGGAGGTAGCATATGATGAAGAATCGATAGTACTGAAGGAAGAAGTCCAAGCTGCACTGAAGGCATTGGCAACAAACAAGGCTCCAGGAACTGATGGAATACCTATTGAGATGTTTCAACAAATATCTCACTCATCTACGCCAAGAAATTTGGAAGACAGCTACCTGGCCAACTGACTGAAAGAGATCCATATTTGTACCCACTGGAAAAAAAGGAGATCCGACAGATCAGGAAATTATCAAACAATATCATTAATATCACACAAGTAAAATTTTGCTGGAGATCATTCAAAAGCAGTTGCAGCAGTACATCGACAGGGAAGTGCCAGAAGTTCAAGCCGGATTCAGAGGATGATGTGGAATCAGGGATGACATTGTTGATGTCAGATGGATCCTGGCTTAAAGCAGAGAATACTAGAAAGATGTTTACCTGTGTTTTATTGACTGTGCAAAGGCATTCAACTGTGTGGCTCATAACAAATTATGGATAACATTTCAAAGAATGAGAATTCCAGAACACTTAATTGTGCTCATGAGGAACCTGTACTTAGACTAAGAGGCAGTCATTTGAACAGAACAAGGGGGATAGTGCGTGGCTTAAAGTCAGGGAAGGTGTGCATCAAGGTTGCATCCTTTCACCATACTCATTCAATGTGTATGCTCAGCAAATAATCCAAGAAGCTGGACTATATGAAGAAAGGGGCATCAGCATTGGAGGAAGACTCATTAACAACCTGTGTTATTCAGGTGACACAACCTTGCTTGCTGAAAACGAAGAGGACTTGAAGAACTTACTGATGAAGATCAAAGACCACCACCTTCAATGTGGATTACACCTCGACATAAAGAAAACAAAAACCCACACACCTGGACCAATAAGCAACATCATGATAAATGGAGAAAATATTGAAGCTGCCAAGGATTTCATTTTGCTTGAATCTGCAATCCATGCTCATGGAAGCAGCAGTCAAGAAATCAGACTACACACCGAATCAGGCAAATCTTCAACAAGAGATCTCTTTAAAGTGTTGAAAAGCAAAGATATCACTTTAAGGACAAAGGTGCGCCTGGCACAAGCCATGATGTTTTCAACCGCCTCATAGCATACAAAAGCTGTACAAAGAATAAGGAAGACCAAAGAAAAACTGATGCCTTTGAATTATGGTGTTGGTGAAGAATATTGAACATGCCATGGACCGCCAGAAAAAGGAACAAATGTCTTGGAAGAAGTACAGCCAGAATGCTCATTAGAGGTGAGGATGGCAAGACTTTGTCTCACATACTTTGGACATGTTATCGGAGGGACCAGTCCCTGAAGAAGGACATTATGTTTGGTAAAATAGAGGGTCAGTGAAAAAGAGAGAGACCTTCAACGAGATGGATTGACCCAGTGGTTGCAACAATGGGCTCAAACATAGCAAAGAATGTGGGGATGGCGCAGGACCCGGCAGTGTTTAGTTCTGTTGTACTTAGGGTTGCTATAAGTCAGGATCTACTCAATGGCACCTAACAACAACAACATTCAGTTCTGATATACATTTTCAGGGTCATTCAGTTGTGTTTTCTAATTTCAGTCATTATTTCATTTTTGACTATGACTTATTCAGAAGCTTTCCTTCTTGAAAGTATAGGTGGCACTGTTAGTGTTTTTCCCATCCTCCTCAGTAGCTTGACTACCTCCATCCATCTGTCCAGGCCTCGTGCTTTCACTTGCAGCAGCTCTTGCTCCGAGGGTTCCCACAGAGGCTTTTTTCCTTTTTGTACTTTAGATGAGGGTTTACAGAACAAATTAGTTCCTCATTAAACAATTAATACACATACTGTTTTGTGACATTGGTTGCCAACCCCACGACATGTCAACACTTTCCCTTTCTAGACCTTGGGTTCCCTGTTACCAGCTTTCCTGTCCCCTCCTGCCTTCTTGTCCTTGCCCCTAGGCTGGTGTGCTCATTTATTCTTCTTTTGTTTTATGGGCCTGTCTAACCTTTGGCTAAATAGTGAACCTCAAGAGTGACTTCGGCACTGAGTTAAAAGGGTATCCAGGGTCCATACTTTTGGGGCTTTTCCAGTCTCTGTCACACCAGTAAGTTTAGTCTTTTGTGTGTGTGTGTGTGTGAGCTAGAATTATGTTCTACATTATTCTCCAGCTCTGTACAGGAACTTCTATGGTGATCCTTGTCAGAGCAGTTGGTGGTGGTAGCCAGGCACCATCTAGTTGTGCTGTACTCAGTCTGGTGGAGGCTGTGGTAGTGTGGTCCATTAGTCCTTTGGGCTAATCTTTCTCTTGTGTCTTTGGTTTTCTTCATTCTCCCTTGCTCCAGACGGAGTGGGACCAGTGGAGTATCTTAGATGGCCACTCACAAGCTTTTAAGACTTCAGGCACTACTCCCCAAAGTAGAATGTATAAGTGCCAGCTTGATGATATACCTTGTGGGATGGAGCACTGTCCTTCCAGACAAGCCAAAGGGTAATATACGGCACTGGGTGCCCTGTAATAGAAGGCGTGGATCCAGAAAAAACAGGGCAGAACTAGGAGTGGCCTTAGAGACCCAGAGGGACTATGTGTCCACCAGCCCCACAACTTTAAAAAAAGGGTTGGTAAATCTGGAGGTCCTGGTTCCAGGGGTGGGGATGCTTCCAAGAGGGAACACAAAAGCATGGCTGGCGCCTGGTCATTTTTTGGCTCCTCACTCCAGAAGATCAGCAAATAAGATAAAGTGTCACCAGACTGGCCAAGTACTTGATCAGGATTATTTCGAAGGCAGAGCCGCTACTACATTAAGGGACAGGGAGTAGGCTATCTGGAAACCTGGGGATCACTGGGACATTTCTCAGTTCTCCTGGAACCAGTCTAAACTGGACTCTTACAGCAACTACAGCCGACAAGGCATGGCAAGGAAGGGCTTCGATCCACAGGAATGCAGGCTGGCTCACCTTACCAAGTGGCAACCAGAGCAGCAAAAACGCTGGTCAGGGCCCAGAAACTAGAAAGGGTGTAGAGCCTCATACCAGTGCAGCTGCAGAGCTCTGGTTCCTCCTACAAGCCCTGCTCTGGCAAGTCTTCTAAGAGATGGTCACCAGCCCCACCCTGAAGAGTCCTTGAAGTGAGGCATGAGTTAGCTGGGTGAGGCCCAGGGGGCACGACAGGCAGTCCTACACCCCAGCTGGTCCAATGCCATTCCCACGCGCAGCAGCACCCACTGTTCTAGGACCACTGCCTCCTTTTCAGCCCCTAGGTGTAGCCCTTGACACAGGGCAAACGGGGGAGAGGACTGCACAGCCCCTCCCCCATAGGGACAGCTGACTGAATTGGTCCGAGGGACTATGCTGGTGCCGCCACTGCTGGTCCTCCTCCTCCTAAGCCCATGTCCCTGCTCCCTTGGTTGCTTTCCTGGGAACACTTTTTAGTAAACAACTTCTACACCAACCCTCATGTCCACATCTGCACCTAGAGACTTCTAAGACCAACTGCATAAGGTTTTTCTGCTGTGGATTTCTACTGAGCATGTTGTGCTCCAAGAACATTCTCTTCATGACTCAGATTCTGTGAACTTTTTTGAGATTAGTTTATACCCTAGACTCGGTCAGTTCTCCGAAATAATCCACGTACACTTCATAAGAATGAATATCTCCAATTTTGGGGCTGTGTCATATACAAACCAAACCAAACCAAACCCACTGCTGTTGAGTTGATTCTGACTCATAGCGACCCTACAGGACAGAGTAGGACTGCTCCATAGGGTTTCCAAGGAGCGCCTGGTGGATTTGAACTGCCAACCTTTTGCTTAGCAGTCAAACTTTTAACCACTATGCCACCAGGGTTTCCATGTTTTTTACATATATATATATATGTATATATAAAGTAAGCCTGCTATTTTATAATTTTCTAAATTTTGCTGTATTTAGTGTATATGTTTTTTTATGGCAGACTATCTGGGAACTTTTTTTTATATCTGGGAACCACTTTCTTATCTAAGAACAGTTGTGACACAACACCACACCCCCAAACTCTGCCTCTGAAGAGGAGCCCCATCTGTCTAAGGGCTCCTCAGACCCTCAGTCCAGAGAGGAGGAGGAAAACCCTAGCCAGGCCTAGACCACCCAAGGGAGTGCCCTCCAGAAGAAAACCACTTTTGGTCACTGTAGGGGGGCAGGAAACACTACTTACCGCAATCTCTGTTACTAAAATATCAGTAATACTTCCCAACACAGTGACAAAGTCGAAGACGTTCCAGGCATCTCTGAAATAGTTCTAGAGAGAAAGCAAGGTAGTTAGTGCTGGCGCTGGTGAGCATGTTGCACAAGAGACACTGGCAGAGGCCCCTGATCAGGAAAAAAAAAAAAACCCCATTGCCATTGAGTCAATTGCAACTCATAGCTATACTATAGGACAGAGTAGAACCGTCCCACAGAGTTTCCAAGGAGCACCTGGTGGATTCGAACTGATGACCTTTTGGTTAGCAGCCGTAGCACTTAACCACTACACCACCAGGGTTTCCTGATCAGGAAAGGGGTGGGAATTAGACTCTCAATGTGGGCCAGATAGGAGAACTCAGGACAGAGACAGCAGACCCCTAGCCAGGGGCAAGCCATCATGGGGCCTGGGTGGACACAGAACTGAGGACCACAGGGTTCAGAGAGGAAAGGCTGGCATGCTGGCCCTTGGGAACTGGGCTGGGGGCACAGAAGTTGGGCAGCCCCTTCCCCGGGGCCCCTGCATGTCTTGGTGCTCTGAGGCTTGGGGAATTCCCAGCTACAGACTGTGCTCCATGGCCTTTCCTGCAGAGGGGGAACCAGACCGCCACCATACGGTACAGAAGCAGCAAAGCCACTTACCAACACCCCAAAGGCGATGATCTTCAGCACACACTCCATGGAGAACATGGACGTGAACACTATGTTCAGGCACTTCAGCATCAACTCATACTCATAGGGTGCGGCGTAAAACTGCCAGGGGAGGAGCCTGTTGCTGTGGGCTCAACCACCCCACAATGACCCACCCAGAACCACCAGTGGGGGAGACAAAACCACAAGCCTCCCAGGCTGGTGATGCCCACCTTGCTCTCCCCCTCTGCTCTCCTAGAACCTTCTCCTTGTCCCAACCCACAGACATCAAACAGAGGGTCTCGGCTCTAGAAGCTGACTCCGCCTGGCTGCAGCCCATCTGGAAACCCCAATGCCCACCAGCCAGCCCGCACCTTCATCATCAACACGGCGGTGTTGAGGGCAATCATGGCCATGATGAAGTACTCGAAGGGTGGGGACACCACGAACGTCCACGTCTTATACTGGAATGACTGCTTGTTTTGAGGCATGTACCGAGTCAGGGGCTTGGCACTGATGACGAAGTCAATGCAGGCCCTCTGCACAGAGGGAAGGGCTGTGAACTCGGGGCCCAACGGGAGGGACTATACAGAGCATACCCCCAGCCCTCTGTGCAGGCATGGGCAGCCAGGTGTGGTTGCTCGCTGGGGAGGAGGGGTCCCTGTCTCATGCTGGCAGCGAGTGGCCAGAACTGACCCAATGAGAGGGGCTCGCATGTGGAAGGAACACCCAGCACCCCTCCCCTCACTCAACAGAGGACCATGCAACGCAGGAGAGGGTGTATACCTCATTCTTCTCCAGGCTGCACTCGGACATCACCTTGTCCCCCTGCTCCTGGAAGGTGATGATGATCAAGGCCACAAAAATGTTGACGAAAAAGAAGGGAAAGACCACAAAGTAGACCACATAGAAGATGGACAGCTCCATGCGGTACCCAGGGCTCGGGCCCTGCTCCTCGTATGTGGCATCCACGGAGTGTTTCAGTACCCTGGGCCAGGAGCAGACAGCCAAGCGTTGGGCACCCACAAAAGACACACCCTAAGACTCAAGGCCACATCACAGGAAGGGGCTAAGGACCTGCTTCTGCACCTGAGCCAGGGATGGTGGGAGACAGGGATGGGGCTCGGGGCTTGGCCATATTGTGGGCTGTGCTCCAGAGTCTCCCGGAGGTGGGCTAGAGCTTCCTTATGGTGCTTGTCCTCAGGGTGGCTGGGGGCTCTCCAAAGGGGATAGCCTTGGGGCCCTGAGATCTCACCACCAGAAGGGGAAGGCCAAAGAGGCCCAGCAACTCAGCCCTGCACTGCTCAGTGAAACTCACCTGCTGTTCATGCCTAGGTCACCTGCTCATACCCAAGTCACTTGTTCAGCCCACTTTGCCCACTCATACCCAGCTCACCTGATCAGCCCAGCTCACCTTCTTATACTCAGCTCACCTGATCACACCCAGCTCACCTGCTCACATACCGCTTACCTGCTCATGCCTAGCTCACCTGCTCACATCTAGCTCACCTGCTCAGCCCAGCACACCTGCACACACCCAGGTCATCTGCTCACCTGCTTCCAGAGCCACAGGCCTGGGCCAGGAGAAATCCTAGGCTCAGATGGCTCTTCTAAAATAAGGCTTCCTGCCAGCTCATCACTTTTACCTTCTGAAGGGGAAGCAGAAGCTCCCAGTCTCAAGTTCCGCCACTCAGTGGGGCACTGAACATACCAATCCCTCAAGGCTGCCCTTAATGGAGGTCAGTGTGCTAACGCAGGGAGAAATGGAAGCACCTACCCTCCTGGCCTCCAGCCACCAGGAAGGACGCTTCAGAGACCACTATGCTGACCTCTCTGGTATAATCTTCTGCTCTGTCCAGGCTGTCAACTCTTAGAGGGCAGGGCCATGCCTTATGTTATTGATTGAATTGTGTCCTCGAATATGTGTCAACTTGACTAGGCCATGATTCCCAGTATTGTGTGATTGTCTGCCATTTTGCCATCTGATATGATTTTCCTATGTGTTGTAAATCTTACCTCTATGATGTTAATGAGGCAGAATTAGAAGCAGTTATGTTAATGAGGCAGGACTCAATCTACAAAATCAGGTTGTATCTTGAATAAATCTCTTTTGAGATGTAAAAGAAAGAAGGGAGCAGGGACAGGGGACCTCATGCCACCAAGAATGAAGAACCAGGAGGGAAGCATGTCCTTTGGACTCAGGGTCCCTGCACTGAGAAGTTCCTAGACCAGGGGAACATTGAAGACAAGGATCTTTTCCCAGAACTGGCACAGAAAGCCTTTCCCTAGAACTGGCAGACTGAATTCAGACTTGTAGCCTCCTAAACTGTGAAAGAAATAATTTTCCTTTTTAAAGCCATCCACTTGTGGTATTTCTGTTGTAGCACTAGACAACTAAGACACCTCATTTGGTTCTGTGACCAATACATATAAGGGCCTATGGACTATTTGCTGAGTGATGGAAAGAACAAACCAACGCAGAGCCTGGGCCTCTGCTGCAACCACCCCTTGGCTCCACCAGCTGAGATAAGCCAGATGGCCACTCACATGGGCCACCCTTCTCCTGTAGACACAGTGAACAGTGTCAGCAGAGCCCAGAGCACATTGTCATAGTGAAAGTCATATTTCTTCCACTGCCGCGGTTGAGCTTCCACTTCCTCCTTTTCATAATCCAAATACTGACCCCTAGGAATAGAAACACAGAGGAGGTTAGAGGATAAAAAAAAGGATCTAAATAAACCCATGTGCTGTGGTCAACTGATTTTCAACAAGGGTGCCAAGACCATTCAATGGGGAAAGAACAGTCCTTTCAATAAATGGTTCTGGGACAACTGGACCTCCACATGCAAAAGAATGAAGGTGGGCCCCTATCTCATACCATATACAAAATTAACCCAAAATGGATCAAAGATCTAAACATAAGAGCTAAAACTATAAAACTCTTAGAAGAAAACATAAGGGTGAAATTTCATGACCTTGGATTTGGCAATGGATTCTTAAACACAACATCAAAAGCACAAGCAACAAAAGAAAAAATAGATAAATTGGAGTTCATCAAAATTTAAAACTTTTGTGCTTCAAAGGACTCCATTAAGAAAATGAAAAGACAACCCAAAGAGTGGAAGAATATATTTGCAAATCGTATGTCTGATAAGCTTTTAATTTTGAGAACATACCAAGAAGTATTACAATCAATAATAAAACAGACAAATAACCCAATTAAAAAATGGGCAAAGAATCTGAATAAATATTTTTCCAAAGAAGATATACATATGGCCAATAAGAACATAAAAAGATTTTTGACATCATTAGTCATGAGGGAAATGCAAACCAAACCCACAGTGAAATACCACTTCACACCCACTACACGACTATGTAGACAAAATAGAAAGTTTATACACTACTAGTGGGAATGTAAAATA
Source organism: Elephas maximus indicus (assembly GCF_024166365.1). Lineage (NCBI taxonomy): Eukaryota > Metazoa > Chordata > Mammalia > Proboscidea > Elephantidae > Elephas > Elephas maximus. Next base: position 107,220 of record NC_064827.1, read on the forward strand.
GTGCAGCCACTGTTAAAAACTTTGGCAGTTCCACTAATGGTTAAACGCAGAGTAAATATAAACCAAAACCCACTGCCGTTGAGTTGATCCCGACTCATGGCGACCCCATAGGATAGAGGAGAATGGCCCAAAAGGGTTTCCGAGGCTGTAAATTTTTACAGAAGCAGACTGCCGCATCTTTCATGGATGGGTTTGAACTGCTGACCTTTCGGTTATCAGCCAAGCACTTTAACCACTGTGCCACAGGGCTCCTTAGAGTTAACATGTTGTTGTTTGTTGTTTGGTGCCGTCCAGTCGGTTCCAACTCATAGTGAGCCCAAGTATAACAGAACAAAATGCTGCCGGTCCTGCACCATCCTCACATTTGTTGCTATGTTTGAGCCCATTGTTGCAGCCACTGGGTCAATCCACCTCGTTGAGGGTCTTCCTCTTTTTCACTGACCCTCTACTTTACCAAATATGATGTCCTTCTCCAGGGACTGATCCCTCCTGATAACATGTCCGAAGTACGTGAGATGAAGTCTCGTCATTCTCCCTTGTAAGGGGTATTCTAGCTGTACTTCTTCCAAGACAGATTTGCTTGTTCTTCTGGAAGTCCATGGTATATTCAATATTCTTCACCAACAACATAATTCAAAGGTATCAATTCTTCTATGGTCTTCCTTATTCATTTTCCAACTTACGCATGCATATGAGGCAATTATAATACCGTGGCTTGGGCCAGGTGCACATCAGTCTTCAGAGTGACTTCTTTGCTTTTCAACACTTTAAAGAGGTCTTTTGCAGCAGATTTGTCGAATGCAAAGCATTGTTTGATTTCTTAACTGCTGCTTCCATGGCTGTTGATTGTGGATCCAAGTAAAATGAAATCCTGGACAACCTCAACCTTTTCTCCATTTATCATGATGTTGCTTATTGGTCCAGTTGTGAGGATTTTTGTTTTCTTTATGTTGAGGTGTAATCCATACAGAAGGCTGTGGTCTTTGATCTTCGTCAGCAAGTGTTTCAGGTCCTCTTCACTTTCCACAAGCAAAGTTGTGTCATCTGCATATCACAGGTAGTTAATGAGTCTTCCTCCAATCCTGGTGCCCTGTTCTTATTCATATAGTCCAGCTTCTAGAATTATTTGCGCAGCACACAGATTGAATAAGTGTGGTGAAAGGATACAATCCTGACGTACATCCTTCCTGACTTTAAACCACACAGTACTCCCTTGTTCTGTTGAATGACTGCCTCTTTGTCTACGTACAGGTTCCTCATGAGCACAATTCAGTGTCCTGGAATTCCCAGTCTCTGCAATGTTATCCATAGTTTATTATGATCCACACAGCTGAATGCCTTTGCATAGTCAGTAAAACACAGGTAAACATCTTTATGGTATTTTCTGCTTTTCAGCCAGGATCCATCTGACATCAGCAATGATTCCCTCATTCCATGTCCTCTTCTGAATCAGGCTTGAACTCCTGGCACTTCCCTGTCGATGTACTGCTGCAATCGTTTTGAAGTATCTTCAGAAAAAATTTAATCGCATGTGATATTGATGATATTGTTCAATAATTTCTTAGCTTCACTGAAACCTGTCCACCATGGGTGACCCTGCTGGTATTTGAAATACTGGTGGCATAGCTTCCAGCATCACAGCAACACACAAGCTACACAGTATGACAAACTGACAGACAACTGATGGAGAGTTAACATATGACCCAGTAATTTCACTACTAAGTATATACCCAAGAGCAATGAAAACATATATCCACACAAAACCTTGCACATGAAAGTTCACAGTAGCATTAGTAATAACAGCCAAAAGGTATTGTTAAATGAAAGAAGCCAGTCACAAAAGATCACATACTGTATGATTCCATTTATATAAATCATCCAGAATAGATAAATCCATAGAGGCAGAAAATAGATTAATGGTTACTGGGCTGGGAGGGAATGGGGAATGGAGGCCCCTTTCTGAGCCTATGAAAATATTCTAAAATTGACTGTGGTGATGAACAACTCTGTGAATACATTAAAAACCAATGAATTGTATGTTTTAAATGGGTGAGTTGTATGGTATGTGAGTTGTGTCTCAATAAAGCTATTAAATGACCAAACCAACCAAGGACCCTGCTGTGTGGGGGAAAATGTGATCTTTTCAAATAAAGAGTGCTGGGTCAATTGGAAGTCCATCTGGGGAAAATTTTCCTTTGCCCATACCTGACACCACACACAAAAATCACCTCTAGGTAGGCTGGAGATCTAAATGTGAAAGGCAAAAATTAAACTTAAAAATATATATAAGAGAACATCTCCCTGACCTTGGACTGGGTTTCTTAAAAAGGACACAAAAAGTACTAAACATAAAAGAAAAATAATATAAATTGGACTATATTAAAATCAAGTACTTTGTTCTTTAAAAGACACTACTAAAAGACTAAAAAAGTACCCCACAGAAATGGAGAAGTCTATAATCCGTAGATCTGGCAAAGGATTCCTACAAATCCCCAAGAAAGAAACAGACAACCCAAATAGGAAAGTGGGTAAAAGGCTTGAACAGTCACTTTCCACAAAAGAACCTCCTACTGGCCCATCACCTTGGACAAGATGCCCAGCCTCATCGGTTACCAGAGTGCAAATTAGGCCACAGGGGATCCACTACAACCTCACCAGGAAGGCTAAAGAGGGACAGACAGAAACACCACATATTGGCCAGCATATGGTGCACCTAGAACTCTCATACATGCCGGTGAGTGTGTAAATTGATACAGCCACCATATACTAAAGCTGGGCATATGCACAGTCTATGATTCAGCAGCTGCCACCAGAAATGTACCCATGTGCTCACCGACGGACATGCACTAGAATGTTCTAACAGCACTTCTCAAGACAGCCCCAAACTGGGAACCGCCAGATGCCATCAACAGCAGAGTGGGCAGGTACATCGTGTCTATTCACACAAGAGAACACTGCACAACCAGGCAGGGCCACGCCGCACTGCCCTGTTGAGCAGGTACAGCCCCCTCCATTTCTCCCAGCACTTCCCTGAAGGCGGGGCCTGCAGCAGGACGTCTGAGCCTCACCTCCACAGTCACAGCTGCTCTAACAATGAGGTCGCGCCTCTGACCTCACTGGATCTCAAGGCTGGAGAGCCTTCCACCGACACCCCGGGGCCTGAGAGTCCCCCCTCAGCAGCTGGTTTGTGCCTGACCCCACTGATGAGGAACGCTAGGGTCCCCAGTACAACACTGGGGACATAAGGGTGCAAGCCTCACGATTCCCTGGTGGTGGCTGGCACACCCCTAGCAGGCCCCCCCAGAGCCCTGCCTTGGGGTCCCCACTGCTGGCTTTGGCTGAGTCTCCTGAGCCACGTGACCTGACCACTTGGTCATGAGGGAGTGTCACACGTGCCCAGCCTCAGTTTACCTGCAGTCCCTCTCCAGCTCCTTGGACTCGTCAGTGCAGTAAAAGAACTTCCCTTTGAAGAGCTGCACGGCGATCACAGCGAAGATGAACATGAAGAGCATGTAGACGACCAGGATGTTGAGGACGTTCTTCAGGGAGTTCACCACACAGTCGAACACGGCCTGGGGAAGGGCAGGGGCACCTACATGCTCAGATCTCGGGCCCCTGAGGAGACCCCCGGGTGGCCGAGGCCCTGCAGACAGGGAATGGATCCACCGCCAGCTGCCCAAAACAGCAGGAGGAGATGGGAAGTGGGCAGGTGGACAGCACCTGAGGAGAGGCCCCCAGGGCTGCAGGTCCAAGTGAGGCCAAGTAAGCAAAGACGCCTCAGAGCCTAGGCTGACTGTGCCAGGAGGGGCTGGGCAGGGTCCCACTCCACCCTGCTGGCCAGTGGGAATCTGCCCAGGCTGACCCAGGACAGATGTGGCAATGCTGTACACCAGCTCTGAGGCAAGGACTTTTGCTGTTTTGTGGCCCTGAGGTGACAGACATCTGCTGCCATCACCAGCTGGGCCTCCTCCTTGCGTATCTGGGGACGCAGCTGAGAAAACGCACCTTTCAGTGCCTTGAAGTGTGTCTCCGGCTGCTCATGCTGGCATGGCAGAGCCACAGCCCCTGCTGAGAACCTGCTCTGCCCAGACCTGCCTGCACACCAAGGACCCAGCATGAAAGCAGTTCGCTCAGCCTTGCAAGCACTCATCAATTACTAGATTTTAGCACAGCTGTGTTTGGGTTCACACTCTTTCCTTTATCCAGAATCTCAGCTGTGCTGATCCTTGAGGGCCTTCCCTGGGAACCCCTGCCCTCCCTGCACTCCCCTCACAATCCTCGGCCTCCCTGGGAGCACCGCTTCCTTCCTGTGCTGCAGCTGTTGATCAGAACACCCTAGCTCATTTGGTGGTCCTTGAAAAGGAAGAGGAGTCCCAGGTGGGACTGCTGTGAAGAAGCCCACCTCCTCCCCATAGGTGTGTGATCTGAGAAGCAAAATGTGGGGCCTCCCCTCTGCTTATCCCACCCCATGCAAGAAGCTGCAGTGGGACAGGGCCAGGTGCATGTGTACCTGCAGTACAGGCACACACATGCATGTCCATGCACATACACACATGCACATAACATGCACACAACACTCACGTGCACACACGCTCACGTGTGCACAGATGCATGAACCACATGTAAGCATATACTCATGTGCATACACACAGTCAAGTACACACTCATGCAACACAAAAGTGTGTATGTGTTCACACAGACACGCACACACATTCATGAACATGTATACATGGGCACGCATGCAAGCACATAAACTCAGACCTGTGCAAACACACACATGTTCACGTGTACATTAACACACACCCAGGCACACACACATGCACATATGTGCATACACCCAGAGATGCACACAACACACACATGAACATGCAGCCATGCATGCAGGCACACACGAGCATGAACACATATGAACACACATGCACACATGTAAGTATGTACACTCATACACAATATATACATATGCATGCTAACAGAGAAGGCACACATATACACAATGTGCATGAATATACATGCACACACATAAGCATTTACACTTGTGTCCATGGATGCACATGTGCACACATATAACACAAGGCATGTACATATGCATAAATGCAGATGTGAGCACAGAATAACACACAGACATGCACACATGCACACACATATGCACATGTGCAGGGACATGTGCACGCATGCATACAGTCTCGAACACACTCATGCACACATACAGGCATGTGCACACACATAAGCATGTACACTTGCACACATCCAATACACACACACACCAGCCCGCCCCACCAGTTCCGACTCTCCAGGCTCCAACCTTGAGCTTAGGCAGCCGTTTGATGGTCTTGAGTGGCCGCAAGACACGCAGGACTCTCAGGGACTTGATAGTGTTGATGTCTTTCCCTTTGGATCCTCTAGAAGGAGAAGCCACAGATGGAGACAGGCAGAGGGACCCTCAGGGCGTGCATGATCCCACATGCATTCTGCCTCAGGCCACAGGGCTGAGGACCCAAGAGCAAGAAACCTCAGCCACACTACCGCCAGTCCAACCAGTGCCCAGCACCTGGGCAGATGGGCACCAGGGCCAGGTTAGTGGGCCCCTGGTGTCCAGGAGAATCCCAGCCTGGAGCACGGCAGTGGTTTCCAGCACCCCAGCACTCCCCTGATGCTCACCCCAAACCAGCTTCCTGAAGCCACCTGCTGAGGCCAGCCCCAGGAGGACAGGGACAGACATGAGGGCACACAGACCCCCAGGTGGAATGGCATAGGGGAGCCAAGAGCAGGGTGCCACCATGTCCTTTATCACTGTACCTTCTTGAAGAGCTGGTTTTCCTGCCTCTTGGGGGCAGTAAAGGGACTTTTCTGGCCTCCACCCCTATGGCTCTCTCTGCCTGTCCTCCTCCCTCAGCTGCCCTAATGCTTCCCTGGCTGATGTAAAACTGACAGGAAGGATGAGGGGGAGAAAAAAATGGAAGGGCTGGAGGGAGGGAAGAAGGAACAGAGGAAAAGACAAAGGTAAGTACAGAGGCAATGCAGGAGACAGGACGGACAACGAGACGATAAAACAAGGGAGAGACAGACAGACAGAGACCTCAAGACAACCCAGAATGGAGCAAACAGGAAAACCCAAACTGGGAGAGGGATGGTGGGACAGGAAGTCAGAGATAAAGTCCAGCAGGGGAACAAGCTCAGAAGCCCAGGGTCAGCGGCCACTCAGGGCAGCACTCCTTGCACAAGTAGCCACACTGGCCCAGGAATCAGCAGGCTGGGGCGGCCCTCCCATGGCCTGAGGGCCAGGCCAAGGGTGTGGAGGAAGTCTCCTGAGGGGCACAGGGAGCCTGCACTCACAGCCTTCATAGGCTTCTTGGTAAGGGGCCGATCTCAGCAGTGAAGCAAACCCCACTTGGGGGGTCTCAGCCCAGATAGTGCAGAGCAGGGGAGCTGAAGGCTCAGGGAGCATGGGAAACACTCACCCAAGGTCGCCCTAGCCCCCTCTCCTCAGAGTCTACGTCTCATGACACCCCCTGGCAATCCCTGAGGAACGAAGGCCTGTATGGAGGGTATCAGAGGCCACCCCCAGGTGGTTTTTCTCCTCAGAATACTGAGTGGCAGAGCCCATGCCAGCTGATGGCAGCCTAGCCTTTTTGTCTCCCTTCCCAGACCTGCATTCCCAGATTACACCAAGTGCCCCAGAAGAGCCCAGCCCTGAGCAAGGCAGAGGTTTCCAGCATCCCAGTGCTCCTGACACCCACCCTCAAACCAGCTTCCTGCAGCTGCCTGCTGAGGCTAGCCCAGGAGGACAGGGGAGGTGGTGGAAACCTGAGGGATGCAGAAGTGAAGAGACACGTTTTCTCCCAGGAAATGATGTCCCAGGGGAGCACTCCTCGAGGCAGCCCCCTGGGTGGAGTGGCAACAGGGCTTGGGCTGCACTTCCCTCCGCCCAGCCCAGCACCTGCTCCCTCTCCCTTGCTGGATTCCACCCTTGCCCTCCTCCAGACACCTGACCGGCCCCTCACTGGCTTTCTGGCAGTCATCACTTTCTCTATCACCTAAGAACAGGCCGTCAGGACACCCAGGGGAGACAGGCAGAGCAGGCCTTGGGGAAATTTCCTTGGATGTCAGACCTCAGGCAGCCAACTGGCCCATGGCCGGCAGCTCCTATCCACATCCCCTCTCTGTCCTCCAGCACTATCTTGGGATGCCCTGCTCACAGGGTCACCTGTCCCCAAAGACTAGCCAGCCCCAGCCTGGCCCCAGGCAGACCGGCCCTCTGCCAGGGGCCCCGCCCAGGCAGCATGCAGCCGCGTGAAGACAGATGTGGATGAGAGAGAAGGGCAGTGATGACATAGCCCGAGCCGGGCCCCCAGGATAACTGTGATGGTGGTGGCAGTGCAAGGGGGTAAGGGAAGGCATTACCCCATGAAGCTCCTACCGAGTCCAGCAACAGGAAAACAAAGAGAACACAGAGTCAGTGACGCCGGCAGAGACAAGAAGGCCTCTGTCCAGGGTGCAGCTCTGGCCCACACCCTGAGCAGGAAGGGAAGCCCTCCCTACCTAAGAAGATTAGGCCCCTTTCTTTGCCCTTGATACCTGTCACCCCTGGGGTCTTCGTTATCTCTGTGTCTCACTCATAGCTCTTCAAGGGTTCCCCTGTGTACCCAGTCCTGCCCCGTATTTCCTAGTCCAGACTCACCCCCAAGTCCTCAGACGCCTGCCTCCTGCTGACCCTCTATCTCTACGGGAGACCCCAGGCTTGGGCTCAGCAAACCGCAGAGAAAACGGTCTGAAGTCCCAACAGGAGGGGGACACCCATGAGCTCTGGCTGACCACTCGGGCAGAAATAACAGGAGGTCACCTGAGCTGGAACTTGCCTGAAGCAGGTGAAATGGCCCTGAAGGACCCCATAAGTAGATGCCACTCAAGCCCAAGGGGTGTGGGCCCTCTCCCAGGACCATGGGCTGCCTCAGGGTAAACAGGCCACTGGGTCCCTCTTAACCCAGCTCAGCTCCAAGGCGGGAAGGCTCATGTGTGGAACATGCCCTTCCAGCCATCCAGAACCACTGGCCCTAGACCCTGTACTCCTGACTCTGGTGAAAAGGGCCTTGATCGACCTTGGAGAGGAACTCAGGATGGCCTGTGGATGGGGGGGATTAGGAGGGTGCTGCCCAGAGAGCCCTGGGGTAGAGGGTGGGGGGCAGTCAACACTGGGCATGTCGATTCCCATCTCAGCACGGAGGCTGATGGGGCTCTCCCTTCCTCCCTCACCCCCAACACTGACCAGCTCTAGAAGCTGCAGCCCAGTGGGAGGCCACAGCTGACAGGTACTTACGAGAAGGCAAATGCCACCAGAGCACCACTGACCACAATGAAGTCCAAGATGTTCCACAGGTCCCGGAAGTAGGCCCCAGGGTGTAGCAGCAGTCCCAGGTCAATCATCTTTGGGGGAAAACACACTTTAGTGTGTGGAATAAGAGGGGAGGGCAAGGCTCAGATATCACCCTCTCAGGAGAGGGGGATGCAGCTGGGTCACACTGTCTTGGGGAAAGGGGATGTGGCCTGGGTTGCACCCCTAGAGGCCTCAGTGCCATCGACACAAATATTCCCATGTGGCTCATGACTGGCCGAGGCCCCCTGGAGCCTGAGGGACACTATGAGGTCTGTCACCATCTGCTCCTCCTGGCCACACCTCAGGCACATGTGCCCAGGGGCACAAAGACTGCCCAGACCCTCAAAGGTCAGCTCGGGGCAGTGGGAGGAGCTGCTGGCCGGAGTCAGTGGGTCTACACTTACATCCTGTCTGTGTGATTTTGGCAGGTAGCTGAACCGCTGTAAGCCTCAGCCTCCTCACCTGTAAAGTGGGGCCTACCCCACAAGGTTTTATGACTACAGGAACAGCAGAGGCCATGCTCACGCACACTTTGTAAGTGCACATAAAAAGAACTACCCTGAATGCATGTATGCAGCACACATACATGCAGACATGTACACATTCATGAAAACACATACCTGTGCAAACACTCACGCCTGTGCACACACACACATCTGTGCACACATGCACACCTGTGCAAACACAGACATTTATGCACAGACCTGTGTAAACACACACACTTGCGCAAACATGCTTACTTGTGCAAACGTGCACCTGTGCAATCTACACACCCCACCAAGAAGGTACTGCATGCCAACACTGCAGACAGATGGTAATGGTCTTGCTGAAATGGTAGACTTGGCCTCTGATCAGACAAATACCAGGCCGTTTTTATATGTAAGTCACCAGCACCCCCTTCCAGCAAATTTTCAGACGCTGCAGTCACCTCCCTTTCCCTGAGGTCTCTTTCCACCCCTGATGTCTCATGGCCTTCCTCCTTTGCCGACCACAATGCGATCCTTAGGGAGGCGTTAAGCCCACACTCGTACATTAAGGAAGCCTATAATTCCACACGTTAAGGAGCTGGAGTGTAGTGAGCGCCCAGCAACGTGGTGAAAGCACTCCAGATGGTAATAGCACTGTCACACACCCATGGTCATTGACAAAGCAACAGTGACTGTGCTGACGGCCTCTCATTCTCCACGACACGGGATGCCTCCTGTGTGAGCACACACACATGTACGCATCATTGCCGAGCACACACACATGCAGACCCACCACATGCCTTTACAACAGAGGTTTCGGAAATATGGCTTGACTCTGTCCCATCTCAGTGGGAGAGGACAAGGCTTTGGGGTTACCAGGGGCAGCCACGTATCTCACCTTTATCACCATCTCAAAGGTGAAGACGCCTGTGAAGATGTAATCCATGTATTTCAGAACCTAGAACCAACATGAAGGTAACTCTCAAAGGCTGAGCCAGAAGCTCTGAGTCAGGGACCATCTCAGGGCTCTGAGCTTTTCTTCCAGGACCTGAAAAGAACACACATCAGCCAGGGCCCTGTTGGTGCCAATGGCAGGAGGAAAGGCTCTGGGACCAGGGCACTTCCTGCTCAGCCCATCTGTAATATGTGGGGTGATGAGGTGGCTTCTCCAGACTGCTGGTCCCAAACCCACCACAGAAGGGGCCCAGGCAGAGGAAGAAGTGTCTGGTGGGAAGACCACCGAGGGCCAAGCACCAAGGGTCCCACCACCAGGGGTACTCCCACAGAGCAGACCCACTCACGTTGTTCCTGGGTGAGTCTGTGCGCACAGGGTCCTCAGCAGCGAGGGCAATGCTGCTCAGGGCAATGACCACCAGAATGACCATCTCGAAGTACCGCATGGTCACAATGTAATGGCAGCAGCGGCGGAGCCTGGGGGAGCAGAGGAAAGATCATCACAAGACCCAGACACTGGCCCAGGGCTGGTTCCCCACACTTGAGGTGTGTGTGTGTGTTCACCCCTTAGGTAGAATCTTACTGGGGCACCTCAGGAAGGGGTTGCACCTAGAGCTGAGCTTTACCAAGTGTCCATGTTGTTGAGGGACAATGCCAGGTGACCAAAGGTGACTGAGAAGAGGTACTCTTGAAAAGGAGTCCCAGGAAAGGGTGGGGAGGCTGCAGAAACTACAGCAGAGGTCAGCAAACTGTGGCCAGCAGGCCAAGTTGGGGAGCCCCTAGTTGTAAATAAAGTTTGGGGACACAGCCATGCTCATTCATTTGTATACTGTCTGGAGGAGGCTTTCACGGTACAATAGCAGCAGTGAGTAGTGCCATTATGGTCTGCAAAGTTGAAATGTTTACTGCCTGGCCCCCTACAGAAAAGATTTGCTATAGGTAGGGCTGAGGGGGTTGCTCAGAGAAGAATTTGAGACCAACCCACTTAACCCGGTTGTGGACAGCAGGCCTCTCTTTCCACTGGGGCCATGCTGCTAGTGAACACACCTGTCACATACACACCTCCTCAATCACCTGTTTACCTTCATTCACTGGCTAACGATTACTGAGCGTCTACTCTGCTCTGGCATGCCCTAAATCTAGAGACACAACAGGAAAGAAAATGACATGTCCTGGCCTCAGAGGGCTTTACCCCACGGGGGAGACACCAGGAAACAGCACAGAAAAGAAGACACAAGATTGATGCTGATGTCCCTGTGACCCGGAGGCCACAGAGAGGGGCTGATTCCAGGGGCATTCACCTCTCCCACCTTGCAGGCCACTCATCCTGCTCCTCCAACTTCTTCGCCCATCACTGCTACAAACCCCCAGGACCTTCCGTCTGAGATGACACCCATCCCCAGCTACCACCCACCCACTCCTCTCCTCCCCCCACACCCACTTGAGCGGCACAGAAGGCCTCCTGGTGCTGCGTCCCCAGGATGCTTCTCTCTCCTTACTCAAGGAGCCCTTCCTCTGGCCTCCATGACCACTGTCTGAGGCCTCTCTGCCCAGGCCCTCTGTTCTTGTACCTCCACAGTCACCCAGTCCATTTTGCAGCAGAGCCTCCACCTCAAGTGCAGCTTTGCCCCTGAGTCCATCGAGCCCCCAGGTCAGACCTCGGGAACACACTGCCCTCCACTCTGCCATGGAGCAGAAATGTCATCCTTGACATCTTCCCTCCACATCTAATTTATCACCAGATTCTACCTCCAGGTTCCTCTCCAAACATCCACTCCCAAACCTCTGCCCTGGTGCAGGAGACAGACCAGCATCTCCGGGCCCAGTGTTCTCCCACCAGGCAGCCCTGCAGATGGTCTCCTTGCCTCACTCACCCGCCCCCACTGCTGCAACCTGCCCTGGCTTCTGACTGTGGGCACACACTTGCTGCTCACCTCCACACCCCTGTGCCCCACCACCCACCTGTCTTCAGCCATCCTGAGCCTTCTGTCTTCACCTGGGGGCCACTGCAAATGCCGTTCTCTCTACAAAAAATACTTTCCCTTCTTCATCTTACCTCTTATTTATCCTTGAAGTTTCAACTAAGACATCATTTCCCCTAGGAAACCCCGAGCTTCAGTCTGGGTGGAGGTTCCCCTCCCCCCATTTTACCATTTCCACACTGTGTTTACCTGGTGGTTACCTGCCCCCTGCCCCCACTGTACTATCAGTCCTGAGAGGGCAGGGGCCCAGCTGTCTCGGTCACAGCACAGCAGAGTAAGTGCCGGGGAAACAGTGATAGTGAAAGTTGGAAGGAGGGATGGAAGGAGAAGCAGGCTGGGGATGCGGTCTGGAGGAGCCGTGGTGTGGTGGAGCCCTGTACCCACTCATGAGGGAGTTAGACAGACACATAACGGGTGGGTGGGTCTGTCTGGCTGCTGAGCCCCTGCAGGGGCGTAGCGAGGGTAACAAGTGCCCAGGGCAATTTCTAAGTTGTGCCCCCCCATCCCCAATTTCAAGATGAATAGGAATTGATAGCAGCAACGAGCCAGCAGAAAGGTCTCTTGTCTGGCTGACTCAGTCAAGTGCCTTTCATATTTGCAGCACACTGGAATGTCATTCCATGCCTTGTCTGGCGCCCCTTGGACTTGCGCCCAGGGGCAAGTGTCCCTCTCTGCTGCCCCCCATCAATAAGCCTCTGCCCCTGCTCTAGCCTGGGGTTTTCTTGCAGTCCCTCTTTTACCCTGCTGTGCCTCTGCGTGGGACTCTCCCCTCTCACCGAGGCCCACCTGACCTCCTTCTAACTTCGGCACTGCCAGCTCGTCCCTCCCCTCCCCTGAGTCTTTGATCTGTCACCTCTCACTGAGGCCCGCCTGAACCCTCTCTAACTTCAGACCCCCAGCTCAACCCTCCACTCTCTGTGCTGCATGTCCTCCTTCTCACTCACCACTAGCTGACATTTCACGACTTTTACTTGTTTCTCTGGTCGATCCTGCCTCTCTCAGTAGCATGTGAGCTCAGTAGGGAAGGGCTTTTGTCTGGTCTGTCCGTTACTCTATGTTCCTGGCACCTGGAATGCTGTTTGGCACTTGAATACTTGTTGAATTAATGCGAGTGCCAGGGTTGATGAGAGGGTGATGGGTGCATGACGAATTTTGTGATAGGTATGCATGAACAGATGCAGGAGACAGACATGAGGCAGAGGTGCACACCTAGAGGACAGAGATATGATGGACAGCAGGTGCTTGCATGCAGGTAGGTATGGACTGAGACTTTGTCCAGTGGCTGTGGGCGGGGCTTGTGTGCAGGTGGACATGCAGGTGGATACAGGAAGGCCTGGGTGCAGGTAGACATGCAGGCAGATATGGGAGGGCCTGTGTGTAGATGGGTATGGGCAGGGCCTGGGTGCAGGTAGATATGGGCAGGGCCTGTGTAAGGTGCGTATGGGTGGGGCTTGTGTTCAGGTGGATATGGGCAGGGTCTGTGTGCAGGTGGACATGCAGGTGGATATGGGAGGGCCTGGGTGCAGGTAGATATGGGCGGGGCTCATGTACAGGTGGATATGAGCAGGGCTTGTGTGCAGATGGATAGGGGTGGGGCCTTATGCAGGTGGATATAGGCAGGGTCTGGGTGCAGATGGGCATGGACACCGCCTGTGTGCAGGTGGGTATGGGTGGGGCTTGTGTGCAGGTAGATAGGGGTGGGGCTTGTGTGCAGGTGAATATGGGCAGGGCTTGTGTGCAGGCACATATGGGTGGGGCCTTATGCAGGTGCATACAGGCAAGGCCTGGGTGCAGGTGGGCATGGACAGGACCCATGTGCAGGTAGATATGGGCGGGGTTTGTATGCAGGTGGATATGGGCAGAGCTGCGCACAGAGACATGCGCCCGGGGGGCAGGGAGATAAAACTTCAGGCACAAACTCTGTGGCTGGCTCTCAGGGCTGGTGTCTGAGGCAGTCAGTACTTCCTGTGCCCTGGTGTCCTCCTCTGTAAAATGAGGTGGTAACGGTATTTCTTCTTAGGGTTGTGATGATTAAAGGAATGAATGTACCTAAAGTGAGCTGACTTAGTGCTGCCACAGACACATATTCTGGAAATGTTCGCTACTGCATCCTGTGAATTCGTGACAAGTGAGTGAAGTACAAGCAGGGCCACGGCGAGTGGCAGAGACTCACAGGTTAGTGGGACTCAGACAGAACATGGAGCTGTATGGGACAATTGGCCGGGGGCCGCCTCCCATCACACCGCTGGTATCTGCCTCCTTCTTCCCCTCCGCTTGGCTCTCCAGGTCTATGTTTTCACCTATGAGGACACAAAGTCACCAAGTTAGGGCTGTGGGCACCAAAAAAAAAACCCCACTGTATAAACGCCCTTCCCACTTCCAGCCCCTGGGGAGGGCAGCAGGTCTTCGACGCTGACACTTCAAAGCTGAGCTGGGGGCTGGGAAATGCCCTCCAGTCAATGTCGCATCATGACCAGACAAGTGGCTAGCTAGGACCATGGCTGGTACGGAGTCGGAGACCCCATCAGACCTTCTTGCCATTTGTCAAGAGGAGAGACAGCTCCATGGCCACATGGCACTCTGGCTGGGCCTCTGCAAGGGGCCTCAGTGCACATGTTCTACCAACACCACAGCCTCCTTGGCTCCAGAGACCAGGGCAGTAGTTCTCCGCACTGTCTGGGAGCACAGGACCCTTCAAGCCCTTAACACAGCCCTGTCCCGCTGCCCCTGCATAATCTCGGGCCAGCAGGGGACAGTCACAGAGGCCATAGTCAGTCAAACCTGGTCTGGGGTCCTCTCTGAGACCCTGGAGAAGGGGGCACCCCACCAGGCTGGGACTCAGAGGCACGAGGACTTTGAATGCAGTGCTGAGCCTGGCAGGCCCGGTCACTGTCTCTCCTCAGTCCCCTCTGCCTGGGGCCCTCACTCTGCTCAGCTCCATGCCTGTTCAGCATCTCCCTTCCCCAAGTCCATTCTCTGGTCTCTCAGAACCCTCGCTCCCCTCCCCCAGGCTCTGCCTAGTCCACAAACCAGAATCCTGAGGTTAATTGCCAGTGACCTTTTTTCCTTTTGAGGAAGGTTTTGTTTTCCTTGAGTAGTATTTGTCTCACAATCGTTTTTCATTTCTAATCACTCTGATGAATATTTCAATTCATATGGGTGACAGAGTCCTGAGACCTTTCTGGAAAGCCTGGCTCAGGGTCATGCAGAGCGACAGTGTAGTGGCTTGGGGCACAAGCCACCTTCCACTGCTGGTTCCCACACTCACTTCTTCAAAAGAAATACAAAAGCCAAGAGGACACGACAGAGCAACAAAATCAGCAGTCCATTGTGGCCAAGCTGGGTTTATTCCAGAGATGCAAGGTTGATTTAAAATTTTTTTAAATCAATTTAATTCAACAAGTTAACAGGATACTAGAGAAAAATTGTATGGTTATCTCAACAGGTTCGGAAAAAGCATTTCATAAAATTCAACATTCGTTCACAATTGCTAAAAAGCAATTCTTAGCAAACTAGGAATAGAAGAAAACTTCTTTTACCTGATGATGATATCTAAAAAATAACATTTCATGCTTAATAGTGAAATATTGGAATCTTCCCCTGAAACTAGAATGAAATAACAATGGTCATTATTATTACTTCCAGTTAACACCACACTAAAGATCCTAGCCAGTGCAATGGGAGAAAAATTAATAAGAGGTGTAAAGATTGGAAAGGAAGAAATAAAACTGCCATTATCTGAAGATGATATAATGATGTAAACAGAAGACTCAACAGACTCTACATAAGCTAATTTAGCAAGACTGTGGGATATAAGGTTGTCATGGACTGAATTGTGTCCCCCCAAAATATGTGTCAACTTGACTAGGCTATGATTTCCAGTATTGTGTGATTGTCCACCATTTTGTCATCTGATGTGATTTTTCTGTGTTGTAAATCCTACCTCTATGATGTTAATGAGGTGGGATTAGTGGCAGTTATGTCAATGAGGAGGGACTCAATCTATAAGATTAGCCTGTGTTTTAAATCAATCTCTTTTGAGATATAAAAGAGAGAAGCAAGCAGAGAGACATGGTGACTCAAATCACCAAGAAATAAAAGCCAGGAGAAGAGCACACCCTTTGGACCAGGCGTCCCTGCGCTGAGAAGCTCCCTGACCAGGGAAGATTGATGACAAGGACCTTCCCCCAGAGCCAATGAGAGAGAAAGCCTTCCCCTGGAATTGGCACTCTGAATTTAAACTTTTAGCCCCTAGACTGTGAGAGAATAAATTTCTCTTTGTTAAAGCCAACCACTTGTGGTATTTCTGTTACAGCAGCACTAGATGACTAAGACGATGGTCAGCCACAAAAATCAACTGTATTTCTCTATATAGCAACAAAGAATGAAAATTTAATATTTTTATTTAAAATAGCATCAGAAAACATCAAATATCTTGGAATAAATCCTAGAGAGGTGTGCAAGACTTCTTCCCAGAACACTGCAGGACAATTTTTAAAGTAATTGAAGACCTGAATAAATGGAGGAATAAACCATGTTCATGTAATAGAAAACTTGATATTATAAAGAAGTCAGTTCTCCCTACAGTGATCTTTAGATTCAACGTAATCCCAATCAGAACCCCAGTTTATCTGATTTATCTGATTGATAAACTGACTCTAAAATGTATATGGAAATGCAACAGAACAAGAAAGTCTAAGACAATCTTGAAGAAGAACAAAGTTTGAGGACAGCTGTGAAGACTTGTAAAGCTACATGAACTGAGGCACTGTGAGACGAGTATGAAGACAGACACGGCCCCCACTGGAACAGCAGCCCACACACTCACACTTTCTTTGTGATGAGCCAAGCACTGCAAAGCAAGAGTGGCGCATTCCAAAAAATGGTGCTGGGTCGTTGGCTAATCACATGGAAACATGAACCTGGACGCCTATGGTTCACCCTGCACGGACTCTACTGCTCTTTCCTTCAGCAAAACACGGAAATGTTCCTTGGAGCTCCCTGTCTCTCTTAGGGTTCGCCCTGGTGGGGGAGGGTCACAGGGAACTCCAGCCCATCAGATCATCTGTGCACTCCAGGGCTCATGAGGTCAGGATCAGCCCTTTGTTCCAAGTTGGGAGAGGCATTAGGGTGCCAGGGGCTGGGGCATCACAGGAAAGGAGCACTTGTTTACATGCCTTTCCAGAATCGACATACCCTGATGTAGCGTCCACACCCTTCCTTCACCTCTGCCTTCACACGCACTCACACCTCATCTCAGAAAGGACCCTCGCTTGGCTCGGGCCCTCTCAAGCTGCTTCCTCCTTTCTTGCTTTACTTCAGTCACTCGTTGGCTCCCCATGTTCTCCCCCAACCATCTGCAATCTGGTGGGGAGTCTCTGAGAGTCCCTGGTGATGGCTACATGATACTTGGCACTGTGGCCCACCAAGGCCCCATCAAAACGGAGCCCTCACATATGCCAAACACCTGCAGAGGGATCTGGTTCTGAGAGTTGTTGATGAATAGGCACACTTTCTGGGAGTCCTCAGAACCCAGTAAAGAGCAAGGTCATGAGATGACAGGGGCAGAGCCCCCAAATAAAGACTTTACTTCTGAGCTTGGCAAGTCTGCACATTACCCCTGCCCTCCACCAGCTCAGGTTTCAGAGGCATCCTAAGAGCCAGACACTCGGTCCTGCTCTCCTGCCCATGGGCTGCGCGGCCCTCAATGTCATAGCACAGGATGAGAGCTCTGGGGCTCAGTCAGCCCCTGCCCTACTTCATCAACAGGGAAAGTGAGCAGGGGGCTCAGCCTGTGCAGCAGTGGGTGGTGCAGCAGGGGCTGTGCCCCTGGGGGCCCCTCTGCCAGGGCCCAGCTGTACCCAGCCAGAGCAGGGTGGGTCTGCACCACTCCTGGCTCTGCAGAGACTGTGACGGGCTTAAGGGTACTCACAGGTGAGATGGCCTGGTGATTCTTGCTTGCCAAGAGGTCAGCTTCAGGGCCCAGTCACTCAGCCTCCCACCCATGGCACAAGCTCATATTGCTCCACAAGCCTCCAGCCTGCCCCCGCCCTTCACCTGCAAGTCCTAGAGTACAGATGCCTACATGGATCACCTGGGTTCTTGTGGAATGGACAGCTTCTGTAGCTGTGAGTTCCACACAAGGTTTGAGTACTGATTCTCCTCGCTTATGACTCTGGATAAACTGTTTATCCTCTCTTAGACATACATGTAAAAATAGAGATAGCACTGTTTTCCTCATTACATAATTGTGGATATTAAATAAAACATAAGTTTTGATTATGTGGTAGCTATTAGTTTATTTTGTTCCTTTACTGTATTACTACTACTACTACACACACACACACACACACACACACACACACACATACACATTGTTAGTCTATTATTTTATCATTACATTCATCTCCCGTGGATATCCAGGTTTAGGTTCTTCCACTCTAAATCAGGAAGACTAGGTATTCATGGGAGCCCTGGTGGTGCTGTGGTTAAGAGCCCAGCTGCTAACCAAAAATTTGACAGTTCAAATATACCAGGTGCTCCTTGGAAACCCTATGGTGCAGTTCTACTCTGTCCTATAGGGTCGCTGTGAGTCGGAATTGACTCAACAGCAGTGGGATTTTCTGGTTTGGGTATTTATGGAAGCTGACACTCCCAGCTGACCTGAGAAGAGACATACACAGCAGGTGCAAAGGAGAGGGAAGCTTCTGTCTTAGTTATCTAGTGCTGCTATAACAGAAATACCACAAGTGGATGGCTTTAACAAAGAGAAATTTATTTCCTCACATTAAAGTAGGTTAAAAGTCCAAATTCATAAATGCTAGCAAGCAGCCATCTAAGATGCATCAATTGGTCTCAACCCACCTGGATCAAAGGAGAACAAAGAACACCAAGGACATAAGGTGATTATGAGCACAAGAGACAGAAAGGGCCACATGAATCAGCAACTATATCAGCCTGAGACCAGAAGAACTAGATGGTGGCCAGCTACAACCGATGACTGCCCTGACAGGGAACACAGCAGAGAACCCTGGAGGGAGCAGGAGAGCAGTGGGATGCAGACCCCAAATTCTCATAAGACCAGACTTAATGGTCTGACTGAGACTGGAAGGACCCCTGTGGTCATGGCCCCCAGACCTTCAGTTGGCCCAGGACAGGAACCATTCCCGAAGCCAACTCTTCAGACATGGATTGGACGGGACAATGGGCTGGAGAGGGATGCTGGTGAGGAGTGAGCTTCTTGGGTCAGGTGGACACTTGAGATTATGTTGGCATCTCATGCTTGGAGGGGAGATGAGGGTGTTAGAAGCTGGCAAAAAGGACATGAGAAGAGAGAGTGGAAGGAGAGAGTGGGCTGTATCATTAGGGGGAGAGTAATTGGGAGTGTGTAGCAAGGTGTATATGGGTTTTTGTGTGAGAGACTGACTTGATTTGTAAACTTTCACTTAAAGCACAATAAAAATTATTACAAAAAAAAAAAAAGTCCAAATTCAGGGCGTCAGCTCCAGGGGAAGGCTTTTTCTCTCTGTCAGCTCTGGAGGAAGGTCTTTGTCCTCAGTGTTCCCCTGGTCGAGGAGCTTCTCAGGCACAGGAACCCCGGGTCCAAATGATGCGATCTGCTCCTGGTGTTGCTTTCTTGGTGGTATGAGGTTCCCGTCTCTCTGCTCGCTGCTCTCTTTCTTATCTCAAGAGATTGCCTCAAATCACAATCCAATCTTGTAGATTGAGTCCTACCTCACTAACACAACTGTCCCCCATCCTCCCTCATTAACATCATAGAGGCAGGATTTACAACATATAGGAAGATCACACAATACCAGGAATCATGGCTCAGCCAAACTGACACACACAATTTTGTGGGGACGTAACTCAATCCATGAGGGCTTCTCAGACCAGAATGACTAAAGACTCCTTTCTGATCGGGGGGAAAACACCACGGTGGTACTGTAGCAGCTGTGTTGTGCTAGGGAGACAGAGGTTGGGATTCAAGCCTGCAAGCAGTTAGAGGTTGAGGTTTATCAAGGTGAAGGACCCTGGTAAACACTGCAGACTTTCAATAGAGACCTCAAAAAGACTACACCCTAGGAATAAGGACTCTGTCCTAAGAACAAAGACAAAATAAGGTTGGTATGAGTTGGCGCTGACTCGATGGCACCTAACAATAACAACGACTAATACCAACCCCTGACAGCATCAAGGTGGTTCACCAGTGCTCTATCTAACTGCAAGAAGAAAACATACCTCTCTTTCAAGGAAGATAAAATCATCTAGATCCTCTGATTTTTTTTACCCAAGTGTTCAGCATCCAAAACACACACATGACATACTTAAAAAAAAAAAAAAGGAATAAACAACCAAAAACTAAGTGAGAAAACAGTAAAAAGCAGTCTCACAGAAGATTAAAATCTGGAGCTACCAGACAGCTCAGTTCGTTAAACAGCATATGAACACAAACTTAATGGACTGAAGAACAAACAAAGAAGCAATCAGGAGCAGGGTTTATCACAATTAAGGAAAAATGTTAGCAACACATAAAGATCATAAGAAAAAGGTTGGTTGAAAATCCTCCAGCAATGCCTTCTTTTAGTCCAAACAAGGACTGATTCAGTGGCTTCATGAGCTGTCATGGTTTCTGCAACATTGAGAACTGGTAAAACTGCAGATGTAGATGAAAAAGCTATAACGGCATTCCCCCCGGTGTTTACAACAGCTGACTAATGAAGGACGATACACAATGGAGCTGCTTTTTTATTTCAATGGTACGCTTCCTCTCAAAGGAGAAAGCAGAGTTTAAGTCTCTGGGTGTAAGGCTGCAAAGGATAAATTGATTTTGATACTGAGTACAAATGCCAATGGAGATGTAACTATGCTATTATCTTTCATTTGGATCATTCTTACTTTTATTAGTGTTTTGGTTATAGATTTATGTAGATATTGAGTCATTTGCCCCTAATCTTATTTCTTCTACAAGGCTGTTATTTTCACTACATGTATCTTTAGGAATGCATAATCTTGTTACAGCAGGAATGTCTATACTTCAGTAAGAAAGAAAACAATACTAAAAGAATGTCTGAGATGCAAGAAGGAAAGATAAGTCAAAAAATAGTAAGCAAAGAAATTGGTAAATCTAAATAAACATAGCGTCCACAAAGTAAAAACAACAATTATATCTATTTTGTGGGTTATAAAAAAGGACTAACAGGGTTGTCTCAGTCATCTAGTGCTGCTGTAACAGGAATACTGCAAGTGGATGGCTTTAACAAAGAGAAATTTATTTTCTCATAGTCTAGTAGGCTAGAAGTCCAAATTCAGGGTGTCAGCTCCAGGGAAAGGCTTTCTCTCTCTGTCGGCCTTCTCATCAATCTTCCCCCCAGAATAGAAGCTTCTCTTTGCAGGGACCCCAGGTCCAAAGGACACACTCTCCTCCTGGCACTGTTTTCTTGGTGGTATGAGGTCCCCCTGTCTCTCAGCTCGCTTCTCTCTTTTATATCACAAGAGATTCCCTCAAGACACAATCTAGTCTTGTAGACTGAGTCCTGCCTCCTAACACAACTGCCACCCATCCTCCCTCATTAACACCATAGTGGCAGGATTTACAACATACAGGAAAATCACACAATACTGGGAATTATGGCCCAGCCAAATCGATAATGGGGGGATATAAATCAATCCATGACAAGGCTGGACAAAAAAAAAAAACAAGTTGGGAGAAATGTCATGGGACCTAGTGTTCTAAGGGAGTTAATATACAGAATAACTATAAAAGTTACTATGTGTACATGGTAAAATTACAAGGGCAACCACTAAAAGAGTTGTTGTTCTTAGGTGCCTTCGAGTCCATTCCGACTCATAGCAACCCTATGTACAACAGAATGAAACACTGCCTGGTCTTGTGCCATCCTCAATCGTTGTTATCCTTGAGCCGATTGTTTAGGCCACTGTGTCAATCCATCTCATTGAGGGTCTTCCTCTTTTTCACTGACCCTCTAACAAGCATGATGCTCTTCTCCAGGGACTGGTCCCTCCTGATAACACGTCCAAAGTATGTGAGACATAGTCTCAACATCCTTGTTTCTAAGGAGCATTCTGGCTGTACTTCCTCTAAGACAGATATGTTCGTTCTTTTGGCAGCTCATGGTATATTCAATATTCTTTGCCAACACCATAATTCAAAAGCATCAATTATTCTTCAGTCTTCCATACGCATTGTCCAGCTATCGCATGCATATGAGGTGACTGAAAACACCATGCCTTGGGTCAAGTGCACCTTAGTCTTCAGGATGACATCTTTGCTTTTTAACACTTTAAAGAGGTTGTTTGCAGCAGATTTGTCCAACACAATGCATCCTTTGATTTCTTGACTGTTGCTTCCATGGGTGTTGATTGTGGATCCAAGTAAAATAAAATCCTTGGCAACGTCAATCTTTTCTTTTTTATCATGATGTTGCTTATTGGTCCAGTTCTGAAGATTTTTATTTTCTTTATGTTGAGGTGTAATCCAAACTGAAGGCTGTGGCCTTTGATCTTCATCAGTAAGTTCTTCAAGTCCTCTTCGTTTTCAGCAAGGAAGGCTGTGTCATCTGCATAATGCAGGTTGTTAACGAGTCTTCCTCCAATCCTGATGCCCCATTCTTCTTCATATAGTCCAACTTCTTAGATTATTTGCTCAGCATACAGGTTGAGTAAGTATGGTGAAAGAATACAACCTTGACACATGCCTTTCCTGACTTTAAACCACACAGTATTCCCTTGTTCTGTCTGAACAACTGCCTTTTGATCTATGTACAGGTTCCTCATAAGCACAATTAATTGTTCTGGAATTCCCATTCTTTGTAATGTTATCCATAATTTGTTATGATCTATACAGTCAAATGCCTTTGCATAGTCAATAAAACACAGGTAAACATCTTTCTAGTATTCTCTGCTTCCAGCCAGGATTCATCTGACATCAGCAATGATATCCCTAGTTCCATGTCTTCTGAATCCAGCTTGAATTTCTGGCAGTTCCCTGTCGATGTGCTGCTACAACTGCTTTTGAATGATCTTCAGCAAAATTTTACTTGCGTGTGATATTAATGATATTGTTCAATAATTTCCACATTCTGTTGGATCATTTTTCTTTGGAATAGGCATAAATATGGACCTCTTTCAGTCGGTTGGCCAGGTAGCTGTCTTCCAAATTTCTTGGCATAGACAAGTGGGCGCTTCCAGCACTGTATCCATTTGTTGAAACATCTCAGTTGTTATCCCATCAATTCCTGGAGGCTTGTTTTTTGCCAGTGCTTTCAGTGCAGCTTGGACCTCTTCCTTCAGTACCATCAGTTCCTGATCATATGCTACCTCCTGAAATGGTTGAACATCAACCACTGTTTTTGGTATAGTGACTCTGTGTATTCCTTTCCTCTTCTTTTGATGCTTCCTGCTGCATTATTTAATATTTTCCCCATAGAATCCTTCAATATTGCAAAGTGAGGCTTGAATTTTTTCTTCAGTTCTTTCAGCTGGAGAAATGCAGAATGTGTTCTTTCCTTTCGGTTTTTTAACTCCAGGTCTTTGCACATTTCATTATAATACTTTACTTTGTCATCTTGAGCTGCCCTGTGAAATCTTCTGTTCAGCTCTTTTACTTCATCATCACTACCCCCGCCCCCACTATGTGCTGTAGTGGACAGGGACATGCCCTCCAACCAGGCACCCAGGGGAGCCAAAAGCCCCCTGCCTTGTCCCTGC
Source organism: Elephas maximus indicus (assembly GCF_024166365.1). NCBI lineage: Eukaryota > Metazoa > Chordata > Mammalia > Proboscidea > Elephantidae > Elephas > Elephas maximus. The sequence goes on from NC_064827.1 coordinate 130,724, forward strand.
ATCACCACCCCCACTGCAACCAGAGAACTGGTTGCCTGCTCCGAACACCTTCACACAGCCCTACCAGCCCAGGACTGTAGGTGAGAGTCTCTGCACCACAAGCCCAGTGACTGAGGACCCAGGCACCTGCATCCCAGCCAACTGGAAGCCAGTGGAGCACACACACAACACCCAACCCAACAACCAGGGAGAACAACCCCTGCACCCACGACCAGACAACTAGCAGGACAGATTTATCATCTCACCAAAAACCTTGTCTACATCCTCAACAGCCCCACAAGAACAGTGAACAGACTCCCAGGCTCACACACCCACTAGCTGCTCAGCCCACCTGGAAACAAGTGGTGAGAGCTTCAACGTGGCCAGATTAACAACCAGAGTAGCACATACTCCCAGCCCACTTGAATATATCAAAACAAAACAAAAATTCAGGATCCAAAAAACAAACATACAATAAATAAATGAATATAATAACTTCTTGATGCCTCAGAGACAGCAGTCAACACCGTATCACATAAAGGAGCAGGACAAGATGGATCTAGCAAGCGACCAAAATAATCAGAAAACCTTTTGGAGGAAGATGAGGCCATCGAACTTCCTGATAAAGAATTCAAAAGGCTATTATACAGAGCTCTCCAAGAGATCAAGAAGGAGATCAGGGAAAACACAGATCAAACCAAGGAACATACAAAGCAATAGAAGAATTCAGGAAAACAACGCAAGAACAAAATAACAAACTAAATATGCTACTAGAAACCATACAAAAACAGCAACTAGAAATCAGAAAGATTAACAATAAAATCTCAGAATTAGACAACTCAATAGAAGATCATAAGAGCATAACTGAGACAATGGAAGTCAGAATTAGTGAGATTGAAGATAAATCCCTCAACACCAATTTGTTTGAGGAAAGTCAGAAAAAAGAATGAAGAAATATGAAGAAAAACCTAAGAATTATGTGGGATATTAGCAAGAGGAAAGACCTGCAAGTGATCACAGTTCCAGAATGGGGGGGGGGGGTGGGTATTGGAAAACACAGAGAGAACTGTTGAAGATTCCCTGGTAGAAAACTTCCCTAATATCATGAAAGATGAGAAAATATCTATCCAAGAAGCTCAACAAACCCCATACAGGACAGATCCCAAAAGAAAGTCATCAAGACATATCATAATCAAATTTGCCAAAGCTAAAGACAAAGAAAGAATCCAGAGAGTATCTAGGAATAAATGAAAAGTCACCTACAAAGGAGAACTAATAAGACTAAGAACTGATTACTCAGAGAAACAATGCAGGCAAGAAGGCAATGGGATGACATATACAAAGCCTTGAGGGAAAAAAAAAAAAACTGCCAGTCAAGAATTATATATCTAGCAAAATTGTCTCTCAAATAGGATGGTAAAATTAGATCATTTCCAGATGAACAGAAATTAAGGGAATAGGTAAAAACCAGACCAAAATTACAAGAACCTCAGACAACAATCCAAGACTAGGACACAGGACAGATCAATCAGATACCAACATAGGGAATTCACAAAAATAAAACAAAGCCAAAAGACTGAAAATAGGGAACAAGAGATGTCGATATATAAACAATGACAACATCAAAATGAAAGAAGAGGGAATAAAACAGTGTAGTCATAGAACTTCCACATGGAGAGGAAGTCAAGGCGATATCAGGAACTAAAAGACTGGTTTAAACTTAGAAAAATAAAGGTAAATTTCAAGTTGACCACAAAGGAAGCTAACAAACCTACCTATCAAAATAGAAAAGAGCAAAAGCAAAGACTCAGCAAACACAAAATCAACAATAATGAAAGAAATGAAAAAAAAATCCATAAACAAGAATTCAACACAGAAAATGAAGCGGAACAAAGAAACTGTCAACACCAAATGAACAAACTAAACAAAACCAAAATGACAGCAGTAAATACATACCCATCAATGATTACACTGAATGTAAATGGCCTAATGCACCAGCACAGAGACAGACAGTGGCAGAACAGATATAAAAACACCATCCATCTATATGCTGTCTATAAGAGACACACCTTAGACACAAGGACATAAACAAATTAAAACTCAAACAATGGAAAAAGTATATATCAAGCAAACAACAACAACAAAAAATTAATCTCTGATAAAATATTTCTTGTAATTTTGTTCTGGTTTTTACACAGATTTTATAGCAAAATCCATCATAAAGGATAAGGAAGGACACTTAAAAAAAAAAAACCCACTATATAATGATTAAAGGGTCAATATGCCAGGAGAACCTAACCATAACAAATATAATGCACCCAATGACAAGGCTCCAAAATACATAAAACAAACTCTAACAGCATTGAGAAGGGAAATAGACAGCTCCACAATAATAATAGGAGACTTTAGCACACCACGTTCAGTGAAGGGTGACATCTAGAAAGAAACTCACTAAACATACAAAAGATCTAAATGCCACAATCAACCAACTCGACCTCAAAGACACATACGGAATACTCCACCCAAGAGCAGCAAAGTATACACTCTTTTCTAACGAATATGGAACATTCTCCAGAATAGACCACATTTTAGGCCACAAAGCAAGCCTTAACAAAATGCAAAGCATTGAAATAACACAAAGCATCTTCTCTGATCATAATGCCATAAAAGTAGAAATCAATAACAGAAACAGCAAGGGAAAAAAAATCAAATAAATGGAAACTGAACAACATTTTGCTTAAAAACTACTGGGTAATAGAAGAAATCAAGGATGGAATAAAAAAATTCATAGAATCAAATGAGAATGAAAACACATCTTACCAAAACCTTTGAGACACAGCAAAAGCAGTGCTTAGAGGTCAATTTATAGCAAAAAACGTACACATCAAAACAGAAGAAATGACCAAAATAAAAACATTAACCCTACAGCTCAAATAAATAGAAAGAGAACAGCAAAATAAGACTTCAGGCACCAGAAGAAAGGAAATAATAAAGATTAGAGCAGAAACAAATGGAGAACAGAAAAACAATAGAAAGAATAAACCTGCTGCCGTCGAGTCGATTCTGACTCATAGCAACCCTATAGGACAGAGTAGAACTGCCCCCATAGAGTTTCCAAGGAGCACCTGGTAGATTTGAACTGCCAACCTGTTGGTCAGCAGCTGTAGCACTTAACCACTAAGCCACCAGGGTTTCGACAGAAAGAATAACAAGACCAAAAGTTGGTTCTTTGAAAAGAACAAGAAAATTGGCAAATCATTGGCCAAACTGACAAAAGAAAAACAGGAGAGGAAGCAAATAACCTGAATAAGAAATGGGACAGGTTATATTACAACAGACCCAACTGAAATAAAAAATATAACAGAATACTATGAAAAATCATACTCTAACAAATTTGAAAACCTAGGGGAAACTGACAAATTTCTAGAAACACACTACCTATCTAAACTAACACGAACTGAGGCAGAAAAATAGAACAGGCCTATAACAAAAGAAGAGATTGAGAGGTAATAAATACCGCCCCCCCCCCCCCAAAAAAAGGCCTGGCCTGGACAGTTTCACTAGAGAACGCTACCAAACTTTCACAAAAGAACTCACACCAATACTACTCAAGCTATTTCAGAGCACAGAAAAGGAAGGAATACTCTTGGATTTATTTTATGAAGCCAGCATAACCTTGATAACAAAGTCAGGCAAAGACAGTACAAATAAATAACACTACAGACCAGTATCCCTCATGAACATAGATGCAAAAATTCTCAACAAAATTCTAGCCAATAGAATTCAACAGCATACAAAAATAAATAAATAAATCATGATGAAGTGGGATTCATACCAGGTGTGCAGCAATGGGTCAACAACATAATTCACCACATAAATAAAAGTATCATATAATCATCTCAACTGACACTGAAAAGGTATTTGACAAAGTCCAACACCCATTCCTGATAAAAACTTGCAACAAAATAAGAACAGAAGGGAAAATCCTCCACATAATAAAGGGCATTTACACAAAACCAACAACCAATGTCGTAAATGGAGAAAGACTGAAAGCATTACCCTTAAGAGCTGGACCCAGACAAGGAGATGTCCTTTATCACCACTCTTATTCAACATTGTGCTGGAAGTCCTAACTAGAGCAATAAGGCAAGAAAAACAAATAATGGGCATCCAAATTGGTAACGTCGACCAATTCTTCGTGGTACGGTGACTCTGTGTATTCCCTCCATTTTCTTTTGATGCTTCCTGCATCGTTCAGTGTTTTGCCATAGATTCCTTCACTATTGCAACTCAAGGCTTTGATTTTTTCTTCAGCTCTTTCAGCTTGAAAAATGCAGAGTGTGTTTTTCCCTTTTGGTTTTCTAACTCCAGGTATTTGCATATGCCATTTTAATACTTTACTTAGTCTTCTCGAGATGCCCTTTGAAATCTTCTGTTCAACTCTTTTACTTCATTTCATCCGTTCACCTTAGCTACTCAATGTTCAAAAGCAAGTTTCAGAGTCTCTTCTGACATCCATTTTGGTCTTTTCTTTCTTTTTAATGTCTTCTTCCTTTCTTCTTATATGATGCCCTTCATGTCATTCCACAACTCATCTGGTCTTCGGTCATTAGTGTTTGATGCATTAAATCTATTCTTGAGATGGTCTCTAAATTCATGTGGCATATACTCAAGGTCATACTTTGGCTCTCATGGACTTGTTCCAATTTTCTTCAGCTTCAACTTAAACTTGCATATGAGCAATTGATGGTCTGTTCCTCACTTGGCCCCGGGCTTGTTCTGAGAGACGATATTGAGCTTTTCCATAGTCTCTTTCCATAGATGTAGCCAATTTGATTCCTGTGTATTCCATCTGGCGAGGTCATGTATAGTCGTCGTTTATGTTGTTGAACAGCAATGAAGAAGTCATTGGTCTTGCAAAAATCTACCATGTGATCTCCGACATCATTTCCATCACCAAGGCATATTTTCCAACTACCAGTCCTTCTTGTCTCCAACTTTTGCATTCCAATCACCAGTAATTATTAATGCATCCTGATTGCATGTTTAATCAATTACAGACTGCAGAAGTTGGTAAAAATCTTTGATTTCTTAATTTTTGGCCTTAGTGATTGATGTGTAAATTTGAATAATAGTCATATTAACTGGTTTTCTTTGTAGTGTATGGATATTATCCTATTCACTGACAGCATCGTGCTTCAGGACAGATCTTGAAATATTCTTTTTGCTGATGAATGCAATGCCATTCCTCTTCAATTTGTCATTCCCAGCATAGTAGATTATATGATTGTCTGATTCAAAACAGCCAATACCAGTCCATCTCAGCACACTAATGCCTAGGATATCGATGTTTACGTACTTCATTTCATTTTTAATGACTTTCAATTTTCCTAGATTTATATTTTGTACATTCCACATTCCTATTACTGATGGATGTTTGCAGCTGTTTTTTCTCATTTTCAGTCATGCCACATCAGCAAATGAACTGGTCGACGTTCAGTCATTTCAGGAGGTAGCATATGATCAAGAACTGATGGTACAGAAGGAAGTGGTCCCAGTTGCACTGAAAGCATTGGCAAAAAACAAGGCTCTAGCCTGACAGGGAACACAACAGAGAACCCCCGAGGGAGCAGGAGAGCAGTGGGATGCAGACCCCAAATTCTCATCAGACCAGACTTAATGGTCTGACTGAGACTAGAAGGACCCTGGCGGTCATGGCCCCCAGGCCTTCTGTTGGCCCAGGACAGGAACCGTTCCCGAAGCCAACTCTTCAGACATGGATTGGACTGGACAATGGGTTGGAGAGGGATGCTTGTGAGGAGTGAGCTTCTTGGATCAGGTGGACACTTGAGACTATGTTGGCATCTCCTGCCTGGAGGGGAGATGAGAGGGTGGAGGGGGTTAGAAGCTGGCGAAATGGACACGAGGGGAGAGAGTGGAGGGAGAGAGCAGGCTGTCTCATTAGGGGGAGAGTAATTGGGAGTGTGTAGCAAGGTGTATATGGGTTTTTGTATGAGAGACTGACTTGATTTGTAAACTTTCACTTAAAGCACAATAAAAATTATTTAAAAAACAAACAAACAAGGCTCCAAGAGTTGATGGAATACCAATTGACTTGTTTGAACAAATGGATGCAGTGCTGGAAGTGCTTGCTCGTCTATGCCAGGAAATTTGGAAGAGGGCTACCTGGCCAACTGATTTGAAGACATCCATATTTGTGCTCATTCTAAAGAAAGGTGATCCAACTGAATAAGGAAATTATTGAACAGTACCATTAATATCAGAGACAAGTAAAATTTGCTAAAGATCATTCAAAAGCAGCTGCAGCAGTACATCGACAGGAAACTGCCAGAAATTCAAGCCAGATTCAGAAGAGGACGTGGAACCAGGGATATCATTGCTCATGTCAGATGGATCACAGTTGAAAGCAGAAAATACCAGAAAGATGTCTACCTGTGTTTTATTGACTATGCAAAGCCATTCGACTGTGTGGATCATAACACATTATGGATAACATTGCAAAGAATCGGAATTCCAGAACATTTACTTGTGCTTCTGAGGAACCTATATGTAGATCAAGAGGCAGTCATTTGAACAGAATAAGGGGACACTGCATGGTTTAAAGTCAGGAAAGTTGGGCATCAGGGAGGTATCCTTTCTTCATACTCATTCAATCTGGTATGTTGAGCAAATAATCCAAGAAGCTGGACTATATGGAGAACAGAGCATCAGGATTGGAGGAAGACTCATTAACAACTTGTGTTATTCAGATGATACAATTTTGCTTGCTAAAAGTGAAGAGGATTTGAAGCACTTACTGATGAAGATCAAAGATCGCAGTCTTCAGTATGGATTACACTCAACATAAAGAAAAGAAAAATTCTCACAACTGGACCAATAAATAGCATCATGATAAATGGAGACAAGATTGACATCACCAAGGATTTCATTTTACTTAGATCCACAATCAACACCCATGAAAGCAGCGGTCAAGAAATCAGACCACGCGTTGCATTGGGCAAATCTGCTGCAAATGACCTCTTTAAAGTGTTAAAAAGCATGGATATCACCTTGAAGACTAAGATGAACCTGACCCAAGCCATGGTGTTTTCAATCACCTCATAGACATGTGAGAGCTGGACAATGAATAAGGAAGACCAAAGAAGAATTGACGCCTTTGAGTTGTGGTGTTGGTAAAGAATATTGAATATATTGTGGAATGCCAGAAGAATGAACAAACCTGTCTTGGAACAAGTACAGCCAGAATGTTGTCTCACATACTTTGGACATGTTATCAGGAGGGACCAGTCCCTGGAGAAAGACATCATGTTTAATAATGTGGAGAGCCAGTGAGAAATAGAAGGACCCTCAACAAGATAGACTGAAGCAGTGGCTGCAACAATGGGCTCAAGCATAACAATGATCATGAGGATCATGCAGGGCTGGGCAGTGTTTTGTTCCATTGTACATAGGGTCACTATGAGTCAGAACTGACTTGTAGGCACCTAACAACAACAACAAATTGGTAAGGGAGGGGTGAAACCATCCCTATTCGCAGATGATATGATCTCATACACACAAAACCCCAAAGAATCCACAAGAAAGCTACTGGAACTAATAGAAGACTTCAGCAAAGCAGCAGAATACAAGATTAACATACAAATATCAGCTGGATTCCTCTACACCAACAAAGATTACTTTGAAAGAAAATCAACACCATTTACAAAAGCCCTCAAGAAGATAAAATACTTAGAAATAAATCTAACCGGGGACGTAAAAGACCTATACAAAGAAAACTACAAAACATTACTGAAAGAAACCAAAAGAGACCTTCGTAAGTGGAAAAAGAAACCATGCTCATGGATAGGAAGACTAAACATTGTTACAATGTTGATACTACCCAAAGTGATGTACAGATACAATGAAATCCTGATCTAAATTCCAACAGCCTTCTTTAATGAGATGGAGAAAAAAATCACCAACTTTATACGGAAAGGGAAGAGGCCCCAGATAATTAAGCATTACAGAAGAAAAAGAACCAAGCGAGAGGCCTCATACTACCTGACCTTAGAACCTATTATACAGCATTGGTAGTCAAAACAGCTTGACACTGGTACAACAACAGATACATAGACCTGCAACACAGAATTGAGAATCCAGATACAAATCCATTTATCTATAAGTAGCCGATGAAGAAGCTATATACTACAAAAGCTGAAGAGAAGATTTCCAAAGGGCAGTTCGAAAAGACAAAGTAAATATTATAATGAAATGTGCAAAGACCTGGAAAGAGAAAACCAAAATGGAAGAACATGCTCTGCATTTCTCAAGCTGAAAGAACTGAAGAAAAATTGAAGTCTCCAGTAGCAATATTGAAGGATTCTATGGGAAAAATACTAAACGATGCAGGAAGCATCAAAAGATGGATGGAATACACAGAGCCAGTGTACGAAAAAGAATTGGTCGATATTCAACCATTTCAGGAGGTAGCACATGATTAAGAACTGATGGTACTGTAGGAAGAGGTCCGAGCTGCACTGAAAGCATTGGCAAAAAACAAGGCTCCAGGACTTGCTGAATATCAATTGAGATGTTTCAACAAATGGATGGAGCACTGGAAGCACTCACTCATCTATGCCAAAAAATTTGGAAGACAGCTACCTGGCCAATCGACTGAAAGACGTCCATATTTGTGCCCATTCCAAAGAAAGGTGGTCCAACTGACTGCAGAAATTACCGAACAATATCATTAATATCACACACAAGTAAAATTTTGCTGAAGATCATTCAAAACTGGTTGCAGCTGGACATCAACAAGGAACTGCCAGAAATTCAAGCCAAATTCAAAAGAGGACGTGGAAGGAGGGATATCACTGCTGATGTCAGATGAATCTTGGCTGAAAGCAGAGAACACCAGAAAGATGTTTACCTTTGTTTTATTGACTATGCTAGGCATTTGACCATGTGGATCATAACAAATAATGGATAACATTGCAAAGAATGGGGATTTCAGAACACTTAATTGTGCCTATGAGTAACTTGTACTTAGGCCAAGAGGCAGTCATTCAAACAGAACAAGGGATACTGCATGGTTTAAAGTGAGGAAAGGTATGCATCAAGATTGTATTCTTTCACCATACTTACTCAATCTGTATGCTGAGCAAATAATCCAAGAAGCTGGACTATATGAAGAAAAACAGGGCATCAGGATTGGAGGAAGACTCATTAACAGATAACACAACCTTGCTTGCTGAAAGGGAAGAGGACTTAAAGCACTTACTGTTGAAGGTCAAAGATGACAGCCTTCAGTATGGATTACATCTTAACATAAAGAAAAGAAAAATCTTCACAACTGAACCAATAAGCAACATTATGATAAAGGCAGAAAAGACTGAAGTTGTCAAGGATTTACTTGGATCTGCAATCAACACCCATGGAAGCAGCAGTCAAAAATCAAAGGATGCATTGAACTGGGCAAATCTCCTTCAAACAACTTCTTTAAAGTGTTAAAAAGCACAGATGTCACCTTAAAGACTAGGTTGTACCTGACCCGAGCCATGGTGTTTTTGATCATCTCATATACATGTGAGCACTGGACAATGAATAAGGAGGACAGAAGCAGAATCAATGCCTTTGAATTATGTACTGGTGAAGAATATTGAATATACCATGGACTGCCTGAAGAATGAACCAATCTGTCTTGGAAGAAGTACAGCCTCACTGCTCATTAGAAGCAAGGATGACAAGACTTCATCTCACATACTTGGAACATGTTATCACAAGGGATCAGTCTTTGGAGAAGGACATCGTGCTTGGTAAAGTAGGAGGTCAGCAAAAAAGAGGAAGACCCCCACCGTGATGGACTGACACAGTGGCTGCAACAATGGGTTCAAACTTAACAATGATTGGGAGGATGGTGTAGGACCAGGCAGCGTTTCATCCTGTTGTACATAGGGTCACTATGAGTCAGAATCAACTCGACAACAACAATGAGCAGCTGATATTTGACAAATGGCCAAAGTCTGTTAAATAGGGAAAAGACAGTCTCTTTAACAAATGGTGCTGGTATAACTGGATGTCCTTCTGTAAAAAAATGAAACAAGATCCATACCTCACACCACACACAAAAACTAACTGAAAATGAATCAAAGACCTAAACATAAAATCTAAAACAATAAAGATCATGGAGGAAAAAATAGGGACAACACTAGGGGCCCTAGTACATGGCATAAATACTGTATAAACCATTACTAACAACACATAAACACCTGAAGAGAAACTAGACAGCTGGGAGCTGCTAAAAACTAAATACTTATGCTCATCAAAAGACTTTACCAATAGAGTAAAAAGAGAACCTACTGACTGGGAAAAAACGGTTGGATACAGCATATCCAACAAGGTTCTAATCTCTAAAATCTACAAAATACTTCAACACCTCAATTACAAAAAGACCAAAAATCCAATTAAAAAGTGGGCAAAGGATATGAGCGGACACTTCACCAAAGAAGACATTCAGGCAGCTGACAGACACACGAGGAAACGTTCACGATCATTAGCCATTACAGAAATGCAAATCAAAACTACAATGAGATACCATCTTACCCTGACAATACTGCCACTGATCGAAAACAGGAAATAACAAATGTTAGAGATGTTGCAGGAAGATTGGAACTCTAATGCACTGCTGGCAGGAATGTAAAGTGGTACAACCGCTCTGGAAAACAATATGGTGCTTCTTTAAAAAGCTAGAAATAGAAATACCATATGATTCAGCAATCTCACTTCTAGGAATATACCCTACGGAAATAAGAACCACCACCCAAACAGACATATACACATCCCTGTTCATTGCAGTACTCATTGCAGTACTATTCACAATAGCAAAAAGACAGAAACAACCTAAATGCCCATCAACAGATGAATGGATAAACAAATTATGGTACATACACATAATGGAATACTACATAATGATAAAGAACGATGATGAATCCTCAAGACATCTCACAGCATGGATGAATCTGGAAAGCATTATGCTGAGCAAAATAAGTCAGTCACAAAAGGACAAATATTGTATGAGACCACTATTATAAGCACTCAAGAAAAGGTTTACACACAGAGGAAAACATTTTTTGATGGTTACAAGGGTGGGGAGGGAGTGGGGGGGGGAATCGCTAACTAGATACTAGACAAGGGTTAACTTTGGTGAAGGGAAAGACAACACACAATATAGGGGAAGTCAGCACAACTTGAAGAAAGCAAAGGCATAGAAGTTTCCTAGATACATCCAAACACCTTGAGGGACCAAGTTGCTGGGGTCCATAGTCTTGGGAGACATCTAGGTCACCTGGCATAACATAGTTCATTAAAAAAATGTTCTACCTCCCGCTTTGGTGAGTAGCGTCTGGAGTCTTAAAAGCTTGTAAGCGGCCGTCTAAGATACATCTATTTGTCCCATCCCACCCAGGGCAAAGAAGACTGAAGAAAACCAAAGATACAAGGAAAATATTAATCCAAAGGACTAAAGGACCACATGCACCACAGCCTCCACCAGCATGAGCCCAGAAGAACTAGGCGGTGTCTGGTTACCACTCCCAACCACTCTGACAGGGATCACAATAGAGGTTCCCAGACAGAGTGGGAGAAAAATGTAAAACAACATTCAGATTCATAAAAGACCAGACTTACTGGTCTGACAGGCTGGAGGAACCCCAAAGACTATGGCCTCCAACACTCTGCTAACTCAGAACTGAAACCACTCCCAAAGCCCACTTTTCAGACAAAGATTAGACGGGCTTATAAAACAAACAATAACACACGTCAGGAACATGCTTTTTAGTTCAATAAACTATACGAGACCAAATGGGCAACCCCTGCCCAAATTCAAGATAAGAAGGCAGGAAGGGACAGGAACTAGATGGATGAACACAGGGGACTCAGAGTGGAGAAGGAGAGTATGCTGTAACATTGTGGGGATTGCAACCAATGTCACAAAACAATATGTGCATAAATTTTTGAAAGAGAAATTAACTCAAGCTGTAAACTTTGACCTAACGCACAGTAAATTTGAAAAAAAAAAAAAAGCATCTCAGAAATCACAAGGAATCCAAAGGAAAACAGATATGTCTAAAAGCTCAGCAAGAGAAACATAAGATAGATATGAAACGAGCCCCCTAAAGTGAAATAAGGAATGTGTTTTTTAAAGGGTCAGAGAGAAAGTGATATTAAAAAATTTGCATGACTGTAATGTCTTAAAAATAAAACAACGTAACAAAACTAACATTAAAACTACAATCCCATAATTGTTTCCTGAAATTAAACAATACCTATCAACTGATTTTGACAAAAGTGCCAAAGCAATTCAATGGAAAAAGAAGAGTCTCTTCAATGAATGGTAATGGAACAATTGTACATCCTTCAGGAAAAAAAAAAAAAAAAAAAAAAACTTGAACCCTTATCTCACATCATATACAAAAATTAACTTGACACTTTGGCTTCTGGAAAGATGGAGTGGAAGTACTTTTCCCTTGTCAGTACAACTGCATGTAAACAAACATAAGAAGACTCTGAAAGGTGGAGAGAAGAATCACAGAGAGATCTTGGGATTCAATGAATAACAGAACAGTAAGTACTCTGGGTTTTCTTTTTGCCTCATATATTCCGGTCCTGATGCTAGAGAAAGCTGGTACAGACAAAAATAAATAAACAAAGCCCCTAACAAAAGTCATTTCTCCCTAGCAAAGGACCAGGAAAGAGGCAGCTTAGCAAGACACTCTACTCCAGCCAAACATCAAAAAAAAAACTTTGACCCCACGTCTACCCATACCAGCAAAAACCTAGTGGGGAGCCTAGACTTCCACCCAAACTAGGATATGATGAGGCATCCCCAAACCACTTACAGGGGTGGTATCAGAAAGCCAAGTGGGTAGCAGGGACTTTCCACCCTACTCTGTGGTAACAAGGTCTCCTCACTGCAGTGTCAGTCTGGGCTTGAACTCCCACTCAGCAATAATGAGGCACCTCTCCCCTTCCTTGCTAGGGTAAGTGCTAGTGGAGCATTGAGATTTTTACTACCACCCAGGGGTGAAGAGGTAAAATCCCATTATGTCAGTGGAGGCTACATGGCAAGCAGTAATGAGGCCCTTCTCCCTCTCCCAGCCAGGTTGATATCAGCAGAGGGCTAGTGGGGAGCTGAAGCCCAACCCCCCCAGCCGAGTAGTAAGGAGGAGCCAGGTGTCAATAGAAGCCAAGTGAGGAAACCGTACTGCCATGCCCACCTGGCAATAATGAGGTATGCCCAGACACTTCCCTTACCAGAGCAGTATCAGACCAGCTAAAACAGAAGATTTAAATAAGATTCGGAGGCTCATAACATCATACTAAAATGTCTTGATTTCTATCAAAAATCACTAGTCAAATGGATAAACAAAATGTGGTATACACATACAATGGAATATTACCCAGCCATGAAGAAAAATGAAGTCCTGATATGTGCTACAACATGGATGCACCTTGAAAACATGCTGAATGAGATAACTCAATCACAAAAGAACAAATACTGTATGATCCCAATTATATGAAATATCTAGAATAGGCAAATGTATACAAACCAAAGTTTATTAGTGATTACCGGGGGCAGGTGGGGGGGGGAAGGGGGAGTCATTGTTTACGAAGCACTGAGTATCTGTTTATGATGACAGAAAACTCAGTAATGGATACTGGCCGTGGGTGCACAACGTGATTAATGTAATTGGTGTCACCGCATTATATGCGTAAAAAATATTGAACTGGCAAATGTTGTGTTGTGTGTGTGTGTGTGTATACATATATATATATTTACAACAATAAAAAAAAAAGAAAAAAAATCCTCACACCAAGAACCAGGAAAATCTCAACTTGAATGAGAAAAGACAATAGACACCATCATCAGCATGACCCAGATGGTGTGAATTATCTTCAGTGGGAAAATACCATATTTTTATACAAATAACATGTGCCTTCTACATTTGTTTGCCAACCATGTTCTCCCTGACAAGGTATTTTTGTAAGCACGCTATGCTACTTTTTTTCCAGCAACATGTAAAAAAAAAATTGGCATGGCGGTACTTATGAAAATACCTCATGGGCCGAGGACATGGTTCACAAAGAAATGTAGAAAGTACATGTTATTTGCATAAAATACAGTTAAAAACACACTTGAAACAAATGGGGAAAAAATGAGTCTAAGCAAAGAAACAGAAATATAAAGAACACCAAATGGAAACTTAAGAGGTAAAAAATACAATAATCAAAATTTAAAAAACAATAGATGACTCAATAGCAGAATGGAAAGGAGAAAGGAAAGAATCAGTGAACTAAAGATAGAACAATAGATACTACCCACTCTGAACAACAGAGAGACAATAGACTAAAAAATGAACAGTGTCTCAGGGACCTCTGTGACTATAATGAAAAACCTAACATTTGTGTCATCAGAGTTCCTGAATGAAAGAAGAAGGAGGAAGGATCTGAAGAAGTATTCAAAGACTTAATGAAGGAAAAGTTTCCAAAACTGGCAAGAGACATAAACCTAGATTAAATAATCCAAGAGAACCTCAAACAGAATATACCAAAAAAAATCCACACCAGACACATCATAATCAAACTTCTGAAAAAATAAACACACACACACACACACAAAATCTTGAAAGCAGTGAGAGAGAAATAACATCTTACCTATAGGAAGGAAACAATTCAAATGACAGTAGATTTCTCATCAGAAACCATGGAGGCCAGAAGGAAGAGGCACATTTTCCAAGTGCTGAAAAAAAAAGAATTGTCAACCCAGAATCCTGTACCCGGTGAAAATACCCTTCAGGAATGAAGGGGAAATCAAGACATCCTCAGATGAAGAAAAAACAAGAGAATTTGTCACCTGCAGAGCTTCCCAAAAAGAACAGCTAAAAAAGTACATTTTTTAAAGAAAGAAAATTATAAAAGAGGAAATCTTGGGATATCAGGAAGGAAGAAAGAACAATGGAAAGAGTAAAAATATGAGTAAATACAGTAGGGTTTCCTTTTCGTCTTGAGTTTTCTAGATTATATTTGGTGGTTGAAGCAAACATTATAACAACACTGATATGGTTCTTAATGCATCTAGAGGAGATACTTAAGACAATTATAAACAGAGGAGGGTAACAAAACGACAAGAGAGACAAGGTTTCTATAATTCGCTTGAACTGGTAAAATGATAACAGCAGTAGACTGGGGTTAAGAAATGAATATATAACGTAATGCCTAGAGTAACCACTGGGGGGAAAAAAAACCTGTACAAAGATGTATACTCAAAAACATTATATGTGAATCAAATGGAACTCTAAAAAAGATAATCAGGGAATACTGTAAACAACTCTATATCCATTAATTTGGCAACCTAGATGAAATAGGTCAATTCCTCAAAAAAATAAAATAAAATAAAAAAAGAAACCAGAAAAATTAAAAACAGAGACAACAAACAAAAATAAAAAATAAAAGAGCAGAATTGAGCCCTAGTGGAGCCCTGGTGGAGCAGTGGTTAAGAGCTCAGCTCCTAACCAAAAGATCGGCAGTTTGAATCCACTAGCCACTCCTTGGAAACCCTGTGGGCAAGTTCTACTCTGTCCTATAGGGTCAATATGAGTTGGAATCAAATCAATGGCAATGGGTTTGTTCTTTTTGTTTGTTTATATCAGTTAATTATATTAAATGTAAATGGTCTAAACACACTAATTAAAAGGGAGAATTGGCAGAGTGGATGTGTTATGGATTGAATTATGTCCCCCAAAATTGTGTGTCAACTTGGCTAGGCTCTGATTCACAGTAATGTGTGGTTGTCCTCCATTTTGTGAACTGATGTAATTATACTGTGTTTTGAATCCTAACCTTTATGATGTTAATGAGGCAGGATTAGAGGCAGTTATGTTAACTAGGTAGGATACACTCTTCAGGATTAGGTTGTATTTTGAATCAATCTCTTTTGAGATATAAAAGAGAGAAGCAAACAGAGAGGAGAGGGACCTCCTACCACCAAGAAAGAAGAGCCAGGAGAGGAGCACATCCTTTGGAACCAGAGTCCCTGTGCTGAGAACCTCCTAGACCCAGGGGAAAATTGATGCCAAAACACATAGAGATCTCCAAGGAATGTCAGGCACACAGATACTGAAAGGGGACAAGGACCTTCCCTACAGAGCCAACAGAGAGAGAAACCCTTCCTTTAAAGCTGGCATCCTGAATTTGGACTTCTAGCCTCCTACACTGTAAAAGAATAAATTTCTGTTTGTTAAAGTCACCTACTTGTGGTATTTCTGTTATAGCAATACTGGATAACTAAGACAGAATGTCTACAAGAAACTCATTTCAAATAAAATGATGTAGGTAGGTTAAAAGTAAAAGGGAAAAAAAATGTCATACAGATATTAATCAAAGGTATGTAGGAGTGGCTATTTTATATCAGGTATTTTTTCTTTAAAGCAAAAAAAATTACTAGGTACAGAGAGAAACACTGCATAATAATAGGGTCAATCCACCAACAAGACATCCCAGAAAACGCAGTGCCATCAAGTCGATTCTGACTCATAGTGGCCCTATAAGACATAGAAATCCTAAATATGCATGCACCCAACAAAAGAACTGCAAAATATATGAAGCAAAACTGATAAAACTGAATGGAGAATTAGTTAAATCAACAATTACGGTTGGAGAACTCAACATCCCTTTCTCAACAACTGCTAGATCTAGACAGAAAATCAGAAATCATACAGAAAAATTCAACAACACCATCAACCCACAAGATCTAATCAATAGTTCTAAAAGACTCTACTCAGCAACAGCAAAATAAACATTTTTTTCAAGCATGCACAAGACATAACAAGACGGGCCATATCCTGGGCCTTTATAAAACTTAGTTTAGCAAATTTAAAAGAAATGAAATCAAACAGAATGTGTTCTCCAACCACAATGTAAACAAACTAGAAACCAGAAAAAGAAAGATAACAGGAAAATCTCCAAATACTTGGAAACTAAACAACATATTTCTAAACAATCCATAAATCAAAGAAAAATTCTGAAAGGAAAATTTTAAAAATGGAACAGAACAAAAATGAAAAGATGACATATCAAAACCTGCGGGTACAGCTAAAGCAGTGCCAAGAGGAAAATTTATAACACTAAAATGCTTATGTTAAAAAAGAGGAAAAGACTCAAACCAACAATCCACGCTTTCGCGTCAAGAAATTAGAAAAATAAAAGCAAAATAAACCTAATGCAAGCAGAAAGAAGAAAATAATAATGATAAGAGCAGAAATCAATACAATTGAAACAGAAAAAATAGAGAAAATCAACAAAACAAAAATCTGATTCTTTGAAGAGATAAATAAAATGGACAAACCTCTAGCATGACTGACAAAAAGGAGAGAGGACACAAATTACCAATATCAGGAATGTATCTGGAGGATAGATACTGACACTCCAGATACCGAAAGGATAATAAGAGAATACTACAAACAACTCTATACCCATTAATTTGGCAACTTGGATGAAATGGGTCAATTCCCAAAAAAATCACAACTACTATGACTCATCCAACAAGGAAAGGTAATGTGAATGGCCCTATAACTATTAAGAAAACTGAATTCATACTTTTAGAAATCTTGAAGAAGGAATGTACAGATATGGTGAAATGAGTTCCTTTGGGGCCTTATGCCTTGGTTCTTTGGAAAAGCAACTCGATAGATTTTTCCTCTAAGCCCTGAGGAGGTAGTTTTGGCTTAGTTGTCTACCCCAGAGGGTTTGTTACTTTTGTCCAGGTTGATTGACATTTCCTGGGTAAGCTGTATACAACTTTTTGTTTCGATATTTTCTGCCTGGTGTAGGGCTGCAGCCTTCCCTGTGTTTGGTATGCACCTTGCAAGGATTGGTCAATAGACTATGAAAATGAGATAAGTTGTACCCTTGCCTATGATACAAATGAAGTGTGTGGTCTACCAAAAGGCGACTGGTCAGTTCATGGCCCTGGTGGAAGGGCCGTGCCTTGAACTTTACAAGAAGTCTGTATATATACAGCCAACCCCACAGAGGTTGTACGCAGACAGAAAGAAGCAAGAAGAGAAGCAGCAGGAAGAAAGCAGAAAAAAGAACCAGAGAGAGGAGGCAAGGAACCTCCTAAAAGAGAGCAAGAGGACCAGAAGGGGACAAGTGGCAAAACCAGTAGCAACAGGGCTGGAAGGGGCCCCGCAGCAGAGCCAATGGCAAGAGAGGGCAGGGCCAAGAGGAGCCTGTCCTCAGGGGGCCAAGAGGGGCTTGTCTTGCCAAAAGGAGCTGAGAGAGCTGTCCTGCACTGAAGAAGGGAGACTTTGCCTACATGCTTCCTGATCCTGATTCTGAGGTACATGTAGCCTGTTCATCTTGATCCTGAGTTGTAGCCTGTTCCTTAATAAACCACTTAATGGTAGGTGTGGTCTGTGAGCTCTGTGTGCCCATTGCAATAGATTATCAAACACAGAAGAAAAGCAGAAAGTGTCATGGGAGGTTTGGCTTGTGTCAGAACTGGTTTAAAAAAAAAGTTGGAGAATGGAGATATGTCTGAACTCCACCTCGTAAGTATCAGCCTTAGGCTGATCCTGGTCATTAACTCCCCTGAAGTTAGACAGGTACTGAGGATACTGACACTACTACTACTCCCACTACCCTTTTACAATAGGTCCATACAGTTTAATTTACAAATTCTACCAAACATTTAAAGAAGAATTAATACAAATTCTACATAAGCTCTCTCAGAAACATAGAAGAGGGAACACTTTCCAATTCATTTCATCAATTGAGTATTACCCTGATATCAAAACCAGACAAAGACAGTACAAAAAAGAAATCTACACAGCACTGGAAGGTATAACCAGTGCAATAAGTCAGGAAAAGGGAATAAAAGACATATATCCCTCATGAATATAGAGGCAAAAAGCATTAACAAAATATTAGTGGCATGGATTGAATTATGTCCCCCCCAAAATATATGCATCGTCTTGGTTAAGCCATGCATGATTCCCAGTACTGTGTGGTTTTCCTCCATTTTGTGATTGTAATTTTAGGTTGAGAGGATTAGGATGGGATTGTAACACCACCCTTACTGAGGTCACTTCCCTGATCTCTCAAGAGATAATAGGAAAGGGAAGCAAGCAGAGAGTTGGGACCTCATACCACCAAGAAAGCAGCACCAGGAGCAGAGGACGTCCTTTGGACCCGGGGGTCCCTGTGCCTGAGAAGTTACTTGACCAGGGGAAGATTGAGGACAAAGACCTTCCTCTAGAGCCAACAAAGACAGAAAGCCTTCCCCTGGAGCTGACACCCTGAATTTGGACTTGTAACCTACTAAACTGTGAGAGAATAAATTTGTCTTGTTAACTCATCAGACATGGAAGGGACTGGACAGTGGGTAGGAGAGAGATGCTGATGAAGAGTGAGCTATTTGTATCAGGTGGACACTTGAGACTGTGTTGGCATCTCCTGTCTGGAGGGGGGATGGGAGGATAGAGAGAGTTGGAAGCTGGCAAAATTGTCACGAAAGGAGAGACTGGAAGGGCTGACTCATTAGGGGGAGAGCAAGTGGGAGTATGGAGTAAGGTGTATATAAACTTATATGTGACAGTCTGACTTGATTTGTAAACGTTCACTTGAAGCTCAATAAAAGTTAAAAAAAAAATTGTCTTGTTAAAGCCAGCCACTTGTGGTATTTCTGTTATAGCAGTACTAGATGACTAAGGCAATTAGCAAATAGAATTCAGCAATATATACAAATAATTATACACCATGATCAAGTGGGGTTCATTACAGGGATACAAGACTGTTCATCATTTGAAAGCCAATCAATGTAAACTACCATATTAACAAAACAAAAATCACATGATCATATCCACTGATGGAGAAAAAACATAAAGTATAGCCAGTGCAATAAGGCAGGACTTCTCTACAAAAAACACCAGACTGAGAGGATTTCACATGGACTTCTGCTAAATCTTTAAACATAAATAATTCCAATGAGAATTACACTATCCCAGGGCATAGAAAAAGGACGCTTCTAACTCATTCTATGAGGCAATAACAGGTCTAACGCACAGAACTTCCCCTAGGGTAAATTCACTAGTAGAGTTCCTCTTTGTTTTACAATACTCACACTTAAAGACCACCACGTGTCTGTCAATTTGTCATAGTGTGGTGGCTTGCATGTCAGTATGATACTGGAAGCTTTGCCACCAGTATTTCAAATACCAGCAGGGTCACTGTTCATGGACAGGTCTCGGCAGAGCTTCCAGAGTAAGACAGATTAGGAAGAACCCGGCAATCTACTTCTGAAAAAACTGGTTAGTGAAAACCTTATGAATAGCAGCAGAACATTGTCTGATACGGTGCCAAAAGATGAGCCTTTCAGGTTGAAAGGCACTCAAAATATGACTGGAGAAGAGTTACCTGCTCAAAGTGGAGTTGACCTTAACGACGTGGATAGAGTCAAGCATTCGGGACCTTCATTTGCTGATATGGAATGACTCAAAATGAGAAGAAACAGCTGCAAAAATCCACTAATGATTGGAACATGGAATGTACAAAATATGAATCTAGGAAAATTGGAAGTCATAAAAAATGAAATGGAGTGCATAAAGATCAATATTCCAGGCATTAGTGAGCTGAAATGGACTGGTATTGGCCATTTGGTCTACTATGCTGGGAAGGACAAACTGAAGAGGAATGGCATCATGTTCATCATCAAAGAGAACATTTCAAGGTCTCTCTTGAAGTACAATGCTGTCAGTGATGGCATAATATCCAAAGAAGACCAGTTAATACGACTATTAGTCAAATTTACATACCAACCACTAAGGTCAAGGATGAAGAAATTGAAGATTTTTATCAACTTCTGCAGTCTGAAATTGATCAAATATGCAATAAAGATGTATTGGTAACTACTGACAAATGGAACTCAAAAGTTGGAAACAAAAAAGGATTAGTAGTTGGAAAATATGCCCTTGGTGATAGAAGTGACACTGGAGATGGCATGACAGAATTTTGCAAGACAAACAACTTCTTCATTGCAAATACCTTTTTTCAACAACATAGATGGCAACTATTCCCGTGGACATGGCTAGATGGAATACTAGAAAAAAATCAAATCGACTACATCTGTGGAAAGAGATGATGGAAAAACTCAATATCATCAGTCAGAACAAGGCCAGGGGCTGAACATGGATCAGACCATCAATCGTTCCTATGGAAGTTCAAGTTGAAGTTGAAGAAAACTTGAACAAGTTCATGAGAGTCAAAGTACAGTAGACCCTGAGTATATCCCACCTGAATTTAAAGACCATCTCGAAAATAGGTTTGATGTATCAAAAACTAATGCTGAAGACAAGTTGTGGTATGACATTAAGGCCATCATATATGAAGAAAGCAAAAGGTCATTAAAAAGACAGGAAAGAAAGTAAATATCAAAATGGATGTCAGAAGAGACTCTGAAACTTGCCTCTGAATGTAGAGTAGCTAAAGCGAAAGAAAGAAATGATGAAGTAAAAGAGCCAAACAGAAGATTTCAAAGAGCTGTTCAAGAAGACAAGGTAGGAGGGGCAGGGCCAAGAAGGTAGACTAGTCAGGTGCTTCCTGTGCTCCCTTTTACAACAAAGACCTGAAAAAATAAGCGAGTCGATTATATATGACAATCTAGGAGCCCTGAACATCAAAGGCAAAGTTGAGGAATTGGACTGAGTGGCAGAGGGAGGGAGAGACGGTCCAGAAACAGGGTATATACCTGAAGTTTAACTTTAACTATTTCAGCTATATGATGGAGAGGCACGTCCATGACATTTGACACAGCTCTGCCTAGTAAGCAGAGTCCTCACCTACCCATATCAGAGGCCTCAGGACTGGTGGCTCCACCCACGCCACCTATCCACCTGCGACAGAGGCCCAAGAGTAAGTGATGCCTCCCAGTCCTTACAGCCAACAGCGTTGGGTGCCCAAAGTCCAGGTGCAAAACCCACCCACCTACGCACTCTAGGGAACAGGGATATGCTTTCCTCACAGACACTCAGGGGCAGTTGCCAGCACCCTGCCTTGCTCAGCACATGACCCCCATGACAGCCAGCTACCTGTGCCTACACCAATCACCCCTGCTCGTCTAGGACTGTAGATGAGAGCCTGCACCATGCACTTGGTGACCAGCTACCTCGACACCTAAGCTGAGTCAATACAAGAAAAGTGAATGGACTCCTGGGCTCACATACCTAGTAACAGCTCTAACCACCTGGTGACAGAAGTATAGAGCTTCAAAGGGCCAATAATCAAACTAGCTCACTCGAGCATCCTATTTGGGCATATCAAAACAGAACAAAAATAGAAGGTAGGACACGGTGAGCAAACATAAAATAGATAAGTACAATAACTTATTGATGGCTCAGAGACAACAGTCAATATCAAATCACATAAAGAGGCAGACTATAATGGAATCAGCAAGCTCCCAAAACAAAGAATCAAGAAATCTTCCAGATGAAGAGCACCTCCTGGAATTACTGGAGGTAGAACACAAAAGATTAGGATACAAGCCTTTTCAAGAGATCAGGAAGGAGACAAGGCAAAACGCAGAAAAAGCCAAGACGCACATAGACACAGCAATAGTGGAACTTAAGAAGATTAGAAAAGAATATAGTGAAAAATTTAATAGGCTGCAAGAATCCATAGAGAGACAGCAAACAGAAATCCAGAAGATTAACAACAGAATTTCAGAATTAGACAACTCAATAGAAAGTCATACGAGCAGAATAGAAGCAATGGAAGTCAGAATTAGCAAGATTGAAGATAAAGCACTTGACAACAACATAGTTGAGGAAATCTTGGATAAAATAATTCTAAAAAAATGAAGAAACCCTAAGAATTATGTGGGACTCTATCAAGATGAATAACTTACAAGTGACTGGAGCACCAGAACGGGAGGTGGGGGGAAAAACAGAAAATACAGAGAGAATTGTTGAATATTTGTTGGCAGAAAACTTTCCTGATATCATGAAAGATGAGAAGATATCTATCCAAGATCCTCATTGAACCTCACACAAGGCAGATCTCAAAAGAAAGTCACCAAGACATATTAAAACCAAACTTGCCAAAAACAAAGAGAACTTTAGCGCAGCTAGGGATAAATGAAAAGTCACCCACAAATGAGTCACTAAGACTAAGGTCTGACTACTCAACAGAAACCATACAGGCAAGAAGGCAATGGGATGACTTATATAAAGCATTGAAGGAAAAAAACTGCCAGCCAAGAATTATATAACCAGCAAAACTATCTCTCAAATATGATGGTGAAATTAGCACATTTCCTGATAAACAGAAGTTTAGGTAATTTGGAAAAAACAAACCAAATTACAAGAAATACTAGACAGAGTCCTCCAGTTGGAAAATCAGTAACATCAGATAACAACCCAAGACTAGAACAGAGTACAGAGCAATGAGGTATCAACCCAGATAGGGAAATCACAAAAATAAATCAAAGCTAAAATGTTCAAAAAAGGGAAGTAGAGATGTCATTATGTAAAAGATGACAACATTAAAACAAAAAAGAGGGACTAAAAAATGTAGTCATAGATATTTCATATGGAAAGGAAGTCAAGGTGATATAAAGAGATAAAAGATTGGTTTGAACTTAGAAAAATAAGAGTAAATATTAAGGTAACCACAAAGGAAACTAACAATCCTATACATCAAAATAAAAAACAAGAAAAACATAAAGACTCAGCAAATACAAAATCAACAACAATGAAAAAGAGGAAAAGAAAATACATAAAGAAAAATGACTCAGCACAGAAAATTAAGTGGAACTAAGAAACTGTCAACTACACACACAAAAACACACACACACAGAGGCGGGGCCAAGATCGCTGACTAAGTAGAAGCTACCTCAGATCCCTCTTGCAACAAAGACTCGGAAAAACAAGTGAATCGATCACATACATGACAATCTATGAATCCTGACCATCAAACACAGATCTAAAGAGTTGACCTGAGTGACAGAGACTGAGAACGAACAACCACGGGGAAGCAGCAACTGTTTTCGGAGCCTGGAGCCAGCGTCCCAGTCAGGAAACCTTGGCACCGGGCTCTGGACTGGGCGCAGGGGAGCTGAGCACGGCATCCTGAGATGGCGCAAACACGGGACGCAGCCCTAACCCCCAGAAGTGACCTCGGGGGAAGCCCAGCCAGTGCACATAGTCAATGCGCCCCTCCTCCTTAGGCAGCGCAGCGACGCGGCTGACAGGAGGAGAAGTCACCGGGAGGCAGCGACTGGTTTTGGAGCCTGGAGTGCAGTGTCCCAGCCAGAGAACCTTGGCACTGGGCTTTGGACTGGGAGCGGAGGAACTGACCACAGCTTCCGAGACAGCACAAGCACGGGACGTGGGCCTGACCCTTGGGGGAAATCTCTACCCAGCCAGTGCACATAGTCAATGCGCCCCTCGGGAATCTCAGATAAAACAGTCATCCCAAGCAAGATAAGTAACTTTGTCTATATTCCGGGGTTTTTTTTTTTTTTTTACTCTCTCCTATTTATCTGAACCCTCCCCTTCCCTTCCCTGGCGGCATCATTAACATTGGAATTTCCTGAGCCAGAGAGTGAACTGTGCTGCAGTTTTTCTTTCTTTCTTTCTTTTTTTTCCTAACGCATTCTCCTTGCCTGAGAAAAGCAGCTACAAAAAACCCAGGGACCAAACATCCTTCCCTAATTGGACTAAAAACACAGAACCAGCTCCAGCCAAACATATGTGATCCACAGTCTTGGACTTTCATCCCTACAGGGAACAAGGTGGCTATTATAATGCAAAGGCATTTCTGATAGGGATCTGACTGTAATTGTTTTAGCGGATTACTGGAAAGACAAGTTTCCCAGGTCTGATATCTCTGCTTATTCAACAGAGCCCTCACTGACCAAAAACAGGGAACTGAGGGCTGAAGCTCCCTCCAGACCACCTAGCCTCCTGCCTTAGGAGTCTAAGGAGGGTGACACCTACCAATCTGTAGAGGTACATGAATTGGGTGCCTAAGGTACAGCTGCAGAGCCCACCCACCAAAGTAATTTAGGAATAGAGACACACCTACCTCACTGACACTTGGGGGAAGCCTGTCAGCATCCTGCCCCCCCCCCGGAGTGTGACCCCCTCCGGCTACTAGAATCCAGTGCACACAACTATCACCACTACTTCTCTAGGTGGATAGGTGACAGTCTGCACCACACACTTGATGACCCAAAATCAGATTCTACTCAAGAATAGTGAACAGACTCTTAGGCTTATATATCTGGTAACAGCCCAAACCAACTGGTAATAGGACATAAGTGAGTCAAGCGCTACAACAATCAAAACAGCGCAATCTAGTAGCCCATCTATGTATAGTGAAAGAAAACAAAACAAGATAAGACTCAGTGAGCAAATATAGAATAAATCACTACAAAATCTTAGTGATGGCTCAGAGACAGCAGTCGATATCAAACCACATAAAGAAGCAGATCATGATTGCTTCTACAACTCCCCAAACTAAAGAATCAAAATCTTTCCCAAATGAAGATACGATCCTGGAATTGCCAGATGCAGAATATTAAAAACTAATTTACAGAATGCTTCAAGACATCAGGGATGACCTCAGAAATGAAATAAGGCAATCTGCAGAAAAAGCCAAGGAACACACTGATAAAGCAGTTGAAGAACTCAAAAAGATTATTCAAGAACATAGCGGAAAAATGAATAAGTTGCAAGAATCCATAGAGAGACAGCATTCAGAAAGCCAAAAGATTAACAATAAAATTACAGAATTAGACAACGCAATAGGAAGTCAGAGGAGCAGACTCGAGCAATTGGAATGCAGGGTGGGGGATCTGGAGGACAAGGGAATTGACACCAATATAGCTGAAAAAAATCAGATGAAAGAATTTAAAAAAATGAAGAAACCCTAAGAATCATGTGGGACTCTATCGAGAAGAATAACTTGCGTGTGATTGGAGTCCCAGAACAGGGAGGGATATCAGAAAACACAGAGAGAATAGTTGAAGATCTGTTGGCAGAAAACTTCCCTGACATCATGAAAGACGAAAGGATATCTATCCAAGATGCTCATCGAACCCCATTTAAGATTGATCCAAAAAGAAAATCACCAAGACATATTATCATCAAACTTGCCAAAACCAAAGATAAAGAGAAAATTTTAAAAGCAGCC
Organism: Elephas maximus indicus; assembly: GCF_024166365.1. Taxonomy (NCBI): domain Eukaryota; kingdom Metazoa; phylum Chordata; class Mammalia; order Proboscidea; family Elephantidae; genus Elephas; species Elephas maximus. The sequence continues at coordinate 156,950 of NC_064827.1, forward strand.
AGGGATAAAAGAAAGGTCTTCTACAAAGGAGAATCAATAAGAATAAGTTCAGACTACTCAGCAGAAACCACGCAGTCAAGAAGGCAATGGGGTGACATATAGAGAGCACTGAAGGAGAAAAACTGCCAGCCAAGGATCATATATCCAGCAAAACTCTCTCTCAAATATGAAGGCAAAATTAAAACATTTACAGATAAACACAAGCTTAGAGAATTTGCAAAAACCAAACCAGAGCTACAAGAAATACTAAAGGAAATTGTTTGGTCAGAAAACCAATAATATACAATATCAGATACCAGCCAGCACAACACAAGGTCACAGAACAGAACATCCTGATACCAACTCAAATAGGGAAATCACAAAAACAAATTAAGATTAATTTTAAAAAGAAAAAAAATGCTCAAAACAGGGAATCATTGAAGTAAATATGTAAAAGATCACAATAATCAAAAAGAGGGACTAAATACAGGTGGCATAGAACTGCCATATGGAGAGGGATACAAGGTGATATAGGACAATACAAGTTAGGTTTTTACTTAGAAAAATAGGGGTAAATATTAAGGTTACCACAAAGAGGTATAACAACTCCACAACTCAAAATAAAAACTAAGAAAAACATACCAACTCAGCAAACATAAAGTCAAATACCATGAAAAGGAGGAACACACAATTTACAAAGAAAAACGTCTCAGCACAAAAAAGTAAGTGGAAAAATGAAATTCTCAACAACACACATAAAAAGACATCAAAATGACAGCACTAAGCACTAAACACATACTTATCTATAATTACGCTGAATGTAAAAGGACTAAATGCACCAATAAAGAGACAGAGAGTCTCAGACTGGATAAAGAAACACGATCCGTCTATATGCTGCCTACAAGAGACACACCTTAGACTTAGAGACGCAAACAAACTAAAACTCAAAGGATGGAAAAAAATATATTAAGCAAACAATAAGCAAAAAAGAGCAGGAGTAGCAATATTAATTTCTGACAAAATAGACTTTAAAGTTAAATCCACCACAAAGGATAAAGAAGGACACCACATAATGATAAAAGGGACAATTGACCAGGAAGATATAACCATATTAAATATTTATGCACCCAGTGACAGGGCTGCAAGATACATAAAAAAAAACTTTAACAGAACTGAAAAGTGAGATAGACACCTCCACAATTATAGCAGGAGACTTCAACACACCACTTTCGGAGAAGGACAGGACATCAAGTAAGAAGCTCAATAGAGACACGGAAGACCTAATTGCTACAATCAACCAACTTGACCTCATTGACATACAGAACACTCCACCCAACTGCTGCAAAGTATACTTTTTCTTTCTAGTGAACATGTAACATTCTTTAGAATGGACTACATATTAGGTCATAAAACAAACCTTTGCAGAATCCAAAACATCGAAATATTACAAAGCATCTTCTCAGACCACAAGGCCATAAAAGTGGAAATCAATAACAGAAAAATTAGGGAAAAGAAATCAAATACTTGGAAAATGAACAATACCCTGCTCAAAAAAGACTGGGTTATAGAAGACATTAAGGAGGGGATAAAGAAATTCATAGAATGCAAAGAGAATGAAAACACTTCCTATCAAAACCTCTGGGACACAGCAAAAGCAGTGCTCAGAGGCCAATTTATATCGATAAATGCACATATACAAAAAGAAGAAAGAGCCAAAATCAGAGAACTGTCCCTACAACTTGAACAAATAGAAAGTGAGCAACAAAAGAAATCCATCAGGCACCAGAAGAAAACAAATAATAAAAATTAGAGCTGAACTAAAGGAATTAGAGAACAGAAAAACAATTGAAAGAATTAACGAAGCCAAAAGCTGGTTCTTTGACAAAATTAACAAAATTGATAAACCGTTGGCCGGACTGACTAAAGAAATACAGGAAAGGAAACAAATAACCTGAAAAAGAAACAACATGGGTCACATCACAACAGACCCAACTGAAATTAAAAGAATCATATCAGATTATTATGAAAAATTGTACTCTAACAAATTTGTAAACCTAGAAGAAATGGATGAATTCCTAGAAAAACACTACCTACCTAAACTAACACAATCAGAAGTAGAACAACTAAATAGACCCATAACAAAAAAAGAGATTGAAATGGTAATCAAAAAGCTCCCAACGAAAAAAAGCCCTGGCCCAGATGGCTTTACTACAGAGTTCCACCAAACTTTCAGAGAAGAGTTAACACCACTACTACTAAAGGTATTTCAAAGCATAAAAAATGACGGAATACTACCTAACTCATTCTATGAAGCCACCATATTCCTGATACCAAAACCAGGTAAAGACATCACAAAAAAAGAAAATTACACACCTATATCCCTCATGAACTTAGATGCAAAAATCCTCAACAAAATTCTAGCCAATAGAATTCAACAACATATCAAAAAAATAATCCACCACGACCAAGTGGGATTTATACCAGGTACGCAAGGCTGGTTTAATATTAGAAAAACCATTAATGTAATCCACCATATAAATAAAAGACAAAAACCACATGATCTTATCAATTGATGCAGAAAAGGCATTTGACAAAGTCCAACACCCATTCATGATAAAAACTCTCAGCAAAATAGGAATTGAAGGAAAATTCCTCAACATAATAAAGGGCGTCTTCACTCTAAATGGAGAGAGCCTGAAAGCATTTCCCTTGAGAATGGGAACCAGACAAGGATGCCCTTTATCACCACTCTTATTCAACATTGTGCTAGAGGTCCTAGCCAGAGCAATTAGGCTAGAAAAGAAATACAGGGCATCCGGATTGGCAAGGAGGAAGTAAAATTATCTCTATTTGCAGATGACATGATTTTATACATAGAAAACCCTAAGGAATCCTCCAGAAAACTACTGAAACTAATAGAAGAGTTTGGCAGAGTCTCAGGTTATAAGATAAACATACAAAAATCACTTGGATTCCTGTACATCAACAAAAAGAACATTGAAGAGGAAATAATCAAATCAATACCATTCACAGTAGCCCCCAAGAAGATAAAATACTTAGGAATAAATCTTACCAAAGATGTAAAAGACCTATACAAAGAAAACTACAAAGTACTAGTGCAAGAAACTAAAAAGGACCTACATAACTGGAAAAACATACCTTGCTCATGGATAGGAAGACTTAACATAGTAAAAATGTCTATTCTACCAAAAGCCATCTATACATACAATGCACTTCTGATCCAAATTCCAATGACATTTTTTAACGTGATGGAGAAACAAATCACCAACTCATATGGAAGGGAAAGAAGCCCCGGATAAGTAAAGCATTACCGAAAAAGAAGAAGAACGTGGGAGACCTCACTCTACCTGATTTTAGAACATATTATACAGCCACAGTAGTCAAAACAGCCTGGTACTGGTACAACAACAGGCACATAGACCAATGGAACAGAATTGAGAACCCAGATATAAATCCATCCACGTATGAACAGCTGGTATGTGACAAAGGCTCAGTGTCACTTAATTGGGGAAAAGATAGTCTTTTTAACAAATGGTGCTGGCATAACTGGATATCCATTTGCAAAAAAATGAAACAGGACCCATACCTCACACCATGCACAAAAACTAACTCCAAGTGGATCAAAGACTTAAACGTAAAGACTAAAACGATAAAGATCATGGAAGAAAAAATAGGGACAACCCTAGGAGCCCTAATACAAGGCATAAACAGAATACAAAACATTACCAAAAATGACGAAGAGAAACCAGGTAACTGGGAGCTCCTAAAAATCAAACACCTATGCTCATTTAAAGACTTCACCAAAAGAGTAAAAAGACCACCTACAGACTGGGAAAGAATTTTCAGCTATGACATCTCCCACCAGCGCCTGATCTCTAAAATCTATAGGATTCTGTCAAAACTCAACCACGAAAAGACAAACAACCCAATCAAGAAGTGGGCAAAGGATATGAACATGCACTTCAATAAAGAAGATATTCAGGCAGCTAACAGATACATGAGAAAATGCTCTCGATCATTAGCCATTAGAGAAATGCAAATTAAAACTACGATGAGATTCCATCTCACTCCAACAAGGCTGGCATTAATCCAAAAAACACAAAATAATAAATGTTGGAGAGGCTGCGGAGAGACTGGAACTCTCATACACTGCTGGTGGGAATGTAAAATGGTACAACCACTTTGGAAATCTATCTGGTGTTTTCTTAAAAAGTTAGAAATAGAACTACCATACAACCCAGAAATCCCACTCCTCGGAATATACCCTAGAGAAATAAGAGCCTTTACACCAACAGATATATGCACACCCATGTTTATTGCAGCTCTGTTTACAATAGCAAAAAGCTGGAAGCAACCAAGGTGTCCATCAACGGATGAACGGTTAAATAAATTGTGGTATATTCACACAATGGAATACTACACATCGATAAAGAACAGTGACGAATCTCTGAAACATTTCACAACATGGAGGAACCTGGAAGGCATTATGCTGAATGAAATTAGTCAGAGGCAAAAGAACAAATATTGTATAAGACCACTATTATAAGATCTTGAGAAATAGTATAAACTGAGAAGAACACATACTTTTGTGGTTACGAGGGGGGGAAGCGAGGGAGGGTGGGAGAGGGTTATTTATTGATTAATTAGTAGATAAGAACTACTTTAGGTGAAGGGAAGGACAATACTCAACACACGGAAGGTCAACTCAACTGGACTGGACCAAAAGCAAAGAAGTTTCCGGGATAAAATGAATGCTTCAAAGGTCAGCGGAGCAAGGGCGGGGGTTTGGGGACTATGGCTTAAGGGGACTTCTAAGTCAATTGGCAAAATAATTCTATTATGAAAACATTCTGCATTCCACTTTGAAATGTGCATCTGGGGTCTTAAATGCTAACAAGCGGCCATCTAAGATGCATCAATTGGTGTCAACCCACCTGGATCAAAGGAGAATGAAGAACACCAAGGTCACACAATAACTAAGAGCCCAAGAGACAGAAAGGGCCACATGAACCAAAGACTTACATCATCGTGAGACCAGAAGAACTGGATGGTGCCTGGCCACAACCGATGACTGCCCTGACAGGGAGCACAACAGAGAACCCTTGAGGGAGCAGGAGAACAGTGGGATGCAGACCCCAAATTCTCATAAAAAGACCAGACTTAATGGTCTGACTGAGACTAGAAGAATCCTGGTGGTCATGATCCCCAAAAGTTCTGTTGGCCCAGGACAGGAACCATTCCCAAAGACAACTCATCAGACATGGAAGGGACTGGACAATGGGTTGGAGACAGATGCTGATGAAGAGTGAGCTACTTGTATCAGGTGGACACTTGAGACTGTGTTGGCATCTCCTGTCTGGAGGGGAGATAGGAGGGTAGAGAGGGTTAGAGGCTGGCAAAATCATCACAAAAGGAGAGACTGGAAGGGCTGACTCATTAGGGGGAGAGTAAGTGGGAGTATGGAGTAAGGTGTATATAAGCTTATATGTGACAGACTGACTTGATTTGTAAACGTTCACTTAAAGCTCAATAAAAATTATTAAAAAACACACACACACACACATTAAAACGACAACACTAAACATACCTATCGATAATTACACGCATGTAAATGGACTAAATGCACTGATACAGAGACAGAGAGCAGCAAAACGGATTAAAAAAACACAATCCATCTATATGCTGCCTACAAAAGACACACCTTAAAGGCACAAATTGAAACAAAAGATTGAGAAAAATATATCAAGCAAACAAAAGCAAAATCAAAAAAGAGCAGGAGTAGCAATATTAATTTCTGACAAAATAGACTTTAAAGTAATATCTACCACAAAGGATAGGAAGGGATATTATATAATGATTAAAGGGTCAATACACCAGGAGGACATAACCATAATAAATATTTATGCACCCAATGACAGGGCTCCAAATACATAAAACAAACTCTAACAGCATTGAAAAGAGAAATAGACAGCTCCACAATGATAGTAGGAGACTTCAATACACCACTTTTGGTGAGGAACAGAACATCCAGAAAGGAGCTCAATAAAGACACAGAAGATCCAAATGCCACAGTCAGCCAACTTGAACTCATAGACATATACAGAACACTCCACACAACAGCAGCCAAGTATGCTTTCTTTTCCAATGCACATGGACCGTTCTCCAGAATGGACCACATATTAGGCCATAAAGCAAGCCTTAACAGAACCCAAAATATCGAAATATTACACAGCATCTTTTCTGACCATAAAGCCATCAAAGTAGAAATTAATAACAGAAAAAGCAAGGACAAAATCAAATACATAGAAACTGAACAGCACCTTGCTCAAAAACTAGCCGGTTATAGAAGAAATTAAGTTTGGAATAAAGAAATTCATAGACTAAAATGAGAATGTAAACACATCTGAACTGAAAAGGTAATTTTAAAAAGCCACAACACAAAAAAATAATTCATCATGACCAAGTAGGATTCATACCAGGTATCCAGGGTTGGTTCAACATTAGAAAAAAAAAAAAAAAATGTAATCCATCACATAAATAAAATAAAAGACAAGAACCTCATGACCTTATCAATTCATGCAGAAAAGGCATCTGACAAAGTCTAACATCCTTTCATGATAAAAACTCTTAGCAAAATGCAGCAAAAGCAGTGCTCAGAGGTCAATTTATAACAGTAAATGCACACACCCCAAAAGAAGACAGGGCCAAAATCAAAAAATTATCCCAACAACACAGACAAATAGACAACAGTAAAAGAAGCCCTCAGGCACCAGAAGAAAGCAAATAATAAAAATTAGAGCAGAATTAAATGAAATAGAGAATAGAAAACAATTGAAAGAATTAACAAAACCAAAAGCTGATTCTTTGAAAAGATCAACAAAATTGATAAACCACTGGCCAAACTGACAAAAGAAAAACAGGAAAGGAAGCAATTAACCCGAGTAAGAAATGATAGGGGTGAAATCACAACAGACCCAACTGAAATTAAAGGAAACATAACAGAATACCCTGAAAAATTGTACTCTAACAAATTTGAAAACTTAGAGGAAATTGACAAATTTCTAGAAACACACTACCAACCTAAACTAACATAAAAGGGGGTAGAACAACTAAATAAACCAATAACAAAAGGAGATTGAAAAGGTAATTTAAAAAACTCCCAGCACAAAAAAAAGCCCTGGTCCTGACAGGTTCAATGGAGAATTCTACCAAACTGTCAGAGAAGAATTAACACCATTACTACTAAAGGTATTTCAGAGCATAGAAAATAAAGGAATACTCCTAAACTCATTCTATGAAGCCAGTATAACCCTGATACCAAAACCAGATAAAGACGCCACAAAAAAAGAAAATTACAGACCAATACTCCTCATGAACTTAGATGCAAAAATCTTCAACAAAATTCTAGCCAATAGATTTCAACAACATATCAAAAAAATAATTCACCATGACCAAGTGGGATTGATACCAGGTATGCAGGGATGGTTCAACGTTAGAAAAACAACGAATGTAATCCGTCACATAAATAAAATAAAAGACAAGAACGTCATGACCTTATCAATTAATGCAGAAAAGGCATTTGACAAAGTCCATTCATGATAAAAAACTCTTAGCAAAAATAGGAATAGAAGGGAAGTTCCTCAACATAATAAAGGGCATTTATACAAAGCCAACAGCCAACATCATCCTGAATGGAGAGAGTTTGAAAGCATTCACCTTGAGAACAGGAACCAGACAAGGGTGCCCTTTATCACCACTCTTATTCAACATTGTGCTGGAGGTCCTAGCCAGAGCAATAAAGCTAGAAAAAGAAATAAAGGGCATCCAAATTGGTAAGGAAGAAGTAAACGTATCCCTATTTGCAGAGGATATGATTTTATACACAGAAAACCCTAAAGAATCCACAAGAAAGCTACTGGGACTAATAGAAGAGTTCAGCAAAGTATCAGGACACAAAATAAACATACTAAAATCACCTGGGATCATTCTTCTGGATGAGGTCCAAGATGGCGGAGTAGTCAGATGCTTCTGGTGATCCCTCTTACAACAAAGACCCCCAAAAAACAAATGAAGCGATTATACATATGACTAGTCAGGAGCCCTGAACAACCAAGGCAAAGTTAGGAAATCGGACTGCGTGGCAGGGGGAGGGAAAGACGGTTGAGAAGCAGTGAGCAGTTGCCGGACCTGACTCGGCAGGAACCAGAGCCTCTCAGACACAATCCCCTGGCACGACTGTGGCAGGGCTGGCAGCACCTGGGACGTGAGTGCCTCAGGGAGAGACAGCAAGCTGCACAGTCTACTCACGCCTCCAGGATCGGAGAGCAGCACTCTATGCAAAGGCTAAGTACGTGTGTCTATTTTATTGCGCCCCCAGCCCGCGAGCCGGCTTCAGTGGCGGTCAATTTCCCTAGGCCTAAGGTAGGTTCTGCTGCGCATCCCGAGCCACTCTCCCAGCCTCGGAGAAGGAATAAATTAACAGTTGAGGGAAAAGATAATCTGCTGGCTCCCCTAAACTAGGAACTCAGGGGAGAAGCAGCTCCTGTCCAGGCACAAACAGCCCACGGACTTTGAATGCCTTTCACCCCTGCATGGACCTGTGTGGGCCCATTTCAGAGGATTAGGCCCTTGTTGGCAGACTGCAACAGTACATGTGCCTGAGATCTGACTTTAATTGTTTCAGCTGTGCAGTGGAGAGGCAGGTTTTCAACATTTGGCACCTCTCTGCCTATTAAACAGGGCCCTCACCTATCCATATCAGGGACCTGAGGACTGGTGGCTCCACCCATGCCAAGTAGCCACCCATGACAGGGGTCCAAGGATAAATGGTGCCTCCCAGTCCCTACAACCGAAAACACTGGGTGCCCATAGTCCAGCTGCATAACCCACCCACCTGTGCACTCAAGGAACAGGGATGTGCTTTCCTCACAGACACTCAGGGGACTGTTGTCAGCCCTCTGCCTTGCGCAGAGCATGACCCCTGCTACAACTAGATATCTGTGCCTACACCAATCACCCCTGCTCCTCTAAGACTATAGGACACAGCCTGCACCACACACTTGGGGACCAACTACCTGGACACCTGAGCTGAATCCACACAAGAAAAGTGAACGGACTCCTAGGCTCATATACCTGGTAACAGATCTAGCCATCTGGTGACAGGAAGTTAGAGCTTCAAAGGCACAAATAATCAACCTAGCTCTCTCAAGCAGCCTTTTTGGGCATATCAAAACAGAACAAAGCAAGAAGCTAGGACGTGGTAAGCAAACATAAAATAAATTAATACAATAACTTATAGATTGCTCAGAGACAACAGTCAATATCAAATCACATAAAGAAGCAGACCATGATCACTTCAACAAGCTGTCAAAACAAAGAATCAAGCAAAGGAGAATAAAGAACTCCAAGGACACAAGGTAATTACGAGCCCAAGAGACAGAAAGGGCCACATAAAACAGAGACTACATCAGTCTGAGACCAGAAGAGCTAGATGGTGCTCTAGCTCTGCCCTGACAATTACTGCTCTGACAGGGAACACAACAGTGAACCCCTGAGGGAGTAGGAGAGCAGTGGGATGCAGACCCAAAATTCTCATAAAAAGACCAGACCTAGTGGTCTGACTGAGGCTAGAAGGACCCCGGTGGTCATGGCCCCCAGACCTTCTGTTGGCCCAGGACAGGAACTATTCCCAAAGCCAACTCTTCAGACAGGGATTGGACTGGACAATGGATTGGAGAGGGATGCTGGTGAGGAGTGAGCTTCTTGAATCAGGTGGACACTTGAAACTATGTTGGCATCTCCTCCCTGGAGGGGAGATGAGAGGGTAGAGGGGGTAAGAAGCTGGCGAAATGGATGTGAAAAGAGAGAGTGGAGAGAAGGAGTGGGTTGTCTCATTAAGGGGTGAGCAATTGGGAGTATGTAGCAAGGTGTATATAAGTTTTCATGTGAGAGACTGACTTGATTTGTAAACTTTCACTTAAAGCACAATAAAAATTAAAAAAAAAAAAAGAAAGACCAGACTTGCTGGCCTGACACAGACTGGAGAAACTCTGAGAGAATGGACCTCGGACACACCTTCCAGCTCAGCAATGAGGTCACTCCTGAAGTTCACCCTTCAGCCAAAGATTGAACAGGCACATGGAACAAAACTAAACTAAAGGGGTCCACCAGCCCTGGGACAGGGACTGGAAGGCAGGAGGGAACAGAAAAGCTGTTAATAGGGAACCCAGGGTTGAGAAGGGAGAGTGTTAACATGTTGTGGGGTTGCTAAACAATGTCATATAGCAATGTGTGTACTGTTTGATGAAAAAACTAGTTTGTTCTGTAAACCTTCATGTAAAGTCCAATTAAAAAAAAAAAAGAAGGGGAGACTGTGCCTGCGCGCTGGCTGCTCTTTTCCCACTTTCACGTGTCCCAAGGGCCGGATTGCAGGCCTCTCCTTGCAGCGGCGTAGCGAAGCTGGGTAGGAGCTGCGGCTACCAGAACCATGGCAGGACAGGCATTTAGAAAGTTTCTTGCCCTCTTTGACCGAGTATTGGTGGAAAGGAGTGCAGCTGAAACTGTAAACAAAGGAGGCATTATGCTTCCAGAAAAATCTCAGAGAAAAGTACTGCAAGCAACAGTAGTAGCTGTTGCATCCGGATCTAAAGGAAAGGGTGGAGAAATTCAGCCAGTTAGTGTGAAGGTTGGAGATAAAGTTCTTCTCCCAGAATATGGAGGCACCAAAGTAGTTCTGGATGACAAGGATTATTTCTTATTTAGAGATGGTGATATCCTTGGGAAGTATGTAGACTGAAATAAATCAATACTGAAACAGCATCACATGAAGCTGCCCATTCCACTGAAGTTCTGAAATCTTTCATCATGTAAATAATCTCCCTGATTTTCTTTTGTAATAAACTAGTGATATCTAAAAAAAAAAAAAAAGAATCAAGGACTCTCCCAGATGAAGATGTCTTCCTGGAATTCCCAGAGGCAGAAAACAAAAGATTAATTTACAGAACTCTTCAAAAGATCAGGCAAAATGCAGAACGAGCCAAGGAATACACAGATAAAGCAATGGAGGAAATTAAGGTTATTCAAGAGCATAATGAAAAATTTAATAGGTTGCAAGAATCCATGGAGAGACAGCAATCAGAAATTCAGGAGATTAACAACAAAATTTCAGAATTAGACAAAATTAAAAAAAAAAACCCACTGCCACCGAGTCGATTCCAACTCATAGCAACCCTACAGAATTAGACAACTCAATAGAAAATCAGAGGAGCAGAATTGAGGAACTAAAAGTCAGAATTAGTAAGATTAAAGATAAAACACTTGGCACCAATATATTTGAAGAAAAATAAGGTAAAAGAATTTAAAAAAATAAAGAAACCCTAAGAATCATGTGAGACTATCAAGAGAAATAACCTATGAGTGACTGGAGTACGAAAACCAGAAGGGAGAACAGAAAATACACAGAGAATTATTGAAGTATCGTGAAAGATGAGAAGATATCTATCCAAGATGCTCATCGAACCCCACGTGAGGTAGGCCCCAAAAGAAAGTCAACAAGACATATTATAATCAAACTTGCCAAAACCAAAGATAAAGAGAGAATTTTAAGAGTGGCTAGGGATAAACGAAAAGTCACCTACAAAGGAGAGTCAATAAGAACAAGCTCGGACTACCTGCAGGAACCATGCAGGCAAGAGGGCAATGGGATGACATATATAAAGCACTGAAGGAAAAAAAATCCCAGCCACGAATCATGTATCCAGCAAACCTGTCTCTCAAATATGAAGGAGAAATTGGGACATTTCCAGACAAACAGAAGTTTAGAGAATTTGCAAAAACCAAACGAAAACTACAAGAAATACTAAAGGGAGTCCTTTGGTTAGAAAATCAATAACATCAGATATTGACCAAGACACAGAAATCACAAAAATAAATTAAGATAAAAAAAAAGCTCAAAACAAAAATCAGTTGGATTCCTCTACACCAACAAAGAGAACCTCAAAGAGGAAATCACCAAATCAATACCATTTACAATAGCCCCCAAGAAGATAAAATACTTAGGAATAAATCTAACCAGAGACATAAAAGACCTATACAAAGAAAACTACAAGACACTTACGCAAAAAAAAGAAAACTACACAAGTGGAAAAACATACCTTGCTCATGGATAGGGAGACTCAACATTGTGAAAATGTCTATTCTACCCAAAGTGATCTACAGATGCAATACAATCCCGACCCAAATTCCAATGACATTTTTTAATGAGATGGAGAAACAAATCACCAACTTCACATGGAAAGGGAAGAGGTCCCGGATAAGGAAGGTGCTATGGAAAAAGAAGAACAAAGTGGGAGGCCTCGCACTACCTGATTTTAGAACCTATTATACCTCCACAGTAGTAAAAACACCCTGGTACTGGTACAACAACAGATACATAGACCAATGGAACAGAATTGAGAATCCAGACATAAATCCATCCACATATGAGCAGCTGATATTTGACAAAGGCCCAAAGTCAGTTAAATGGGGGAAAGATAGCCTGTTTAACAAATGGTGCTGGTATAACTGGATATCCATCTGCAAAAAAATGAAACAAGACCCATACCTCACACCATGCACAGAAACTAACTCCAAGTGGATCAAAGGCCTAAATATAAAATATAAAACGATAAAGATCATGGAAGTAAAAATAGGGACAACGCTAGGAGCCCTAATACATGGCATAAACAGTATACAAAACGTTACTGACAATGCAGAAAAGGAACTAGATAACTGGGAGCTCCTAAAAATCAAACACTCAGAAATTCAGAAGATTAGCAATAAAATTACAAAATTAGACAACTCAATAGAAAGTCAGAGGAGCAGAATTGAGCAAGTGGAAGGCAGAACTTGTGAGCTTGAAGATAAAGCACTTGGCACCAACATATTTCAAGAAAAATCAGAAAAAATAATTTTTAAAAATGAAGAAAACTTAAGAATCATGTGGGACCCTATCAAGAGAAATAACCTACGAGTGATTGGAGTACTAGAACAGGGAGGGACAACAGAAAATACAGAGAGAATTGTTGAAGATTTGTTGGCAGAAAACTTCCCTGATATCGTGAAAGATGACAAGATAGCTATGCAAGATGCTCATTGAACTCCACGTCAGGTAGATTCTAAAAGAAAGTCACCAAGACATATTATAATCCAGCTTGCCAAAATCAAAGATAAAGAAAGAATTTGAAAAGCAGCTAGGGATAAACGAAAAGTAACCTACAAAGCAGAGTCAATAAGAATAAGTTCAGACTACTCAGCAGAAACCATGCAGGCAAGAAGGCAATGGGAAGACTTATATAAATTATTGAAGGAAAAAAAACTGCCATCCAAGAATCATATACCCAGCAAAACCGTCTCTCAAATATGAAGCTGAAATTAGGACATTTCCAGATAAACAGAAGTTTAGGGAATCTGTAAAAACCTAACCAAATTTACAAGAAATACTAAAGGGAGTTCTTTGGTTAGAAGACCAATAAGATATCAACCCAAGACTAGAACATTGGACAGAGCAATCAGATGTCAACCCAGATACGGAAATCACAAAAATAAATCAAGATTTAAAAAAAAAAAAAGCTCAAAACAGGGAAACAGTGATGTTATTATGCAAAAGAAGACACCATTAAAACAATGAAGAGGGACTAAGAAATCTAGTCATAGATCTTTCATAGGGAGAGGAAGACAAACCGATATAAAGAAATAAAAGTTAGGTTTAAACTTAGAAAAATAGGTGTAAATATTAAGGTCACCACAAAGGAGACTAACTATCCTACTCATCAAAATAAAATACAAGAAAAAAAAAATAGAGACTCAGCAGAAACAAAATCAACAACCATAAATAAGAGGAAAAGACAATATATAAATATAAACTACTCAGCACAAAAAACTAAGTGGGAAAAAGAAACTGTCAACAACACACAAGAAAAGACATCAAAATGACAGCACTGATAATTACGCTGAATGTAAATGGACTAAATGCACCAGTAAAGAGACAGAGAGTGGCAGAATGGATTAAAAAACACAATCTGTCTATGTGCTGCCTGCAAAAGTCGCACCTTAGATTTAGGGACACAAACAAACTAAAACTCAAAGGATGGAAAAAAATATATCAAGCAAAAAACAATCAAAAAAGAGCAAGAGTGACAGTATTAATTTCCAACAAAACAGACTTTAAAATTAAATCCACCACAAGGGACAAAGAAGGACACTATATAATGATTAAAGGGACAATATGCCAGGAGGATATAATCATATTAAATTTTTATGCACCCAATGAGAGGGCTTCAAGATACATAAAACAAACTCTTGTTGTTCTTGTTAGGTACTGTTGAGTTGGTTCCGACTGATAGCGACCCTATGTGCAACGGAACGAAACATTGCCTGGTCTTGCACCATCCTTACAATCGTTGTCATGCTTGAGCTCATTGTTGCGGCCACTGTGTCAATCCACCTTGTCAAGGGTGTTCCTCTTTTCCGCTGACCCCGTACTTTGCCAAGCATGATGTCGTTTTCCAGGGACTGATCCCTCCTGACAACATGTCCAAAGTATGTAAGACGCAGTCTCGCCATTCTTGCCTCTAAGGAGTATTCTGGTTGTACACTTCTAAGACATATTTGTTCGTTCTTTTTTCAGTCCATGGTATATTCAATATTCTTTGTCAACACCACAATTCAAAGGTGTCAATTCTTCTTCGGCCTACCTTATACATTGTCCAGCCTTCAAATGCATATGATGCGATTGAAAATACCAGGTCTTGGGTCAGGCGCACCTTAGTCTTCAAGGTGACATCTTTGCTCTTCAACACTTTAAAGAGGTCCTTTGCAGCAGATTTACCCAATGCAATGCATCTTTTGATATCTTGACTCTAACAGCATTGAAAAGTGAGATAGACAGCTCCACAATTATACTAAGAGACTTCAACGCACCACTTTCGGTGAAGGACAGGCCACCCAGAAAGAAGCTCAATAAAGACAAAGATGATCTAAATGCCACAATCAACCAACTTGATCTCACAGACATATACAGAACACTCCACCCAACAGCAGCCAAGTATACTTTCTTTTCTAGTGCACATGGAACATTCTCTAGAATAGACCACATATTAGTTCATAAAGCAAGCCTTAGCAGAATCCAAAACACTGAAATATTACAAAGCATCTTCTCTGACCATAAGGCCATAGAAGTAGATATCAATAACAGAAAAAGCAGGGAAAAAAATCAAACACTTGGAAACTGAACAATACCCTGCTAAAAAACGACTGGGTCATAGAAGACTTTAAGGATGGAATAAAGAAATTCATAGAATCCAATGAGAATGAAAACACTTCCTATCAGAACCTTTGGGACACAGCAAAAGCAGTGCTCCGAGGTCAATTTATAGCAATAAATGCACACATCCAAAAAGAAGAAAGGGCCAAAATCAAAGAATTATCCCTACAACTTGAACAAATAGAAAGAGAGCAACAAAAGAAACACTCAGGCACCAGAGGAAAGCAAATAATAAAAATTAGAGCAGAATTAAATGAAATAGAAAACAATTGAAAGAGTTAACAAGACCAAAAGCTGATTCTTTGAAAAAATTAACAATATTGATAAACCATTGGCCAAACTGACAAAAGAAAAAGAGGAGAGGAAGCAAATAACCTGAATAAGAAATGAGATGGGTGATATTACAACAGACCAAACTGAAATTAAAAGAATCAGATCTGATTACTATGAAAAATTGTACTCTAACAAATTCGAAAACCTAGAAGAAATTGATGAAATCCTAGAAACACACTTCTACCTAAACTAACACAAACAGAGGTAGAACAACTAAATGGACTCATAACAAAAGAAGAGATTCAAAAGGTAATCAAAAAACTCCCAACACACACAAAAAAAAACCCTGGACCAGACGGCTTCACTGCAGAGTTCTACCAAACTTTCAGGGAAGAGTTAACACCACTACTGCTAAAGGTATTTCAGAGCATAGAGAAGGATAGATTACTACCAAACTCATTCTATGAAGCCACCATATCTCTAATACCAAAACCAGGTAAAGACACCAGAAGAAAAGAAAATTATAGACCTGTATCCCTCATGCATGTAGATGCAAAAATTCTCAACAAAATTCTAGCCAATAAGATTCAACAACATATCAAAAAAATCATTCACCATGACCAAGTGGGATTCATACCAGGTACGCAGGGATGGTTCAACATGGGAAAAACAATTAAGGTGATCCATCATATAAATAAAACAAAAGACAAGAGACACATGATTTTATCAATTCATGCAAAAAAGACATTTGACAAAGTCCAACACCCATTCATGATAAAAACACTCAACAAAACAGAAATAGAAGGAAAATTGCTCCATGTAATTAAGAGCATTTATACAAAGCCAACAGCCAAAATCATTCTAAAGTGAGAGTCTGAAAGCATTCCCCTTGAGATCAGGAACCAGACAAGGATGCCCTTGATCTCCACTCTTATTCAACATTGTGCTGGAGGTCATAGCCAGAGAAATTAGGCTAGATAAAAAAAATAAAGGGCATCCATATTGGTAAGGAAGAAGTAAAAGTATCTCTATTTGCAGATGACATAATCTTATATACAGAAAACCCTGAAGAATCCTCAAGAAAACTACTGAAACTAATAGATGTGTTCAGCAGAGTATCAGGATACAGGATAAACATACAAAAATCAGTTGGGTTCCTCTACACCAACAAAAAGAACATTGAAGAGGAAATCACCAAATGAATACCATTTACAGTAACCCCCAAGAAGATAAAATACGTAGGAAAAAATCTTACCAGAGATGTAAAAGTCCTATTCAAAGAAAACTACAAGACACTACCACAAGAAACCAAAAGAGACCTACACAAGTGGAAAAACATACCTTGCTCGTGGATAGGAAGACTTAACATTTTAAAAATTCTACTCTACGAAAAGCAATCTACAGATACAGTGCAATTCTGATTCAAATTCCAATGCATTTTTTACTGAGTTGGAGAAACAAACCAACAACTTCATATGGAAGGAAAAGAAGCCCCAGATAAGTAACGCATTACAGAAAAAGAACAACAAACTGGGAGGCCTCACTCCACCTGATTTTAGAACCTATTGTACCACCACAGTACTAAAAACACCCTGGTACTGGTACAAAAACAGTTACATAGACCAATGGAACAAAATTGAGAATCCAGACATAAATCCATCCACATATGAGCAGCTGATATTTGACAAAGGCCCAAAGTCAGTTAAATGGGGGAAAGATAGCCTGTTTAACAAATGGTGCTGGTATAACTGGATATCCATCTGCAAAAAAATGAAACAAGACCCATACCTCACACCATGCACAAAAACTAATTCAAAATGGATCAAAGGCCTAAATATAAAATATAAAACGATAAAGATCATGGAAGAAAAAAGAGGGACAATGCTAGGAGCCCCAATACATGGCATAAACAGTACACAAAATGTTACTGACAATGCAGAAAAAAAACTAGATAACTGGGAGCTCCTAAAAATCAAACACCTACGGTCATCCAAAGACTTCACCAAAAGAGTAAAAAGATTACCTACAGACTGGGAAAAAGTTTTTAGGTATGACATTTCCAATCAGTGTCTGATCTCTAAAATCTACATGATACTGCAAAAACTCAACTACAGAAAGCCAAATAACCCAATTAAAAAAATGGGCAAAGGATATGGACAGGCACTTCACTAAAGAAGACATTCAGGTAGCTGACAGATACATGAGGAAATGCTCACGATCATTAGCCATTAGAGAAATGTAAATCAAAACTACAATGAGATTCTATCTCACTCCAACAAGGCTGGCATTAATCCAAAAAACACAAAATAGTAAACGTTGGAGAGGCTGTGGAGAGACTGGAACACTTATACACTGCTGGTGGGAATGTAAAATGGTACAACCACTTCAGAAATTGATTTGGTGTTTCCTTAAAAAAACTAGAAATAGAATTACTGTAAGATCCAGCAATCCCACTCCTTGCAATACATCCTAGAGAATTAAGAGCCTTTACACGAACAGACATATGCATACCTATGTTCGTTGCAGCACTGTTTACAACAGCAAAAAGATGGGAGCAACCAAGGTGTCCATCAACAGATGAATGGATAAATAAACTATGGTATATTCACACAATGGAATACCACACATCAATAAAGAATAATGATGAATCTGTGAAACATTTCATAACATGGAGCAATCTGGAAGGCATTATGCTGAGTGAAACTAGTCAATTGCAAAAGGACAAATATTGTATGAGACCACTGTCATAAAAACTGGAGAAATAGTTTAAACAGAGAAGAAAACATTCTTTCATGGTTAAGAGATGGGGAGGGAGGGAGAGAGAGGGGTTTCCACTAATTATACAGTAGAAAAGAATTATTTTAGGTGAAGAGAAAGACAACGCAATACGGGCGAGGACAGCACAACTGGACTAAACTAAAAGTGAAGAAGTTTCCTGGATAAACTGAACGCTTCAAAAGCCAGCATAGCAGGGGCAGGGATTTGGGGACCATGGTTTCAGGGGACATCTAAGTCAATGGGCATAATAAAATCTATTAAGAAAACATTCTGCATCCCACTTTGGAGAGTGGCTTCGGGTGTCTTAAATGCCAGCAAGTGGCCATCTAAGATGCATCTATGGGTCTCAACCCACCTGGAGCAAAGGAGAATGAAGAACACCAAAGACACAAGGTAATTATGAGCCCAAGAGACAGAAAGGGCCACATAAACCAGAGACTAATTAGCCTGAGACCAGAAGAACTAGATGGTGCCCGGCCACAACCAATGACTGCCCTGACAGGGAACACAACAGAGAACCCCTGAGGGAGCAGGAGAGCAATGGGATGCAGACTCCAAATTTTCGTAAAAAGAGCAGACTTAATGGCCTGACTGAGACTAGAAAGACCCCAGAGGTCATAGTCCCCAGACCTTCTGTTAGCCCAAGACAGGGGCCATTCCCAAAGCCAACTCTTCAGACAGGGATTGGACTGGACTATGGGATAGAAAATGATACTGGTGAAGAGTAAGCTTCTTGGATCAAGTAGACACATGAGACTATGTTGGCATCTCCTGTCTGGATGGGAGATGAGAGGGCAGAGGGCGTCAGAAGCTGGCCGAATGGACACGAAAATGGAGAATGGAGGGAAGGAGTATACTGTCTCATTGGGGGAGACCAATTAGGATTATACAGCAAGGTGTATATAAAGTTTTGTATGAGAGACTGAATTGATTTGTAAACTTTCACTTAAAGCACAATAAAAATTTTTTAAAAGATCAGACAATGAATTGCACTGGGCAAATCTGCTGCAAGAAATCTCTTTAAAGTGTTGAAAAGCAAAAATGTCACTTTAAGGACGAAGGTGTGCCTGACCCAAGCCATGGTATTTTTAATCTCCTCATATGCATGTAAAGCAGGGTAACAAATAAGGAAGACCAAAGAACTGATGCCTTTGAATTATGGTGTTGACAAAGAATATTGAATATACCATGGACTTCCAGAGGAATGAACAAATCTCTCTTGGAAGAAGCACCACCAGAATGCTCCTTGGAAGCAAGGATGGTGAGACTTCATCTCACATACTTTGGGGATGTTATCAGAAGGGACCAGTCCCCAGAGAAGGACATCATGTTTGGTAAAAGAGAGTGTCAGTGAAAAAGAGGAAGATCTCAACAAGATGGATTGACAACATGGCCAACAATGGGCTCAAGCATAACAATAATTGTGAGAATGGCACAGGACTGGGCAGTGTTTTGTTCTGTTGCACATAGGGTCGCTATAAGTGGGAACCAACTCCATGACACTTAACAACAACAACACATATATTTTACTATAATTATTTTTTTAAATACACTGTATGGGATTAATGGCAGATTAAACACTGCCAAAGAAAACAGAAATGAATTTGAAAACAACAGAAATAATCCAAACGAAACACAGAGTGAAAAAGAACTTTTTAAAAATGAAAAGCGCATACATGAACTGCGGGACAATTTCAAGTGGCCTAATATATGGGTTTTGAGGGGGATGAAAAACATTTGAAGAATAAATGGCCCAAAACTTTCTAAACTTGAGGAAAACTATAAGCCCTCAGATCCAAGAAGCTCCATGGATCCTATGCACACATACAGAAAGAAAGAGAGAAGAAAAGAAAACACAAACACAGCACATCATAATCAATTTCATCAAATTCAATGATAAAGAGAAAATTTTTAAAGGTTTCCGGAGGAGGGGGCAAGTTATGTACAGAGGAACAAAGGTAAGGATAACATCAGATTTCTCACTGGAAACAATCCAAGTGAAAAGACAGTGCTATAACATTTCAAAGAACTAAAAGAAAAAAAAAAAAAAAACTGTGAGCCTAGAATTCTATATCCAGCAAAAATATTTTTCAAAAATAAAGGTTAAATATAGATCTTTTCAGACATACAAAAGCCGAAAGAATTCATCACCAGCAAGCATGCACTACAAGAAATGTTCAAGGAAGTCCTTCAGGCAGAAGGAAAATGATGCTGGATGAAAAGTGGGATCTACACGAAGGAATGAAAAGCACCAGAAATTGTAACTACAAGGATAAATATATAATATTTTTTCCTATTTAAAACTCTTAAAATGCTAATTCCACACACGTCTGTCAGTTTGTCATACTGTGGTGGTTTGTGTTGCTGTGATGCTGGAAGCTATGCCAGACGAGTTGTGGAATCACATCAAGGACATCATACATGAAAAAAGCAAAAGGCCACTAAAAAGGCAGGAAAGAAAGAAAAGACCAAAATGGATGTCAGAAGAGACTCTGAAACTTGCTCTTGAACGTTAGTAAAGCGAATGGAAAAAATGATGACGTAAAAGAGAGGAACAGAAGATTTCAAAGGGCAGCTCGAGAAGACAAACTATTATAATGAAATGTGCAAAGACCTGGAGTTAGAAAAACAAAAGGGAAGAACACGCTCTGCATTTCTCAAGCTGAAAGAACTGAAGAAAAAATTCAAGCCAAGAGTTGCAATTATGAAGGATTTTACTGGGAAAATATTAAACAATGCAGGAGGCATCAAAAGAAGATGGAAGGAATACACAAAGTCACTGTACCAGAAAGAACTGGTTGACATGCAACCAATTCAGGAGGTAGCATATGATCAAGAACCGATGGTACTGAAGGAAAAGGTCCAAGCTGCACTGAAAAGAATGGAGAAAAACAAAGCTCCGGGACTCGCTGAATACCGATTGAGACATTTCAACAAACGGAAAGCACTCATTGCAGCACTGAAAGCACTCATTCATCTATGTCAAGAAATTTGGAAGACAGCTCCTTGGCTAACGGGCTGGAAGAGATCCATATTTATGCCCGTTCCAAAGTAAGGTGATCCAGCAGAATGAATCCAGCAGAATGAAACAATACCATTAAAATCACACACAAGGAAAATTTTGCTGAAGATCATTCAAAAGTGGTTGCAGCAGTACAACAACAGGGAACTGCCAGAAATTCAGGCCAGATTCAGAAGGTGATGTGGAATGAGGGATATCATTGCTGACGCCAAATATATCTTGGCTGAAAACAGAGAATTCCAGAAAGACGTTTATTTGTGTTTTATTGACTATGTAAAGGCATTCAACTGCGTGGACCATAAGAAATTATGGATAACATTGCAAAGAATGGGAATTCCAGAACACTTAATTATGCTCATGAGGAACCTGTACATGGACCAAGAGGCAGTCATTCAAACAGAACAGGGGGATACTATGTGGTTTAAAGTGAGGAAAGGTGTCCGTCAGGGTTGTAACATTTCACCATAGTTATTCAATCTTTATGCTAAGGAAATAATTTGAGAAGCTGGACTATATGAAGAAGAACGGGGCATGAGGATTGGTCAAAGACTCATTAACAACCTGCGACATGCAGATGACACAACCTTGCTTGCTGAAAGTGAAGAGGACTTGAAGCGCTTACTGATAAAGATCAAAGACTACAGCCTTCAGTATGGATTGCACCTCAACACAAAGAAAACAAAAATCCTCACGACTGGACCAATAAGCAACATCGTGATAAACACACAATAGACTGAAATTCTCAAGGATTTCATTTTGTTTGGATCCACAATCAACACCCATGGAAGTAACAGTCAAGAAATCAAACGACTCATCGCACTGGGCAAATCTGCTGCAAAAGACCTTTTTAAAAGTGTTAAAAAGCAAAGATGTCACTTTAAGGACTAAGGTACACCTGACCCAAGCCGTGGTATTTTCAAACACCTCCTATGCAAGCGAAAGCTGGACAATGAATAAGGAAGACCAAAGAAGAATTGATGCCTTTGAACTACGGTGTTGGCGAAGAATACTGAATACACCACAGGCTGCCAGAAGAACAAACAAATCTGTCTTGGAAGAAGTACAGCCAGAATGCTTCTTAGAAGTGAGGATGGTGAGACTTAGTTTCACATATTTTGGACATGTTATCAGGAGGGATCAGTCCCTGGAGAAGGACATCATGCTTGGTAAAGAAAAGGGTCAGCAAAAAAGAGGAAGATCCTCAACAATATGGATTGACACAGTGGCTGTGACAATGGGCTCAAGTATAATGGTTTTGAGGATAGCGCAGCAGGATGGCATGTTTCTTTCCATTACGCACAGTGTTGCTGTAAGTCTGAACCAACTTGACAGCACCTAACAACAACAAGAACAACAATCAAAAACTAGTTGAAAAAGAAAAACTGTTTAAAAAAAATTTTATTGTAGGGTTTATAACATATATAAATGTAAAGTGCACGATAATAATAGCATAAAGGCTATGACTAGAGAAATGAAGTATACTATAAGGTTCTTATACCATTATACGTGAAGTGGTATAATATCACCTTACGCTCAAGATATATCCTATAAACCTTAAAGCAACCACTAAAATAACAAAGTGCTAGAGCTAATAAGCCAACAAAGGAGACAAAATAGATTCATGAAAAATATTCAGTTGATCCAAAAGAAGGCATAAAAAGGGAGAGAACAAAGAATAAATGGGATACATAGAAATCAAATAGAAAGATGATTGGTTAAAATCCAATCATACCAATAATCACATCAAATGAAAATCATCTAAATATCCCAGTTAAAAGGCCATAAAACAAGTCTTAATAAATTATTTAAAATGATTCAAGTTATATAAAGTGTGTTTTCTGACTATAATGAATTAAATTAGAAATCAATAACAGAAAGATACCTGGAAATCCCCAAATATTTGGAAAGAAAATAACACACTTCTTAATAACCCATGGATCACAGAAGAAATCAAAAGGGAACATAGAGAATATTTTGAACACAACATATCAGATGTGTAGAATGCCATTAAAGCAGCACTTAGCGGGAAATTTATAGCTCTAAATGACTATGTTAGAAAAGAAGAAAGAGCTCAGCTTCCACCTTAAATTATAAAAAGAAGAGCAAATGAAACCCAAAGTAAGCAGAAGAAAAGAAATAACATAGATCCCAGTGGAAGTCGATGGAATGGAAACTGAAAAACGTTGAGAAAAATCAAATCAAAAGCTGGTTATTTGAGAAGCTCAATAGAACTGATATAATTCCAGCCACACTAATCAAGAAAAAAACTTTTGAAAGAAGACACGAATTACCAATATCAGAAATACGAGAGACAACATCACTACAGACCCTACAGATATTAAAAAGATAATAAGAAGATATTAGGAACAACTTTATGCCAATGAATCCAATAATTTGGATACAATGAAAAAACTCCTGAAAGACACAAACTATCAAAGCTTACTCAAGAAGAAAGAGTGCTATATCTACAAATGAAATTGAAATTATACTTGAAAACTCTAGTTAAAACTTTCCCACAAGAAATCCTGCTTTAAGGGAGAGCTCACTTCTTGGTGTAAGACAGGCCTCTGAGTGTCTTGCGAATGTCCCTGGGAGGCTTGGCTTAAGCTCACGTATCAGCATGAGCAGACACGGTGGGAAGCCTGTGAGGTGCACAGGGGAGGGCCAGAAAGCAATGGCAGGGTGCTGTGTAAGCTGCCGTCTTAGAAGTGCTGAGATCAAAGGAACCAAAAGGTACACAAAATGTACCGCCAGCATAAAGGAAATGACCGTGCAAAGCTCTGTCTACGCGTGCGCTTGTGTGCATGATCATGAGTGTGCTTAGGCATGTGAGTTTTGCGGGTGTGCGTGGGTTGCTATGAGTCGGAATCGACTCGACGGCAAGCGTTTTGGTTTTGGTTTTTTTGTGGGTGCACATGTGCACATGTGTGCATGTGTGTGTGTGCATGTGTGCACACATGTATGTGAGACTGAAGTGTACTCAGAAAGCAAGTCTCTCTCGAGGCCAAGGCCAATGTGGGGACCTAGAACTCATCAAGTGAATCCAGAGACATGTGGCCACCCGGGGAGAACATCCTATTCACCAGGAGCCTGACAGTCACATCTAGGCTGCTGTAGACAAAATCTAAGTGAGGTCTCTGGGGTCAGCAGCCCTTGACTCATCCCCAAGCTAATCCTCAAAAAAACAGACCAGGCAGCTGAGTACCCGGCGCGCAGCACAGGCTGGAAGGATGGACTCACTGGGGCCAACGGGAGACGAAGACAGAGAACGGACAGGCTGAAGAGAGAACAGAGCGGGTGAGCCGCCAGGGCCGCCTGCCATTGTCACAGCTGGACTGCACCCCAGGCCCACAGGGAAGGCATCTGGGCTCACAAGAAGAGACACACACGCGTGTCTGTATGAGGGCACATCCTCAAACACGCTCACATATGTCTATGTGTAGACACATCCACAAACATACGCACGTGTGTCTACGTGTGGACTAGTCTGCAAACACGCACACACGTGTCTGTGTGTGGACATGTCTGCAAACGCATGCACATGTGTGTCTGTGTGTGGACACGTCTGCAAACATGTGCACACAGGTGGACAGCAACTACCTGAGTTACGTGGTCTGTCCGAAACACGAATGCTTCACTCGGCAGACCTCACCAGTCCTGTGTCTATGGTCTCTCCTTGATGCTCACGTGCCCCTCCATATCTGCACCTCCCACACAGTACAAGCCCCCCTGTTGGCCCCTCAGCTCCCAGACTGGATGAGCTGCAGACAGGAACACGTCTCACTCAGCCCTGTGTCCTCAGAGCCTCCACATGGTCAGGTTCTTGTGAAAATGTGAGTCAGGGAGGTAGCGGAAGGAGGATCTGAGGCACAGGGAAGACATTCACAAGGCCTGAGGGGGTCTCAGTGCAGGGGCCACAGGGCAGGTGTGTAGGTGAGAAGATGACCACTCTGAAAACATTCTCCTCGCCCACCCATTCTTGTCCCGGCCAGGTCTGTGGCTGCAGACCTTGGCAGCTTCCATGACTGCAACTATGAAGACTAGACTGGAAGTGCCACAAGTGCAAAGCCTTTGCCCTGCTCCCACCACCGTGTGCCCTGCATTCTGATGCAAGCTGACATTTAGCTGGTAGCACCCAGGTATTTGCAGAAGAGAGAACAACACTTAAAGTTCGGTTACCTCTGGAGACCCTGAAAGCAAAGGGTTATCAAGGGACAGATGCTGACAGCATAGGACTTCCCACCAGAGTGAGAGGGACCCAAGCAGATATACTATGCACCTGCACGAGGTGGCCTGCCCACTGGTGCAGGGAAACACTCACTGGGCACAATGGTGTTCTCCTCTGGGGGGCCCATCAGTGTCACTGGGATCAGTACGGCAGCACTTGGCTCCAGGGGTTGATTGCCCATCCGCGTGACATTCCGCTGGTTGTCTGCATCCTCTGGTTGTTCCACCACCTTCTGGAGACAGGTGCTGGGCAGTGCATGCACAGGGCCCGCCCCCAGCAGCCCACTGGCCTCCACTTCACAGCGCAGCTCCCTGCAACCAAAATGCACGTGCGAAATCAGCACAGCCCAGACCCCTATTCAGCCTGTAAAGCCTCACCCTTTAACCCTGCGCAGACCAAGTAAATCCATGCACCACCTTCCCTGCGTATTTCTGTGATTTGGGGTCTGGCAGGCAGGGATGGGACTGGCTCACCTGTCTGTCCCTGAAACAATGCCAAGCAAGGTTAGCATCATGGTATATGTGGCACAGAACCATTTGCAGAAAGAAAAAGCCTGGAGCAGAACATTCCCTAAGCCACCCCACCAAGGCCTGCTAGGCCAGAGAGGCCAGCACAGAGCTGTGCACACGTGAAGGCACAGCTGGACGTCCTGTGCCTGCCCCCCAGCCATGTGTGCTGAGTGGTATGTGGAAACAGAGGGATCCAATTACCCAAGGCTCTCACCGAGACCCAGGGAGTGGGCAATGCAGCTTGGGTCCTCTTGGTCACAGCCACCTCACAGCCTGGCCATCAGCCTCTGGGTCTCCTGCTTCTCCCTCTTTCACAGCGCTGCCATTTCCATTCCCCTGACCCCCTTGTTCCGCCCTCTCCCAACTTTCACAAGTCAGAATGTCCCCAATCTATGCCACAATTCCCCCCAAGCCTCTCTCCCGCAGGTCCCTTCAAACACTGGCAGCCGCTTCCTGACAATGTAGTCCTTGGACCCTCACACGTCAGCTCTGCGTGGTGGGGCTGCCACCCACTCCACAGACAGGGCACCAGTGCCCACGCCCCCAGCACCCAACCACCCCGTCACTCACTTGGGCTGGTGGTTCCGGAGCTCCTTGTCCCTGTCCTTGTCCTTGTCCAGATTCTCACTCTCCTTCTCCACAGCTTCCTTCTCCAGAGAGTCATGCTTGGACAGCACCTTGTGCCGGGCCCTATGCCGCCGAGCCGGTTCCTCCGTGCTATCAGCCTCCCTGGGGGCAGCACGGGGGCCTCCGCGGTGCCGCGCTCGCCGCTCGCCCTTGGCTCCGGTGCCCTCCCGGGCCTGGTCCAGCACGTGCCGGTGGGCGTGGTGACGCCGGGGCTCCTTCTCAGTTGCCTCTTCTGGGGAGCCTCGCCGATGGTGGCGCCGGCCACTGCCCTCAAGGCCTGGGCCTCGGGGCCGCTCACTCCGGCCTTCTCGGGGGCCTGTGGGCTCCTTGCTGCGGCTGCGGTGTGACCGGGGTCGCTCCTCCCGGCCCCCCAGCTCCCCGTTCTCAGCCTTGGGAGCCTCAGGTCTGTCCTGCTCAGCACCGGCCACTGTGGGGACTGGGGTCTTATCCTTGTCACGGTGGCGGTGGTGCCGTCGGGACAGGTCAGGGCCCTCGGCAGCAAGGCCTGACGGCGGGCGGGCAGGCTCAGAGGGCTCAAAGCCCTCCCGAGGTGCCTCACGGCCAGGCTCCACCACTAGGGGCCGGTCCAGGTGTGTCTTCATGTCAGGTCGCAGGTGGCGTGTGGCGGCGAAGCGCAGTCGCTCCTCAGGGTCCATCTCACTGTACAGTGCCTCACAGCTGGCCCGCAGGTTCTGCAGCCGCAGCTGGCTGGCCCGTTGCTCCCACACTGACCGTGCCTTGGCTGAGTTCTGCTGCCTCCTGGGGAGAGAGGTAGAGGTGAGCACCTGCCCCTGTCTGCCTGATCCCCCACCTGTCTGCCTCATGAAGGGACAGCCACAGATGGACACACAGCAATGGAGAGATGGCAGAGTTGACACCAGGGGGAACAGGGGAGCCCTTGAGAACCCTCCTCAGGGTGCAGAGGATCAGGGCAGGACTAGGAGAGGCAAGAGGGCTGTGAGTGAGGGATCAGAGAGTAGTGGGTCCCGGTGTGGAGAGAACAGTAGCCAGGATGGGGAAGGTAATTTTCTCAGGGCAAACATGGGCTGAGGCAGCTCCCGGCACTGGTCAGCCCTAATGTTTGTTCCCACAGGAGCCCAGAAGTCAGGGCTGGTGTCACCAAGCTTCCTGCTCCTGGCTGCAGCACCAGGCGTGGCCCCCTCAGCACATGGCACAGGGAGTCCTGTGCCCTCTGCTCATTGCTGACTCCCAGGCAGGCAGCCTGGCCCATCACCCACCTTGGCCACGCTGAACGCTTGTCAAGGCCAGGCTCCCCCTCAGTCCCGAAAGCCCCTGTGCCCAGCATGGTGGCATCGTCTGTAGGTCACTCACACAGTAGATGTGCTGAGCCATAGGCCTCAGCCCTTACAACCTCAGGAAACTCATGGATTCACCAGTTTCTCAGGCCCCCAGGACAGTGATGCGGCCAGAAGCAGACGTGGGGGGAAGGGAGGAGCCCCACGTGCCCTAGGGAGGCCAGTCCTCCCTGGCCTGCACAGACAGAGTTGCTGGGGCGGGAAGGGCTGAGCCCTGCAGCGGATGGATCCCACCCTGCCCTGATGGGGGACATCCACTCCAGAAGGGGACAGCTGCTTTGGGCAGCACCCGTGAGTTATCAGCAAGCAGAGAAGGATGTCGGTCCCTCACCAAGGAGCCCAGGGGTGAGTGGGCTATGTGCAGGCAGCAGCTGCTGCCCCAGACATCCCCCGCCTCCTTGGACACTCAAGGCTGTGCTGCTTCCAGTCAGAGGGCACCCTACAACAGGACCCTTGCCTTGCTGGGACCAAAAATAGGGTTTGACTCTGAGCCATGCATAGATGCCAATGGGAAAGGGTATTTCCAGGCATGGGGGCCCCAAGGATCGGCAGTGGCCACATAGCCTCAGGTCTTAATCACCCAAAAGCCAGCAATGGGCCTGGACGGTGGGCAGTGCAGGCAACTGGGGCTGGGGTCTGTGTGTGTGGCCAGGTGGGCACACACGCACAGCACTGCCCCCCGTCCCAGGTCAGCTCGCCCTCTTCCAGGGACAGTACAATACGAGAGCTCGGCCGTCAGCTGGGTAGAAGGTTCGGAGGCTGCAGGCACCTCAGTCCTCCCTAAAAAAAGGAGCAAGTAATGGACATGACACTGAGCAGTCTGGACAAGGGCAGCTGGTCCCTCCATGTCTCCATCTCCCAGTCCCCCCGTCCCCGTCAGGTCCGTACACGCCCTGTCCCTGGTGTTCCCATCCCCGCGTTCTCATTTCCTTACCATTGGGTCTGTCCACACCCCATCCCCGCATCCCCATCTTCTCCCCATCAGGGTCCATCCACACTCCGTCCCTGGGTTCCCATCCCCATGTCCCTGTCCCTGTGTCTCTGCATCCTCTCCATCAGGGACCCTCCATGTCCCCATCCCCACAACCCTGTCGTCATCTGCACACGCAGCCTTGGACTGCCTCTGTCCTGGCCCTATATGACACGGAGGCCCGGGTTTGGGCTCAGGAAGCCACACTCGTCTCTCACACTCTCTTCCTGGCCTCCAAGCTGGCCAGCAGCACGAGCACATGTGAGTGAGGCAGGAGCCACTTTGGCTCCAGCCGCATCTGTGGTATCTCTAACCAAAGAACTTATGCAAAGGCTTACTTTTCAGGCCCTGGGGCACAGGCCCTGGCTGCAGGGCAGCTCTATAATATGGGAGGACTCAGAGAGCCTTTGAGGGCCTGGGGGCAGCCCCGCCCTGGTTCTGGGCTCAGATAACTGGTCACTGTAACGGCTGAGGCCACAAAGTAGCACCCGGCGTATCACCACTGACACCCACATCTACCTCATTCCACTGTGTGAGCCAACCTGTCAGCCTCTGGGGTACAGAAAACTCCCCACTGACTGCCATGAAGCTAAAGGTTCAGGGTGCAGGAGCCCCCACCATCCCTCACCTGAACCTGGAATGGACCTTTGTCGGGAGTTTGACTGTACCCAACCTCACAGCCCCGCAAAGGACTTGGCTCACCCTCAGGAGAAGCCCTGGCTTGCATGGCTCTGCCTTGACCTCTAGCCAGTCTAAAGCCAGCCTTGCACCCAGATAGCAGATCCACCTGACCTAGAGCTAGGGTGTCCTGGGGAGCCCTCCAAGTTAGGAGGCGGGCAGCGAGGACCCCACAAGCGCCCCTGGGAACCACTAGCAGTCGCTCTCTGCTACCACCCGCTCTCTGAAGCCCTGTTGTCCAAGCTGACATTCAATGCCGCATGGACCCAGGGAGAGAGTGCTGCTCAAGCAGGCAGCTCAGGAGAAGCAGAAGCACTCAAGACCCAGAGCAAGGGCACATGGGACAAACAACAGACACTCAGACAGAAACCAAGGGTCTGGCTCAGACTGGCCTGAGGCCAGGCCAGGAGCAAGAACAGTGGCCCGCTCTCCCGCCCGGCCACAGGGAGGCCTCCCGAGAGCTGCCCATGAAGCGATGACTTGAGGGGCAAGCAGAGTTAGGAGTGGAGGGTGTTGGCGTGTAGTTATCATGAAGCCATGGGTGGAATATTGTAACAGAGCGACTCACGGTGAGTTTACGCTGGAGACGGATGAGCTGCGAGATACAGTACCTCGAGTTTGCTTTACAAAACTGCACATGCAAGAAACAGAACAAAACAAAAGTGAGAAACCAGAGAGAGCGCTGAGAGACACAAGAGGGCTGGCGCGGGCACAGCAGCATCCGTGTGCGTCCTGTTGGGCAGTGCGCCAGCCGTGTCCTCTAGGCAAGAGACATCGAGAGGAAAAAGCAAGTGCTTTTCTTCCTGCCTACCCAGAACGGGAGACTGAGGTGAGCACAAGCGGATCCCGCAAGTGGCCAGAAAATGAGTGATTCCCTCAGAGGCCGTCTTCCTCCACACATGCCCACATCTCCTACAGTTCCAAATACAGGCACATGTGTGTGCCCACATGCCGGGGTGTGCATGTATGCACTCACAGAGCTCCAGGCCTGCCTCCTGCCAGGCTGGGACCACTGACCCTGTGGCACCGAGGTAACCCCTCTCCTGGCCTTCACAGAAGTACAGAGGAGGCTAGCTCAGGAGCTAGGGTGTCCTTACCTGTAGCACTTCCCTGCCCTGCTGCGTGGCCCAGGGTTCCTTGTAGAGTACCAGACCCATTGTCCCAACCAGCACAACTCACCAGGAAGCCAGACAGATGCCAGGGCCCGAGTAGCTGCTGCCGGCCCTGGGAGTCTCATCCCAACACAGGCAACAGATTGCGGCATGAAAAGGGGCACTGCCCCACCCCACATGCCTGGGACACAGGCTTCACCCTGTGCCTTCACCTGTGGGGCTGATTCCCACGGTGTTGCCAGTCAAATCAGACTGACTGCAACACTGGACTAAGGAGGAAGACTAAGGAGACCCCAGCCAGCCTAAAGGGAGAGCAGAACAGGAGCCCCAAGGGCCAATGCCAAGGTGCACCCAGGCTGCCCCAAGCTGGCTGCTCTGTCTCACGTGTGAGGTAGAAACGGGATGAGCTGGTGCCTCACCTGGAGCCCACTGAGGGGGGTACCTAGAGACCCCTGGGGAACCCCATTTCCAAAAGTAAGGAACTACCCTTTCCTGTGTAAGAACCAGTGTGGTGGTGAGGCCAGCAGTGGGCATCGAAGATACCTGTGCTGGCGGGGGGTGGGGGGTACACATTTACAGACTGGCCGTTGCAGCAGCAGGTCAGGACAGCCCAGGCCTCTCGAGGCCAAGAGGACAGGAGTAAAGGTGGACTCCTCAGGGCACCTGCTCCTGAAAGACAGATGCTCCGAGCAAGGACAAGAAGCAAGTGGAGGAAGGGCTCAGGCTCCCTTCCAGTGAGATGGCTGCACCTGGCTCTTCCTCTCCTCTCAGGAGTCTCAGGCTAACGGAAGGAGCCTCCCTGGGCACACCCTGGGAATCGGGCAGCTCCAGCCTCCGAGAACATCAGAGAAGGCCAATGCCAAACAAACCCACAGCCCATGTGAGCCGGGAGCTGGGCAGATCAAACATCACCTGTTGTTCCTCAATGGCAGATCCCACCCAGCCCAAGAGCTCTCGTGACAGCGGCCTGAAGGTACATCTGCCAGTCACCACCAACCCGGGAACAGGTGGCCAAATTAAATCCACTAAATGACTAACCAACCAAATAAATGAATTGTCCAGACAACTGACCAACTAAACAATAAGCCTTGAACATGCCAGCAGCTGGCCAAGCAGCCACTGCTGAGTCCACGGCTTTCCCCAGGCCCTCCCAGCCTCACCACCCCAGG
Source organism: Elephas maximus indicus (assembly GCF_024166365.1). Classification (NCBI taxonomy): domain Eukaryota; kingdom Metazoa; phylum Chordata; class Mammalia; order Proboscidea; family Elephantidae; genus Elephas; species Elephas maximus. Next base: position 188,933 of record NC_064827.1, read on the forward strand.
CCCTCCACTAGCTTCCTCTCCCTAGAGGCCAGCGCTTCCTGCCTGGCTTAGAGATAGGGCGAAAGCCCTCTGCAAACTCTTTCCTAGGAAACACGCCTCTCCCCAACAACCGCCAGGCAGGAAGAGGGTTGCTACACACACCCACACTTACACACGCACACATATTCACACACTCACACGCACATACGTGCACACACACACTCAAACTCACACTTACACTGACACAGCCTCACATTCACACACACTCACATCGTCCCACACATGCACACACTCACTCATACCCCCCACACATCCATACACATCGACGTACCAATGTACTCGTATCCATAACATGCACGCTCACATGCTCACACATATTTACACAGTCTCTCACGTGCACATTCTCTCCCAACATGTGCAGTGGGCACATACAAAACACAAGTGCCTAGCAATTTATTTGTGTCAGCAGTGCACACATATGCACATGTGCTCCTGTCACAAACATCACCCACAGACGTGCTGATGGTTGTTGCTGGCACTGTGGCCACTGTGCTCACAGAAAGGGAGAGGCCTGCTGCAAAGCTGGGGGCATCAACCAGCACGGCAAAGGGCGGTGTGTGGGGCAGTGGGTATGGAGCCCACCATGCCCAGTGAACCTTGAAGTCAGAGCCCACAGCTCTGGGGCTGGATTCAGCCTGGCCCAGAGCACAGACTCTAACAGGAGAAGGGTGTCTGTGTTCTTCCACAGTCCACCCTGAGGCCAGGCCTTGGGCCAGACTTTCATGCCTCCTCCATACCTCTCATTCCCCAGAAGACCTTTCCCCATCCCACTGTGGGCCTTAGCTCTGAACAGGGAGCCCCACATGGAAGCCCCAGACCCACCCTCATCTCTTCCCACTACAGAGCATCACCTTGGCCTTCCCTTTCCAGCCTGTCCCAATACCAAACCCTGGCAAGACATTTTTAAAGCTGCTTAAGTCCCTTGGGCCACTAAGGCACCACTGATAGTCCCTCAGCTCAAAAGATACACTCTAGAAGAGCCTTGTGTAACACACACTGTGACTGTCTTAGACTGCTACTCACCCCAAACCAACGTCAGGGTGAGGTGGGGGCCAGGGCTCACAAGGGGGGAAAGCCCAGTCCTGCTGGGCCCTTCCAGGTACCTGTCCATGGAACCGAATGTCCACAATGAGCCCAATGCCCACCTCGACATAAGCCTTGGCTTTGCGCCCCTGCCCCAGCACAGGCTGCCCTGGTGGGCCCTTTGTGCAGAGGCTCCTGTGGGCAAGGAGAGCTGGGATTCATTCACAGCTTCCAGGGAAGGGCTCCAGCCAAGGGGCCCTCTGAAGAAGCCTCCAGAAGAAGGACCCTGGGGACGCCTAGCCCCAGCCCCACCACATGCTCCCAAGAGCCTTACGCTGCAATGGAGATGTTTGCGGCAGACATGGGGCTGACTTCAGCCACTTCTTTGGCCTTTTGCAGAGCAAGCTTCTGATTGGCTGCTTCTTCCATCTCCTCTTCATCCTGTTGGATCACAGAAACCTCCAGTTACACCTCAGAGTCTGGTGTCTGCCCCACCAACCTCACCTCTTCTCCTGGACCTCTGTCCTTGTTGCCTTCCATACTGGTGTGGTAGCTCCTGCGGTCACAGGCTGCCCACAGCCATTCAAACAGCTCACAGAGCCCCAGCCCCACTGAGGCTCTCTGCAGCCTTGTGGCCTACATGCCTTTGCTGGTGCTCTGGGTGAAGTTCCAAGGCTCCTTCCTTAACACTATCTCCTTACCAGGTATATCTCCCAGGCCCCAGCTGATGTTCACAGCCCATGACCACAAACCTGTGCTTCTGCCCAACCTCCTTCCCTGGCTCTAGCCCCAGGTACCCAACTGCTTGACTATCCCACAGTGCCTCAGACTCTTCAGTCAAACCCCAAACTCATCACTCCTTTCCTTCCACCTGCTCCCTAAAAGCACCTGCGGATGCCTTCATCTACCAGGTAGCTGCAGCAAAGGGAGCAGAAGCAAAGGGAGGGCGCCCTGCAGAGACCACTAGGTGCAGGCTGGCCACAGGCACTCATATGGGCCATGCCTCTACATGGAGTGCTGCCCCCCAGCAATGTTCTCCTGGGTTACGCCACACCTGCACCCACACCTGCATTGCTAGTTGCTGCAGATGGTCTGAACTGCCTTCCTAGGGATGGCTGAGTCCATCTCAGTCCCAGAACATGGAAGGGCTGAGAGCCTTGGACAGTGCTGGTGGGCAGATATGCACAGGTGGGGATGCCCACACATGCAGACACCTGCACAGCTGTGTGCAGGGCAGGAGCACACAGAGAGGTTACACACAGATGTGCCCAGGTAGACAGCACACACGGGGATATTTGGGACGTGGGCAGCAACTTCCTTCAACACCCTGAGAGGGTCTAGCCTGGGCACATGAAACCAAGCTCAGAGCTACCCTCTCAGCTGGGCAGAGACCAACCCAGAGCCAACTGAGTCACTAGTTCTCGAATGAAACCTGAGAGCAGCCTAGCTGCACTGTGATTAGGGCCACAGGGGTGCAGGTGACGAGGTGGCGGCAGCTGTGTCCTCTGGAGGGAAATCACAGAGCAGATTGTGTAACCACAGCCCCCCCGCCTCACTGCAGCTCAGGGATGAAAGACTAGTGGTGGCACCCACTGGGCAGTGTCAGGCGCCCACTGGGCAGTGTCAGGCAGAGGCTCTCCTGCTGAGCCTCTAGCAGAAGCACAAAGAGGTGGAGACAGCGGCAGCCAGGCTGCTCCTGAGGCCCCACTGGGTCACACTGGGGAGGCATAGCCCATGGACTGCTAGAGTCCAGCTGCCCAGGATGACCCACAGGTGTCCCCTCTCACCCAAGGATGTGCACAGATGTCCCCTCCCCACCTGGGGCAGCCCATGATGTCCCCTCCTGCCCAGCATGGCCCACAGGTGTCCCCTCCCACTCCAGGACTCACAGGGGTGTTGCTTCTCTGACGTTTACGGGCTGTACAGCTGGAAGTTTCCTAAAGCCCACCTGTCCATTCCTCTCATTTTTTTGTGCGACACTCCCCCACATCACACCCACACCAACCAAAGCCTTTCATGCCTCCCACTCCCGCAACCAGATGGCCCCTGCTCTCACTTCTCCAGCTGCATCTCTTGCCAGCCCCTTTGGCTCCCCACACTCCATCTTGCCTATTTAGGTGACTCTTCCTAGGTAGTGACTTTTTGGGAGTCAGCCTGCCTGGCACAGAGTCTCTCCAAGCTTCCTAGGATATATTCCTTGCACCCCTGAGTGGCATCTTAACCTTTGCCTGTCCAGGACCTCTGCCTGGACAGTGGTCATATAAGGCCTTCACCCAGGGCCTGGCTCTTCTCATAGTCCTGCAGCTTCACCCCTACCATGTGAACCTACCCCCACCCCCAACACCTGAAATCAGGTGGCTTCCTTATGGTGTGGACCTGACCCCATCCCCCCACACCCAGGGGCTGCAGGTGACTTTCCTACCTACATACCTTAGTTAGCTCCTGGGCGTTGGCGAGGTTGTCCACTGCAATAGCCAGGAAGACGTTCAGCAGAGTGTCTAGTTGGCTCCAGCTAAGGAAGGGAACTTCTGCCAGTGGTGTATCTAGGATATTGCACCAGCCCTGGGCTCATGGCACCACTGAACAGTTTCTATTAACCCAATAAGGCCCAATGTTCTTGTTCAAGCATGGTAAAGAGTTAATTACAAGATTAACAAGCTTGACTTGTATTTTTGGGCTGATATTATGGTAAAGTTATCTAAAAGAAGAGTGTCAGATGTTTGGACGGGTGCAATTTCAACGTTTGCCACAAGTGCCATTTTCTGTAGATATACTGCTGGCCATACCAGGTTAATAGAAACTGCTCAGTGGCACCACACACCCAGGGTTGGCGTAATACCTGTCATTCCTGCCATAACTTGGTTACACTTCTGCTTGGGCAGACACCCTCCCACACAGCTAAGCCACTGCTTTCCCTGTGGAAAATGGGGTCTTCATTGCCCGATCCCCACTAAGCCAGGGGTCTCCAGGCTGTGGAAAATTCCACTGCCTCAAGCAGTTTGTTTGGCATGCCCGTAGCTCTACATTAGAACACTGATTCCTTTGCTTGGCACACCCTGTAGCTTTACATTAGAATCCTGGTTTCCCTCTCTTTAACTGCTGCCCCAAAACTAGAGGAAATTGGTTTAGGCACCATGTTGACATTCAGGATAACCTTTTAGTTTATTAAATTCCTCAGCCACTGTAACCTCCCCACCTCTGGGTGGAGTCTAACCGCCATTTTCTGAACATGCGATGCATGAAGTTACATATAAACCCCATTGCGCCTGCGTAGTATGATTGAGAATGTTGCTGATGTAACTCGTATGAACGTCCTACTTGTAAACTCCTTAAAAGTAACATTTCCCCTCGCCCCTGCTGAGCAGTCTTGGCAGTGGCAACCGTGACTGACTCCTTTTCTTGTGCAATGAAATAAAAGCGCCTTTCTACTCGCCCATCTTGGTCTCTCTTTTATTAGCTGAGACGAGTCATGCCAAGCAGAGCCTGGGGTTTGCACCCGGCAACATTTATGCAAAGCCGGCCAGGAGTCATCTGCTCAGTCCAGAGGTGGATCAGACAACAGACCAGCTCCCATATCTGGTACCACCAGGAGATTTCTCCTGGAGACCTTGGAGCAGCCCTGAAAGTTGATCCACCTTAGACCCAATGGTGACTCTGTGGGAGACATGAAATGTGCCTGGGTTATTTGGTAAGTACCTAGGTAAGGCCTTAGAAGAGTCCCAAGAAGCAGGAGGAATTGATTGAGGCTGTAAAAGGTTCTAGGTATCTGTTATTAGGTTGGTGCACTGAACTAGGTTGTGTGAGTGTGTAAGGCATATGTGTGTGCCCAGGGAACTGGGAATATTCAAGGGACCCCCAACTGCAGCCCCTTAGGATGCATCCTTATGAACTGGAAATATTTTGGGCTAATCCCCATGAAAAAGACGAAAATTATTTTCCTTTGCAACACTGCCTGGCCATGGTATAAATCAGCACATGGAGGGGAATGGCTAGAAAATGGGTCTCTAAATTACAATACTATCCTCCAACTTGATCTTTTCTATACTCACAAGGGTAAATGGGATGAAAAACACTATGTGGAAGCCTTTATGATTCTATATTGGGACAAGGGATTGCAGAAGAAATGTAAAGTTCTAGTCCAGAAAGAGGCAGGAGGATCGCAACTACCAGTCCTCGCTCTGATGCTGAGGAAGAATCCTTGTTGCTGTTGCATGCTGGTATCACCGCCCCCTTATGCTTCCATTCCAGGAGAAGGAGCTGCACTGGCAACGATTCCTGTCACTAAACCCTCTCTGTCTCTATATCCACCCCTCCTAAACCCTTCCACTCTGGCATTGGGCTCACCACCAGAATGGTCTTTAGGTGCCCAAATTTGGTGACAAGGGAAAACAAAAGTAAAACAAGGGTGACCAATTCTTGGGATAGCCATAGCACAGCCAAGCCCAGGGGCATGTGCCCCCCTCCAACAAGTCCTGGCAGGAGATGCCGGCATGGTCTTTTTTAACAGGTGATCTTTATAACTGGAAAAACCATTGTCCCAGGTATTGGGAAGACCCTAAGAGAACAGAGGACCCTGCCTGGGATCAGAATACAGCTGAGGGATGGACCTGCCTTGCTTAGCATAGGGAGTGCCTTTTAGAAGGGTTGAAGAAGGGGGTAGCTAAACAAAAAACCTTGGCAAAATATATGGGATCAAATGAGAGCCAAATGAAAATCCCTCTAAGTTTCTGGAAAGAATTTATGAGACTTTTAGACAGTTCACAGACATGGACACTGAGAGTCCCAAAAACATTCACATGGTGAATACAATTTTTATAGGGCAGAGAGCCCCAGATATACAGAGAAAATGCCAAAAACTGTTGGAAGGTGTGGAGTTGGGGATCTCAAGACTTGTCGATCTTGCCTACCAGGTATATTCTAATTGGGACCAGGAACAGGAAAGGAGAAAGATCGCTGGTCAGAAGAGACAGATTGCATTCCTGGCCACTGCCTTGTGGGAAAATGATCCATATCCTGGTGGCCCAAGAAAAGGAGAGCCCATGAGGAGAGAAGGAGGTGAGAGATCCAGAACCCCATTCAGCTGAGACCAGTGCACCTGGTGCAAAGAGAGAGGACACTGGAAGAAAGAATGTCCTAAATTCCTACCCAAAGGTAAGAAAGAGCCTGGGGCTGCCCAGTGCCCCAATGATGCCAATGAGGGAAGATTTGGATTGAGGAGGACCAGAGGCAAATCCCCTACCTGAGCCTCTGGTTATAATGAAGGTCGGGGGGCAGGGGCAGGGGGAACCTGTACCATTTCTAGTGGATACTGGAGCAACCCACTCTGTCCTGACCCAGAAAAAAGCCCTGAGGAAACAAACTGCATTGGTCATAGGAGTCTCAGGTAAGAGGGAGAACCCTCCCTTCTTCCAGCCTCTAACCTGCTCCATACAAGTGAAATCATTAACACACTCTTTTCTCTACATGCCTGACTGTCCCATTCCCCTAGCACAAATTTCTTTTGATAAAGGGACCGTGCAAATAGAGGTATCACCAGAGAATGGATGGTAACTACAGATGGCCCTTATTGCCAGGTCACTCACCAACTATAGCACAGAAGGACACCACCAGGGATCGGTAGCACCAGACATTAAGGAAGCAGTGGTCCCACAGGTATGGGCCAACAAGGTGCCAGGATGTGCCAAAAACATTCCCCCAGTGGCAGTTGATCTCCTACCTGGCATAGCTCCCCCTTCCCCCAAATTCAGCAATACCCTATCTGGGCTGAGGCCGAACAGGCACCGGGAAAAATCATCACCAGTTGCCTGAAACATGGACTGTTCAGACCATGTCAGTCACAGTTCAACAACCCCATCCTCCTGGTGAAGAAGAAAAACGGAGAATGCCAGTTTGTTCAGGATCTGTGAGCCATCAACCAGGTAACAGCCACGTTTTACCCTGTAGTTCCCAACCCGTATACCCTGCTATCAGCCTTGTTGCCCATCTTTTCCAGGCTCACTGTGCTAGACCTGGAGGATACTTTCTTTTGCATCCAAGTGGAGGACAAAAGTCAGGAAATCTTGCCTTCAAGTGCGAGGACCCAGGAACAGGACATAAACAGCAGCTGTGCTGGCAAGTCCTCCCACAGGGCTTTAAAAACAGTCCCTACTCTTTTTGGGTCAGCTTTGGCCCCAAAACTGAGACAACTGACCCTGACGAATGGTGTCCTCCTTCAATACGTAGATGACCTACTCATCGCCAGTTGCATTGAGTACAACTCAGTCCAGAACACCACAGAAGTTTTGAACTTCCTGGGAAATGCAGGGTATTGGGTCTTGGAAGAAAAAGCTCAGGTCAACCAAAAGGAGGTGAATTATCTGGGTTTTAAAATCAGACAGGGACGGCGAGAACTCCTCCCTGCCCCAAAAGATGCTATCTGTAGATTGGCAGCCCCTACCAATTGGAGACAGCTCCAAGGCTTTTTGGGAATGGCTGGTTTTTGCTGTATCTCAATCCTAAATTTCAGACTTATTGCCAAGCTTTTATACCAAGCCTTGGAGGGAAAAGACACAGATGACTTAGAATGGACTGGGATAGAACAACAGGCTTTTGATACCTTTAAAACAAAGTCAATAGAGGCCCTGGCCTTAGGGCTCCCTGATGTGAATAAACCTTTTGACCTGTTTGTACATGAGTCTGCCAGAGTGGTGGCCAGGGTACTTACCCAGACTCTCGGGACTTGGAAGCAGCTGGTGGCATGCTTCTCAAAGCAGTTAGGCCCAGTCACCAGAGGATGGCCGGCGTGCCTTCAGGCAGTAGTGGCAGCAATATTAATCATCAAGGAAGCCGAAAAACTCATCCTTGGCCAACCTTTTGGGCTGAGCCGTGCCTCACTCAGTTCTGACCATCTTAGAGCAGAGAGGGTCACATTGGATCTACCCAGGGCAAATGGCCCAGTACCAAGGGGCACTGTTAGATGACCCAGCCATTACCCTACGAGAAGCTACCAGTCTAAATTCGGCCACCCTACTGCCCACCTTGCCAAAGCAAGACAAGGAACATGATTTCTTAAAGACTTTTGACCTGGTATATGCCAGTCAACCTAACCTCGCTGTCCAGCCACTCCAAAACCCAGACCTTGAACTGTTCACCAACGAAAGCAGTTACATGGAACAAGAAGAAAGAAAAGCTGGATATGAGGTACTTACTTTGGAAGAGAGTCTAGAGGCTAATTAGCTTCCCCTCTTACCTCTGCCCAGAAGGCTGAGCTCACTGACATGCTGCAGGCTCTTAGAATTGCCAAAAGTAAACAAAAAACTATTTATACTGATTCCAAGTACATATTTGGGGTATTGCATGCACACAGGGCAATGTGGAAGGAAAGAGGGCTCCTAACAGCAGGAGGTAAGGACATTAAATATTCTCAAGAGATCTTACAACTTTTACAAGCCATTCTCCTAACTCCCAAGTAATGGTATTACAGTGCAGAGGGCATCAGAAAGAAGACACCACAGTGGCCAAGGGCAATTACAGAGCAGATGAAGCAGCAAAGAAAGCTGCAATTCAACAGAAACGCAGTAGCCCTGCTAATTCCCCATTTGGAATTAACACCACCTGACCTCCACCTAGACTATTCCCAACAAGATAAAGATATTGCCAAAACCTGGGGCGGGGGCGGGGGGGGTCACTCTAATCAAGGATGGATGGCTGTACATCCCCCATGGAAAGATTTTCATTCCACCAAAACTCATGCACCCTGTCCTACAGAGAACCCACCAGTCCACCCATTATGGACGCAATGGACTACATGATTGCGTTAAGAGACATCTAATTGGACCAAAGGTCCACACCCCTATTTCGGCAGTGGTAAAGAGCTGCCCCACCTGCACAAAAAAATAGCCCCAAGAACGCTTCTGAAGCCCCCCAGAGGTCCAGCGAACTAGGGAAATGCCTGGAGATGACTGGCAGGTGGATTTCACTGAGATACCTCGAGCTCCTGGGAATTACAAATATCTGCCCGTCTTTATCAACACCTTCACTAACTGGGTTGAAGATTTTCCTTGCAAGACTGAAAAGGCCATCAAGGTTGTGAAGCACCTCTTGAATGAAATCATCCCTTGATTCAGGCTTCCTGTCTCCACTGGCAGTGACAACAGGCCCCATTTTATGGCCTTGGCGGTGCAATCAGTGGCAACCGCCCTGGGCATTAATTAGAACTTACACACAACCTGGAAACCCTAGTCTAGTGGTAAAGTAGAGTGGGCAAACCAGACTCTGAACAGACACGTAGCAAAGCTGTGCCAAGAGACCAACTGGTATGGACAAAGGCACTGCCTATGGCCCTCCTGAAAGTTCAGTCCTCCCCTACAGGCAAAATAAAACTTAGTCAATTTGAACTATTATAAACGGGCACCCTTTATTAGAGAACCTCAGTATGACCAATGTAGCTTGCCTTAATAATGACCAACCTCCCTCCCTCCATGAGATTGGAAATGTTCAAGTTACCAAATACTTGCCGTCTCTTTGGATGGCTCTGTCTTCTCTCGACAGATATGCTCACCTGAGAAGCCTGCCTAAGCCAGAGGTGCCCCTTCATCCATTCCAGCCTGGTGACTGGGTCCTTCTCAAGGCATGGAAAGCCAACCCCCTTTACCAGAAGTGGACTGGCCCCTTTGAAGTTCTCTTGGCTACCCCAACAGCTGTCAAACTCAACAGGCTTAAAGCTTAGATCCACCATATTCAAGTAAAGAAAACCGCCACAGGGATGAATTTGTCAGAGCTGTGAGAACTGGACTTGTGAGCCAGTCGAGGACCTTAAGCACTCGTTTTCTCGACACTCTCTTGCATAGGTGGGATCCCCCAAAGACTCTTAACACTCCCAATAACCTTGGTGTTAGTATTCTGTCTCCTACACCTGTATACTTTACTTGAACAGGTCAGATTGCTGTAGGCCTTTCAGTGAGCAGACTCAACCACGAACAGGGTAGTGTGGTTATTCCTAGGAGCCGCCCTCTGTGTAAACGCTGGACGGGATTTCCATGTTCTTCGTAGGTTGTACCAGGCAGTTGTAAACCATACTGCACGGGGTAACGATTGCTGGATTTGTTCACACTCCCCTTCGCATGTAGGGCAAGGGTTACCGATAATCCCTGTGCCTCTCCATCCAATTTACTGGCTTAAAGAAGAGAGGAGGTACAATTAATAAATAAAAATAAAACCCTAGGCAGAGTTCAATACACCACTGTGAGGTCTGACTCTCCAGCAGCTTGGTGCATACAGTGACATTCTACCCATAATGCCTCAACAGTGGACACAATGCAACGCTATCTGGATCTATGCTAACCAAACATGGACTAAATTCAAGATCAACATCTTTTTTAAATGGGACAGTTACGTTAGAAAAACTAGGGCACAATGTAACTGATCAAAGCATTGTAAAAGCAGTCTTCCAATTTCCCCCTAAAGCCTACTCATTAAGACACCAAAGATTTTAATGGCTGGATGGGCATTTAACCTATAAAACACAGCCAGCTAGTCATACTGGCAAATATACACCAGGCTGAACATGGGCAGGAGGCATACATTTATTCCCCCTAGAAGAGGTTCTCTATTCCACCAGAAGCACCCGTAGGTTTAAAAGAGAAACAATAGATATTACTAAGAATGCTTGGCAAAAGGCACAGAGGGTGCTACTCCCAATGCTCGGGGTTGGGAAAAATTATGATGACATTCATATCCTGTACCAGTTCATTAAGAATGTATCTCTGTCACTTGAGACAGTAGCCAATACCACCAAAAGCTTGACCCAGACTTTGCAGTCTGAAGTTGACTCCTTTGAAACCATAGTTCTACAAAACCGGGTTGCCTTAGATCTAATGATAGCTTCTGACAGAGGAGTTTGTATACACATCTACGCTAGCTGTTGTTCTTTAGTCAATCCATCTAGACAGATTGAAAATGACCAAGAAAAGGTGAACTCAGTAGTTAGACAACTACAACAAGATCATTAGACCGCCAAACAATTAATGATGCCTTCGGGTCCTGATTTTAGCTGGCTGACATCATGGTTACTCAATTTAGGATGGTTAAAATCACCGGTTGCTTTTATAGTGTTAATAATGATCATAGGTATATGCTCCTGCTGTTGTGTACAATGCATCCCTACCTGCACGTTCTGGTTAAAAAGGCCAACTGTTCAAGCCTGTATCCTATATTTGCCCCCTCCCTGAGAACATGCCAAACAATTCCAAGCCAGACTTGGTTCAGAATAGACACTGGTCCTCAATGACCAATGTCCAAAAAAGAAAAGGAAGGAATAGGACAGAGGTCCCTAGGCTATGGAAAATTCCACTGCCTCAAGCAGCTTGCTTGGCACACCCCATACTTTGCTTTAGAATCCTGGTTCCTTTGCTTGGCATGCCCTGTAAACTTTACATTAGAACCCTGGTTCTCCTCTTCTAAACTGCTGCCCCCAAACTAGAGGAAATTGGCGAAAACCAGTTTGGGCACCATGTTGACACTCAGGATAACCTTTCAGCTCATTAAATGCCTCATGCATCATAACCTCCCCACCTCTGGGTGGAGTCTAACCGCCATTTTCTGAACATACAATGCATGAAGTTATATGTAAACCCCATTGCGCCTGCATAGTGATTAAGAATGTTGCTGATGTAACTTGTATGAGCTTCCCACTTGTAAACCCCTTAAAAATAACCTTTCCCCTTGCCCTTGCTGAGCAGTCTTGGCAGCAGCAGCCATGACTGTCTACTTGCCTTGTGCAATGAAATAAAGGTGCCTTTCTGCTCTCCCAGCTCAGTCTCTCATTTATTGGCTGAGACGGGTCATACTGAGCAGAACCTGGGGTTTCCACCAGCAACACCACAAGCCTCCAGCCTCTAACCTGGGCATCCCCCAGATGCTCTGTCCACATCCAGACCTCTGGTCACCCATCTTCCCAGTCCCTCCTTCGCTCTGCCTCACACTGCCCACCCTCACCCACTGACCACAGGAGCCCTTCCAGGCATGCGGTGGCTATGCGCAGCACCCTGCCACAGCTTCTCCAGTGGCATTTTGGCCACCTCTCTCCATTCTGGCCACTGTAGAAAGCTTTCTGCAGCCCCTGCTTCATCAGCTCCAGGTGGGGCCATATCACCTCCTGGTCCCGTGGGCAAAAGCACCCCAGGTCTGAGGCTGCAGACCCCAGTAGCAGAAGACTTTTCTCCCTTCCTTCTCCAGGGTGAAGTCTTGGCACTGTCTCCCCGAGAGGCTTTCTTTCTGGGGTGAGCACAAGAGGTAGGTTCTCACAATGTGTAAGACATGGAAACTGCTCACCACTACTGAGAGCCTACAATGGACCAGCACCAGTCCCACTGGCCCCTCCTGGGAGTCTCATGAGAAACCCAGGTTCAAGAAATGTCCCAAGTCAAGGGTTCCCTTGGTGCTGTCTCCCACGCCCTTCCTGCCAGACCACACTCCCCCACCACCTCCACTGACATTGCCCGTGCCTGTGTCAGTGTCCTCATTCTGTGGGCGTCCCCATCGCAGCCCTGAGACCCTGGGCCAGATCCCTCTCTGCTGTGGAGGCCATCTCGTACATTGCAGGGTGCTGAGCAGCGTCCCTGGCCTCCATCCACAAGATTCCAGTAGCACCCCCACCCCAGGTTGTAACAACCAAAAGCATCTCCAGATATTGCCACGTGTTCCACAGAATTATTGCCTGTAACCACAGCCCCAGAGACTTGGCCTTTGCCAGCTGAAGCTGTTCTCTGGCTCTGGGCCAGAAGGAAATGCAAGCACAGTCCCTGTGATGACAACAGTGATGATCTGCTGACCCATCTCTGCCTGGGTCCCAGGTGAGCTCCCACCCAAGGACTTACAGGCAAGTCTGCTTAGGCCCAGCACTGTCCACACCCATGGACGCCAACCCTCAGGGGCCTGAGGACAAGGTCTTTGGAACTGAGCAGGAGGGTGCACATACAGAGCACGTGAAGGCCGCTTTCCTGGCCGGAACGAGCAGGCCAAAGTTCAGCTGTAGCAAGGTGGGTACCAATCCCTGGTCCCTGTCCGAGGAACCCTGCAGCCTCCTTCCATCTGACAGCCCCACTCACACCTGTTTCCTCCTGCACCAGCTCCAGCCCAGCCCCCTTCTCCAAAGCAAGTCGGCCCCCTCAGGCCCCTGGGTCTCCCCTCCTGGGACTCACACTCAGCTTCCTGGAAAGGATGCAATCCCCCAAGGGTCCCAGAACCTATGGCTGCTCAGCAGGGGGCATGCCATAGTTATGACATGGGGTGGCACAGGAGGATAATTAATAGGGGGGACCCCACCTAGGCCAGCCTAGAAGAGATTCCTACATGGAGACAGAAGCTGAGAGAAATAGTCCCAAGTGCTGGGGCAGCAGAGACAGGATGGACAGACGGGGAGTGCCCAAGAGGCGACAGCAGAGTGGTGTTGGTCAGGGAGACATAAACTGATCTCTCTTCTGCCACAGGATCCTCTGCCATGTGGTTCTCAAGGTAGGTCCCAGGCCTCAGTGTCCCCGGGTGCTTGTTAATGCTCCTTTTTGGGTCCAGACCGGGGAGTCAGACCTAGGGTGGCCCTAGTCTGTGCTTTAACTGCCCCCAGAGGGCTCCCATGCTTATCTGAGCCCCTGGGACCCTCCAGCCTGGACAGCCCCTCGGCCCAGGACCTTCCTAGCCCTCCTTCCACCTTGCAAAGGCATTAGCCCCACAGTCTCTTCCTTCTTGACTCCCCTGGATCTGGCTCTTCTCACCATGGCTTACCGACTTCCTCAGAAGCCCCACACAGCCGCATTGGTCTCCCTCCTACAGAAAACCTTTCTATTTCCCTGCAGGTGCTACAGTATCAGCAGGGATGGTTTTAAAAGCCCAGGGCTAAAAAGTAATTAATTACTCAATTAAGTTAAGAATAGCCTCACTGCCCCTGCATGTTCCCAGGGCTGTGGCCCACAGCGCCTGACCCAAGCTTCCTGTGGCCTCCATCTGCCCTGAGACTACATTCACCACTCGGAGTAATTGCGCAGCTTCCACGACTTGCACTGTGTAAGAACCTGAATCTCGTGCCTAGCACCCACTATCCTAAAGTGCTCTTCACACCCAGCACTGTGTGCTTCATCCTGGAGGGGCCAAGGGCAGCCACAGGGAAGATGAGGGAGGCCATCCAGGCTGAGCACCCGCTACCCCAACCCCAGCCCACGGAAGGATACAATTTCCAAACAACGTCAGGACAATGAAGTAAAAAGATGAGAACATGCCTTTGCTGACTCCACCTTGTGATTCGATGCCGTGATACATCACTGCATTCCAGTCCTCTCCGGTCAGGATCTGTGGAGATAACACCACAGCGTATGCCTGTCTCACCGTATCCACCCACGCACAAGCACACAGACACGTGCACATACACATACATGAAACATGACACATATATGTGCGTGCATGGGTGCACACATGTGGATACATGTGCACACATACACACACAGTTTTCAGAGGATGGTGCTTCTGGAGCTTAAGGTAGCCCAGGGTCCTCCAGAAAGACTTCCAGGAGACAGCTGCTGAGCTGGGTCAGGCCTGAAAAGATGAAGAAGTGCTAGATTCTCAGCCAGGATTGGAAACGGCACTCCAAGCAGGGAGAGGAGGTGGGAAAAGACAAGGAGGAAAAACACAGCAGTGAGGTCAGGCACCAAGAAGCTAAAGCAGGCTGGAGAGACAGAAGCTCATGGACCTCCAGAGCCGCCTAACCTCTGCTTACAGCTGGGGCCCAGAGAGGGTCCTGGGCTGCTGAGGCCACATTCCATAAGCAGGGCCTTTGACTTCTGGTAAGCCCTAGCTGTGAGGGCAGCAAAACGCTGCTTTTATGTCTTTATTTTTGAAAAAGTACAAAAGGATAAAATAACAAAACACTCATGTGTGCACCACACATAATGGAAACTATTACCATTTTGTCATGTTTTTTTAAGAAATGAAATGCTGAGGATAAAGCTGGAGTCCTCTGTGCTGGAGTTCCTGGTCCCACCACCCACGATTTCTCCCTGCAGGCACCCTCCACCCTGGAGCTGGTGAGGATCCGGGTCTTACAGGTCTATACCACACCACACACATATACACCTACAAACAAAACAAAAACCCACTGCCGTCGAGTAGATTCTGACTCATAGCAACCCTATAGTCCAGAATAGAAATATCTTCTAGTCCATGATGAAGAAGCCCTGATGGTGCAGCGGATAAGTGCTAAGCTGCTAACTGAAATGTCAGTGGTTGGAAGCCATCAGCTGTTCCTCAGGAGAAAGATGTGGCAGTCTGCTTCTGTAAAAGATTGTTGTTGTTGTTGTTGTTGTTGTTGTTGTCATTAGGTGCTGTCGAGTCGATTCTGACTCATAGCGACCCTATGTACCACAGAACAAAACACTGCTTGGTCCCACACCATCCCCAGAGCCCCGCTATGCCTGAGCCCATTGTTGCAGCCACTGTGTCAGCCCCTCTCATTGAGGGTCTTCCTCTTTGTCACTGACCCTCCACCCTACCAAGCACAATGTCTTTCTCCAGGGACTGATCCCTCCTGACAACATGTCGTAAGTATGTGAGACACAGGCTCGAGTTTCTGGAAGTTCTCTGTTGATGCTGCAGGTACTTTTGAATGATCTTCAGCAAAATCTTACTTGTGTGTGATATTAATGTTATTGCTTGATAATTTCTGCATTCAGTTGGATCATTTCTCCTGCTGTTTAGCTATTTGTTTTCTGTACGTCTTACACGCTTTTGGTTCCTCAATTCCACTATCACTATCTTTCAGTGTGTGCATTTAGTTGATTTTTTGAAGTGTACCATTTTTATTCTCTTCTTTCCTTTTCTGTATATTTTTAAAGTTTTTTTCCTAGTGGTTACTTGTGAATTAAGATTAGCATTTTAAACTAATTTTAACATCTAGTTGAATAGCTGTACTTCAGTTTAAACAGTATACAAATACTCCTACAAATCCCCATCCCTTTATGTTGCTGTCATAGATGACATCTCTATACATTGTACACCCATTAACATGCATTTATAATTATTGTTTTCTGTATTTGTCCTTTAAATCGTTCAGGAAAAAATGAAATTACAGACCCAAACTGGCCTTTATATTTACCTATGTAGTTAACTTTACCAGTGTTCTTTATATCTTCATATAGCTTCAAGTTACTTTGTAGTATCCTTTCTTTTCAGCCTGAAAGACTCCTCTTACCATGATTTGTAGGGAAAATCTAGTAGTAACAAACTCAGATTTTGATTATTTGGGAATGTCTTGATTGCTTCTTCATTCCTGAAGGATTAAAAAAAAAATCCCATTGCTATCAAGTCAATTCCGACTCATAGCGACCCTATAGGACAGAGTAGAACTGGCCCATAAGGTTTCCAAGGAGCAGCTGGTGGATTCAAACAGCCGACCTTTTGGTTAGCTGCCTCGCTCTTAACCACTGAGAAAGAGTTCTTGCTTAACAGTTTTCTCAGCACTGTTTGTTGAAAAGACTGTCCTTTCCCCACTAAATACTCTTGGCAGCCCTGCTGAATATCAATTGACCATATATGTGAAGGTTTATTTCTGAACTTTCTGTTTTATTTCGTTGTACTCTATGTCTATCCTTATGTCAGTACCACACAATGTTTATTACTGCAGCTTTGTACTAAGTTTTGAGATCAGAAGTGTGAATCCTCCAAGTTTGTTCCTCTTTTTCAAGACTGCTTTGGCTTTTCTGGATCCATTGAAATTCTTTATGAATTGTATGATGAGTTTTTCTATTTCTGTGAAAAGGACCATTGGAATTTTGGTAGGCATTGCTTCAAATCTGTTTATCACTTTGAGTAATATTGTCATCTTAACAATATTAAGTCTTCCGGTCCAAGAACACGGGATGTCTTTCCATTTGTTTATATCTTCTTTAATTTCTTTCAGCAATGTTTTGTCATTTTCAGTGTACAAGTCTTTCACCTCTTTGGTTAAATTTATTCCTAAGTATTTTATTCTTTTTGATGCTACTGTAAATGGAATCATTTTTGTAATTTCCTTTTTGGCTTGATATTACTAGTGTACAGAAATACAACTGACTTTTGTGTGTTGACTTTGTATCCTGCAACTTTGCTAAATTCATTTATTAGCTTTAATAGTTTTTTGTTTGTTTGTTTGTTTTGGGATCTCCTCTATATAAGACCATCATATATATTTATTTTTAAGTCTTTTGCATTTGTTCCACTATTTCTTTTTCTTTAGGAGTACTTTCACTTTCCAACTGTAGATTCTGTTGGCCATCTTCTGTGATGTCAGTTATTTTCATGTTTTAGTTTGCAGTTGTTTTTTCCCCATCACACACCCCCCAGGCCCCTACCCCATTCAAAAGCAGGGAGCTCCCATCCTGGGGTCTCACAGTTCTGTTCCTGAGCTGTCTTGTGGGACTCATAGGCCTAGCCCTGAGCCAGCTGTTGGCCCTGGTCCTACCCTTGCACCCTTCTAGGCCTCCTCCAGCCATAATCAGTCCTCAACTTTCCTCAGCCTCGTTAGAAGGACCAAGGCCCCTTTCTCAGTCCTCAGAGCCAGCCAAGCCACACATCCAGGCCCTGCCTCTTCCCAGATCTACATCCTGGAAGGCAAGGTCTCTGTTATCTCTTGCCACTGTATGTTTCTGTTCCATTTCCAGTCCATAAAATTGTCTCAGATTGGCTAGGTCCATTCGATTTTTAAATATATTTATTACCTTACTGCTGTGTTTATAGCAGAGTGGATTTAAATTTGGAGGAACACCTTGTTTAGAAAAGCCCATCTTTTTCTTATATCTTAAACTACTTCTTCCTCATTCGTTCCCACACCACTCCCTACAGACATGCTCAACACAACAAAGCAGAGCTCTGATCATGACTCATGTCCCTTCCCTGCTTTTGAAGCCCCTCTGGCAGCTCCTCATTTCCCCTTGAAAGAGAGCCTCAGCCTTGCCCCTGCCAGCTCTCTAGCACCTTCTATCCCACACCCTACATTCTTACCACCCCAGACTTCATCCAACATTCTCACTGCTTCACCTAGAACACTCTGCCCTAAGTTTTCTTCCCTGACCTTCCAGATTCTGCTGGATAATCCTGGTCCCATGATCCCATAGGAAGAAGTAATTTCCTCGCATCAGCTCCTGCCCCTTCACCACCAACCTGGTGACACTCTCAGGAGAGATTATGTGGCCACCTTCTGCCAGAGGTCCCAGCTTGGAGACCATTCTTCTCCTTGTCCCCAGAGATGACATAGATCCTGTCACCCACTAAGTGCTCAAATGTTTGGGAGGCCAAATTTTGGAAGTCACTGGCCTGTAAGTGAGCCAAAGCTTTAGGAGTATCAATCAGAGAAGTGAGAACAGCACTGAGTTGACAAGCATCTCTGCATTTAGGGAATCAGAGGAGGGGAGAAACCACAGAGCAACTCAAAGGAGAGATGAGGGGTGGAGGGCAATGAGGGCAGTACAGGCCTTGACAGGTGAGGAAAGAAACACCTTTGGGAGAAGGGCTTACCCTGTGGGATTGTCACTGCTGGTGACAAGCTGCTGGGCTCCATCCAGAGATAGGGAGTGAGAGGGAGTGAAGGCATTGCTGTGAGTACCCCAGTCAAGGAACCCAGAGGAAGAAAAGAGGGAGAGGGGTAGTAGTCTGAGTGGGTCTTTGGGTGAAAATCATTAGGACTGACTGCTCCTTTAGCCAATCTGGTTTTGCAGTACAGTGAATTGCTTTAATATGGCCTTTCTAGCTATGGCCTTGTGAATCCCACAAAATGATTGAGTGAAACTGCAAATAAGGTGCTTGTGGTCCACCAAGGGGATTGGACATCCTGCTAATAATGCAAGTAAGATACACAGAACCCTTGGGGTGGGACTATTTAAATAAGGTGCATGGAACCCTTGTAGGGGATTAGTCAGTTTTGTCATCCTGCTAGGCTTAAAGAGAGCCAACCCTTAGAGGCTGAGGGGGACTTCACTACCATCAAGAAGAAGGGCCAGGAGTGGAGCACATCCTTCGGACTCGGGGTCCCTGTACTGAGAACCTCCTAGACCCAGGAGACAGAGAGAGCTGTAACACTGAAGACAGCACAAGATGGCAGAGACACAGGATTGGCAGATGGATGCAGTGGGCTTGCCAACCCACAGACCAAGAGAGCTAAGCATCTTCAGGCAGGAGGCTTCCTGGCAGAGTGGGGTGCCTCCAGGCACTTATTGGTGGAGCCAATAAGCTTTCTAATACTTGCACAAGCAGGGCAGATGCCAGGGCCAAGAGAAGACTGTCCTGAAGGGGCCAAGAGGAGTCTGTTCTCAGGGAGCCTAGAGGAGCCTGTCCTCAGGGGGCCAAGAGAGATGCATGCCTGCAGGCACGGCCAGGAAGAAGCTGTCCTGATTGAAGAACTGTATCCTAAGCTATTCCTGTTACTTACAAGTTGATCCTGAATCATAACCTGCTACTTCTTTAATAAACTCCATGTCATGGATTGAATTATGTGTGTATCAATTTGGCCAGGCCATGATTCCCAGTGTTGTGTGATTTTCCTTTATGTTGTAAATCCTGGCTCTATGATGTTAATGAGTGAGGACGGGCAGCAGTTGTGTTAGTGAGTCAGGACTCAGTCTGCAAGATTGGATTGTGTCTTAAGGCAATCTCTTGAGATATAAAAGAAAGAAGTGAGCAGAGAGACATGGGGGACCTCATATCACCAAGAAAGCAGTGTTGGGAGCAGAGCATGTCCTTTGGACCCAGGGTTCCTGCACAGAGAGGCTCCTAGACCAAGGGAAGATCGATGGCACGGACCTTGCTCTAGACTCAACAGAGAGAGGAAGACTTCCCCTGAAACTGACACCCTGAATTTGGACTTTCAGCCTACCTTAACTGTGAGAAAATAAACTTCTCTTAAAAGCCATCCACTTGTGATATTTCTGTTTTAGCAACACCAGATGACTAAGACACCCAATAACTGTGAGTATGGTCTTGAGTTCTGTGTGGCCATTGCCACAAATTATCAAACCCGCCAAAGAAGTAGGGGGTGCTTTGGGAGGGATGCTGGTGTCACAATTGGTAGAAACATTGGAGAGAGGAGGTACATCTGACCTCCACCTCACAGGAATCAGCTTTGGGCTGATGTTGATCTTGATTCTTCTTCTCCCTCTTGAAGTTAGAAGAGGAGGTCTGCCATATCGTTTTTACAGGTTTGAACTATCTGCTGGAAGGGCCCCTCCCTTTGAGAGAGTGGGCACCAAAGGATCACTTGCCTCATACACAGGGATAGCCCCTACTTGGGCCAGGAGTCAGGTCAGCAGGCTCAGGGGCAGGGGTCAAGCCGAGCCAGCGTCTACAGCACATGCAGCCCAGAGGCCTCCCTAAGAGTCACAGAGGGCAAGACAGGGCCTGCCCCACCCATAGGGTCTCAGACACAGCACCCACACAGGTTTTGTGGGGTGAGAATGCATGCAGAGTGAGGTTATCACATTGGGTGGGCTGGTCCTGGGCAGCACTGGTAGGGCAATAACCCCATGAGGGGAAAGCTCCCACGAAGAGATCCCTCAAAAGGGAATCCTCTAAGAGGTCAGGGACCGCCTGAGCCAACAACGTCCTTCCCACAGCTTTGGCTTTCCCAGGAGCAGTGGCTGGTCATGTTCCCTGGTACAGAAGAGAGCTCAGAGTGCCAGATGTGCTGAAAGGAGAAGTTTACGGAGTGCTGGGTTTTGGTTCTTAGAGAGAAAACAAGACAGACATGACTCCAGGTCAAGGGCCAAGAAGGTAAGTGAGTGGCTTGGAACCCAGTGGCTGCCGGGCAGTGCCCTAGAAGCTAAATACACCCCTTAGGCCAGCACTACAGATGTGTGTTTCCCTCTCAACCCTGGCCGGGGCCCATAATGGTAGCCCACACCCTGTAGACCTGCCTGTCTGACTCCCCGCTTGTTCTGTTTTGTGGAGAGCTCTGTCTGTAATGCCGGCTGTCAGGACTGTGCAAGGAGCCAAGGAGGGGCTACAGGGAAGACTGCTTTCCCAGGCCTGATGGAGACTAGCTCTAAGCAAGCTTGGAGGGGGTGGCAGCAAGGCAGCACCCTACCTGGAAGACGGTGAGGATGGCGGCAGGGAAGGTGTCAAAGTTGGTAGTGGGAGTCTCATCCTGGAAGTTGAACCTAAGGAAACAGGGGGTGTCGGGAAGAATCAGCACCACAGGAGCAAGGAGGTACAGCCCCTCGGCACCCACAGTCACAAGCTGTGAAGGGACTTCTTAATCAGTGTCACCAGACTGGGGAGGAGAGCACTCCTCAGAGCTCCTCCCAGCCTCTTCAGGGAGGAAGGGAGCAGAGGAGGCCTGAGCAACACAGTTGACTCTGTGCTCTGCCTCCCCATGGGGCCCAGCCTCGCACCCTCCCATCTGGGCTTCACTTACTGTCCCCCGAACAGTTGCATCCCAAGCAGAGCAAAGACCACGATGAACAGGAAGAGCAGGAAGAGAAGGCTGATGATGGACTTCATGGAGTTGAGCAGAGACACCACCAGGTTCCGTAAGGAGTTCCAGTACCTGTGGGGCGGCAGGGTCTGGTCCCAGCCCTGGGCTGCACCCAGCCCCTGGCACACATGTCTGCGGGCCTGAGCCTCTCTCTGTGACTGGAGCTCTTCCCCAGAATCTGACCCACAGTCTGGAAGTAGCTCCCTAGGGCCCATCAAGAGGGCAGGCTCTGGGCAGTGTGAACTCCTTGTCTTCCTCTAAACCTGTCTTCCTCCTCCTCATCACCCTCCTCAGCAGAATGACACCCCATCCATCAGGTGCCACACCCAAACCTTGATTTCCTTCACCCGCCTCAATACCCAATGGCCACCAAGTCCTGCAGGTCAGAGCTTGCAGAGCAGGACTGTTTGCTATCAGCCCACACCAGAACAAGAAGCAGCAGCCACTTCCTTAGTGAGGAGTCCCACCGAGGGGTCCCACCGTGAAAATCATCAGCTGCGTCAGGCCAGTGTGAAGAGTGAGCCCATTTCCCCAAGGCCTGAGCCATACTTGTGGGAGTCCCTGGCCCCTTTCCCTCTCTGCCTCTCTCTACAATGCTTCTGTAGGGAAGACTTGCATCCATCTCCCACCTCCAGCAGAGCCTGGCATGAGGTGCTTGTCAGAATTGACCAGCGGTGGCTGGCAACTAGCCTCACCCAACTGTGATCTCGTCCCTGGAAGGGCTTCAGGAGTCCCAGATACATGCTCCCCTGGGGGGACGCAGAATCCTGTCCCCAGCCCCAGCCATCCTCTATCCCCACACACCCCAGCATCTTCCACTCCCCCATGCCCCAGCTATCCTTTGCCTCTCACCCCTGGTCATCCACCCCCTCTAGCCATCTGCCCCCCCAAGCCCCAGCATCTTCTGCCCCTCCATATCTCAGCTATCCACCACCCCCAGCCATCCTCTGCCCCATCACACCCCTGAATCTTCCACTGGCCCACCATACACCCATAACTCTGGTTTCTTCTCTTCTAACTGGTCCCCTCACAAACTTCAAGCCCCACATGCAGTTGACCAATGAGGACTGTGATAACCCTCCTCAGAGGTCAGAGGACAGGAGGGCCCACAGAACTCCTAGAGCCCTGCAGGCCTCTCCATCACCCCAGCTACCCTGGCCTCTAGCTGGACAGAGCCTACACTATGGGGACCTCCCCAGCACACAGGGTTGGGGGACCCATCACAGCAGGTGTGGGAGTGCAAGGGGACAGGTCTGTGGGGATGGGAAAGGGTGGACACCAGGCAGATTTGGGGGAGAGGACAGGGCTGGGGGTCCTGCGCCTGGCAGGCTATCTCGAGACCACCCTCCTCTTTCCAGAGTGGGCAGATCTGTGGGCAGGAGGATGAAAAAACTCTCATCTGACAACCTCTATTTTCTCTATTGATTATGAAGCAAAGCCATCCTTTGAAAGTTAGGAAGGGAGACAGGTGGATTTAAGAGAAAACCGTAGAGAACAGTGGGAAGCAGCCAACCAGAGGACTAGACAGGCCTTGGTGCAGAGGCCTGTTGGGAAAAACCCAGGACAGAGGTGCCAATGGGCAGAGGGATGCTGGCTGGGGGACGTTCCTAGCACACTGCTCTTTTGCCATCTTTTTATACCTAAGCTGACTATAAGCCAGAAAAACGGATTCTAGGCAGTGCCACGAAAGACCAGCGCCATGAATCCCTAAAAAGGAGCCATGTCGGAGCTGCCCCATACAGCCCAACCCACTGAGCCTTCGCACCACATACTTGGTGACCTTGAAATGCCCCATACAGCCCAACCCACTGAGCCTTTGCACCACATACTTGGTGACCTTGAAGATTCTCAGTAGCCGGAGTGCCCGCAGTACACTGATCCCAAAGGAGGTTCCTGGCTTGATGGCCGCCCAGATCACTTCAAAAATGCTCCCCACAATGACCTGCAATGGAGGTGTCATCAGCCTTGGGGTGCGTGCAGGTGTGTACCCGCATAATGAGCCTGGGGCCGAGCATGCTCTGCCGCTGGGCAGGCTACCTCTCTCTGTAAGCTCCACCCTGGCCCCCACCTGTAGCACAAGGCACACACCTCACACTGTGTTGTTCCAGTAATCTTTGGGACAGGCTACAGACTTCCACGAGTCCTGAGCCAGAAGGACACAGGGACACAGGATGGGGGCACAGGACTAGGCCTGCTGATTTCCTGTCAGATCCCGGAGCCACCTGATCTAATGCCTCCTAGGGACTTTGTCACACAGCCCAGTGGCCCACAGCATCTTTTTACACACTTTTAGAGAGAGGTCAGACATCCTTTCATAGGTTAGAGAAACTGGCCTCTTTGTAACTCACCTAGGCTGCACCCACTCTGACACAGTCAGTCTCATGCATTGTGTCTTGAGTCTCTCCTCCTGACAACCTGGAGCCAGAACATGGTCACCATCTGTTTCACCGATGGAGTCTCCACCGGGGTGCTGGGAGGTCAGCTGGACACCCGAAACTCTTAGTGAAAGCTGTGAGAGAGGGACGCTCTCCTCCTGCCACTCCATCCTGGTCAGGCCCTGAGTGAGGACTCAGAAAGGGCTGACCAATGGGGCCAGAGCATAGCAGACCTTCACCAGCTGCCCACTGGGCAGGACATCCGAGGGGGCCCAGGTTGACCCTCCTGTTGGCCACCTGCACCTCACTGGGGCACAGCCTGCTCATGGTCATAATGAGCTCCGGGTCCTCTCCATGTGTATGGCTGATCCCAATTTCCAGACACACACTTCTGTGACTGGCGTGGAGGACTCATTAAGGCCTCTTTTACTGCACTTGGCTCACATATTGTCCCAGGTTTTGGTCCTTTTCACTAATCTCGTATCAACAGCAAATCTGATCAGCCTAACATCAATGTTCTCATCCAAGTCACTGGAAAAATGTTGAGTGTGCCAGGACTGAGTCCTGTGGTCCATCACTAGAGACTGCCCCACTGGTTAACACTGATCCATTAACCAGCATATGTGGCCATGGTGTTGGGCCCACGTGCAGTCATCTGTCCGCATTCCTCCACCTTGGTCTCAAATGTCTTGTGACAGCCAGATGCACCATTCTACAGCATCTGGGACAACACTATCAATAACAAAAAGGTCAGCTTGCCAGAACCTGTTCTGAGCAGCAGCACTGGCTCCTGGTCATCACCACCGACTTTCCTCCGCACTCATAGATCATCTAGCTGTTTGGCCTGGTTGAAGCCTGCAGTTCTCCAAATCTATTCTTTTCATTGTACGCCTTCCAGCAGCTCTCCTGCTTTCCATTCATCCTTAAACTCTGTCCCCACTGATGCACGTGGCAGGCAGCCTCTGAGATGCCCTCCGATGATTCCCACCTCCTGGTCTTCACCTCTTGTACTATCCTGTCCTCTTGAGGGTAAGTTGGACTAATCACTTACGTCTAACAACTACAGTATGGCAAAAGTGATGGGATGTCAATTCCAAGACTAGGTTACAAAAAGACAGTGGTTTCCATCTTGGGTGCTTCCTCTCACTCTCTCTCAGATCGCCAGCTGTCACATTGTGAGGACACTCAGGCAGACTAGGAGAGGCTCAGGTGACCAGAAGCTGAGGCTTGCCAACAGCCACATGAGTGAACGTGAAGGAAATTCTCCAGGCCCAATCCAGACTTGAAAGGAATGCACCCGGCACCCACTCAACTATAACCTCATGGGAGGCCTCAGGCCAGAGGTACCGGTAAGCCACAATCGGATTCTGGCCCACAGAAACTGTGAGGTCGTCAACAGTTATAGTGTCAAGCTGCTGAGTTTTGGAATAATTTGTTATACAGCAACAGATAACTAACACCGTTTAGTAGCCTTGTGTGCAAATTATCCCCATGTCCTAGGATATAGTTAGTTCAGACCAGAAGATGAAGATACATTTGACAGCTCCTCGACTCTCAGGGTTCTCTCTGCCTACATGCCGAGAAGGCAAACAATAAAAAGAGCCGATGTCTCCCCAGCCACCTACCAAAATCACAGGGGCTACAGCTCAGAGAGCGCCCTGTGCAGCTCCGCTTTCCTCCTCAGACACCAGGCAGCCATGTGTGGTGGGAACCACCGGCCCAGGGTCAAAACTCCTGGATGCCACCCTGACTCCACTGCCTGTTCACTGGACAGTGTTCAGCACATGCCATAACCTGTCCAGGTTCCTCAACAATGAGGTGAAAGTTGTTGTGAGGACTTAACAAAATCACAGGCACAAATGCTCTGTCGACTGCAGAAGTGCAGTGCTGATGAGAGGAAGACTCAAAGTGAGAGCTAAACTGAATCTTCAAGTTAAAGTTGTACTTCTACCTCGGCCCAGGATCCCCTCCCCAGCTGCCAAGAGCTCCGCAGGTGGAAGTTCTTCCTCTGGGGTGCTGCACGTCCACTCCTTACGCAGAGTGTCCAGCAGCCAGAGCTCAGCCTCAGGGCAGGTGCCCACAGTGACGCGTCCGAGGCTCTGGACTTGGCGCCAGGGCGAACTATTCATTCTGCCGTGTTGGACAGAGCGACCTTCACGCTGCCCTGCCCTGAGCCCCAGTGGGCCTCAAAAGTGTCCTGCCATCAAGGCTCCCCTGACTCACAGAGGCTGGTGAAGGGCCCTAGGCCACCCCACCCGCACACAGGATGACAGACTGGTCCTCATGCCATCACAGCCTGTCCGTCTTCCCAGGAGAAGCCCTGCTGTATGTGTCCAGGCCGGATCCTCAGGATGATGGGGGTTGGGACCACAGCCCTCTGAAGCTGTCCAGGGGTTCTCAAGGCCCCAGGCACAGAGAGGCTACAGAGCCTTCGCCATGGGCCAGCATCACAGGACTGGACAGGGTCGGGCAGGAGAAGTGAGGAAGGCAAGCAAAGCTATAGGAATAAGTCAGGACATTTCTTTTGGTCACAGAAGGACTCAGGGAGGTGGTGACCAGAGGAGGCAGGAAAATCACAGACTGCTGAACTCAAGAAAAGGACCCACAGGGGTAGAAGCCCCACCACTAGCAGGGGTGAGGAGAGAAGATGCCCAATCATGGGAGCAAACCTGATCTTGAGATTATAGGCTGTGGGGCCGTGGTGGGCAGGGCCTGGCCAGCGGCCTTCCCTCGGATGACAGTGGCCCTCTAGGACCCCTCTAGGTGGCCCCCTGACCCATACAGGCCACGGTCCCCTCTGTCACCTGGGGCCTTGGTCCACAGCCCCCTGCTGACCCAGGTAAGGCATATGGACTCTCGGGAAGCATCTCACTCACCCCAAAGTCAAAGCAGTTGAAGGAGGACCGGAAGTAGCTTCTGGGCCCCAGGCCATACATCTTCAGGGACATCTCTGTGAGGAAGAGACCCAGGAAAACAAACTCTGCAAAATCTAGGAGAATCCGGAGAAGAGGAGGGTTAGCACATGCCTCCTTCTGCCCTGGCTGCAGCAGGACAGGCAGTATGCTAGACACCAGGCCCTCCGGGTCTGGCCTGTGGCCCCACTTTTTGAAATCCAGTGCTCCAGAGAGAAGTCATGGGTCAGAGGAGTACACAGAGGTATCTGTCCAGCCCCAAATGTGACGAGTGCCCAGGGCAGTGGGACGAAACAAGCAGGCTCAGCAGGATGCAAGCTCCCTGGGTCCAGAGCCAGAGAGCATGGATCACAGAGGGAGGAGGGCTGGGAGACAGTATCAGGCAGAGGCCCATCATCCCATGGAGGAGGCAGGAGGTGGTCTCTGCCTGGTTCTTAGTCCTTGCCCACCCTCTGACCTTGGGCCAGGCCCCTTCAGCCACTCTTCCCAGTGGGGTTGGCCTAACCGCCCTTCTCAGACTCTCACAGCACCCTGTCTGATGTGAGCTTTGCTCACATGTCACCCACTCAGTGGAGGCTCCTCTACCTCTCTAGCATCCTGGCCCACCCAGGAGGCTCCCAGGAGGCACCGACCTTGCTCAGGGCCCCAGGTTGCCGCTCCCTCCCTCAGTTCTTCATGCCACTTTACCTTCCTGCAAGCCGGGCCGCCCTGGGAATTTGGGGCACACACCCTTCAATCCAGCCTGAGCAAAAGGAGGATCCACAGGAATGAGCCATCAGCATAACAGCTATAGAGGCCACCAGGCACTGCCAAACCAAATACCCCAGACTCCAGAATGAGGTGGTGGTCTTTGATCCTCTCTCCCAAGTATCAAGCTGGAAGCAGCATATGATTTCAGCAGGGCCTTAGAGAGTAGCTCAGGCACAGGGCAGCACAGAGCAAGCCATCCTGGGCTTGGGTATACGGGCCTATCGGGGCAGTGGGCCTTGAGCAGAAGCAGTTCCTGAGAAAGGATGTGAGAGGACAAGGGGGCCACATACCTCACCTGCCCCTGCGTACCCTAAAACCTGGCTTCTGTCTCCAGCTCTCCACCAAGATCTGCACTGCCCAGGGCCAGGCGGCCTTGCCACGTCTCTCCTGCCACTGACTCTGTGGCCCACCAGACACCTTGCCTTTTGGAGAGACACATGGCAGCCCGTGCAGCCTGAGAGGATCTCAGGCAGGGGACCCTTTTCTACAGACTGAGCAACTCACACCCACAGCAAGCCTGGCCACAAAACCAGCCAGAAACTCCCCAGGGTCCCAAGCCAGGTAGGGGTGAGTTAAGAGAAGACAAAGCCCCTTGCAGGAGAAGCTGAGGGCAAGGGCAGAGGCAGCAACCACTCAGGGCAGAAGGACCTGCCTGGATGGACAGAAGGCTGGGTCCAGCTGGTGCTGACTCACACCTCCTCTACCTCGGGGGCCCCCAGCAAACACAGGGGACAAACACATGACCTGGAAAGACCCTGGCCTCTTGGCTACCAGGCTGCAGAGCTCCTTCCACACAAGGTCACAAAGCCCCAGCCTTTGCACCTCAGCGGCCCACAGAGAAGCTCGGTTCCAGTGGGAGAAGCCTCAGTAATGGGAACTCCTACCACCCACATGCCAGACCCTGGAGGTGAGGTTGCTCAGGAGACCAAGCTAGAGCACTTTGCAGTGAACAAGTACAGGAATTTCCAAAGGTGAAACTCTCAGAAAGGGAAACAGCTCGACACAGTCCCTGGCATCCTGCTTACCCTTCCGCTCTTGTAGAAGGCAATGCCCTGGCTGTGCTGCTTGGCCCCCTACCCCTGAGCCTTGAGAGGGCCTCTCTGTCATTCTTTCACCTCACAGGCCCAGTGCTGCCGTGAGCCAGCAGGAGGACAGCTGGCCCATCCCTCCAGGAGCTCTCAGACTGCGGGGCGGGGGGGTGGGGGGGGAGGAGTGGCAGGGCGGGGAGAGAAGACCATGAAGACAGCATCCCATTTACCAGGTGAACAAAGCACTGGGGACAGAGACAAGGGTGGTCCTTCTGTCTCGTGGCACATGAGAGGCTCACAGGCCAGATAGGATGATGGGGGTCTAGGAGGGGAGCAAAAGGACAGGCAAGGGAAGGCGTGGCAGAAAACACGTCATGTCCGTACCTCTCATCCCTCTCCGGCCAGAACTCAGGCCCCGGGCCTGGCCACATGTTGGGTCCTCAGATGCACAGGCAGTCCGAACTTTGGCCTGCTGACCTCAGGAGCTTTAAGGACATGTGTCCTGGCCAGCAGCAGAGCCACCTATCTCAGGTCCAGCCCACATCCACTGGAGGAGGCCTCCTCTCCAGCCATTTCCCCACAAGAGGGGGATGGAAAGCAGACAGAACAGCTGGGGCAGAGCCCAGCCCAGGTTACCTGTGGCTGGCCCAACTTCTTGGCACCTCAAGCCCTGCACACCAAACACATACTCACAAGCAGGCAGAGCAGGTGGCCTACCTGCCCACCTGCAGTGCCACCCCTGGGGACAGAGGGACCATGAGACTGACCAGGCCCAGTTAGGGTGGTGCAGTGAGGGGAGCCTTGGCTGCCCTCTGCCCCTCCACCCAACCCCCATGAGCAGGGAGACCTCAGCTCAAGGACTCAAGGGAGACAGCAAGCTCATCCAAGCAAAGTCCCAAGACACCACCCATGGCCCTGGGACAGTGAATAAGGGCCCCCAAACCATCCTCTCCTGAGCACCCTTTTCTGCAATACGAGAAACAGATTCCAATACAAAAGCCTGGGGAGCCGGAGCCTGAAGCCAGCTCAGGGGCCCCTGGGGCCCAAGTGTCTGCCCCTTTGGGTCCTTCCAGTAGTGACACAAGACCCCTCAGGAGCGGAAGGCCCTGGGGCCCCGTATGCAATGGCCGAAAAGAGGGAAACATGGCTAGCATGTCAGGCTGAACAGACCCATAGCCTGGGTCAGAACTGATGCTGTGGTCGGGCAGCCCTAGAGCCAGCAAAATCCGGACTGCACTGATGGCCCCTCAGTCCACCCAGAGAGCCGGAATGACCACAGGTCCAGGCCAGTGCCCATGGACCCTGCCCAGGACAGGGCCCTGCTGGGTCTGCTGAGCCTGATGTTTTCTCTAGCTGCACCAATGAGCACTCTGGACTCGTGGTCCGACGAGAGCCTCTGCTCTGCGGTGGTGCAGACCAGCCCCATCCTGAATGTGCTGGCCCACAAAGTACTCTGGAGAGCAGCATGGTGCCTCCTGCTCACCGGCTCAGCGTTCCTTGGCTGCAGTATGAATTACTCTGCCCAAGCTCATGGCATCCACAAGGTGCTCGGACGTGCACCTGTGGGTTCTATGAGATCGGGAGTAAGGAAGCGACGTGCAGCTGACCCCATGGCACCGAGTCTTTGGCCCTAGCCCCTGAGCCCCAACCCCTTGGCACACCCACATACACACAAATGTGCACATACGCACGTGGACGCACACACATGCACACACACGCACACACACTGATGCGTGGGCACACAAGCATTGTGGTACCAAGGAGTCATGGGAGATATGAAGAGGCCCAGTGGATCCAGCCCAGGACCGGAGCACTGAGCACACCCTCAGACACAGGGCCTTACTGTGTCTGCCAGAAATGAAATCCACCTTAGCGGTCAGTACAAGTTTGGCTCAAACCTCAACTTCGGGGTCCATGGGGAGAGGGTAAGGCTCTTGCAGGAGCCCAGAAAGAACTCGGCCCCTAGAAGGGTGGAGGCACCAGGTAGGCTGAGTGCGGCTGACCCCTGGGGAATGGGAAGACTGAAGGCCAACTGCAGGAGGGAAAATATAGCAGACCATTTGTTGTTTGCTTGTTTCAATCCTCTTTTTCAGGTGAGACAACAGACCAGTACCAAGTTTCATGTGGTCCACAGGGCCCAAGTGTATGAGGGGTTGGTCCTGGTGCCTAGAGAAAGTGAGGAGCCTAGGGCGGCATATTCCTCCTTAAACTATTTGGACCTGTAGGCAGGCCAGGGCAGGACTCATGACTTAGTTCCTGGGGTCTGTCCTGAGGTCAGCTCTGATCAGGGATGGTCACGGATACATCCAGGCCCAAGCAATTAAAGGGAAGAAAGAAACCAGGGAGGGCCCTGAGAGACTGGACTTTTTCTCCTCAGGAACCCTAGAGCCAAGTTCCCTGGTCTGTTGTCCTCAGGCCCCCCACTCTGGCCTCTTCTCCTGGGCACCCTGGCCCTCACCCACTTCTCACCCCTCTGGATGGTGGATGGGGTCCTGCCAGATCAGCTGCACTTCCTTCAACCCCAGGCCCAGGCTCTGGCCTTGGGCAGCCCTCAGACCACCCAGCGCCTCCCGACTCTGCTCCTACCCTCCAGAGACCTGGACCAGGGCTTTGCAGCCTGCAGCAGCCCAGTCCCCCAGCAGAGACTCTGCATTCTGGGAGGGGCTGGGACCCAACAGGTAGTTCAGAAAGGAAGCAGCAGTTCCAAGATGCAGGCAGTACCTACACAGAGCGATAGTAAGCCGCTGAGGTTGTTTGTAGTGCACTATGGCCACACAGAGTGTGTTCAGAGCCACCACACACAGCACCGCCCAGTAGAAGCTCTGCGCCTTCACCATGCGGCGGATGAAAAACCGGAACATCTTCTCCTTCCGCCGAAAATATGAGGAGCTGTCGTTCTTCCCACTCTTGAGGCTGGCGCGAGCAAAGGGAGAACCTGGGAAGGACACGGCTAGTGAGGGCGCAGGCGCCACCTGCCAGGGCGCCCCTCCCTACAGGCCCGTGCCAGTCTTCCTATGTCAACCCCTCCCAAAGCCAACAGGTTGCCCATGGTGACTGGTGGACTGAGACCAAGTATGCAGTCTCTGGCCCCCAGCACCCTGGCCACCCTCCAAGAGCTCAGACCTCACACCTCCAGGCCATTCTCCAGGGAGCTCTTGCAGCTTTTTTTCTGAAGACATCAATCTGACCTTGTTATCTCTTGCTTAAAGCCTACCTACATAGGGTCCTCAGCACCCCGTCCCCAAGGATCACAAGCTCATCACCACCCATCACTCTTATCTGCTGGTTGACCTGTTTGTGCCAGGCTCCCAGGCTAGACTGCAAGCCCCTGAAGACAGACTATGCTGGTCTTTTCCACTCTGAGCCCCTCAACAAGCAGGAGTGAGCGAGTGGACGTCCTGTGGGCACCAGGGCTCAGGTTTGTGCGTGTCTACGTGGACCCCTCTGTGTCTCTGCAGGAGTGCACATCTGTGCCCTATGGGGGCTTCTCCCATGTGCAGTACTGGCCTGGCATGTGTGTGTGGGCTCACGTGCACCTGAGGGTGTCTCTGTGCTAGTCCGTGCCTCCGTGCCCAAGCTGTATATCTCCCTGTCTGCACCTCTGGCTTAGGCATGGGGTTCCTGGGTGACTGAGCATGTTATGTACACATCTGTGTGTGTTTGCATACGCATATACATGATCACTGTGCTGTCAGCAGCACACTACAGTGAAACCAGGCTGGGATCTGGGATTTACTGAATGAGGGCAGAGCCCCAAAGCCTCTACAGGGACTGTTCACAAGTTGAGTGGCTGCATCCAGGCAGACAGAGAGACACCATCACTGACAGCCCCAGGGCCTAGAGGAGGGTCTAACGGAGACTCACAGGGCCCTAATGGCAAATCCTGGTACTCTAGGTGCCACCCCAACCCGTTCCCATGGAAGACATTGTCAGCCACAGCCCTCATTCTGGCTAAAGCAAGATACAACTTCAAAATCCACATCCAGGGATTCTGAGGCAGCCATTGCCAATCATCAAAACTAGATCACACAACAAAGCTTCCTGGCCAGCCCTGCTGAGGGCTGGGGACAGCCAAGGCCACAGCCAGAGGTACCCACCCCTCCTCAAAGGCAGGCTTGCCAGCCTCTAGAGAGGGCAGCAGAGTGGCACAGAAGGGACAACATCCAGACTTGGACAGCACACCTACATGCTCAGAAACCCCAGCACCCACACACTCTTACTCAGAGACACACACAAGCACACATAACAAAACAGAGCCATACACCAAGTCATACATACACTCGACATCACACCCCCAGACCCTGACCATGCTCACTCTCAAGCATACACCAGACACACACGCAGGCACATCGGTACCGCACATACACACACACGTTTAGAGACACACTCATAGGCTTGAGGTATGCACTTATGGGCAGATACATAAGACCACCAAAAAGAGGGTGAGGACACACGGCCCATGTGGATCACTGAACACACACACCTGGCCAGTGAGATCAGCAGCACTTCCTCCAAGGGAGCTCCAGGACCACCCTACCCTCCTCACTGCAGTGTCCCCAGGTGGACACCAGTTAGGGTGATGCCACCAAAAAGGACAGAGTAGACAACTCTACAACTCTGTCCTCCACTAAAGCAATGATTAAGTTGGCAAAAGTTGGCAAAGTCAGCTTTTTCTCGTCTCTAGAATCTAATAATAAATTTACAACAACCAGGGAAATGCTTAAAGAGGAAACCCATTGCTGTTGAGTCGATTCCAACTCATAACAACCCTATAGGACTGGGTAGAACTGCCCCGTAGGGTTTCCAAGTAGCGGCTCGTGGATTCGAACTGCCAACCTTTTGGTTAGCAGCCAGATGTTTAACCACTGCACCATCAGGGGTCCAAGCCTACAACACCCAGTATTCCCAGGTGGTCTCCCATCCAAGTACAAACAGGGCCCAACCCTGCTTAGCTTCCGAAGTCAGATAAGACCAGGCACATTCAGGGTGGTGTGGCTGTAGACATTTTTTTTTATTAGGGAAGTAATAGGGTATAATTCAGGATCAAGAAACTTGGAAGTAACATAAACAGCATAGTACAGGATCAGTTTGTCAATCAGAACAGCTTGCAACCAAGACAGCATTCAGTTCCATCTCGGCTGTACCTGCAGGCAGGCCGTGCTTTTCAGCTGGGCCAGCCTCCTCTCAGCCAGACTAGCAGGCCCTTCTCTCTGCCATGCTAGCCCCCTCTCAGCCTCTGCCCTGCTTGAGAAAGTGTTACAGTTCTTCAGCTCTGCTGACAAGTGCCTGGATGCACCCCACTCCACTGAAGCCTCCTGCCTAAAGCCGCTCAGCTCTCTTGCTCTGTGGATGGGCAAGTCCACTGCAGCCACTCACTCCATGACCCAGGAAGCCCACTGCAGCCATCTCAGGCTTGTTTCCTGGCTCCCACCACCTCGTACCACTGCCACTGGTGCCACTGCCATACCATCTCTCACCTTCTTGTGCCATCTCATGCCATTTCATGCCGTCTTGCACTGTCTCAAGCCATCTCCATTGTTACAGCTCTCTCTGCCTGCTGGTCTAGAAGGTTCTCAGCACAGAAACCTCAAGTCCAAAAGATGCAATCCACTACCAGCCCATCTTCTTATAGTAGCAAGGTCCCCTTCAATGTCTGGGTGATTGACTCTTATAAACCTACTCCTCCACCAAGACCATGAACTGACCAATCCCCTCAGAAGGCCACAGTCACCCAATTTGCTTAGTAATTGACCAATCCTTACAAGTGTTTCATGCACCTTATTTGCATAGTAAACTGTCTAATCCCTGCAAGGGTTTTAAATATGTTATTTGCATAATAAACTGTCCAATTCCTTAGCAAATCACCTTGGCAGAACTAGAAACTCAGGCCCAAAAAGGCCATATATAAAGAGAAACCCATTGCACTGCAGCAAGACAACACCATAAACAACTACATGCCAATAAAATAGATAACCTAGATGAACTGGGAAAATTCCTAGAAACACACAAACTATCAAAGCTGACTCAAGAAGAAATAGAAAATTCAAATAAACCTATAACAAGATATTGAATCAGTAATCAAAACCCCCCAACAAAGAAAAGCCCAGGACCACACAGTTTCACTGGTGAATTCCACCAAACAAAGAAAAATTAACACCAGTCCTTCTCAAATTCTCCCAAAAGTAGAAGAAAGGGAGACTCTTCAAATCATTCTGTCAAGCCAGCATTGCCCTGATACAAAAGCCAGACAAACACATAACAAGAAAACTACAAACTAGTATTCCTTATGAACATAAAGGCAAAAATTTTAAATAAAATAAGAGTAAACCAAATCCAGCAACATAGTAAAAGGATTACACACCCTGACCAAGTGAGATTTATCCCAGGAATGCAAGGTTCAACATCGAAAGTCAACATAATAAACCACATTAACAAATGAAAGAAAAAAATAATCATCTCGATTGATACAGAAAAAAAAACTATTTGACAAAATTCAGCATCCTGTGATGATAAAAACATTAAAAAAAAACGGAAGTAGAAGGGAACTTTGATTTATCCAATAGATAAAGTGTATTTATGAAAAAACCACAGCTGACATCATACTTAATAGTGAAAGACTAAAAGCATTCCCACTAAGATCTGAAACAAGACAAGGATGTCTGCTTTTACCACTGCTATTCAACATTGCACTGGAAGTCCTAGCCAGAGCAATTAGGCAAGAAAAAAATTAATAAAATGCATCCAAATTGGAAAGCAAGAAGTAAAACTACATCTATTCACAGACAACATGATCCTAAAAGATCTACCAAAAAACCATTAAAGCTAATACACAAATTCAGCAAAGTTGCAGGGTTCAACACCAACACAGAAAATCACTTGCATTTCTATATATTGTTGTTAGGTGCTGTCCAGTGGGTTCCGACTCATAGAGACCCCATGTGTAACAGAGCAAAACACTGCCCGGTCCTGTGCCATCCTCACAGTCATTGTTATGCTTGAACCCATTGTTGCAGCCACTATGTCAATCCATCTCGTTGAGGGTCTTCCTCGTCTTCACTGACCCTCTACTTTACCAAACACAATGTTCTTCTCCAGGGACTGATCCCTCCTGATAACATGCCCAAAGTATAGTCTCACTATCCTTGCTTCTAAAGGAGCACTTTAGTTGTACCTCTTCCAGGACAGATTTGTTCGTTCTTTTTGCAATCCATGGTATTTTCCATGTTCTTCACCAACACCATAATTCAAAGACATCAATTCTTCTTTGGTCTTCCTTATTCATCATCCAGCTTTCCCATGCATATGAGGCAGTTGAAAACACCATGGCTTGGGTCAGGTGCACCTTAGTCCTCAAGGTGACACCTTTGCTTTTTAATACTTAAAAGAGGTCTTTTGCAGCAGATTTGTCCAATGCAATCTTTTCTCTGTTTATCACGATGTTGTTTATTGGTCCAGCTGTGAGGATTTTTGTTTTCTTTATGCTGAGGTATAATCCATACTGAAGGCTGTGATTTTTGACCTTCATCACTAAGTGCTTCAAGTCCTCTTCACTTTCAGCAAGCAATGTTGTGTCATCTGCAGGTTGTTAGTGAGTTAATGAGTCTTCCTCCAATCCTGATGCTCCCTCCTTCATATAATCCAGCTTCTCAGATTATTTGCTCAGTATACAGATTGAATAATCATGGTGAAAGGATACAGCCCTGACACACACCTTTTCTGACTTTAAACCATGCAGTATCCCCTCGTTCTGTTTGAACGACAGCCTCTTGATCTATGTACAGGTTCCTCATGAGTACAGTTAAGTGTTCTGGAATTCCTATTCTTCGAAATGAGTTGTTATCCATAATTTGTTATGATCCACACAGTCAAATGCCTTTGCAAAGTCATTAAACACTGATAAACATCTTTCTGGTATTCTCTGCTTTCAGCCAGGATCCATCTGACAACAATGATGTCCCTGATTCCACCTCCTCTTCTGAATCTGGCTCGAACTTCTGGAAGTTCCTTGTCCATATACTGCTGTAGCCACTTTTGAATGATCTTTAGCAAAATTTTACTTGCATGTGATATTAACAATATTGTTCTATAATTTCTGCATTTGGTTGGATCACCTTCCTTGGGAATAGGTGTAAATATGGATCTCTCCCAGTCGGTTGGCCAGGTAGCCGTCTTCCAAATTTCTTGGCATAGATAAGTGAGCACGTCCAGTGCTGCACCATTGTTAAAATATCTCAATTGGTATTCCATCAATTCCTGGAGTCTGTTTTTCACCAATGCCTTCAGTGCAGCTTGGACATCTCCCTTCAGTACCATTGCTCCTGATCATATGCTACCTCCTGAAATGACTGAACCTCCACCCATTCTTTTTGGTATAGTGACTCTGTATATTCCTTCTCTCTTCTTTTGATGCTTCCTGCTGCATCATTTAATATTTTCCTTAGTCTTCAAGGTGACATCTTTGCTTTTCAACACTTTAAAGAGGTCTTTTGCAGATTTGCCCAATGCAATGCGTCTTTTGATTTCTTGATTACTGCTTCCGTGGGTGTTGATTGTGGATCCAAGTAAAATGAAATCTTTGACAACTTCAATCTTTTCTCCATTTATCATGATGTTGCTTATTGGTCCATTACTTTGTCTTCTCCAGCCATGCTTTGAAATCTTCTGTTCAGCTCTTTTACTTCATCATTTCTTCTTTTTGTTTTAGCTACTTGATGCTCAAGAGCAAGTTTCAGAGTCTCTTCTGACATCTGTTTTGGTCTTTTCTTTCTTTGCTGTCTTTTAAATGACCTCTTGCTTTCTCTTCATGTATGATGTCCTTGATGTCATTCCACAATTCGTCTGGTCTTTGGTCGTTAGTGTTCAACACATCAAATCAATTCTTGAGCTGGTCTCTAAATTCAGGTGGGATATACTCAAGGTCATATTTTGGCTCCCAGGGACTTGTTCTAATTTTTCTCATTTTTAAATTGAACTTGCATATGAACAATAGATGGTCTGCTCTGCAGTCGGCCCTTGGCCTTGTTCTGACTGATGATATTGAGCTTTTCCATCATCTCTTTCCACAGATGTGGTCGATTTGATTCCTGCGTATTCCAGCTGGCAAGGTCCACATGTATACTTGCCATTTATGTTGGTGAAAAAGGTATTTGCAATGAAGAAGTCATTGGTCTTGCAAAATTTTATCCTGAGGTCTCCAGCATTGTTCTATCACCAAGCCCGTACTTCCAACTACGATTCTTGTTCTTTGTTTCCAACTTTCGCATTCCAATCACCAATAATTGTCAGTGCACCCTGATTGCATGTTTGATCAATTTCAGACTGCAGAAGTTGGTAAAAACCTTCAATTTTTTCATCTTTCGCCTTAGCGGTTGGTGCATAAATTTGAATAATAATCGTATTAACTGGTCTTCCTTGTAGGCGTATGGATAGTATCCTATCACTAACAGTGTTGTACTGCAAGATAGATCTTGAAGTGTTCCTTTGATGATGAATGCAAAACTATTCTTCTTGAATTTGTCATTCCCGGCATAGTAGATCATAGGATTGTCCAATTCAAAATAGCCAATACCAGTCCATTACAGCTCGCTAATACCTAGGATGTCGATGTTTATGTGTTCCATTTCATTTTTGACAATTTCCAGTTTTCCTAAAATCATACTTCCCACAATCCAGGTTCCGATTATTAATGGATGTTTTCAGCTGTTTCTTCTTATTCTGAGTCATGCCACATCAGCAAATGAAAGTCCCAAAAGCTTGACTCCATCCATACCATTAAGGTCAACTCTACCTTGAGGAGGCAGCTCTCTCCCAGTCATATTTTGAGTGCCTTCCAATCTGAGGGGTTCATCTTCTGGTACTGTATCAATGTTCTGCTGCTATTTATAAGGTTTTCACTGGCTAATTCCTTTCAGAAGTAGACTGCCAGGTCCTTCTTCATAGTCTGTCTTAGTCTGGAAGGTCAGCTGAAACCTGTCTGCCATGGGTGATCCTACTGGTATTTGAATACTGGTGGCGTAGCTCCCAGCATCACAGCAACAGGCAAGCTCCCACAGTATGATAAACTGACAGACAATTTGGATCCCCTTTATTTCTTTTTCTTGCCTTATTACTCTAGCCAGGGCTTCCAGCACAATGTTAAATAGGAGTGTTGATAAAGGGCATACTTGTCTTGTTTTCAGGTTCTCTCCACTAAGAATGAATATTGCTAACCATTCCTGAAGCCAACTCTTCAGACAGGGATTGGACTGGACAATGGGTTGGAGAGGGATGCTGGTGAGGAGTAAGCTTCTTGGATCAGGTGGACACTTGAGACTATGTTGGCATCTCCTCCCTGGAGGGGAGATGAGAGGGTAGAGGGGGCTAGAAGCTGGCGAAATGGACACAAAAAGAGAGAGTGGAGGGAGGTAGCAGGCTGTCTCATTAGGGGGAGAGCAATTGGGAGCATGTAGCAAGGTGTATATAAGTTTTTGTGTGAGACACTGACTTGATTTGTAAACTTTCACTTAAAGCAAAATAAAAATTAAAAAAAAAAAAAAGAATGAATAGTACTGGTGTAAGCTCTTCTCTGAATGTTTGGTAGAATTCTCCAGTTAAGCCACCTGGGCCAGGGCTTTTTTTTGTTGGGAGTTCTTTTATTACCTTTTCAGTCTCTTCTCTTGTTATGGTTCTGTTCAGATTTTCAACTTCAGTTTGTGTTAGTTGGGGTAAGTAGCGTGTTTCTAGAAATTTGTCCATTTCCTCTAGGTTTTCAAATTTGTTGGAGTATAATCTTTCATAATGATCTGTTATGATCCTTTTTATTTCAGCTGGGTCAGTTGAAATGTCCCCCATTTCATTTCTTATTTGAGTTATTTGTGTCCTATCCTGTTTTTCTTTTGTCAATTGCTTGTCGATTTTGTTGATCATTTTAAAGAACCAACTGTTGGCTTTGTTGATTCTATTGTTTTTCTATATTCTATTTCATTTATTTCTGCTCTGATCTTTGTTATTTTCTTTCTTCTGGTGGCTGTGGGCTTCTTTTGCTGTTCTCTATTTGTTCAAGTTGTGAAGGTAATTTTTTGATTTTGTCCTTTTCTCCTTTTTTGATGTGTGCATCTATTGCTATAAATTGACCTCTGAGTACTGCCTTTGCTGTGTCCCAAAGATTTTGGTATGATGTGTTTTTATTCTCATCTGATTCTGGGAATTTTTTTTATTCCATCTTTATTCCACTCTATTACTCCATGGTTTTTAAGCAGGATGTTATTCAGTTTCCATGTACTTGATTTTTTTTTTTCCTTGCTCTTCCTGTTATTAATTTCTACTTTGATGGCATTGTGATCAAGAGAAGATATTTTGTATTATCTCAATGTTTTGGATTCTGTTGAGGGTTGCTTTGCGGCCTAAGATGTGGCCTATTCTGGAGAACGTTCCATGTGCATTGGAAAAGAATGCATTCTTTGCCGCTATTGGAGTGTTCTATATATGTCTTTGAGTTCAAGTTGGTTGATTGTGACCTTTAGATCTTCTGAATCTTTGTTGAGTTTCTTTCTAAATGTTCTGTCCTTTGTCAAGAGTGGTGTGTTGAAGTATCCTACTGTTATTGAGGAATTGTCAATTTCTCTTTATGTATTTTGGAGCCCCGTCATTGAGAGGGTAGATATTTACTGTGGTTATGTCTTCACATTGGATTGTCTCTTTAATAATGATTATATATAATGCCTTTCTTTGTCCTTTACGGTGCATTTTGTTTTAAAGTCTATTTTATCTGAGATTAGTATTGCCATGCCTGCTCTTTTTTGGTAGCTTTTTGCTTGATTTTTTTTTCTATCCTTTGATTTTTAATAAATTTATGTCTTTGTTTCTGAGGTGTGTCTCTTGTAGACAGCATATTGATGGGCCCTGTTTCCGTTTTTGTTTTATCCATCCTGTCGCTCTCTGTCTCTTTATGGGAGCATTTAGGCCACTTATCTTCACTGTGATTATTGATAGGTGTGAATTTATTGCTGTCATTTTGCAATTTTTTGTTTTTGTGGTGCTGACATTTTCTTTGTTCCTCTTACTCTCCGGTGCTGAAATCCTTTTGTTTGTGGATTTTTTTTTTTTCATTTCTTTTGTTTTTTGCAGATTTTGTGTTTACTGAGACTTTATGCTTTTCTACTTTATTTTGATGAGTAGGTTTGTTAACTTTCTTTGTGGTTACCTTAAAATTTACCCTATCTTCCTAAGTGTGAACCAGTTTTTTATTACTTGGTATCACCTTGACTTCCTTTCTATTTGAAAGTTCTATATCTACACCAATTATTGTCTTTTATTGTTATTACATTATTGTCATTTACAGATTTACCTCTCTGGTTCCCTGTTGTAAATCTCTTAGTTTTGTTTTATCCTTGAGAGTTCATTACATAGGTTGGTATCTGGCTGATGTGCTCTTGCATCCTAGATTCAGGCTGTTTTCTGATGTTGTTGGTTCTCAAACTGGAGGACTCCCTTTAATAGTTTTTGTAAGTTTGGTTTGGTTCTTTGCATATTCCCTTAATTTCTGTTTAACTGTAAATGTCCTAATTTTGCCATCATATTTGAGCAAGAGTTTGCAGGATATAGTATTCTTTGTTGGAAATTTTTTTCTTTCAAGGTTTTATATATGTCATCCATTGACTTCTTGCCTGCATGGTTTCTGCCAAATAATCAAAGCTTAGTCTTATCACTTCCCCTCTGTATGTGACTTTTCATTTTTCTTGAGCTGCTCTCAGGATTCTTTCTTTGTCTTTAGTTTTAGCATCTCTAACTATGATATGTCTTGGTGATTTTCTCTTGGAGTCTATCCTATATGGGGTTCATTGAGCTTCTTGGATGGTCAACTTTTTGTCTTTCATGGTATTAGGGACGTTTTCTGTCAGTAATTCTTCAACGATCCTCTCTGTGTTTTCCGTTTTCTCCCCCTGTTCTGGAACTACAATCACTAGCAAATTTTTGCTTTTGATTGCATCCCACATAATTCTCTGGGTTTCTTCATTTTTTTTTTTTTCTCTATTTTTCCTCAAACAAAGTGGTATCCAAGGGTGTGTCTTCAATTTCACTGATCCTGTCTTCCATTATTTCAAACTTGCTTCTCAAACCTTCT
The DNA here is from genome assembly GCF_024166365.1 of Elephas maximus indicus. NCBI lineage: Eukaryota > Metazoa > Chordata > Mammalia > Proboscidea > Elephantidae > Elephas > Elephas maximus. The sequence continues at coordinate 230,626 of NC_064827.1, forward strand.
ATGACACTGTCCATATCTGAAATCTTGTTGTTTATCTTTTGGATTTCTAATTGCTGTTTTTCTGTGATTTCTAGTTGTGTGTTTTTCTTGACATTTTGTTCCTGTACTATTTTCCAGAATTCTTACATTTTTTTGTCTGTTTTTTCCATGATTTTGTCTATTTTTTCCTTATTTTTGTCTGCTTTTTACACCGTCTCTTGGATAGCCTTGAATATTAGTGTTTTGAATTCCCTGTCAGGTAGTTCCAATGCCTTTTTCTTCTATTGGAGGGTCATCTGGTGTTTTATTTTGGATGCCTACTGGAATCATCCTGTCCCTTTTTTTAAAAAAAAATATGTTTTGATATTGTCTGCTGTCTTAAGGACATTCGGTAATTATTTTCTTTGTTTATTGGTTGTAGGTTTGTTTCATCCTGCTTTTTGTTTTATTTGATTATGTCTGGGCAGGTGGGCTGGGTAATCTTTGTGGTTTACTCATTTGTGGGCATGATACTTCTCACCACCTTGTCCAACGGGCAGGGCAAGTTGCTCAGTTATGGTACAACAAGGCAGGTTCAGTAGAGGGGCAGGGGCAGGGGCAGGGCTGGGTTTTTCGTGGCATGTACTGGGGCTGACAGGGTGGAGAAAGTGGGCAGTGCAGGGCAGGGTCTGCACCTGTGCTGCTTGGGGGTGTGGTGCTCAGTACATGGCGCAGATAGGTAGGAGGGAATGGGAGGATGTGATGCATGGAGCTAAGTGGGTGTGAGGAAGAAGAGAAAGAAACAGCAGCCAAATAAACAAAACAAAAGGTGCTGTGGGAGCCTGCCATTGGAATGGCACAGACTCAGAAGGTGTGTGCTGGTGGCTTTCTAACCAGGTGGTACAGTCCATCAAGAAGTGGCAGAGTTGGCACATGTGGCTAGGTGGGAGGGAGAAAGGAACAGAAGGAAGGGAGAGAGAGATAAGAAACTGAGAATAAAGAGAGAGAAAGGCACATGTGGCCAAGTGATCAGGACAAAGAAAGGGAAGGAAGGTAGAGAGAGACCAAGAAACCAAGGGAAAAAAATGTCAAGTGGTTGGAAGGAAAGAAAGAAAGGAAGGTAGAGACAGAGACAAGAAACTGAGGGAAAAAAAGAAAGAAAAAACAAAAAATGCCCCAGGGAGCCCACTGGAAACAGCACCCCAGCTGAGCAGTGCTGCATAGTCCATCAAGAAGGAACACGGGGGGGGCGGAGCCAAGATGGCGGACTAGGCAGACGCTACCTCGGATCCCTCTTACAACAAAGACACGGAAAAACAAGTGAATCGATCACATACATAACAATCTACGAACCCTGAACAACAAACACAGATTTAGAGACGGAGAACGAACTAATACGGGGAAGCAGCGATTGTTTCCAGAGCCTGGAGCCAGCATACCAGTCAGGTACGGCACAAGCACAGAGACCTGCTCCACCCCCCTGAACTAACCCCGGGAGGGGGACTAGCCGGTTCCACGGGCGGCATGGGACGCAGCCGTTAGGAGAAGTCCCCGGGAGGCAGTGACTGATCTTGGAGCAGAAAGAGCAGCATCTGAGCCGGGGAACCGTCCCACAGGGATTTGGACTGCACGCAGGTACGCCATAAACACGGAGAGTTGCTCCACCCCCTGAACTAACCCCGGGAAGGTGACCATCCGGGTCGCGCGGGCGGCGTGGGACGCAGCCGGTAGGAGAAGTCCCCGGGAGGCAGCGACTGGTATTGGAGCGGGGAGAACAGCGTTCCAGCCGGGACACTCGGTCGCGGCACAAGCACGGGGAGCTACTCCACCCATCTGAACTAACCCCGGGAGGGGGCCCACCTGGTTCACGGGGGCGGCACGGCCACGCGGCTGGAGGGACGAGAAGTCCCCGGGAGGCAGCGACTGATTTTGGAGTCGAGAGTGCACCGTCCCAGTAGGGGAGCCTTGACGCTGGGCGTGGGGCTGGAAGCGGAGGATCTGACCGTGACTCCAGCGGGCCAGACCCCCCGGGGGCAATCTCCACACAGACAGCACACATAGGCGACGTGCCCGCGGGAATCTCAGATATAATAGTCATTCCAAGCAAGACAAGCAACTCTGGCTATATTCTGAGGTGCTACTCTCCTATCTCTCTGTTCCCTCCCCCACCCTCCCCAGGCGGCTTCATTAACATCTGAATAGCCTGAGCCAGAGGGAGAACTCTGATAGGGATCTGACTGCAATTTTTTTTTTAGCGGATTTTCTGGAAAAACTAGTTTCCCAGTGATGGCTCGGAGACAACAATCCATATCAAACCACTTAAAGAAGCAGACTGTGACAGCTTCTCCAACTCCCCAAACAAAAGAATCAAAATCTTTCCCAAATGAAGATACAATTTTGGAATTATCAGATACAGAATATAAAAAACTAATTTACAGAATGCTTAATGATATCACAAATGAAATAAGGCAAACTGCAGAAAAAGCCAAGGAACACACTGATAAAACTGTTGAAGAACTCAAAAAGATTATTCAAGAACATACTGGAAAAATTAATAAGTTGCAAGAATCCATAGAGAGACAACATGTAGAAATCCAAAAGATTAACAATAAAATAACAGAATTAGACAACACACTAGGAAGTCAGAGGAGCAGACTCGAGCAATTAGAATGCAGACTGGGACATCTGGAGGACCAGGGAATCAACACCAACATAGCTGAAAAAAAATCAGATAAAAGAATTAAAAAAAATGAAGAAACCCTAAGAATTATGTGGGACTCTATCAAGAAGGATAACCTGCGGGTGATTGGAGTCCCAGAACAGGGAGGGGGGACAGAAAACACAGAGAAAATAGTTGAAGAACTTCTGACAGAAAACTTCCCTGACATCATGAAAGACGAAAGGATATCTATCCAAGATGCTCATCGAACCCCATTTAAGATTGATCCAAAAAGAAAAACACCAAGACATATTATCATCAAACTCACCAAAACCAAAGATAAACAGAAAATTTTAAAAGCAGCCAGGGAGAAAAGAAAGGTTTCCTTCAAGGGAGAATCAATAAGAATATGTTCTGACTACTCAGCAGAAACCATGCAGGCAAGAAGGGAATGGGACGACATATACAGAACACTGAAGGAGAAAAACTGCCAACCAAGGATCATATATCCAGCAAAACTCTCTCTGAAATATGAAGGCGAAATTAAGATATTTACAGACAAACACAAGTTTAGAGAATTTGCAAAAACCAAACCAAAGCTACAAGAAATACTAAAGGATATTGTTTGGTCAGAGAACCAATAATATCAGATATCAGCACAACACAAGGTCACAAAACAGAACGTCCAGATATCAACTCAAATAGGGAAATCACAAAAACAAACAAATTAAGATTAATTAAAAAAAAAATACACATAACAGGGAATCATGGAAGTCAATAGGTAAAAGATCACAATAATCAAAAAGAGGGACTAAATACAGGAGGCATTGAACTGCCATATGGAGAGTGATACAAGGCGATATAGAACAATACAAGTTAGGTTTTTACTTAGAAAAATAGGGGTATATAATGAGGTAACCACAAAAAGGTATAACAACTCTATAACTCAAGACAAAAACCAAGAAAAACGTAACGACTCAACTAACATAAAGTCAAACACTATGAAAGTGAGGATCTCACAATTTACTAAGAAAAACGCCTCAGCACAAAAAAGTATGTGGAAAAATGAAATTGTCAACAACACACATAAAAAGGCATCAAAATGACAGCACTAAAAACTTATTTATCTATAATTACCCTGAATGTAAATGGACTAAATGCACCAATAAAGAGACAGAGAGTCACAGACTGGATAAAGAAACACGATCCATCTATATGCTGCCTACAAGAGACACACCTTAGACTTAGAGACACAAACAAACTAAAACTCAAAGGATGGAAAAAAGTATATCAAGCAAACAATAAGCAAAAAAGAAGAGGAGTAGCAATATTAATTTCTGACAAAATAGACTTTAGACTTAAATCCACCACAAAGGATAAAGAAGGACACTATATAATGATAAAAGGGACAATTGATCAGGAAGACATAACCATATTAAATATTTACGCACCCAATGACAGGGCTGCAAGATATATAAATCAAATTTTAACAGAACTGAAAAGCGAGATAGATACCTCCACAATTATAGTAGGAGACTTCAACACACCCCTTTCGGAGAAGGACAGGACATCCAGTAAGAAGCTCAACAGAGACACGGAAGATCTAATTACAACAATCAACCAACTTGACCTCATTGACTTATACAGAACTCTCCACCCAACTGCTGCAAAATATACTTTTTTTTCTAGCGCACATGGAACATTCTCTAGAATAGACCACATATTAGGTCATAAAACAAACCTTTGCAGAGTCCAAAACATCGAAATATTACAAAGCATCTTCTCAGACCACAAGGCAATAAAACTAGAGATCAATAACAGAAGAACGAGGGAAAAGAAATCAAATACTTGGAAAATGAACAATACCCTCCTGAAAAAAGACTGGGTTATAGAAGACATCAAGGAGGGAATAAGGAAATTCATAGAAAGCAACGAGAATGAAAATACTTCCTATCAAAACCTCTGGGACACAGCAAAAGCAGTGCTCAGAGGTCAATTTATATCAATAAATGCACACATACAAAAAGAAGAAAGAGCCAAAATCAGAGAACTGTCCCTACAACTTGAACAAATAGAAAGTGAGCAACAAAAGAATCCATCAGGCACCAGAAGAAAACAAATAATAAAAATTAGAGCTGAACTAAATGAATTAGAGAACAGAAAAACAATTGAAAGAATTAACAAAGCCAAAAGCTGGTTCTTTGAAAAAATTAACAAAATTGATAAACCATTGGCTAGACTGACTAAAGAAATACAGGAAAGGAAACAAATAACCCGAATAAGAAATGAGAAGGACCACATCACAACAGAACCAAATGAAATTAAAAGAATCATTTCAGATTATTATGAAAAATTGTACTCTAACAAATTTGAAAACCTAGAAGAAATGGATGAATTCCTTGAAAAACACTACCTACCTAAACTAACACATTCAGAAGCAGAACAACTAAATAGACCCATAACAAAAAAAGAGATTGAAACGGTAATCAAAAAACTCCCAACAAAAAAAAGTCCTGGCCCGGACGGCTTCACTGCAGAGTTCTACCAAATTTTCAGAGAAGAGTTAACACCACTACTACTAAAGGTATTCCAAAGCATAGAAAATGACGGAATACTACCCAACTCATTCTATGAAGCCACCATCTCCCTGATACCAAAACCAGGTAAAGAAATTACAAAAAAAGAAAATTATAGACCTATATCCCTCATGAACATTGATGCAAAAATCCTCAACAAAATTCTAGCCAATAGAATCCAACAACACATCAAAAAAATAATTCACCCTGATCAAGTGGGATTTATACCAGGTATGCAAGGCTGGTTTAATATCAGAAAAACCATTAATGTAATCCATCACATAAATAAAACAAAAGACAAAAACCACATGATCTTATCAATTGATGCAGAAAAGGCATTTGACAAAGTCCAACACCCATTTATGATAAAAACTCTTACCAAAATAGGAATTGAAGGAAAATTCCTCAACATAATAAAGGGCATCTATGGAAAGCCAACAGCCAATATCACTCTAAATGGACAGAACCTGAAAGCATTTCCCTTGAGAACGGGAACCAGACAAGGATGCCCTTTATCACCGCTCTTATTCAACATCGTGTTGGAAGTCTTAGCCAGGGCAATCAGGCTAGACAAAGAAATAAAAGGTATCCGGATTGGCAAGGAAGAAGTAAAGTTATCACTATTTGCAGATGACATGATTATATACACAGAAAACCCTAAGGAATCCTCCAGAAAACTACTGAAACTAATAGAAGAGTTTGGCAGAGTCTCAGGTTATAAAATAAACATACAAAAATCACTTGGATTCCTCTACATCAACAAAAAGAACACCGAAGAGGAAATAACCAAATCAATACCATTCACGGTAGCCCCCAAGAAGATAAGATACTTAGGAATAAATCTTACCAAGGATGTAAAAGACCTATACAAAGAAAACTACAAAGCTCTACTACAAGAAATTCAAAAGGACATACATAAGTGGAAAAACATACCTTGCTCATGGATAGGAAGACTTAACATAGTAAAAATGTCTATTCTACCAAAAGCCATCTATACATTTAACGCACTTCCGATCCAAATTCCAATGTCATATTTTAAGGGGATAGAGAAACAAATCACCAATTTCATATGGAAGGGAAAGAAGCCCCGGATAAGCAAAGCACTACTGAAAAAGAAGAAGAAAGTGGGAGGCCTCACCTTACCTGACTTCAGAACCTATTATACAGCCACAGTAGTCAAAACAGCCTGGTATTGGTACAACAACAGACACATAGACCAATGGAACAGAATTGAGAACCCAGACATAGATCCATCCACGTATGAGCAGCTGATATTTGACAAAGGACCAGTGTCAATTAACTGGGGAAAAGACAGCCTTTTTAACAAATGGTGCTGGCATAACTGGATATCCATTTGCAAAAAAATGAAACAGGACCCATACCTCACACCATGCACAAAAACTAACTCCAAGTGGATCAAAGACCTAAACATAAAGACTAAAACGATAAAGATCATGGAAGAAAAAATAGGGACAACCCTAGGAGCCCTAATACAAGGTATAAACAGAATACAAAACATTACCAAAAATGATGAAGAGAAACCCGATAACTGGGAGCTCCTAAAAATCAAACACCTATGCTCATCTAAAGACTTCACCAAAAGAGTAAAAAGACCACCTACAGATTGGGAAAGAATTTTCAGCTATGACATCTCCGACCAGCGCCTGATCTCTAAAATCTACATGATTCTGTCAAAACTCAACCACAAAAAGACAAACAACCCAATCAAGAAGTGGGCAAAGGATATGAACACACATTTCTCTAAAGAAGATATTCAGGCAGCCAACAGATACATGAGAAAATGCTCTCGATCATTAGCCATTAGAGAAATGCAAATTAAAACTACGATGAGATTCCATCTCACACCAGCAAGGCTGGCATTAATCCAAAAAACACAAAATAATAAATGTTGGAGAGGCTGCGGAGAGATTGGAACTCTCATACACTGCTGGTGGGAATGTAAAATGGTACAACCACTTTGGAAATCTATCTGGCGTTATCTTAAACAGTTAGAAATAGAACTACCATACAACCCAGAAATCCCACTCCTCGGAATATACCCTAGAGATACAAGAGCCTTCATACAAACAGATATATGCACACCCATGTTTATTGCAGCTCTGTTTACAATAGCAAAAAGTTGGAAGCAACCAAGGTGTCCATCAACGGATGAATGGGTAAATAAATTGTGGTATATTCACACAATGGAATACTACGCATCGATAAAGAACAGTGACGAATCTCTGAAACATTTCATAACATGGAGGAACCTGGAAGGCATTATGCTGAGCGAAATGAGTCAGAGGCAAAAGGACAAATATTGTATAAGACCACTATTATAAGATCTTGAGAAATAGTAAACCTGAGAAGAACACATACTTTTGTGGTTACGAGGGGGGGAGGGAGGGAGGGTGGGAGAGGGTTTTTTTATTGATTAATCAGTAGATAAGAACTGCTTTAGGTGAAGGGAAAGACAACACTCAATACATGGAAGGTCAGCTCAATTGGACTGGACCAAAAGCAAAGAAGTTTCCGGGATAAAATGAATGCTTCAAAGCTCAGCGGAGCAAGGGCGGGGGTCTGGGGAACATGGTTTGCGGGGACTTCTAAGTCAATTGGCAAAATAATTCTATTATGAAATCATTCTGCATCCCACTTTGAAATGTGGCGTCTGGGGTCTTAAATGCTAACAAGCAGCCATCTAAGATGCAGCAATTGGTCTCAACCCACCTGGAGCAAAGGAAAATGAAGAACACCAAGCCCACATGACAACTAAGAGCCCAAGAGACAGAAAGGGCCACATGAACCAGAGACCTACATCATCCTGAGACCAGAAGAACTAGTTGGTGCCCGGCCACAATCGATGACTGCCCTGACAGGGAGCTCAGCAGAGGACCCCTGAGGGAGCAGGAGAGCAGTGGGATGCAGACCCCAAATTCTCATAAGAAGACCAAACTTAATGGTCTGACTGAGACTAGAGGAATCCCGGCGGTCATGCTCTCCAGACCTTCTGTTGACACAGGACAGGAACCATCCCTGAAGACAACTCATCAGACATGAAAGGGACTGGTCAGCGGGTGGGAAAAAGAGAGAAGAAAAAAAAAAAAAAAAGAAAATAAAAAAAAAAAAAAAAAAAAGAAGGAACACGGGTGGCACATGGTACCAGGTGTCTGGGAGCATAAAAAGGAAGGAAGGTAGAGGAAGACAAGAAACCAAGAAAAAAAATGCCCCCAGGGAGCCCAAAGGCATGATGGTGTGGACCAGGGCAGGAGCTCCCCAGCCAAGCAACACTGCACAGCCCATCTAGAAGGAGTGAAGATAGCACATGGCACCAGGTGTTTCAGAGAAAAGAAAAGAAAGAAGGTACAGAGAGGCAAGAAACCTAGAAAAGGAAAAAAAATCCAAAGGAGCCTACCAGCTTGGCAGCATGGACTGAAGAAGTGGCTCACCAGCTGAGTGACACTGCACAGCCTATCAATAAGGAGCAGAGGTGGCACACAGTGCCAGGTATTCAGGAGAAAGGTAAGAGAGGAAGGTAGAGAGAGAGAAGAAACTGAGAAAAGAAGAAAAAATGCCCCCAGGGTGCCCACTAGCGTGGCAGTGCAGACTGGGGAAGGAGCTCCCCAGCCAAGTGGCACTGCACAGCCTGTCAAGGAGTGAAGATGGCACACAGCACCAGGTGTCTGGGAGAACAGAAAGGAAAGAAGGTAGAGAGAGACAAGAAACCATGAAAAGAAAAAAAAAAAAACCCCAGGGAGTCCACTGGCTTGGTGGCATTTACAAGGGAAGTGGTTCCCCAGCCAAGCAGCACTGCTCAGCCAGTCAAGAAGAAGTGGAGATGGCAGACAGCACCAGGTGTTCATGAGAAAGGCAAGGAAGGAGGTGAGAGAGAGAGAAGAAACCAAAAGAAGTCAAAAAAAAAGCAACAACAGCAACAACAAAAAAAAATGGCACTGATGGAGCCAGCTGGTGGGGGCAAGACGAATCCAAGCAGCAAGGAGCCAGCATCTCCTTGGCCAAGGGACTTCAACCCACTGGAAAGTGGTGGAGGCCATGAAGGAGAAAGAAAGGTGTAGGGTGGGAAAGTGTGTATCCCTGGTTACCGAGTACTCTGACTCCTGCTGGGAGCTCTGTGAAGCTACATTCACATACTCCTTGTACGCCATTCTTGGTGGTTAAGGGGTCCAAGATGTTGAATCCGTGCCATGTTAGCTGATAGGGGACCTCCACTCCATAGCTCTCCTTGTTCTCTGTTCTCTGTCAGTTTCTTATTCCATTTGGTACTTGGATGAGTTCTTTATCTATTCGTTTGATGCTTAGGGTTCCAGGATTGATGTTTGTATCAGTTTTACTTCATTTTTCAGGTCTTTGCTGTGGAGGGACAGTGTGGTACTTCTGTCTATAGCACCAAGTTGGCTCTGCCTCTCCCAGTTGTGAGGATTTTTGTTTTCTTTATGTTAAGGTGTAATCCATACTGAAGGCTGTAGTCCTTGATCTTCATTCAAGTCCTCTTCACTTTCAGCAAACAAGGGGGTGCCATCTGTATATCGCAGGATGTTAATGAGTCTTCCTCCAGTCACGATGACACATTCTTCTTCGCATAGTCCAGCTTCTCAGATCATTTGCTCAGCATACAGATTGAAAAAGTATGGTGAAAGGATATAACCCTGACACACACCTTTTCTGATTTTAAACCATTCAGTATCCCCTTGTTCTGCTTGAACAACTACTTCTTGGTCTATGTACAGGCTTTGCGTGAGCACAAATTATGTGTTCTGGAATTCCCATTCCTTGCAATGTTATCCACAGGGCTAAATCTGTAAAACTTTTATAAAAAAAACCTTTTGGGTAAATCTTAATAACTTGGATTTGGCAATAGTTTCATAGATATGACAAGATAAACACAAGCAACATAAGAAAAAAATAGGTAAATTGTACTTCACCAAAATTCAAATTTTTGTGCCTCAGAGAACACTATCAAGAAAGTAAAAAGGCAACGCAAAGAGTAGGTAAGAATATTTTCAGATCATATATCTGATAAGGGTCTAGTATGCAGAATATACAAAGAATTCATATTACTCAACAACAAAATGACAAATGCTCCAAGTAAAAAATGGACAAAAGACTTGAATAAACATTTCTCCAAAGAAGATATACAAATGATCAACAAACATATGAAAAGATATTCGACATGATTAGTCATTACCAGTACCAGTTGCCACTGAATCAATTCCAACTCATGGTGACCCCATGTATGTCAGAGTAGAACTGTGCTCCATAGGGTATTCAATAGCTTATTTTTTGGAAGTAGATTGCCAGGCCTTTCTCTCAGGTGCCTTTGGGGGGACTCAAATCACCAACCTTTCAGTAGCAGCCAAGCATGTTAATCGTTTCCACCACCAAGGGATGCTGATTAACCATTATAGAATTGAAAAGTAAAACCACAGGATACCTCTACACCCACTAGGATGGTTATAATAAAAAATAAAAATAAAAAACAATAGGTATTGGTGTCTTAGGCTGGGTTCTCTAGAAAACCAAAGTGAATATATGTATTCACAGTGGAGAGAAAGAGAGAGAGATTTATATCAAGGAAATGGTCATGAGGTTGTAGAGGCTGAAAAGCCCCAAGTGCATGGGTCAAGCTGGAGGCGTCTCCTGACTCACAGAGCTGCAGAAGCTGACAAACTCAAGATTGGCAGGTCAGATGGCAGACCTCTGGCTCACAGGCTGTGGAGGCTGACAAATCCCAAGATCAGCAGGTAAGCTGCTAGCTCAAGTCCCAAGAACCAGAAGTCAGATAGGAGCCAGCTGCAGGATCCACAGTGAGCAAAAATCCAGCATGCTTTGCCAGAAAGTCCACATATATTGGCTGCAAGCCACGCCCCAAAGAAACTCCCTTTCAACTGACTGGTTCCTCATAGCAGCTCTCATCATGGAGGTGGTCACATTATATCAGATCTCATTATGGAGATGATTACATCATTACACAGCTGCCAAACTACATCATAACTGCCAAACCACTGAGAATCATAGCCCAGCCAAGCTGACACACAATCTTAACTATCACTGTCCACACCTTGTCACCCTGGCAGTACACATCTCCTTAAACTATACACAATCTCTAAATAGAGACAATTATAAACCCATACTTGTGCCTAACATGATACAACTAACATACGTACAGCCAAAAACACACTAGCCCTGTTTACATCTTATATTTTATAAGAAAACAAAAATATTTCATGCACACATACAAGGATGAAATAATAACAATTACAGTCCTCATTTCTGCAACTGGTCACATGGTCATAGCTGGTATTTACAACTGTCTTCTTCCACTACTTATTCCTTATTCCCTTTATCCTCAGCTAGTCATGGTTCTTTGCCTAGTGGGGTGACCCACACCTTCACACCTGAAGGGTCTGGGCTATTAGTAGTCATGTCAGAATTGGGTTGCTGTAGTTTTAAACTAACTTGAATCACAGGGCATGGTAGTACTATAAAAGACGTCCAAGGGATCTCCTGTATTTCAGACCTACTCTTCTTTACCTCCATTATGTAATATCAATCCAATTTCCTCTTGGTAATCAGGATCAATCACACCAACCAATACAGTAACTCCCTTCTTTGCCTGTTGATCCAGAGGCATGAGGAGCCCAAAGTGGCTGAACATCATTCTTAACCTCCAGTTCAAAGGAATCAGTGTTGTCTCCTGGTGGAAGCATTCTTCCCTTTGGAACTAAGCCCTCTAGACATGCAGAGCATTGAGTCATGGGGACACGAAGCAAAAATTTTGGGAGTGAGTTACTAGGGGTAATAGTGTGTGGTGCCACTTCCATTTCCACCTCTTGATTCCTGGACCCAGAAATCCTGGGTAAGGGAGAAAGAGCACCATATATTCAACACTGATTTAGAGCATATACAGCCTCCTGGAGAACACTGCCCCAAACCTGCAAGGTATGGCTACCTAGCTGGTGTCATAATTGTGTCTTTAGAAGGCCATTCCACTATTTTATCAAGCCAGCTGCTTCAGGATGATGGGGACCATAGTAAGACCAGTGAATTCCATGAGTATGGGCCCATTGCTGCATTTCATTTGCTGTGAAGTGAGTCCCTTGATCTGAGATGATGCTGTATGGGATACCATGATGGCGGATAAGGCATCTTACTTATCCTTATCCACAGATAGTAGTTTTGGCAGAAGCACTGTATGCAGGGAAAGCAAATCCATATCCAGAGTAAGTGTCTATTCCGGTAAGAACAAAAGGCTGCCCTTTCCATGATGGAAGTGGTCCAATGTAATAAACCTGCCACCAGGTTGCTGGCTGATCATCTCAAGGAATGGTGCCATACTGAGGACTCAGTCTTGGTCTTTGTTGCTGGCAGACTGGATGCTCAGCAGTGGCTGCAGCCAAGTCAGCCTTGGTAAGAGAAGTACGTGTTGCTCAGCCTGTGCACAACCTCCATCCCTGCCACCATGGCCACTTTGTTCATGAGCCCATTGGGCAATGACAGGAGCATCTGGGGAAAGAGGATGACTGGTTTCCACAGAACGCGTCATCCTATCCACTTGATTCCTAAAATCCTCCTCTGTCAAGGTAACCCTTTAGTGAGCATTCATATAAGACATAAATATCAACATTTCTTTGGCTCATTCAGAGAGGTCTACCTACATGACTCTTCCCCCTACCTCCTTGTCACCAATTTTCCAAACGTGTTCCTTCCAAGTCCCTGACCATCCAGCGAAACCATTGGCCACAGCCCATAAATCAGTATACGATCACACATCTGGCCATTTCTCCTTCAAGCAAAGTGAACAACCAGTTGCACTGCTCGAAATTCTGCCCATTGGGAGGATTTCCCTTCACCACTGTCCTTCAGAGAGGTCCCAGAAAGGGGCTGTAGTGCTGCCGCTATCCACTTTTGAGTGGTGCCTGTATATTGCACAGAACCATCTGTAAAACAGGCACCAGTTTTATCTTCCTCAGTAAATTGGTTATAACGAACTCCCTACAAGACCACAGGTGTAGACTGCAAGAGGGCATATAATGTGACAGGAGTGGAGACCATGGGCATTTGGACCATTTCTTCATGCAACTTATTTGTGCCTTCAGGTCCTGCTTGGGCCCAATCTCATATATACCACTTTCATTTAATGATGGAGTTATGCTGTGCACGTCCAACTTTATGGCTCTGTAGATCAGACCACACTCAACTCAAGATGGGGAGTTCAGGCTGCATGGTGACTTGGTGGCCCATGGTTAAGTGCTCAGTCTCTACTAAGGCCCGGTAACAAGCCAAAAGTTGTTTCTCAAGAGGAGAGTAGTTATCTGCAGAGGATGGCAGGGCTTTGCTCCAAAATCCTAAGGGTCCATGCCGTGATTAACCAATAGGGGCCTGCCAAAGACTCCAAACAGCAACTCTATCTGCCACGGACACTTCAAGCACCATTGAATCAGCCAGATCATAGGGCCCAAGTGGCACAGCGGCTCGCATGGCAGCCTGAACCTGCAGAGCCTTTTCTTGGCCTGGGCCCCACTCAAAACTAGCAGCTTTTCAAGTCACTTGGTAAAGAGGCCAGAGTAGCATATCCAAATGAGGGATATGTTGCCTCCAAAATCTAAAGAGGCCCACCATGCATTGTGCCTCCTTTTCAGTTGTAGGATGGGCCAGACGTAATAACTTATCTTTCAATTTATAAGGAATATCTCAACACACGCCACACCATACCCACACCACCGGGCCCCTAGAAATTTCACTGAGATGGAAGGTGCCTGATTTTTTTTTTAATTGTGCTTTAAGTGAAAGTTTACCGTTTAAGTTAGTTTCTCATACAAAAATTTATACACACATTGTTACATGACCCTAGTCGCTCTCCCTATAATGTGACCGCACACTCCTTCCCACCCTGGATTTCCTATGTCCATTCAACCAACTCCTGTCCTTTTCTACCTTCTCATCTCTCCTCCAGACAGAAGCTGCCCATTTAGTCTCATGTATCTACTTGAGCTAAGAAGCACACTCTTCACGAGTATCATTTTATGTCTTATAGTCCAGTCTAATCTTTGTCTGAAGAGTTGGTTTTAGTTTTGGGCGAACAGAGAGTCCAGGGGCCATGTCTTCCAGAGTCCCTCTAGTATCATGTATAACATTAAGTCTGATCTCTTTACCAGAACAGAATTTGAGTTCAGCACCCCACTTTTCTCCTGCTCCATCAGGAACTCTCTGTGGTGTTCCCTGTCAGGGTGGTCATCGGTAGTAACTGGGCACCATCTAGTTCTTCTGCTGTCAGGTGCCTGAATTTTTGTTGGATTAATTTTACAACGTCTAGCATGCAATTTTTTTTTTAGCATGCAAATGTTTTACCAATAAGTCCAGAGTCATTGACACTTCTTCCTTACTAGGTCCAAGCAGCATAATATCATCAATATAATGGACCAGCGTGACATCGTGTGCAAGGGAAAGGTGATCAAGTTCCCTGCTGACTAAATTATGATATAGGGTTGGAAAGTTGATATACCTCCGAGATAAGACAGTAAAGTTGCGTTGCTGCCAACTGAAGGCAAACTGCTTCAGCTTGTCTTTCGAAAGGCATTGGCCAGATCAATAGCTGCATACCAAGTACCAGGAGATGTATTAATTTGTTCAAGCAATGAAACCACATCTGCAACAGCAACTGCAATTGGAGTCACCACCTGGTTAAGTTTCAATAATCCACTGTCATTCTCCAAGATCCATCTGTTTTTTGCACAGGCCAAATAAGCAAGTTGAATGGGGATGTGGTGGGAATAACCATTCCCGCATCCTTCAAGTCCTTGATGGTGGCAGTAATCTCTGCTATCCCTCCAGGTATGCAGTATTGCTTTTGGTTTACTATTTTCCTAGGTATGGGAAGTTCTAATGGCTTTCACACGACTTTTCCTACCATAACGGCCCTTACTACACTTGTCTGGAATCTATCGTGTGGGTTCTGCCAGTTGCTGAGTGTATCTATTCCAATTATCCATTCTGGAACTTGGGAAGTGATTGGTTCGGGGATCCAATGGACCCACTGTGAGCTGAACCTGAGCTAAGACTCCATTAATAACCTGACCTCCATATGCCCATACTCTGACTGGCGGGCCACAGTGACATTATAAGTCTCCTGGAATTAGTGTCAGTTCAGAGCCAGTATCCGGTAATCCCCCCAAAAATCTGATTATTTCCTCTTCCCCAAAGAACAGTTACTCTAGCAAAAAAAAGCTGTAGATCCCTTTGGGGAAGACTGGGAGAAAGATTATCAGCATAAATTTTGGCAGTGCAGCGGGGTCCTTTCTCAAGGAAACCCAGCCTCCTCTTCATTCAAGGGGTTGTGGGTCTGTAAACTGGCTCAAGACTGGGAATTGAGGGGCATGACTCTCTATTCTGATAATTCGAGTTAGACTGCTGTTCACTTGACCTAGAATTCTTCCATTTGTACAGATCAAGTAAATATTCAGTAGACTTCCAATCTATTTTACTTCTAGGGACACCATGACTAAGTAACCAACATCATACATCCGTATGAGTCAGACTATTCTGATCACTGCTTTGATTCCACTGTCCATTACAGTAACCATGCCCACCTTGTCTTTGTAGATTGAGTGCCACCACTTGTCCTCTAGCACCACAAGGTCCAATCAGCCCCATGTAGTTAGGTGTCTTAATTCAATTAGGGCAGTTCCACACCATCAAATCTGACTTACATAAAACAGCAATCACGGCAGTCTTCAAGGATGCTGGGACTCCCTTCACAAATTTGTTCTTCATCACCGTGGTAAAAGGTGTGTCATCTGGGCACTCCATCTGTGGGTCTGTGAGTCTAACCTGATAAATCCACTCTAACATGCCAATTTTCCTAAACCTTTGGATACTTTCTTCTACAGTATACCAAGGCAAGTCTGGCACTTCAACTTGATTTAATGTGGGCCACTGCACAATCCATGCTTCAGCAAACCAACCAAATAAACTATTCGACCCTTTCCTAACCTCTCAAGCCAAAACACTGAATGAAGAATCTGTGCTTAGTGGGCCCATATTAATAAACTCAGACTGATCCAACTTTATGTTCCTTGCACCATTAACCCGTACCCTTAATAGACATTCCCACACATATTCCCCAGGTTTTTGTTTGTATATATTAGAAAACTCAAGCAGTTCTTTTGGATTGTGGTGTACCTCCTCCTGCATCACACTTTGCTCTTTTCCTTTTGGGGCTCACTAGGACATAAGTCTAGTTATAGGTCTACAAGCAAAAATGGTTGGTGGGAATGTGTTCTGAGAACATTTAGCAATGTCTTATAAGGCATTTGCCTCAGATGATGCCCCAGCCACCTCCCCAGGGGATGACTCAGACAAAGGCTCTTGAGACATAGCTGGGTTAATCTCATCAGATGGGGACAGAATGGCTAGTGGTTTTATTGAAGAGGGTCACTTAGCACACAAAGATGGAGTAATCTCTTCAGATGAGAGTGAGAGGGCTGGCTCTGTTGGCAGGAGTGGTTCAACAGAACTTAGGACCTCAGTGTCTCCAGATTGCTGGTTATCTGCCCATATGTCCCCATCTCAAGCTTCAGGAATACATTTCTTCCTAATCAATGCTGTCACTTTAACTTCAGACATCATTCGAGGTTGGGAATTCAATTGGTGTTGTAATTCAACCATTTAAGACTCTGGATTTGGTTTTTGGCAATATCAGCTCTGTTACCACAAGAAATAAGGCTTTCTTTGAAGCCACATGTGGAAACTTTGAGGTTGTTGATGCAATACTTGAGCTGTGAATCTGAAGCTCTGAGCTCATCTCTTTCTTTCACCACTTTGTCTAGCATAAATAGGACCAATCAACCAGCTTCCTTATTCTTCTGATTATGACAAAATTGTAGAATGGTATCAAACATGTGATCACCCAGAGCCCTGCCTCTCACCAATACCTGATCTATTGGTGGTGATAATTTCCATATTTTTATTGCCACATCATGGCATGGATTAGCAGTGGCCTCTTTACTAGTGAAAGCAGAGTAATCAACACCTTTAAGGCTAGCCAGTCTTGAGAACCAAGTTAGAAAACTCATTCTTACTATTTTGTTTCTTTAGAATCACCCAACTCCTGGTACCAAACGTTTAGGCTGGGTTCTCTAAAGAAGCAAAATGGAGAAGAGAGAGAGATTTATATCAAGTAAATGGCTCATGAAGTTGTAGAGGCTGGAAAGTCCCAAGTCTGTGGGTCAGGCTGGAAGCTTCTCCTGACTCACATATCTGCCGAGGCTGGAAAACCCAAAATTGGCAGGTCAGATAGCAGGCCTCTAACTCACAGACTGTGGAGGTCAGCAAATCCCAAGATCAGCAGGTAAGACAGCAAGCTGCTGGCTCACAGTCTACGGAGGTTGACAACTCCCAAGATCAGCAGGTGAACTGTAAGCTCAAGTCCCAAGAACTGGAGGTCAGGTGAGGAGCCAGCTACAGGATCCAGAGTGAGCAAAAATCCAGCAAGCTTTGCCAGAAAGTCCACATATATTGGATGCAGGCCATAGCCACAAAGAAACTCCCTTTCAACTGACTGGCTGCTCATAGCAGATCTCATTATGGAGGTGCTTATATCAGATCTCATTACGGAGGTGATTACATCATCACATACCTGCCAACTACATCATAACTGCCGAACCACTGAGAATCATGGCCCAACCAAGTTGACACACAACCTTAACCATCACAGTTGGTGAAGGTGTAGAGAAACTGGAACCTTCATCTATTGCTGGTGGTATTGTAAAATGGTGCAGCTGCTGTGAAAAATAATTAAGTGGTTCCCCATAAGTTAAACACCATGTGACCCAGGACATGGTATATGCACAAAGGAATTAAAAGCAGGCATTCAAACAAAAGTTTGCACAACGATGTTCATTGCAGCATTATTTACAATTGCCGACAGGTAGAAACAACCCAAGTGTCCATTAGCAGACAAATGCATAAACAAAATGTGATGCATGCCTACAACGGAATATTATTCAGCCATAAAAAGTATGAAGTCCTGATACATGCTACAATGTGGATGAATCTTAAAAGCATTATGCTCAGTGGAATAACCTAGACACAAAAAGCCACATATTGCATGATTTCACTTATGTAAAATGTCCACAACAGATAAATGTATACAGACAGAAAGCAAATTAGTGCCTGGTGGGGGCGGGTGGGGGGAGGGGGAGGCAAGGGGAGTGAAGTGAAGGACGTACAAGATTCTTCCATTAGAAACAGAGACCATGAGACTGGGTCAAAAAAAAAAGAGCAAAACCCACCCAACCGCTATTTACAAGAAGACAAGTCGGCACTACCTCAGAGGGTCTCACAGCCTTCCAAGCCTCTCTAGCGATGACTCTCAGCCTTAGGTCTGCAGCCCACACTTCTCCCCCAACATGTACCCATATATCAAGGGCCTCCTTGACATCTCTACTTTCTTCTCCAAGAGGCATCTCAAACCCAGCATGTCCTAGCCTGAGCCCTTGACGTTGGTCCCCACAAAACCCATGAGCCCTGTGGTCCTGCCTCTCAGCCAGCAACTCCTCTGTTCTTCCAGTGGCTCAGCCCAAAACCTGCAGAGGTCCTTGACTCTACTCTCCCCTCACACCCCATGCCCCACTAGTCAGCAAATCCTGTTGGCTTGTCTTCAAAAGATATCTTAAATCTGACCATGCACCATCCCCTTCACCAGACCTCCAGTCCATACCCCGTCTCGCGGACCCTTTGATCTATCCCAACACAGCAGAATGCTGACCAGACACAAGCCAAGTGACACCTCCCTTTGCAAACCCACCACAGCTGCCCATTCAGGTAAAGCAAAAACCAGCGTCCCTCCTGGCAGAGCCCCTGCATAGGGCCCTCCATGACAGCCCCCCTCTATTTCCTCTCTTCTTGCTCCCCCCAGCCTATGGCACCTGCTCCGGCCATGCTGGCCTCCTGGATATTCCTCACACATGCAGGGCACAGTCCTGCCTCAGGATCTTCACACTTGTTGCCTGGAGTGTTCTTCCCTCCGGGGGTCCCTTGAGCTGACTTCCTCACTTCCTTCAGTTTTTAACTCAGAGGAAACATTTTCCCTGAGGACTTCTCTAGCCACTCCATCTAATATTCCGTTCCCCCGTCAAGTCCCTCTCTTCCCTGCTTCACTTCTCCTTCACACAGAGCACAATCTGACCCACTACATAGCATCCATAGTATTTTCTCTATTGTCTGATGCCCCCACTGAAAGGAAACTCTAGGAGCTGAAGGGGCTTCACTGTTCTGGTCAGTGGTGTCTCCCCAGCAACTTGGACTGCCACTGGCACATGGTGGGCACTTACCAACAAATGCAGAATGAATGAATGAGCAGCTGGATAACTGTGCATAGGAGGGACTGAAAGGATGATGAGGCTGTTATCTGCAACTCTATGGAAACAATTTTAACAACTCAGAGAAAAGGGATGATTTCCTAGCAAAGTATAAATTTCAAAACTGGTCCAAGTTCTTCTTCTTCTTTTTTTTTTTTTAACTGTTACATGTTGTAGAAAAAGATTTTTTTAAAAAACTAACTCCCAAGTTCACTTTACAAAATAGAATGAAAACTCCAAGTAAGATAGGAATAGAAGGAAACTACTTAAAATGGTAAACTTGGAAGAAAATGTAATGAAATGACCAAAAATTCAGATCTATAATAAATATCAATGCCTGATTAAATGACCAGATAAACACAAACAACCCACTAGAAAAATAGGAGATATGAAGAGTCACCAAAAAACAAATCCAAGTGGGAAACTAACACTTATAAAGAGGGTCAAAACCACTAGTATTGATCGAAACAAGAGTTACAATCCCAACGACTTATCACTCTATACTCATCAAATTGGCACTGAACTGGCAGAAGTCAGAAGGAGCCAGGACATGCATGCAAGAGGAGGGGCAGGTGTCCCCCAGCGCCGCAAGTGGAGCTGTGAGGAGCCACAGCCTTCGTGAAAAGCACTATGATGACAACTCTTAAAATTCGAACACTCTCTTCCCCTCGGCAGCCCTGCTCTGCGAAGCTGTCCCACAGCAATTAATTCTCAAGAGTCAGGACAGTTGTTCACAAGGATTTGGGGTCTGCATTTTTCGTGGTGGAAACAAACAAACAAAAAAACTGGAAATAAGTGAATGACCATCAGTACGGAACAAATTATGGTGATCCCACTTGTGGGATGCCAGGCGGCAGCCCAAGAGTGAGTGAGGAGACTGGCTGACTGGGAGGGCTTCCAAAGGGCACTGATGACAAAAGACTGTATAAAACCATTTTTGTAAATAAAAAAGACGCCCAAAACTCTGTGTGTGTGTGTTTGTGTGTGTGTGTGTGTGTGCACGTTGTCTAAGGTACGCATGGAAAAATAAGAAAGAGTACCCTGTAGGCTGTTAACATGGATTACCTGGGCCTGAGTGGGGACAGGAAGCCCCAAAAGGAAATCTATATCTACACCTATATGTCTACCGTTAAAGAGTTCTGTTTTCACATGTGTGATAAGAAAATCGGAAGCAGATCTTCTAATGCAGGTCTACCACAGACAGCTGGCATCAGATTAGATCTGACTTGGCACCCCATAAAGAAAACTGCCACTGCAAGTATCTGCCCCCCCTCGCACCGCTGAGTGGGGCCCCTTTGTGGTAGGAGACACACTAACAGGAAGTCCGGTAGCCAAAACCCTCCACATGCTCAGAGCAGCAGCAACACCTGGCTGGAATCGAAAGCACAGGGGTTTGTAGGATTCTCCAGAAGGGGCACAGCCCCCTCCCACTTCCTGGGCCAGGCAGAGACACGGGGTGGGGGGACAGTCCTCTTGCCATTGGGGCAGATACCACGAGATTATGGAGATGGTGGGTAGTGAGGAAGGAAAGGAAGGGAGGGTGACCCCAGGGATCTGGGGGATGGGGAGGCAGGGCCAGAGGGCCTCGGGACTCACCGATGGCGCCTAGGTCAGCAAAGCGGTCCTCACCCTCCTCAGCGTGGATCAGATCGTTCCTGCTTTTCTTGGTGGCCGCTCGCTTCAGCACTGCTTTAAACAAGGGCAGGGAAGGCCTGGGTGAGCCGGAGCCTTCAGGGGGCTGCCTCTGGTGGGGAAGGGTGAACTTCAATTGGGCTGGGCTAAGGATGTGCTTATCCTTCCTGGGAAGGGGCAGCCTGTCCTGGGGCTGAGGCCCAAGCTGAGGCCGAGGTAGGGCAACCCCTAGGCCCTTTGGGTCCCTCTCAGTTACCACAGCAGAAGGGACAGGGAATTTGAGGGTAAGTCCCTGCCTTTCCCTTGTCTCCAAAATGAAGTCAGTAGGGAAGGCCTAGCTAACAGAAGACAGAGACCAGGCCGCAGAGGGTGGCCCGGCCAAGGTGTAGCTGGGATGCTGGGCCTGACCTGGCCCTCCCTGGGCCCATCTCCTCCCACTGCCTGGGTCATGCTGAGAGCCCTTTCCGTGGTCTCTGGGTGCAAGTGTCACTCTGAGCACTGGAGACAGATAAAACTCATGTTGAGCCTGCAATTTTAAAGCTTCTAGAAGTAGTGGCATCCACCAGAATTTTCTATGATGATGGAAATGTTTTCTGTGCACAAACCAGTATGGCAGCTGCTAACCACACCGAGCTATCGAGCACTGAAATGGGCTCTGCCCAGCCAGAGGGCCACAGAGGAAAGCCTGAGGCCCAGAAAGAAGGGGAGCCAGCACTGCCCCACCCCCCTATCTGAGTTCCGAGGGCACCCTCCACCTGAGGCCACACTTCAGAACACCACCTCACACAGACCCTCCCTGACCAACAAAGACAAAGGAAAGGACACAAACAGTCAGGGTGAGGGTGGGCTACGCCCTAGCTGGGGTCCTGCCCTGTCCCTCAGAGCGGGTGGCCCCAGGGCACAGGGAGCCCTACTGGCTCTGACAGCACAGGGGCCAGGCCCAGAGAAGAAGCAACATGGCCAGGGGCAGTTTGGATCCACTGCCTCCTCCTGCCCTCTCTCCTCCATCCTCAGGTGATGAGCCGTTTCCCAGGATCACCATGGTCTCACTAGGAGGTGGAGCCCAAACCACCTGGCACCATGTATGTGCTGTGTGGATGCACACATGTGCCTGTGCATGTCTGCATCAGGACAACGGTGTGCAGACAGCATCACCTGTCACACATGCAGGCGTGGGCCACGCGGCTGCCCACCCAACCCTCAGGGTCCCCCCGTACCCAAGAGACAAAGGCAGGAGAGCCACCTACCATCCAATGGGGATTTCTCCTCCGCATTCTTGTCCTCCTCAGCCAGCATGACCTCCTCTGTGAGAGAGACCCTGCCTCAGTTACAGCCCTCCTGCTATCCTCCACTGGGGCTCATCCCCGGAACACCCCAGCAGAGGCTCAGCTCTGCGAGAAGGCCTGCCTCCCCAGCAACTATGCTTCCAGAAGCCAGCAGGGCCCAAGGCCAACCTTTCTCTAGCAAGAAAGGCCACCCCTCAGCAGCCCACTGACAAGGCCAGGGAGGAGGGCGGGGCAGCTGCGGTGCCCCTGCAGGCAACCATCCCGCAGTATATGCATGGGAGAAGGCACTAGAGTCTTGCATAGGATGTGAGCAGGCAGCTCTATGGAGAAAGTCCAGCCTGGGCTCTGGCGGCAGGTGAGTCAATGCAGAGAGGGCTCAGGTCAAGGCCAGGCCACAGGGTCTGGCAGGCAGAGCTCTAGCCTGGGCCAAGCCGGAATCCTCCATTAGAAAGGCCAATGTCCTCAAGGCCACCATCGCCCCTGGTGCCAGGACCCCAGGTTGGCTGGAGAGAAACTCCTGTCACTATAAAGCCCCCAAGATGACCTCAGCTTTCCTCCACTAGACTGGGGGTTGGGGTCTTGTCCACACCAGGGCCAGTGGCCCTTGCTGCAGCCTGACGGACTCTGGAACGGGGTAGGGACAGACCAGGGCAAGACAGCCCCACTCCCGCTGGCTCTCACCGGCCTTGAAAATCCACTCTAGGTACCCATTGAGCTCCCGCTCAATCTGCTGCTGTCGGCGGAGCTTCAAGAAGGCACGACGGTTCTCCACCCTCTCACGCTCTTTGGCAAACTCTCTGTAGATTGTAGGGGCCAAGAAGGTCAGCAGATCAGGTGAGGGAAGCCACGGCACCTGCAGCCCCACAGGTGGGAGGCCCCCAGAGGCAAAGGGGACCAGGCAGAGGCTAGGACAGTAAACACAGACCATAGGCCAACCCCCCCAGGAAGGCCATCTGCCTCTTCTACCTGTGTGCTCGAGCCAGAAATCCTGTCTGCAGGGCCCAGGAAGACCCTACTTCTCCAGATCCCCACAGTACTTAGAGGCAGCAGCTTAATTCCCAGAGGGGGCGTTCCAGAGGGCAGGGACCACTCCACAGCCCCTGGCTCAACAGCACCTAGGCACATACACACATACACACACACACATACACCATGTACCAGATCCTATCATATGCTGTCCAGACCCTGCAGACAGCTTCCGGGCAAGAATTTCCCAGAGGAGAGCCTTCACTTGGCTTCCTTGTGGGTTCAGGCCAAGGGCCATTTCTAGATAAGGAGGAACCAACAGGGACAGGATAAAAGGGACCTCAGGGCAGGGCAGAGGTGGAAGAAAACATTCCAGAGTCCATGTAGCCTCCTCTACCAAACCTGTGAGGCTCATGAAGAACAGAGAGAAGAGAGACCCTCTGCCCTCCTGAGCCCCAGCACCCTCTCAGCTTCTCCTGACTCTACAGATGTAGGGAAAAGCAGAGAACAGACACTCTCCCTGAGCCCCAGGAACCCCAGCCACCATAGCCACACAGCCAAACTTTGCAACTACTAGTGCCCCAAAGAGGCCATTCTCTCTCACGAACACAGGCTCACTCTCACACATGCATTCACACACACACACACATGCAAACTCACACATACACACACACACACACGCAAACTCACACATCCACACACACACACACACATGCAAACTCACATATCCACATATATGCACGTGCATGCACACCTGCACCCATACACACACACATTACGCATGCACACCTGCACATGATATGCACACATACGTGCACACACACATGCATTTACTCATATGTGTACACACATACACATGCATGCACACATATATGCACACAGAGGTGCACAGTACATACATGCACACATGCACACACCATTGCACGCAGCAGCACCAGCCTGGCCCAACGTTCTCAGCTCAGGCTTGGAGCGAGATTTGGTCCCCAAAGGTCTGGCAGGTACCACTCGCACCCCCGTGGGAAAAGAGCAAGACCTGCTCTCAGCCAGGTGGCTGTCCCCCTATAGGAGGAGAAGCCTCTGGGCTCTAGTGGAGAAGGCCTGGCAGGTCTGACTCCTGGCACACAGCCACAGTGGGAGGGGAGCACTGCTCCCAGCCAGGCCTGACCCTGAGCCTGTGGCCTCAGGAAGCCTCAGGACCTGCTTCAGCCCCAGGAATGAGATGAGATGCTCCTGCCCAGATCTCCTGCCCTTAGCTTCTGGAGGGTCCTTTCTGGCCTCTTGTTATGGACTGAATTGTGTCCCCCAAAACATGTCTTGTAAATTCTAACCTCTATGCCTGTGGTTATAATCCCATTTGGGAATGTGTTGTCATGGTTAATGAGACAGAATTAGTGTAGGGTGTATCTTGAGTCAATCTATGTTGAAATACAAAAGAGATCAAACAAGCAAGCAAAAGAAGCAGAGATGGGGGAAAAGAGATGCCAAGCCACATGGAAATCGTCCAGGAGCAGAAGCTAAAAAGAGATAAGGACCTTCCCCTGGTGCCAACAAAGAGAAAAAACCCTCCCCTAGAGATGGCACCCTGAATTTGGAGTTCTAGCCTTCTAAACTGCAAGAAAATAACTTTCTGTTTGTTAAAGATTTCTGCTTACGGTATTTCTGTTGTAGCAGCACTGGATAACTGAGAAACCTCCCAACCCACCTGTGGGGCAGGAGAGCTGGCTCAGGAAAAAAAGTACAACCCATCTAAGAGCCAGGAGCAGAAGCTCGGCTGTGGCGGCCTGGCCCAGCCCAGAGAGCAGCCTCATCTTACCCAGGCTCCGGTGTCTCACACTCAGCATGCTGATTAGGCTCCTCTGGGAGGCTGCAAGGGTGAGAGCCAGGGAATGGAGGAGAAAGTGGCTGGCCAGCAACCTGCAGGGTGGGTTGTCTCCAGTGTGCCTAGCTGTCCAGGCAACAACCAATCAGTGGTCAAGGGTGCCGCTGCTGCCTCTGAATGTACCCAGCATAGGATCCTCGGAAGCCCAGTGACTACTGGCTTAAAAGGCCCCCATCCTAAAAAGACCAGACTTAACGGTCTGACTGAGACTAGAAGGACCCCAGAGGCCATGGTCCCCAGACCTTCTGTTAGCCCAAGACAGGAGCCATTCCCAAAGCCTACTATTCAGACAGGGATTGGACTGGACTATGGGATAGAAAATGACACTGGGGAAGGATGAGCTTCTTGGATCAAGTAGACACATGAAACTGTGTTGGCATCTCCTGTCTGAAGGGGAGCTAAGAGGGTAGAGGGGGTCAGAAGATGGCTGAATGGACACAAAAAGAGAGAGTGGAAGGAAGGCGTGTGCTGTCTCATTAGGGGGAGAGCAATTAGGGGTATATAGCAAGGTGTTTATAAATTTTTGTATAAGAGTCCAACTTGATTTGAAAACTTTCACTTAAAGCACAATAAAAATTAAAAGAAGAAAAAGGCCCCCACCCTCATCCGACCTCCCAAGGCTAGAGTCCCTCTGGAGGATCTGGGTGCCTGAAGGAGGGCTCAGTGGCGACTGATGAAGAAAATCACCCTGTATCACCCCCCATCTCTACCCATAGCCAGGATGCTCCTCAGAGGGAGAGAGCTGGGAAGGTCCAAGGTTCATACCCTGCTTGGCTAGGGGACACTCCACAGGGCTGGAACACTGCCTCAGCCCTCCACCTTCAGTCTTACGCCCAATCCCTGCTGCACGCTCTCTAGCGTGTGCCGCACCAAAAGGCCCTGACAGTCTACCTCTCACCTCGCCCAACATCCCCAGTGTCTCCCCAGCCTTCCCACCCATGCACTGTCCTGCAGTCCACAGGAGCTACACCCTTTGCGCCTCCTCGGGGTGTCCACTGCCTGGACTAACTTCCCCCTTCCTGTACCTTCTCATGCCTGGTCCCTTTGGGTCTCAGCTGAGATGCTTTTTCCCCAGGTGCCTCCTTCAAGATCCAGGCCCTTCCAGGCTTCCAGCATGGGGGTACCCCATGACCCAAGCAGGCCAGGAGCTCTGCACATCCCTTGTGCTGTAAGGTACTTCCAGAAGCAGGGCAAGGCTACAGACATCCTCCTTGGTCCCAGTTGCCTCCCCCAGGCTGTTCCTTTCCAATCCAATGGGACAGCTGCCCTTTAATCCACCAGACTCTGCCCCTGATCCCCCCAGGAGCCTGGAAGCAGGGATCTACACAGGGAGGGAGCCATGTCCTCCAGCTGTGCAGGGACCTGAAGGAAGGCTGGGGCTCAGAGGCAGGCCAAGCCCCATGACTACCTCCTTCCCAGCACAGCTTCCCTGGCCCCTGTCCAGGCTGTGTGCCCAGGGCTGGGTCAGGAAGGGGCTCTCTCCAGGAGGAACTCCCAGCCTTGCACCCTCTTGCCATCTACTGGAGAGATGACCAGAGTGGAGGGGACAAGCCTAGGGTCAGGAGTGGAGTGGATGCCTCAAGAGTCATTGCAGTGGACACTCAGAGGGCTGCCCCCCTTCCTTGGAAGCCCCACCACGAACACACCCAAGTAAGATACAGCAGTCCCTCCCCAGGGAGCAACAGATCCTGAGGCTCTGAGGACAAAGGCTATGGGGAGGTTAGGTAGGGTGGAGATGGGGAGGTCAGGGCAAAGGGATGGTCCAAGGAGGGGTCAGGATGGAGGCATAAGGAAAGGTTGTCCAGAGCCAGGGAGGCTGGGAACACCACCTGCCCATAGAGGGGGAAAACTGTGGGGTGGTGGCCCCCACCCTGTCCTCCCCATGTTGCACACACTGTGTCTGCCTCCAACACTGTGCCCCTTGCCCTGAGCACACAGAGGGCACAGTCTACACCCTGCACAGTCTCTTACCCAGAGAGCACGCCCAGTACCAAATTGAGCATGAAGAAGGAGCCAATGATGATGAGGGGGATGAAGTAGAGCCAGTTCCAGGTGTTACCAGCCGCGTCATTGGTCTGCAAGCAACAAGAAGAAGGTGAAGAAGGGCAACTGGACAAGGCCCATAGCCCCAGCCACAGAGGCTACCCCTGGTGGGCAGCCAGAGCCAGCCAGCCTCTTGGGCTGCATCTGAGCTCCAGTTTCGGGGCCCCAGGTTAGGTCTGCTTCTCAAAAGCAAACACTAGTGGTGCCCAGGCCAGGGTCCAGGCCCCACAGTTGGTCCTGCCCACACGCTGCAGAACTTTCTCCTGGCTGTACCTCTTACAGGACAATGTGTGCTCAGCCCTCCCAGCCTCTTGCCAGCATTGCTGAAGATCCAAGGAGTAGCCCCGAGTAAGAGCCAAGGATATCCAGGACACCTTGAGGGCCACATGCCCAGCCTCTGCTTAGACACCTCACCTGTAGGACACTCAGGGCCTCCCAGGCTGCCTGAACCCCCGGGGCAGCTCCAAAGAAATGTCCTCCTGGAGGAATCCCTCAGGCCCCAGTGGCCAAGTCTGACCTTCCTCTGCAGTGGTTTCTGCAACTCAAAGGAAGCTGTAAACCCACAGGTCACTTTTTCTCTAGGGTGGGCTGAGTCTCCCACAAGCGCCCACTGTCCACTTCTCATCTGTGCCTGGCTAAGACAGAAGCCAGAGCTTGGGCTGAGAGCAAAGAGGGGCCATCTCTCTGAGACCTTCTGCTTTTTATAGCACAGTCCACAAACGACAGCCCCTCTGAATATAATTCAGTCCCACAATTATTTTGTTTTTGTTGGATCCCCTGGAGAATTGGCTGAGAGGGGCAAAGAACCTCTGCCTCCATAGCAAAAGGCTGGAGGCAAAACATGGGGGCAGAGGGTGCAGAGTGTGAGTGACCACCTGGCACCTTCCTCTTCTCTTTGGAGGCAGTGCCTATATCGAAGACACTGGCCTGACCAAATCCATGGTGTAGGGGGAGCAGCTGGGCACTGCCTGTGGCTGTGCCAGGTTGCCCAGTGCTGTTGTCTGGGCTCCTGCCCTCCACTGTGCACCAACCTCAGCAGGATTTTCAGACTTCACCCCTGGTAAGCTCTGGGCCCCTGGACTGATGCAGAATGTAGTTTCTGACCCCTGGGTCCCTGGAAACTGACACAGAAAGAATTCAGACGCCCAACTCTAACCACAATGCATATTTCCTGGCCACACCTCTCCCCACATCCCACACACAACTCAGGCCCATCAACAATGGCCACAACTAAAGCTAGCAACATCCCTACAACTGTACCCTCAAAATCTGCTTCCTCTGTGTGACATAAGAGAGATTTCACCACTGCAGTCTCATCCCCTCTCACCTACCTGGGGTCCCTGGGTGGCACAAACAGTTAAGCATTTGACTATTAGCCAAAAATTTGGCGGTTTGAACCCACCCAGACACACCTTGGAAGACAGGCTTGGCAATCTATTTCTGAAAGGTAACAGCTCTGAAAACCCTGTGGAGCAGTTCTACTCTGCAGGCATGGGGTCATCATGAGTCAGAATCTACTCAACAGCAGCTACCCAACAACTTTGCTCCGGCAAGTTCCCCTCCTAATGGATCATTCCCACCAGGAGCCAGTCTGCTGGAATTGCTCTCATCTTAAAAAATAAAACAACAAAAACAAAAAAACAAATTGTGTTTCCAGAAAGATGAAATAGATGTACTCTTCCCTATTCCACTCACTCAGCACAGCTAAAAAGCCTGGAACTTATATATAAAAGCAAACATAAGAAGACTCTGAAAGGAAGCAAAAAGAAGACAGGGTGGCTGGGGACCTTGGGACTCAAGAAACAACATGGTGGTCAGTTCCCTGGGTGTTCTTTTTGCCTCATATATCCTGGACTTGGAGCTGAAGGAGCTGGCAACCCAGAAACACCAGTGGGTGCAGAGAAAAATGTGCCAACAACAGCCTGCTCTCTCTAACCAAAAAACCAAGAAAGGGAATCCCAACAAGACAAAAAGCAGTTAGACAAGAATTGCTTTGTTCCAACCAAATACCACATTAAAAATTGTGGCCCCACCTCCACCCCTGCCAGCAAAGACCAGTGGGGACTTTTGATCCCACTTGGCAGTAGTGAGGCACCCCGTCTACCCTCCCTACTGGGGTAGTGTCAGAGTCAGGCCTAGTAGAGAGTCAGGACAATCACCACTGTCTAATGATAATGAGGCCACACACACACACACACACACCCACACCCTGTAGTGTGTGGAGATCATGTGGGGAGATGACAAGGCAATCTTAACCCTCCCAACCAGGGGAGTATCAATAGAGCCAGAACTACCACCCCACCCAGCTTGACGAGGAGCCCTCCGCCACATATCGCAAGAGCCAAGTGGGGCACCTGGACTTGCACCTACATCAGGCAATAACCTGCCAGAGCACTGTCAGAAGAAGGCAGCTGTCTTAGTTATCTAGTGCTGCTACAAGAAAAATATCAAAAGCGGATGGCTTTAACAAGCAGAAATGTATTCTCTCACAGTCTAGTAGGTTATAAGTCCAAATTCAGGGCATCGGCTCCAGGGAAAGGCTTTCTCTCTGTCTGCTCTGGGGGAAGGTCCTTGTCATCAATCTTCCCCTGGTCTAGGAGATTCTCAGTGCAGGTATCCTGGGTCCAAAAGATGCACTCTATTCCTAGCTCCGCTTCCTTAGTGGTAGGAGGTCCTCCTGTCTCTCTGGTCACTTCTCTCTTTTATATCTCAAAAGAGATTGACTCGAAATACAACCTAACCTTATACATTGGGTTCTGCCTCATTAACGTAACTGCCTCTAATCTTGCCTCATTAACATCATAGAGGTTAGGATTTACGATAATAGGATAATCACATCAGATCACAAAGTGGTGGACAACCACATAATACTGGGAATCACAGCCTAACCAAGTTGGCACACATTTTGGAGGGATGGTTCAATCCATGACAGCAGCTAAAACAGAAGTTTGAAATAAGATCCAAGCCTCATGAGAAAATACCAAAAATGTTCAGGTTTCAATAAGAACAGGAAGATCTCTAACTGAATGACAAAAAGACAATCAGTAGATGCCAATATTGAGATGACAAAGATGTTAGAAGTATCAGAAAAAGAATTTAAAGCAGCCATCATGAAAATATTTCAAAGAGTAACATGAACACACTTCAGACAACTGAAAAAAAAAAAAAAAAAGAAATTTTCACCAAAAAAAGAAACAAAAGATATAAAAAAGAGCCAAGTAGAATATTTTACCACAATAAAATCTTTAAAAAAGAACTAAGTGGAAATTTTGTAACTGAAAAATACAATAACTGAAATAAAAACTCAATGGATAGACTCAACAACAGAATGGAAAGGACAGAGGAAAGAATCAGTGGACAGGAAGATGAAACAATAAAAATTACCCAATCTGAATAACAAAGAAAATAGGCCGAAAAATGAACACAGCCTCATGAACCTATGAGAATATAACAAAAGAGCTAACATTCATGTCATCAGAATCCCAGAAGAATATGAGAAAGAAGATGAGGCTGAAAAAGTTCTTGAAGAAATAATGACTCTATTGCAAATATGAGAAGAGACATAAACCTACAGGTTCAAAAAGCTGAGCAAACCCCAAATAAGATAACCCAAAGAAATCTACAAGATACATCATAGTCAAACTTCTGAAAACTAAAACACAAAGCAAAAATTTTGAAAGCAGACAGAGAAACACAATTCCTTACCTGTAAGGGAAAAACAATTCTCATCAGAAACCACTGAGGCCAGAAGGCTGTGGCACAATATTTTTTTAAGTGCTGAAAGAAAATAACTGTTAAGCCAGAAAAATTGTTATGAAAAAACCATCAGGAATGAAGAGGAAATCAAGACATTATTAATGAAGGAAAACTACAGAATTTGTTGCTGGCAGATCTACACTAAAAGAATGCCTAAAAAAGTTATCTAAAGAGAAAGAAAATGATTCCAAAAAAAAAAAAAAAAAAAAAAGGAATAGATGAATATCAGGAAGGAAGAAAGCAATGGAAACAGTAAAAATATGGGTGAATACAATACATTTTGAGTTTTCTAAATTATGATTGACAATTTAAGCAAAGAATTATAACACACTTTGATGTAGTTCTAAGTATATGTGGAGGAAATATTTGAGACAATTATAAATGGGAAAGAACAAAGAGATGCAAAGAAGGTAAGGTTGACTTCCAGTTTCTGGTCCAACATGTAAAGAGCTTGGAAGTTGTCACTCCTATCCTCACAAGAAAAAAGCTGAAAAAGTGAAAATCACCAATTCAATCCCTCAGAGAACTGAGATCACAGGGCAAACCACGACTCCAAAAACCAGAGGTAACAGGCAGATACAGAAAAACACAGTTTACCAGAGGAGAAACCACAGCTGGAGCCAGCACCAGATGTTGTTCTTAGGTGTTTTCAAGTCAGTTCCAACTCATAGCGATCCTATGCACAACAGAACGAAACACTGCCCTGTCCAGAGCAATCCTCACAATTACTGCTATGCTTGAGCCCACTGTTGCAGCCACTGTGTCAGTCCATGTCACTGAGGTTCTTCCTCTTTTTCACTGACCCTCACTTTACAAGCACGATGTCCTTCTCCAGAGAATGATCCCTCCTGACAACATGTCCAAAGTATGTGAGACGCAGTCTTGCCATCCTTCCTTCCAAGGAGCATTCTGGTTGCAATTCTTCAAGACAGATTTGTTCATTCTTTTGGCAGTCTATGGTATATTCAATATTCTTTGCTAACACCACAATTCAAAGGTCTCAATTCTTCTTCAGTCTTCCTTATTCATTGTCCAGCTTTTGCAAGCTTATAAGGCAATTGAAAGTACCATGGCTTGGGTCAGTCACACATTAGTCCTCGGGATGACATCTTTGCTTTTTAGCACTTTAAAGAGATCTTTTGCAGCAGATTTGACCAATGCAACGCGCCTTTTGATTTCTTGCCTGATGCTTCCATGGGTGTTATTTGTGGATCCAAGTAAAATGAAATCCTTGACAACCTCAGTCCTTTCTCCGTTTATCATGATGTTGTCTATTGGTCCAGATGTGACAATTTTTGTTTTCTTTATGTTGAGGTGTAATTCATACTGAAGGCTGTGGTCTTCAATCTTCATCAGTAAGTGCTTCAAGCCCTCTTTACTTTCAGCAAGAAAGGTTGTGTCACCTGCATAAAACAGGTTGCTAATGAGTCTTCCTGCAATCCTGATGCCCCATTCTTCTTCATACAGTCCAGCTTCTTGGATTAATTACTCAGCATATAGATTGAGTAGGTATGGTGAAAGGATACAACTCTGACACACACCTTTCCTCACTTTAAACTATGCATTATTCCCTTGTTCTGTTCGAACAACTGCCTCTTTGACTATGTACAGTTTCCTCATGAGCACAATTAAGTGTTCTGGAATTCCCATTCTTCGCAATGTAATCCATAATTTGTTATGATCCACACAGTCAAATGCCTTTGCATAGTCAATAAAACACAGGCAAACATCCTTCTGGTATTCTCTGCTTTTAGCCAGGATCCATCAGACATCAGCAATGATAGCCCTGGTTCCATGTCCTCTTCTGAAACCAGCCTGAATTTCTGGCAGTTCCCTGTCAATATACTGCTGCAGCCACTTTTGGATGTTCTTCAGCAAAATTTTGCTTGCATGTGGTATTAACGATATTGTTTGATAACTCTCAGATTTTGTTGGATCACCTTTCTTGGGAATAGGCATAAATATGGATCTCATCCACTCAGTCGGCCAGGTAGCTGTCTTCCAAATTTCTTGGCATAGATGAGAGAGCACTTACAGTGCTGTATCCCTTTGTTAAAACATCTCACCAGGTAGGGATGCTTAAAGGGTAATTGACTAATTGCTGGAGACTGAGCTCGGATTAGCTTGCTAAGTAAAAACTCCTGGAGGCCTAGCCCTGGGGGAGCCCCCACGCTTTCTTGGGTGTTATTTCCAGGGGCCCTACCAGATTCTCAAGCTTCTCTCAGACTTCCAGCAAGGAAGAGGAAAAGTAATCAGTTTTAAATAGTTCCCTGTTCTCGTTAACAACAGGCTTCCCTCAAGTGAAATTATTTTACTAAAACCTAAGGACCTCGGGGAAACCCTGGTGGCATAGTGGTTAAGTGCTGCAGCTGCTAACCAAATGGTTGGCAGTTTGAATCCACCAGGCGCTCCTTGGAAACTCTATGGGGCAGTTCTACTCTGTGATATAGGGTTGCTA
This sequence comes from Elephas maximus indicus, assembly GCF_024166365.1. NCBI lineage: Eukaryota > Metazoa > Chordata > Mammalia > Proboscidea > Elephantidae > Elephas > Elephas maximus. Next base: position 264,217 of record NC_064827.1, read on the forward strand.
TGAGTCGGAATCGGCTCAACGGCACTGGGTTTGGTTTTTTCTGGTTAAGGACCTGGGAGAGGGAAATATCCAGCTCCAGTCCCCTGTAGCCTTCCTGCCTCACCTAAGAGGCAGGAGAAGAAAGAAGAAACTAAAAAGCACTTATGAAGACCACAGCTCAGTGGCACAGGGTTACTGAAAGACTGAGACCTAATCAAAGGATCACAGAATGTGTCCCTTCCCTCCACATTTTACCATCATATTAATTGGTCTCCTGTATAACAGCAGAGAATTACAGCTGAAGAGAACTGAAGGCTCAGACCCTATTTAAGGAGTCTCTATGTAAACCCCAAATCAACAAAGGAGTCAAAAACAAGGACACCAGAGGAATTTTAGCCTCTGACACAGCTAAAACAGTTAACACAGCCTAACTCCTAGCCAGATAAACATAAACTCCAAGCCCTCATCTTCTTTGTCTGTTTACCTTGGTTCCTTTTACCTGATGTATCATGTGCAGCTTTCAGCAAAAAATTACAAATCATGCTAAAAGCAAAAAAATACAGTCTGAAAAGACAGGGCAAGCATCATAGCCACAGTCCAATACAGCAGAGATTTGGGAATTAACAAATCAGAAATTTTAAATAACTATGATTAATATCCTCCATGTGTCTGCCAGTTTGTCATACTGTGGGGGCTTGCATGTTGCTGTGATGCTCGAAGCTGTACCGCCGTTATTCAGACACCAGCAGGGTCACCCATGGCAGACAGGTTTCAGTTGAGTTTCCAGACTAAGATAGACCAGGAAGAAGGACCTGGCAGTCTACTTCTGAAGAGCATTAGCCAGTGAAAACCTTATGAATATTAGCAGAACATTGTCTGATACAGTGCCAGATGATGAGCCCCCCAGGTTGGAAGGCACTCAAAAGATGAATGGGAAAGAGCTGCCTCCTCAAAGTAGAGTTGACTTTAATGACATGGATGGAGTCAAGCTTTTGAGGCCTTCATTTGCTGATGTGGCATGACTCAAAATGAAAAGAAACAGCTGCAAACACCCATTAATAATGAGAATGTGGAATGTACGAAGTATGAATCTAGGAAAACTGGAAATGTCAGAAATGAAATGGAATGCATACACATCAATATCCTAGGCATTAGTGAGCTGAAATAGACTGTTATTGGCCATTTTGAATCTGACAATTATATGGTCTACTATGCCGGGAATGACAACTTGAAGAGGAATGGTGTTGTATTCATTGCCAAAAAGAACCTTTCAAGATCTATCCTGAAGTGCAACACTGTCAGTGACAGGATAATATCCATCCATACGCCTACAAGGAAGATAAGTTAATACAACTATTATTCAAATTTATGCACAAACCACTAAGCCCGAAGATGAAGAAACTGAAGATTTTTACCAGTTTCTGCAGTCTGAAATTGATAGAACATGCAATCAGGAAGCACTGATAATTACTGGTGATTGGAAGGCAAAAGTTGGAAACAAAGAAGAAGGATTGGTAGCTGGGAAATATGGCCTTGGTAATAGAAACCATGCCATAGATTAAGTGACAGAATTTTGCAAAACCAACAACTTCTTCACTGCAAATACATTTTTTCACCAACATAAATGGCGACTATACACAGGGACCTCACCAGATGGAATACACAGGGATCAAGTCGACCACATCTGTGGAAACAAACGATGGAAAAGTTCAATATCATCAGTCAGAACAAGGCCAGAGGGTGACTATGGAACAGACCATTAATTGCTCGTACGCAAGTACAAGTTGAAACTGAAGAAAAGTAGAACATGTCCCTGAGAGCCAAAGTAGGACTTTGAGTATATCCCACCTGAATTTAGAGACCATCTCAAAAATAGATTTGATGCATTGAACACTAAAGACTGAAGACCAAACGAGTTGTAGAATGACATCAAGGGTATCTTACATGAAGAAAACAAGAGGTCATTAAAAAGAAAGAAAGAAAAGACCAAAATCATGTCAGAAGACACTCTGAAACTTGCTCTTGAAAGTTAAGCAGCTAAAGTAAAAGGAAGAAATGATCAAGTAAAAGAACTAAACAGAAGATTTCAAAGGGCGGCTCCAGAAAACAAAGTAAAGTATTATAATGACGTGCAAAGAGCTGGAGATAGAAAACCAAAAGAGAGGAACACACTTGGCATTTCTCAAGCTGAAAGAACTGAAGAAAAAATTCAAGCTTTGAGTTGCAATAGTGAAGAATTCTATCGGGAAAATAGTAAACAACACAGGAGGCATCAAAAGAAGATGGAAGAAATACACAGAGTCATTAGACCAAAAAGAATCAGTTGATGTTCAACCATTTCAAGAGGTGGTATATGATCAGGAACCCACGGTACTGAAGGAAGAAGTCCAAGCTGCTCTGAAGGCAAAGGTGAAAAACTAGGCTCCAAGAACTGATGGATTATCAATTGAGGTGTTTCAACAAATGGATGCAGTGCTGGAAGCGCTCGCTCGGCTATGCCAAAAAATTTGAAGACAGCTACCTGGCCAATAACTGGAAGAGATCCATACTTATGCCTATTCCCAAGAAAGGTAATCCAACCAAATGTAGAAATTATCAAACAATATCATTAATATCACACACAAAATTTTGCTGAAGATGATTCAAAAATGGCTGCAGCAGTATATTGATAGGGAACTGCCAGAAATTGAGGCCAGATTCAGGAGAGGACTTGGAACCAGGGATAACATTGCTGATGCCTAATGGATCCTGGCTGAAAGCAGAGAATACCAGAAGGATGTTTACCTCTGTTTTATTGACTATGCAAAGGCAATCAACTGTGTGGATCATAACAAATTATGGATAACATTGTGAACAATGGGAATTCCAGAACACTTAATTGTATTCATGGGAACCCTGTACATAGATCAACAGGTAGTCGTTCAGACAGAACAAGCGGATACTGCATGTCTTACAGTCAGGAAAGGTGTGTGTTAGAGATGTACCCTTTCACCATACTGATTCAATCTGTAGGCTGAGCAAATAATCCAAGAAGGTAGACTATATGAAGAAGAACGGGGCATCAGGATTGAAGGAAGGCTCATTAACAACCTGTGCTATGCAGATGACATAACTCTGCTTGCTGAAAGTGAAGAGAACTTGAAGCACTTACTGATGAAGATCAAAGACTACAGCCTTCAGTATGAATTACACCTCAATATAAAGAAAACAAAAATTGTCACAACTGGACCAGTAAGCAACATCATGATAAACAGAAAAAAGGCTGAGTTTGTCAAGGATTTCATTTTACTTAGATCCACAACGAACAGCCATGGAAGCAGCAGCCAAGAAATCAAAAGCACACTGCACTGGGCAAATCTGCTGTAAAGGACCTCTTTAAAGTGCTGAAAAGCAAAGATGTCACCTGAAGACTAAGGTGCGCCTGACCCAAGCCATGGTATTTTCAATCGCATCATAAGCATGTGAAAGCTGGACAATGAATAAGGAAGACTGAAAAAGAATTGATGGCTTTGAACTGTGGTGTTGGTGAAGAATATTGAATATACCATGGCCTGCCAAAAGAACGAACAAATCTGTCTTGGAAGAAGTACAGCCAGAATGCTCCTTAGAAGCAAGGATGGCAAGACTATGTCTTACATACTTTGGTCATGTTATCAGGAAGGATCAGTCCCTGCAGAAGGACATCATGCTTGCTAAAGTACAGGGTCAACAGAAAAGAGGAAGAGCTTCAATGAGATGGACTGACACAGTGGCTGCAACAATAGGCTCAAGGATAACAACGATTGTGAGGATGGCGCAGGACCGGGCAGTGTTCCGTTCTGCGACATGTAAGGTCGTTACGAGTCAGAACCGACTCGATGGCATGTAACAACAACAACATGATTAATATGCTAAGAACGCTACTGGAAAAAGTGTACAAGAACAGATGAATAATGTAAGCAGAGAAATGGAAACTCTATGAAAGAATCAAAAAGAAATGATAAAAATAAAAGATGTTGTCACAGAAATGAAGAATGGCTTTGATGGGCTCATCAACAGACTGGACATAGCCCAGGAAAGAATTGGTGAGCTTGAAGATATATCAATAAAAACATTCCAAACTGAAAATCAAAGAGAAAAAAGAATGAAAACAAAACAGAACAGAATACCCAAGTATAGGGTCGCTATGAGTCGGAATCGACTCGACGGCACTGGGTTTTTATAGGACAGTTACTAAAGAAGGTAAGGTCTATACATTTCACCCAAACTGGTAAAATAATGATACTAGCAGAGTGGGATAAAAACCAGCCCAAGCCCATTGCTGCTGACTCAACTCTGACTCATAGTGACCCTACAGGACAGAATAGAACTGCCCCATAGAGTTTCTAAGGCTGTAATCTTTTCAGAAGCAGATTGTCGTATCTTTCCCCCTGAGTGGGATAGTTATGTGTATATAATGTAATGTCTACAGCAACCACTATACAAAGATACCATTAAAAACAACAGATAAATAAAAATGGAATTCTAAAAAAATGTTAAAGGAAACAGAAGGAAGGAAGGAAAATAAAACGTAGAAATAAAAAAACAGTAAACAAAAATAAAATGAAAGACTTAAGCTCTAACATATCAAAAACTCATTGCTGTTGAGTCGATTTTAACTCATAACAACCCTAGAGGACAGAGTAGAACTGTCCTATAGGGTTTCCAAGGCTGTAATCTTTATGGAAGTAGACTGCCACATCTTTCTCCTGCAGATCAGCTAATGGGTTTGAACCACCAACCTGTTGGTTAGCAGTTGAGTGCTTAACCACTGTACCACCAGGCCTCCTTTAACATATCAATAAAAAAACAAAAACCAAACCACATTAAATGTAAATGGTCTATATACAACAATTAAAAGACAGAATTGGCAGAGTAGATCAAGAGACATCCATGCTGCCTACAAGAAACTCACTTCAAATACAATATGTTGTTGTTAGGTGCTGTCGAGTTGGTTCCGACTCATAGCAACCCTATGCTCAACAGAACAAAACACTGCCCAGTCCTGCTCCATCCTTACAATCGTTCTTATGCTTGAGCTCATTGCTGCAGCCACTGTGTCAATCCACCTCGTTGAGGATCTTCCTCTTTCCACTGGCCCTGTACTCTGCCAAGCATGATGTCCTTCTTCAGGGACTCATCCCTCCTGACAACATGTCCAAAGTATGTAAAACGCAGTCTCGCCATCCTTGCTTCTAAGGAGCATTCTGGTTGTACTTCTCCTAAGACAGATTTGTTCCTTGTTTTGGCAGTCCATGGTATATTCAATATTCTTCGCCAACACCACAATTCAAAGGCGTCAACTCTTCTTCGGTCTTCCTTATTCATTGTTCAGCTTTCACATGAATATGATGCCACTGAAAATACCATGGCTTGGGTCAGGCGCACCTTAGTCTTCAGGGTGACATCTTTGCTCTTCAACACTTTGAAGAGGTCCTTTGCAGCAGATTTGCCCAATGCAATGCGTCTTTTGATTTCTTCACTGCTGCTTCCATGGCTGTTGATCTAAGTAAAATGAAATCCTCGACAACTTCAATCTTTTCTCCGTTTATCATGATGTTGCTCAATGGTCCAGTTGTAAGGATTTTTGTTTCCTTTATGTTGATGTGTAATCCATACTGAAGGCTGTGGTCTTTGATCTTCATTAGTAAGTGCTTCAAGTCGTCTTTACTTTCAGCAAGCAAGGTTGTGTCATTTGCATAACGCAGGTTGTTAATGAGTCTCCCTCCAATTTTGATGCCCCATTCTTCTTCGTATAGTCCAGCTTCTCGTATTATTTGTTCAGCGTACAGATTAAATAGGTACAGTGAAAGAATACAATCCTGACGCACACCTTTCCTGACTTTAAACCAATCAGTATCCACTTGTTCTGTCCGAACAACTGCCTCTTGATCTATGTAAAGGTTCCTCATGAGCACAATTAAGTGTTCTGGAATTCCCATTCTTCACAGTGTTATCCATAGTTTGTTATGATCCACACAGCCGAATGCCTTTGCATACTCAATAAAACACAGGTAAACATCCTTCTGGTATTCTCTGCTTTCAGCCAGGATCCATCTGACATCAGCAATGATATCCCTGGATCCACGTCCTCTTCTGAAACCAGCCTGAATTTCTGGCAGTTCCCTGTCGATATACTGCTCCAGCCATTTTTGAATGATCTTCAGCAGAATTTTGCTTGCATGTGATATTAATGATATCACTGAAAAGACAGGAAAGAAAGAAAAGACCAAGGTGGATGTCAGAGGAGACTCTGAAACTTGCTCTTGAGTGTCAAGCAGCTAAAGCAAAAGGAAGAATTCATGAAGTAAAATAACTGAACAGAAGATTTCAAAAGGCCTTTCAAGAAGATAAGTATCATAATGACATGTGCAAAGAGCTGGAGATGGAAAACCAAAAGGGAAGGACACACTCGGCGTTTCTCAAGCTGAAAGAACTGAAGAAAAAATTCAAGCCTCGAGTTGCAATAGTGAAGGATTCTATGGGGAAAATATTAAATGACGCAGGAAGTGTCAAAAGAAGATGGAAGGTATACACAGAGTCATTATACCAAAAAGAATTAGTTGATATTCAACCATTTCAAGAGGTGGCATATGATCAGGAACCGATGGTACTGAAGGAAGTAGTCCAAGCTGCTCTGAAGGCATTGGCGAAAAACAAGGCTCCAGGAATTGATGGAATATCAATTGAGATGTTTCAACAAACAGATGCAGTGCTGGAGGTGCTCACTCGTCTATGCCAAGAAATATGGAAGACAGCTTCCTGGCCAACTGATTGGAAGAGATCCATATTTATGCCTATTCCCAAGAAAGGTGATGCAACCGAATGTGGAAATTATAGAACAATATCATTAATATCACAAGCAAGCAAAATTCTGCTGAAGATCGTTCAAAAAATACAATATAGGCAGGTTGAAAATAAAAGTATGGGAAAAAGTATATCATGCAAACATTAATCAAAAGAAAACAGAGAAGCTATAATTCATATCAGGTAAAGTAGACTTCAGAGCAACAAAAATCACCAAAGATAGAGAGCGACAGTACAAAACGATAAAAGAGTCAAACCACCAAGAAGGCACAGCAATCCTAAATGCGTATGCACCAAACAACAGAGTTGCAAACATGTGAAGCAAAACCTGATAGAACTTAAAGGGGAAATAGACAAAATAACAGTTATAGTTGGAGACTTCAACACTCCTCTGTCAATAATTGACAGAACAAGTGGACAAAAAAATCAGCAACGGCATAGAGGAACTCAATACCACCATCAACCAACATGATCTAATCCACATTTAAAGAACACTCCACCCCACAACAGCAGTATACATACGCTTTTCAAGTGTCCACAGAACATATACCAAGACAGACCATACCCAGGGCTATAAAACAAACCTCAACATATTTAAAAGAACTGAAATCATACAGAGTATATTCTCCAACCACAATGGAATCAGACTAGAAATCAATAATAGAATGATAATAGGAAACTCTACAAACATTTAGAAACTAAACAATACACTTGTAAATAATCCATGGGTCAAAAAAGGAAGTCTCAAGGAAAATAAAAAAATACATGGAACTCAACTAAACTGAAAATACAACTTTATATTGATTGGTTTTTAAATATTGAACCAGCATTGGATTCCCGGAATAAAACCCCATATGGTCATAGGTATATAATTCATTTTATATATTACTAAAATCTATTTTCTAATTTTTTGTTAGAGGTTTTTGCATCTATATTTATGAGGGCTTTTGTTCTGCAGTTTTTTTTTGTTTTTTTTTTTGTTTTTGTACTGTCGTTTTCTAGTTTTGGTATCAGAGTAATACTAGCTTCAAAAACTGAATTGGGAAGTATTCCCTTCTCATCATTTTTCTGGAAGAGGTTGTATAGACGTGGCAGTAATTCTTCTTTAAATGTTTGGTAGAATTCTGCAGTGAAACCAGTTGGGCAGGGAGATTTCTTTATGGGAATTTTTATTAATAACAACTTTGTTGAGATATAATTGACATATCATAAAATTCACCCTTTTATTAAAATGAATCCTCCACCATATTAACAGACTAAAGACAAAAAATCACATGATCATATCAACACAGAAAAACCATCTGACAAAATTCAACATCCAATCATAATAAGAACTCTCAGAAATATAGAGAAGAACTGCCTTACCTTGATAAAGAGCATATATCAAAAAAACCAACAACTAACATTATACTTTTCCCTTAAGACTGGAAACAGGCAAGTATGTCTGCTCTCACCACTCTTATTCAACACAATGCTGAAAATTCCAGCCAGTGCAATAAGGCAAGAAAATAATATAAAGGCATACAGATTGGAAGGAAGAAATAAACTGTCCCCATTTGCAGATGACATGATTGCGTACATAGGAAATTCCAAGTAATCTATAAAAAAAAAATCCCTTAGAACTAATAAGTGAGTTCAACAAGATCACAGGATACAAGACAAGCATACAAAAATCAACTGTATTTCTACCTGCTAGCAATGAATACATTGACACCAAATTAAAAATCAGCATTATTCACAGTAGTGCAAAGAAAGAAAATTTTAGGTGTAAATCTAGCAAAACAAGTACGCAACTTCTATGCTGAAAACTGTAAATGCTAATGAAAGAAATCAAAAAATACCTACATAAATGAAGAGGCATACCATCTACTCTTGTCCTACAAAATCACTATGAATCAGAATCAACTCCATAACACACAACAAGGAGCCCTCGTGGCACAGCAGTTAAAAACTTGACGGCTAACCAAAAGGTCAGTGGTTCAAAATCCAACAACCACTCCAGAGGAGAAAGATGTGGCAGTCTGCTTTCCATAAAGATTACAGCCTTGGAAACGCTATCGGCAGTTCTACTCTGTCCTATAGAGTCGCTGTGAGTTGGAAGAGACTCAACAGCAATGGGTTTTGTTTTACCATGTTCATGGATTGGAAGACTCAACATAGTAAAGATGTCAATTCTGTCCAAATTGATATACAGGTTTTATGTTGTTGCTGTTAGGTGCCATCGAGTCAGTTCCGACTCACAGCGAACCTATGTACAACAGAACTAAACACTGCCCAGTCCTGTGCCATCCTCACAATCATTGTTACACTTGAACTGATTGTTGCAGCCACAGTGTCAATCCATCTAATTGAGGGTCTTCCTCTTTTTTGATGACCCTCTACCTTACCAAAAATGATGTCCTTCTCCAGGGACTGGACCCTCCTGATAACACGTCCAAAGTAAGTGAGATAAAGTCTTGTCATCCTTGCTTCTAAGGAGCATTCTGGCTATACTTCTTCCAAGACAGGTTTGTTCATTCTTTTGGCACTCCATGGTATATTCAACATTCTCCACCAACATCACAATTCAAAGGCATCAATTCTTCTCCTTTGTCTTCCTTATTCATCGCCCAGCTTTCGCAAGCATATGAGGTGATTGAAAACACCATGCCTTGGGTCAGGTGCACTTTAGTCTTCAAGGGGACATCTGTGCTTTTTAACACTTTAAAGAGGTCTTCCGTAGGAGGTCTGCCCAAAGCAATGTGCCATTTGATTACTTGACTGCTGCTTCCATGGGTGTTGATTGTGGATCCAAGTAAAATGAAATCCTTGACAATTTCAATCTTTCCTCTGTTTATCATAATGTTGCTTATTGGTCCAGTTGTGAGGACATTTGTATTCTTTATGCTGAGGTGTAAACCATATTGAAGGCTGTAGTCTTTGATCTTCATCAGTAAGTGTTTCAAGTCCTCTTTACTTTCAGGTTTTATGTAATTCCTATCAAAACCCCAGCAGGATTTTTCTTATAGATATCAATAAGATTATTCTAAAATTTACATGAAAGGCAAAGAAACTAGAATAGCTGAAAAAAAATCTTTAAAGAATAAAGTGGGAGGAATCAGTCTACCTGATTTCAAGACTTATTTATATAGCTACAGTAATCAGGAGTGTATGAAACTGGCAAACGGATAGACACATAGATCAATAGAACAAAACAGACAACCCAAAAATAGACTCGTACAAATATGCCCAACTGATTTTTGGCAAAGGTGCAAAATCAATTCAATAGAGAGAACACAGCCTTCCCAACAAATAGCACTGAAGCAATTGGATGCCCATAGGGGGGAAAAAAAAAAAAGAACCTAAACCTCACAACTTATGCAAAATTAAGTCAAAATGGATCATGGACTTACATATAAAATGCAAAATGATAAAACTTCTAGGAAAAAACTCAGGAGAAAATCTTCAGAATTTTGGGTTAGTTCTTAGACTTCACAGCAAAAAAAGGAAAAACTGATAAATTGAACTTCATCAAAATTTAAAATGTGACCATGTGAAGAGGATGAAAAGACAAGCTATAGACTGGGGAAAAACATATGCAAACCACGTATCGGACAAAGAGCTAGTACATAGAATATATGAAGAACTCTCAAAATTCAACAGTTTTTTTTTTTTAAGATCCATACAGAACATGAGCAAAAGATATAAAGAGACATTTCACTGTAAATAAACACATGAAAAGACGTTCAATACAACTAGCCATTAAGAAAATGCAAATTAAAACCGTAATGAGATATCACTACACACCTATCAGAATGGCTAAAATAAAATTTAAAAGAACAGTGATGGCACCAAATGTTGGCAAAGATATGGGAAAACTAGATCACTCATGCATCGCTGGTGGGAAAGTACACAGTACAGCCATTCTGGAAAACAGTTTAGTTTCTTAAAAAACTAAACACGCAGCTACTATACAACCCAGAAATTATACTCTTGGGTATTTATCCCAGAGACATGAAAACTTATGTTCACAAGAAAAACTATACCCAAATGTGTATGGCAGCTTTATTCACACTATTTCAAAAACCGGAAACAACCCAGATGTCCTTCAACAGGTGAATGGTTAAATAAACTATGGTACATCCATACATGAAATACTACTCAGTAAAGAAAGGAATGAAACTTGCAACAACCTGAATGAATCTACAGGGAATTAAGCTGAGTGAAAAAAAAAAAAAAGCCAATCAAAAAGGTAGCATACTGTATAACTCCATCTTTATAACATTCTTAAAAGGACAGAATTATAGGAATGGAGAACAAATTAGTGGGTACCAGAAGTTAAGGAGGGGCTGGGGATCTTAGGGAAGTGATGTGGCTGTAAAAGAGAAACCCAGAGAATCTTGTGGTGATGGAAATGTTCTGTGTCTTGACTGCGTCAGTGTCAATATCCTGTTTGTGATACTGTACTGCAGCTTACAAGATGTTACCATTAGGAAACTGGGTAAAGGGTACATAAGATCGCTCTGATTTATGTCTTAAAATTGCATGTGAATCTACCGTTATCTTAAAATAAAAAGTTTAATTAAAAACAAAAATCCCATTTCCCTTGACTCCATATCTCCCTGCAGTTACTGTCCCCTGCTCTATTCACTTCATAGGGAAACTCTCTGGCAGCAGTGGCTACACTTGCTGCTGTCCTCATTTTTTTACTTCCCGTGCTCTATAACCCACACATTTCAGGGTTATGTCTCCATCCCTAAAACTGATCTCATCAAGTTCACCTACAACCTTCATCTTGCCGAATGCAATCGTCAAGGTTCCTCTTTCATCTTCCTTGACTTCTCAGCAACATCTGACCTGGTTGAGCACTCTCTTGAAATTCTTTCTTTACTCTCTGCTTCCAAGACACCACATGCTCGTGGTGTTAGTCCTCCCTTTGAACGGCTCCATTTCAGTCTCTTTTGCCGGCTCCTGATTTCTTACTAGGTCCCTGAATGTTGGAATCCTCCAAGGCTAGTCTTCGGCTTTCTCTTCTCCATCTACACTCACTACCTAGGTGAGCTCATCCTCTCCCATAATTTTAAACTTCAAACACACACATTCAGCCCTGCTGCTCCTCTGAACTCCCTGTTCACACAGCGAACCACATACCCGATATCTCCACTTGGATGAAAATAGTTGCCTAAAACCATACAGGGCCAAAACAGAATTCTTAAGTGCCACCACCACCCCCCAATGAAACAAACTTGCACCCAATTTCCCCCTTCTCGGTAAATAGCACCACCTTTCCCAGTGGCTCAAGTATCAAATCTTGTGTCATATTTGATTCCTCTTTCGCTGACACTGCACATCCAATCTATGATGAAGTCTCGTCTGCTCTAACTTCAAAATACAGCCTTTACACTGATATACCTGAACACTATTTCCTCTGATCTTTATTAGTACAATAAACATATGTAAAATAATATGTACATAATTGTAAACCAATACTATATTTACCTCCCACTGTCTCTTTAAATGGAAACCCTGGTGGCGTAGTGGTTAAGACCTATGGATGCTTACCAACAGGTCAGCAGTTGAAATTACCCACGTGCTCCAAGAATCTATGGGGCAGTTCTACTCTGTCCCATAGGGTTGCTATGAGTCGGAATTGACTCAACGGCAGTGGGTTTGGTTTTTTTGGTTTGGTCCCTTTAAACATGGTCAGTGGGGGTGATCCTTCCCATACCCCTGGATGCAAATTTGGACAGATCCCAGGCTTTTCCGATCACTCCTGGGTAACAGAAAGTTCTACTGCTACTTTAGTTACGAACAGCATCTCAATCCGGTAACGAAAGTGTACAGTCCCAGCTGGTAATCAAAACCTGTAGCACGTTTTACACTGTGACCCTCCATGCTCCTGAGCTGGCCTGCCGCAGCTGGCCACTTTCACTGAGGAGGAAGGCACAGCCCCTCTTTGCTTCTCCATGCCTAGCATTTTCCTCCTTCCTCAGCTTGCTAATCTGACCCTAACAGTGTCACGCAAGTGGGGGAAAAGAAGAGTGGGAGGGGAGAGTCAAGTTCTTTCTGGTGTGGCACTGCCATGAGACAGTCTCATCTCTGGCCTAATGGGAGCTCACTACTGACTCACAAGGCACTTCCCTGGGTTCTTCAGCGGCCCCATCTGGCACCACCTACTTTGTAAGCCACAGGTGAACCATTTCTCCTCCAGTTGGAAAGTTGCCCCACAGCAGCCAGCTCTTCAGGAGCACATCAGCATAGATGCTCTCTGTTGGACCCCTCGTTTGTCCCAATCAGCTCCACAGCTACAGCTGACCCAGAGGGACGTTCATACACATCTTTCCTCACCCCCAAGCCTCAGGGGTACTCTTGACCTTTCCCTGCCACACTGCTGCAGGTCAACGGTTCCTGCCCCCCAGTCCTCAAGCCTGAGCCAGGCGCAATGACTCTGGCCCTCCAAATTCAGGGAGGTAAATATGTCCAAGTGGGCCTGAAGGTCTGAAGGGCAGTCCGGCCCCCTCTCCAAAGAATCCTCTTCAAAAATCCCCCCAGTCTCCAGCAACAGCCCCTGCTCTGCCCTTGGTGTATCGCCCTCTGGCTTGGCACTCAGTAAACTGTCCAGGGAGCATCCTGTGGCACCTGTGTGCCCAGCTTCTTGGCCTCAGTCAGGCCTCACCTGCCCTCATCCCAGGCAAAGAGGATGTCTTCTAACGGGTCACTTGCTGCCCCCACACACTCCTCTGTTTGGCTCCATCATACTTGCCATTGTTTGGGCCCTTATTTCTCGATACCTCTGCTCACTTAGATGACTGCAGTATGTCTGGCCCAAACCATGCTATTTTCAATTGCCTCAGGTGCATCCGAAAGCTGGACAACAAAAAAGTGAGACTGAAGAAGAATTTACACATTTGAATCGTGATGTTGGCGAAGAGTGTGAATATATCATGGACTGTCAAAAGAATGAACAAATCTGTCTTGGAGGAAGTACAGTCAGAATGATCCCTTGAAGCGAGGATGGCAAGAATTCGTTTCACATAATTTGGACATGTTATCAAGAGGGACCAATCACTAGAGGAGGACATTATGCTTGGTAAAGTAGAGGGTCAGCAAAAAAAAGACAGACCCTCAATGAGATGGACTGACACAGTGACTGCAACAATGGACTCAAACATAGCAATGATTGTGAGGATGGCACAGGACTGGGCAACACTTTGTTCTGTTATACAAACGCTTGCTATGAGTCGGAGATGACTCAACATACCTAACAACAACAACAGCCTGCTCACTACTGCACAGGACCATCTATAAGAGAGCCTTGCCCATGTGGGTCCTGTGGAAGTCTGTGTCCATGGCCTCCCTGACTGGGGCTCTCCTGTCCCCGCCCAGGTGCACAGACCCGGACAGGGCAGCCTGAGTTGCCTGCAGGCTTGGCCAACCCAGGGGGCCCTGAGAGCTATGCAGATCTGGTCATGCAGACGTGTTCAGGTGGGGCTGACAAGAATGTGGCCAGCTCAAAACTATTTTTAGTGTCTGTCTTTGTAGAAAATGTTCCTTGATCAGCTGTGTGTAGAGAATAACCAAGCTTCTCATCCCTGCCTTTGTCCCCAGTCTCTGTTCTCTTGATCAGACAAAGCCTGTCAACAGACACAACTACTACTCCGGGGAAGAATTCTGGTTCAATGGACCCTAGCCAGCTGTACCTTAACTTCTCATCTGCTGCAGACCTACAGGGGTGGCTCAGCTCCCCAGCATCTACCAAGCCCCTGTGGGATGCCCAGTCATGGCCTACCTGGGGCCTATGAACCCATGGAGAAGGTGCAGGGCAAAGGCCCTGTCTTTCCTCCCCTCCCATCCACCATAAAGCCACAATCACTCAGGGTGCACAGAGGCAGGGACAGAGGCACAGGGTCCCCAAGCCCCACCCTCTGCATATATCCAGACAGCCTGCAGGTGACAGCACCTTAAACTCCAGGCCACCAGCATGAGAGCAGAACACACCCTGGCTACCGAACAGGTGCCAGTCCACCAGCTACACCTTCCTGACCTTCCTAAGATCCTATTTACTTGCACCTTTCTCCTCCTCCCAAAGCCCAAAGACAATCGCTTAGTTGTCCTCATGCCCTGCAGCTCCCTGGACACTGCATAGGAGAATACAGCAGTGGGGGGCTTCATCAGAAAAAAGGAGACTGAGTCTTCTCAGGAGTCTATGGTGGGGTGGGAGATGGGCCACCAGGCACCTCCCCAAGGGTCTCATACTCAACCTCATCATGGCCACCTGTGGAGACTGGCCAGCAACCCAGTGAAACCAGGAGACCAGAGAGGGCACAGCCACAGACAGGCTGCTGTGAGCAGAGTCTTGCATGATGGAGCTTTCCTGTGTCTCAGCTCACGGCAGCCCGGAATCCCTGCTGCTCCATGCCCACCCTCCCCAGGTACCTTGGAATGACGAGACCTAACAGCACACTGTGCCTGGACCGCACACCAGGAGACCCATAGTGCTGCACGACCAGTGCAGCCTTAGGCCCCTGGGCAAGTAGATCAGTTGCTCCATATCCTAGTTCCATCATCATCTGTACAACAGGTTCTCGAGAGGACTGAACAAGTGGCCACGTACACAACAGTCACACAGGCCTAACGTGGAGCCAGCTAGTCGTGCCTGTGTGCCGCCGTGGGTGGGGCCATCTTCCCCAGGGCATTTTCCCGTCCTCCAATCCTCAGCCCTCAGCTTCACTTTCAGCAGGGAGGCTGCCCCAGAGACTGAGGTCTAGAGCTGGAGTTGAGTCTGACATGGGTGGAGGTCTGCCAGGTGCCAAGCAAGAGTGAGTACCCCCAAGGCCACAAGGGGAAAAGTCAGGGACAGATGGCAAGTGGGGCTAATGGGAGATCCCAAGGTGGAGCCATTTGAAAGGAGGAGCCATGACTTTATCCTAAGATGAAGGACAGAGGCTGGGGTTGGACAAAGGAGGGGCCCCAAGGCAGTGGCCCTACACTCTAGGCTCATCCCAGCCAAAGCCCAGATGACACTCACGTTGTAGAGGATGTCAGTCCAGCCCTCCATGGTGATGCACTGGAACACCGTCAGGACAGCAAACAAGATGTTGTCAAAGTTGGTGATGCCAAAGTTGGGCCCCGGCCAATACTCCCGGCACTCCATGTCTTCCTCACACAGCCGGGCCGGGGCCTCCTTGCCACAGGGGAAGTCTCCCACAGGCTCTGCATCTGTAAGGAGAAGACCCAAGCCCAGACCTGAACACAGACACTCTCCAAGCTCTCCAGTCCACGGTAGGCCCCGGATCTGCAGACTTGTTTCAGGTTGCAGGAGCCAGGCACCCAGGAAAACCCCCTTGGCCTCCCGCCACACCTCCTGCATCTGCTCCAGCTCTCTCCTCCTTCCCAGAACCTCTCGCTGCACCAGAGCTCTGGACCTGCCCTCACAGGAGCTGTAAGACAACCTCTCCCTCTCTACTGGAACCTGCCCATCTTCAAACATGCTTAGGCTGTTTTCCTCTTAAAATCAAAACCAACACACTCCTGAGCCCCACTTCTTCCTGCCACTGCCACTCTGATATCTCCTCTCCATCACTACCTACCTACCAGCCTGGTTCTTCTGGCCTGAAGATAGGACTGTCACTTGAGACAGCAAGACCTTGGCCCAGCCCTAAACTGGGCTTAGCTGCTGGACAGTCCAGGTGCTTGTCACCAGCCCAACGCAGAGCTAACCCAGCAGGTGCCCAGAGGATGGTCTGGGGGCCCAGGCCTCACTGGGCTGCCCCCTCAGAGGGGCTCTGCTGCTACTGACCCACAAGCCCACACAGAGTAGAAAGGAGATACCAGGGAGCCACTCCAACTTCCAGACCAAAGTGGCAAGCAGCACCCTGCTTCCAAAAAACTCGGCAAAAGGGTAGAAAAATATTTTGAAAACAATACATCTATAACGACACATGAAAAATCCCTCTTATCAACATAAGAGAAGTTGAAGAATTTCTAGGGTAGAAAGCAAATATTCCCAGGCTTACAGGGCAAAACTGCCAACATGTTTATTCTACTCCCCTCCAGATGTCTTGGTAAGAAGCTTATAAAGTAGCCTGTGAAGTCATAGTTTTTCTACTTGTAGACAAGTGCATTTTCTGTGAATAATGACACTTTTATTTCTCCTTCCCAATTCTGGAAACGATTTTTCTCTTTTTCTTGTCTCACAACACTGGCTATGACCACAAATGCTACTGGTGCAGAAGTGACCATGTGGGTCCCTGTTTTGGTCTTGACTTTAAAGGGAAAGCTTCTCAAGTCTTATAATTAAGTACGACGTTTGCAGAAAATTTTAGGGTGTATAAGAAGGTTCCCTTTTATTTCTAGTTTGATAAAAAGTTTTCTTTTTTTTTATCGTGAATGATTTAAAATACAGTGAAAGCTTTTTTTCTGCCTCTATTGAGATGATCATATAAGTTTTCTCTTTTAATCTGTTTGTAGCTCAAGCCAAAAATCAGGGTCATCCTTAACTCTCTTCTTTCTCTTACACTCCATCCACATACAATCTCCCTGGAAATCCTGTTGGCTTTATCTAAGAAATATATCCAGAACTTGACCCATTCTGACCATCTCCACCACAAAACCCCAGCCCCAGCCCCCACCATCTCTCCCCTGGATTGTGATATTCTCCAAATTATTCCTACTTCGATCTTTGCCTCCCTATAGCTTCTCTCCCCAGAGCAGCCAGAGAACCCAGAGACTGTCACCCCCCGCTCAAAGCCATCCATCCTCTCTCAGTCCCCTCAGAGCAGGACTGTGAA
The DNA here is from genome assembly GCF_024166365.1 of Elephas maximus indicus. Taxonomy (NCBI): domain Eukaryota; kingdom Metazoa; phylum Chordata; class Mammalia; order Proboscidea; family Elephantidae; genus Elephas; species Elephas maximus. Next base: position 281,790 of record NC_064827.1, read on the forward strand.
GCCCATGTGATTATGCCTCTGTCCTGGTCCTCCTCACCATCAGCTCTGCACTGACGTTCACTGCGCCAAGCCTCTCGGGCTGACAGCAACACTCCTCCCTCTCACTCATTCAGACATCCATTCAGTTGTCACCTCAGTAGAGGTGACCTCACCCAAGTTTCTATTTCAAATATTCCTTTTGTATCCTTCTTAGAGCTTGCCACAATCTGACCTTACTTTATGTGTTTGTTTATTTTTTGTTTGTCAGGGCATTTCCTATGTCCCCTGCAGGACTGTCCCTAAAGCAGTGCCTGTCTGCCAGGTACAGGAGTCTGTGGTCACCCAAGACCAAGGAGGGGCTGCTATGCCTACCTGTGCTGTTGGGGAAACAGGCCTTATGGAATTTTCCCATGTAGAACTCGAGGCCGATGATGGCAAACATGAGGATGGCGAAGAAGAGAAGCAGCCCAATCTGCAGGAGCGGGACCATAGCCTTCATGATGGACTTGAGCACCACCTGCAAACCTTGTCAAAAGCAGGCAGGACAGCAGTCAACAAGCAGAGGAGTGGAAGAGAGGGAGGGTGGGTAGAACAGCAGAGCCTGGGCAGAGTGAGAGCTTCGAGGGCAAGGGAGACCTAAGAGCCCGCAAAGTGAAGAGTGGGCAGTGGTGAGCACAAGTCCTGGGAAAGGAGGACAGATAGTGGGCAGAGCTGAAAATCCTCGGTGGGCCAAACCCAGGGTTCTGAGAGAGGTTGGCTGTGCAGTGTCTCAGTATGTGGAGGGAAAGGAGTGGGGTGTCCAAGCACGAAGTCCAGAGGGGACTGTGGGCTGGTAGACTAGGGAGGGCTCAGGGTGCAGCAAGAACAGGGGATCTGGGGAGAGAAAAGGAGGGGATCACGAGGCGGAAGAGCAGGGGATTCTGGGAAAGGAGAGCAGGGGATAGTGAAGAGGAAAATCAGGGATCCAAAGGGAAAATAGTAGGGGATGTTGAGGGGGAAGTTCAGGGAATGCTGAGGGGGAAGAACAGAGGATGTTAAGGGGTGAGAGCAGGGGATCCTGTGGGGAAGAACAGAGGATACTACGGTAGAAGAGCAGGGACTCCTGAAGGAGAAGAGCAGGGGATTCTGAGGGGGGAAAGCAGGGAATCCTGAGGGGAAGAGCATGGGATCCTGAGGGGGAAAAGTAGGGGATTCTGGGAGGGAAGAGCAGGAGATCCTGGAAGTAAGTCAGGGTATCTGGAGACCCAGCTTCGTGGGGAGAGTGAGGCAGAAGGATGTGTCCCCCTAAGTGCTGAAATCTCATCACTGTTCCCCCTCCAGTTTGCCCCAGCTCTTGGGTACTTGACTGGCAGGGCCCAGGTCTTCCTCACAATGTCCCCAGAGGGACACAGCACCAGCTTCCTGCTCTCCTAGGCTTTTATGTAAACCTGAAACCAAACTTCCACTGTACTGGACAACCATGACCCAGGATGGTCCCTGGTGCTCAGGTCATGCCAGCCATCCTCCCGCCCTCTCATTGGCTCCTTGAGCTGCACAGTCCAGGAGCATGTCTAAAGGCTGGTCTCAGTTTCAGAAGCCCTACTAACCCTGAGCCAAGACAGGCAGCCCTTTGGATGTTTTCTCAGGACTCCTGCCACTTCCGCCTTGGTCCATCCCTCCTTTGTTCTTTTACCCCAGAGGAAAGATCAAGACCTGGAAGTACAGCAAAGTGCGTGAAGAAGAGAAGAGCTTCCGTCTAGGGAAGCCAAGTCAGGGCAAAATAACAGGGCCACCCTCAGGCCCTTATGGGAAAATGGGACAGACTGGAAAATGCCTCCTTCTCCCTCCTTCCACCTGGTCCCTGTGATCAAAAGCAGCAAGCTCAGAGCTCACCAAAGCAAAGGGCCTACTGGCCATGGTGTGTCTGTGTGTCTGTGTGTCTGTGCGTGTGTGTGTGGATGGGGGGGCCAGCGTTTGAGGCAGTTGGGTCTGACTGCCTTTGCTGGACTCACTCGGAATTCCAGACACCAGCTTCAGGGGCCTTAACACACGCACAGCTCGCAGTGTCCGCAGGTCGAAGTCAGTGCCAGCTGTGGTCAGGATCCTGCCAGAAACAGGAGAGGACGGAAGTGAGGGCTTCACCATTGAGTCAGGAAGAGATCACACTCCTTCCCCCACCCATGTGTGTTCTCCCCAGAGCAAGAATACCATCATGCCTGTGTGCCCCACTGTCCCCTGTCTGAGCACAAGGCAAAGGGAGGCTAAATTCAGACCCCTTACCAGGACACATTGACAATGGCATTTTACCCGCATGGATGCTCCCAGTTGAAAGGCACTGCTTCTAAAAAGGCACTTAGCCCAAGCCTGATCCATGAGTCCAAACTAAACCCAACTGCACTCCAAGCAGCGTCCTGAGAAGTGGTGGTGAGTGGGGGCAGAAGCGGGATAGAGCCTGAAAGACTCCTGAACATCACCACATATCACCCCTCCATGCCCTGCCTCAGTAGGACAGGAAAATGTGAGGCTGGGAAGGTGGAGTAAAGGGTTCAGAGGACTCAGGCAAACCATGCCCATCAGTTCCATTCTCATAAAAACAGACTTTAATGCCTCCCATCATGCAGTATAATGGATTGCTTTTATATGGCCATGGTCTCATAACTCCCACCAAATGATTGGGTGGGACTATGCCAATAAGTTGCTTGTGGCCCACCAAGGGGATTAGACAGCTTGCTAATAATGCAAACAAGGTGCATGGCACCCTTGTGGGGGTGGGACCATGCAAATAAGATGTATGGAACCCTAACAAGGGATTGGGCAGTTTTGCCACTCTGTTAAGATTAACATGAGCCATCCCAGAAGCAGAAAAGGGGGACCTCACTACCACTGAAAAGAAGAGCCAGGCATGGAGCGTCTTCTCTGGACACGAGGTTCCTGTGCTGAGAACCTCCTAGACCCAGAAGACAGAGATAGCTGTAACATTGGAGACCACATGAGATGGCGAGAAGCAGTGGCAGAGGAACAGTGGCAGCAGAACCAGGAGATCAACGCGAGATGGCACAGTGGGTTTCCTGGGCCACAGAGCAAGGTGGTTACAGTAGGCTTACCAACAAACAGAGCACAGCAGCTGAGTACCTTCAGGCAGGATACTTGTTGGCAGAGTGGGGTGCTTCCGGGCCCTTACTGGCGAAGCCAAAGAGCTTCGTAACATTTGCCTGAGCTGGACAGATGCCAGGTCAAGGGTCCCAGAGGTCAAGGGTCCCAGAGGTCAAGGGAGAAGCTTGCCTGCAGACACAGCCGAGGAGCTATCCTGACCAAAGAATTGTATCTTGAGTTGTTCCTGATCCTGAATTGTAAACTGTTACTTTCTTAATAAAATCCATAATTGTGAGTACGGTCTGCGAGTTCTGTATGGCCATTACAATGAATTATGCAACCCAGCAGAGAAGTATAGTGCCATGGGAAGGACGGCTGGTGTCAGAATTGGGGAGAAGATTGGAAGGTGGAGGTATGTTTGATCTCCACCTCTCAGGGATCAGCCTTGGGCTGATGATGATAGTGATTTTATATCCTCCCCCTTGTGAATTTACACGAGGAGATTGGATGACACTATCACCATGCCATTTTTAAACATTTAAAAAAAATAAAACAAAACTCCCTTGACCCCATCCATCTCCCACCGCAGCCCATTTTTCTGCTCCCCTCACATCAAAACTCATGGTGTCAAATACTAGGGAAGTCAGTATAACTTCTCCTAGGCAAGGTCATGGAAGCTCTATAGACACACCCAAACTCCCTGAGGGACCAAATTACAGAGCTGAGGGCTGTGGGAACTAAGGTCTCAAGGAAACATCTAGCTCAATTGGCATAACATTACTTTATAAAGAAAATTTTATACATTCTACTTTGGTGAGTAGCGTTAAGAGCTTGTGAGTGGCCATCTAAGATACTTCACTGGTCTCACCCCATCTGGAGCAACGGAGAGTAAAGAAAACCAAAGATGCAAGGGAAAGGTTAGTCCAAAGGGCTAATGGACCACAACTACCACAGTCTCCACCAAACTGAGCCCAGCACAACTAGATGGTGCCTGGCTACTAACACCAACTGTTCTGACAGGGATCACAACAGAGGGTCCCGCACAGAGCTGGAGAAAAATGTAGAACAAAATTCTAACTCATACACACACGCAAAAAAGATCAGACTTACTGGTCCGACAGAGGCTGGAGAAACCCCAAGAATATGGCCCCCGGACACCCTTATAGCTTAGTAATGAAGTCACTCCTGAGGTTCACCCTTCAGTCAAAGATTAGACAGGCCTATAAAACAAAATGAGATTAAAGGGGCACGCCAACCCAGGGGCAAGGACGGGAAGGCAGGAGGGGACAGGAAAGCTGGTAATGGGGAATACTAGGTGGAGAAGGGAAGAGTGTTGACATGTCATGGGGTTGGCAACCAATGTCACAAAACAGTATCTGTATTAATTGTTTAATGAGAAACTAGTTTGCTCTGTAAATCTTCATCTAAAGTACAATTAAAAAAGTAAATAAAAAACTCATGGTGTCCACTTCTTCACTTTTCAGTTCTCTTTAGCCTTCTCCAACTAGGTTCTTGCCTGCCACTCCAGCGAAATGCTCTGATCAAGCCTTTCTCTCACCAGCTCCAATGATCAAATCTCCTTTATAAGAAGTTTCTTCTCTTGCCCTCATTTCAACACGCTCTTGTTTTCTTCCTAATTCTCTGGGGGCTCTTTCTCAGTCTCACTTGCTAGCTTTGCCTCCTCTACAAGACTCAAACATTGGGTGCCACAGGGCCCACTCCATGTGTCATCTCCTAATAACTTTAAATACCATCGTGTGCCTATTACTCCCAAATTTACATCTGTAACCCCAGCCTGGAGCTCCCAGCTCAAAGATCCAACTCCCTTTTTAGCATTTCCACTCAAATAACAAAAAAGCATATCAAACCTGACGTAACTAAAGAACTCATGATTCTCACTCTCAATATGCTGTTTCCCCAGTGTTCCTACTCTCAGTAAATCGTTGTTTAAGCCAAAACCAAGACTCTGTCCCTGACTCCTCTCTCTCATACTGCACGTCCAACTTGCCCACAATTCTGGGATCTACCTTTAAAATACACCCACGACTCTTGGTGAAAAGAGTTTTGTGCTTCCTGCTGTAAATACATGGCAGCGAGAGGTAAAATGTGAGGTGGAGTTGGGGACAAAAAATAAGATAAATCTCTCAGAGAAAAATAAATGAAGGGTAACAAGAAATTCCCCTATTCAAATCCAAATGCCACAGCACATGAGGAAAGCCAATGCTGAGAGATATTCAATAGTCAATTATTAGAAGATGAATTAAGTTCATATGAAATTACATTATGAAGCAAAAATGGGTAGATGTAAAGAATGAGCTAGAAGTCTTGTGAGTAAACAAATAATATGTTTCAGAACTCAATAATATATGATACAAAGTATAGACTGATGGTCTGAACAACTCTTTAAAGACCTCTTTAAAGTGTTGAAAAGTGAAGATGCCACCTTGAGGACTAAGGTGCTCCTGACCCAAGCCATGGTATTTTCAATCACCTCATATGCATGCAAAAGCTGGACAATTGGTAAGGAAGACCAAAGAAGAATTGACGCCTTTGAACTGTGGTGTTGGCAAAGAATATAGAATATACCATGGCCTGCCAAAAGAATGAACAAATCTGTCTTGGAAGAACTACAACCAGAATGCTCCTTAGAAGCAAGGCTGGCGAGACTACGTCTCACATACTTGGGACATGTTATCTGGAGGAATCAGTCCCTGGAGAAGGACATCACAGTTGGTAAAGTAGAGGGTCAGAGAAAAAAAGGAAGGCCCTCAGTGAGATGGTTTGACACAGTGGCAGCAACAACAGGCTCAAGCATCGCAACGACTGTGAGGGTGGCGCAGGACAAGGCAGTGTTTTGTACTGTTGTCCATGAGGTCGCTATGAGTCAGAAACAACTTGACGGCACCTAAAAACAATAGACTGGAAACCCAGTTTTAGAGTGCTAATGACGTAAAACACAGTATGAAGGCTAGTACTAAGGAATTCACTGGTAACTATCAGAAAAACAAGGGAAAAAATTGAAAGAGCAGTTAAGTGACAAGGAGGATAGGTCAGAGACTCCAGCACACATCAAAACTGAGTTCCAGAAGGAAAATACAGGGAATGGTGAGGAAGAAACATTTGAAGATATAACAGAGGAGAAATTTCCAGAATAAAAGACAGGAGTTCTCAGATTTAAAGATTAAAAATACCAATCAGATAAATAACTTGGATCCACAATCAACACCCGTTGAAGCAGCAGTCAAGAAATCAAATGATGTATTGCTTAGGGCAAATCTGCCACAAAAGACCTCTTGTAAAGTGTTGAAAAGCAAAGATGTCATTCTGAGGACTAAGATGTCCTGTCCTAAGCCATGGTATTTTCAATTGCCTCATATGCATGAGAAAGCTGAACAACGAATAAGGAAGACCGAAAAAGAATTGATGACTTTGAATTACGGTGTTGGTGAAGGACACTGAATATACGTGGACTGCCAGAAGAACAAGCAAGTCTGTCTTAGAAGAAGTACAGCCAGAGTGCTCCCTGGAAGCAAGGATGTTGAGACTTTGTCTCACGTAGTTTGGACATGTTATCAGGAGGGACCAGTCCCTGGAGAAGGACATCATGCTTGGTAAGATAGAGGGTCATCAAAAAAGAGGAAGACTCTCAACGAGATAGAGTGACACAGTGGCTACAACAATGGGCTCAAACATAGCAACAATTGCGAGGATGGAACAGGACCCGGCAGCGTTTCCTTCTGTGGTGCACACGGTTGCTATAAGTCAGAATCAACTCAACAGCCCCTAACAACAACAACAACAACAACAGACTCCATAGCTAGAAAAACTATGAGGAATGACAGACGATCAAGCATAAAAATAAAATCTTAAAAGCTACTAGAAAGAAAAGACAAAATATCTAGAAAAGAAGAATTAAAAAGAGGACTTAACCTCAGCAAAAATATGCTAGAAAAAAACTAAGTAATGCATTCAAAGCCCAGCAAGAAAATAGCTGTCACCTTAGAACTTTATATCCAGCTAAAGTGTCAGTGACAACTGAGGATAAAATAACACACTTTCGAGCATAAAATAAGTCATCACCCCAGACCTTCAGCAAACCATAAACTTAAAACATCAAGAAAATTAAATCCAAAGGGAATGCATAAAATACAAGAAATAGTTAAATTTAATTAACCACTGTCTTTTAAAAAGTTATATTCAGTTTTTAGTGTGATGTTTTTTGCATGTAAAACTATAGCCTAGGCGACAATGAAAATATTTACAGAAGGGGTTGTTCCACGTGTAATTACAGCAAACTGCAGTAGAGAGAGTAAATCACTCTTCATTATGCTTGACCCAAACCCAGTGAACCAGTGCCGTTGAGTCGATTCCGGCTCATAGTGACCCTATAGGACAGAGTAGAACTGCCTCGTAGAGTTTCCAAGAAGCGCCTGGTGGATTCGAACTGCTGACCCTTTGGTTAGCAGCCGTAGCACTTAACCACCAAGCAACCAGGGTTTCCTATGCTTGACTAGAGGATGGCAAACCTATTCTGTTAAGGATCAGATAGTAAACATTTAGGCATTGCAGGTCACGCAGTTTCTGTGGGAACTACTCAACTCTGTAGCTGTAGCATAAAAACAACCATAGATATATGTAAATGAAAGGGCAGGGCTGTTTTCCAATAGAATTTCATTTCCAAACACAGGCAGTGGCCAGATGGGTAGTAGTTTGCCACGCCCTGTGTTAGACAAACAAATAACGTATATGTTGTTGTTAGGTGCCCTCAAGTCAGTTCCAACTCACAGTGAGCCCAGTTAAAACAGAACAAAACATTGCCCAGTCCTGCACCATCCACACAATTGTTGTTATGCTTCAGCCCACTGTTGCAGCCGCTGTGTCAATCCATCTCATTGAGTGTCTTCCTCTTTTTCTCTGACCCTCTACTTTACCAACATGATGTCCTTCTCCAGGGACTGATCCCTCCATCAGTATGTCCCAAAGTATGTGACATGTAGACTCATCATCTTTGCTTCTAAGAAGCATTCTGGTTGTGCTTCTTCTAAGACAGATTTGTTCTTTTTTTTTTTTTTGCAGACCAGGGTATATTCACTATTCTTCATCAGCACCACAATTCGAAGGTGTCAATTCTTCTTCGGTCTTCCTTATGCTCCAGCTTTTAGCAGGCATATGAGGCAATTGGGTCAGGCACACATTAGTCTTCAAGGTGACAACTTTGATTTTCAACACTTTAAAGAGGTCTTTCACAGCAGATTTGCCCAATGCAATGTGTCTTTAGATTTCTCGACTCCTGATTTCATGAGCGTTGACTATGGATCCAAGTAAAATGAAATCCTTTACAACTGCAGTCTTTTCTCCATTTATCATGATGTTGCTTATTGGTCCATTTGTGACAATTTCTGTTTTCTTTATGTTGAGGTGTAATCCATACTGAAGGCTGTGGTCTTTGATCTTCAACAGTAAGTGCTTCAAGTTCTCATCACTTTCAGCAAGCATGGTTGTGTTAACCTCATAACACAGGTTGTTAATGAGTCTTCCTCCAATCCTGATGCCCATTCTTCTTCATATAGTCCAGCTTCTCAGGTTATTTGCTCATCATACGGATTGAATAACTACAGTGAAAGGATACAACCCTGACACGTACCTTTCCTGACTTTTAACCACGCGGTACCCCCGTGTTCTGTTTGAACAACTGCCTCTTGATATATGTACAGATTCCTCATGAGAACAATTAACAGTTCTGTAATTTCCATTCTTTGAAATGTTATCCATAATTTATTATGATCCAGACAGTTGAATGCCTTTGCATAGTCAATAAGACACAGGTAAACATCTTTCTAGTATTCTCTGCTTTCAGCCAGGATCCATCTGACATCACCAATGTTATCCCTGATTCCACATCCTCTTCTGAATCCAGCTTGAATTTCTGGCAGTTCCCTGTCAGTATACTGCTGCGGCTGCTCTTGAATGATTTTCAGTAAAATCTTACTTGCATGTGATATTAATGATGATGTTGTTGTTAGGTACCGTCAAGTCGGTTCCGACTCATAGCGACCCCAGGCACAACAGAACAAAACACTACCCGGTCCTGCGCCATCCTCACAATAGTTGTTATGCTTGAGCTCATTGTTGCAGCCACTGTGTCAATCCACCTCGTTGAGGGTCTTCCTTTTTTCCGCTGACCCTGTACTTTGCCAAGTATGATGTCCTCCTCCAGGGGCTGATCCCTCCTGACAACATGTTCAAAGTATGTAAGATGCAGTCTCACCATCCTTGCTTCTAAGGAGCATTCTGGCTGTACTTCTTCTAAAACAGATTTGTTCGTTCTTTTGGCAGTCCATGGTATATTCAGTATTCTTCACCAACACCACAATTCAAAGGCATCAATTCTTCTTCGGTCTTCCTTATTCACTGTCCAGCTTTCAAATGCATATGATACGATTGAAAATACCATGGCTTGGGTCAGGTGCACCTTAGTCCTCAAGGTGACATCTGTGCTTTTCAACACATTAAAGAGTTCCTTTGCAGCAGATTTACCCAATGCAAGGCGTCGTTTGATTTCTTGGCTGCTACTTCCATAGCTGTTGATTGTGGATCCAAGTAAAATGAAATCCTTGACAACTTCAATCTTTTTTCCGTTTATCATGATGCTGCTCATTGGTCCATTTGTGACAATTTCTGTTTTGTTTACGTTGAGGTGTAATTCATACTGAAGGCTGTGCTCTTTGATCTTCATTATTAAGTGTTTCAAGTCCCTTCCACTTTCAGCAAGTGAGGTTGTAACATTGCATAACGCAGGTCGTTAATGAGTCTTCCTCCAATCCTGATGCCCTGTTCTCCTTTGTATAGTCCAGCTTCTTGGGTTATTTGCTCAGCCTACAGATTGAGTAGGTATGGTGAAAGGATACAACCCTGATGCACACATTTCCTGAATTTAAACTAATCAGTATCCCCTTGTTCTGTCCGAACAACTGTCTCTTGATCTATGTAAAGGTTCCTCATGAGCACAATTAAGTGTTCTGGAATTCCCATTCTTCACAATGTTATCCATAATTTGTTATGAGCCACACAGTCAAATGCCTTTGCATAGACGATAAAACACAGGTAAACATCCTTCTGGTATTTTCTGCTTTTAGCCAGGATCCATCTGACATTAGCAATGATATCTCTGGTTCCATGTCCTCTTCTGAAACCAGCCTGAATTTCTGGCAGTTCCCTGTTGATATACTGCTGCAGCCGCTTTTAAATGATCTTCAGCCAAATTTTGCTTGCGTGTGATATTAATGATATTGTTTGATAATTCCCACATTCGGTTGGATCACCTTTCTTGGGAATAGGCATAAATATGGATCTCTCCCAGTCGGCTGGCCAAGAAGATGTCTTCCACATTTCCTTTGATAGAGAAGTGAGCACGTCCAGCGCTGCATCTGTTTGTTGAAACATCTCAATTGATATTCTGTCAATTCCTGGAGCCTTGTCTTCCGCCAGTGCCTCCAGAACAGCTTGGATTCTTCCTTCAGTACCATTGGTTCCTCAACATATGCTACCTCTGAAATGGTTGAACGTCCACCAGTTCCTTTTGGTATAGTGATCCTGTGTATTCGTTCCACCTTCTTTTGATGCTTCCTGCGTCGTTTAATATTTTCCCCATAGAATCCTTCGATATTGTAACTCAAGGCTTGTATTTTTTTCTTCAGTTCTTTCGGCTTGAGAAATGCTGAGCATGTTCTTCCTTTTTGGTTTTCTATCTCCAGGTCTTTGCACATGTCATTATAATACTTTACTTTGTCTTCTTGAGCCACCCTTTGAAATCTTCTATTTAGCTCTTTTACTTCATTGTTTCTTCCTTTTGCTTTAGCTACTCAGCATTCAAGAGTAAGTTTCAGAGTCTCTTCTGACATGATTTTGGTCTTTTCTTTCTTTCCTGTCTTTTTAATGACCTCTTGCTTTCTCCATGTAAGATGTCCTTGATGTCATTCCACAACTTATCTGGTATTCAGTCATTAATTAGTGTTCAATGCATCAAATCTATTCTTGTGATGGTCTCTAAATTCAGGGATATACTCAAGGTTGTACTTTGGCTCTCATGGACTTATTCCAATTTTCTTCAGTTTCAACCTGAACTTGCATATGAGCAATTGATGGTCTGTTCCACAGTTGGCTCTGGCTTTGTTTTGGTTGATGATATTGAGCTTTTCCATCATCTCTTTCCACAGATGTAAGTGATTTGATTCCTGTGTATTCTACCTGGTGAGGTCCACCACACCTCATGTTGTTGGAAAAAAGGTATTTGCAATGAAGAAGACATCAGTCTTGCAAAATTCTACCATGCAATCTCTGGCATCATTTCTATCACCAAGGCCATATTTTCCAACTACAAATCCCTCCTGTGTTTCTGACTTTCGCCTTCCAATCACTGCTAACTATCAATGCTTCCTGATTGCATGCTCCATCAATTTCAGACTGCAGAAGTTGGTAAATATCTTCAATTTCTTTGTCTTTGGCCTTAGTGGTTGGTGAGTAAACTTGGATAACAGTCGTATTAATGGATCTTCTTTGTAGGCATATGGATAATATCTGATCACAGACAGTGTTGTACTGCAGGACACATCTTGAAATGCTCTTTTTGACAAAGAATGCAACACCATTCCTCTTCAAGTTGTCATTCCAGCGTAATAGACCATATGATTGCCTGATTCAAAATGGCCAATACCAGTCTGTTTCAGCTCTCTAATGCCTAGGATATCGATGTTTACGGGTTCCATTTCATTTTTGACAATTTCCCATTTTCCTAGATTCATACTTCATACATTCCAGGGTCCAATTATTAATGATGTTTGCAGCTATTTCTTCTCATTTTGAGTCATGTCGCATCAGCAAATGAAGGCCCCGAAAGCTTTACTCCATCCACATCATTAAGGTAGACTCTACTTTGAGGAGGCAGCTCTTCCCCAGTCATCTTTTGAGCACCTTCCAACCTGGGGGGCTCATCTTCCAGCACTATATCAGACAATGTTCCGCTGCTATTCATAAGGTTTTCACTGGCTAATGCTTTTCAGAAGTAGATCGCTGGGTCCTTCTTCCTAGTCTGTCTCATTCAGGAAGCTCAGCTGAAACCTGACCTCCTTGGGCGACCCTGCTGGTATTTGAATACCAGTGGCATAGCTTCCAGCATCACAGCAACACATAAGCCCCCACGGTACAACAAACTGACAGATGTGTGGGGATAACATATACGTATGTGTGTGTACGTCTGAGTATATTTAAACCAAACCTGTTGCCATCAAGTAGATTCGAACTTATAGCACTTTATAGGACAGAGTAGAACTGCCGTATGTGGTTTCCAAGGAAAGGCTGGTGGATTTGAACTGCCAATCTTTTGGTTAGCAGCTGAGCTCTTAACCACTGTGCTATAATGTTAGGGATATCCAGTAAATGGATAGATATACTATCTATATTCAAACCAGCAGAGGGGAAAAAGGGTGGGGGGGAGAGGGAGGAGAGATAATACAGAATATTTTGTCAATCTACAGAAGTCAGGGGAAAAAAAAGCAAAGAAAGAGTATAAAGAAAAAACAAAATAAAATAGTAGAAATAAGTTCAAATATATCAGTAACCACAAGAAATATAAATGAATTTTAATGTCCTGTTAAAGAATACAGGTTATTAAATTGGGTTTTTAAAAATCCAACAGTATGCTACTTACAAGAGACACACATAAAACAAAAACACACATAAAAGTTGAAAATAAAGGGATAAAAAGGATATACTAAGTAAATACTACAGAAAAGAAAGTTGATATAATAATATTAAAGACAAAATAGAATTTTAGGCAAAAACCATTAATAGGGCTAATATGTTGCTTTTGTTGGGTGCCTTTGAGTCGGTTCCGGCTCATAGTGACTGCAGGCACAACAGAACGAAACACTGCCCAGTCCTGCGCCATCCTTATGATCGTTGTTGTGCTTGAGCCCATTGTTGCAGCCACTGTGTCAATCCATCCCGTTGAGGGTCTTCCTCTTTTCCGCTGACCCTGTACTTTGCCAAGCATGATGTCCTTCTCCAGGGACTGATCCCTCCTGACAATATGTCCAAAGTATGTGAGACGCAGTCTTGTCATCCCTGCTTCTAAGGAGCATTCCGCCTGTATTTCTTCCAAGATTTGTTCATTCTTCTTGCAGTCCATGGTATATTCAATATTCTTCACCAACACCACAATTCAAAGACGTCAATTCTTCTCCAGTCTTCTTTGTTCGTTGTCCAGCTTTCACACGCATATAACATGATTTAAAATACCACGGCTTGGGTCAGGCGCACCTTAGTGTTCAAGGTGACATCTTTGCTCTTCAACACTTTGAAGAGGTCCTTTGCAGCAGATTTGCACAATGCAATGCATTTGTTGATGTCTTGACTGCTGCCTCCATGGCTGTTGATTGTGGATCCAAGTAAAATGAAATCCTTGACAACCTCAATCTTTTCTCCATTTATCATGATGTTGCTTATTGGTCCAGTTGTGACAATTTCTGTTTTCTGTGGTCTTTGATCTTCATTAGTATTTCAAGTACTCTTCGCTTTCAGCAAACAAGGTTGTATCATCTGCATAGTGCAGATTGTTCATGAGTCTTCCTCCAGTCCTGATACCCCGTTCTTCTTCATATAGTCTGGCTTCTCGTATTACTTGTTCAGCATACAGATTGAATAGGTATGCTGAAATAATACAACCCTGACACACACCTTTCCTGACTTTAAACTAATCAGTATACCCTTCTTCTGTCTGAACAACTGCCTCTTGATCCATGTAAAGGTTCCTCATGAGCACAATTAAGTGTTCTGGAATTCCCATTCTTCACAATGTTATCCATAATTTGTTATGAGCCACACAGTTGAATGCCTTTGCATAGTCAATAAAACACAGGTAAACATCCTTCTGGTATTTTCTGCTTTTAGCCAGGATCCATCTGACATCAGCAATGATATCCCTGGTTCCATGTCCTCTTCTGAATCCAACCTGAATTTCTGGCAGCTCCCTGTCAATATACAGCTGCAGCTGCTTTTGAACGATCTTCAGCCAAATTTTGCTTGCGTGTGATATTAATGATATTGTCTGATAATTCCCACATTCGGTTGGATCACCTTTCTTGGGAATAGGCATAAATATGGATCTCTCCCAGTCAGCTGGCCAAGAAGATGTCTTCCACATTTCTTGGCATAGACGAGTGAGCACGTCCAGTGCTGCATCTGTTTCTTGAAACATCTCAGTTGATATTCCATCAATTCCTGGAGCCTTACTTTTCGGCAGTGCCTTCAGAGCAGCTTGGACTTCTTCCTTCAGTACCATCGGTTCCTGATCATATGCCACCTCTTGAAATAGTTGAACATCTACTAATTCTTTTTGGTATAATGACTCTGTGTATTCCTTCCATCTTCTCTTGATGCTTCCTGCGTCATTTAATATTTTCCCCATAGAATCCTTCACTATTGCAACTCGAGGCTTGAATCTTTTCTTCAGTTCTTTCAGCTTGAGAAACACTGAGCGTGTTCTACCCTTTTGGTTTTCTATCTCCAGCTCTTTGCACATGTCATATAATGCTTTACTTTGTCTTCTCAAGATGCTCTTTGAAATCTTCTCTTCAGTTCTTTTACTTCATCATTTCTTCCTTTTGCTTTAGCTGCTCGACATTCGAGAGCAAGTTTCAGAGTCTCCTCTGACATCCATCTTAGTCTTTTCTTTCTTTCCTGTCTTTTCAATGACCTCTTGCTTTCTTCATGGATGATGTCCTTGATGTCATTCCACAACTACTCTGGTATTCAGTTGTCAGTGTTCAGTGCATCAAATCTATTCTTGAGATGGCCTCTAAATTCAGGTGGGATATACTCCAGGTCATATTTTGGTTCTCGTGGACTTGCTCTGATTTTCTTCAGTTTCAGCTTGAACTTGCATACGAGCAATTGAGGGTCTGTTCCACTGTCGGACCCTGGCCTTGTTCTGACTGATGATAGTGAGCTTTTTCATGGTCTCTTTCCACAGATGAAGTCAATTTGATTCCTGTGTGTTCTGTCTGGTGAGGTCCATGTGTATAGTCAGTGTTTATGCTGGTGAAAAAAGGTATTTGTAATGAAGAACTTGTTGGTCTTCCAAAATTCTATCATTCGATCTCCGGCATTGTTTCTATCATCAAGGCCATATTTTCCAACTACTGATCCTTCTAATATACTACATATTATTAAAAAGAAAAACTACACCAAGGAATATAAGCATTAATTTTTGCACCCAAACTCTTAACTTCAAAATATATAAAGAAAAAACCAAAGATTCCTCCAACATAGTAGAAGATTCTAACAAACCTCTATCAGAATCAGAAAGATTAAACAGACAAAAATTTAGTAAGGCTGTAGAAGATTAGAACAAAATCAACAAGCTTGATCCACTATATAATCCCAACCTCAGTATCTTTCATATCTAACTATCAAATTCTGTTTCTTATAAATAGAGAATATACATTTTTGAAGTACACAGGAAAGTCTTAGAAAATTGGCTATATGCTAGGTCACAAAAGATATCTTCGCAAATTTCAAAGAATAACATGTATCCTTGGAAACTCTATGGGGCAGTTCTACTCTGTCCTATAGAGTCGATATGAGTCGGAATCAACTCGATGGCAGTGGGAGTGGGTTTTTTTTTTTTAGCTATCTAGTGCTGCTATAAAAGAAATACCACAAGTAGATGGCTTCAACAAAGAGAAATTTATTCTCTCACAGTCTAGGAGGCTACAAATCCAAATTCAGGGTGCCAGCTCCAGGGAAAGGCTTTCTCTTTCTCTGTCGGCTTTGGGGAAAGGTCTTTTTCATCAATCTTCCCCTGGTCTAGGAGCTTCTCAGCACAGGCACCCCAGGTCCAAATGACACGCTCCCCTCCTGGTTCTTTATTCTTGGTGGTAGGAGTTCCCCCTGTCTCTCTGCATGCTTCTTTTTATCTCAAAAGACATTAATTCAAAATACAACCTAATCTTGTAGATTGAATCCTGCCTCGTTAACATAACTGCCTCTAATTCTGCCTCAATAACATCATAGAAGTAGGATTTACAACACATAGGAAAATCACATCAGATGACAAACGGTGGACAATGACACAATACTGGGAATCATGCCCTAACCAAGCTGACACACATTTTTGGGGGACCCAATTCAATCCATAACAATATACAGTGTATTTCTGCAATTAAATTAGAAGCCAAAAATAAAAAACACATTTTAAAAGAAAATCTATATTATAGAAACCCTCACATGCACATCTAAATAACTCATGATTTAAAAAGGAAGTAACAGTGGAAATTACAAAATAGTTAGAACTCATCAACAATGAAAATACTACGTATTGTGCAGGATTCAGTTAAAATGATAGTTTGAATAAAATTCAAATGATTTTTTTTGGTGTAAAATAAATAAATAAAGTATTGAAATGGCCCAAGAGGCCTTAAAAAAAAAAAAAGGATAAATATAGAGAAGGTAGAAAAATGGAAATAATAGAAATAAGAGTAGAAATGATTTGAATAGAAAATAAAGAAACGAGAAAGCTGGACCTTTGAAAAGTCAACAAATGAACACCTTTAGCGAGAATAATCAAGAAAAAAAGAACGAACATGCACATATGTACACCACATAAGCACACATGCTTGCAAACACATGTATGTGCACACTTCTATAGATGTAAAAAGGGAACATGGCTACAAACAGGAGAGATTTTTAGAATCCCGAGAGAATAATATTAACTGTTTTGTGCCAACAAATTTTAAAACTTTGATGAGATGAATACACCCCCTAAAAATACAAATTACCAAAAGTGACCCAAGAAGGAGAACACCTAAATAAACCATGAACTATTGTGTAAGATTTTGCTGTGTAAAACCTTACCACAATTCAACGACTTAAAATAGTATCCATTTATTAGCTCCCAGTTCTGGAGGTCAGAAGTCAATAAAGCTGTTATAAAAATATTGTTTATAATAGCAATAAAAACTAAAAAGTACCTAGTAATAAGCCCACTAAAATATGTGCAAAACCTTGATGGAAAAAGTTAACAGAACATTCTTAAAGGAGAAGATAATAACGAAGAGACGAGCTGTGTTAACGGATGAAACAACTCAACACCATGCAGATGTCCCATTTCCTCAGAGCAACTGCAATCAAAATCTAAACAAAGTCTCGGTAGAACTTGACAAGCTCATCTTTAAACCCACGTGGAACAGCAAAGGGCTAATAATAGTCAAAATAACTGTAAAGAAGAATGTATGACAGATTAATCCTAGCTTTGGTTTTAAAGACACTGTAAAACTATACCAAGTAATACTATAGGTTATTAGGCAGGGAAAGGTTACGACTGCCCAGAAATAGCACCCCCCCGCCATGAAAACCTGAGGTTTGACGCGATGGTGGTGCTGTTACAATCAAGGACAGACCACCCTCAAATGACGAGGGGACAAGTAAGCACCATTCACAAATTCCAGATGTACCACACACCTAAGTGTGGAAACCAAACTTTGAAAAGAACAGCTATATGACTGTGCGGTAGGAAAGGGTTTCCAAATAAAACAAAAATACAAACCATAAAGTAATGAATTGATAAATTTGACTACATTAAAATTTAAACTGTATCACAAAAGGAAATGTAGAGAAAATGAAAAGAAAAAGATGTTTGCAATGCCTACAACTGACAAAGGATTGATCTCCAGAATACATAAAAATTCCTATAAATCAACATGAAAAATACAAATAGCTTATCAGAAAAATCAACAAATTACAAAAAAGAAAATTACAAAAGAGGGAAAAAAACCACCGGCAATCAGGGCAATTCCATGTTAAAAGAGCACAGACACGCCATCTCACATCCTGAGTTTAGAGGAAAAAACATAAGCCCGGAATGTCAAGCAGCAGCACTGCTGTGGGAGAGAAAATTGGGGAAATCATTTTGGAGAACATTTTGCTACTTCTAATAAATTTAAAATGAGCACCCCCATGGCCCATGAAAAGCACTTCTCATCACACACCAGCCACCTCACACAAATGCACATGAAATATGTGCAGGTGTGTTCATAGTTTCACTGTTCGTAACGAAAAATGGAAATGACCCAACTGCTAATCACAAAGAGAGGGAAAACATTCCATTGTGGCACGTACACACAATGGAATATTACTCTGCAATTAAAAATAGATAGATGAGCATGTACAATTAAATAAACCTATACATATTAGCATGGAAAAAATTTTAAAACAATGTTGGGGCGTAAAAAGACAAGTTTTGAAACGATTATATGTATGTCTATGTGTAAACACACACAGTGAAAACCATGCAAGTAATACTATATATTATTTATAGACATGAATATATATATAGTAAAAGTTGGAATAAACACATACACACACGAATGATATGCACAAATTAGGACAGCTGTTGTATTCAGAAGACTTCAACTGCATCTACGTTTTATTTCTCTAAGAAAGATCTCCAAATCCAACAATCTACAGGAAGTACAGCAAGGGGGGAACACGCATGTAAAACACCACACGGGGACGCCATCAGCAAAATCTAGACTATGAAAAGCACAAATAACCCAGATGATGAAAAGGTACGTGAAAAGCTCCAATGCCATTCCTAAGAAGACACAAATTACATCGAAAGAAAAAGTAATTGCTTCTTTCTCCTTATAGCTTTTCTGTCTGCCAGGCATCAGCAAAACCCTGAAATGTCAGTGAAGTGATTTTAGACTCAGAGTTGGCGAGTCAGATAAAGACAGGAATGATACAAAAACTCTTCCTACCATGAAACAGCTGTTGCAGTCCTGCAGGACAGGAAAACTTTTTTTTTTTTTTTTTTAATGAAGGCTTTAGAGGTGTTTAGACTCATGACAGAATATATCTATAATCTTAAGAGCCATAAAAATGCATAATACAACCAAGTGTGGTGAGTCAATGACCCCTAATACTGAGTTGAGAGGCCCTAGCATGTGAAAGCTGGACAATGAATAAGGAAGACCCAAGAAGAATTGATGCCTTCGAATTGTGGTGTTGGCGAAGAATATTGAATATACCATGGACTGACAAAAGAATGAACAAATCTGTCTTGGAAGAAGTACAGCCAGAATGCTCCTTAGAAGCAAGGATGGTGAGAGTGGGTCTTACATACTTTGGACATGTTGTCAGGAGGGATCAGTCCCTGGAGAAGGACATCATGCTTGGCAGAGTACGGGGTCAGCGGAAAAGAGGAAGACCCTCAACGAGGTGGATTGACACTGTGTCCTGAGTTTTGGGCATCAGAACAAGCCCTTTGGAAAGCAAGGAGGCCAGGTCAGGAGCAGCAAGGAGGGGTTGCAGCAGATTCTGCCGCTTAGCTCTAAGCTCAGTAAAAGGCAGTGAAGAAGTACGAACGTTTCTAAAACCACATAGGCAAAGAACCCACAAAAGCAAACACAAGTAATATGGGAATATCCCCAGGCTCATCAGTAACGGACACTGAAAAGTAAAACATCAATAAGGTACAAGTTTACATCTGAAAAATTAATAAGAGCTTTAAAAATATTATAACCAACAGTGGCAAAGTTGAAGTTAAAACTATGACATAAACAGAATTGGTGGGAATGTAAACTGACATATCCCACTCAGAAACCAACTTGGCAAAACGTATCAAGAACCATAAAATGCTTAAACCCTTTATTTGGTCCACTTGGGGAACTGGAAACACTGAAATAATGTAAAATTTAAAAGCTACGGTTACAAAGATGGTCATTTTTGACCAGCAGTATGTTTAATAACCCCAACTAGGCCCATGTCAGTGTTCGGCAACAGAGAAACAACCGTTGTGCAATAATGGAATACCAGGTGGTCTTTACAAATACTAACCTAACATATAGAAGCAAACGTGTCTGCGACAATGTTAAAAGAGAAAGATGAACCGATGCACGAATAAGCCTGGAAAACAATGTGCTGAGTGAAAGAAGCCAGACACAAAAGGCCACTTATGTGTGATTCCATTTATATGAAACCCCCAGGCAAGGCAAATCCATACAGACAGAAAATGGATTAGCGGTCGCCAGAGGCTAGAGGGGTGGGGGAAGGCGCGATGGGGAGTGACTGCTAATGGCTATGGGGTTTCATTCTAGGGTGATGGAAGTGCTCTAAAATTAGATCTTAGTGATGGCTGCTAGACTCTGTGGATACACTAAAAGCCACTGGATTGCACACTGTAAAAGCGTGAATTTTATGGCATATGAATGAATATGGGATATGAGTAATACAGCTGTTATTTTAAAAAAGAAAAAGGTAAGATGCAAACTTTCATGTAAATTCTAAGTACAACTACATGAAATACACAGGGCCTCAGGTCTCAGAGCATCTATTCATCCCGCTGGGACTGCCATCAGCCCAATCCTCAGACCCAGGTCACCTCTGCCCGTAGGGCAGCAGTATAGGTACACAGGCATGGCGTGGACACGGGATACATGATGTTCATACACAGATATAAGGACACATGGACACACAGACATAGGGATACACGGACAATCAGACACAGGAACACAAAGATACACAGACACACGGACACACAAACTCAGACAGAGGAACAGATGGACACAGGAACACATGAACATATGGACCCACAGACACACAGACACAGAAACATGGCCATGCAGACACACGGACACAGGAACCCACGGACATAGCACAGGGAGACATGGACACCTGCACCCCAGCCAGTCTCCTTTGACAGTCCCTTGTGAATCCTTCCCTCACACTGCACCTGAAGTGGGGGAGAGGTCACTCGCAACCACACTGGTGTGGGGGGGGGTGGGACCAGGCAGCTTCCATCTTGCCCCCATCCTGACAAGAGCCAGAGGAGGGGGGACCATGTGCTGCCTGGCTTCTCAGCACCCCTGACACATTCACCCTGCAGGGCCCTAACCACAGCCGCAATCCTGCCAGCACCCCCACACCAGCCTACCACCTCAATACGTAAGCGGGATCAAGGAGACCGTGTGTCCTCACTGCCCAAGACTGTCCAGCACAGCCACCACAGGCATCCCCATTGGCTTTGGACAATAAATTGGCAAGAAGGGTTTGGCGTGAAGTCACCCACAACATCCTCTGAGGACACCGTGACTTCCAGAAACAGTGATTCTGGCCACAGCAGACCCCATCAGGGCTGGGGGGCAGTCTCTCCCCCTAATGTGACTTGAAGAACAGGTCCCTGGGATTTCAATCTGGGCCTGCTTCTTCCTGGGCCTTTCACTTTGGACAAGGCGGGTGGCCTCTTCCAGTGTCCAGTCCTTCATCTCTGCAAGGGTAACATTCCGCTCAGATGACCCAGGGAAGGCGGCCTGGAGAGCAGATGGGTGGGGCGTATGAGGGGACAGCAGGGCAGGGTCGGGGTGCTAACCCACAGCAGCTCTTGCCTGGGCACGGCCTGCCAGGCAGGGTCAGCGCACATGCAGCGGCGTCTCCAGGAACTGCCTCGTTGCTGACTTTCCAGGTGCCAGTTCTCACCCAGGAGGCGGCTGGCGGTTGCCATGGAAATAGCCTGTGGGTGTAGACCAAAGAGGCCACTGCAGACAACACCTCTCAGGGTCCACATCATCAGGGCAGAGCAGTGAAGCAGGCCAGAGCAGGAAGAACTGGCTCTGGGGCCTCGGGCTCTGCAAGAAACTGTGCCCCTAGCCCCAGCTGACAGCCCAGCCCCAGAGGCCCAGGGGCTGCTTCACACCCAGGGAACCTCAGGCAGGCACAGGGTTCCAAAAGAAGGGCTGGATGGGAGAGAAACCCCCAAACAAGCCGGACCATGGGCAACACTCCTGGGCTGCTGCCTCTTGCCAGGGACTCCCAGGACACCTCAGAGATAGGCGCCAGGACCTCTCTCCCACAGAGGGACACCCAATTGTCCAGGCTCACAGCCCAGGAAAAGGTGGATCACCACAAGGACACAAATGCTCCTCATGCCCCAACCTGGACATACTGAGGTCAGCCTCACACACAGCGGAAGTGTTGCGGTCCCTTCCCAACATCCACCTCACCCAAAGTCCAGGAAAGGTTACAGCCACACGTAGTCGTCCTTCCCAATCCCCAGCCCCCACCTGGAATAGGGCTGCAGGACAGGTGGGGGTCCCACCCAGTGGCCTCCAAGCCCCAAACAAACTCATGGCAAGAGACCCTTGCAGGCCACCTATGCTGACCACCCTGACCCTTGCCACCCCCACTTCACTGGCAGAGGGTGGGCCCAGCTGGTTATCATGTCCTTGGGCTGGAGTGCTCTGCCCAGCTTGGAAGAAGTCTACTGCATTGGTTAAATGCAGCAGAGCTCTGCAGTGAGGGCAGCAGGTGCAGGATGAGTGCAGCAGCTGTGGAAACCCAAGGAGATGCCCCCAGCCGTTGCCTTCAGAATCCACTTTTTTTGGGTAGATTTTTATTCCTCCTGCATTTCCAAAGAGTCAGGGTGGCTTAGTGGTTAGGAACACAAACTCTCGCTCAGTCTAGCTGGAATCTCTGGTTCCTCACCTTCTATCCATGTGACCGCAGGCAAATTCTGAGCCTCTATCAGTGTCCAGTCTGTAGAATGGAGGTGTTACCCTCACCCAGCAATAACAAGGAGCCCCTATCAGTGGAGGCCAAAGGGAAATCTGGACTTTTACTCCACCTGGCAGTAACAAGGCAGCATCCTTCCCTTCCCTTGAAGGCACAGAGTCAGAGAAAGCCAGCTAAAACAGAAGGTTTAAATAAGATCCAGAGTCTCAGGAAAGAATACAAAAATGTCCATGTTTCAAAAATAATCAATCATCATACAAATACCTAGAAAGATCTAAAACTGAATGAAAAATACAATCAATAAATGCCAAGACTGAGATGGCAGACATGTTAGATATCTGACAAAAATTTTAAAGTAGTGAAGATAAAAATGCTTCAAAGAACAATTAAGAACATGCTTGAAACAAATGAAAAAATAGAAAGTATCAGCAAAGAGATAGAAGACGTAAGGAAGACTCTAATGAAAATTTATAACTGAAAAATACAATAAACAAAATAAAAGCGTTAAGTGAATGGAATCAACAGTAGAATGGAGGGGACAGAGGAAAGGATATGTGAGCTGGATGAGAGAACAACACACATTACTCAATCTGAACAACCGAGTCGGCAGGGAAGAAAAAAGAACAGAGTCTCAGGGACCTGTGGGACTGTAACGAAAATCTAACGTTAACGTCATTAGAGTCCCAGAAGGAAAGGAGAAGACGGTGGGCTGAAAAAGTACTCTAAAGAATAATAAAAATAATAATAATAAAGGCTAAGCCCTCTCCAAATTTGGCAAAAGACACAAACCTACAGATCCAAGGAGTTGAGTGGACCCCGAACAAGATAAACCCAAAGAAATCCACAAGACACATCATAGCCAAACTTAAGAAAACTAAAGACAAAGAAAAAATCTGGAAAGCAGCCAGAGAAACATGAAATCTTACCTATAAGGGAAAAACATTTCAAATGACAGTGGATTTCTCATCATAAACCATGGAGGCCAGAAGTAGTGGCACAATATTTTCAGGTCCTGAAAGAAAAGAATTGTCAACCCAGGAAACTACCCAGTGAAAATACCCTTCATTCCTGAAGAAATCAAGACATTTTCAGAGGAAGAAACATTAAGAGAAATTGTCACCAACAGGTCGTCCCTAAAAGAAGCTTCTTTAAATAGAAAGGAAATGATAAAAGAAGAAATCTTGTAATATCAGAAAGGAAGGAAGGAAAGAATAAAAAAATATGAGTAAATACAATAGACTTTCCTTCACCTCTTGAGTTTCCTAAATTATGTCTGGTGCTTCAAGCAAAATTTATAACACATTCTAAATGTATGTAGAAGAAATTTACATTACAATTACATAGGAGGGGTTAATGGGATATCAAGAGAAGTAAGGCTTCAACACTTCCCTTGAACAAGTAAAATAATAACCCCAATAGATTGGAATAAGTTATGCATATATAATGTAATACCTAGAAAAGCCACTGAAAAGAAAAACTATACAAAGAGATATACTCAAAAACTGTATACATAAAACAAAATATAATACTAAAAACGTTCAGGTAATCCACAGAAATGCAGGAAAAACAAACTATAAAAATTAAAAAACAGAGAGAACAAGCAGAAAATAAAAAATAAAATAGCAAAATTAAGCCCTAACATACCATTACATTAAAAATGTAAATGGTCTAAATACACCAATCAAAAGACAGAATTGGCAGAATAGATTTAAAAACATGCTTTCTACAAGAAACTCACTTCGAATAAAACTACATAGGTAGGTTGAAAATAAAAGAGTGAAAAAAGATGTGTCATGCAAATACTAATAAAAGAAAAAGCAGGAGTAACTATATTCATATCTAATAAAGTAGAATTTAGAGTAAAGAAAATCCCCAGAGACTCAGAGGGACTTATATACTGATAAAAGGGTCAATCCACCAAGAACACATAGGAATCCTAAATGTGTATGCACCGAACAATAGAGCTGCAAAATATGTGAAGCATATACAGATAGAACTGAAAGTAGAAATAGACAAATCCACATTTATAGTTGGAGACATCAACATCTCTCTATCAATAACTGATAGAATAACATAACAGAAAATCAGCAAGAATATAGAACCCAATAACACCATCAAACAACAGGATCTAATGCACATTTACAGAACCCTCCACCCAATCACAGCAGTATACACGTTCTTTTCAAATGCCCATGGAACATATACCAAGATAGACCATATCCTCAGCCATAAACCCATCCCATCCCAGTGCTGTCAAGTTGTGAGCCATAAACAAACCTCAACAAATTTAAAAGAATTGAAATTATAGCATGTGTTCTGTGACCACAATGGAATCAAACTAGAAGTCAATTATAGAAAAGTAGCAGAATACTCTCCAAACACTTGGAAACTAAACGACACACTCATAAATAAGTCATTGGTCAAAAAGGAAGTCCCAAGGAAATTTTTTAAATAAATCAAAACACATGGAACTCAATTGAACTGAAAATAAAACATACTAGTAAAATTTGTAGGACACAGCCAAAGCAGTGCTGAGAGGCAAAGCTATAGCACTGCATGCATATATTAGAAAAGAGGAAAAGTTTCAAATTGATAATCTAAGCTTCTACCACAAGAACTGAGAAAAAGAAGAGCAAAAGAAATCCAAAGCACACAAAATGAATAAAGTGATAAAGACAAGGGCAGAAACTGATGAAAATGAAAATAAAACAAAAAAAATAGAGAACATCAATGAAACAAAGAGCTGGTTCTTTACAACAATCAATAAAACTGACAAATCTCTAGCAAGACTGACAAAAAAACAAAGAAGGAAGACATAAACTACCAATATCAGGAATGAAATGGGATATTACTCAAGACCTTGCAAACATCAAAAGGATAATCCAAGAATATAATGAACAACTCTATACACATAAATTTGACAATATAGACAAATGGACCACTTCCTCAAAAAAAAACTGCCACAACTTTCCCAAAATGAAATATATAATTTAAATATCCCTATAACTCGGAATCGACTCGATGGCACTGGGTTTGGTTTGGTTTTTGGTATAACTATTCGGGAAACTGAATTAAACACTTTATAACTTCAAAGAAAGGAGTCTGCATGCTCAACTGGTTTCAGTGCATAACTCCACCAAACATTTAAAAACTCAACGCCGTTTTTACACAAAACAGAAAAGGGGACAACACTTTCAAGAACATTTTATGAAGCTTGTATTACCCTGAAACCAAAACCAGACAAAAGAGTAAAAAACAAAAGACTACTACTAAAAAGGAAACTACAGACCAATAGCCCTTGTGAAGACAGACATAAAAATCCTTTAAAAATATTAGCAAATAGAATTCTGCAATATACAAAAAGAATTATACAACACAACCATGTAGGATTTATTCTAGGAATGCAACGCTGGCCCAATCATCAGTAATCAATCAATGTGATCCACCATATTAAGAGACTAAAAAAGAAAAACCGCATGATCATATCAAGGCAGAAAAAGCATTTGACAAAATTCAACACCCATCCATGATAAAAACTCAGTGTAGCAACCATAACTTGATAAAAAGTATCTTTTTTTTTTTTTTTTTTACAAACCTATAGCTAAACTGTAAGTAATGGTGAAAGACTGAATATTTTCCCCCTAAGACTAGGGAGAATGTCCACTCTCACCACTCTTATTCATTATAGCACTAGAAGTTATAATCAGTGCACCAAGACAAGAAAATAAAGGCATGCAGCCTGGAAAGGAAGAAATAAGACTGTCCCATGTGCAGACGACATGATTGTCTATATAGAAAATCCCAAGGAATCTACCAAAAAAAAAAAAAGCTATTGAATGAATTCAGCAAGGTTGCAAGACACAAGATAAACATAAAACAGTCTCTTGTATTTTTATATGTTATAAAAAAAATTTTTTTTATGAATGGACGTGCGGAGACAAAAATTACAAAAAACAATCCCATTAACAATCATTCAAAAAATAAAAACACCAAACACTGGCAAGGATGTGGAGGACCTAGATCACACATATATTGCTAGCAGGAGCGTAAACGTTACAGTCCGTTTGCGTAACAGTTGAGCAGTTTCTTTAAAAATGAAACATGCAAATACAATATGACCCAATAATTGTGCTCTTCAGCATTTATCCCAGAGAAAGGAAACCTTATGTTCACAAAAAGCCTATACACGAATGTATATAGCAGCTTTATTCATAATATTTCAAAACGTGGAAACAACCCAGCTGTCCTTCAGCAGGTGAATGGTTAAACAAACTATGGCCCAAACATGCCGTGGAATTCTACTCAGCATACCAAAGAATAAACTATTAATAATAAAAAAAAACTATTCATACATACGACGATCTGGCTCAATCTCCAGAGAATTATGCTAAGTGTAAAATGCCAGTTCCAAAAGGTATCGTTCCAAAATATTATTGAAATGAAAAAATTTTAAAAGTGGAGAACAGATTAGTGGCTGCCATAGGTTGAGGGGCTGAGGTTGACAGGGAAGTGATGTGACTGTAAAAGGGAAACAAGAAAGACCCTTGTAGTAATTGGGAAATGTTCTGCATCTCAACTATGATGACAGCATCCTATTTGTGATATACATAGATCAAGAGGCAGTTGTTCAAACAGAAGAAGCGAATACTGTGTGGTTTAAAGTCAGGAAAGATGTGTGCAGGGTTGTATCCTTTCACCATACTTATTCAATCTGTATGCCGAAAAAATAATCCAAGAAGCTGAGCTGTATGAAGAAGAATGGGGCATCAGGATTGGAGGAAGACTAATTAAGAACCTGCGTTATGCAGATGACACAACCTTGCTTGCTGAAAGTGAAGAGGACTTGAAGCACTTACTGATGAAGCTCAAAGACCACAGCCTTCAGTATGGATTACACCTCAACATAATACAAAAATCCTCACAACTGGACCGATGAGCAACATCATGATAAACGGAGAAAAGATTGAAGTTGTCAAGGATTTCACTTTACTTGGATCCACAATCAATACCCGTGGAAGCAGCAGTCAAGAAATCAAAAGATGCATTGCATTGGGCAAATCTACTGCAAAGGACCTCTTTAAAGTGTTGAAAAGCAAACATGTCACCCTGAAGGCTAAGGTGCGTCTGACCCAAGCCACGGTATTTTCAATCGCATCATATGCATGTGAAACCTGGATAATGAATAAAGAAGGCCGAAGAAGAGTTGATGCCTTTGAGTTGTGGTGTTGGTGAAGAATATTGAATATACCATGGACTGCCAAAACAAGGAACAAATCTGTCTTAGGAGAAGTACAACCAGAATGCTCCTTAGAAGCAAGGATGGTGAGACTGCGTCTTACATACTTTGGACATGTTGTCAGGAGGGATGATGAGTCCCTGGAGAAGGACATCATGCTTGGCAGAGTACAGGGTCAGCGGAAAAGAGGAAGACCCTCAATGAGGTGGATTGACACAGTGGCTGCAACAATGAGCTCAAGCATAACAAGGATTGTAAGGATGGAGCAGGAGCTGGCAGTGTTTCATTCTGTGGTACATAGGGTCACTATGACTCAGGACTGACTCAACAACAACAACAACAGTACAATTTTCCAAGCTGTTTCCATTGGGGGAAACTCGGTGAAGGGTACAAGTTGTTGTTGTTGGTTGGTGCTGTCAAGTTGATTCCAACTCATAGCAACCTACATACAACAGAATGAAATGCTGCCTGGTCCTGTGTCATTCTCACAATTGTTGCTATGTTTGAGCCCATTGTTGCAGCCACTGTGTCAGTCCACCTAAACATCTACTTCACCAAGCATGATGTACTTCTCCAAAGACTGGTACCTCCTGATAACACGTCCAAAGTAGATGAGACAAAGTCTTGCCATTCTTTCTTCTAAGAAACATTCTGGCTGTACCTCTTCCAGGATAAGTTTGTTCATTCTTCTGGCAGTCCATGGTATATTGAATATTTTTTGCCAACACCACAATTCAAAGGTAGCAATTCTTCTTATATCTTCCTTATTCATTACCCAGATTTTGCATATATTTGCATATAAGGCGACTGAAAACACCATGGCTTGGGTCAAGTGCACCTCAGTCCTTAAAGTGACATCTTTGCTTTTTAGCGCTTTATAGACGTCTTTGGAAACCCTGATGCCGTAATGGTTAAGTGCTACAGCTGCTAACCAAAAGGCCGGCAGTTCAAATCCGCCAGGCGCTCCTTGGAAACTCTACGGAGCAGTTCTACTCTGTCCTATAGGGTCGCTATGAGTCCGAATTGACTCAACGGCACTGGGTTTGGTTTTGGTTTTTAGAGGCCTTTTGCAAAAGATTTGCCCAATGCAATGCATCATTTCATTACTTGACTGCTTTTTCCACAGGCTTTGGTTGCGGATCCAAGTAAAATGAAATCCTTGACAACTTCAATATTTTCTCCATTTATCATGATGCTGCTTATATGTCCAGTTGTGAGGATTTTTGCCTCATGGTGAGGTGTAATCCAAACTGAAGGCTGTAGTCTCCGACCTTCATCAATAAGTGCTTCAAGTTCTCTTCACTTTTAACTAGCAAGGCTGTGTCATCACAACACAGGTCGTTAATGAGTCTTTCTCCAATCCTGATGCCTCGTTCTTCTTCATATAGTCCAGGTTCTTGTATTATTTGCTCAGTATACAGACTGATTAAATATGGTGAAAGGATACAATCCTGACGCACACCTTTCCTGATTTTAAATCATGCAGTATCCCCTTCTTTTATGTGGAGTTCGATGAGCATCTTGGATAGATATCTTCTCATCTCTCACGATATCAGGGAAGTTTACTGCCAACAAAATCTTCAATAATTCTCTCTGTATTTTCTGTTACCCTCCCTGTTCTGAAACTCCAATCACTCGTAGGTTACTTCTCTTGATAGAATCCCACATGATTCTTAAGGTTTCTTCATTTTTTTAAATTCTTTTATCTGATTTTTCTTCAAATACATTGGTGCCAAGTGCTTTATCTTCAAGTTCACAAATTCTGCCTTCCACTTGCACAGTTCTACTCCTCTGACCTTCTATTGAGTTGTCTAATTCTGTAATTTTATTCTTAATCTTCTGAATTTCTGATTGCTGCCTGTCTATGGATTTGTCCGGCTTATTAAATTTTTCATTATGTTACTGAATAACATTTTTAATTTCTTCAACTGCTTTATCTGTGTGTTCCTTGGCTTCTTCCGTGTATTGCCTGATTTCCTTCCTGATGTCTTGAAGGGTTATGTATATTAATCTTTTGTATTGTGCCTCCAGTAATTTTAGGAAGACACTTTCATCTAGAAGATCCCTTGATTCTTTGAGAGCTTGTTGAGGTGATCGTAGTCTGTTTCTTCACGTGACTTGAAATTGATTGTTGTCTCTGAGCCATCTATAAATTATTGTATTAGTTTATTTTACGTTTGCTTACTGTATCTTAGCTTCTTGCTTTGTTTTGTTTTAATATGCCCAAATGGGTTGCTTGAGTGAGCTAGCTTGCTTATTTTCACCTTTGGAGCTCTGACGTCCTGTCCCCAAACGGCTAGAGCTGTTATCAGGTATATCAGCCTAGGAGTCCATTTACTTTTCTTGTATGAATTCAGCTCGAGTGTCCAGGTAGCTGATCATCAAGTGTGTGGTACAGGCTCTGTCCTACAGTCTTAAGAGGGGCAGGGGTGATTGTAGGTAGGAACCAGTATCTGGTTGCAGCAGGGTGTCACGCTCTAAACAAGGCAGGGGGCTGAGAATCATCCCCCAAGTGTCTCTGAGGAAAACATGTCCCTGTTCCCTAGAGTGTACAGGTAGGTGGGTTCTGCAGATGGACCATGGGTTGTAAGGTTGTAAGGACTGGGAGGTACCAGTTATCCTTGGACCCCTGTCACAGGTGGCTGGGTGACCTGAGTGGAGCTACCAGTCCTTAGGTCCCTGATGTGGGTACATGAGGGCCCTGTTTAACAGGCAAAGCGGTGTCAAACATCAAACACCCACCGCTCCACTGCACAGCTGAAACAGTTGTAGTCTGCCAACAAGGGCCTAGTCTCCTGAAATAGGCTCACACAGGTCTATGGAGGGGGGAAAGGTACTCAAAGTCCATGGACTGTTTATGCCTGGACAGGAGCTGCTTCTGTTCTGAACTTTCTTGGCTAGTGGAGCTGGCAAATTATCTTTTCCACCAATTGTGAATTATTCCTTCTCCAGGGCCTGGAGGATGGCTCTAGGTGCTCAACAGGACCTATCTTAGGCCCAGGGAAATCAACAGCTGCTGAAGCCAGCTTGGGGGTGGGAGGGGCGTGGTAAAATATATGCAAGTACTTAGCTTTTGCTGAGAGCGCTGTTCTTCTCTGGTTCCGGAGGTGTGAGTAGGCTGTGTGGCTGGCTGCTTCTCCCTGAGGAAACTGTGGCCAAACACTAGTACCAGCCAGCTGCACCCGCTCCCAGGAATGGTGCCTGAGGGCTGCTAACAATTCAGGTCAGGTAACTCCTCTCCGCTTCTGAACCGTCTCTTCCTCTCCTTGCCCCTCAGTTCATTTTCTAACCTTGCCTCTGATGTTCAGGCTCCTAGCTTGTCATAAATATACTCGTTTCACTTGTTTTTCTGGGTCTTTGATGTAAGAGGGCTGGCAGAAAGTGTCTGTCTATTCAGCCATCTTCGCCCCACCTCCTCCCCTTCTTTTCAAACAACTGCCTATTGGTCTATACACAGGTTCCTCATGAGCACAATTAAGTGTTCCGGAATTCCAATTCTCTGAAATGTTATCCATAATTTGTTATGATTCACAAGGTCTAATCATAATCAATAAAACACAGGTAAACATCTTTCTGGTATTCTCTGCTTTCAGCCAAGATACATATGACATCAACAATGATATCCCTCATTCCATATCCTCTTCTGAATACAGCTGGAATTTCTGGAATTTCCCTGCCGATGTACCGCTGCAACCAGTTTTGAATTATCTTCAGCAAAACTTTACTTGTGTGTGATGCTAATGATATTGTTTGATAATTTCCACATTCTGTTGGATCGCCTTTCTTTGGAATGGGCACAAATATGGAACTCTTTGAGTTGGTTGGTCAGGTAGTTGTCTTTCAAATTTCTCGGCATAGATGAGTGAGCACTTTCAGTGCTAAATCTGTTGGTTGAATGATTTCAACTGGTATTCCGTCAATTCCTGGAGCCTTGTTTTTGTTGTTGTTTTTCTGCCAATGCCTTCAGTGCGTCTTGGACTTCTTACTTCAATAACATCAGTTCTTGATCATATGCTATCTCCTGAAATGGCTGAACTTCAACCAGTTCTTGATACAGTGACTCTGTGTATGCCTTCCATCTGCTTTTGATGCTTCATGCATCCTTTAATATTTTTCCTGTGGAATCCTTCAATATTGCAACTCGAGGCTTGAATTTTTTCTTCAGTTCTTTCAGCCTGAGAAATGCTGAGGGTGTTCTTCTCTTTGATTTTCTAACTCCAGGTCTTTGTACATGTCATTATAATACTTTGTCTTCTCAAGCTGCCCTTTGAAATCTTCTGTTCAGCTCTTTCACTTCATCATTAATTATATTTGCTTTAGCTACTGTATGTTCAAAAGTAAGTTTCAGAGTCTCTTCTGACATCCATTTTGGTCTTTTCTTTCCTGTTTTTTTAACGATCTTTTACTTTCTTCATGTATGGTGTCCTTGATGTCATTCCACAACTCATCTAGTCTTCAGTCTTTAGCATTCAGTGCACCAAATGTATTCTTGAGACAGTCTCTAAATTCAGATGGGATATACTCAAGGTCCTGCTTGGACTCTCATGGACTTGTTCTAATTTGTTTCAACTTCAGCTTGCATATGAGCAATGGATGGTCTGTTCCACAGTCAAGGGCACATGGGATCACTCTATATTATTTCTTATAACGGTCTTACAATTACCTCAAAAAAAAAAAAACCCTTTAATTTAAATCAAGAGGTGTTAATAACAGCCCCTAGCTCATAGAATGGTTATATGATTACTTATCAAAACAGAGGTCAGTACACAGCGAACTCCAAGGAAGTATGAGAATTTTTGTTGTTGTTGTTGAGACTATACACATCAAAACATACACCAATACAACAGTTTCTACATGTACCATTCAGTGACACTGATTACATTCCTCACGTTGTGCAACCATTCTAACCCTCCTATCCTGAATAGTTCCTCTCTTATTGACATAATTTCACTGTCCCCTAAGGTTCCTAGTCATTGCAAATACCTTTTTTCAACAACATAAAGGGTGCAGACCCCAC
This sequence comes from Elephas maximus indicus, assembly GCF_024166365.1. Classification (NCBI taxonomy): domain Eukaryota; kingdom Metazoa; phylum Chordata; class Mammalia; order Proboscidea; family Elephantidae; genus Elephas; species Elephas maximus. The sequence goes on from NC_064827.1 coordinate 314,657, forward strand.
CAGATGGAAAACACGGGAATTAAATCAACTAGATCTGTGGAAAGAGATGGTGGAAAAGCTCAGTATCATCAGTCAGTACAAGGTCAGCAGTCGACTCCAGGAGAGATCATCAATTGTTCATATGCAAATTTAAGTTGCAGCTGAAGGAAATTAAAACAGGTTCACAACACAATCCTGAGTACATCCCACTTGAATTAAGAGACCATATCAAGAATAGATTTGACACATTGAACATTAATGACAGAAGACCAAAGGAATGGTGGAATGACATCAAAACATCACACACGAAGAAAGCAAACGGCCATTAAAAAGACAGGAAAGAAAGAAAAGACCAAAATGGATGACAGAGGAGACTCTGAAGCTTGCTCTTGAACGTACAGTAACTAAAGCAAATGGAAGAAACAATGAAGTAAAACAGCTGAACAGAAGATTTCAAAGGGCAGCATGAGAAGACAAAGTATTATGATGAAATGTGAAAAAAAAACAGAGTTAGAAAACCAAAAGTGAAGAACACTCAGCATTTCTTAAGCTGAAAGAATTAAAGAAAAAATTCAAGCCTCAAGTTGCAATACTGAAGGATTCTATGGGAGAAATATTGAACAATGAAAGAAGCATCAAAAGCAGATGGAAGGAATACAAAGAGTCACTGTACCAAAAAGAATTGTTCTATGTTCAGCCATTTCAGGAGGTTGCATATGATCAAGAACCGATGTTATTGAAGGAATAAGTCCAAGCGGCACTGAAGGCATTGGCAAAAAAAGCTCCAGGAATTGACAGAATGCTAACTGAGATGTTTCAACAAACATATTTAGTGTTGTAAGTGTTCACTCGTCTATGCCAAGAAATTTGGAGAACAACTACCCAGCCATTCAAATGGAAGAGTTCCATATTTGGACCATTCCAAAGAAAGGTGATCCAACAAAACGTGGAAAATGTTGAACAATACCATTACTATCACATGCAAGTACAATTTTGCTGAAGATAATTCAAAAACAGTTGCAATAGTCTCACGGACAAGGAAATTCAAAAAAATCAAGGTGGATTCAGAAGATGTGGAATAAGGGATATCATTTCTGATGTCAGATGGATCTTGGCTGAAAGCAGAGAATACCAGAAAGATGTTTACCTGTGTTTTACTGACTATGCAAAGGCATTCTACTGGGTGGATCATAGCAAATTATGGATAACATTTCAAAGAACTGGAATTCCAGAATACTTAATTGTGCTCATGTGGAACATGTACATAAATCAACAGGTAGTTATTCGAACAGAGCAAGAGGATACTGCGTGATTTAAAATCAAGAAAGGTGTGCATCAGGGTTGTATCCTTTCACCATACTTATTCAATCGGTATGCTGAGCAAATAATCTGAGACCTGGACTATATGAAGAAGTATGTGGCATCAGGATTGGTGGAAGACTCATTAACAAACTGTGATATGCAAATGACACAACCTTGCTTGCTGAAAGCAAAAGGGACTTGAAGCACTTACTGATGAAGATCAAAGACTACACCCTTCAGTATGGATTACACCTCAACATAAAACAAAAATCCTCACAACTGGACCAAAAGCAACGTCATGATAAATGGAAAAATATACTGAAGTTGTCAAGGATTTCATTTTACTTGGATCTACAATCAATGCCCATGGAAGCAGCAGTCAACAAATTAAAGGACATATTGCATAAGGTCCATGACGCTTCTCTCAGTTTGTCGCACTGTGATCGCTTGCATGTTGCTGTGATGTGGAAGCTTTGCCACCAGTATTTCCAACACCAGCAGTGTCACCCTTGGTGGAGAGGTTTCAGTGGACTTTTCAGACTAGGACAGACTAGGAAGAAGGGCCCAGAGGTCTACTTCTGAAAAGAATTAGCCAGTGAAAACCTTACGAATAGCAGCAGAACACTGTCTGATATAGTGCTGGAAGATGAGCACCTGAGGTTGGAAGACCCTCAGATATGACTGGGGAAGAGCTGTCTTCTCGAGACGTGGATGGAGTCAAGCTTTCGGGACCTTCATTTGCTGACGTGGCACGACTCAAAATGAGAAGAAACAGCTGCAAACATCCATTAATAATGGGAACATAGAATGTACTAAGTATGAATCTAGGAAAATTAGAAATTGTCAAAAATGAAATGGAATGCATAAAGATTAATATCCTAGGCATTAGTGAGCTGAAATGGACTGGTATTGGCCATTTTGAATCAATCATATGGTCTACTATGCCAGGAATGACAAACTGAAGAAGAATGATGTAGCATTCATTGTCAAAAAGAACATTTCAAGATCTATCCTGAAGTATAACATGACTATTATTCAAATTTATGCACCAACCACTCATACCAAAGATAATGAAATTGAGGTTTTTACTAATTTCTGCAATCTGAAATTGATCAAACACAAAATCAAGATGCATTCATAATTACTGGTGATTAGAATGCAAAAGTTGGAAACAAAGAAGCAGAATCGGTAGTTAGAAAATACAGACTTGGTGATGGAAATAACACTGTGGATCATATGATAGAATTTTGTAAGACCAACAACTTCTTCATTGCAAATACCTTTTTTCAGTAATATAAACAGTGACTATGCATGTGGACTTCACCAGAGGGGAAGCACAGGAATCAAATCAACTACATCAGTAGAAACAGATGATAGAAAAGCTCAATATCATCTCTCAGAACGAGGCCACGGACAACTGTGGAACAGACCATCAATTGCTCACATGCAAGTTAAAGCTGGAACTGGAGAAAATTAAAACAAGTCCACAACAGCCAAAGTACGACCTTGAGTATGTGCCACCTGAATTTGGAGACTATTAAGAATAGATTTGATGCACTGAACACAAATGACTGAAGACCAGATGAGTTGTGGGAAGACATCAAGGAAATCATACATGAAGAAGGCAAAAGGTCATTAAAAATACAGGAAAGAAAGAAAAGACCAAAATGGATGTCAGAAGAGACTCTGAAACTTGCTCTTGAACATAGAGTACCTAAAGTGAATGGAAGAAATGATGAAGTAGAAGAGCTGAACAGAAGATTTCAAAGGGCGGTTCAAGAATACAAAGTAAAATATTATAATGAAATGTGCAAAGACCTGGAGTTAGGAAACCAAAAGGGAAGAACACGCTCAGCATTTCTCAAGCTGAAAGAACTGAAGAAAAAATACAAACCTTGCATTGCAATTTGAAGGATTCTACGGGCAAGTGTTTAAGTGCTACGGCTGCTAACCAAAGGGTCTGCAGTTTGAATCCACCAGGCACTCCTTGGGAACTCTATGAGGCAGTTCTACTCTGTCCTATATGGTCGCTATGAGTCGGAATCGACTCGACAGCACTGGGTTTGGTTTTTGGGGGTTTGTATGGGCAAAATATTGAATGGCCCAGGAAACATCAAAAGAAAATCAAAGAAATACACAGAGTCACTGTACCAAAAAGAACTTGTCAATGTTCAACCACTTCAGGGGGCAGCATATGATCAAGAACCAATGCTATTGAAGAAATAAGTCCAAGCTGCACTGAAGGCATTAGAACGCAGGAGGAGACAGGAAAACGGGTAATAGGGAATAAGGTCAAGAAGGGGAGAGTGTTGACATGTTGTGGGGTTGGCAACCAATGTAACCAAACAATATGTGTATTAATTGTTTAATGAGAAAGCTAGTTTGCTCTGTAAACCTTAACCTAAAGTACAACTAAAAATAGTCTCACATGCATGCAAAAGCTGGACAATGATTAAGGAAAAACCAAAGAAGAATTAATGCCTTTGAATTACGGTGTTGGCGAAGAATACTGAACACACCACGGACTGCCAGAAGAACAAACACATCCGTTTTGGGAGAAGTATGGCCAGTATGCTCCTTGGAAGTAAGGGTGGCAAGACTTCATCTCATATACTTTGGACATGTTATCAGGTGAGACCAGTCCCTGGAGAAGGACATCCTGCTTGGTAAAGTAGAGGGTCAGCAAAAAAGGAAAACTCTCAATGAGATGAATTGACATAGTGGCTGCATCCATGGGCTCAAGCATAACAACGACTGTGTGTTGTACACAGGGTCACTATGAGTCAGAACCAACACAACAGCACCTAACAACAACAACAAGGTTCCTATCTAATCTTCAATTTACTGTTGTCACTTTGATCCTATGTAGGTAGTTCTCAAAAGAGCATAATGCTCAAGACAGACATTTTGTACTAGTTAAGCTAAACTATTGTTTGGTTTTAAGAAGACTTCAGAGGATATTTTTGGTTTAAAGTTTAAAATTATCTAGGGCAATATTTTTAGTGGTTCATCCAACCTTCATGGATCCAGAAGTCTGGAGTCCATGAGGATTTGAAATTCTGTTCTGCATTTTTCCCCTTTTGATCAGGATTCTTCTACAGAATCTTTGGTCAAAATGTTCAGTAATGGTAGCTGGGCACCATCCAGTTCTTCTAGTCTCATGGGAAAGGAGGTATTTGTTCATGGAGGTAATCAGACACACATTTCCGTATCCTCCTGCTATTCCTCACTTTCCTTCTTCCTCTGTTGCTCCAGGCAAAAAGACCAATTTTTTTGCCCTGGATGGGCACTTGCAAGCTTTTAAGACCTCAGGCACTATGCAACAAACTAAAAGGTAAAAAACAGAAGCATTGAATACGTTATTAGGTCCATTAATTGGAATTTTCCATGAAACCATGACCCTAAACCTCCAAGCCAAGAAACGAGATCCCATGATGTTTTTGGTTGGATGTAAGTTTCCTCGGCAGCTACTCTTTTTTTTTTTTTTTTGGCCGTTATTGCAAATATATCTATCACACAATTTTTGCCAATTCAACTTTTTACAGGTGTACCATTTACTGACAGCAATTAAAATAACTGGCTGTTCAACTCTACCCTTAATCAATATGATATTTTCATCACCATTAACTCCCTTCTCTCCCTCCCTCCCCCCATAACCACTAATAAACTTTGTTCTCTATATATTTGCCTTTTCTTGTGTTTTTATATAAGTGAGGTCATACAATATTTGTCCTTTTGTGATTGACTTATTTTACTCAGCATAATATCTTCCAGCTCCATCAATATTGAAGTGTGTATCATGACTTCATTTCTCCTACTGGCTGAGTAGTAGTTCATTGTATGTATATACTGCATTTTGTTTATCCATTCATTTCCTGATAGGCATTTAGGTTGCTTCCATCTTTTGGCTCTTGTGAATAGTGCTACAATGAACATTGGTGTCCAAGTCTCTGTTTGAGTCTCTGCTTTCAAGTCTTTTGTGCAAATACCTAGGAAAGGAATTGCTGGGTTATATGGTAGTTTTTATCCAGGTTTCACACGTGTATGAGACGAGTGGAAACACCATGGCTTGGGTCAGGCACACCTTAGTCCTTAAAGTGACATCTTTGTTTTTTAACACTTTAAAAGGTCTTTTGCAGCACATTTGCCAAACGCAATGCATCATTTGATTTCTTGACTGCTGCTTCCATGGTCGTTGACTGCGGATCCAAGTAAAATGAAATCCTTTACAACTTCAATAATTTCTCAATTTATTCTGTTGCTTATTGGTTCAGTTGTGAGGATTTTTATTTTCTTTATGTTGAGGTGTAATCCATATTGAAGGCTGTGGTCTTTGATCTTCATCAGTAAGTGCTTCAAGTCCTCTTCATTTTCAGCAAGGAAGGACATGTAATCTGCATATCTCAGATGAAAGCTGGACAATGAATAAGGAAGACTGAAGAAGAATTGATACCTTTGAATTATGATGTTGGCAAAGAATATTGACTATACCATGGACTGCAAGAAGAATGAACAAATCTATCTTGGGAGAAATACAGCCAGAATGCTCATTAGAAGCAAGGACGGCAAGACTTCATCTCATGTACTTTGGACACGTTATCACGAAGGACCAGTTCCTGGAGAAGGACATCATGCTTGGAAAAGTAGAGGGTCAGTGAAAAAGAGGAAGACCCTCGATGAGATAGATTGACATAGTGACTATAACAATGGGCTTAAGCATAACAACGATTGTGAAGATGGTACAGGACAGGGCAGTGCTTCGTTCTACTGTACATAGAGTCGGAACCAACTTGATGGCACCTAACAACAACAACATGGTAGTTCTATTTTTAGTTTTTTGAGTAATTGCTACAATGTTTTCCACAACAGTTGTACCATTTTGCATTCCCACCAGCAATGGTTAAGTGTTCCAATTTCACCACATTCTCACCAGCATTCATTATTTTATGGTTGTTTGTTTGTTTTTTACCTTAGCCACCCTAAAAAAATCAAAACCAAACCCAGTGCTGTTGAGTCGATTCCGACTCATAGCGACCCTACAGGACAGAGTAGAACAGCCCCATAAAGTTTCCAAGGAGCGCCTGGTGGATTTGAACTGCCGACCCTTTGGTTAGTAGCTGTAGCACTTAACCACTACGCCACCACCCTAGTGGAAGTGAAATGGTGTATCAACGTGGTTTTGATTTGCATCTCTGATGGCTAATGAAGCTCAGCATATTTCCATGTGTTTGCCATGCGAACATCTTTGGTGAAATGTCTGTTCAAGTCCTTTGCCCATATTATGATTGTGTTATTTGTCTTGTTGTTAAGTTGGGGAAGTTGTATTTCAGTTATTAGATTCTTGTTGGTTATATGGTTTCTGAAGATCTTTTCCCAGTTGGTAGCTTGTCTTTTCACTTTTTGAAACAGACTTTTGATGAACAAAAGTTTTTAATTTTTATGAGATCCCATTTATTTATTTTGTCTTCTGCTATTTGTGCTTTTGTTATTATATTAGATAATCTACTGTTAAATCTAGGCCTGACAGCTTTGCCTCTACTTTTTCTTCTAAAAGTTTTATGGTTTTATTTTGCACGTTTATGTCCTTAATCCATTTTGAATTTGTTTTTGTGTATGGCGTGAGGTATGGATCCTATTTCATTTTTTGGCATGTGAAAATCTAATTTTCCTGGCACCATTTATGAAAGAGACTCTTCTTTCCCAACTGAATAGACTTAGCACCCTTGTCAAAAATCAGCTGGCAGGAGATATGTGGAATTATTTCTGGACTCTCAATTCTGTTCCATTGGTCTATGTGTCTATTGTTATACCAGTACCAGGCTGTTTTGATTATTGTAACTGTATGTTTTAAAGTCAGGAAGCGAGCACTCCGACTTTGTTCTCCTCTTTCAACATTGCTTTAGCTATTTTAGCCTCTTGTCATTCCACATAAAGTTGAGTATTGTTTTTTCTACTTCTGTAAAGAACACTTTTGTAATTTTGATCAGGATTGCATTCAATCTATAGATGACTTAGGGTAGTATTGACACCTTAACAATATTGTCTTCCAATCCATGAAAATGGAACATCTTTCCATTTATTTAAGTCTCCTTTAACCTCTTTCAGCAGTCTTTTATAGTTTTCATTGTATAAGTCCTTTGTATCCCTGGTTAGATTTATTCCTAGGCATTTTATTCTCTCTTAGATGTAATTGTAAATGGAATTTCTCATTGCTGGTGTATAGAAACTCAACCGATTTTTTATTGTTGACCTTGTAACCTGCAACTTTGCTAAATTCCTCTATTAGCTATGGAAGTTTTCTTGTGAACTTTTTGGGATTTTCTATATATAGGATTACATCATCCACAAACAGAGATAACTTTACTTCTTCTTCTCCATTCTGGATAATTTCATTTCTTTTTCTTGTCTTATTGCTCTGGCTAGGACTGCTAATACAATATTGAATAGAAATGGTGACAGTGGGCACCCATGTCTTCTTTCCAATTTTAAGGGGAAAGCTGTCAGTCTTTCTCCATTAAGTATAATGTTGGCTGTTGGCTTTTCATATATGCCCTAAATCATATTCAGGAATTTCCCTTCTTTTCCAATGTTCTTTAGGGTTTTCATGAAGAAAAGGCGTTGGGTTTTATCAAATGCTTTTTCTGCATCCACAGAGATGATCATGCAGTTTTTACCTTTGTTCCATTGATGTGGCGCATTATGTTGACTGATTTTCTAACGTTGAGCCATTCGTGCATTCCTGGGATAAATCCCACTTGGTCACTGGAGTAGGACTCTTTTAATACACTGTTGGATTCTATTTATTAGTATTTTGTTGAGGATTTTTCCATCTATATTCATAAGAGATATTGGCCTGTAGTTTTTTTGTTGTTGTTTTTTGGGTTTTTTTTTTTTTTTTTTTTTTGGTGTCTTTGTCTTGTTTAGGTAGCAGGGTTGTTTGCTTCGTAGAATGAATTAGGGAGTATTCCTTCTTTCTCTATCCTTTTAAGAGTTTAAACAGTATTGGTGTCAATTCTTCTCTAAATGTGTGGTAGAATTCCCCAATGAAGCCATAAGGGCCAGAACTTTTTTCCCTCGGGAGATTTTTGATCACTGATTCTATCTCATCACTTGTTATGAGTCTGTTGAGACTTTCTATTTCCTCTTCAGTTAGTTTGGGTAGGTTGTGTGCTTCTAAGAATTTGTCCATTTCATCTAGGCTATCCAGTTTGTTGCCATACAGTTTTTCATAATAAAAAAAAATTTTTTTTTTTTCATAATAATCTCTCATAATTCTCTTTATTTCTGTTGGGTCAGTTGTAATGTCCCTCTTTCATTTTTGATTTTGATTATTTGCATCTTTTCTCTTCTTTGTCAGACTAGCTAAAGGTTGTCAATTTTATTATCTTTTCCAAGAACCGCTTCTGGTCTATTTATTCTCTGTATTGTTTTTCTGTTTTCCCTTTTATTAATTTCTGCTCTGATCTGTATTTCCTTCCTTCTAGTAGGTTTTTTTTAGGCTTAGTTTGCTCTTCTCTTTCTAGTCCTCAAGTTGTTGAGTTAGGCTGTTGATTTGAGATCTTTCTTCCTTTTTCACATACACATTTATTCCTATAAATTTCTTTCCGAGTACTGCCTTTGCCATATCCCATAAGTCTTCGTATGTTGGACTTTTATTCTCATTTGACTTTAAGAAATTTGTGATTCCTTCCTTGACCCATTGGTAGCTTAATAATGCGTGTGTTGTTTAATTTCCATATGTTTGTGTATTTTCCAGTTTTTTGTTTTGTTTTGTTTTGTTTTTCTCTTATTGCCTTCTAGCTTCACTCCACTGTGGTCAGAAAAAATACTGCCCGTGATTTCAATCTTTTCAAATGTATCAAGACTTGCTTTGTGAGCTTTGTGATCTATCCTGGAGAACGATCTAAGTGAACTGGAGTAGAATATGTGCTGTGCTCTTTTTTTGGGTGGAATGTTCTATATATGTCTGTTAAGTCTAGTTGGTTTATGTTGTTGTTAGGTACTGTTGAGTTGGTTCTGACTCATAGAGACCCTATATACAACAGAGTGAAACACTACACTGGCCTGAGCCATCCTCACAATCATTGCTATGTTTGAGCCTCTTGTGCAGTCACTGGGTATCTATTCTGTTGAAGGTCTTCCTCTTTTTCGCTAAGTCTACTGTACCAAGCATGATGTCCTTCCCCAGGGACTGGTCCCTCCTGATAATATGTCCAAATTACATGAGACAAAGCCTCGCCATCCTTGCTTCTAAGGGGCATTCTGGCTATGCTTCTTCCAAGATGGATTTGTTTGTTCTTTTGGCACTCCATAGTATATTCAATATTCTTTGCTAACACCATAATTCAAGGGCATCAATTCTTCTTGGGTCTTCCTTACTCATTGTCCAGCTTTTGCAAGCATATGAGGCAAGTGAAAATACTATGGCTTCAGTCAGGCACGCCTTAGTCCTCAAAATAACATCTTTGGTTTTTAATGCTTTAAAGAGGTCTTTTGGAGCAGATCTGCCCAATGCAATACATCATTTGATTTCTTGACTGCTGCTTCCATGGGCATTGATTGTGGATCAAAGTAAAATGAGATTCTTGACAACTTCAATATTTTCTCCATTTATCATGATGTTGCTTATTAGTTCAGTTATGAGGATTTTTATTTTCTTTTTGTTGAGGTGTAAACCATACTGAAAGCTGTAGTCTTTGATCTTCATCAGAAAGTGCTTCAAGTCTTCTTCACTTTCAGCAAGCAAGGTTGTGTCCTCTGCATATTACAGATTGTTAATGTGTCTTCCTCCAATTCTGATGCTACATTCTTCTTAACGTAGTAGAGCTTCTTGGATTATTTGCTCAGCATAAAGACTAAGGATACAACCCTATCACACACCTTTCCTGACTTTAAACCACAGAGTATCCCCTTGCTCTGTTTGATCAACTGTCTCTTGGTCTATGTACAAGTTCTGCATGAGCACAATTAAGTGTTGTGCTCCAGGATAGATCTTCAAATGTTCTTTTTGATGATGAATATGATGGCATTCCTCTTCAATTTGTTATTCCCAGCATAGTAGACCACATGATTGTTTGATTCAAAATGACCAATACCAGTCCAATTTAGCTCACTAATGCCTAGGATATCAATCTTCTGCACCCCATTTCATTTTTGATGACTTCCAATTTTCCTAGATTCATACTTCATATATTCCACATTGATTGTTAATGGATGTTTTCAGCTGTTTCTTCTCATTTTGAGTTGTGCCACATCAGCAAATGAAGGTCCTGAAAGCTTGACTCCATCCACATCATTAAGGTTGACTCTACTTTGAGGAGGCAACTCTTAGTCATATTTCGAGTGCCTTACAACATGAGGGGCTAAACTTCTAGCACTGTAACAATGTTCCACTGCTATTCATAAGGTTTTTGCCAGTCAATTTTTTTAGAAGTAGATTTCCAAGTCCTTCTTCCTAGTCTTTCAGAGTCTGGAAGCTCTGCTGAAACCTGTCTACCATGGGAGACCCTGCTGGTATTTGAAATACCGGTGGCAGAGCTTCCATCATCACAGCAACAAGCAAGCCGCCACAGTACAACAAACTGACAGTGTCATTCAAGTCTTCTGTTTTCTTGTTGATCCTCTCTGTAGATGGTCTATCCAGTATTGAAAACAGTGTATTAAAGTCTCCAAATATTATTGTAGTACTATTTCTCCCTTCAATTCTGTCAGTGTTTGCTCCAGATGTTGGGTGCATGTATATTTATGATTGTTAAATCTTCTTGATTAATTGGCCCTTTTATCACTATATAGTGTCCATCTTTACCTCTTCTAACAAGTTTTGTCTTAAAGTCTACTTTGTCTGATATTAAGATTGCCATCCCAGCTCTCTTTTGGTTATTATTTGCATGGAATATTTTTTTTCCATTCTTTCACTTTTAACCTGTTTGCGTTCTTGGGTTTAAAGTGGGTCTCTTAAAGGATCATGTTTTTTAATCCATTCTGTCACTCCCTGCCTTTTGATTGGAGCATTCAGCCCATTTACATTCACTGTAATTACTGCTAAGTAACTTACTTCTGCCATTTTATTATTTGTTTTTGTGTGTCTGAAGCCTTCTTTGTTTTTATCATTTACTACTGTTTGCTTTTGTGTTTTGTTGGTTTATTGTAGTGAGCCTTTTTGCTTCCCTTCTGCTTTCCTTTTGTATATGTTATATACTTTCTTAGTGGTTACCACGAATATTACATTTAACTGCTTGTATTTACAACATTCTAGGATAAGTTGGTACCAACGTAAGTAACATACTAAAAATTCTATATCTATGCCATTCCTCACTAATTATGTCTTTATATTTCATGTGCCCTGTAACATAATTTTATCCTTGCTTCTTATATATTTGTTATTAAAAAAACATGAAGGAGAAAACATTTAGAATTATCAAACATGAATACCTTATTATCAGCTCTTATATGTGTCCATGCATTTCCCTTTATTAGGGATCTTTCTTTTTATGAACAGCTTTGAATTACTTTCTAGTGTCTTTTCCCTTCCATCTACAAAACTCCCATTAGTATTTTTTTATAGCACTGGTCTGGTGGATATGAACTCTCTCAGCTTCTGTTTGTCTGGGATGTGTTAATTTCACCTTCATTCTTGAAAGATAGTTTTGCTGGGTATAGTATTATTGGCTGACAGTTTTTTGCTTTTTCTTTCTCTCTTTCAGCACTTTAAATATATCTTCCCATTGCTTTCTGGCCTCCAACGTTTCTGAGGAGAAATCAGAACTTAATCTTACTGGGGATCCTTTGTATGTGACTTTGCTTCTCTCTCACTGCTTTCAGGATTCTCTCTTCATCTTTACTTTTTGAGATCCTAACTATGATGTGTCTTCGTGTATATATCTCTTTGAGTTTATCCTGCATGAGGTTCTTTGAGCTTCTTGGATTTGGAGATTCATGTTCTTTGTTAGACTGAGGAAATATTGTTATTATTTCTTCAAATATTCTGTCCCTTTCTCTCTCTCCTCTCCTTCTGAAATTCCCATGATGTGTATATTAGGTCTCTTCTTGTCCATAATTCCATTAAACTGTGTTCAGCCGCCTTGAGCCTCTGTTCTTGTTGCTCCTCAGGGTCTGTAATTTTAACTATCTTATCCTCTAATTAACTGACTGTTTCTTCCACCTGATTAAATCTGTTGGAATATTCTTCTATTGTGTTTATCAAGTATTATCCCATTTCTTTAGATAATCTTTTTGTTCTTGCACTGTTTTCCTTTTTCTCTTAGCTTTTTGACTATGTTTTCCCTTAGATCTTTAATTACGGTTAATGTTGCTGTATTATATTCTTCCATTCTAACTATTCAGTCATCCCTAGGTCCGCTTTCACTCCCTTTGTCATGTTCATTTGGATAGGCCATTGTTTCTCTGTTCCTTGTGTGTGTTGTGATTTGGGGAAGGGGCATTGAAATTTTCAAGGGTGTTAATTTTCTCAGCATTTCCCAGTATTTGGAGTTTTTGCCCACACTACTTTCTGCAAAAAACTCTTAGGCAGGCAGAGTGTTCAGCCTTTGCTTACCATTTCCTTTCCCTCTCTGTGACAACTCCTTCTCCCTCCATGGTTTAACTAGGATTTTGACTTTCAGTCTCTCTCAAACACACTAGAGAACACACTGTGGTCAGTCTGGTTCACCAGTGGGCATCACTACTCAGGCAAGATATCATGTACTAATCAATCCTTCCCCCAGGGGCACAGTCCTCTCTCTCTGGTTATTACTCCCTTCCTTTTTCTATTTCTGCAACCGTGTTTTATTTCAGAAAGCCTCCACCCAGCAAGCCACCTTCAGGGCTGGGTGTTGCCCTTTGGTTTTGCCCTAGGTTTCCTTCTGTGCTCAGTGGAGGATGCTTATATCTGAGCTGGCATTCAGAGGAGGCACAGGAAGATTTACTTCTATTTCAGGAGAAGGAGGTGCAGACATTCCCTGGAAGGACCTTCAAGAGATCCGTCTTGTTGGTTTCAGAGCCCCAGAGGCCCTGTGGTGGTTGGGAGAGCAGTCTCCACTTTGGTGACCCACCTCCTGACTTCACTGTAGGGAACCTTCTGTAGGAATCCACATTAGTCCCCCAGCCAACAGTTACTGGTTGGGGGAGGGGTTGTCACACTCTCAATGGACCCCCAGGGAAGTCTGCCCTGTTGCTATCTGGGCCCGCTCCACAATATGTTGGCTATGGTTGTACTCTCCACTCAAGACTCTTGCTTCCTAATATACAACAACCTCAGTCATCAGTCCTCAGTGCCAACTGGAATGGGGAGCAGAGAGGCCCATACTGATCTCTGGGAAGGTCTTTCCAGTTGGTTTCAGAAGCCTGAGCTATGGGGTGCACAGGGAGGCAGGTAGAGTGTTGACTCTGAGAGTAGACTCCACTGCACAGGCCTTGTGTAGCAATTTGTAGTAGGCTTGCAGCCAACAGTACCTGGGTGAGAGAGGCACTGGCACACACAGAACAGACCCCCTGGGGAGGCCTGCCTTGTTGATTTTAGAGCAGAAGGTTGAGGTCCTGTCTCTTTGTATGGGCAGGGGCTACAGTGGTTAGGGAAGCAGGCTCCTTTTCTAGGGCCACTTCCCAATTCACAGAAGCCAGTGGCCCATGTGACGGGCAGAGATGTTGGGAGAAGTGATTTTCCCACTGTATGCAACTTGTCGATTAGTTGATTCTTGCCTGTCTGAGAGGTGCCTGCTGCTCTCCTCTGCTCCCCAATTCAGAGTCCCTCAAAGCCAAGTACCATTTCCTTGTTATATTTCTTGTTGCACTTACGGTGAAGGATTGAAACAATGATCTGTTTTTGCCGCCATCTTCCCAGAATTCTCTCTCTGAGTATTTATTTTTTAATCATATGGCTCTCCTGCAGCCCACTCTCCTCTCCCTGCCAGCTCTGGTGAAGAATCTGGGGGCTCTGCAAGTGGCCTTCACCACCCGCCCCATATCCCCAGGCTGCAGACCCTAGGAAGCACAGGAGGCAATACACCACTCAGGGAGGGGTCTTCCCCGCCTTGAGAAAGCGCCTCACTGGAGCAAGTGCAGAACCCAGCAGGAGGCTAGACCCAGGCCAGGGGAGTGGTGTGGTACAGGAGCAGCAGAACTGTCTGCCCTGTGTCCTGTCTGTGTGTTCACAAGCTGCCTGGCTGTCACTGGGCCTGGCGCATCTTTGGGAACCTGTGAGTCTTGGCATCCAGCCCAATGGCTCCTTCTGTGTAAACCAATGCTGCCTGCCCCTCACTCTCAGCCTCCATCTCTGCCTTCTGCAGGGGCCAGGGCCACCCTAGGACTGATTAGGAGAAGGGAAGCAGGCCACTGCCTCCCAGAATGAGAGCTGGGGGAGGCGGGCACAGGCAGAGTGGAAGGGCTGCAATGTAGGGTCTCTCAGGGGTTGCGCCCTGGACAGGGGCCTCCGCCTAACCGTTGGAGACCCTGCCTCCTGCAGACTCCACAGGGCCCACCCTCCGGCTCCCTGCCCTGGGCCATCCTTGGTGCCAGACGTCACGGCAGATCGGGCCCAAAAGCTGCTGGGAAAAGCAGTGAGGAAGGCCTCGCAGTTGAAAGAAAGGGTGGGTGGTGAAGCTAGGAAGGGAAGGGCAGGGCCAGGAAAAGGGGAGGGACTGAAGGGAAGGGCGGGGTCCGGGGTGGGGTAGGCGGGGGGGTGGGGCCGGGTGGGCAGGGGCATGGCCAGGGGCAGGGTGGGGCAGGGGGGACCGGATGGGGTGGGCGGGGGGCCGGGGAGGGTGCGGCCGGGTGGGGGCAGGGAGGGACTGGGGGGAGCCGGGGTGGGGCAGTGGCTGGGGAGGGCGGTGCCAGGGTGGGGGTGGGGGCAGGGGGCCGGGAGGGTGGGGCCGGATGAGGCAGGGCGTGGCCAGGGGCCGGGTGGGGCGGGGCCGGCTGGGGGTGGGGTGGGGGCGGGGCAGGGGAGGGAAGGGGCGGGGCCTGGTGGACCGTTGAGGCCGATGGAAGGGACAAACTGGGGGCGGGGCGGAACAACGGGAGGGGTGAGGCCAGGTGAGCCAGATTTGGAGGGGGTGGGGTGGTGCTGGGCCGAAGGAGCGGGAATCTGTGTTCCGGAAACCTGGGTCTGGTTGTCGAGTGATGTGGAGAAAGGACCAGAGAGGGCGGACCTCAAGCAGGGACAGGAGCACTGAAGGGAAAACTTCCCTGCTCTGGCCACCTGGCAGCCCCCTCCTCTCTGCACAGCCAAATCTGGCCGAGGGTCCCAGATTTCCTCCTGACCCCCACCGGTAGGGTCGGGGAGCACACCTGGGGCCTAATGGGGCCAGGCCTGGCTGAGCCCCGCTCCCGGTCATGCTCTGCCGCCCCTTCCTCCAGTCCAGGGATCAGCAAATCTGCCCCCACCCCACCCCTTCACAGCTTTGGCTCAGGCCAAGTAACTCGAGAAGCCATTAGCAACCATTCTCACCTCAGTGTGAATTTGCAGCTTTAGGCTCCGGTGAGAAACAGGGATGGGGCGGGAAGGGTGGAGGCCAAGAGCTGAGCAGGAAGGAAACGGGATCCTGAGCCTACCGGCCTCCTGGCCACAGCCCACCCTGGCCCAGTGCCCGCTGCACACCCAGACTTGGAACAATGAGCACTGGACTGGAGCAGCTGGAGAGGTGTCAGAGAATTTACCCAGGCCAGGCAGGCCAAGGCGTGTGTGTTGGGGGGGGGGGGGCGGGTACCTCTGCCCGGCACAAAAGGCAACTCCTCACCTGCTAGGTGAACTGGATCACTCAGGACAGGAGGAATGAAGAGGAGGCCCCAGGCACAGAGACAGGTCCAGCCCTCCCATGCCCTCCTCCCTGTGGGGGGACTGTGAGATGAGACTTCGAAAAACACCCCTTCCCCACTCCCAGCTGGCTCAGGTGTCAGCTGTTTTTCCTCCACCTGCAGCCCACCTGCAGGCACTGTCAGGGGCTGAGGTGCATTCCGGCCAGCTGACGCCCGCCCGTGCTCAGCAAGTCCTCACCAACATTCTGGGACCACAGCACACTGCAGCAGCTACACTCAGCAGGCAGCACCCTGCTGAACAAGGCAGAGCTGCTCCGCCCGGCCCCCACACGGCATGTGGGAATGCTGAGACCCCCAAAGGGGACACCTGGCCAGCAGTAAGCAGCAGGTGGAAGGCGACACCCCTACCAGCCTTCAGGATGTGGCAGGACCATCCCCGGGGACCTGTGGGGTGCTGCCGTCAGGGTCAGCTTTCAACAGGACATGAGAGCAGGCTTCATCTGAGGTCAGGCAATCGGGACCCCCTCCCCATCTGGGCTCAGGGTCCTTGGCCAGGGGACTTCCAGCAGGGCCCGTACTGGCTGCCTGCATCCTCCTGCATGTGGATGGAGTTAGCAGGTGGCACAGGGCCCAGAAGGGGCCTGACTCGGGCTCCCAAAGGAGAGGGTAAAGGAATTCTAATACAGAGAAAGAAGGGGAGGGGAGACACATACCCATCATGGTCCTAGAGAGTGGTGGGATTCCACTACCCCAGCTACCTCCTGTGTTACATAACCCACCACAGTTCCCCCAACCCAACACCACCTGCCTCAGCACCCCCACTCAGTCACCCACAGTCAGCGCGGCATCCCCGCGGCCACAACCAACATGGGCAGAGGGTCCAGTGCCATCTCTGTGACATGATGGCCCCCAGTGCCAGGAGCATTCTGAGACACCCAGGAAGGACCCCGAACTCAGACTCCAGACATGGGGTTCCAACAGCTCTCTCAGCTGCTCCTGGGCCCTCACAGGCTCTGGCTCCCTGTCACAAATTAGCCACGGGTGGGGGCAGGGGAGCCTGCAAAGGTCATTTCCAGTCTCAGGTGGGAGAGGGAGAGGGAGTCCTCTTCTACTCCCAAGGCCAACAGCAACTCCCACCACTGGGCATCAGACACCCCCAGCAACCCCCAATCAGACGCATCCCCCAGCAGCTCCCCCAACTGGGCACTGGAGACCTCCCCAGCAAACCCCCAACTTGACCAGGTATCAGAGACTACCCCCGCAGCAAACCCCCAACCTGACCCGACATCAGAGATCCCCACCCTCAGCAAACCCCCAACATGACCTGACATCAGAGGCCCCCCACCCCCAGCAAGCCCCCAGCCTGACCCAACATCAGAGACCCCTGCACCCCAGCAAACCCCGACCTGACCAAGCATCACAGGACCACCATTACAGGACACTAGGACTGAGGAAGGGTCAAGGATACGGCCAGGGGCTCAGTGGGGAGGGACTCCCTGGAAAGGCCCCAAATGCGACACTGCTCAAGCACCTTCACTCAGACACAGGGCTAAAGCCAGTCCACCCTCAGACACGGACCCAATGTCACCGGTCACTCCAAATTCAGGTATGATGTGGCTGGTCACCCCACTTGGAGTGTCACTCCTCACCTGGTGCTAGACATCCGTGGAGTCCACCTGTCCTGGCTCTCAGCCGAGCCGCCCCAGCCCCCCAGGAAGCACCTGCTGCTGCACCGTTCCCAAGCCAAGCATCTACCACATGCCCAGCAGGAAGAGGAGGCTTGGTTCCCCCAGGGCGCGGCCGGCCCAGGAGGCTCAGTGCCAGCACTGGCTGCGGGCTGTCAGCCTGACCTCTGGGCTCCACGGGCCAGCCGTCTGTCCCTCCCCAGCATGACTACACTCCTCTCTTCTCACAGGGGGCCTGAATCCAGGAGGGTAGGAACCTGAGCTCTAATTACATGTCCTGGAAAGAAATCCCAGTTTAATTTGGAGTAAAATGAGAAGCTGTGGTTGGAAACGTTCCCTCAGGAGCTACCTGCCTGAGCTTAGACATGTTTCTACTCCGTCCCTGTGGACCCTGAAGAGCTACGATGAGGAGCAGGGACACTGGGGCCCTGGGATTTGTGGACACCAAGGGGCCCTGAGATCTAGGGGATCTGGGGACACCAGGGCCCTGAGATCTGGGGACACTGGGAGTCCTGGGACCTGGGTACACTGGGGTCCTGGGACCTGGGGACACCGGGGGTCCTAGGATCAGAAATACCAGGGGCCCTGGGACCCTGGAAGAGACCTCGGGGCTCTGAGGGAACCCTGACCTACTGCCCCTGCCCCTGACCCCACTTGGAATCAATGGACCCCTCAGGGAAAGTCTAGGGTGGGGGCTTCCCCAGGAAGGAGGGCCAAGGGTGGATGAGGGCAGGGACTCACTGGGTGGAGGTAGGCTCAGACAAGGAAGGGGCAGAGGCAGGGGTTAGCATGGGGAAGGCAGGTGCCTGACTCACAGTCCCCGTGGGCTGCAAAAAAGTCTGTCTGGAATCCGACATTTCTCTTCCCAAGTCCACTGGGGTCTGGCCCCACCACCTCCACCTGGATCATACCTATCCTTGCTTCCTACTTTCTATTTCATGGCATCTCTTGGCTCCTCAACCCCTACCTTCTCACTATAGCCACACTCAGCCGAGGACAGACGGTTGAATGGAGAAGTGGGTAAAGGGAAGGAGGGCACTGTGGGGCAAAGGCAGGACAAAGTCTCAGCTGTCTCCAACTACATCAGGATGAGCTGCCACCTGCCACACCTTGACACCCTGAAATGCTTCAGAGCATGTCCTGGGGTGAGCCAGGCTCAGGCTTGAAGGTGGCTGGACCCTCCACATCAGAGCATCCTCCTGTAAACCATTCGCCACCACCCAAGCTCTCTCTGTGGGCGGGTGCAGACTTAGCCTGGCACCCCATACAGGAAGAGCATTCTCAAAGGCAGGAGGGGCAGAGGAGGGAGAACCTCTCTGTCCCAGAAATCTGCTATGGGCACAAACGATCAAGTCAGCTACAGGCGCAGACCAGAGGCCCTTCTCCTGAATGTGAGCCAAGCTGAGGCCAGGGACCCCCACCACTCTGTCTCCACTGCAACCCAAGAGACAATGGAAGATCCTGTTGGTCATCACGGACTGGCCCAGCCAGCTTAGTTCTCACCTCGACAGCACTACCCAAGCAAGTCCCCCAGGGCAGGCCCCACACATAGCCCCACTTCCCCTTGGGGACTCCAGAAACACCCCTGGGATCTGCACAAGACTCTCCGGCCTGGCCTGGCCCCCACGCACATCTCCCTGCTTGCCCTCCAGCTGCAGCCAGGGCTGCAGACACCCACTGAGCTAAGCCAGTCTCAGCCACCTCACTCCCCACAAGTGGATGCAGGTTAACAAACGCCCCCAGCGCCTTGAGGCAGAGATAAACTGCTCAGCTTACGGGCAATATGTGGAGGTCAGGGGCTTCCTGAGGCAGGGGGAGGGCACAGTCTCACAGTGCTTCTTCACAACCTCCACACCCACCTCAGAAGCAAAGGGAACCTGCTGTCCCTGGGGACCAGCCAGCTTCGCCAGCAGTAGGGCCTCCCACAGCGACCAGGAGCCAGTGTCCTTGTCCACCACACCCCTCCGCACCCAATTAAATGAAGCCTAATTAAAAACAACGAAGTAACGAGAAGCAACCCCAATGGCTCCCCACAAGGGACCTCAGCTCAGGAGGAGTAGGGTCCCTCCCTAGACTTCCCAAGGGGCAGGGTTTGCTCACCCCAAGACGGGACTCAGCACCTCCCTGTCTCACTTGCATGCACACACAAGCACACATGCACACACAGTACAGAGATGCACACAAGCATTCGTGTGCACATATGCACACATGTACATATGCTACACAGATGTACACGTACACACGTGTACACACACACGTGCATACACACACACATACACATGTGCACATGGACACATGCACACACATGCATACACCTACTCTCACACACACACACATGCATGTGCACACACGTACACAGGTTCACGTGTTCCTTTGTGCCACACATGGGAGCACCCATGTGGCTCTGGGTCTGTGCTCGAGCCTAAGGGACACAGGCACTCCCACACCTAGGGATTCCCCTCCCAACCAGCACCATGTCTAGAGACGGAGTGCAGAAAGAGGAGTCTAGGGAACATAAGCACCAATGCCCCACCCTGCACCTGCAGACACAGAGAAGGAGCAGAGACTCCCTGACCCAGAGGAGAGAAACAGCAAGGCAAAAGAGAGAAAGACAGAGGTAAAATAAGAGAGAAACAGACGGAGAAACAAGACACACAAAAACAGCCATCAAGGGGGAAAGAAACAGAGATAGACGGGTGGAGAAAAGGGAAGAGCCGGAGGGACAGAGAAGATTGGGGGTGGCGGGATAGAGAGAAGAAGAGGGAGAGACTGAGAACAAGAGAGACGGGGAGAAAGAAAAAGAGAGAGATATGGACATGCAAAGACAGAAGCAAAGAGAGGTAGGAGAGAGAGAGGAAGAGGTGGAGAAACAGGAAGAGATGGGTGTGGGGAGGGTCTCTGTAACCCAAGCAGGGGCAGTTAGGGTCCCAGGAGCCCTTGATGTCCTCTCGATGAGGATCCTCTCAATGGGGCTTCCGGAAAGGTGGGCCATTCCTACCCCCACTTCTGCCCAGGAGTGTGGTCAGTCAGCCCCACGGGAGAGACAGTTGCCCAGGGCACTGCCCTCAGGAGGTCCCAAGGCCCAGAAGACCCAGGGGTCTTCCCCAGGCATAGCTGCAGGTACCCTCTCCTTGCCCCCAAACAGCCCACACACTCAGCACCCTGAACAGCACCTTGAACAGGACCCTACCTGCCCCACCCAGCCCCCAGGTGGCCCAAGCACAGAAAACTGTGCTGTGCACTGCCTAACAAGACCCCCTTCAGCTTCAGTGACTCCCTATTCAGCAGAAGCTCCCTGACCTCTCTGGGTGCCACCCTTCATTGGGCTCTGGGGACACTCTGAAAAATAAGACAATGCTCTTGTCCTCAGGGGACTTGGGTCTAGAGGTGAGGGAGATGTAAACAGCTGGTGGCAGTTCTCAACACCACAAGCAGTGCCCACAGAGCTCCCGGAGCTCTGCCCTCAAGGGGCCATCCTTGCCCCACTACCTCCCACCTCCATCCCCACCTCCAGGTCTCATTTCACAAATGCTTGCCCTGACAGGGTACCCACCGTGGGGCAGGAGGCATCTCATTGACCCCAGGTAAAGGCGTGACATCATGCACCCCACTCTAGAAGGTATGCCTGTGTGTGTATACATGTGTGTTCATGTAAACATGTGTGCATGTAAACATATGCATGCATGTGTATGCATGTGTGTAAGGCCTGCATGCACAAGTGAGCATTGTGCACATGTACGTGTGTGTCCATGCCCCTGGAATCCACAGGTCTCCAAACAGAAGGCCCCGCCACCCCCTTCCTTTCTTGACCATTATGAAAAACAAAACCAGAGTTGCCAAGACACTTGCTCAGTTCCAGTTTCAGAGGCTCCCACCCCAGCAGGGTGACGACAGGCTGTGCTGCAGGCCCAGGGACTAAGAGAGGAGCCCAAGGCAGGTAGGCATGACAGACTCAGGCGATGGACGTCCTTCCTCCAGGGAAGCAGCCAGGACAGAGGAGAACTGCACCTGCCGCAGACACCCCGGGGAGCCAAACCCTCCTGTTGGCCCCAGGCCCCAGCTCTGCAGACACTGCCTTCATGCAGCCAAGAAGCTGGCCAAGGCCAGCCATCAGCAGGAGGAGCAGATGGGGTGGGTCCCCAGACCTGGGGCAGGCAGAGGCCCCGGCACCCCAGCCATGGGCAAGTGGCGGGGGCCTCGTTCTGAGGGCTTTGCTCTCACATGCAGAGCCCATGGAGTGTGACCCCAGATCCAGAGACGTACAGAGCCACTTCCTTCCTTCTCCACACTCAACCCAAACTTTCTCTCCATCGGCCTCGGAAGGATTCTGGGCCACAGGCGCTCCCTCTTGTATAATCCTCCCTGGACCACAGGATGCTGGCCAGGAGTCATTCACAAGCACTCCAGATCTGGGTGCAAGCAGGTTCTCTGGGGCGGACTCCCCTGGCACTCACCACCATCCCACCATGGAGCAGCAACACTGCAGCCCCACACCCATCAGATAAATACAGAAACTGAAGCACAGAGGTAGGGCTCACAAGGAAAAGGGTGCACTCCCCCAGCACCAACCGCCCTTCCAGGATCTTCAGGGTTGTTTGCGGAATTGCAGGTTGATAACCGTTGGGGTTCATTTTGTGGAGGAAAGTGGTTGGGGAAGGACACCGCGATTGAGCTCCTTGAAGACCGAGCCTCCCAATCGGTGCAGAGGGACTCTGAGGCAGACACTGCCAGGCAGTGCACGCAGACACACACAAGTGCCTTTCCCAGTCACAGGCAGCGGAGGGCGGGCACAGAACAGGGCTCACCTACACTGTGCAACAGAGGCCAGAATCCTGCGAGATCGGCCCTTCTCAAGGGGCAGCCCTGCCCCCACAGGAAGGCCCTTTACAACTGCATGCCTGTGCCCACCCAAGCACCATGCCGCACACCTACCCTGTGAGCACCACCACAAAGTCCATGACATTCCAGCCGTTGCGCAGGTAGGAGCCCTTGTGGAAGACGAAGCCCAGGGCAATGATCTTGATGCCCGCCTCAAAGCAAAAGATGCCGATGAAGTAAGGCTCCGTGTCATCCTGCAGGGAAGCACAGGGTGAGGGTCGCCACTGTCCTCTCCAGGCACAGGGCACAGCAGCTGGCTCGGGGAGACCACCTTCCCTGCCACATCCACTGTCCCAACCAACCCAAGCCCTGCCCTACGCCCCACAGACTTCTTCCATGAAGCATCCCCACCACATATGGCCAGCAATGTCCCATCCACACCCAGGAGGTACCTGCGCCCCTCCCCGTCGCCATGTCTGCTTCACTGGTTCAGAGGGCCAAGTCCTGCCATGTAAAATCACTACGGTGCGTTTTTGCTTATAGAAAGAAGATGATGATAAAAGTAATATTTGTTGGGCATTTACAATGCAAATTTTTCCTGAATTAACTCGTAATCTTTTCAGCACCGTTGTGTGATTAAGTGTTATCACCATCCCCATTCTAAAGATAAGAAAACTGAGGCACAGAGAGATTAAGTAACTGGCCCAGATGCACATGGAAAAACCGGGATTCAAGCCCAGAGGTGATCTGGACACTGACCTTGGGCTCCAGAGCACCCTGGAATGTGGCCTGGATAAAGCCCTCCCTTCCAGCACCAGCCAGGTGCACCTATTCACCCATCATGCCTTCTGGGAGCAAATCTGGGTGGGGAAAGCAGAAATGGAAGCAGAGCTCCACCAGAGCACAGTGTAGTGACCGAAGCTGCCATGCAGCCCCCAGGGCGGCAGCTTGGAGACTGGAGGTCAGGCCTGAGATCTTGCTGGCAGGGTGGAGCTCAAGGTGTGAGCCAGCTCAGAACTCAGTCCAGACAAGGCAGGTGGGCACCTTGTGGCTCACCAAGATTAACTGGCTGGCTGCTGACAGTCTGCTCAGGGACACACAAAAGCCAAGTGGTGGGTGGCAAGAGACACCACTCACTTGGGGAGGGTGGCCAAGAAGGCCTCCAGAGCAGGCGGGCCCCACAGCTTGGGGGTGTGAGCTAGCCAGACTGAGGTTAAGGTGGGGAGGGGGCTGGACTCAAAAAGCCAGTACAGCAGCCTGTCTGCATTGGTTGGAAGCTGCCTTGAGAAAGGGGTGATGGGAGCGCAGGATGGTTTGCCCTTCCGAAAGATGCTGTCTGGTCAGGGAGAGGCCCGAGGAGGGGAAGAGAGGGCAGGTCAGCTCCTCTAGGCACTGTGCACCGCCCCCCCCCAGGAAGTCTGGGCCCCCTGACCTGCTCCTGCCCTCTGCCTGGACCTTCTTGTCTCACCTTTGTGGGGCCAGCCCACAGGCTGGCTGGCAACAGCAATAATGGAAGCTGCTGGCACCCCAGGGGCTCAGCATCTCACAGGCATGCACGCCCAACCACCCGCCCGCCGCCCTGCCGCCCAATGCTGACTCATGGCTGATGTCCCTGGAGGGGAGCACACACCTTTTTGGCCTCAAGGCTCTAGGGTAACTCAGTTGCAGTGGGGGGGATCCCTGTTTGTGAGGGAGGGGCTGCTGGCCATCTACCCTGGGGAATGGCTGGGCCCCAGCAAACACAGATCTGCACAGAAGCTTCCAGATCAAATGAAGCTAACAGGCCCAGCCCCAGAGACAGAATGGCCAGAGCCAGCAGATGGGGGTCCCCAATCAAGAGCCCTCTCCTCCCAGCCCCACCCTTGACCAACAGAGGCTGAGGGTTTGGCAGGAGCTGGGGCTGGAGTGCAGACAGCCAGGGCTATAAGCTAGGGGCTCTGGCCAGAGGCAGCCCGTGAAGCTGGTGAGTACGTGAAAAGCAGAGCCCCTCAGAGACAGGGCCTGGCACGCAGATAACCCTCCTACCCACTCCCAGCAGCAGCAGCTCCTCAATCTGAGCCCGGAGCTGGACCTCCCCTCTCTCCAGGCTGCCTCAGTCCATCTCGAGAGCAGACTGTGCCTGAGAACAGGAATGGGGTCAGGCAAGGGCTTCTTCATTCCAAGGCATCTTCCCCTTCGCTCCCTGTCCCCGGGTGGCCTGCTCAGCCCCCAGATCCTGACACAACAAAGTAAAACCTCACACCCTCCTACCTTGCCAGAGTAGTAGCTCAGGCCAGGTGGAGGCCCCCTCACCCACCCTCATCACACCTGCTGCCCAGCCAGCCCCACACTGGCCAGACTTCACTCTCCTCCCAATCCGAAAGCCCTTGGGGATATGGCCACACCCTGAGGCTGGCATCCGAGGCTGTCCACAACCCAGGGCTCTGCTCCTGCCTCCGACTCCCACCTGCCTCTCCAGACAGAGCAGGCAGGGCCCAAGAAAGCAAGTGATCCCACTGGGCTCTGTCCCTGGGCCAGAGTCACCAAAAGGGACACCGGGCACCCTGTGCTTCACGCCTCCCCGCTCTGCTTGTCCTCACATTGTCTGCCAACTTCCACCACCAAACCCCACTTGGTCTTCCAGGCTGTGCTTAAAGAGATAATCTCTCTTTGGAACCCCTGCCCCTGGGTGTCCCTTACTTGGTCCTGCCAAGTCGTGGATGCCTCCAGAGCAGCCTTGCCCTGCCTCCCCCAACCCCCACTGCTGGGCCTTGGCATTTGGTAGGAGGGGACTTACCATGCTAAGCACCTAATATGCATTGTCTCACGCTCATCTCCAGTTTGAAGCTGGAGAAACAGAGCTTGCCAGGGTATGAACAGAGGGAACAGCCTCTGGATACCCATCCCTGCCCCCTAGAGCAGCCATCTTCTTGGGGACCTCAGGGGAGGCACCTCAGGCTGGCTCCTAAGCTATCTCACCACTGAAGACCCCAGTCTCCCAGCCCTCTCACCCCAGGCCCAACCAATGGACCAGGATGAGAGGGGAAGCCAGGGAAGGGGCCACGCACTCATCTTTGAAGTGGTGCTCACCCTCCTAGGACACCCCCCTTCCTGCTGACCTATCCCGTCCCGGAGACTCTGCCAGACTTTCCCCTCAACCCCCACCTTAATGTCTCTTTCGTGGGAGGGGGGACAGTTCCCATCCTTAATTCACACCTCACCCTCCTGGCACCCTAGTTCCTCCCAGACTCTCGGCTTCAACTGAGGACACCTCCACCTGGGGAGGAGTGCTTCCCATGGGAAGGGATAGTCCCCACAGAGAAGGGCTCCCCAAGCAGGGCTGCAGGGCAGACTGAACGAGAGATCAATGGTCCTGGAGTCCGGGCCACACCACGGGGACCAAAGGGAAGGGCCAGGGCCAGCCCGCCCTTGTGCTGACACTTACAGAGCCCGAGCCCCCGGCTATTATTGCAAATTCTCCCTTTCAGGTCTCAGGTTTGGAACTTAGATTTTTAGAGAAATGCCTAGCGCTGTGTTCCTGGGTGGGTCCATTTGGGGTGCAGGGGTGGCTAGCGCACAGGGCAGACTATCTGGCAGCTACCATGGCCTCTCTCAGGCCACCCTTCCTCATCAGGAGTGGACATGGCTACTTGTTGTCCTGGCCCTTGAGGGGGTGTTAGCCCCATGGTTTTCTGTCTTTTTCTTCGACTGAAGGAGAGAAAAGAGAGCTTCCTGTTCGAGGAACTCTGCGTGCCAACCAGAGCCGGACAAAAGGAAAGCGAGGCTGACAAGCCTGCCCACCCCCATCCCACTTGCAGCCCTCGGGGACTCACCAGTCGCTCGGACATGGGCGTCTTGTCCCCGTCAGGGAGGTGCTGCTCCAGGGCCAGCACGATGCAGTTGGCGATGATGGTGGCCAGGATCATGTATTCAAACGGAGTGCGTGGGTTAAGGACTGACTGGGAAGCTGAGGGGGAGGGGAGGAAGGAAGTCCGCGGCGATAGACGCGCAGTGCAGCAGTCCTGACCACGCTGCCTCCGAGGGGCTGAGAACGACCAAGTCTGGAGCCCCCTTCCAGTGAACGAGGGCCGCTCTCATCGCTCCCTGCCTCCACGCCTGGAGGCGGCCGCGAGACCGGGCCTCTGCAGTGGCGGCCTCCGGCCCTCTCGGCCCGTCCGGCGGCCGTCAGCACCGCGGACAGCGCCTCCGCCCCGGCTCCGCCTGCTCGCGCGCCAGCGGAGAGGGGGCTGCGCACCCCAGGCCGAGCCTAGGAGGAGGGCCGGGCGCAGGCGCACGCTCGCACCTAAAGACACGTCTCCGCAGGCACCTACACGGGCACGTGAACACACATGTACCGAGAGTCGCAGCGCTCGTGCACACAGGCCAACGCAGGCGCAGCACCAGGTTCACGATGGACCCGCAGAGATACACCTGCACCTGCCGCCAGGCATGCGCAGAGTTCGGCCGCACCTGTGCCCACACCTACAGACGCGAACGCGCCCTCGGTGCCCTCCAGGCTGGCCACCGGCTCCGCGACCCAGTCCCGGCTCACGGGACCGAGCACGGGCAGGACCGAGCCCAGGAGCAGGGGGCTCCGCCCAGCGTCCACCTTGCTGCTGCCGCCACGACCACACGCACCACACACGCCGTACGAACGCACACGCGCACACTCACATAAACACTCACACGCACACGCGCACACTCACATAAACACGCGCGCGCACACACACACCGCGCGCAGAAGGGAGGCCTCCGAGGCCCCGCCCCGCCCCCTCCCGCCGTCTCCGCGGCGCCGCTCCCCGGGTCGCACCCTCCTCCGGCCCCGGGGAAAGATGGCCACTGGGCACCGCATGCGACCCGCCCCAGCTGCCCGCCCGGCCGCCCCTCCCGACCCCGCGGGACGCGGACCCGGTCACCGCGTCCCAGCCGGCCCCGGCAGGATATGGCCACTCCGTGATGCGCTTGGCGTATTTGCGGACGACGTTGTCCTCGCTGAAGACGAAGAGCGAGCGGTTGACGGTGAAGCAGTTCTGCTTGACCGGGATGGGGTTGTACAGCGCCATGGTCCGCGCGCGCTGCGCGATCGACTGCTTGTAGAGGACCCTCTGGCCGGGCTGCAGTCCCCCCGGGCCCGGGCCGCCCACCCCGCCGGCCCCGCCGCCCCGGGCCCGCTCTCCGCCGCCGGCGCCCCCATAGCGGCCGCCCAGCTCGTCCCCGAAGCGGACCATGGCTCCTGGGAGCGCTGGGCACCGCGTGCATCCCCGGCCCGGCGGCCCCAGAGGGAGGGCGCGGGCCCCCGAGCGAGGCGCTCTTAGCGGGACCGCCCGCAAAGCCGCCGGATCTGCACCCGGAGCTCGCCAGCCGGGACCCCGCGCCGCCGCCGCCGCCGCACCCGACTCCGCGGCCCCGCGCCACACCCTATAAGGGGCCGGTCACGTGGCGGCGCTGGCCAATCCGCGCGCGCCCCGCCCGCGCCGCCCGCCCCGCCCCCGCCGCCCCCGCCCCGCCCTGGGGCTGCGCCTGGGTCCCCAGTACTCCCCGCGGCGCCCAGGCTCGATGTGCTCCCCTCTCCCGCCTGGCGCCCCGGCCCGGCACTGGCCAGATGCAAAAACGAGGCGCCCGCGGCCCGGGAGCCGGGGGAGGGGCTGCAAGCCCTCGACGGCCGAGCTCTGCCCAGGAGCCCCTCCGCCAGCCCGACGTCTCCCTGGGCCCCTGTCCCTCTGGCTCTCCAAACTGCCAGCAAGGGCCCCCATCTGACCGCAGACCTGCTCCTCCCCCCGAGGTGGGGCACCACAAGCCTCGGAGATGCTTCCGGGAGAGTCAGGTCCTGGATCCCCAAGTTGCTTCCACATCTCTCCCTTCTCCTCGGCGACCGCGTCAGCTCACGCCCCTCGCTGCGGACCACCAGCCTCTTCCAGGAGGTTGTTCCCAGGCCCGTTCCCGCCCAGTTCCAGCCATCTTTCCGGGGTCTTTGACAACCTTAGAGGCGATGCTTCAACGCCCTGGTCTCTCAAATTTCGTGGTGGACAGCCCTATCCTGGCGTGCCTTGGTCTTTGTTCATGCCCCAGACCTTGCCGTCACCAGACACTGAATCACCTCCAGTGTCAATTTCAGACCTTCCTTTCCTCTTTCCTTCCTTCCTTCCTAAATATTTAACGAGAACCTATCATGCGCTGTTCATCCATGCACTCATTTATCCCCTCAA
Source organism: Elephas maximus indicus (assembly GCF_024166365.1). Classification (NCBI taxonomy): domain Eukaryota; kingdom Metazoa; phylum Chordata; class Mammalia; order Proboscidea; family Elephantidae; genus Elephas; species Elephas maximus. The sequence goes on from NC_064827.1 coordinate 343,377, forward strand.
CAGACCTCGAGGAGCACCTAAGCACCCAGCCCCGCGTCGTGAAGCTGATGCTGGGCATGGCAAACATTTACACAGTGCTTGCTTTGTGCTGGAGCCCTGGTGGCACGGTGGTTAAGGGCTCAGCTGCTAACCAAAAAGTGGGTAATCTGAATCCACCAGCAAGTTGGCAATTCCACACTGTCCTCTAGGTTCACTGTGAGTCAGAATCGACTCGACAGCAACTGTTTGTTTGTTTGTTTGTTTGCTTCGTGCTCGGTGCTGTTCTGTGTGGCTCACACTCAGTTCACTCATCCAATCCTCACAGCACGAGGGTAAGGAACCTTCCCAGGGTCACCCTTCTGAGAGTGGCAGAGGAGGCAAAGCAGGTGTTGAGACCCTGTCTTCCTAACCAATACATGGACAGCACATATATGTCCCACCCAGCATCAGGGAGGGGTGTGTGCTGTGAGGAAAGACGACAGAGAAGCGAAGTTGGGGGTGACAGTGCAGGCAGCTCTTTCACCTGGGGTCCGAGAACACCCCTTTCAGGAAGTGACCTTTCAGAGAGTGGACCTATGCATTGCAGAGGCCCAGAGAATGGGGGTCCAGGCAAAGATAGAGGCAGCAAGCATGGGGCCCTGAGGGGGGTCTGGCTTCTGTCCAAGGGGGATGGGAAGTCAGTGGAGATCTCTGAGTAGAGTTGTTGTCATCTGCTCCATTTTCTAGAAAGACCCCTCTAGTTGCTGTGTACAAGGCATGTATTGCTCAGGATGCATTCAGCAGGAAGCCAACCAGTGCCTGGTGCAGACAGTTTTAACCTCATGTGACGAAAAGTCCTAAAGTACAGAGTTTCAGGAATACGGACTCTTCCATCCTTCTTGCCATGATCACCACATACACTTTTTGTCCTTATACTTGTCACCTCATGGCCTCAAAGTGGCTGCCATAACATGAGTGACCATGCCTTTACACCACCATCCCAAAGGTGAAGTCAGTGCAGGCATAAAAAGAATATGCATTTTTTATTTCACACTGTCCCCTGATACTTGGCACATAGCAGGTAATCAACGAATATTACATAATAAGATAAAAACAAAGGTTTGTGAATAAGGAAGCAAAGTGTGTCTTTGGCACACTCATGCTTCCCATTCCATAGGACTCTTAGCACTCTTGAACACACCACACAGCACCACCTGGCAAGGAGGTGTCTGATGAGAACCTCCTTCCAAGTCCTCCATCCAGTTGGTCCACCCCAATCATGCCTTTGGACATGTAATCAGGAAGGATCAGTCCCTGGAGAAGGACATCACACTTAGTAAAGGGTCATCGAAAAAGAGGAAGACCCTCAACAAGATGGACTGACGCAGTGGCTGCAACAATGGGCCCAAGCATAACAGTGATTGTGAGGATGGTGCAGGACCGGGTAGTGTTCTGTTCCATTGTACACAGGGTCACTATGAGTTGGAACTGACTCGACGGCACCTAACAATAACAATCACATCTAAGGCATCAAAAATTACCTTTCCCCCATCTTCCACCAAAAACTAAAACAAATATAATTAAACAATAACCAAAACCAAACGAAATTCACTGCCATCGAGTCAATTCAAACTCATAGCAACCCTATAAGATGGAGCAGAACTGCCCCATGAGGTTTCCAAGGATGAAAATCTCCACATCTTTCTCCCAAGGAACAGCTGGTGGGGGTTCGAACCGACGACTTTTGGTTAGCCACTGAGCGCTTTAACCACTGCACCACCAGGGCTTCTTAAAAAAATAAATAACACTCTCATAAAAGAAACAAACAAAATAACAAAATTTCTCCCATTCCTACTCCTGGATCTCACAGACATTGAAGGAAAAATTTTGTTCATGGGACCATCATCACTATTTCCAAAACGTTTTCATCACCCCAAACAGAAACTCTGTCAAGCATAAGCGCCTCATTCCCCCTTCCTCTCATCCCTGGTAACCACCAATAAGCTATGATCTCTGTACATTCGTTCATTCTAGATATTTCACGTAAGTGGGATCATAAAATATTTTTCCTTTTGTATGTGACTTACTTCATTCCACATAACGTTTTCAAGGTTCATCCGTGACGGAGCATGTATCAGTTATTTTCTTTTCATGACTGAATAATATTCCATTGTATGGATATGTCACATTTTTAAAAAATCGGCCTATGATATCCTTTTAAAAAGGTTTATCAGAAGCCCCTCCGGCCAAATTCTCCTTCAACTGCATTAGGCAGCTCAGCCATGCAGCTACTCCAGGCCCAAAGGCTGGTGGGACGTCGATGTATGGCAAAGGGGGCCAGGACTGCCATCATCTCTGGGGTGAGCACATGCTTGCCCCAGACAGGGTTAGCTTAGCCTGTGGGGGGTGGGGGGCCTTCTAACAGGCCTTACATAAGAGCAACAGGAAGGCCAGTGGGGGTCTTGATGGCATCCCAGGGGGAGGTGGTAAACTCAGAGGGGTGGCCAGGAGCAGTGCTGCCTCATTTTAGAGTTGGAACTGGCTGAACCGCCGACGCTTGGATGTGAGGTGTGAGGAAGAAAGAAACCAAGGCTCTTAGATTTTGGCCTGACCAACTGTGTGGGTGGCAGTGCCCTTTACTGAGACAGGAAGATGGGGGGGGGAAGCTCGTTAGTCACAGAGTGAGAATCAAGAAGTACATATCTGGAACAGAAGTGGAGGTGCAGAGTAGACACCGGGTATCTCGCAGGAGCTCACACAGACGGTTACAGCTGGAGGTACAAATGCTGAGGCTGATTGGAGACCTCGAGTTGGCCCCTTCTAGATCCTCTACCGCCCTCCTCTACCCTATCCAGTACCCTGAGACTGACCCATGCAGCCACACCAGCTTGCTCCCTTGACTGCTGGCTCCTGGGTGTGCTTGGCCAAGGAGGAGAACCAGTTGGAGCCTGGGGGAAAGAACAGAGCAGAATCAGAGCATTTGTTCCCCAGCTTCCTCCTGCCAGGTGGCCTGTCCACTTCCTTTCCATTCACAAGTTCTTGTGGCTGCTCACTGCCCTTATTTCTGTGGCCAGGCGTGATGATGCCCCACGCATTAGCCCTCTCCTTAAGGACTTGTGGAAGCCCTGGTGGCATAGTGGTTAAGAGCTACCGCTGCTAACCAAAAGGCTGGCAATTCAAATCTACCAGGCACTCCTCGGAAACACTTGGAGTAGTTCCACTGTATTCTATAGGGACACTATGAGTCAGAATCAACCCGACAGCAACAGGTTTGGTTTGGTTTTTAAGGGCTCACTAGACCCTGTAAATGTCAAGGTAAAAAGTCCCTTTGAGAGTGTCATCTATCTCCTGCAAGATCCTGTCTGGCACAGAAATTGTCATTACGAAGGGTGTAAGTGTAGACAGAGAAAAGAGGATATGGGTGTCACTAACCAATAATCAACTAAATGAAAAGGATCGGCCAGAATAGAAGGAAATCTCAAGAACATTCTGGAAACAAGAGAGGGGTGTGTGTCCAGAGACGTCACGGTCATCTGTCAAATATTGCCAACAGAGCCAGAGAGATGAGAATCAAAATGCAACCTTTAGAACAGAAAAGGTGTTTGTGCTGTCTCATTAGGGGGAGAGCAACTAGGAGTATGCAGCAAGGTGTATATAAGTTTTTGTATGAGAGACTGTCTTGTAAACTTTCACTTAAAGCTCAAAAAAAATTTTTTTAAAAGGAATAAAAAAGCTATAGATAGCTCATTCAGTGAGAAATGCTTCCAGCAGGTGTAGACGACTCATTCAGTGAGAAGTGTGTCCAACAGGTGCTGTTGTTGTTATGTGCCATTGAGTCAATTCTGTCTTACAGCAACCCCTGTGTTCAACAGAACAAAACACTGCCCAGTCCTGCACCATCCTCACAATCATTGCTATATCTGAGTCCATCGTTGCAGCCACTGTGTCAATCCATCTTGTAGACGGTCTTGCTCTTTTTCGCTATCTCCAGAAACTGGTCCCTCCTGATAACATGTCCAAAGTTCATGAGATGAAGTCACACGATGGTTAAGGTTGTAAGTCAACCTGGCGAGCCATGATTCTCAGTGGCTTGGCAGTTATGTAATGATGTACTTTGGCAGTTATATCATATAGTTATCCTCCATTTTGTGATATAATGAAACCACCTCCGTGATGTAATCAGGCAATCAGTTGTAAGGGGAGTCTCCTCCGGGTGTGGTCTGCAGCCAATTTTATATATGCATGTTCTGGCAAAGCGCTCTGGCTTTTGATCGCTCTGGATCCTGTATTTGGCTCATTATCATCTGAACTCAAGTTCTTGAGACCTGAGTCAACAGCCTACTGTATTGCCTGCCGATCTTGGGATTCGTCAGCCTCTGCAGGCTGTGAGCCAGGACCCTGGTGTCTTGCCTGTCAATCTTGTATTCGTCAGGCCCTGTAGCTACGTGAGTCAAGCAAAGCCTCCAGCCTGATAACTGACCAGGGACTTGGGACTTGAAAGCCTCTATGGCCACATGAGCCATTTCCTTAAGATAAATATCTCTCTCTCATACATGTTGTTGTTGTTAGGTGCCATCGAGTTGATTCTGACTCATAGTGACCCTATGTACAACAGAACAAAAAACTGCCCAGTCCTGCACCATCCTCACAATTGTTATTTTTTAGCCCATTGTTGTACCCACTGTGTCAATCCATCTGCTTAACGGTCTTCCTCTTTTCTGCTGACCCTCTACTTTACCAAGCATGATGTCCTTCTCCAGGGACTGGTACTTCCTAATAACATGTCCGAAGTATGTGAGATGAAATCTTGGCCTCCTCGCTTTCAAGGAGCACTCTGGCTGTATTTTTTCCAAGGCAGTCTTGGTTCTTCTGGCAGTCCATGTATATTCAGTATTCTTTGGCAACACCATAATTCAAAGGCATCAATTCTTCTTCAGTCTTCCCTAGTCATAGTCCAGCTTTCACAAGCACTTGAAGACCTCAGTCCTCAAAGCGACATCTTTGTTTTTAACACTTAAAAAGGTCATTTGCAGCAGATTTGCCCAATGCAGTACATCATTTTCTCTCCTGACTACAGCTTTCATGGGCATTGACTGGAATCTTTCACAATTGCAACTTGAGGCTTGAATTTTTCTCTTCAATTCTTTCAGCTTGAGGAATGCCGAGTCTGTTCCTCCCTTTTGGCTTTCTAACTCCAGGTCTTTGCACGTTTCATTATATTTTACTTTGTCTTCTTGTGCTGGTTGTTGAAATCTTCTGTTCAGCTCTTTAACTTCATGATTTCTTCCATTCGCTTTAGCTGCTCTACGTACAAGAGCAAGTTGTAATCTCTTCTGACATCAATTTTGGTCTTTTCTTTCTTTCCTGTCTTTTTAAGATCATTTGCTTTCTTCATGTACCATATCCTTGATCTCTTCCCACAACTCATCTGGTCTTCAGCCATTAGTGTTCAATGGGTCAAATCTGTTCTTCAGATAGTCTCCAAACTCAGGTAGGATGTACTCAAGTTCATATTTAGTACTTCTGGACTTGTTCTAATTTTCTTCAGCTTCCATTTGGACTTGTATACGAGCAATTCATGTTCCATTCTGCCATCAGCCCCTGGCCTTGTTCCGACAGATAATATTAAGATTTTCCATTGTCTCTTTCCACAGATGTGGTCAATTTAATTCCTGTACTTCTCATCCAGTGAGGTCCATGTGTATAGTAGCTGCTTACGTTGGTGAAAAAAGGCATTTGCAATGAAGAAGTCATTGGTCTTGCAAGATTCTGTCATGAGATCTCTGACATAGTTTCCATCACCAAGGCCTTATTTTCCGACTACCCATCCTTCTTTGTTTCCAACTTTCACTTTCCAATCACCAGTAATTATCAATGCATCTTGATTGCATGTTTGATCAATTTCAGACTGCAGACGGTGGTAAAAATTTTCAGTCTCCTCATCTTTGGTGTTAGTGGTTGGTGAATAAATTTGAATAATAATCATATAAACAGGTCTTCCTTTGTTGTAGTTGTTAGGTGCAGTCCAGTCACTTCAGACTCATAGCGAACCTAAGAACAACAGAACAAAACACTGCCCGGTCCTGCACCATCCTCACAACTGTTGTTGCAGCCACTGTGTCAATCCATCTCATTGAGGGTCTTCCTCTTTTTCCCTAACCCTCTACTTTGCCAAGTATGATGTCCTCCTCCAGGGACTGATCCCTCCTGACAACATGTCTGAAGTATGTGAGATATAGTCTCGCCAGCCTTGCTTCTAAGGAGCATTCTGGCTGTAGGTCTTCCAAAACAGGTTTGTTTGTTCTTTTGGCAGTCCATGGTATATTCAATATTCTTTGCCAATACCATAATTCAAAAGCATCAATTCTTCTTCAGTCTTCTTTATTCATTGTCCAGCTATCGCATGCATATAAGGTGATTGAAAACACCATCTCTTGGGTCAGGCGCAGCTTAGTCTTCAAGGTGACATCTTTGCTTTTTAACACTTTAAAGAGGTCTTTTGCAACAGATTTGATTGTGGATTCAAGTAAAATGAAATCCTTGTTGACTTCAATCTTTTCTCCATTTATCGTGATGTTGCTTACTCATCCAGTTGTAAGGATTTTTGTTTTCTTTGTGTTGAGGTGTAATCCATACTGAAGGCTGTGGTCTTTGATCTTCGTCAGTAAGTGCTTCAAGTCCTCTTCAATTTCATCAAGCAAGGTAGTGTCATCTGCCTGTGGCAGGTTGTTAATAAGTCTTCCTCCAATTCTGATGCCCCGTTCTTCTTCATATAGTCCAACTTCTCGGATTATTTACTCACCATAAGATTGATTTAAGTATGGTGAAAGGATACAACCATTATGCGCACCTTTCCTGACTTTAAATCACACGGTATCCTCTTGTTTTGTTCGAAAGACTACCTATTGATCTGTGTACAGGTTCCTCATGAGCACAATTAAGCGTTCTGGAATTCCCGTTCTTCCTAATGTTATCCATAATTTGTTGTGATCCACACAGTCAAATGCCTTTGCATAGTCAATAAAACACAGGTAAACATCTTTCTGGTAGTCTCTGCTTTCAGCCAAGATCCATCAAACATCAGCAATGCATGGATATACTTTGCTTGTAGGTGTATGGATATTGTTCTATCACTGACAGCATTGTACTTCAGGATAGATATCAAAATGTCCTTTTAAACAATGAACGTGATGCCATTTCTCTCCAATTTGTCATTCCCAGCATAGAAGACCATATGATTGTCTGATTCAAAACATCCAACACTAGTCCCTTTCAGCTCACTGATGCCTAGAATATCAATCTTTATGTGTTCCATTTCATTTTTGACAACTTCTAATTTTCTTAGAAGTATGAATCTAGGAAAACTAGAAGTCTTTTATGAAGTATGAATCATATATATGCATACGCTTCACTGTTTTTCTTCTTTGGAGAACCTAGCCTAAGACAGGAGCATTCTGGCTCTACTTCTTCCAATGCAGGTTTGTTCATTCTTCTACCAGTCCATGGTATATTCAATATTCTTTGTCAACACCATATTTCAAAGGCACCAATTCTTCTTAGGTCTTCCTTTTTCATTTTCCAGTTTTCGTATGCATATGAGGTGATTAAAAATACCACGGCTATGGTCAGGCTCACCTTAGACCTCAGGGTGACATTTTTGCTTTTTAACACTCTAAAGAGGCCTCTTGCAGTAGATTTGCCCAAATCAATTCAGCATTTGATTCCTTGACTGCTGCTTCCATGGCGTTTATTGTGGATCCAAGTAAAATGAAATCCTTGATAACTTCAATATTTTCTTAATTTATTATGATGTTGCTTATTGGTCCAGTTGAGGTGTAGATAGTTGATATATAGAAGTTTTTAATTATAACATAATCCAATATATCCAACTTTATTTTTGGCTTCCATAGGAAATTTCATAAGGAATTCTTCCGTAGCTCATTGCTGTGAAAATATTCTTTTGCATAGTTTTTGGGCTGTTGAGAATATATTCTCTTCTAAAACTTGTGTAGTTTTGCTTTTTGTGTTTTAATCCATTTGCAAAATTTTTTTTCTATATGGTGTGAGGTAGAAGTTTACTTTTATTTTTTATATAACTAAATCATCATAACACAATTTGTTGAAAAGCTCATCCTTTCTCCAATGCAATGCCATCCCTGTTAAAAACCAACATTTTATATACATAAGGGTCTGTTTCTCAGCTATGCCAATACTACATTACATTAATGACCAAAGCTTTAGAATAAGGCAGATATCCCTACCTGCTTTTCTTCTTCAGGACAATTTTTGCTATTCTTAACCTTATCACCCACACAATTTTTTAAATCAGATTGCTATGTTACACACACACACACACACACACACACAGAGGCTTTTAACTGGAATTTCACAGACAAATAGATCAATTTGGGGCAAATATACATCTTTGTGATATTCAGCAAGATACATAACTTTATATATTCAGGTCATTTTTAGTTTATTTCAACAAAGTTTTATAATTTTCTCCATAAGGGTCCTGCACATTTATATAAGATTTATCCTAGATGTTTTGTATGTTTGATACTATAATAAAACTACATTTTCTGTTGCTCATGTTTAGAAATGCATTTCTCTTTGTATACTGATTTCTGTATACAGCAACATTGCTAAATTTTTTATTGATTCTAATACTTTATTGTTGGATTCTTTTCTGTTTTCTACATTATACCAAAAAATAATATGTTTTATTTATTCTTTCCTGATTATTATATCTTTTTCTTATCTTCCTGTGCTACCTAGTACAGTAATGGACAGAAATGGTGAGGGTGGGTACCCTGATGACTCGTTTCTCATCTTAAAATAAGCTTTTGACCTTTCACCATTAAGGGCAATGTTTGCTATGTTCTTTTTTTTAAAACAGATACAATTTATCAAGTTAAGAAATTCCCCTCTATTCCTAATGTCTAACAGTTTTTATCATGAATAGATGACGGATTTTATCAAATGCTTTTTCTGCATTGAGATGGTCATCAAAGTTTTTTCTTTGTATATGTTATGGTGGTGGTTTTCATTAACTGATTTCCTAAACTTAAACCAATCTTTCATTCCTGGGATAAACCAAACTTGGTCATGATCAATTATGTTCTTTATATGCTATTAGATTTGGTTTACAAATTATTTGTCTAGAATTACTGCAGCTGTGTCTCTGACTGGCATTGCCTTTAATTTCCCTCTCTTGCATGGTTCTTATCAAGTTTTTGTATCAAGGTTATGCTGGCCTTGTAAATGAGTTGGGAGATATTTCTATAAGAAATTTATGTTTTGAAAGTACATTGGAACTCACTGAGTGGACATGATGCTTTCTTGTGATTTTAATTTTAATGGTTATAAGACTAGTCGGGTTTTCTATTTCTTCTTGAGTCAGTGTGAGTCCAGTTATATTTCTCTAGAAATGCATTAGCCTAAAATTGTTCATATTATCTTTTTAATCTATGCTATAGGTATTTTTTTATAGGTATATCTTTAATCTGTGACTATGTCTTCTTTTTAAATTCTATTATTATGTATTCTCTCTCTCGTTCTTTCTCAGTCTTGCCAGAAATTTGTCATTTTTATTAGTTTTGTCAAAGAAACAATTTCTTGGCTCATTGATCCTCTCTATTAAGTGTTTTCTATGTCATTAATATCTGCTCTTTATTTTCCTCTCCTCTCCTTTGTTATAGGTTCATTTTGCTTCTTCAGATGGATGAATAGCTCATTAATTTTCAGCATCTCTTTTTTCTAATGTAAACAAAAATTTCTCAATGCATCTGTCAGTTTCTCATACTGTTGTGGCTTGCGTGTTGCTGTGATGCTGGAAGCTATGCCATCGGTATTCAAATGCAAGCGGGGCAACCCATGGCAGACAGTTTTCAGATGAGCTTCCAGACTAAGACAGACTAGGAAGAAGGAACCAGTGGTCTACTTCTGAAAATAATTAGGCAGTGAAAACCTTATGAACAGCAGTGGAACATTGCCTGATATAGTGCTGGAAGATGAGCCCCTCAGGTGGGAAGGAACTCAAAATACAACTGGGGAAGAGCCGCCTCTTCAAAGTAGAGTTGACCTTAATGATGTGGATGGAGTCAAGCTTTTGGGACCTTCATTTGCTGATGTCCCTGGCACGATTCAAAATGAGAAGAAACAGCTGAAAACATCCATTAATAATCAGAACCTGGGCTGTGTGAAGCATAAATCTAGGAAAATTGGAAATCATCAAAAATGAAATGGAATGCATAAACATCAACATCCTAGGCATTAGTGAGCTGAAATGGACTAATATTGGCCGTTTTGAATCAGGCAATCTTATGGTCTACTATGGGGGGAATGACAACTTGAAGAGGAATGGTGTTGCATTCATTGTCAAAAAGAACATTTCAAGATCTATCCTGCAGAACAACTCTGTCAGGGATAGTATAATATCCACACACCTACAAGGAAGACCAGTTAATACAACTATTATTCAAATTTGCCCACCAACCACTGGGCCAAAGATGAAGAAACTGAAGATTTTTTACCGAATTCTGCAGACTGAAATTGATCAAACGTGTAATCAGGTTGCATTGATAATAGCTGGTGATTGGAATGTAAAAGCTGGAAACAAAGAAGAAGTATCAGTAGTTGGGAAATATGGCCTGGGTCATAGAAACAATGCCAGAGATCATGTGATAGAATTTTGCAAGACCAATGACTTCTTCATTGCAAATATCTTTTTGCACCAACATAAATGGCAATTATACACGTGGACCTTGCCAGATGGAATACAGTGGAATCAAATCAACTATATCTGTGGAAAGAGATGATGGAAAAGCTCAATATCATCTGTCAGGACAAGGCCAGGGGCTGACTGCAGAACAGGCCATCAAATGATCATATGCGAGTTCAAGCTGAAACTGAAGACAATTAGAACAAGTCCACAAGAGCCAAAGCACAACCTTGAGTATATCCCATCTGAATTTAGAGATCATCTCAAGAATAGATTTGATGCACTGAACATTAATGACCGAAGACCAGACAAGCTGTGGAATGACAATGAGGACATCATACATGAAGAAAGCAAGAGGTCATTAAAAAGACAGGAAAAAGAGAGGCGGGGCCAAGATGGCGGACTAGGTAGACGCTACCTCGGATCCCTCTTGCAACAAAGACTCGGAAAAACAAGTGAATTGATCACATACATAACAATCTACAAACCCTGAACAACAAACACAGATTTAGAGACGGAGAACGAACAAATACGGGGAAGCGGCGATTGTTTTCAAAGCCTGGAGCCAGCGTACCAGTCAGCGGATTTTCTGGAAAAACTAGTTTCCCAGTGATGGCTAGGAGACAGCAGTCCATATCAAACCACATAAAGAAGCAGACCATTACAGCTTCTCCAACCCCCCAAACAAAAGAATCAAAATCTTTCCCAAATGAAGATACAATCCTGGAATTATCAGATACAGAATATAAAAAACTAATTTACAGAATGTTTCAAGACATCACAAATGAAATAAGGCAAACTGCACAAAAAGCCAAGGAACACACTGATAAAACTGTTGAAGAACTCAAAAAGAGTATTCAAGAACATAGTGGAAAAATTAATAAGTTGCAAGAATCCATAGAGAGACAGCATGTAGAAATTCAAAAGATTAACAATAAAATTACAGAATTAGACAATGCAATAGGAAGTCAGAGGAGCAGACTCGAGCAATTAGAATGCAGACTGGGACATCTGGAGGACCAGGGAATCAACACCAACATAGCTGGAAAAAAATCAGATAAAAGAATTAAAAAATACTTGGAAAATGAACAATACCCTCCTGAAAAAAGACTGGGTTATAGAAGACATCAAGGAGGGAATAAGGAAATTCAAAGAATGCAAGGAGAATGAAAATACTTCCTATCAAAACCGCTGGGACACAGCAAAAGCAGTGCTCAGAGGCCAATTTATATCGATAAATGCACACATACAAAAAGAAGAAAGAGCCAAAAGCAGAGAACTGTCCCTACAACTTGAACAAATAGAAACTGAGCAACAAAAGAATCCATCAGGCACCAGAAGAAAACAAATAATAAAAATTAGAGCTGAACTAAATGAATTAGAGAACAGAAAAACAATTGAAAGAATTAACAAAGCCAAAAGCTGGTTCTTTGAAAAAATTAACAAAATTGATAAACCATTGGCTAGACTGACTAAAGAAATACAGGAAAGGAAACAAATAACCCGAATAAGAAACGAGAAGGACCACATCACAACAGAACCAAAAATTAAAAGAATCATTTCAGATTACTACGAAAAATTGTACTCTACCAAATTTGAAAACCTAGAAGAAATGGATGAATTCCTGGAAAAACACTACCTACCTAAACTAACACATTCAAAAGTAGAACAACTAAATAGACCCATAACAAAAAAAGAGATTGAAACAGTAATCAAAAAACTCCCAACAAAAAAAAAGCCCTGGCCCGGACGGCTTCACTGCAGAGTTCTACCAAACTTTCAGAGAAGAGTTAACACCACTACTACTAAAGGTATTTCAAAGCATAGAAAATGACGGAATACTACCCAACTCATTCTATGAAGCCACCATCTCCCTGATACCAAAACCAGGTAAAGAAATTACAAAAAAAGAAAATTATAGACCTATATCCCTCATGAACATAGATGCAAAAATCCTCAACAAAATTCTAGCCAATAGAATCCAACAACACATCAAAAAAATAATTCACCCTGATCAAGTGGGATTTATACCAGGTATGCAAGGCTGGTTTAATATCAGAAAAACCATTAATGTAATCCATCACATAAATAAAACAAAAGACAAAAACCACATGATCTTATCAATTGATGCAGAAAAGACATTTGACAAAGTCCAACACACATTTATGATAAAAACTCTTACGAAAATAGGAATTGAAGGAAAATTCCTCAACATAATAAAGGGCATCTACGCAAAAAAAATTTTTTTTTTTTTTATGCAAAGCCAACAGCCAATATCACTCTAAATGGAGAGAACCTGAAAGCATTTCCCTTGAGAACGGGAACCAGACAAGGATGCCTTTTATCACCGCTCTTATCCAACATCGTACTTGAAGTCCTAGCCAGGGCAATTAGGCTAGACAAAGAAATAAAGGGTATCCAGATTGGCAAGGAGGAAGTAAAGTTATCACTATTTGCAGATGACATGATTTTATACACAGAAAACCCTAAGGAATCCTCCAGAAAACTACTGAAACTAATAGAAGAGTTTGGCAGAGTCTCAGGTTATAAAATAAACATACAAAAATCACTTGGATTCCTCTACACCAACAAAAAGAACACCGAAGAGGAAATAACCAAATCAATACCATTCACGGTAGCCCCCAAGAAGATAAGATACTTAGGAATAAATCTTACCAAGGATGTAAAAGACCTATACAAAGAAAACTACAAAGCTCTACTATAAGAAATTCAAAAGGACATACTTAAGTGGAAAAACATACCCTGCTCATGGATAGGAAGACTTAACATAGTAAAAATGTCTATTCTACCAAAAGCCATCTATACATTTAACGCACTTTCGATCCAAATTCCAATGTCATATTTTAAGGGGATAGAGAAACAAATCACCAATTTCATATGGAAGGGAAAGAAGCCCCGGATAAGCAAAGCACTACTGAAAAAGAAGAAGAAAGTGGGAGGCCTCACTCTACCTGATTTCAGAAGCTATTATATTGCCACAGTAGTCAAAACAGCCTGGTACTGGTACAACAACAGGCACATAGACCAATGGAACAGAATTGAGAACCCAGATATAAATCCATCCACGTATGAGCAGCTGATATTTGACAAAGGACCAGTGTCAGTTAATTGGGGAAAAGATAGTCTTTTTAACAAATGGTGCTGGCATAACTGGATATCCATTTGCAAAAAAATGAAACAGGACCCATACCTCACACCATGCACAAAAACTAACTCCAAGTGGATCAAAGACCTAAAAATAAAGACTAAAACGATAAAGATCATGGAAGAAAAAATAGGGACAACCCTAGGAGCCCTAATACAAGGCATAAACAGAATACAAAACATTACCAAAAATGACGAAGAGAAACCAGGTAACTGGGAGCTCCTAAAAATCAAACACCTATGCTCATCCAAAGACTTTACTAAAAGAGTAAAAAGACCACCTACAGACTGGGAAAGAATTTTCAGCTATGACATCTCCGACCAGCGCCTGATCTCTAAAATCTATAGGATTCTGTCAAAACTGAACCACAAAAAGACAAACAACCCAATCAAGAAGTGGGCAAAGGATATGAACACGCACTTCACTAAAGAAGATATTCAGGCAGCCAACAGATACATGAGAAAATGCTCTCGATCATTAGCCATTAGAGAAATGCAAATTAAAACTACGATGAGATTCCATCTCACTCCAACAAGGCTGGCATTAATCCAAAAAACACAAAATAATAAATGTTGGAGAGGCTGCGGAGAGATTGGAACTCTTATACACTGCTGGTGGGAATGTAAAATGGTACAACCACTTTGGAAATCTATCTGGCGTTATCTTAAACAGTTAGAAATAGAACTACCATACAACCCAGAAATCCCACTCCTCGGAATATACCCTAGAGATACAAGAGCCTTCACACAAACAGGTATATGCACACCCATGTTTATTGCAGCTGTTTACAATAGCAAAAAGCTGGAAGCAACCAAGATGTCCGTCAACGGATGAATGGGTAAATAAATTGCGGTATATTCACACAATGGAATACTACGCATCGATAAAGAACAGTGACGAATCTCTGAAACATTTCATAACATGGAGGAACCTGGAAGGCATTATGCTGAGCGAAATTAGTCAGGGGCAAAAGGACAAATATTGTATAAGACCACTATTATAAGATCTTGAGAAATAGTAAAAACTGAGAAGAACACATACTTTTGTGGTTACGAAGGGGGGAGGGAGGGAGGGAGGGAGGGAGAGGGTTTTTTATTGATTAATCAGTAGATAAGAACTGCTTTAGGTGAAGGGAAAGACAACACTCAATACATGGAAGGTCAGCTCAATTGGACTGGACCAAAAGCAAAGAAGTTTCCGGGATAAAACGAATGCTTCAAAGGTCAGCGGAGCAAGGGCGGGGGTCTGGAGACCATGGTTTGAGGGGACTTCTAAGTCAATTGGCAAAATAATTCTATTATGAAAACATTCTGCATCCCACTTTGAAATGTGGCATCTGGGGTCTTAAATGCTAACAAGCGGCCATCTAAGATGCATCAATTGGTCTCAACCCACCTGGAGCAAAGGAAAATGAAGAACACCAAGGTCACAGGACAACTAAGAGCCCAAGAGACAGAAAGGGCCACATGAACCAGAGACCTACATCATCCTGAGACCAGAAGAACTAGTTGGTGCCCGGCCACAATCGATGACTGCCCTGACAGGGAGCACAACAGAGAACCCCTGAGGGAGCAGGAGATCAGTGGGATGCAGACCCCAAATTCTCATAAAAAGACCATACTTAATGGTCTGACTGAGACTAGAGGAATCCCGGCGGCCATGGTCCCCAGACCTTCTGTTGGCACAGGACAGGAACCATCCCCGAAGACAACTCATCAGACATGAAAGGGACTGGTCAGTGGGTAGGAGAGAGATGCTGATGAAGAGTGAGCTAATTATATCAGGTGGACACTTGAGATTGTGTTGGCATCTCTTGTCTGGAGGGGGGATGGGAGGATAGAGAGAGAGGGAAGCTGGTAAAATTGTCACGAAAGGAGAGACTGAAAGGGCTGACTCAATAGGGGGAGAGCAAGTGGGAGTACAGAGTAAGATGTATGTAAACTTATATGTGACAGACTGATTGGATTTGTAAACGTTCACTTGAAGCTTAATAAAAGTCAATTAAAAAAAAAAAAGACAGGAAAAAAAGAAAAGGCCAAAGTGGATGTCAGAAGAAACTCTGAAACTTGCTCTTGAACATAAAGAAGCTAAAGCGAAAGGAAGGAATGATGAAGTAAAAGAGTTGAACAGAAGATTTCAAAAGGCGGCTCCAGAAGACAAAGTAACCCATTAGAATGATGTGTGCAAAGACCTGGAGATAGAAAACCAAAAGAGAAGAACAGACTTAGCATCTCTCAAGCTGAAAGAATTGGAGAAAAAATTCAAGCTTCAAGTTGCGATATTGAAGGATTCTACAGGGAAAATACTAAATGACGCAGGAAGCATCAAAAAAAGATGGAAGAAATACACAGGGTCACTATACCAAAAAGAATAGGTCGAAGTTCAACCATCTCAGGAGGTAGCATATGATTAGGAGCCGATGGTACCGAAGTAAGAAGTCCAAGCTGCACTGAAAATTGAAGGCACTGGCGAAAAACAAGGTTCCAGGAATTGATGGGATACCAACGAGATATTTCAACAAACAGATGCAGCACTGGAAGTCCTCACTGGTCTATGCCAAGAAATTTGGAAGACAGCTACCTGGCCAACCGGCTGGAAGAAGTCCATATTTATGCCTAGTCCCAAGAAAGGTCATCCAACCAAATGCAGAAATTATCGAACAATACCATTAATACCACAGGCAAGAAAAATTTTCCTGAAAATCATTCAAAATGGCTGCAGCAATATATTGACAGGGAGCTGCCAGAAACTCAAGCCGGATTCAGAAGAGGTCTTGGAACCAGGGATATCATTGCTGACGTCAAATGGATCCTGGCTGAAATCAAAGAATATCAGAAAGATGTTTACTTGTGTTTTATTGACTATGCAAAGGTGTTCAACTGTGTGGATCATAACAAATTATGGATAAAATGGGGAAGAATGAGAATTCCAGAACACTTAATTGTTCATGAGGAACCTGTACACAGATCAAGAAGCAGCCGTTGCAACAGAACAGGGGAATACTGGGAGGTTTTTTAAAGTCAGGAAAAGTGTGTGTCAGGGTTGTATCCTTTCACCATACCTAGTCAATCTGTATGCTGAACAAATAATCTGAGAAACTGGGCATCAGGATTGGAGGAAGACTCATTAACAGCCTGCATTATGCAGATAACTCAACCTTGCTCGCTGAAAGTGAAGAGGAGTTGAAGCACTTACTGATGAAGATCAAAGACAACAGCCTTCAATGTGGACTACACCTCAACATAAAAAAAACAAAAATCCTCACAACCGGACCAATGAGCAACATAATGATAAGCAGAGAAAATATTGAAGTTGTCAAGGATTTCATTTTACTTGGACCCACAATCAACACCCATGGAAGCAGCAGTCATGAAATCAAAAGATGCACTGCATTGGGCAAATCTGCTGCAAAACACCTCTTTAAAGTGTTAAAAAGCAAAGATGTCACCTCGAAGACTAAGGTGAGTCTGCCCCAAGCCATGGTACTTTCAATCACCTTATATGCATGTGAAAGCTGGACAATGAATAAGGAAGACATAAGAATTGATGCCTTTGAATTGTGGTGTTGGCAAAGAATATTTAATATACCATGGACTGCCAAAAGAACGAACAAATTTGCCTTGGAAGAAGTACAACCAGAATGCTCTTTAGAAACAAGGATGGGGAGATTCCATCTCACATACTTTGGACATGTTATCAGGATGGATCAGTCCCTGGTGAGGACATCCTGCTTGGTAAAGTATAGGGTCAGTGAAAAAGAGGAAGGCCCTCAACAAGATGGATTGACACATTGGCTACAACAATGGGCTCAAATGTAACAATGATTACCAGGATGGTGCAGGACTGGGCAGTGTTTTGTTCTTTTGTGTGTAGGGTCACTGTGAGGTGGAACTGACTCGACGGCACCTAACAACAACATTGTATTTTCTATGTCATTAATACGTCCTCTTTGTTTCCTCTCCTCTCCTTTCTTTTAGGTTTATTTTGCTTCTTCAGATGAATGGATAACTCATTAATTTTCAGCATCTTTTTTTTTCTAATGTAAACATTTAGAGATATAAATTTCCCTCGAATGCTGTCTTATCTTCATTACATTAGTTTTATCTTTCATTTTCATTATTGTTCAGTTCTAAATATTTTCTTATTTTCTTTGTGTTTTTTTTTTGAGGGTTTATTAATTTTTTAATAACTTTTATTGTGCTTTAAGTGAAAGTTTACAAATCAAGTCAGTCTCTCACACAAAAAACCATATACACCTTGCTACACACTCGCAATTACTCTCCCCCTAATGAGACAGCCTGATCTCTCCCTCCACTCTCTCTTTTCATGTCCTTTTCACCAGCTTCTAACCCCCTCCACCCTCTCACCTCCCCTCCAGGCAGGAGATGCCAACATAGTCTCAAGTGTCCACCTGATCCAAGAAGCTCACTCCTCACCAACATCCCTCTCCAACCCATTGTCCAGTCCAATCCATGTCTGAAGAGTTGGCTTCAGGAATGGTTCCTGTCCTGCAGCAATAGGTCTGGGGGCCATGACCACCAGGGTCCTTCCAGTCTCAGTCAGACCATTAAGCCTGGTCTTATGAGAATTTGGGGTCTGCATCCCACTGTTCTCCTGCTCCCTCAGGGGTTCTCTGCTGTGTTCCCTCTCAGGGCAGTCATCGGTTGTAGCCGGGCACCATCTAGTTCTTCTGGTCTCAGGATGATGTAGTCTCTGGTTCGCATGGCCTTTTCTGTCTCTTGGGCTCGTAATCACCTTGTGTCCTTGGTGTTCTTCATTCTCCTTTGATCCAGGTGGGTTGAGACCAATTAATGCATCTTAGATGGCTGCTTGCTAGCGTTTAAGACCCCAGATGCCACTCTTCAAAGTGGGATGCAGAATGTTTTGTTAATAGATTTTATTATGCCAATTGACTTAGATGTCCCCTGAAACCATGGTCCCCAGACCCCAGCCCCTGCTACGCTGGCCTTCGAAGCATTCAGTTTATTCAGGAAACTTCTTTGCTTTTGGTTTAGTCCAATTGTGCTGACCTCCCCTGTATTGTGTGCTGTCTTTCCCTTCACCTAAAGTAGTTCTTATCTACTATCTAGTTAGTGAATACCCCTCTCCCACCCTCCCTCCCTCCTCCCCTTGTAACCACAAAAGAATATTTTCTTCTCAGTTTAAACTATTTCTCAAATTCTTATAATAGTGGTCTTATATTTGTCCTTTTGCAACTGACTAATTTCACTCAGCGTAATGCCTTCCAGGTTCCTCCACGTTATGACATGTTTCACAGATTCCTCACTGTTCTTTATCGATGTGTAGTATTCCATTGTGTGAATATACCATAATTTATTTATCCATTCATCCGTTGATGGGCACCTTGGTTGCTTCCATCTATTTGCTATTGTAAACAGTGCTGCAGTGAACATGGGTGGGCATATATCTGTTCGTGTAAAGGCTCTTATTTCTCTAGGATATATTCCAAAGAGTGGGATTACTGGATCGTATGGTAGTTCTATTTCTAACTTTTTAAGGAAGCTCCAAATCGATTTCCAAAGTGGTTGTACCATTTTACATTCCCATCAGCAGTGTAGAAGCGTTCCAATCTCTCCACAGCCTCTCCAACATTTATTATTTTGTGTTTTTTGGATTAATCCAAGCCTTGTTGGAGTGAGATGAAATCTCATTGTAGTTTTGATCTGCGTTTCTCTAATGGCTAATGATCGTGAACATTTCCTCATATATCTGTTAGCTACCTGAATGTCTTCTTTAGAGAAGTGTCTATTCATATCTTTTGCCCATTTTTTAATTGGGTTATTTGTCTTTTGGGAGTTGAGTTTTTGCAGTATCATGTAGATTTTAGAGATCAGGCGCTGATCAGAAACGTCATAGCTAAAAACTTTTTCCCAGTCTGTAGGTAGTCTTTTTACTCTTTTGGTGAAGTGTTTTTTTTTTTTTTTTTTTGGACAAGTATAAGTGTTTGATTTTTAGGAGCTCCCAGTTATCTAGTTTTTCTTCTTTGTTCTTTATAATGTTTTCTATACTGTTTATGCCATGAATTAGGGCTTCTAATGTTGTCCCTATTTTTTCTTCAATGATCTTTATCATTTTAGATTTTATATTTAGGTCTTTGATCCATTTTGAGTTAGTTTTTGTGCATGGAGTGAGGTATGGGTCTTGTTTCATTTTTTTGCAAATGGATATCCAGTTATGCCAGCACCATTTGTTAAAAAGACTGTCTTTTCCCCCATTTAACTGTTTTGGGGCCTTCAAATATCAACTGCTTATATGTGGATGGATTTATGTCTGGATTCTCAATTCTGTTCCATTGGTCCATGTATCTGTTGTTGTACCAGTACTAGGCTGTTTTGACTACTGTGGTAGTATAATAGGTTCTAAAATCAGGTAAAGTAAGGCCTCCCACTTTGTTCTTCTTCTTCAGTAATGCCTTATCTATTCGGGGCCTCTTTCCCTTCCATACGAAATAGGTGATTTGTTTCTCCATCTCATTAAAGAATGCCCTTGGGATTTGGATCGGAATTGCATTAAATGCATAGATCGCTTTTGGTAGAATAGACATTTTTATAATGTTAAGTCTTCCTATTCATTAGCAAGGTATGTTCTTCCACTTATGTAAGTTTCTTTTGGCTTCTTGCAGAAGTGTACTGTTGTTTTCTTTGTATAAGTCTTTTACACCCCTGGTACGATTTATTCCTAAGTATTTTATCTTCTTGGGGGCTACTGTAAATGGCATTGATTCGGTGATTTCCTCTTCGATGTTCTTTTTGTTGGTGTAGAGGAATCCAACTGATTTTTGTACGTTTATCTTGTATCCCGATACTCTGCTGAACTCTTCTATTAGCTTCATTAGTTTTCTGGAGGATTCCTTACGGTTTTCTGTGTATAAGATCATGTCATCTGCAAATAGAAATACTTTTACGTCTTCCTTGCCCATCTGAATGCCCTTTATTTCTTTATCTAGCCCAATTGCTCTGGCTAGGACTTCCGGCACAATGTTGAATAAGAGTGGTGATAAAGGGCATCCTTGTCTGGTTCCCACACTCAGTGGGAATGTTTTCAGGCTCTCTCCATTTAGGGTGATGTTGGCTGTTGGCTTTGTATAAATGCCCTTTATTATGTTGAGAAATTTTCCTTCTATTCCTATTTTGCTGAGAGTTTTTATCATGAATGGGTGTTGAGCTTTGTCAAATGCCTTTTCTGCATTAATTGATAAAATCATGTGATTCTTGTCTTTTGTTTTATTTATGTGGTGGATTACATTAATTGTTTTTCTAACGTTGAGCCATCCCTGCATACCTGGTATGAATCCCACTTGGTCATGGTGGATTATTTTTTTGATATGTTGTTGAATTCTATTGGCTAGAATTTTGTTGAGGATTTTTGCATTTACATTCATGAGGGATATAGGTCTATAATTTTCTTTTCTTCTGGTGTCTTTACCTGGTTTTGGTATCAGGGATATGGTAGCTTCATAGAATGAGTTTTGTAGTATTCCCTCCTTTTCTATGCTCTGAAATACCTTTAGTAGTAGTGGTGTTAACTCTTCTCTGAAAGTTTCGTAGAACTCTGCAGTGAAGCCGTCTGGACCAGGGCTTTTTTTTGGTGGGAGTTTTTTGATTACCTTTTCAATCTCTTCTTTTGTTATGGTTCTATTTAGTTGTTCTACCTCTGTTTGTGTTAGTTTAGGTAGGTAGTGTGTTTCTAGGAATTCATCCATTTCTTCTAGGTTTTCAAATTTGTTTGAGTATAGTTTTTCATAGTAATCTGATATGATTCTTTTAATTTCAGTTGGATCTGTTGTAATATCGCCCATCTCATTTCTTCTTCGGGTTATTTGCTTCCTCTCCTGTTTTTCTTTTGTCAGTTTGGCCAATGGTTTATCAATTTTGTTGAGCTTTTAAAAAAAAAAGCTTTTGGTCTTGTTAATTCTTTCAATTGTTTTTCTGTTTTCTATTTCATTTAGTTCAGCTCTAATTTTTATTATTTGTTTTCTTCTGGTGCCTGTGGGTTTCTTTTGTTGCTCTCTTTCTATTTGTTCAAGTTGTAGGGATAATTCTTTGATTTGGGCCCTCTCTTCTCTTTGGATGTGTGCATTTATAGATATAAACTGGCCTCTGAGCACTGCTTTTGCTGTGTCCCAAAGGTTCTGATAGGCAGTGTTTTCATTCTCATTGGATTCTATGAATTTCTTTATTCCATCCTTAATGTTTTCTATAATCCAGTCTTTTTGAGCAGGGTATTGTTCAGTCTCCAAGTGTTTGTTTTCTTTTCCCTGCTTTTCCTGTTATTGATTTCCACTTTGATGGCCTTATGGTCTGAGAAGATGCTTCGTAATATTTCAATGTTTTGGATTCCTTGCAGGCTTTTTTTTATGACCTAATATGTGGTCTATTCTAGAGAATGTTCCATGTGCACTAGAAAAGAAAGTACAGTTGGTTGCTGTTGGGTGGAGTGTTCTGTATGTGTCTACGAGGTCAAGTTGGTTGATTGTGGCATTTATATCTTCCGTGTCTTCATTGAGCTTCTTTCTGGATGTCCTGTCCTTCACCGAAAGTGGTGTGTTGAAGTCTCCTACTATTATTGTGGAGCTGTCTATCTTACTTTCCAATGCTGATAGAGTTTGTTTTATGTATCTTGCCGCCCTGTCATTGGGTGCATAAATATTTAATATGGGTATACCTTCTTGGTGTATTGTCCCTTTAATCATTATATAGTGTCCTTCCCTATCCTTTCTGATGGATTTAACTTTAAAGTCTATTTTGTCAGAAATTAATATTGCCACTCCTGCTCTTTTTTGATTGTTGTTTGCTTGATATATTTTTTTTCCATTCTTTGAGTTTTAGTTTTAGTTTGTTTGTGTCTCTAAGTCTAAGGTATGTCTCTTGTAGGCAGCATATAGACGGGTCTTGTTTTTTAATCCATTCTGCCACTCTCTGTCTCTTAATTGGTGTATTTAGTCCATTTACATTTACGGTAATTACGGATAGGTATGAATTTAGTGCTATCATTTTGATGTCTTTTTGGTGTGTTGACAGCTTCTTTTTCCCACTTGATCTTATGTGCTGAGTAGATTTTCTTTGTATATTGTCCTTTCCTCATATTTGTTGTTGTTGATTTTGTTTCTGCTGAGTCTGTATTTTTCCCTTGTATTTTATTTTGATGAGTAGGGTAGTTTGTCTCCTTTGTGGTTACCTTATTATTTACCCCTATTTTTCTAAATTCATAATTAACTTTTACTTCTTTGTATCGCAACTTCCTCTCCATACGGAAGGTGTATGATTACATTTCTTAGTCCCTCTTTGTTATTTTAATGTTGTCTTCTTTTATATAATAACATCGTCCTTTTTTTTTTTTTTACCCTGTGTTGGGCTTTTTTCCTACCCTGCGTTGGGCTTTTTTTTCTTTTCTTTTCTTTTCTTTTTTATTTCCCTGTCTGGGTTGACTTCTGGTTGCTCTGCCCAGTGTTCTAGTCTTGGGTAGATACCTGATATTATTGATTTTCTAAACAAAGAACTCCCTTTAGTATTTCTTGTAGTTTTGGTTTGGTTTTTACGAATTCCCTCAACTTGTGTTTATCTGGAAATGTCTTAATTTCACCTTCATATTTAAGAGACAGTTTTGATGGATATATGATTCTTGGCAGGCAATTTTTTTTCCTTCAATTTTTTAAATATGTCATCCCATTGCCTTCTTGCCTGCATGGTTTCTGCTGAGTAGTGCAAGCTTATTCTTATTGGCTCTCTCTTGTAGGCGACTTCTCTTTTATCCCTCTCTGCTCTTATAATTGTCTCTTTATCTTTGGTTTTGGCAAGCTTGATTATAATATGTCTTGGTGACTTTCTTTATGTGGAGTTTGATGAGCATCTTGGATAGATATCTTCTCATCTTTCACAATATCAAGGAAGTTTTCTGCCAACAAATCCTCAACAACTTTCTCTGTATTTTCTGTTATCCCTCCCTGTTCTGGTGCTCCAGTCACTCGTAGGTTATTTCTCTTGATAGAGTCCCACGTGATTCTTAAGGTTTTTTCATTTTTTTAAATTCTTTTATCTGATTTTTCTTCAAATATATTAGTGCCAAGTGATTTATCTTTGAGTTCAGAAATTCTAGCTTCTACTTGCTCAATTCTGCTCCTCTGACTTTCTACTGAGTTATCTAATTCTGTAATTTTATTGTTAATCCTCTGAATTTCTGATTGCTGTCTATGGATTTTTTCAGCTTATTAAACTTTTCATTATGTTCCTGAATAATCTTTCTGATTTCTTCAGTTGCTTTATCTGTGTGTTCCTTGGCTTGTTCTGAGTATTGCCTCATTTCCTTCCTGATGTCTTGAAGGGTTCTGTATATTAAACTTTTGTATTCTGCATCTGGTAATTCTAGGAATGCACTTTCATCTAAAAGATCCCTGGATTCTTTGTTTTGAGAGCCTGTAGAGGTGATCACAGCCTGTTTCTTTATGTGACTTGATATAAACTGTTGCCTGCGAGCCATCTATTAAGTTATTGTATTAGTTTATGCTTGCTTACTGTGTTGTAGCGGCTTGCTTTGTTTTGTTCTGGTATACCCCTATGGGTTGCTTGAGTGAGCAAGCTTGATTATTTTCACTTTTGGAGCTCTAGTGTCCTGTCCCCATATGGCTAGAGCTATTATCAGGTATATCAGTCTAGGAATCCATTCAGTTTTCTTGTATGAATTCATCTCAGGTTTCCAGGTCGCTGATATCAAGTGTGTTGCATAGGCTCTGTCCTACAGTCTTAGACGGGCAGGGGTGATTGGTGTATATACTGGTATCTGATTGCAGCAGGGGGTCATGCTCTGAACAAGGCAGGGGGCTGAGAACCAACCCCCAAGTGCCTCTGAGGAAAACGTGTTTCTGTTCCCTAGAGCGTGCTGGTGGGTGGGTTCTGCAGACGGACAATGGGCACCCAAAGTTTTTCTTGTAAGGACTGGGAGGTACCAGTTATCCCTGGACCTCTGTCGGGGGTGGCCAGGCGACCTGAGTGGAGCCACCAGTCCTTAGGGTAGGTGAGGACCTTGTTTAATATGCAAAGCAATGTCAAACGTCAAACACCCACCTCTCCACTGCACTGCTGAAATTGTTGGAGTTTGCCAACAAGGGCCTAGTCTCCCAAAATAGGCCCACACAGGTCCATGCAGAAGGGAAAGGTGCTCAAGGTCCATGGACGGTTTATGCCTGGACAGGAGCCGCTTCTGTCCTGAGCTCCCCAGTTAATGGAGTTAGCAAATTATCTTCCCCTCATTCCAGTTGCAAATTTTTTCCTTCCCCAAGGCAAGGAGGATGGCTCTAGGTGCTCACCAGGGTCTATCTCAGGCCCAGGGATTCAGCTGCTGAACCCGGCTGGGGGGGGGGGGGCGCGGTAAAATATATGCAAGAACTTAGCTTTTGCCAAGAGCGCCCTTCTCCTCAGGTTCTGGAGGGGTGAGTGGGCAGTGTGGCTGGCTGCTTCTCCCTGAGGAAACTGCGGCCGAACGCTAGGACCAGCCCGCCTCTGCTGCCACCTGAGGGCTCCCCGCGATTCAGGTCCAGTAACTCCTCTCCACTTCTGAACGGTCTTTTCCTCCCCCTGCCCCTCAGTTCATTGTCCGAGCTTACCTTGATGCTCAGGGGTCCCAGCTTGTCACAAATATACTTGTTTCGCTTGTTTTTTTTTGGGTCTTTGGTTTAAAGAGGGCTCTACGGAAGCGTCTATTCCGCCATCTTGGCTCCACCTCCTCTTTTGATTTCTTGACTGCTGCTTCCACGAGTTTTGATTGTAAATCCAAGTAAAATGAAATCCTTGACAACCTCAATCTCTTCTCCATTAATCATGATGTTGCTTATTGGTCCAGTTGTGAGGACTGCTGTTTTCCTTATGTTGAGATGCAATCCATGCTGAAGGCTGTGGCCTTTTATCTTCATCAGTAAGCACTTCAGGCTGCTTCATTAGCCATTAAAGAAATGCAAATCAAAACTACAATGAGATGTCATCTCACCCCAACATCACTGGCACAAATAAAAATAAAAAAAAAAGAAAATAATAAATGTTGGAGAGGTTGCAGGGAGATTGAAACTCTTATGCACTGGTGGTGGGAACATAAAGTGATATAACCACTATGGAAAACAATATGGCACACACTTCCTTAAAAACCTAGAAATACCATATGATCCAGCAATCTCACTGCTAGGAATGTATTCTAGAGAAAAAAGAGCTGTAACAAGAATAGACATCTGCACAACATGTTCACTGCACCATTGTTTGCAATAGCAAAAATATGGAAACAACCTAAGTCCCCATCAACAGATGAATGGATAAACAAATTATGGTACATATACAATAGAATACTCTGCAATGAGAAAGAACAATGATGAATCTGCAAAACATCTCACAACACGGATGAATCTGGAAGGCATTATGCTGAGTGAAGTAAGTCAGTCACAAAAGGACAAATATTGTATGATACCACCTTGACAAAAGCCCCAGAAAATGTTTGTACACAGAAAAAAAAAACTTTGATGGTAATGAAGGAAGGGAGGGGTGGGGAGGGGAAATCACTAACTAGATAGTAGATTAGTGTTATCTTCGGTGAAGGGAAAGACAACACACAACATAGGGAAAGTCAGCACGATTTGACCAAGGCAAAGTCATAGAAGCTTCCTACATACATCCAAACACCTTTCCTTGAGGGACTGAGTCACTGGAACTGAGGACTATGGTCTTGTGGGACAACTAGGTCAATTGGCATAACATGGTTCATAAAGAACATGTTCTATATACTACTTTGGTGAGTAGCGTCTGCAGTCTTAAAAGCTTGGAGGCGGCCATCTAAGATACATCTATTGGTCCCATTCCATTCAGGGAAAAGAAGAATGAAGAAAACAAAAGACACAAAGGAAATATTAGTCCAAAGGACAAATGGACCACATGAACCACAGCCTTCACCAACCTTGGCCCTGAAGAACTAGACCGTGCCCAGGTACCACCCCCAATGGCTCTGACAAGGATCACAATAAAAGTCTCGAACAGAGCGGGAGAAAAATGTAGAACAAAATTCAAATTCACAAAATAAGACCAGACTTACTGGTGTGACAAAGACTGGAGGAACCCCTGAGACTACGCGGTCCCCAGACACCCTGCTAACTCAGAACTGAAGCCACTTCTGAAGTCTGCGTTTCAGCCAAAGATTAGACAGGCCTGTAAGACAAACAGTAACACATGTGAAGAACAGTCTTCTTAGTTCAATCAAGCATACAAGACAAATGGGCAACATCTGCCTAAAAACAAAGATGAGAAGGCAGGAAGGGACGGAAAAGCTGGACAAATGGCACAGGCAGTAAAGTGAAAGGCGGAGAGTGCAGAAACATTGAGGGAATTGCAACCAATCTCAAAAAACAATTTGTGTATAAATTTTTGAATGAGAAACTAATTTGCACTATAAATTTTCACCTAAAGCACAATTAAAAAAAACAACAAAAAACTTAGCCACAGTAATCAAGACAGTGTGGTACCAGCATAAGAAGAAACATATAGATGGAATAGAATAGAGAATTCACTTTGTTCAGCAGGTGGGCCTATAGTGCCAACATGTAGGGGTCTGGGGGTCTTTGACTTCTACTGCTTGTGAAGCACTGAGCTCAGTGCCCTGACGGAAGCACTAGCTAAATGTTACATGTGTTATTGTTGCCACCTGGGGCAGGTACCTGGAAGGCTATGCAAGCTGGGGAGACACGTTAGAGGGGACTCAGAAGAAGGGCATTGTCATTTATATTGCCATCTGTGGTTAAGAGCTGGGCTGCTAACCAAAAGTTCTGCAGTTCACATCCACCAGCTACTCCTATGGGGCAGTTCTAGTCCATACGGTGGCTTTGAGTAGAAACTGACTAGGCGGCAACTGGTTTTCTCCGCTTCCGAAAACGCTCTGAAGCCCAGAGCCATAGATAATTCAAAGTATTAAAACGAAGGAAAAAAAGAGCAAGACCAGGTAAATGACCAGAATCGGGTAGGGTAGTGTAGGTAGAGCGTTGTAAAGCTGAAAAAAAGGTTTCATCATTGAAGAGTTTCTTGACGATTGTTTCAGACTGAGAGTGGTCACTCTTTTGGGAGCTAATAGTACTAATAATAGTATTTTAGGGAAGGGCTTCACACTATGGTTAAATTCATAGCGGTTTAAGACCAACAAGGATGATTTAAATAGAAATGAATGTTATGGCCTTCTCTTTGACCTTATTTAAAGACAGTAAAATCATGCTGAAGAATAAAGTCAATTCAGTACAATAAAGCTTTATTAATAAGTGAAAACAAAAAGAAGAGAAAATTCAGAAATAAACCCAAATATGTATGTTTATTTGATCTTCGACAAGGGAACCAGGGATATTCAATGGGGAAAGAATAGTCATTTCAACAAATGATATTGAGACAACTGAATATTCACATATAAAATTTGGATCCCTACTTCACACCATATACAAATATTAACTCAAAATGGATCAAAGGACTAATTGTAAGCGGTAAATCTAAATCTACAAAACTCTATAAAGGGAACATAGCAGTAAATCTACATTGCCTTGAATTGGGCAGTGGTTTCTTAGATATGGCATCAAAAGTACAGGTAACCAAGGAAAAACATAAATTAAATTGGAATTAATCAAAATTAAAAATTTTATGCATAAAACAACACAATCAAAAAAGTGGAAACAACCCAGGAAATGGGAGAAATTATTTGCAAATCATATATTTCTTATCAATATATCATGTAGTCTATCCAGAATATATAAACAGTTCTTACAACTCATTACTAAAAAGACAAATAATTCAATTTAAAAATGAGCAAATAATCTGAATAGGTATTTCTCCAAAGAAGATAAACAAATGGCCAAACACACGAAAAGATTCACTTGATTGTTGTGGTGTTTATGTGGGTAATTGTTGTTGTTGTTGTTGGCCTTGAGTCAGTTCTGACTCATAGCTTATGGACAACACAGCGAAACATGGCCTGGCTCTGCACCATCCTCACAATCGTTACGCTTTAGCCCATTGTACCACCCATTGTGTCAATCCATCTCCTTGACGGTCTTCCTCTTCTTTGCTGACCCTCTACGTTACCAAGCATGATGTCCTTCTCCAGGGACTGATCCATGTCCAAAGTATGTGATACATAGTCTTGCCATCTGGGCTTCTAAGGAGCATTTTGGTTGTACTTCTTCCAAGACAGATTTGTTCATTCTTTTGGCAGTCCATGGTATATTCGGTATTCTTCACCAACACCACAATTCAAAGGCATCATTTCTTCTTTGGTCTTCCTCATTCATTGCCAACTTTTCCCATACATATGACGTGATTAAAATACCATGACTTGGGTCAGGCACATCTTAGTCTTCAAGGTGGTATCTTTGCTTTTTAACACTTTGAAGAGGTATTTTGCAACAGATTTGCTCAATGAAATGTGTTTTGATTTCTTGACTGCTGCTTCCATATGTGTTGATTGTGGATCCAAGTAAAATAAAACCCATTACAACTTCAATCTTTTCTCTGTTTATCATGATGCTGTTTATTGGTCCAGTTGTGAGGATTTTTGTTTTCTTTACGTTGAGCTGTAATCCATACTGAAGGCTGTGGTCTTTGATCTTCATCAGTAGGTGCTTCAAGTCTTTTTCACTTTCAGCAAGCCAGGCTGTGTCATCTGCATAATGCAGGTTGTTAAAGAGTCTTCCTCCAATCCTGGTGCCCCGTTCTTCATATAGTCCAGTTTCTCCGATTATTTGCTCAGCATATAGATTGAATAGGTATGGTGAAAGGATACAACTCTGACACACACCTTTCCTGACTTTAAACTATGAAGTATCCCCTTGTTCTATTTGAACGACTACCTGTTGATCTATGTACAGGCTCCTCATGAGGATGAATAAGTGTTCCGGAATTCCCATGCTTTGAAATGTTATCCATAATTTGTTATGATCCACACAGTTGAATGCCTTTGCATAGTCAGTAAAACACAGGTGAACATCTTTCTGGTGTTTCCTGTGTTCAGCCAGGATCCATCTGACATGAGCAATGATATCCCTGGTTCCAGGTCCTCTTCTGAACCCAGCTTGAATTTCTGACAGTTCCCTATTGAGGTACTGCTGCAGACTCTTTTGAATGATGTTCAGCAAAATTTTACTTGGGTGTGGTATTAATGATATTGTTCAATAATTTTTGCATTCAGGTGGATCAACTTTCTTGGAAATAGGCATAAATATGGATCTCTTCCAGTCGGTTGGCCAGGTAGCTGTCTTCCAAATTCTTGGCACAGACAGGTGCACTTCCAGAGCTGCATCTGTTTGTTGAAACATCTCATTTGGTATTCCGTCAATTCCTGCAGGCTTGTTTTTCACCATTGACTTCAGTGCAGCTTGGGCCTCGTCCTTCAGTACCATCAGTTCCTGATTATATGCTACCTCCTCACATGGTTGAACTCTGACCAATTCTTTTTGGTATAGTGACTCTTGGTATTCCTTCCAACTTCCTTTGATACTTCCGGTGTTGTTTAATATTTTCCATGTGGAATCCTTCAGTATTGCAACTTGAGGCTTGAATTTTTTGTTCACTTCTTTCAGCTTGAGAAATGCCAAGCGTGTTCTTCCCTTTGGTTTTCTAACTCCAGGTCTTTGCACATGTCATTATATTACTTTACTTTGTCTTCTCAAGCTGCCCTTTGAAATCTTCTGTTCAGCTCTTTTACTTCATTATTTCTTCCATTTGCTTTAGCTGCTCTACTTTCAAAAGCAAGTTTCAGTCTTTTCTGACATCAGTTTTGGTCTTTTCTTTCTTTCCTGTGTTTTTAATGACCTCTTGCTTTCTCCACGTATGATGTCCTTGATGTCATTCCACAACTCGTATGATCTTTAGTCATTAGTGTTCAATGAGTCAAATCCATTCTTGAGATGGTCTGTAAATTCAGGTGGAATATACTCAAGGTCATACTTTGGCTCTCTTGGACTTGTTCTAATTTTCTTCAGCTTCAACTTGAACTTGTATATGAGAATTGGTAATCTGTTCCACAGGTGGCCACTGGCTTTATTCTGACAGATATCAAGCTTTTCCATCATCTGTTTCCACAGATGTAGTTGATTTGATTCCTGTATATTCCTTCTGGCGAGTTCCATGTGTACAATCGCCATTTGTTGTTGTTGTTACGTGCCATTGAGTCAGTTCCGACTCATAGCGACACTATGCACGACAGAATGAAACACTGCCTGGTCCTGCGCCATCCTTACAATCGTTGTTATGCTTGAGCTCATTGCTGCAGCCACTGTGTCAATCCACCTCGTTGAGGATCTTCCTCTTTTCTGCTGACCCTGTGCTTTTCCAAGCCTGATGTCCTTCTCCACGGACTGATCCTTCCTGACAATAGGTCCAAAGTACGTAAAATGCAGTCTCACCATCCTTGCTTCTGAGGAGCATTCTGGCTGTACTTCTTCCAAGACAGATTTGTTCGGTTTTTTGGCAGTCCATGGTATATTCAATATTCCTTGCCAACACCACAATTCAAAGGCGTCAATTCTTCTTCGGTCTTCCTTATTCATTGTCCAGCTTTCACATGCATATGATGCAGTTGAAAATAACATAGCTTGGGTCAGGCACACCTTAGTCTTCAAGGTGACATCTTTGCTTTTCAACACTTTAAAGAGGTCCTTTGCAGCAGATTTGCCCAATGCAATGCGTCATTTGATTTCTTGACTGCTGCTTCCATTGCTGTTGATTGTGGATCCAAGTAAAATGAAATCCTTGACAACTTCAATCTTTTCTCCGTTTATCATGATGTTGCTCACTGGTCCAGTTGTGAGGATTTTTGTTTTCTTTATGTTGAGGTGCAATCCATACTGAAGGCTGTGGTCTTTGATCTTCATTAGTAAGTGCTTCAAGACTTCTTCCGTTTCAGCAAGCAAGGTTGTCATCTGCATAACACCGGTTGTTAACGAGTGTTCCTCCAATCCTGATGCCCTGTTCTTCTTCATATAGTCCAGCTTCTCAGATTATTTTCTCAGCATACAGATTGAATAGGTATGGTGAAAGGAAACAACCCTGACGCACACCTTTCCTGAATTTAAACCAATCTGTATCCCCTTGTTCTATCCAAACAACTACTTCTCGATCTATGTAAAGGTTCCTCATGAGCACAATTAAGTGTTCTGGAATTCCCATTCTTCAAAATGTTATCCATAATTTGTCATGATCCACACGGTCAAATGCCTTTGCGTAGTCAACATAGTCACCATTTATGCTGTTGAAAAAGGTATTTGCAATAAAGAAGTTGCTGGTCTTACAAAATTCTATCATGCAATCTCTGGCATCATTTCTATCACCAAGGCCGTATTTTCCAACTAGTAGTCCTTCTTCTTTGTTTCCAACTTTTGCATTCGGGTTACCGGTAATTATCAATGCATCCTGATTGCATGTTGATCAATTTCAGACTGCAGAAGTTGGT
Source organism: Elephas maximus indicus (assembly GCF_024166365.1). Classification (NCBI taxonomy): domain Eukaryota; kingdom Metazoa; phylum Chordata; class Mammalia; order Proboscidea; family Elephantidae; genus Elephas; species Elephas maximus. The sequence continues at coordinate 375,695 of NC_064827.1, forward strand.
AAAAACTTCAATTTCTTTATCTTTAGTCACAGTGGTTGGTGGGTAAATCTGAATAATAGTCATATTAACTAGTCTTCCTTGTAGTGGTATGAATATTATCCTATCACTGGCAGCATTGTACTTCAGGATAGATCTTAACATGTTCTTTTTGACAATGAATGCAATGACATTCCTCTTCAAGTTGTCATTCCTGGCATAGTAGATCATAGATTGATTCAAAATGACCAATACCCGTCCATTTCAGCTCACTAATGCCTAGGATATTGATCTTTATGTGCTCCATTTCGTTTTGGATGATTTCCAGTTTTCCTAGATTCATACTTCATACATTTCACATTTCAATTAATAATGGATGTTTTCAGCTGTTTCTTCTCATTGTGAGTCATGCCACATCAGCAAATGAAGGTCCCAAAAGCTTGACTCCATCCACGTCATTAAGATCGACTCTACTTCAAGGAGGCAGCTGTTCCACTGTTGTCTTTTGAGTGCCTTCCAACCTGAGGGGCTCATCTTCTGGCAAAATATCACACAATGTTCTGCTGCTATTCATAAGTTTTCACTGGCTAATTCTTTTCAGAAGTAGACTATGATAGTTAAGACTGTGTGTCAACTTGGCTGGGCCATGATTCTCAGTGTTTATATGTAATCATCCCCATGATGGGATCTGCTGTAAGTAGCCAATCAGCTGAAAGGGAGTTTCTTTGGGTGTGTGGCCTGCATTTAAATATAAGTGGACATTCTGGCTTTTGTCTGTTCTGGATACTGTAGCTGCCCCCTGTTCATCTGACTTCCAGTTCTTGGGACTTGAGCTAGCAGCTTATCTGCCAATCATGGGATTCATTGATCTTCACAGCCTGTGAGCAAGAGCCCTGCCCTCCAAATTGCTGATCTTGGGTTTGTCAGCCCCTGCAGCTGTTTGAATCAGGAGGAGCCTCTAACCTGGTCCACAGACTTGGAATGTTCCAGTCTCTATAGTCACCTGAGGCATTTCCTTAATATAAATCTCTTTATATATACATATTTAGAAGCCCTGGTGGCATAGTGGTTAAGATCTATGGCTGTTGACCAAAAGGTCAGCAGTTTGAATCCACCAGGCACTGCTTGGAAACCATATGGGGCAGTTCTACTATGTCCTATATGGTCGCTATGAGTTGGAATCAACTCAATGGCAAAGGATATATATATTTATATGCTTTACTGGTTTTACTTCTCTAAAGAACCCAGCCTAAGACATAGACCATCAGGCCCTTCTTTCTAGTATGTCTTTGCCTGGAAGCTCAGCTGAAACCTGTCCACCATGGGCGACCCTGCTGGTATTTGAATACCGATGGCATAGCTTCCAGCATCACAGCAATATGCAAGCCCCCATAGTACAAAATACATAAATATATAGGTATATACAATTGTCAGAACTCATCAAACTACACACTTAAAATGGGTGCATCTTACGTAATTAAATTATACCTCAATAAAGTTTATTTAAAAGTTTTTTTTAAAAAATCCCATTAGGTTTTTTGGTAGAAATTGATATGGCTATTTTAAAATTTATGTAAAAAGGAAAAGGACCTAAAATAGCAAAAATAATCAAATTATCATCTTTAAGAACAAAGTTGGAGGACTTAAACTACATGAGATCTTGATACTAACAATAAAGACATAGTAATAGATATGGCAAAAAGAAAAGAGCAAGGGAACAGAATAGCCCATGAATAGATACATGTGCACATGCCAAGTTCTGCTAAGGGGGAGGGAGGGGAAGAATAGTGTCTTCAAAAAACTAGCAAAGGAGGCTGGGACAACTGGCAATATTCATGTGAGAAAAATTAACCCTGACCACTATCTCACTCCATTCACAAAAATTAATTTGATTAGTACACCAAGTATAAAATCTAAAACTCTAAAGCTACAGAAGAAAACAGGAGAATGTCGTCTCAAGTTTGGGGTAGGTAAAAATACCTTAAGATAGAGAACACACCAAATGAAAAAGAAAAAAAATAATGAGAAATTGGATTTCATCAACATTTAAAACTATTGCTCTTAAGAAAATGAACAAGTTACAGATGGGGAGAAAATATTTAAATACTTTGTCTGGCAAAGGACTTGTATCTAGAATATATAAAGAACTTCTACAACTCAATAACGAAAAAAAAGCCCAGTTGAAAAGGTGCTCAACATGATTGGTCATTGGGAAATGCAAATGAAAACCACGATGAGATAACCACCACACATCAAACAGAATGGCTAAAAGCAAGGTTGAAAAGACTTCATGAAATGGGAACTCTCCTATGCAGTAGGTGCACGTATTCAATGGCACAACCATGGGGTGTAATCTGGTAGTTTCGTACAATGTGAGATGTGTACTTACCATGGGAATCATCAATTCCATTTTCAGGTATTTACCCTAGGCCAACAGAAACAAATGCACACCAAAAACGTACAAGAATGTCCGTAGCCAGTTGATTAATAACAAAAAATTGGAAACAGCCCAAATGTACACCCACAGGAGAATGGGTAGACAAATTTTGGCAAATTCATAGTATGGAATTCTCCTCAGCTGTAAGAAGGATCAATATGCTGATGCCCCACAAAACGCGAGCAATAGAAACTAGACAAGTGAACCTACTGACAACGCCATCTACAAAGTTTTGGAACATGCAAAACTATGGTGAAAAAAATCAGAAGAGGGGTTGCCTCTTGGGGGTGGCGCCTGGGAAGGAACAAAAGGAAATTTCCTGGGGTGATGCAAATGCCCTATATGTTAATAAGAGGTGGTTACATGGCTGTATGCATTTGTCAAAACTCATTTAGCAGTACACCTAAGATCTGTGCATTTCACTGTATATGGAGTATACCTCAATAAAAAATCTGCGTTGCCATTTCACACTATACAATAAATGAATTCCACCTGGACTTGAACGAAACTTTAAAATACTAAAAAAAGCACTGGAGAATATTTTTAAATTTGGGGATGGAGAACGTCTTTCTAAATATGATACAGAATCAGAGGTTACACAACAGACTTTACCACATAAAGAGTTTAAATTCGGTGTGGGTATAAAGCCTCCATACAGCTATCATTTTGTTGTATTGTGGTGATTGTGTGCTGTCGTGATGCTGGAAGGTTTGCCACCAGTATTTCAAACACCAGCAGGGCCACTCTTCGTGGACAGGTTTCAGTGGAGCTTCCAGGCTAAGATTAGGAAGAAAGACTTGGCAGTCTACTTCTGAAAAAATTGACCAGTGAAGACCTTATGAATAGCAGTGCAACATTGTCTGATATAGTGCCAGAAGATGAGCCCCTCAGGTTGGAAGGCACTCAAAATACGACTGGGGAAGAGTTGCCTCCTCAAAGTAGAGTCGACCTTAATGACATGGATGGAATCAACCTTTTGGGACCTTCATTTGGAGACGTGGCATGACTCAAAATGAGAATAGCTGTAAACATCCATTAATAACTGAAATGTGGCATGTATGAAGCATGAATCTAGGAAAATTGGGAGTCATCAAAAATGAAATGTAACACATAAAGATCAATATCCCAGGCATTAGTGAGCTTAAATAGACTGGTATTGGCCATTCCGAATCAGATAATCATAATGGTCTATTACGCCAGGAATGACAACTTAAAGAGGAATGGTGCTGCAATCATTGTCAAAAAGAACATTTCAAGATCTATCCTGAAGTACAACGCTGTCAGTAATAGGATAATATCCATACACCTACAAGGAAGACCAGTTAATATGACTATTATTCAAATGTACACACCAATCATTAATGTTAAAGATGAGGAAATGGAAGATTTTTACCAACATCTGCAGTCCGAAACTGATCAAACTTGCAATCAGGGTGCATTGGTAACTACTGGTGATTGGAATGTGAAAGTTGGAAACAAAGAAGAAGGATTGGTAGTTGGAAAACATGGCCTTGGTGATAGAAATTATGCTGGAGATTGCATGATAGAATTCTGCAAGACCAACAACTTCTTCATTGCAAATACCTTTTTTCACCAACATAAATGGTGACTATACATACACATGGACCTTATTGGATGAAAAACACAGGAACCAAATCGACTACATCTGTGGCAAGAGATGATGGAAAAGCTTAATATCATCAGTCAGAACAAGGCCAGGGACCAATTGTGGAGCAGACCATCAACTGCACATATGCAAGTTCACGTTGAAGCTGAAGAAAATTAATACAAATCCATGAGAGCCAAAATACATCCTTCAGTATATCCCACCTAAATTTAGAGATCATCTAAAGAATAGGTTTGATGCATTAAACACTAATTACCGAAGACCAGAAGAGTTACGGAATGACATCCAGGACATCATTCATGAAGAAAGTGAAAGGTCACTAAAAAGACACAAAAGAAAGAAAAGACCAAAATGGATGTTAGAAGAGACTCTGAAACATGCCCTTGAATGAACGTAGAGCAGCTAAAGCGAATGGAAGAAATGATGAAGTAAAAGAGCCGAACAGAAAATTTCAAAGGGCAGTTTGAGAAGACGGTAAAATATAATGACATCTGCAAAGACCTGGAGTTAGAAAACCAAAAGAGAAGAACATGTTCAGCATTTCTCCAGCTGAAAGAACTGAAGAAAACATTTAAGCTTTGAGTTGCAATTTTGAAGAATTCTATGCGCAAAATAATTGAATGATGCAGGAAGCATCAAAAGCAGATGGAAGGAATACACAGAGTAACTGTACCAAAAAGAATTGGTCAACGTTCAACCACATCAGGAGGCTGCATGTGATCAAGAACCGATGGTGCTGAAGGAAGAAGTCCAAGCTGCACTGAAGCATTGGTGAAAAACAAGGCACCAGGAATTGGCAGGATACCAGCTGAGATGTTTCAACAAACATGGTGGTGCTCACTTGTCTATGCCAAGAAATTAAGTTCAAAAGTAGTTGCAGCAGTACATTGACAAGGAGCTAGGAGAAATTCAAGCTGGATTCAGAAGAGGATGTGGAATGAGGGGTATTATCGCTGATGTCAGATGGATCTTGGCAGAAAGCAGAGACTACCAAAGAGATGCTTGCTTGTGTTTTATTGACTACGCAAAAGCATTCAACTGTGTGGATCACAACAAATTATGGATAACATTGCAAAAAACGGGACTTCCAGAGCACTTAATTGTACTCACGTGGAACCTGTATGTAGACCAAGAGGCAGTAGTTCCAACACAGCTAGGGGATACTGCATGGTTTAAAATCAAGAAAGGTGTACATCAGGGTTGCATCATTCACCACACTTATTCAATCTGTATGCTGAGCAAATAATCTGAGAAGCTGGGCTATATGAAGAATGTGGCATCAGGATTGGTGGAAGGTTCATTAACAATCTGCGTTACGGAGATGACACAATCTTACTTGCTGAAAGTGAAGAGGACTTGAAGGTCTACAGCCTGCAGTCTGGATTACACCTCAACATAATGAAAACGAAAATCCTCACAATTGGACCAATAAGCAACATCACCATAAACGGAGAAAAGACAGACACTGTCAAGAATTTCATTTTACTTGGATCCACAATCAACACCCACAGACGCAGGGGTCAGGGAGTCAAATAATGTATTGCAGTGGGCAAGTCTGCTGCAAAAGACCTCTTTAAAGTGTTAAAAAGTAAAGACTTCACTTTGAGAGCCAAGGTGCACCTGACCCAAGCCATGGTATTTTCAATTGCCTCGTATGCATGTGAAAGCTGGGCAATCAATAAGGAAGAGCAAAGAAGAATTGATGCCTTTGAATTACGGTGTTGGTGAAGAATACTAAGTATACCATAGACTGCCAGAAGAAGAAATCTGTCTTGGAAGAAAGGCAGCCACAGTGCTCCCTGGAAGAGAGCATGGCAAGACTTTGTTTCATGTACTTTGGACATGTTATCAGGAGGGACCAGTCCCTGGAGAAGGACATCATGCTTGGTAAAGGGTCATCGGAAAAGAGGAAGACCCTCAACAAGATGGACTAACACAGTGGCTGCAACAATGGGTTCAAACATAACAATGCTTGTGAGGATAGTGCAAGACAAGGCAACGTTTCATTCTGTTGGACACTGGATTTCTATGAGTCGGAACTGACTCAACAGCACTTAACAACAATGTGGGTATAAAAAAAGAGAATTCCCAGAGCTCTTAACTGTGCTCATGCAGAACTTGTGCGTGGATCAAGAAGCAGTCATTGAAACAGGGCAAGGGGATATTACATGGTTCAAAACTGGAAAAGGTGTGTGGTAGAATTGTATCCTTTTATCTTATTCAATCTGTATGGTGAACAATTAATCCAAGAAGCTGGACTATACAAAGAACATGGTATCAGGACTTGTGGAAGACTCAACGACCTGCAATATGCAGATGACACAGGCTTGTCTGCCTAAAGTGAAGATGACTTGCAGCCCTTACTGATGAAGGTAAAGACCACACCCCTCAGTATGGAATGTACCTGAATATAAAGAAAACAAAAATCCTCACAACTGGACCAGTGAGCAACATCATGACGAATGGAGGAAAAAATAAAGTTGTCAAGAATTTCATTCTTCTTGGATCAATAATCAATGCCCATGGAAATAGCAGTCAAGATATTAAATGATGTATTGCATTGGGCAAATCTGCTGCAAAAGGCCTCTTTGAAGTTCTAAAAAGCAAATACATCACTTTGATGACTAAAGTGCACCTGACCCAAGCCATGGTCTTATCAATCGGCTCAGATGCATGTGGAAGCTGGACAATGAAAAAAGAAGATACACGAATTGATATATTTGAATTGTGGTGTTGGCAAAGAATACCGAATACACCGTTGACTGCCAGAAGAACTAACAAATCAATCTTAGAAGAAATACAACCGGAATGATCCTTAGAAGCCAGTATGTAGAGACTTCATCTTGCTAACTTTGGACACATTATCAGGAAAGACCAGTTGCTGGAGACTGATGTCACGCTTGGTAGAGCAGAGGGTAAGCAAAAGTGAGGAAAACTGTCAATGAGATGGATAGACACAATAACCTCAACAATGGCCTTGAACGTATCAAAGATCATAGAGATGGCACAGGACCAGGCAATGTTTCATTCTGTCGTACGTAAGGTTGCCATGAGTTGGAGCCAACTTGTCGGCAACTGACAACAACATAAAGCTATAATACATAAAGAGCTCGTACAAATAAATAAACTTATAAAACAACCCAATTTTGCACAAAGGCAATTCACACAATGGAAAGGCCAATTTCTAATAAAGAGATGTTTCCTTTTATCCATAATCAAATAAGTACAAAATAACACACTAATGTATCATTTTTCCTCTATATGACTGGACAAAGTAGACTCATGCCCAGTGCTGCTTGGGGGGAATTGTACCCTGTTGGTGGAGGTGAAACTGGTGTGCATTTTATGGGTGGTGTTTTGGTAATGTATCCCAAAAGGTACAATATGTGATGCCTTTTGACCCCTTCCCCAAGGAGATAACTGCTCAGGCAGAAATAGGTGGAGGTGCCATTCCTCCTCCCAGCACAGCTCTGTGCTGGACAACGGGGACGCGCACTGGTGCACTGGTAGAGGATTTAACTACGGTGCAGCTGTTTGAGGAAGTGTCATCTACCTGCCGGAAACCGGCACAAGGCCCGTGGACACACGCAGGGGAGGCTGGTAGTGGTGGCTGCCCAGGACAGGATTTCTCCTCTTCCAGCTCGCTCTTATGTGTTTTTGTCAATGAACAAATGTAATTTTTACAGAAATAATTGTATCCCAGCCTGAGTGCTCACCTGATCTGAGCAGGCTCTCACCTGCCCAGCCCTGACATCTACCTGCCCTGCACTCTGCACCTGCCTTCCTCAGAGACAAGCCAACCCCCTAGACCCTCAACCCTAGGCTTCCCCATCACAGATGACCACACCTATCACCTATGACTCCATCCCACACTGGGGGTGAAATGCCCCTAAGGCATCATCCTCACCGAACAGACCTGCAGGACCTTGCGGTCCTCAGAGTGGGAGGAATGTTGCTGAGTGTCCACTCTGGGGACAGTGGCTAAGACCATGAGATGACAGGAGGGTCCCGCACTGGAGATGGTGCTGGGCTGACAAGCAGCATCTCAGTAAACACCAACAACCCAGTCTGTCCACAGACCTTCAGAATGGAACTCAGATCAAAAGTCCCAGTGGGGGTGCTGTGGAGGGGCAGGGCCTGCAGGGGGGCCAGTGCAGTGCCTTGGATCCAGTTCCAGCCACTGCCTGTCCACCTGGCCTCCCTGGGGGAGCAGCCCTGAAGCATCCTGAGCCTGGGCTCTGACCCTCCCACATGCCTCCAGAGCCCCTCCTCATCTGCTCAGATCCACCAGAAGGAAAAGGGGATGAGCTGGTGAAGACCAACACCAAAGTCCTCCTGGAAGGAAGTGGCCTTTGCTGGAGGCCAGTGTGGCCTCCTTGCAGTACACATCAACGTCTTGTCCTGCAGCCTTCTGCTGGGCCGTTCTAGGCAGCGGCTCCCTGACCTGAGCCTGGGCTCAGGGTGACCAGCTCACCACACTCACTTGCCCAACCAGCTCAAATGCTCTTCAGGGTCACCTGCCTATAGGACTCCTCTGTTCGTTGGAGTTGTCTGCCCACCAAGCTCACCTGCGTTAGTCTCACCTGCCCACATCGAGGGACATGGTTGTCTTATTGACAAAGTGCATTGTTACTGTTGTAGAGAACTCCATGAGTTCTGTACATAAAAATGGAACCCTCGAGCTGCTTCTCAGAGAGCTCACTCTCCCTTGTGCGTGACCGGGCCAGTCCTGCCCCAGAGGCAGGTTTGGGTCCGGGTTCTAGGGAGGGCCACAGCCACCCCTATAGAGCCAGTCTGATCTGGGGTTAGCGTGTCCCGAGTATGCACTTCGGCCAGAGGGGGCAATGTGTACCCTGGGGCTTGATTGTAGGGCGTTTCTAAAGCCGAGAGAGCCTCATAGGTGCACTCAGCACCGTCTGTCCAGGGCACTGTCTCTAGCAAAACTGCCAGCGCTCCCCACCCACCGGCCCCACCTGGGGGCCACTGCTCACCTGCCAGGGACTCACCCCTACCAGAGGGCTCCAGAGACAGGGCTCCTGCAGCGAGCCGTGGTGCAGGATGAACTCCACCTCGCAGGAGGAAAATGCTCCCAGCTCCCTGGCACCCTTGGTCAGCACTGCAGCAGCACAGAAGCTGCCTGTCCACCCTCCACAGTGCTGCAGGCCACAAGGAAAACTACCTGCCCAGCCCCTGCCAACCCCACTGGCCACATTCACCCACCTGGGCTCACTGCCCAGCTCAGGTGGAGGGAGGTGGCATCGTCACAGCCAGGGGTTCTCCTGGGGGTACTGCCCCATTGGGATCCAGGCTGAGGCCTGGACCTCAGTGCCTGGACACACGGCACACATGTGTGCAGAGACACAGATCCACACAAAACCACATTCAGGCACATGTGCACAGACTCACGCATGGCATGTGCACATAGACCTGCGGCACACATGTACAGGTATGTTCACAAGATACACGTACATACATGCATACACATACAGACATGTTCACAAGACACATGGACATAGGTGCACACACATACAGGCGTGTTCACAAGACACCCACAAGTATACGTGCATACACATAGACGCGTTCACAAAACACCCACATGTAGACATGTGGACACATGTACAGATGCGTTCACAAGACACCCACACATACATACGTGCACACACGTAGATGTGTTCACAAGACACCCACACGTACATACGTGCACACATGTAGATGCGTTCACAAGACACCCACACGTACCTACGTGCACATGTTCAGATGTGTTCACAAGATACCTGCACGTACCTATGTGCACGCATGTAGACACGTTCATAAAATACACACACGTAGACGTGCACACATGTAGATGCGTTCACAAGACACCCACACGTACCTACGTGCACATGTACAGATGTGTTCACAAGACACCTACATGTACTGACACGCATGCACACACGCAGACATGTCATGCCCAGACACGTGCATGTACAGACACACATGCCCTCACATGTAGACATATGCACACAGGCATGCTCCTGACACCTGCCTGGGGTGGTGTCTGCCCTCCAGGACACGTCTGGGAGAAAATGAAGTTGCAGCTAACCGCGTGCCCAGCTCCCATTCGCGCCAGGTCCCAAGCAGGGCTGGCCCGGCCGACTGGCCCTTGGTTCAGGGCGTCAGACGGCAGAATGGGCAGCAGAGACCAGCTGAAACCTGATGTCGTGATAAAAACCTCACTTAAAGTACTTCTTTTTTATTGATTTCATTGAAAACAGAACAAGAAATGGTCTGAGCCAAAAGATTGCTCTTAAAACTGTCAAAAACATCTTAACAGAAAAAAATAAACATGACTGCATTGTGAATGTTTAGAAGGTCGCACAAAAACCCCACGGTTACCGCACTAGTTACAGTATTTAAAAAGGTATATGCCGAAAAAAAGTATGTGACTGCCGGCCACCACACAAAAGGCGATGGCCAAGTTTATTCACCTACAAGACTAACATTTAAAAAAGGTTCTCCTGCGCTTTATTCTAAAACCACTTTGTCCTTGCGTACAGTTGGTATTCCACGTGGTGAGCAGAAACCACACCAGGTCAGCACCATTGTCTGTGTTTGTGTTTTTATTTGTCATCTGTCCTAATGTTCATTAATGGTAGAAAATAAATCAGTTTACTGTCATGGTGGCGCGTGGCTTAAAAATCAGGGGTGGTGCTCACGCCCACACTGGCGGCAGCCGGCACAGCCCTCACGTTCCCCAAGCTGCTTCCTCACAAGGAGACGCAGCCAGAGGCTCGAAACAGGGCTAGATAGAAACTTTCTTTTAAAAAGCAAACCAACATTTCCTCCAGAATTTCCTCCGGGTGGTGTGGCGCTGTCCCAACCGTCCAGGATGGCGATGGCGGTCAGGAGATGCGGCGTTCTTGGTGCCCAGCACATAGCCACGCGGGCGCCGAGTCCACACGGAAACGGCACTTTGGTAGCCTTGCACAGGCCTCTTCCAGAGAAGAACGCTGCCAATGGCCCAGGTGGGGGGCGCCACAAAGCCAGAGGAGGAAAAGGGAGACATGGAAGTGACAGCCTGCGCTGAGGCACCACTGCGGGGACCCAAAGTTATGCTCAGCCCTGAGCGCCGCCTGGCTGTAAGGCCGTGGCGTTCACACTGGGGTGGCCCCAACCCACCCAGGAGCTTGGCAGAAACCGAGACAGTGTCGTCCCAGTCTCCTCCGGTGGCTGGCACAGCCGAGACTTCATGCCCACTTGACGTCTGCAGGCTCCCGTCTTCTAAACGTAGTCTAAGCGGTACTGAGCGCTGGAGCTGCCCGCCCCGCCTGCCCTCATAGGGGGTCAGCAGTAGCGGAGGAGCTGGTGTCCGGCAGGCCATTCTCCTGGGTCTCCTGGGCTGTGCTGGCCTGCCGTTGTGCCAGGGCTGCGCTCGAGTGCCGGCACTTGGGGGAGCCGCACTGGCAGCCAAACAGCTTGCCTTTGATGTCCCAGAAGCGGTCCCCGTAGTCAAACCTGTGGGGAGACCAGGCGGGACTCAGGTGGGCTCCATGGATAGTGCTGCGTGTCCCAGGCAGAGACGCCAGCCCTACCCCAAGAATCCTAGCCACCCCACACATTCCAAGCCGAGCCACGTGTGAACTGGCAGGGAATTCCTTTTGCTGCTAACCCCAATCACAGCATCTGAAAAACCTGTCTGTACTAAGCTAAAGACACTCTATGAGTTAAAGTCCCCACCCACTGTGACACTGTATTCTTCAGTCTCATCCACACAGGTCTGCGGTGACCTAGTGAGCAAATTCCTAGATGCAGACAAGGTGGGGGCCAGGGCCCGTGGGGAGAGCAGGGCCAACGCGGGCCAGGCCTGGCCCAAGCCTCTGCCCTGAGTGGAGGAAGAAGACTTGGAGCAGCACGCATGTCGGCCACAAGCCACCTGCACTCCTGCCTTGGGTGGCAAAGCTGAGAGAAGGCTCACTGGGTCCTCAGGAACAGAGACGCCTGTGCTCTGGAGTCAGCCTGGCTCCAGCAGCCCCTGACCATACAACCGCCAGCTTTCTAGAAAGACGTTTCTGGTACAGGGACTGGGAGGGTGCTGGAGACTAAGGGACCATCAAGGCAGCTTACCAGGGTTGTGCAGGCTCCTGCTGTAGCCTGACCACTGAGGGATGGTGGGACATGATGGAGGTCCCCTAACAAGCCCTGCCCAAGGTGACTCCAGACCCCACACAGAGCGATGAGACCGTGCGACGGTGAAGACCTGGAGTCGGAGGCCCTTCTCAAGCAGAGAGCATGTGGAGGGTAGGGGGTTGTTGTCTCAGACCCTAGCCAAGGAGCCCAGCTCTCCCTGGTATGAAGGGATGGCAAGCCTCTCACCACGCTGAGGGAGACCTGCCCAGGCCCTGCTCTTCCCCGTATGGCCTGTGAAGGTGCAGCCCCCACCCCTCTGTGAACAGGGGACCAGCCATGGGGCAGGGGGTGCTGGCTTCTGCAGCAGGAGGGCGTGTGGACCTTACTCTGCTGCCCCGGGGGGCAGGCCTGGCGCTGACCTGCTGGGAGTGGATGGATGAGGCCAGGCCAGAGCCCCCCAGGACACAGCACAACTCCCCTGACGTCCCATCCCCCACCCCGGGACACCTAAACCAGCTGCTGGCTGTCCAGAACCTCTCTGTCCTCCCGTTCATGTTCTCCCCGTGCCTGGCAGCCCCCTTCATGTGCCCCCATGTGCACATGCAAACACACAGTACACTCATGTCCCCCTCACTCACTCCCACACACGGTACCCCCACGTCCCACTCATTCACTCACACACACACATAGTACCCCCATGTCCCTCCCCCCACACACAGTACCATGTCCCCCTCACTCACTCTCTCTCACACACATACACACACAGTACCCCCATGTCCCCCTCACTCTCTCACACACACTCTCACACACACACACACACACACACGGTACCATGTCCCCCTCACTCACTCTCACACACACACACACACACACACACACACACACACAGTACCCCCATGTCCCCCTAACTCTCACACACACACGGTACCCCATGTCCCCCCCCATGGCACCCCCTCATGCCCTGCCCCATGCTCACACACCTCCCCCACAGAACCTACCCCAGCTGCTCTCCAGCCACGATGGGGCGGGTGCTGAAGAGTGCAATGCGTGGGAAGCGCAGGTCCTGGTGGGACATAAAGACTCGCACAGGGACCAGGTTTGGCTCGCAGAGGTGGTTGATGAAACGGCTAACATTCCCGTAGAAGCGCGCGTCGATGCAGTACACGTCTCCGTCCTGCGGGAGAGGGCGCTCAGCACAAGCAGCGCGGCCAGGTCGCGGGGGCTCCACATGCAGGCCTCCTCCCGAGTAGGCCTGGTGCTCCACGGACCCCCACCCACTGCACCGCCTCTGGGTGGCTGGAGAGAATGGGCACACATTGCAACCACAGACATAGGTGCCCAGTCTCGAGGACAGCTCCCATGTGTGCATGAGTCACTTGGGCTGGTAATACCACCCCAGGCAATGCCACCTGATGCCCCCAGGACCACGAGCTGTCGCACCCCGTGGGTGACTAGAAGGCTACTCGCTCGCTTCCCAGCAGCTGGTCACAATGAGGATGCTCCTGACATGAGAGTGTCCCAGAGACATGGACCCTGGAGCAGGCAGGGGGCCGCCCCACAGGCGAGGAGAAGGGCCAAGCCGCCAGTGGGGGGTGACACCTGGCTCCAGCCCCTGGGTCCTGACGCAGCTCTGCACTGTTCTGGCTACTGAGCTTGTCGGGCAGCCATGGACACACCCCAGGGCCCAGGAACAGAGTGGGGAGCTGGGCGGCCTGGGATGAGCCTGATCCTGTCATGCTGTCACATGCCCACGTTGTAGCGGCACAAAGCCCTCCCCTCCACTGCCCAGGCAGGTGCCTCATGCCACCGTGGGCATGGGTGCCTGAGCACCTCCTATGCAAGAAGGGGAGAAATGATGAGAAAGAAATACTTTATGTCTCTAAGTGGTTCCTTGTTGGGGTGGGGGCAGATGACAAGGGCAGAAGCAAGGCTTCCAACATAAGCTTTTTACATCCTTTTTCCTCTCAGTTAAAATATAAATTGAATAAAAAGCCAATCCTAAAATTGAAAATAAACTAAAACATGTATCTAATCATGTATCTGAGAAACAATTACTTCAAGTCCTACAAAGTACACAGCTCTGTACACCTGCAGGGCAGCGAATGACTTAACACAGCTCCTTAGCCACAGTCCTTGAGACTCCCACACGATGACCATGCAAACAAGGCGTGGTGGCTGCTGGTGTGTGTCGCCCTGGCTACACCATGATTCTAATATTTTACGGCTGTCCACTTTGTGATCTGATGCAATTACTCTATCTTCCGTTTTATGCGTTGTAAATTCTAACCTCTACAAGTTCATGAGGCAGGATTGGTATGCCATGTATCCTGGCACGGCCTGACAGGAGGGTGTGACCCAAGTCCCACCGTTACCCAAGCCATGTCCAGGGTGTGGCCTGCATCCAAGGTATGTATGTGGGTGCACTAAGGAGGGGGGCTCTCTCTCTGCACCTGGATCCTGCGTCTGGCTCGTCACTGTCTGACCTCCAGTTCTTGGGACTTGAGCCAGTGGCCGGCTTTCTGGCCTGCTGATTTGGGTTGTTGGCCCCTGTGGCCACTTGAGTCAGAAGAATCCTACATCTGACCCGCGGATTTGGGAATGCCAGCCCCTCCACAACCACGTGAGCCATTGCCTTGATATGGTTCATGAGTCCTGTGGATGTTACAAAGGATTACAGAACCCAAACACGGGAGTGAGGGTGCTGAGGGGAGAGGGAGTAGTTGATGTCAGAGTTGATGGAGTGGGACAGCAGCCTGGAAAAGGTGGACATTTGGGACATCTTTAACCTCCACCTCATGGGAACCAGCTTTGTGCTGATCCGTGCTGATCCTTATAAAAGAAGTTATTCATTTTATACCCTTAGTAAAACACAGTCTGATAACCAAAAATTGCAAAAAAAATCATAAATGTCCTTCAACGCTCACACTGGCGGTTGTTAGAAGTATTTATCAGTAATGTTCCTTTGACACTTTAACTATGCTGTTACCAGCTGCCATCAAGTCTGCCCCAACTCATGGTGACCCCGTGCACAACAGGATGGAACACTGCCTGGTCCTGCACCATCTTTGTGACGCGACCCCATGCACGACAGAAAAGAACACTGCCTGGTCCTGCACCATCTTTGTGACGCGACCCCATGCACGACAGAAAGGAACACTGCCTGGTACTGCACCATCTTTGTGACGCGACCCCATGCACGAAAGAAAGGAACACTGCCTGGTCCTGCACCATCTTTGTGACGTGACCCCATGCACGACAGAAAGGAACACTGCCTGGTCCTGCACCATCCTCATGGTCGTTGGTACGTGTGAGACCACGGTTGCAGCTAGTGTGTGGACCCACCTCACGGAGGGATTCCCTCCTTTTCTCTGACCCTCTACTTTTAATTCTTCTAAAACTGGTTTGTTCGTTCTTCTGGCAGTCCAACACCACAAACTGAATGCCTGCGCCTCCTGAATTTAACTGATCCTCATAGAGACTTAAAATGTATTTTAAGATATTCCAGTAGTTTTCAAAAAGCCCTGGACGGTCTGCCCACTTTATAAGAAGTGCATGGACGGGTGAGAGCTGCTTGCTGTGTGTGCCCTGGGGCCCTGAGGCCAGGGGTCCCTACTGAAGACCCCCATGCCCTGACCTCAGCACAGGACCAGCACTGAAGCGGACAAGGTTCATGAGGAAGCAGGGGCCATCACCTGTCAGCAACAAGCAGCTGCCGCAGGACCCCACAGCAAAGACAGACATTCTCAGGCCTTCACGCCCCAACCTAAGTACCATACCTTGTTGTCAAGGTCAAAGAGGTAGGAGTCCTCTTCCCGGACGTCAGCCTCCGAGTCGGAGATGAGTTCCCCAACGTACCTGCAGGGAGAGGTGAAGGGTGTATGAGGAGGGTGCTATCTCCCGCCTTAAATGGTCACTGAATGAATGAATGAACAAAGTACCACGGGAGTGTGGCAAAACCCAAAAACACATGTCGGTCAAATATTTTTGGAGAATTTTTCCTGTGACTGAACAGGACTTAGCTAGGCTCCAGAAGAAAAGAACAGTGACAGTCATATAGCAACTTGTGTCTGCTAATATGAGAGGCTGGAAGTCCAGAACAGTCCTCCTGCTGCAGACAACCACCAACATCGGATGGTTTCTTCACACACTCGCGCACTGTGAGGTAGCAAAAACACCTGCACCATGAAGCTGAGCAAGACAAGAAGCCTGGGCGGTGCAGAAGCCTGCAGGAGAAGTGGTGCTCTGGGTGGTTACAGCGCCCGAGGCACTGAGTTTGCAGCCCGGACTGCCCTCTCTGGAGGGCCCCTCGCCCACACGAAACGGTGCTCGAGGTCAAGCTGCAGGGGAGCCGTTCACAGCCCATGCCAGAGAGAGGACAGTAAGAGTGCCCAAGGGCCAGCCTTGCCAGGACACCATGCCCCAACCCTCCTCCAGCCACTTGTACAGGCAAAGACAGGAAGGAAACTGAAGGATGAACCTGACATGCTGCTTCATACCACAGGACAAAAGGGAAAGGCTTATCTGAAAAATGCTGAACACAAGGGTCTTTGGTATTCGCACTGAAGGAGAAGACTCAGTTCCTATTTGTCCCGGGAATCCGGCTGCGAGATGCACAGCTCTCGCTCACTCACTTGCTCCCCCTAGTCCTTCATGCGTGAAGACCGCTCGTCGAGCCCCCCACAGTCCTGGCCCTATCCTATGCCAGCACTGCATAGAGGGGCCGGGACAGTGAGACCCACCCGCCCTGTCGGGGACAGACATGTAACCAACTACTCAGCTGAGGGGTGTGAGACAGGACAGCCAGGTGCAGGGACAGCACAGACAAGAAGGGCCAGTCACCAAGGCCCCACCACAAACATCCAGAGCAACCCCCTGTCCAGCTTGCTATCTTGCTGGCTGTGTGTGTGGGGTCAGGGCCGTACACCAAAGTCTGCATCCTGCCCGCTCTGGCGGCGCCTTGTAACCCCACCAATCCCACATCCCCATGGTACCCTGGGAAGCCCCTTGCTGTCCTGAACACGCAGCATGGACGCTGCCCCAGTGCAACCAGGTGGTGCTCACAGGCTGCAATTCTGCTCCTGCCTCCTGTAGTCCCCCAGGCCAGCTGGCCACTGCCCATGTGAGGGCTGGGACTCACGTACTCGCAGACGAAGGTGCCCAGTGGGATGTCCTGCAGGGCCCGAACGCCCCAGCCCATGTTCTGTGTCCGGTAGAGCTGTAGCCGAGCCCTGGAAGCAGAGAGTGGGTGAGTGGCTGGAATGTCTGCAGACTTACCTCATGCTGGAACGTCCGCACGGCCCGGTCTGCATTCACAGGGTCTCATAATCCCATCACCGACATGAGCAACGTTAGTAAGGGAACCAGAAACAGGAATTTCACGTCTGGAACCACTTTAGAACTTCACCTATGAAGCCACATAATGGCTTCAGCACAAATCACGTGACTCAGCCATTTGCTCACACATGTGAGTGCACACAGCTATCAAGGGCTTACACTTACCGGTGCACAGGACCCAGCACGTCTTAGTGAGGACAAGAACCACACCATGAACCGTAGGCTCCCATCCCTGCTTAGCATGAGATAGCCATGCAGGAGCCAGTGAGCCCACACAGCAAGGAGCAGGGGGACACACAGCAACGGTGACAGAACTACAGACAGCAGAGCTCCTCCGACCTCTTGAGAAACACTCCTGGGCAGAGATTCAGGGACAGGTACACAGGCCCAGGTCCCCCGGGGAGGGGGCACTCCAAGTACAGCCTCTCAGGAGCCCAAGACCATGTGGGATGTGGCCCAGGAAGCCTCCGTGGCCTCATGGGAGCCTCGTGGACTGCTCGGGCTCATCCTGTGATGTGCAGGGCCCAGGTACTGGGGGCAGGGGTGGGGGGTGGGGTGGTCTGTCCTCTGTCTGCCCCCTGCACTGTCTGCTGTATTCTGAGGACAGGGAGGGTTGGCTGAGCACCAGCCTTCTGTTCTCTAGTTACTAATGTAAAAAAACCAAGTATTACGGAAGTTAGCATTTAGTTATATTTCGATGGTGCATAACTGTCTTCCTCATAACTCAGGTCCCAGATCTCTTATCACCAGGAGCACAGAGAGGAAAAGGCTCATGACCAGAGCCTGGGGCTGGGGTGCCTGGTGAAAGCGTCTGAAGCAGCGTCGCCAAGCCTTCCTTGAGAAAGGTGGGTCTCATAAAACCATCGTAATGTTGTTAGGGGACGCAAAGAACACAGACGATGTAAAAATTCAGGCACAAAAAAGGAATTCTAATAACCCCAGTCAGGTGAAGAGCATATGCCCCACGTGTGAACTTGGTCACATCAGTGATTGAGACATTAAGTCCGTTTCCATTTTTAAGCTCAAATGATTCAGCCCTGTTCCTTCTTTAGAGCCTAAAATGAAAAGCGTCAAATTCAAGTCTAAGAGAGTAGAAAGTGACTATTTTTGTAATTTAAGGTGCGTTTCCAGAGTATAGGTGGTTACAGGTGCGTTATCAGCTTTACATGCACACACGCAGGTAAACGTACCATCCTCCCACCTGTGAACACATACACACAGGCCTGGATAGAGTGAGCTTCTCAAGGAACCTGAATCATTTTCAAACTTTTAAAACACAGACTCTCAATGTCACCCTTTACTAAAAAGATTAAAATTGTAAACTCCACGTGGGTCTCAGAGCAGGAAATCAGAGCTCTGAGGCTTAAGCTGTGAGGCCCAGAGTGAGTGGGGCCAGTCTGTGGTGGAGGGTCGTGTGCATGTCCCACGTGGAGACCCTCCACGCCTGCTTCACCCATGCCCCTCTGTGCCGATACTCCCTCCACACCAAAGCCCCGACACCCCTCTCTGCACACTGCAGCCTCAAGGTCCAGCTCGGCGGGGCAGGCCTCACCTGAGACCGTTCTGCACAACCCTGTTGCGGCAGCTCCTCCAGCAGGCGCAGGCATGATTGCACTCAAAGATCAAAGGTGGCTCTGCCATGTTAAACTCCGGCAGGAGGCGGCCATCCTGGGGAGAGACAGGCAGTTGGTGCTGCCACCGTGCTGCGGGCTGTTCTTCCTGGGCCCACCAACACGAGTTCCCACAGAGCACCCGGCATGGCCTCGACTGTTATCAAAAGCATGGCTTCTAGTCAAGCCAGCATCTGGGGACTCAAAGAGGGGAGACTGCGCCGTGACTGTTCAGATGGAGGGCCTCAAACCAGACATCACAGAGCTGCTGACCGCGGTGTGAGGACCCACTGTTCGTCCCCAGCACAGCCCTCTCAGACTCCTCTGCTCCGTCACGCCCTTAGCCCACATTCTCACAGCCCACCAAGGGTTCCCCGGGCCCCTCTCCTGCTCCTCCTCTGGTCACCTATGGAGACCACTGGCCCCTCACCATCACCTGGACCCAGCTTTTGGCCTTTCAAACTCTGAAGGGACCCAGCCAGCTTCCCTCCGCTCTCCTCCCCTCCCCTCTCCCGACTGCACCCCTGCTCTGCAGACGCCATGGTATTTCTTGAACAACACAGGCCATGCTGCCCCACACCGTGACCATGGCTCCCCTTCTGTGTGCCGTTCCCGTTCCCTGAATACCCGCTTTTGCAGAGACTTGTCTGTCTGCTGCCTGCTCGGCCCACACCTCCCCTTCACCCCCATCAGCCTGCTCTGCTCCCCAAACCACAGACCACCACAGCCGTCAGCTTCTAGATGTCCTCTCCCTGAGCTCCGGAGATGTGGCCACGTGCTGGGCTCCCCGACGCCACCCATGCCCAGTGCCCTGTCTGCTGTGCCACCACTGCCTGGTTTCCTTCCCTGGGCTGTGGGCACACAGCCACTCTCTACACATTGCCAGCTTGAGGCAACAAGCACTAAGCACAGTTCTTTCAAACAAGCAAACAGACACTTCTTCCTGCAGCCCCAGCTTGGCGGAACCACACCAGTGCCATGAGAGACATCCCATCCACCACCACCAGGGAGGACAGATGGACATCCCCTCCACCACCACCAGCGAGGACAGACAGATCCCCCATCCTCCACCACTGGGGAGGACAGACAGATATCCCACCCTCATCACTGGGGAAGACAGAGAGCTGACCCACCCCACCACCTGGGAGGACAGTCACCCTGTCCCCTACCACGAGGGAGGAGAGATGGACATCCGTCCCTACAGCCATGGAAGGCAGACAGATGCTCCGCCCCCCACCTCTGGGGAGCACAAGCAACAGCCCCCTTCTCACAGCCCAGTCAGCCACAAATGACCGGGATGAGCCTCTTAACAACTTGAGAACCCGTGTCTTCACCCCATGACTGCCAGCCAGGATCTCACTTCCTGTCTGTTGCCCCCACTTGGTCTCCACAGTGAGCTCACCCCCGCCCCCAACACTGGGGAGGCCCCTGGACCAGCGAAGACTCTGGCTCACCTACCTTATCGTACCAGCAGCGTATGCTCAGCTGGCCACACATGCAGTTGCTGGAGGAGCAGTCGTCAATGCAAACGCAGTACTGAGAAGAGATGGAGGGCGCTGCTCATGCCACAGGCCCGAGCTCCCTCCCCAGCCCACTCTCCCACTCCCCTCCCCAGCCCATTCTCCTGCTCCCGCACGCAGGCCTGCAGAATTCCCACAGTCCCTTAAGTGACTCATCCCTTAAACAGTTGTGCCCTACTGCCCTGTCTAGTTTCTCAAGACACCCAAGGACAGTGTAGTCTCCAGGTGGAAGGAAGAGACGCTGAGTGCTTGCTAAAGGGAGAGGAGGGCAGGACGGGGACACGCTACCCGGGGATGGGTCACACTGGAGGGTGAACGAGGTCAGGGGGAGCATTGCCCGAGAGAGAAGCTAGGAACAGTTCTGTCTGGATTCAAAGCCTGTTACTGAACAGGAAATGCCAAGGAGTCAGGGCTCAGTCATGTCACCAGGGAGGGAGACGGGGCTCAGTGCGTCGAGGAGTGAAGGGGGACGGAGCTCAGTGCTGTGAGGAGAGAGGAAGACGGGGCTCAGTGCTGTGAGGAGAGGGAGACAGGGCTCAGTGCTGTGATGAGAGAGGAAGACGGGGCTCAGTGCTGTGAGGAGAGGGAGACGGGGCTCAGTGCTGTAAGGAGAGAGGGAGATGGGGCTCAGTGCTCTGAGGAGAGGAAGACAGGGCTCAGTGCTGTGAGGAGAGAGGGAGACGGGGCTCAGTGCTATGAGGAGAGGAAGACAGGGCTCAGTGCTGTGAGGAGAGAGGGAAACAGGTCTCAGTGCTGTGAGGAGAGAGGGAGACAGGGCTCAGTCCTATGAGGAGAGGGAGACAGGGCTCAGTGCTGTGAGGAGAGAGGGAGACAGGGCTCAGTGCTGTGAGGAGTGAGAGAGATGGGCTCAGTGCTGTGAGGAGAGAGGGACACAGGGCTCAGTGCGGTCAGGAGTGAGAGAGATGGGCTCAGTGCTGTGAGGAGAGAGGGACACAGGGCTCAGTGCTCTAAGGAGAAGGAGACAGGGCTGAGCGCTGCGAGAAGAGAGGAGACAGGGCTCAGTGCTGTGAGGAGAGAGGAGACAGGGCTCAGTGCTGTGAGGAGAGAGGAGACAGGGCTCAGCGCTGTGAGGAGAGGAGACAGGGCTCAGTGCTGTGAGCAGAGGGAGACGCGGCTCAGTGCTGTGAGGAGAAAGGGAGACGGGGCTCAGTGCTGTGAGGAGAGACGGAGAAGGGGCTCAGTGTTGTGAGGAGTGAGGGAGACGGCTCAGTGCTGTGAGGAGAGACGGAGACGGGGCTCAGTGCTGTGAGTGAGGAAGACAGGGCTCAGTGCTGTGAGGAGAGAGGAAGATGGGGCTCAGTGCTGTGAGGAGAGGGGGACAGGGCTCAGTGCTGTGAGTGAGGGAGACAGGGCTCAGTGCTGTGAGGAGAGAGGAAGATGGGGCTCAGTGCTGTGAGGAGAGAGGAAGACGGGGCTCAGTTCTGTGAGCAGAGGGAGACGGGGCTCAGTGCTGTGAGGAGAGAGGGAGACGGGGCTCAGTGCTGTGAGGAGAGAGGGAGACGGGGCTCAGTGCTGTGAGGAGAGAGGGAGACGGGGCTCAGTGCTGTGAGGAGAGAGGGAGACGGGGCTCAGTGCTGTGAGGAGTGTGCTGTGAGGAGAGAGGAAGACAGGGCTCAGTGCTGTGAGGAGAGAGGAAGACGGGGCTCAGTGCTGTGAGGAGAGAGGAAGACGGGGCTCAGTGCTGTGAGGAGAGAGGGAGACAGGGCTCAGTGCTGTGGGGAGAGAGGGAGACAGGGCTCAGCGCTGTGAGGAGAGAGGAGACGGGGCTCAGTTCTGTGAGCAGAGGGAGACGGGGCTCAGTGCTGTGAGGAGAGAGGGAGACGGGGCTCAGTGCTGTGAGGAGTGAGGGAGACGGCTCAGTACTGTGAGAAGAGACGGAGACGGGGCTCAGTGCTGTGAGGAGAGAGGGAGACGGGGCTCAGTGCTGTGAGGAGTGAGGGAGACGGCTCAGTACTGTGAGAAGAGACGGAGACGGGGCTCAGTGCTGTGAGGAGAGAGGAAGACGGGGCTCAGTGCTGTGAGGAGAGAGGGAGACAGGGCTCAGTGCTGTGGGGAGAGAGGGAGACAGGGCTCAGTGCTGTGAGGAGTGAGGGAGACGGCTCAGTACTGTGAGAAGAGACGGAGACGGGGCTCAGTGCTGTGAGGAGAGAGGGAGACGGGGCTCAGTGCTGTGAGGAGTGTGCTGTGAGGAGAGAGGGAGACAGGGCTCAGTGCTGTGAGGAGAGAGGGAGACGGGGCTCAGTGCTGTGAGGAGTGTGCTGTGAGGAGAGAGGGAGACAGGGCTCAGTACTGTGAGAAGAGACGGAGACGGGGCTCAGTGCTGTGAGGAGAGAGGGAGACGGGGCTCAGTGCTGTGAGGAGTGTGCTGTGAGGAGTGAGGGAGACAGGGCTCAGTGCTGTGAGGAGAGAGGGAGACGGGGCTCAGTGCTGTGAGGAGAGGGGGAGACGGGGCTCAGTGCTGTGAGGAGAGAGGGAGACGGGGCTCAGTGCTGTGAAGAGAGAGAGAGACGGGGCTCAGTGCTGCGAAGAGAGGGAGACGGGGCTCAGTGCTGTAAGGAGAGAGGGAGACGGGGCTCAGTGCTGTGAGGAGTGTGCTGTGAGGAGTGAGGGAGACAGGGCTCAGTGCTGTGAGGAGAGAGGGAGACGGGGCTCAGTGCTGTGAGGAGAGGGGGAGACGGGGCTCAGTGCTGTGAGGAGAGAGGGAGACGGGGCTCAGTGCTGTGAAGAGAGAGAGAGACGGGGCTCAGTGCTGCGAAGAGAGGGAGACGGGGCTCAGTGCTGTAAGGAGAGAGGGAGACGGGGCTCAGTGCTGTGAGGAGAGAGGGAGACAGGGCTCAGTGCTGTAAGGAGAGGGAGACGGCTGAGCGCTGTGAGAAGAGAGGAGACAGGGCTCAGTGCTGTGAGGAGAGAGGAGACAGGGCTCAGTGCTGTGAGGAGGAGGGAGACGGGGCTCAGTGCTATGAGGAGAGGGAGACAGGACTCAGTGCTGTGAGGAGTGAGGGAGACGGCTCAGTGCTGTGAGGAGAGACAGAGACGGGGCTCAGTGCTGTGAGGAGGAGGGAGACGGGGCTCAGTGCTATGAGGACAGGGAGACAGGACTCAGTGCTGTGAGGAGAGAGGGAGACAGGGCTCAGTGCTGTGAGGAGTGAGAGAGATGGGCTCAGTGCTGTGAGGAGAGAGGGACACAGGGCTCAGTGCTGTGAGGAGTGAGAGAGATGGGCTCAGTGCTGTGAGGGGAGATGGAGACGGGGCTCAGTGCTGTGAGGAGAGATGGAGACGGGGCTCAGTGCCATGAGGAGAGAGGCATACGGGGTTCAGTGTTGTGAGGAGTGAAGGAGACAGGGCTCAGTGCTGTGAGGAGGAACACTGGTTTCAGGGCTGTGAGGAGGGAGGGAGACAGGGCTCAGTGCTGTGAGGAGTGAGGGAGACGGGGCTCAGTGCCGTGAGGAGAGACGGAGACGGGGCTCAGTGCTGTGAGCAGAGTAAGACGGGGCTCAGTGCTGTGAGGAGAGAGGGAGATGGGGCTCAGTGCTGTGAGGAGAGACGGAGACGGGGCTCAGTGCTGTGAGGAGAGAGGGAGACGGGACTCAGTGCTGTGAGCAGAGAGCAAGACGGGGCTCAGGGCTGTGAGGAGAGAGGAAGATGGGACTCAGTGCTGTAAGTGAGGGAGACAGGGCTCAGTGCTGTGAGGAGAGAGGGATATGGGGCTCAGTGCCGTGAGGAGAGAGGGATACGGGGTTCAGTGTCGTGAGGAGTGAGGGAGACAGGGCTCAGTGCCATGAGGAGAGACGAAGAAGAGGTTCAGTGCTGTGAGGAGTGAGGGAGACAGGGCTCAGTGCTGTAAGGAGCAACACGGGTTTCAGGGCTGTGAGGAGGGAGGCAGACAGGGCTCAGTGCTGTGAGGAGAGAGGAAGATGGGGCTCAGTCCTGTGAGGAGAGAGGGACACAGGGCTCTGCGCTCTGAGGAGTGAGGGAGACGGGGCTCAGTGCCGTGAGGAGAGAGACGGGGCTCAGTGCCGTGAGGGGTGAGGGAGACGGGGCTCAGTGCTGTTAGGAGTTAGGGAGACGGGGCTCAGTGCTGTGAGGAGAGGGGGACAGGGCTCAGTGCTGTGAGGAGAGAGGAAGACGGGGCTCAGTGCTGTGAAGAGAGGGAGACGGGGCTCAGTGCTGTGAGGAGAGAGGGAGACGGGGCTCAGTGCTGTGAAGAGAGGGAGACGGGGCTCAGTGCTGTGAGGAGTGAGGGAGACAGGGCTCAGTGCTGTGAGGAGTTAGGGAGACGGGGCTCAGTGTTGTGAAGACAGGGAGACAGGGCTCAGTACTGTGAGGAGAGAGGAAGAAGGGGCTCAGTGCTGTGAGGAGTGAGGGACACAGGGCTCAGTGCTCTGAGGAGTGAGGGTGACGGGGCTCAGCGCCGTGAAGAGAGAGGGAGACGGGGCTCAGTGCTGTGAGGAGGAACACGGGGCTAAGTGCTGTGAGGAGGAACACAAGGCTCAGTGCTGTGAGGAGTGAGGGAGACGGGGCTCAGTGCTGTGAGGAGTGAAGGGGGACAGCGCTCAGTGCTGTGAGGTGAGAGGGAGACAGGGGTCATGCAAACTCTAACTTGGTCATGTGGGGTGGAGCATGTCAAGTGATGGGGAAGAAGTTGCTTACATCTAAAACCACTACGCAGGTGCTCAAAAAATGTGATTTTAACCAGAAAAGGAAGGAAGAGGCTGTCCTTGGTTAATAACCTGCAGCTGAGATGCAGACAGCGCGCTCATAGGCCCAGTTGCCCCATGCTGCCCTCGGATTGCTACCCTGCACAGGTTTCTTGTGCACCAGACGGGACTGTCAGTGCAAGCAAGCTAGGGTGACCAAACACGGTGCCCAGCAGTCGTCACCCCTGCAGGCGCTCAGGCAGTGCTGGGGTACTGGGTGAGAGGACCCCCTGGAGAGTAACTGGAGAGTCCAGGACTGTGCTAACAAATGACTAGAAGCTGTTCCGGGAGGCTCCTTATCTGTCCTCCAAGGGCTGGCTCTCAACTCTTTACTGGAGGTAAGTGCTGAGAGAACGGGTCTCCTGGGAAGTCCCCCACAGGCTCGGCACTCTGGAGTGGAGAGAGCCTGGGTGCCCCGTCCTGTTCTGGCTGACCCGCCCTCCTTTCCGCACGCCTGACCTGCAGGTGAGTGATGTTCCTATCAATGTTCATGGGGGACGTCACGCAGTTCTGAGACACGTATTTGTAGTTGCTGGGGCACGGCTCGCTGTCCACCGCGTTGACGCAGGGAATGGGGATGCGCTCGTAGCCCCTCGCGATGTCTCTGCAGGGGCCAGGAGAACACAACTTTCGCTGTTACAGGGTTTGCCCAAAGTAGGAGGAAGCGGAAGAGCACGAGGGAGCCGAAGCACAGCTACCGGAAGGATCCAGGCCCAGACCTTCCAGCCTGCCCACTTTAAAGAGAAGCCTTGCTGCAAACCCCTGCCCGGTTTACCGTTTGCCACAGCAGCCTTTGCACCCGGTCCATCGCTGGCTCGGCCCACTCACCTGCTCACCGTCCGCTCCGCTGGGGCAGGCCGGTCCGGCGCTGAGTCCTGCAGAGCCTTGCTCATCTGCAGGGCCGTCCACACCTGGGAGTTGAGGCTCGCGCACTGCAGGGGTGTCTCGCCCTCCTTGTTCTTCAAGGTGACGTCAGAGTCCCGAGAAAGGAAGAGGCTGGAAGAAAAAATGTAGGCCAAAAGGACAGTTTAAAAAAACATGGCGAGATCTAAAAAACGCCTACGATCAGTGAATGAGGAGAACACACCATTCACTCTGAAATAATGTTAACACGCAGCTGAGCAGTAACTTGGGAAAGAGAGGCTTTAATTCACTCAAGAACACACTCCATTACTCCTCTCCCACCATTTATTGGAAAAACCTTCTTAGTTTTCTTAGCAGAAGGGCGTGTAAGTAACTGGGCTTGGTATTCGATTTTCTTGGATTTTTCATTCAAATTTGCCCTCTAGGATAAAAAGGAATATTTAGCAGCAGTGAACCCAGCTGCTGTCCTAACCGGAGGCCACTGGGTCCTGGATCTGGGCTCGAGAGGGCCGTCTCTCAGATGAACTCGCATGGAGAAGGGTGTGGGCCTGAGACCCCCTGCCCAGCCCTGCCCAGGACCCTGTGTACTCAGCCCAAGTGCCTGGGGTTGAGACAGGCAGGACCCCGTGTGCAGTGAGGAGAAAAGGCTCAGTCTGGCTCTGCCCCTGCCCCTAATTGGGACCAGCAGCTCCAGCTCTCTCTCTTCCTGGAAGCAGAACAAAGACTGCATCCAGGATCCGAATCACGTGGTGTGGATGATGGATGGGAAGAAGGTGACGTATGTGGCTCTTACATCACGTGGGGGTTTAGCCCCTCAAGTCTGAAGAGCTCTGGAGCTGGCCGCAGCCTCATGACAACACATCTCTTTCTCTCCGTGGAGGCTAGGCCCCAGGCCCCATGGGCTTGACCCATCGCTTCGCACCCTCTGGGTGGGAGCTATGAGGTCTGAGGTACACCTTGGGGTTGGGCATAAATACTTGCGGTCTGTCACAATGACCTCCCCGAATAAGAAATAAACAGCAGCTGACTTCAAATGTGAAATGCCCAAGGACTTCTCTGCTTATGTAGGGAGCTTCCGTGGACACCCAGGGGTACCACCCCCACTGGGAACGGAGGGTGCCTCCACCATCCAGAGGAACCCACAGGTGCCCTGAATGGTCAACAAGTGGCCCGGCCACATACACAACACAGTCGTAGCGGTTCTCCCGGGCGGCAATGTGCAGCGGCGAGTCCCCATGGATGTTGACGGCATGAAGATCGCACTTGGCGGCCAACAGGATCTCTGCGATGTCCACACAGCCCGAGAATGCCGCCCAGTGCAGGCAGATGTTCTCTTCCTATGGAGAGACACAGGAGAACCTGAGCGCAGCCTGCGGCCGCAAAAGCCTGACTTGGCGGAAATGCACACGTGAGCGCCGAGGAGCATGCTGACCGCTGGTGTCTGGAAGAAGAGGGGATGCCAGGAGGCAGGGCTGCACATTCCCGTGGACCCCGCAGTTTCATCAGAGACCAGGCAGAAAGCGGCTTCGTGTTTCACCAGAAACTTCCTTTTTAAATTTGCAAAGTTTTCAGTATAAAGGTAATATAACTGCAGTACAGGATATTTTAAAAGTGGAAAAAAAAAGTCACCCAGAGGTATATACCACCCTAAACACAGCGTATTTTTTTTAAAAATTTCACTGTGTTTTATATGAAAGTTTACAATGCAAAGTAAGTTCCTCATTCAAAAACTCACATACAAATTGTTTTTTGACACTGGTTGCAACCCCCGCAACGTGTTGGCACGCTCCCTCTTCCCCTTTACACCCCAGGTTCCCTACGTCCCTTCATCCAGGCTTCCTGCCAGGCCTTGCCTTCTCGTCTTTGCTGTTTGGCAGCTACTGCCCATTTGGTCTCATATGGTTGACTGAACTAAGATGCACGTTCCTCACATGCTACTGTTTGTTTTATACGCCTGTCTAATCTTTGGCTGAAAAGTGAACTTCAGGAGTAGCTTCAGTTCTCAGCAGGGTGTCTGTAGACCACAGTTTAGGGGGTTCCTCCAGTCTGCCAGACCAGTAAATCCGGTCTTTTTGTGTGAATCTGAATTTTGTCCTATATATTTCTCCTGCTCTGTCCAGGATCCTATATTGCGATCCCTGTCAGAGCTATTGGGGGTGGTAGCTGGGCACCATCTAGTTCTGGGCTCAGGCTGCTGGAGGCTGTGGCTCAAGTAGTCCATTAGTCCTCTGGACTAATATTTTCCTTGTGTTTTTGGTTTGCTTCATTCTCCTTTGCTCTGCATGGGGTGGGACCAACAGATGTATCTTAAATGGCTGCTCACAAGCTTTTAAGACCCCAGACGCTACTCACCAAGGTGGGATATAGAACATTTTCTTTATCAACAATGTTAAGCCATTTGACCTAGATGTCCCCTGAGACCGTGGTCCCCAGACCTCAGCCCCATTAACTCAGTCCCTCAAGATGTTTGGATGTCTAAGAAGCTTCTATGGCTTTGCCTTGGTCAAACTGTGCTGACTTCCCCCATATCATGTGCTGTCTCTCCCCTCACCAAAGTTAATACTTGTCTACTATCTAGTTAGTGATTTCCCCTCCCGCCCCACCCCTTCCCTCCCTTGTAACCATCAAAGATTGTTTTTTTCTATGTGTAAACCTTTTCTTGGATTTTTATAATAGTACAACACATGATATAACATTTGGGGACAGCAGTGGGTTTTTTCTTCTATTTTTTTAAACTATATTTATTTCTTAAGAATTATAATCCCAGCATACAGTAATAATTGTGCAGGATTTGAAAAAGACCAGTTTAATGAAATTAAAAATTTATTTTATAAACGCCTATATAAAATAAGGCTACCACCCGTCTGTCAGTTTGTCATACTGTTGTGACTTATGTGTTGCTGGGATGCTGCAAGCTATGCCACCAATATTTCAAATACCAGCAGGGTCACCCATGGTGGATGAGTTTCAGGGGAGCTTCCAGACTAAGACTAGGAAGAAAGGCCTGGCAATCTACTTCTGAAAATCAGCCAATTAAAACCTTATGGATCACAACTTGCTTTGGACATGTCATCGGAAAAGGTCAATTCCTGGAGGAGGACATCACATTTGCTGAAGTAGAGGGCTAACTAGGGCGAGGGAGACCCACATTGGTATGGACTGGCACAGCAGCCACAACAAGGGACTTGAACATGTTGGTGACTGTAAGGACGACGCAGGACCAGGCGAGGTTTAGTATGTTATATGTAAGGTTGCTATGAGTTGGAGGTGACTCGATGGGAGCTATCTATGCCTAAAATAAATCTTCACACCACATGTAAAACATATGATTTATAAATCCACTTACACAAAATAAAAGATGAAGAGTAAACGTAAATATGGGAAGATGTCCAGCTTTGCCAGAAAGCCCAGGAATAGATATGAAAACATTAAATAACACTGAACGTCTATCATCCTAAGGACACAGATCTACCACCAGCCACGAATGACGCCCATGCCTGCTTCAGCCCCAACTTGGTCCTGTCTCCCCATTTCTACACACACTCCTCAGGTTGGGGCCACAACAGGCACCATCGTACTGTGTGCTCACACGGCTTGTGTTGTAACTCAAGGGCCTTCAGACGACACCCTGTCACTGACTGTAAATCAGCCCAATGAGTTCACATTTTGTAACTCCCTAGCCAGCCCTCAAGTGGATGTTTATTAGTACTTTTTCCTCTTGAATATAATGCTCGTGGATGTTTCAGTACTCAGGGGGTTTCCTTTTTCCAGAGTCACTTCTCAGGATGAATTCTCTCGGTCAGAGGCTATATGTCATTGACAGCTCTTGATGGACACTGCCCACTGGCCACCCAAGGGAAGCAGTGAGTCTGCCCGCCTGGCGGTGCCCACCCCATCCATGACCTATGCCTGGCTGCGTGCCCCATCAGGGACTGCAGAAGGCAAAGCCCTGGACAGAGCCCACCGTGGGGCCCGTGATGGGCTGTGTTGTCAAGTGCCGCCCTTGCATGCCTCTGGGGAACAGACGCTGGCTGGCCTGGGCTGGGGCTGCAGGGCTGCACTGTGCCACGCAGCCACTCCCTCACTCGCTCTCCCAGCTTCCACTCTGTGATGGTCACTCAGCACTTTGGGTTCAGTGCACACTGGAATGGTGACAGCAAAGCAGAACCACATGGTTCGTTTTTCATGACACTCCACCAACGAACAACCAGCACCCCAACCATGGACTTCTCTCCCTTGTCTAGTTCCAACAGAGAAAACTTGATTGTACCTGGGGCACTCTCCTCCGGCTGCTATCCTCAGGGGCCTTCTAGCTCTGCTGTCTGTCACTGGGCCCTCTCCATGTGCATGAGCTCCTTGAGCGAACTGCTGCTTCTGGAGGGACCTCTTTTCTTTTCTCTTTATGAGAACAACTTTGATTTTATAACCAGACCTCCAATTTTAGAACCTTCCAGTCCACTGAGCGCCTCACAGTATGGGGTCATGCAAGCCCCTCACTGCCTGAAGCCACCTCTGAGTCGTGACCAGGCTGCCCTGCACCTTCTGGTGACTTCACTGCTGAAACAATTAAGGGGACCTCTGCACCCAGCTGAGGAGGAGCAGAGCAGTCACAATGCATGCAACAAGTCTTTAAGACACCCGATGTCAGGCACTGATGGGCCGTGACCCCGGGGAGATGATACAAACAAGGGGGCCTGGACTGTGCCTGATCATGGCCTTGGAAGACCTAGCCATGGTGCAGGGAGGGGACACAGCCAAAGCCCAGGGAACCCCTGGTCTGAGAAGCTGTGAGTCCAGGGAGACCAACGGAGCTAGCATTCACAGAGAACCCAGAGGAGCATTACACTACACAGAGGACGCAGCCCGAGAACCGCCTTGGTGTCCACAGGGCACCATGTGGAGGACAACTGGGTGGAGTTGTCAGGAGGGGCAGAATCAGCCCTAGGTGGGGGCCCTGCTCTGAACCCACCTAACACACCTGAAAATTAAACTCCAAAACAATCAAACTGTTTCCAAGTAACTTAACTGCATCCCAGAACAAAGGTCAAGAATACTTATAAGGACACAAAAGGTCCCAGCCCTCAACAAAGTAGAATTCATGGTACTCAGCATCCAGTCAAACGTTACCAGACACCCAAAGTAGCCAGAAAACATGACCCAGAATGAACAGAAAAATCAGTCAATCAAAACCAACCCACAATTGATACAGATATTAGAATTAGCTGAGGAGGATAGTAAAATAGTTAAGAAAACTGTATTTGGTATCTTCAAAAACTTTAACGTAGAGATGTATTTTAGAAAATATTAAAAGGACCCAAAATGAACCTCTAGAGCAGAAAATGGCAATGTCTGAAATGAAAACATAATCCATGGGATTAATACCATACGAGACATTGCAGAAGGAAGGATTAGTGAATTTGAAGACACAGCAATAAAAACTAGCTATTTCGAAACACAAAGTGAAGGAAAAAAAACTTTTTTAAATGAACAGAGCATCAGAGAGCTGTGGGACAACTTCAAACTGCCTAACATATGCGTAACTGGAGCACCTGAAAGGGAGGGGGCAGAAAAAGCATTTGAGGAAATGACTGAAAAACTTCCAAATTTGACAAAAACTCTAAACCCAACAAAAGCTCAATTAACCACAAGCACAGAAACAGTAATACCAAGGCATATCATAAATTGTTTAAATCTAGTGATAAAGAGAAAATCTTAAAAGCAAGCAGAGGAAAAAAGATATGTACGAAGGAACAAGACGATGATGACAAGATTTCTCAGTAGAAAGAATGCAAGTAAGAACTCAGTAAGGCAACATTTTTGAAGTACTGAAAGACAAAAACTTTTCGACCTAGAATTCTATATACAGCAAAAATCTTAAAAAACTGAAGGCAAAATAAAGACATTTTCAGGCATACAAAAGAATTCCTCATGAGCAGACCAACACTATAAGAGATGTTAAGGGAAGTGAGACAGGCAGAAGGAAAACGACACCAGATGGGAATATGGACCTAGGGCCTACAGACAAAAAAAGAGCACTGGAAATGACAACAGAGTAAATGTATACAACTTTCTGCTGTTATAATCTCTTCAAAAGAAAATACTGTTTAAACCAGCTAACAATGACATATTGTGGCATTAGAACATTTGTGTACTCTCCCAGGAGGGGGGAAACAGAGTTATACTAAGTTAAGGTTCATCTGCCATATGGGATTTGAGACTTATTATAAAGCAAAGTAATCAAAACAGTGTGATACTGGTGTAAAGACAGACATACAGAACAACGGAACAGAAGGGAGAGCTGAGGAATTGACTTGCATGACTGGTTTTCAACAAAGGTGCAAAGGCAATTCAGTCAAGAAAGAATAACCTTCTCGACAAATGGTGCTGTAACAACAGAAAATCCATGTTAAAAAAAAAAAAAAACTCCAAGCCATACCTCACACATGTACAAAAATTAAAGTCAAAATGGATCACAGACCTCAATGTAAAAGCTAAAACTATACAAAGTATTCTAAGAAAACATGGGAGAAAATCTTTGGGATCTTGGGTTAGACAATGATTTCTTATATACAACACCAAAGACATGATCCATAAAAGAAGAAAAGAATAAAGTGAACTTCATCAAAGTTAAAAACTTTTGCTCTTCAAAGTCATAGACTGGGGGAAAATATTTGTAGAGCATATATCTGATAAGGACTTCTATCAAGAACACATAATAAATTATGAAAACTCAAAAATAAGAAAACAAACAATCCAATAAAAAATTAACAAAAAAATGCAAACAAACTCTTCACCAAAGGAGATAAACATATGGCAAATAAGCACATGATAAAATGCTAAAGCTCATTAGTTATTAGGAAAATGAAAATTAAGAATACAATGTGATACAGCTACATGCCTATTAGTGCGGCTAAAATTAAAAAGGCTGATCATGCCATGTGAGAAGGAGACATGGAGGACTCTCATACATTGCTGGTGGGAATGTAAATGGTGCAACCACTTTGGCATACAGTTTGGCAGTTTCCTCAAACAGTTAAATACACACCTACCTCGCGATCTGGCCATCGCACTCCCAGGTATACACCCAAGAGAAATGAAAACACGCCCATACGCAGACTCAGTGTGGAGTCATGCATCACTTAACATTCACGATATCTTCTGTGAAATGGGACTTTGTGATCTGGCCATTGTGCATACTCCATATTACAGGCATTCCTCAGGTTATGAACATCCGACTTACAGGTAACTCGCACTTAAGAACGGACTGCCATAAAGCCTATTATATTAAATATTTGAGTTAAATATAATGGTTCATAATAATGAACACACCCACTACTTTGTGATGCTCATGAAAACGTTGTGTGGTTTGGAAGTGTTTCTTAAGTGTTTTATATGCATACCAAAAAAAAAAAAAAACCAAACCCAGTGCCATCGAGTCGATTCTGACTCATAGTGACCCTGTAGGGCAGAGCAGAACTGCCCCATAGAGTTCCCAAGGAGCACCTGGCAGATTCGAACTGCCAACCCTTTGGTTAGCAGTCGTAGCACCTAACCACTACACCA
Organism: Elephas maximus indicus; assembly: GCF_024166365.1. NCBI lineage: Eukaryota > Metazoa > Chordata > Mammalia > Proboscidea > Elephantidae > Elephas > Elephas maximus. Next base: position 409,450 of record NC_064827.1, read on the forward strand.
CCAGGGTTTCCTTTATATGCACAGACAGGTAAAATACACACTAAGACGAACATTTGACTAACTGACGATAAATAAGACCCGTATTCCAATTTACCTACAAATTCGACTTAAAGGCAGACTAGGAATGGATCTTATTTGTAACCCGGGGACTGCCTGTACACAAGACACATGAGATACACGTTATATACAGGAAGCTGTTGCGTTCACTATGTCCAGTTAGGTCCACTACGTCCTGTTCTCCAGCGGAGATTTCTGAACTCTATTATAAACTTAAGGGACCGTGGACACGTATGTGGTTGGACGTTGCCCAAATGGACACTATGCGGGGCATGACTGCACATAAAAGTACATGAACACAGGTGCCCCGACTTACGCTGCATTCAAGTTACCAAGAACTGCACTTAGGATCTTTTTTTTTTTGGTACATTTTCTTAGTTATATGTACTACATAAAACATTTTGCAGCATTTAACTTGCTGATGTTATTTTCAGATGTTCACTCACAGATGTTGAAAGATCAGATTTATAAAGGTACCGATAATCAAAGACAATAATAATGAATGCCAAAAAAAAGGAGAGATTTGACTTATGTGAGAACCAACTTAAGACAAAGTTGTCAGAACAAAACCCTGTCGTAAGCTGGACACTACCTGGATTCACAGCAGCTTTGTGTTTTTAAATGTAATTATTGATATATTTGGGTTTAAATATTTTTTAAATATACCTTTTAAAAAAAATTGTGCTTTAGATGAAGGTTTACAGAGCAAATTAGTTTCTCATTAAACAGTTACTACACATATTGTTTTGTGACATTGGTTGCCAATGCCACGATGTGTCAACACTCTCCCCTTCTCAATCTTGGGTTCCCCGTTTCCATTCCTCCAGCTCTCCTGTCCCTCCTGCCTTCTTATCCTTGCCCCTGGGCTGGTGTGCCCATTTTAGTCTCATATACATGGTTGGGCTACGTGTATTACTGTTTGTTTTATGGGCTTGTCTAATCTTTGGCTAAAGGGTGAACCTCAGAAGTGACCTCAGTACTGAGTCAGAAGTGTGTCTGGGGGCCATACTCTCGGGTTTTCTCCAGTCTCTGTCAGACCAGTAAGCCTGGTCCTTTTTGGACAGCAGCTTTATTTCTAACAGTCTAAAACTGGAAATAGCCTGGAAGTCCATCAACAGACGAAAGATAAACCAACTGACATAACCCACATGAGGGACAGCTCCTCAGTGCTAACAAGGGACTACCAATACCCATGATGACATGGATGAATTTCAGAATTGTGCTTACGGGAAGAAGCCAGACCAAAAAGAGAAAGAGCACATATGGTGTGAGCCCATCTGTGGGAAACCAGAACACGCAGACTAATCCAGTGAAAGCGGGAGACCAGTGGGTGACTGGGGACTAGGACCGGGCAAATGAAGCCGGAGGAGAAATCTTCTGGGAGTGAGTGGTGGTTACGAACGTGTTCACCATCTTGATCGTGGCAACGGGTCTGGGGTTAAAACTTATCCAAGGGTACACTTTAAATAGGTGCAGTATGCCACCTGTATATCAATAAAACTGTTAAAATCAAGAAAAATGATAAAGATGTTTTATCTTAAAAATCACAAACCTGCGGTGCAGTCAATTCTTCCATTCTAGTCAGAACCACCCAGAGCTCACATTTCTTGCCCTGGCAACACCTGCAGGATGCTGAGCAGGTGGTCTACCCCAGGACACAAGATGGAGTGGGACAGCAGGCTTCAAGGAGGTGATTTCCACAAAGTGTAGACAAAAATGTCAGCAAGGCCAATCGAGGCTGCGCTCACTGTGTGCACACATGCTGGGCTTCCGCCAAAGGGAGAACCGCCACAGCGTGTTACCTCACTCCCTTTTCTCTTTCATTCTCATCCAAATGCCTCCCACTCAGGTTTGCGGCTTTCCTTGCAACAGGACCCAATGCTGCTCGGGACTGAATGAGGGCAATGGGAACAGGCCCTGGTAGCATCACATCAGCTCTCTTGGTTCGGAAGCCGCAGCCCTCCTGTCTGCAGTTGCACAGCAGAGCCGCTGGGGTCCAGGACTGACCAGCCCCGGAGAGCCTCTGCGACAGGCAGGCCTAGAGGGCTTCCAGAGCTGCTGGGGTCCAGGACTGACCAGCCCCGGAGAGCCTCTGCGACAGGCAGGCCTAGGCGGCTTCCAGAGCTGCTGGGGTCCAGGACTGACCAGCCCCGGAGAGCCTCTGCGGCAGGCAGGACTAGGCGGCTTCCAGGAAGCCAGGGGCCAGCGCTGGGGTCTGGAGGAGACAGAACCTGCCTGCGGGGGAGGGGTCTTCGGTTATTGGAGGGGCTTCAAACGCTGAGCAGCAGCAGGAGTGGCAAGGCCTACTGCATGTGTCTCTCCTTTCTCCCGGCAGGTAGGTGTCTCAAGTTCCATCTGGCTAAGTCCCAGGGACTTGCAGAGTCAGCATCTCTCCCAGTCTGACACCAGACTCAGACACCAGCCATGCAGTATTCAATGGTGCTCCCTCAGAAGTCACTTTTGTAGGTCAGACCTTCTTGTTTCTTTACTTCCCATTTTGGTGACTCTCCGTAAAGGCAGGCCCACAGCCCTATGGCCACACGTTTTATGTTCCTTCACTTGTCCTGGGAGGTGACAAAGGCACGGGGCATGAGGCGTGGGTCAGACTCCTCTGATCCGTCTTGCTTCCCAGCCCCTGGACCACAATGGTTCATGCCCACCTCCATGCCTGGCCATCCCGCCACCCCCTGATCCTGTGTCCCCCGAAGATCTCTCCATAAAGCCCCTTCTGTTGTAAATTCATCAGTTACCTGCTGTTGGTTATAACCAAAGTAACCCCATGGTCCCACAGGCTGGAGGAACTCGGGGACCCCTCACTTTGGACCCACATTCTACTCTCTGGGCTTGTACATTTATCCTTAAAAACTAACCATCAAAGCAGCATCATAAATTACAGTGCAGAAAACCAACACAGTCAACCATTCACTTTCTTGCCTTTCTTTCTCTTCCAAGGCAGGCGCTGTGGCGAGGGCAGTGACAGCAGGGGCACTGGATCACCAGCACTGACCGTCTCCTCTGGCATCTCCACGGACACAAGAAAGGTGGGAGAAGAGAGCTGGGGGCCCCCACCTCAGGCCAGACATGCGCTCTGAAAAAAACACTCCACACAAGGCCATGTCTGCGGCTACCTTGGCACCCCTCTAAACTTCCTTCCAACAATCAAGTGACACGCACAGAATCACCACAGAAAGACAAGAGCATGAACAACTTGATGTCACCTGGTAAGAAAGAGTGGGAGTTGTGTCAGTGCTGACAAAGGTCATTCAGAGGGCAGCTATCACCCACATGTCCTGGCCGCCATCTAACCCAAGACAGCTGCCTCTAGGAGAGGAGCCTCTGGATGACAACAACGATGACTGGGATGACACCGCCGCAGAGACTCACGTTGTCCCGGATGTTGATGTCAGACCCCTTGGAGAGCAGCAGCTTCACGAGGTCAACATGCTTGTACTCGGTGGCCCAGATCATTGGCGTCCAGCCGCCATCATCCTAATTTCAAAAGAAGGAAACAGACTGTGACGGCTACTGAAGATGAACCTCCTGGTGGATGACAAAGTGTGGCTCAGAGTGGACCTGTCCCATGGGAGACCAACCCTGACGGTGGGTGACAAAGTATGGCTTAGAGTAGACCTGTCCCACAGGAGACCAACTAACGGTGGGTGATAAAGTGTGGCTATAGAGTAGACCTGTCCCACGGGAAACCAACCCTGACGGTGGGTGGCAAACTGTGGCTCAGAGTGGACCTGTCCCACGGAAGGCCCCCACTGCGAGCAGGAAGGGCACTCCCCAGTAGACATACATGGCAGTCCTTGGGGGCAGACTGCTCCGAGGCCCAGGGAGCTGTCTAGATAACACAGCAAGGCCAGGACGTCGCCAGAGCTGCCTAAGTGACACCACAAGGCCAGGACTCAGCCACAGCTGCCTAGGTGACACGGCAAGACCAGGACGTAACCAGAGCTGCCTAGGTGACACGGCAAGGCCAGGACGTAGCCACAGCTGCCTAGGTGACACGGCAAGGCCAGGACGCAGCCAGAGCTGCCTAGGTGACACGGCAAGGGTAGGAGGCAGCCAGAGCTGCCTAGGTGACACGGCAAGGGTAGGAGGCAGCCAGAGCTGCCTAGGTGGCACAGCCAGGCCAGGATGACTGCTGCGAGGCCCAGAGAGCTCCCTAGGTAACACAGTAAGGCCAGGATGCAGCCAGAGCTGCCTAGGTGACACGGAAAGGCCAGGACGTAGCCAGAGCTGCCTAGGTGACACCGCAAGGCCAGGACGCAGCCAGAGCTGCCTAGGTGACACGGCAAGGCCAGGATGTAGCCAGAGCTGCCTAAGTGACACCGCAAGGCCAGGACGCAGCCAGAGCTGCCTAGGTGACACGGCAAGGCCAGGACGTAACCAGAGCTGCCTAGGTGACACGGCAAGGCCAGGACGCAGCCAGAGCTGCCCAGGATGCAGCCAGAGCTGCCTAGGTAACACAGCAAGGGTAGGAGGCAGCCAGAGCTGCCTAGGTGACACAGCCAGGCCAGGATGACTGCTGCGAGGCCCAGAGAGCTCCCTAGGTAACACAGTAAGGCCAGGATGCAGCCAGAGCTGCCTAGGTGACACGGAAAGGCCAGGACGCAGCCAGAGCTGCCTAGGTGACACGGCAAGGCCAGGACGCAGCCAGAGCTGCCTAGGTGACACGGCAAGGCCAGGACGTAGCCAGAGCTGCCTAAGTGACACCGCAAGGCCAGGACGCAGCCAGAGCTGCCTAGGTGACACGGCAAGGCCAGGACGTAACCAGAGCTGCCCAGGATGCAGCCAGAGCTGCCTAGGTGACACAGCCAGGCCAGGATGACTACTGTGAGGCCCAGGGAGCTGCCTAGGTAACACAGCAAGGCCAGGACAGAGCCAGAGCCAGCCAAGCCTGACCCATACATGCTGGAAGAGGAGCAGTAACTGGAACCCCTCGCCTACACCATCCAATCAGGCCTGCTAGGCAGGTGCTGCCTGGAGAACACGCTGTACATCCAAGTATTGGAAAAATCTACTAGGCCTAAGAGAATGCTGACAGTCCTGGTTCTGTGGAGCCCTAGTGGGGATACTGTCTGAGAATCCTTCTGATGAAGGACCAGGGAGCAGGGCAGGGGCAGGGAACGGGGAGCAGGAGCACAGAACAGGGAGGCGAGGTAAGAGCAGGGAGCCAAGAGCAGGGAACCAAGGTAAGAGCAGGGAGCCAAGAGCAGGGAGCCGAGGTTAAGAGCAGGGAGAAGGGAGCCAGTGAATGGAGCAGAGAGCTGAGATAAGGGCAGGGGGCAGGCGGCAGGGGGCAGGGGGCAGGGGGCAGGGAGCTGAGAGCAGAAGTAAGGGCAGGGAGCAGGGAGCCGAGAGCAGAGGTAAGGCGTAGAGGCAGGGATCAGGGAAGAGGGAATAGGGAGCCAGGGGCAGCAGCTACCATGGGAGGGGCTGGGGAAAGAGCTCAGCAGAAGAGGCCATACAAGCGGCTAAGCTGTCCCTGTAGTACGACAGAAACTTCCAGACAGTGGGAATAGACAAAGTCTCTGTACAGTCATGAGAAGGCGGGCAGCTCTACATGTGAGGGAGCACAGCCTCACCTGACAGTTGACGTCCATCTGTCCATTGGAAAGCAGGTACTGGACAACGTCATAGTGGCCTTTCTTGGCAGCCAGGTGCAGACATGTAGAGCCCTCTGCGTCCTGCAATACAGATGTGACTGAAGCCCCACAGGCACAACCTCAGTGAGTCCTCACGCCGTCACCCAGGGAGATGAGAGGGTTGTACAGCCAGCCTCGTCCACTGGGCCTGGGCTGAGCTCCTGTCCAGGAGGTGGGCTGGTGCCCTCCCACCACAACACACACTCACACGTCCCCACGGCGGTGGCCCAGGACAGTTCTGGGCCCTTCCATAGTCTCTGCGACGTGAGGACAGAGCCTTCCACTGCTCACCCTCAGTACAGTCATGGCCACGGTGGACAACAGAAGCAGTGCTACTGACTCGGTAACAGCTGCCCTTGAGCTGCAGGAGTTTAAGGAATGATGGCAGTGGGCGTGGACAAGAAGGGTGTGCATGTGCTCCAGGCCCGAGGCACGTTCCTGGGGTGGGGCTCCAAGGGCAGCTCTGCTTCCTCAAGGACCCTGAGCTGCCACAGGTGAGGCCATCTCAAGAGAGAAGAGGCAGCCCATGTTGAGGTCGTGGCCACAAGGCCCCAAGACACACAAGCAAGTACCACAGCATTACTGATGCCCCACATCACCAGAGCCAGGGAGATCCCAACCTCAGTGTGTATCTCACCAATGAGAGCAACCACAAGGCCCGCGTGGACACACCTCACCGTTTCTCTTATGGAGACTGTTCTTTGCTTTCGTGCCCCATTCCTGAGTTTTGTCCTTTATTCCCCCCTCACCCTCACTTCCAACCTCACAGCAGTGGCCCCAGATTTAACATGCATACTGACACACACATCTCAGTGAAACCCACAGATTTACCAGCAGGCCTACCATTCTCGGGACAGACCCACAATCTTAAACCCCAGGTCACTGGAACTGAAATCCTTATTTGTATCATAAATATAACACATATGGTTGCTGGGCTAAAAGTTTTGTGCTCTTTTCATGCGTTCTTGGCCATCTGAGTAGGTACAATCGGAGGAACCCGAGATACTGGAAAATTGCCACACGTTGAAATGCACAAACAGCAGATGCACAAGGGGCAGGCTCTGCAAGTGGCCTCACGCGCTGGAGAGACAGAGACGCAGCTCCCACCGCAGGGGTGCTCCACTAAGGAAACATCGCCTACCTGCCCTGAGACCCTACCTGCCCTGAGACCCTACCTGCCCCTGCCCTGAGACCCCAGCCAGGCGGGAAGCAGGCAACGACGGGGGCGGGAGGTGAGATGGGGTGAGAAGGACTGAGAAGAGGGGAACAGACGAGGAGGGGGCCGAGGAGGAGGGCACGGGGGAGGGGGGTGATGGATTTTAGTAACTTTTGGTTTATCTGAAAACACCTTTACTTCATTCTCACTTTTTGAAGGTTCTTTTCTGGACGCAGAATTCTAGGTTGACAGTTTATTTTTCCCCCCAGAATAAGAATGTCATTCCATTGCCATCTGATCTCTATTGCTTCAGAAAAGTCAGCAGTCATTCGTAATGTCGTTTGCCTGTATGCAAACTGTTGTTTTTCTTTGGCTGCTTTTAACATTTTCATTGTTTGGTTTTCAGCAGTTTCACCATGGTATATTTAGGTGCTGTGCAGAATAACAGTAACACCTAACATATCACTGTGAAAAAATTAAAGCCTCAAGCTGCAACATTAAAGGATCCTAAGGGGAAAATACTAAATGACACAGGAAACATCAAAAGAAGATGGGAACAGTCACCGTACCAAAAGAACTGGTCGACGTTGAACCATTTCAGGAAAACAACATAAAATCAAGAACTGATGGTACTAAAGGAAGAAGTCCAAGCTGCACTGAAGGCACTGGTGACAAGCAAGGCTCTAGGAATTGAGGGAACACCAATTAAGATGCTTCAACAAATGGATACAGCACCGGAAGTGCTCATTCATCTATGCCAAAAAATTTGGAAGACAGCTACCTGGCCAACCAACTGGAAAGGATCCGTATTTGTACACATTCCAAAGAAATTTGATCCAATCAAATGTGGAAATTATCCAACAATATCATTAATATCACGTGCCAGTAAAATTTTGCTGAAGATCATTCAAAAGCAGTTGCAGCTGTACATCAATAGGGAACTGTCAGAAATTCAAGCCGGATTCAGAAGAGGACGTGGAACCAGGGATATCACTGCTGATGTCAGATGGGTCCTGGCTGAAAGCAGAGAATACCAGAGGGATGTTTACCTGTGTTTTATTGACTATGCAAAGACATTCAACTATGTGGATCATAACACACTATGGATAACATTGCAAAGAATGAAAATTCCAGAACACTTAATTGTGCTCATGAGGAACCTGTAGTTAGGCCAAGAAGCAGTCATTCAAATGGAGTAAGGGCTTAAAGTCAGGAAAGGTGTGTGTCAGGGTTGTATCATTTCACCATACTTATTCAATCTGTATGCTGGGCAAATAATCCCAGAAGCTGGACTATATGAAGAAGAACGTGGCCATCAGGATTGGAGGAAGACTCATTAACAACCTGCCATAGGTTGTTTCAGAGTTATCGAATTTATCTGTTTTTTTTTTCTTTTGTTGCTTATGCTTTTGGTGTCACATCTAGGAATCCACTGCCAAAAGCAAAACCCTGAAGCTTTATCCCTATGCTTTCTTTTAAGAATTGCTTAGCTCTTGTCTTAGTCATCTAGTGCTGGTATAAAAGAAATACCACAAGTGGATGGCCGTAACAAAGAGGAGTTTATTCTCTCACAGTCTAGTAGGATAGAAGTCCAAATTCACGGTGTCAACTCCAGGGGAAGGCTTTCTTTGTCAGCTCTGGGAGAAGGTCCCTGTCATCAGTCTTTCCCAGTTGAGGAGCTTCTCAGCACAGGGACCCCAGGTCCAAAGGATGTGCTGCTCTCCTCGTTTCTTGGTTCCAAGAGGGGCCCCTGTCTCTCTGCTTGCTTCTCTCTTTATCTTAAAAGAGACTGACTTAAGACACAACACACTCTTGTAGACTGAGTCTTGAATCATTAACAACACAGAGGTAGGATTTACACCACATAGGAAAATCACATCAGATGACAAAACGGTGGACAATCACACAATACTGAGAATCATGGCCTAGCCAAGTTTAAACAGATTTTGGGGGGACACAATTTAATCCGTAACAGTACCCAAATTCATTCTTTTGCATGTGGAGATTCAGTTGTCCCAGCACCATTCACTGAAGAGACTATTCTTTCCCCACTGAAAGGACTTAGGACCCTTGCTGACAATCAAATGAGCACAGAGTTATGAGTTAATTTTGGGACTCTCAATTTTATTCCACTGGTCTATGGCTTTCCTTATACACACTGTTTTGACTTTATACTATTCCTTAAATCTAGGAAATGTGAGTACTTCTACTTTTTCCAAGATTGTGTTAGCTATTCAGAGACCTTGCAATTCCATCTGAATTTGAGGACTGCTCTTTCCGTTTCTGCATAAAAGCCTATTGGGTTTGCACTGAATCTGCCGATAGTTTAAAGCAGTACTGACTTCTCAACAATATTAAGTCATACAATCCATGAGCACAGATGTCTTTCCATTTATTTATTTAGGTCTTCAATTCCTTTCAGCGATAGAGTATTCATTATACAAGTCTTTCACACTCCTGGTTACATTATTCCTAGGTATTTTACTCTTTGAAATGCTGCTGTAATTAGAACTGTATTCCTGATTTTCTTATTAGACTGTTTACTACTGGCATATAAAAACACAACTGATGTTTGTGTCATTTTGCACACAACTTTGCTGCATTTGCTCACTAGCTCTAGTAGTGTGGATTCTTGGGGGTTCTTCATACATAGTCACACAATCTGCAAAGATAGTCTCACCTTCCTGTGCAATTTGGACGCCTTTTGTTTTTCCTGCTTAATTGCTCTGGAGTCGGAATTGACTCCATAGCAACAGGTTTGGTTTTTGGTTAAGTGCTCTGGCTAGAACTTCCAGTACAATGTTGAACAATGGTGGTGACAGTGGCCATCCTTGTCCGGTTCCATAGGTGGACACCTTTTAGCCATTCCAAGTCGAGTACGATGTTAGCTGTGGGTTTTCCAGGAATGGCCTTTATTATGTTGAACATTTCCACTTCTATTCCTAGTTTGTTGAGTGCATTTATCATGAAAGAATGTTGGGTTTTGTCAAATGCCTTTTGTGGCTCAGTTAGGATGACCCTGTGGTTCTTTTCCTTCATTCTATGAATGTGGTGTATTACAAGGACTGATTTTCTTATGTTGAACCACCTTTGCATTCCTGGCATAAATCACACTAGGTCACAGAACTGAAGAAAAAATTCAAGCTTCGAGTTGCAATACTGAACGGTTCTATGGAGAAAACATTAAATCACACAGGAAGCATCAAAAGAAAATGGAAGGACTACACAGAGTCATTATACCAAAAAGAATTAGTCGATGTTCAACCATTTCAGGAGGCAGCATATGATCAAGAATCAATGGTACTGAAATGGGGAGTCCAAGCTGTACCGACGGCATTGGTGAAAAACAAGGCTCCAGGAACTGATGGAAAACCAAGTGAGATGTTTCAACAAACAGATGCAACACTTGAAGCGCTCACTCATCTATGCCAAGAAATTTGGAAGACAGCTAACCTGGCCAACTGACTGGAAGAGATCCATATTTATGCCTACTTCCAAGAAAGGTGACCCAACCAAATGCAGAAATCATCGAACAGTATCATTAAATCACAAGCAAGCAAATTTTTGCTGAAGATCATTCGAAAGCAGTTGCAGCAGTATATCAAAAGGGAACTGCCAGAAATTCAAGGCAGATTCAGAAGAGGACATGGAACCAGGGATATCATTGCTGATGTCAGGTGGATCTCGGCTGAAAGCAGAGAATACCAGAAAGACGTTTACCTGTGTTTTGACTACGCAAAGGCATTCGACTGTGTGGATCCTAACAAATTATGGATAACATTGCAAAGAATGGGAATTCCAGAACACTTAATTGTGCTCATGAGGAACCTGTACATAGATCAAGAGGCAGTCGATTGAACAGAACGAGGGGACACTGCACGGTTTAAAGTCAAGAAAAGTGTGTGTCAGGGTTGTATCCTTTCACCATACTTACTCAATGTGTACACTGAGCAAATAATTTGAGATGCTGGACTGTATGAGGAAGAACGGGGCATCAGGATTGGAGGAAGACTCATTAACAACCCACATTATGCAGATGACACAACCTTGCCTGCGGAAAGTGAAGAGGACTTGAAGCACTTACTGATGAAGATCGAAGACCACAGCCTTCAGTATGGGTTACACTTCAACATAAAGAAAACAAAACTCCTCACAACTGGACCAATAAGCAACATTATGATAAACAGAAAAAAGATTAAAGTTACCAAGGATTTAATTTTACTTGGATCCACAATCAACACCCATGGAAGCAGCAGTCGAGAAATCAAAAGACACATCGCATTGGGCAAATCTGCTACAAGGTGTTCAAAAGCAAAGATGTCACCCTGAAGACTAACGTGAACCTGACCCAAGCCATGGTGTTTTCAATCACCTCATATGCATATCCAGCTGGGCGATGAATAAGGAAGCCTGAAGAAGAATTTATGCCTTTGAATTGTGGTATTGGTGAAAATACTGAATATACCATGGTGTCATGGATTGCATTTTGTCCCCCCAAAAATATATGTCAACTTGGTTAGGCCATGATTGCCAGTACTGTGTGGTTGTCCTCCATTTTGTGATTGTAATTTTATGTTAAGAGAACTAGGGAGAGATTGTAACACCACCCTTACTCAGGTCACCTCCCCGATTAAGTGTACAAGGAGTTTCCCTGGTGTGTGACCTGCACCACCTCTTCTCTCTCAAGAGATAAGAGCAAAGGGAAGCAAACCGAGTTGGGGGCCTCATACCACCAAGAAAGCAGCCTGGGGAGCAGAGCGCATCCTTTGGACCTGGGGTCCCTGTGCCTGAGAAGCTCCTAGACCAGGGGAAGATGGAGGATAAGGACCTTCCTCCAGACCTGAAAGAGAGAGAAAGCCTTCCCCTGGAGCTGACACCCTCAATTTGGACTTTTAGCCTACTTTACTGTGAAGAAATAAATTTCTCTTTGTTAAAGCCATTCACTTGTGGTATTTCTGTTATAGCAGCACTAGATGACTAAGACATGTGGACTGCCAAAAGAACAAGCAAATCTGTCTTAGAAGAATACAACCAGAACGCTCCTTAGAAGCAAGGATGTCAAGACTAGTCTCTCATACTTTGGAGATACTATCAGGAGGGATCAGTCCCTAGAGAATGACATCATGCTTGGTAGAGGGTCAGCGCAAAAGAGGAAGACCCTCAATGAAATGGATTGACACAGTGGCTGCAACAATGGGCTCAAGCACAACAACGATTGTGAGGATGGCGCAGGACCAGGCAAGGTTTTGTTGTTGTATGTGGCGTTGCTATGAGTCGGAACCGATTCGATGGCACCTAACAACAACAGGTCACAGTATATACTCCTTTCGATACGCTATTCAAAGGGGACCTCTCCCTGTGCATTCTCTTCCCTCAGGGACTGCACCTGCCCTATCATCCAACGCCTTAAAAACAGCTGTCTCATACGGTTTCTCTAGCTTTGTAGATGTTCACAGCGGGAGAGCAAATTTCTTGCTCAACTACTTCTCTACCCCTTTCCTGGAATCTTATGATAACTTGTCACTGGCCAACATGCTTGACTCTCTGGAACCTTTTTCCAATGGCATGGGACAGGCCGTGGATTCTTGAGAAAGAGGTTTGGGTATTCTTGGCAGCAATTGTGTCTCAGTGGTCTACAAGCAGTAAGTACTGAACTTAACCAACTAAGAAATGTGCACAGGCATCTGAAGTACCAGTCAGCATGAGGGCCAGCTGTGTCCACAGTGCAAACCCTGGTGGCACAGCAGTTAAGAGGTACGGCTCCTAACCAAGAAGTCAGCAGTTCAAACCCACCAGGCGCTCCTTGGAAACACTATGGGGCAGTTCTACTCTGTCCTATAGGGTCGCTATGAGTCGGGATCAACTCGATGGCAACAGGTTTTTTTTTTTTTTTTTTGGTTTTGGCGTCCACAGTAAAATTTCTCTGGCTACTCGAAAGCTTAATGACATAATTCAGAAGCCTTGATATCTTCATTCAAACAATAATTTGTCTAGAGCAATGATGTGTGCACACAGACCCTGTCAGTCATCATTTTAAAAGAAATAACAGTAACAATAACACCTCTGGTTGTTGTTCTTTTTAGGTGCTGTCGAGCTGGTTCCAACTCACAGTGACCCTAAGTACACAGAAGGATGTACTGCCTGGCCCCACACCAACCTCCCAATCGACGCTATGCTTGAGCCCATTGTTGCAGTCACTGTGTCAATCCACTTCGTTGAGGGTCTTCCTCTTTTTTTTCACTGACCCTCCACTTTAGCAAGGAACTGGTCCCTCCTGAAACATGTCCAAATCACGTAACATGATGTCTTGCCATCCTCCCTTCTAAGGAGCTTTCTGGCTGCACACCTTAGACAGATTTGTCCATTCTTCTGGAACTCCGTGGTATATTCAATATTCTTTGTCAACACCATAACTTAAAGGCATTAATTCTTTCTTGCATATCCAAGTGTTGACATATAAGAAAACTAACACTCAGCACTGACATGGGTACAAGGGATGTATTTTCAGGTGTACAGTGCAAGGTTTCATAGGTAACAGCCAAGGTGTCTGCCCACCCATAGTGGGGGCTGCTATTCAGTACCAGGCTTGGTGCACAGCCTATGGTGAGGCTCCACCAGCACCTCCAACTCGTCAGTCAGCAAAACTCACAGGGGCTGACACTGGGAGATGTAGATGGGCTGAGAGTAAGGAGCCAAGGGCAACAGATGAGCCCTACTCTTCCCTGCTCATCACTGCTCGGTGTGGCTGGGTGACTGTCTCCTTCAAGTTTCAGTATTCTATACTTTCTCTGCATTAATTCTGGCTGAATGTTACAATCAGAAAAAAAGACTTCACTAAATTAAAAAAGATTAAGTTGAGGTTAGCACAGTGCCACGGGCACTGGTCTGGGCGCAGCCTAGTGGGTGGCAGGTGTGGAGGCAACCCTGCTCAAATACCACCATCTCCACTGACGGTGGCCTAGTCTACCCTGGATCCATGGCTCCAGGCTGATGGTTAACAGGGGATTTTATTTCTTGGGTGAGAATTTCCCTGGACGAGCCGGCAGTGGTATTTCCTCACCCAGTCTCAATGCTCTGGCCACCTCTATTCCTCACACCACACACTCGGTCTTTCCAGTGCCCATGAGTACTCCCTTGACACTTCCTACCCCTGCTGACAAAAGCCATGCCAAGGTACGCCAGCTGTATTCTCAGGGCACCTGTGACAGTAGAGTGGTGACAGAAACACACACCCCATCTTCATCTGGGGGAACCACAGGGTGAGTGGAGCTGACACACATACCCTGCATGCAGTCTCCACTCACTGCACACACACCAAGCAAGGAGCTCTCTGCAGGGTTTAAGTATGAATCTTTTAAACACATTTCCTAAGCGCACATTCTCAAGGAGCTAGAGGTGTGACATAAACTTCACAGGCTTGCATAAACTGGCTGCGGGCCTGAGTGGTCCCTCCACCCTCCCCCCCGCCCGCCCATGAGCACAAGATCCCCCACTCCAGCCTGTAGTCGTGGTGAGCAGCACAATGTAGAGATTGGTGCAGATGCCACAAGTGGTCACTCTCCTTATCTTCCTCCCGAAACGCGGGCCCAGCTTGCTCTCCTGAGCACATCCCTTCCCAAACTGGGTGCACGGATGGGCATGTGCAAACGAGCTCATCCCCATGGCCACGCTGTGGCTCAGCACCCTCCTTCATGCCTCCATGCCTGGTGCAGCCACTCTGCATCCTGCCAGACTTCCCACACGTGCACCACGCACAGCACTCACTAAACAGCTGAAAGGTCCACACGGCAAAGTCGTTGCCACTGCACTCTCTACAAACAACCAAGGCCGTGGGAGGTGAGGCAAATCCCCTGCGCACAGCCAGAGCTTAGGGTGCAACCCACTGAGGAACCAGCCCCTCATGGTCAGGGGACATGTCCAGACACACGGGGCAGCGACAGGGGTGTGCACACACCTTGGGGTCCACAAGTGCCCCTGCCTTGATGAGGTACTTGACCGCGTCCAGATGGTTGTTCTCCGCAGCCTCCATCAGTGGGGTCCGCTGGTCCTCAGAACAGGTGTCAATGTTGGCGCCCGCCTGGAACACAGACAGGTAAGAGTGACGACACACATACTACAAGTGTCTGAAACCAGACCTGATGGGCTGCATTACATCTGTTTCTACTCAGCAGCTACAGTGGGCCTCTCAAAATGAACAAAACTATTCTCTTACTCTGGCCCTTTAGTTCCTAATTGGTGTTTGTCCTAGACTTCACTTCTCAATAAAGAACCCAGTTTCCTCCAATGCTAATAATCTTATACAACCAGAGGACACCCCAAAACCAGAAAACTAGTGCTGGCACCCACCATTAACCACACACAGACCTCCCTGGGATGCTGCCACTTCTACATGGGCTTGGGTCATTTTTTGTTTGTTTTATTCTGGTTTTTATGAGTCCACTCTGCATGACTCTAGAAATAGTCAAAACTAACCCACGTTCCTGAGGTTGCTTTCTGGGTGATGAAAACATCAAGGGATGATGAGACAATAAAGGCTGGGACAGCTCCAGCTCTGGAGGAGGGAGGGTGGGAGTGTGTCTAGGTGCAGCAGGGTCCTGATTCTTGACCTGAGTGGTTATGCTGGGGCTTATTTCATGATTTTAACTTTTCTGTATGCATACTGTATATTTGTTAAAGATATAAACAAACACCAAAAGGAAAAAACAAAGAGAAAATATTTTTTCCCAGGAGGACACACTAACTTCTAAACAGAAAGGACATGGGCTGCAGATGGTGGAGGTGCTTCTCCAATGAGCTGAGAGACAACAACGATCACCTAGAATTCCAAATCCAGGAAAAGTACCTTCCATGGAGCCTCCACACGCTGTCACCAAGCAACCCTAACCTTTTATCTTAGACGGGGTTCTTCAGAGAAGCAAAACCAGTGAAGTGTACGTTGTATATATGTGTGTGTGTACATATGTATGTATATATGTACACACATGGACACACACACATTTATCTCAAGGAAATGGTTCCTGTGGTTGTAGAGGCTGGCAAGTTCCAAGTCTTGTGGCTCAGGCGTCAGGGTAGAGGCTTCTCCTAACTCACGTAGCTGCAGAAGCAGATGGACCCAAGTTCAGCAGGTCAGACAGCAGGCCGCTGGTTCATGGGCTGCAGACGCTAACAAATCCAAGATTGGCAGGCAATACAGCAGACAGCTGGCTCAAGTCCCAAGAAGCAGAGGTCAGATGATGAAGAGCGAGATGCAGAATCCAGGGCAAGCAACTGAACTTTACTAGAATGTCCATATATACATATATTGGATGTAGGCCACACTCCCAAGGAAAATTCCCCTCACAGCTGACTGGCTGATCACACCAGATCACATCATGAAGGCAGACATTGTTACGTAACTGCCGAACTACACAGTTATGTAACTGTCAAACCACTAAGAATCATGGCCCAGCAAGTCGACAGCAACTTCAACCATTGCATCCACCCCTCGTCAACTTGGCACCTGTACACATCTCCTTAAACCACACACAATCTCTGAAGAAAGTCAATTACAAAGTCATACTTCCACTAAACATGATAAAACCATATGTGTACAACCAAAACCACACTAGCCCCACTTATATCTTACATTTTATAAATGAGGAAAACAAAAATATTTGATGCACACATACAAGCAAGAAATACTCAGTCCTCATTTCTGAAACTGCAAGAAATACTCAGTCCTCATTTCTGAAACTGGGCACCTGGTACTAACTGGAATTTAGAACTACCTTCTTCCACCACCCACTCCTTATTCCCTTTACCTTTAGCAAGGACCTCTGATGGTGGTGGCTTTTTGCCTGGTTGGGTAACCCAAACCACCTCCAAAAGGTCTGAGCTATTAGTAGTCATGCTGGAATCAGGTTGCTGTAGTTTTCCACTGACTTTAATCACAAGGCATGGTAGTACTAAGAGATGCCCTAAGGGATCTCTTGTATTCAAGACATACTTTTTTATCTCCCTTATGAAACATCAATCTGATTTCCCCTTGTAATCAGAGTCAATCACACCAGTTAATAATGGTAACACCCTTCTTTGACTGTTGTTCCAGAGGCATGAGGAATCCAAAGTGGTCAGGTGGCATTCTTAACGTACAGTTCAATGGAATCAGTGTTGTGTTGCCTGGTGGGAACATTCCTCCCTTTGGAACTAAGACCTCTAGACCCGCTGAGTGAGGAGACGCTGGGACAGGAAACAAAAATTCTGGGAGTCGATCTCTAAGGGTAATAGTGCACAGTGCACTCCCATCTCCACCCCTTGATTCCTGGGACCGTGAATCCTGGCTACAGGAGAGACACCACCATATACTGGATGCTGGTTTAGAGCATATACAGCCTCCTAGAGAATGCTGCCCCAAGCCTGTAAGGTATTGCCACCTAGCTGGCACCATCATTGTGTCTTTAGAAGGCTATTCTACTGGTCTACCAAGTCAGCTGCTTCAGGATGACGGGGAACACGCTAAGACCAGTGAACTCCACGAGCATAAGCTTAATGCCGTACATCATTTTCTGTCATGTCAGTCCCTTGATTCAAGGCAATGCTGTGTGGGATACCATGATGGTGGATGAGGCATTCTGAGTCCACAGATGGTAGCTGTGGCAAAGGCATTGTATAAAGGAAAGGGAAATCCATATCCACAGAGTAAGAGTCTATCCCAGTAAGAACAAAACACTGCCCTGTCCATAAAGGAAGTGGTCCAATGTAATCAATCTGCCACCAGGTTGCTGGCTGATCGCCACAAGGAGTGCTGCCATATTGGGAACTCAGTGATGGTCTCTGCTGCTGGCTGACTGGCCATTCAGCAGTGGCTGTAGTCGAGTCACCCCTGGCGAGCAGAAGTCTAAGTTGCTGAGTACATGCATTGCCATTCCTGCCACGATGGCCACTTGGTTCATGAGCCCACTGAGCAACAACAGAAGCAGCTGTGGAAAGAGGGTGACTGGTTTCCATGTAAGGTGTCATCCCATCCACTCCACTGTTAAAATCATCCTCTGCTGAGGTCACTCTGGTGAATAATCACATGAGACGCAAATACTTCACTTCTCTGGCCCATTAGGAGAGGCCTATCCACATGCCTCTTCTCCGTACCTCCTTGTCTGTCACCAATTTTGCAATCACGTTCTCCCAAGTTCCTAAAAATCCAGCCAAACCATTGGCCACAGTCTACAGATCAGCATACAATCGCACATCTGGTTATTTTTTCTTCCAAGCAAGTGAACAACCAGGTACACTGCTCAAAGTTCTGCCCGCTGGGAGGATTTTCCTTCATCAATGTCCTTCAGGGAGGTCCCAGAAAGGGGCTGTAGTGCTGCTGCTCTCCACTTTCAAGTGGTGCCTGCATACTGCACAGAACCATCTGTAAACCAGGCATGAGTTTTCTCTCCCTCAGTTAATTGATCATAAGGAACTCCCTATGAGGTTACACATGCAGACTGGGAGATGGAAGTTAATGAGATAGTAGTAGAGACCATGGACATTTGGGCCACTTCCTCATGGAACTTACTTGTGCCTTCAGGTCCTGTTCGGGACCAATCTCATAAATATCACTTCTATTTAAGGATGGAGTCGTGCTGTGCATGTCCAACTTTATGACTCCATGGGTCAAATAATACCCAATCCATGATGGGAAGCTCAGGCCACATGGTGACTTGGTGGCCCACGGTTAAGCGTTCAGTCTCTACTAAGGCCCAATAACAAGCCAAAAGCTGTTTCTCAAAAGGAATAGTTATCTGTAGAGGCTGGCAGGGCTTCGCTCCAAAATCCTAGGTCTGCACTGTAATTCATCAATAGCGGCCTGTCAAAGACTGCAAACAGCATCTCTAACTGGTACTAATACTTCAAGCAGCATTGGATCAGCTGGATCACATGCCTCAAGAGCCAGAGAAGCTTGGTCAGGAGCCTGAGCCTGTTGCGTGGCCTTCTCTTGTTCAAGGCTTCACTCAAAATTAGCCACTTTTTGAGTTACTTAATATGCTGGAGTAGCACGCCCAAATGAGGAATACGCTGCCTCCAAAATTCAAAGAGGCCAAACAGGCATCGTGCCTCCTTTTCAGTTGTAGGAGGGGCCCGATGCAGTAACTTATCCTTTACAAGGAATATCTCAACATGCCCCATACCACTGGACTCCTGGAAATTTCACTAAGGTGGAAGGTGCCTGAATTTTTCCAACCCTCTAGCATGCAAATGCTTTACCAGTAAGTCCAGAGGTACTGACACTTATTCCTTACTAGGCCCAATCAGCATAATGTCACCATCGTAACGGACCAGTGTGATGTCCTGTGGATGGGAACAGCGATCAAGGCCCCTGCAGACTATGACATAAGGCTGGAGAACTGATATACCCCTAAGGTAGGATACTGAAGGTGTACTGCAGGCCTTGCTAGCTGCAGGCAAACTGCTTCTGGTGTTTGTTTGAAACTAGAATCGAGAAAAACGAATTGGCCCAATCAACAGCTGCACACCAGGTACCGGGAGAGACCAGTCACCGGGAGAGACCAGACACCGGGAGAGACCAGACACCGGGAGAGACCAGGTATCGGGAGAGACCAGGTACAGGGAGATGTATCAATTTGCTCAAGGAATGAACCTGTACCTGGAACAGCAGCTGCAACTGGAGTCACCACCTGGATAAGTTTTCGATAATCCACTGTCATTCACCAAGATTCATCTGTTTTTTTTCCACAGGCCAAAGAGGCAAGTTGAATGGGGATGTGGGAATCACCATCCCTGCATCCTTCAAGTCCTTGATGGTGGCAGTAATGTCTGCAATCCCTCCAGGAATGTGGTATTACTCTTGGTTTTCTATTTTCCTAGGCAGGAACAGTTCTGATGGCTTCCACTTGGTTTTTCCTACCATAATAGCCCTTACTCCACTTGTCAAGAATTCAATGTGGGGGTTCTGTCAGTTGCTGAGTATATCTATGTCGACTATGCATTCTAAGAAAAACAAACAAAACCCATTGCCACTGAGCAGATTCCGACTTATAGTGACCCTATAGGACAGAGCAGAACTGCCCCATAGGCTTTCCAAGGAGCGGCTGGTGGATTTAACTGCCAACCTTTTGGACAGCAACTGAACGCTTAACCACTGCGCCACTAAGACTCCAAAATGCATTCGAGAATGGAGGAAATCATATAGGATGGGTTCACGGACCCACTGTGAGATGAACATGAGCTAAGACTCCACTAATAACCTGACCTCCATATGCCCCAACTGTGGCTGGTGGGCCACAGTGATGTTTTGGGTCTCCTGGAATTAGTGTCAATTCAGAGCCAATATCCAATAATCCCTGAAAAATCTGATAATTTCCTCTTCCCCAATGAACAGTCACTCTAGTAGAAGCTGTAGATCCCTTTGGGGAAGGCTGGGAAAAAGATTAACAGTATAAACTTTTGGCAGGGTAGCAGAGTCCTTCCTCAAGGGGACCTGGCCTCCCCTACATTCATGGATTGTGGGTTGGTAAACTGGCTCCAGTCTAGAATTGACTGAGAGGCCATTATTCTCTATTCTGGTGATTTGAGTTAGACTGCTGTTCACTTGACCTCAAATTCTTCACTTCTACAGATCAAGTAAACATTAAGTAGGTTTCCCATCTATTTAACTCCTAGGGGCACCATGACTAAGCAGCCAATACCCTATGTCCATATGAGTCAGGCTATTCTGATGACTGCTTTGACTCCACTAGCCATTACGATAACCACACCCACCTCGTCTCTGGCAGCTGAGTGCTGCCACTTGGCCTCTAGCATTACAGGGACCAATCGGCCCCATTATAGTTAGGTATCGTAGTTCAGTCAGGGCAGTTCCCACTGTAATCTGCCTTACATAAAACAGCAATCACAGCAGTCTTCAAGGATGCTGGGGCTCCCTTCATAAATTTGTCCCTCACCATTGTGGTAAAAGGTATGTCTTCTTGGCACTCTACATGTGGGGCTGTGGGTCTAATCAGATAAATCCACTCTAACATGCTTAGTCATCCAGTGCCGCTATAATAGAAATACCACAAGTGGATGGCTTTAACATACAAAGTTTATTCTCTCACAGTCTAGTAGGCTAGAATTCCAAATTCAGGGCGCCATCTCCAGAGAAAGGTTTTCTCTCTGTCACCTCTGGAGGAAGGTCCTTGTCATCAGTCTTCCCCTGGACTAGGAGCTTCTCAACGCAGGGACTCTGAATCCAAAGAACGTGCTCTGTTCCCGGCACTACTTTCTTTGGGTATGTAGTTCCCATGTCTCTCTGCTCACTTCTTTTATATCTCAAGACACTGACTTAAAACACAACCTTATTTTGTAGATTGAGTCCTGCCTCATTAATATAACTGATGCTAATCCTGCCTCATTAATATAACTGATGCTAATCCTGCCTCATTAACATCATAGAGGCAGGATCCACAACACACAGAAAAATCACATCAGATGACAAAATGATGGACAATCACACAATACTGAGAACTATGGCTTCGGCAAGTTGACATATATTTCTCGGGCACACAATTCAATCCATGACACGTTCCAATTTCCCTAAACCTTTTAATATCTTCTACAGTATATCAAGGCAGGTGTGGTACTTTAAGTGGATTTAGTGTAGGCCGTCGCATAATCCATGCTTCTCTGCAAGCCAACCCAATAAACTATTAGATCCTTCCCTAACCTCTCCAGCTGAAACACTATATGAAAAATTTATGCTTAGAGGGTCCATATCGATAAACTCAGACTAATCCAACTTTATGTTCCTTGCACCATTATCCCACCTCCTTAAAAGCCATTGTCACACACAGTCCCTAAGCGTCTGTTTGTAGATATCAGAAAAGCTAAGCAGTTTCTTTTGGAATGTAGTGTATCTCCTCCAGGGTCACACTTCGTACTTTACCTTTTGGGGCTCACTGGGACTCGTACATCTAGTATATATATAAGTCTAGAAGCAAAAACGGATGGTTGGGGTGCATCCTGGGAACATTCAGCCATGTCTTGTAAGGCACCTAACTCAGGTAATGCTCCCAGACAATGCCCCAGGCATTGCCCCAGGTGATATCTCAAAGACTCTTCAGGCCTCATCAGATGGCATGGTAGGAATAAAGATTTTACTAGGGAAGGTAACTTAGCAAAGATGGACTGAACTCTTTAGATGGGAGTAAAAGGCTGGTTCTCTATATTTATATATAGAGAGAGATTTACACGAAGGAAACAGCTCATGTGGTTGAAGAAGTGGGCAAGTTCCAAGTCCGTGGGCGAGGTGTCAGGCTGAAGGACTGTCCTGAATCACGTAGCTATGAAAACCCAAAACCAAACCCGTTGCCATTGAGTCGATTCTGACTCAGAGCAACCCAATAGGACACGGTAGAACTGCCCCGTAGAGTTCCCAAGGAATGCCTGGTAGATTCTAACCGCCGATCTTTTGGTTAGCAGCCATAGCTCTCAACCACTATGTCACCAAGATTTCATGTAGCTTGAGGCTGACAAATTCACAATCAGCAGGTCAGATGGCAGGCCACTCACTCACGGGCCGCAGAGACTGACACATCCAAGATCGGCAGGTATGAGAGCAGGCTGCTGGCTCATGGGCTGTGGAAGCTGACCAATCCAAGATCGGCAGGCAATAAGGCAGGCAGCTGGCTCGAGTCCCAAGAACAGAAGGTCAGATGATGATGAGCCAGTTGTAAGGTCCAGAGCAAACAAGTGAGCTTTGCCAGAACGTCCATATATACTGGACACAGGCCACACCCCCAAGGAAACTCCAGTTACAACTGATTGGCTGATCACATTAGATCACATCATGGAGCAGGACACCATTACATAACTGCTAAATTACATCATTACGTAACTGCCTTTCTGTATCATTACACAACTGCCAAACCTGAGAATTACAGCCTAGCCAAGTGAATATACAACTTAAACCATCACAGCATTCCAGCTCGTGCCTAACTGTCGAGCAATGCCCATACAGCCCAGGTCCCTGGTGGTGTTGAACACTGCCCTTCACGGCTTCGCACATCTGCTGCCCCTCCCACCATGCCCTCTGGACCACCAGGCCTATCTTCCACAAGCACAAACCACTTCTCACACCCTTCACAGCTTCCTGGAAGGTGCAGAGAACATTCTGGCTAAGTCACGCTCCCTACTCTATCACACAGCAACTTCGCAGCCCTCTGATGGGCACCTGTCTCCAATGCACCTACATACCATTCTCCTTCCTCATCTCTCAGCCCTCTGATGGGCACCCGTCTCCAGTGTACCTATGTACCACTCTCCTTCCTTGTCTCTCAGTCCTCTGATGTGCACCCGTCTCTAGGGTACCTGCGTACCACTCTCCTTCCTCATCTCTCAGCCCTCTGATGGGCACCCGTCTCCAGTGCACCTATGTACCATTCTCCTTCCTCGTCTCTCGGCCCTCTGATGGGCACCTGCACCTGTCTCTGGTGTACCTACGTGCCACTTTCCTTCGTCTCTCAGCCCTCTGACAGGGGACCCGTCTCCGGTGTACCTGTGTACCACTCTCCTTCCTCATCTCTTAGGCCTCTGATGGGCACGCATCTCCAGTGCACCTATGTGCCACTCTCCTTGTCTCTCAGCCCTCTGATGGGCACCCGTCTCTGATGTAACTGTGTGCCACTCTCCATCCTTGTCTCTCAGCCCTGGCACCATCCAGAAGCCCCTGGTCACCCCTCTCTCGTACAGTTCCAGTGGTGAATATCCACTGATACCTGACCCTTCTGGTTCCCATATCCACGAGATGACCCTGGGCATCACAGCCCACGTGCCTCGGCCTCCTCATCTCCCAGGAGTTGCCTGCCCACCTCAGTCACACACCCCCCAAGAGGTACCCCGCAGTGTGGCCTCTGCAGTGCACCTGGTTTACGTGTGGATGGTGGGTGAAGGCTAAAGTCACCTGGATCAGCATGTGGCAGACATCCACGTGGCCAGCCTCAGCGGCGGCGTGCAGCGGACAACGCTTGCTCTGGTGCTCCATCTTGAAGTTGGGGTCAATTCCATCCACTGCAGGCACACGGTTTCCATGGTTACTTCACCGGTCACTTCCAGTGCAGTCAGGGCACAGAGCCCAGGCATCACGGGGAGCCCCATGTGGCATTGGGGGATGACAGGGAGCCCCACATGGTGATGGAGCAGTGACAGGGAGCCCCACACGCCATCGGGGGGGAGGGGTGACAGGTTGCCCTGTGAGGTAATGAGGAGGTGATAGGGAGCCCCATGCAGTGTCGGGGATGACAGGGAGCCCCAACTGGTCGTGGAGATGATAGTGAGGCCTGTGTGGTAATGGTAGGGTGACAAAGAGCCCCATGCAGTGTCGTGGGGATAATGGGAGTCCCAAGCAGTGATGGGGTGTGACAGGGAGACCGGTACAGGGTCGGAGTGACAGGCGGTCCCATGTAGTGTTGAGGCTGATGGGGGTGGGGGGCAGGGCTGTGCAGTATCAGTGGTGACAGGAGCCCTATGCAATGTCAGGGTTAACAGGGAGCCTTGTACAGTGTCCCGGGTGACATGGGGCCCTGTGCAGTGTTGGGGGTGATAGAGGGCCCCGTGCAGTGTCAGGGGTAACGAGGAGCCCCATGCAGTGTCGGCAAGGTGACTGAGTCCTGTGCAGCGTTGGGGGTAATGGGGAGCCCCGGGTGGTGATGGTGAGTCCCATGCACTGTCGGGTGTGACAGGGAGCCCCGTGCAGTGTTGGCGAGGTGACTGAGCCCCATGCAGTGTTGGGGGTGATGGGGGGCCCCATGCAGTGTTGCATGTGACATGGGGCCCCATGTAGTGTTGGGGGTAACAGGGACCCCAGTGCAGTGATAGGGGGTGACAGGGGGTCCCGTGCAGTGTCAGGGGCAATGAGGAGCCTCAAGCAGTTATCAGTGAGGTGACTGGAGCATCATGCAGGGTCAGGGGTAATGGGGGACCCTGAGTGGTGATGGGGAGTCCCATGGACTGTCAGGAATGACAGGGAACCCCGAGTGGTGACAGGGATCTCCACACAGTGCTGGGGGTAGTGGGGAGCCCCGTGCAGTGTTGGCAGGGTGACGGGAGCCCCGTGCAGTGTTGGCAGGGTGACGGGAGCCCCGTGCAGTGTTGGCAGGGTGACGGGAGCCCCGTGCAGTGTCAGGGGAGACAGGGCCCTACGGGGTGGCATGGACATACTCACCCAGCATGAGCAGCACCTTCTGCAGCTCGCCCTGCCTGGCAGAGAAGTACAGCTGCTTCGGATGGAAGCGGAGCTTCTTGGGCCTGTGGGGAGCACGCGGTGGCGTCACACATGCCCTCTGTCCCGGCACCGTGGCCACAAGCCAACCTGAGGACACAGACCCCACGCCAGCATCTCTGGGCCGTGGGCCACTCTAGAGACCTCACCAGGTGATGCTGCAGGGTCTACAGCAAGCACCGCGACTGGGCCCTGCGGGCTGTCTGCTGCCTCGGTCCACTCGAGGAGACGCGGGGCCCATGTGAGGTGGCCTCCTGCCCGGCCCAACCACAGCACTAACTGAGGGCAGGAGTCCAAGGAGAGGCACGAACGGCTGGTTCAGTCACGCCCAGCAGACCGTCTGCTGCTTGTTTGTGTTAAAAGAAGAGGCCTAGGGCAGCTAAGGACTGAAAAGATAATTTTGCTTTGAAATCTTGATCCAATAAGTAAGTTAACAACAAGAAGCAGGAGGATGAGCAGGGGCAGCAGCCTGGGCCACACTGATGGATAACCATGGTGTGAACAGTCAGGGAGACCTGGCCATGGTGAGAAGCTGGCAGAAGATGATGAGAACCTGCACCAGCCAACACCAAGGATTTGTATCAGGGCAAAAAGCAGACGAGGCCCTGTCCACTCAGCCCCACCTGTGTCCCTTTCTGCAGGAGGGGCAAGGATACCTGGTATGCCTCCCCAAGAAGTCACATGTGCCTCTGCAGGCCCAGAGGGGAATTCTGGAGCAGCCAGTGCACCTCTGGACCATCTAGTCTAACCCCAGGGCAGGGGGCAAGCAGCCTGCTCTAACTCTGAAGCATTTCCCATGTCAGCCGCAGCCAGGGGAGTGTCTGTGCAGAGCCCCATGGAGACCATGTCCCTTCCCGACTGCAAAGGGACCCCTTCTGTTATGCCAGAACGAGCAGAACAGTCACCTGCAATAATGTCCCTGAATAGAGAAAAAACACCTCCACAAACCGGCCTGCTGTACGAGCCACACAGCTAAGTGGCAGGACAGACCCCTGAAGAGTTTGCCTTGTCAACAATGCATGTCCCCAGACTTGATGGCACTCACAGGGGCATGTGAGGTGATAGTTCACAGGAGGCTCTGCTCGGCAAGGGGGAGAGGGCAGAAGAGAGACCGAGAACACAGCATGTGGGCATGACCACCCTCACCGTAACACCTGGGCACCTGGCAACACAGAGGGCCTTACTTCTCCGAGTCCAACGCGATCAGAGCGCTCTCTAGTGTCTCCTTGCCCGGCCCCTGGGGGAGGCCAGGTGCTGGCTTCACAGGACCCGATGGCCCCGTCAGCTCGAAGCCCTCATGCGGCTGCAGGGTCAAGCTCTGCAGTCTGTCTCCCTCCATGAGCTGGGTCCCGGCACCACTGCAGGGAGGGGAGAGAATGGAAACACTGGACTGAGAGGACACAGTAACCCCCAGTCTCCAGGAACCCTATTCCCTCCACACACGGCTCAGCCAAGAGTGCGGCAACGGTCTCTTGACTTTGTCATTATTCACCCTGAATGACCCAGCCAGAGACACGGAGTTATCCTTTGGGAAAGCAATGTTCACAAACATGGTAACTCTTGCAGGAGCTTCCTGTCAAAATGTGCTTTGTAAATGAGTTTCACATAGTATCTATCCAGCCCGCTACCCCACCCTAACAGAAAGAAGATGTCATCAGTGTTGAGACTCAACATGTATGAAACGCAGAGTAAATGTCAAGGAGCCAACAGCGTTCAGTGTTTTGTTTGGAGATGTCCACAATCTGAGTCTCTCCAAATGACCTTCAGTGGAGTTTTCCACTTTTTTCACGTCAGTGTGGTATTTACTAAGTTGGGTTTTTCCTGGGTAGCTGGGAATCTCTGATGCCATTTCATTTCCCAGCTGCACGCTGCTGGTATGGAACAAGGCCACTGACATGTCTTGTCACTGTCTGACCTGATCATCTTCTAACTCCTTCTAGTTCTAGGAGCATTCCAGCTATTTCTACAGGACTGTTCCAGGAAGACAACTGTTCTGTGTTTCCTATATGAATACTTCTAACTCTGAGTCTGTGTTTCCTGGTCTTCAGCTAGGGCCTCTAGACAAAATGCCAAACAAGGCGGTGACGCAGACAGCAGCGGCAGAGGGTAACGCTCCCGACGTACACAGACAGCCAGCTACGGGAGGGCTGAGCTGCAAACAAGAGGCCACGATGCTGCAGCTATAGGGATAGTTGACACGCTCAAACCAGACTGATGAGCCACAGAGCCCAGCTGAGTCAGAGAGGCCACGAGCCAGCGGCCGTGAATAAACCAAGGCTCCCAACGGGTTCGGTCATGGCTGATGAAGCAAGACCACAACAGACCTGAATTTTTACAATTTCGAAGCCCTGGAATGGGAGACTCGGAAGAGGCACAGTGAGCCCTTTCAGAAGCCTCATGTGTGAGCTTGGATTATTGGAAGATCTGTGGAGAGTGAAGGAGCCTTGGTGGCACAGTAGTTAACTGTTCAGCTGCTAACCAAAAAATCGGCAGTTCAAATCTACCAGCCGCTCCTTGGAAACCCTATGGGGCAGTTCTACTCTGTCCCATAGGGTTGCTATGAGTTGGAATCAACTTGATGGCAATGAGTTTGTTGGTTTGTGGAAAGCAGCACACATTCAAAGAGGCACCACCGGCCGCCATCGTTGAGCCAGGCACCACTGTTTCTAGCTCTACTTGAAATCTGAAGGGCCAGAGACTTGGAAGCTGTGCAAAGCATACACTACCCTTGTTTTCTAAGAGAGAGGTTAAGTTTCTAGCAGGGCTTCAACCTGTAATTTTTCCTGTTCCAGTTATCATTCTGGTTCATTCAAATTCTAAAAATTCGGGTCTGTTCTGTTATCATTTCATCAGCCATGACTGAACCAGGAAGAACTGGTTCAAAGCCCTGAAATAAACGAACTTCCCTGTTTCTGAAATGTTAGTGGCCAGAGTCCATGAGAAGCTTTTAGATGAGAGAGTTGAAACCAGCAACAACCCAGACTGATACATTTCAGCTCTGTAACTGGGATGGTGCCACTAGATTCACTGCAGATGCCCAGGCCACTTTCTGGCCCATGCTGACCTGGTGGCCTATATCCTGAGCCCTCTACCAATCCCTTGGGAGCCCTCTGCCCCTCCTCAGCCTTCCACCTGCCCCTCTAGAGCCCTCCACCCACCCCTTGAGAGCCCTCTGTCCCTTCTCAGCCCTCTACCTGCCCCTTGGGAGCCCTATGCCCCTCCTCAGCCCTGTCCCTCAGGAGCTCTCCGCGGCCCTGGCACACCTGCCGGTAGTTGTGTCAGCCCTGCCCTCGGGAGCCTTCTCCAGCCCGGGCACCAGAGTCACGGTGGAAGTCGTGTCAGCCTTGGCGATTGTCACCTCCCTGGCCTTGGTGGCCTCCTCGCCACAGTGGGGGCAGTAGCTCATGTTGTTGACGCGAGAGGCACAGTCCTTGTGGAAGCGATGGGAAACACTGCTCTCGGGCTGGCACTCCATGAAATTACCCTGAAGGGAAAAGAGCTTGCTCAGAGGGGCTGACGACGCTGCAGCCCAGACGCCGCCTCCCTTGTAGGCGCCCCACAGAGTGCTTCCAGGTATCCTGCTTGGAGGGAAGATGCTGAAACCAGCAGAGTGGCCTCATGCCCTCTACCCCACAGGGGAGGCCCCAGGTCTGCAGCACCACCATGCCCTGAGGGAAAGGCCCCTGACCACACACAGTCAGCTGAAGGTGTGAGGCTGACCGGGGAGGCCACTGTCCCTGTTCCTGCAGACCCCACAGTGACAAAGGCTTTGTCTGCTGCTGACTTCTGTGGTCCCAGCCTGGTCAAAAGAGGCCCTTGCGTGGGCTGCATTGAGGCTAAAGGCGCAAGCCTACCCAATGAGGCGCAAGATCTATGGCTCCGGGCTGGGACCCTGTGAGTGTCTGCACCAGGCTGCTGCCCTCTGCCTACTGTCCTGAGCATGAGTGTCTATGGCTACTCACCTCCCCATCCCACTCTAGACTCACTTCCACAGGGCTTCAGCCCATCCTCTCCTACAGCCCCCTGCCCTATCATGAACTGCACCCCCAACCTCTCCTATGTTCAATAATCCCGGAGCTTGTGTGGCAATAACAATAACAACAGCAGCAGAGCTGGACCAGCCCTGACAGTGCACACACAGGTCACTAAGCCCTCACAAACACTGAGCAGCAGGCACACTGGTGAGAGGTGAGGAAAGAGCCAGCAGAGTGGATACCCTGCCCAGGGTCATGCAGTGGGCGCGTGGGCAGTGGCCTGGCTCTTGGCAGCTCGGTCTATAACCACCAGATTGGACAGCTGTCTCCACTACTTGTCCCTGCCAGCTCCTGCCCATCCCCCCTCCACCTCTGTTTAACCAAACCACAAAGAGCTCTTATAAACTAATCGGAAAACTGAGATCCAGATACTAGGAGCAGCAACACAAATGAGCAAGAAATGTAAAAAAAGAAGCTCAAACTCACTCGCATCAAAAATATAGCATGAAAAAAATGAGACATGAGTTTTGTAACTTTTATCAAGGTTAGCTGAGACAGAAACAACTGGAAGTGTCCAGTACAGAAAAAATTTAGATGTTCATACATACTGAAGACAAGAGATTAAATCCAACCCTAATACCCACTTCTCAAGGCAATCTGAGATCACTCCCACAACAGAAACACAAGGATGCAAATTCTGCCATTTCACTGTAAAACCCGCGGGCGTGGGTCCCAGAGGCTGGGGGAGGGCAGCAGTGAACAGCACAGCCCCATTTACAAACATCCCGTGTGAACAGTGCATATGTGTGGGAAACCATGGGAGAACGTGAGGGCTGCATTCAGAGCAGGGCTTTGAACCAGTTCTTCCCAGTTCAGTCATAGCCAACAACATGAAACCAGAAGACACCCAAATTTTTAGAATTTGGGTGAACCGGAACAGTAACCAAAATGGGAAAAATCATGGGTCAAAGCCCTGCTAGAAACTTAATCTCCCTTTCAGAAAACAAGGGCAACCAATCTCTTGCCTGTCGAATTTTGAGCAGAGTCAGAAACAGTGGTGCCCCACTCAAAGATGGCGGCCAATAGCCCTTCTTTGAATGGGTGTCACTCTCCACAGTTCTGTCGATAATCCAACCTCACTCGTGAGGCTCCTGAAATGACTCACCATGCCTCTTCCGAGTCTCCCATACCAAAGCTTCACATTTGTAAAAATTCAAGTCTATTCTGGTTTTGCTTCTTTGGTCATGGCTGAACAGGTTCAAACCGATTTGAAGCCCTGGTTTAGGGGCTACTCCTGTGGGTTTTTGTTCCTGCTCCACATACATTTAAAATCATCTGAGATTTTAATAAGTAATTTGTACTATTTTTCCCCTTAAAGATGTTTTAACATTAAAATTTGTTCTACTATAGCACACCAGTGTGGACTTTCTAAACAGAAGCAAGGCACTGGCCGTCCCCCCCTTTAATTTCCGCCCCTCGGGTGTTGGCCGTCCCCTCCTCTAGTTCCCGCCCCTCAGGTGCTGGCCGTCCCCTCCTCTAGTTCCTGCCCCTCAGGTGCTGACCATCCCCTACTCTAGTTCCCTCCCTTCAGATACTGGCTGTCCCCTCCTCTAGATCCCACCCCTCAGGTACTGGCCATCCCCTCCTCTAGTTCCCACTCCTCGGGTGTTGGCCATCCCCTCCTCTAGTTCCCACCCCTCAGGTACTGGCCATCCCCTCCTCTAGTTTCCCACTCCTCGGGTGCTGGCCGTCCCCTCCTCTAGTTCCCGCCCCTCAGGTGCTGGCCATCCCCTCCTCTAGTTCCCGCCCCTCAGGTGTTGGCCGTCCCCTCCTCTAATTTCCACCCCTCAGGCATCGCCTTCTCCTCCTCAGATTCCGTCCTTCAAGCAGAAAGTATGCAAGGTTGGTGTACATCTTCTCATGGCCTCCTTTTTGTTCACACAAATACGCAGATAAATGGAATTCCAACTACACCGCTCTAGTCAGAGGATGAGAGGATATGAATCCCCCCAGAGGATCTTACCAGACACTAAATAAAACCAAAATGCTGCCAAGGCTTCCAGAACTGCAAGTGGCAGCTCCAAGGGTGGGAAGTACCCCCACCCCTGCCACTGCCCCACACACAGGGAAATTAGGTGCATCCCCCCCGTAAAGCGCACTGGGCGGGGGGGCAATCATTTTTAAAAATCTTAGGTTTTCCAAGCAAGACTACACACAGCAGAAGCTGAGCACCCTCATCAGCCAACACCCACACCAGGCCTGCCAGGCCCAAGGCTACAGAAAAGTAGGACAACACAGTGTCCAGTCCTCAAACGAAGCTCCGAAGAGAGGCACACAGGCCCCTGGTGGGGAGGGTCAGTGTCAAGGACACTCACCCCAGTGAAATAAAACACAGAGACTCTGCCACGTTTAAGAAAAGGCAAGGACTGGGTGGGACATAGCAGGTAAAAGACAAAGAAACCAGTCCGGACAAAAGATAATCCAGGGAACAGAAGAAAATTTCCAATGGGTGTTTCATGCTCTTGAATTCCATAAAACAAGAGCTTGAGCTTGAAGACAAGATAAAAGACAGATAAATAAGTGCCATGGAAAAAAGGTGCAGAAACGGCTCCTGTGTCTGTGAGCATGTGGTCATTGCTTACTAACACCAGCATTCCAACAAGAAAATGATACATCACCCACAGGTGGTAAGGGACAAGCAACAAAACATCTGAAGGAAAATAAAAGCAGATCTCACACCTAGACCTTTAGACTGTTTTAAGTTGTTTAAAAAAAGTTTTCTGATTACAAAATCAAGGCTTGTAGTAAACATTTCAAATGTTAAATATATACTTTACCAACTTATGGTCTGCTAGCCTCCATAACTAACAATACGGTACTTAATCTCTTAGACTGCTTACACATAAACAAATACACACATATAATATTTTCACAGAATTGGGATCATACTAAACACATTAAATATTTAATGTGAAAAAAAACCTACCAAAAAACAAACTATTATGACAAAATACAGGTAAATACATGCATACATACATATACATATACACATACTGGAGTGGGGAAATCACCTTATAGCATAATCCCAAAGGTGGAAATTATAAAAGACTACTAAATTTGATTACATAGAATTTTAATATACTCGTATATGTTGGAAAGCACCATAAAGAAAGACAAACACACAACACAGCACAACTCCTAATACACACACCAGGCCAAGGGTGTGGATCCAAGCTCACAATACGTTCTTTAAAAACCAACCAGAAGTGGAGGCACCTGTCATGGACTGTATCCTCCAAAAATATGTATTGACTTGGCTGGCCACGAGTCCCAGTATCAAGTGGTTCTCTTCCATTTTGTGATCTAACGTAACTGTCCTATGTGTTGTAAATCCTAATCTCTGCCTATGGTTAACAGGCAAGATTAGGTTATGTTAAAGAGGATTAGGGTGGGGTTCAACACCCTTACTCAGGTCACAGCCCTGAACTGATGTAAAGAGGAGCTTCCCTGGGGCATGGCCTGCATCACCTTGGACCTGGGCCCCTGTCCTGAGAAGCTCCTAAACCAGAGGAAGACTGGTAACAATGACCTTCTCCAAGAACCAACAGAGAAAGAAAGCCTTCCCCAGGAGTGGGAGCCCTGAACTCAGACTTTTAGCCTCCTAGACTGTAAGAACATAAACTTCCATTTGTTAAAGTCATCCACTTGTGGTATTTCTGTTACAGCAGCACTAGATTAACTACGATCAAAAACCCAAACCAAACCTGTTGCCGTCGCAACAACTCCGACTCATGGCAACCCTACAGGGCACAGCAGAACTGCCCTATGGAGTTTCCAAGGAGTGGCTGGTGGATTCAAACTGCTGACCTTTTGGTTAGGAGCGCAATGCTTAACCAGGTCTCCAGATAACTAAGACAGCCTCACAAAAGAATGGACACAGCGCATGAAGAACAACTAGCAAAAGGAAGAGCACAGAAGGGCCACTAACAGAAACTCTCCCTTCTAGACACCAAAGAAATGCACACAGAGCAGAGAATAACCCTCTAGTTGTCACACCAGCAGAGGTCAAAGCTAGGAGATGCCCACAGTGACAGAGGGGAGAAGACATCTGCTCTGCGACACGGCTGGTGGGACACAGAGAGACAATCCCTCCCTTGAAGGTGACCTGGATGCGGCTTCTAACAATGGCTACTATGGAGACAACGGAACCAGGGACCCCGAGGGTCTTGAGGACATCGTTGCAGAATTATTTACGACAGGAAATCTCAGTCTTCATGACAAGAGGATCCCGCAGTGGAAAGCCACCTCCTACAGACACTCCCTAACATGGCCTGGATTTCGGACAAGGCTAACGGATTCTCCTAATGCAGCTGGGCGAGCCAACACACTGGCAACACCCTCGCCTGTGCTCCTCCAGCTCCCGGGGAAGGGGCTGGACACCCTGGCCAGCGTGCTCCTCCAGCTCCCGGGGAAGGGGCTGGACATCCTGGCCAGCGTGCTCCTCCAGCTCCTGGGGAAGGGGCTGGACATCCTGGCCAGCGTGCTCCTCCAGCTCCCGGGGGGCTGGACACCCTGGCCAGCGTGCTCCTCCAGCTCCCGGGGAAGGGGCTGGACACCCTGGCCAGCGTGCTCTTCTAGCTTCCGCGGGGGCTGGACACCCTGGCCAGTGTGCTCCTCTAGCTTCCGGGGAGGCTGGACACCCTGGCCAGTGCGCTCCTCCAGCTCCTGGGGGGGCTGGACATCCTGGCCAGGGAGCCAGCGGCCTCTCTGTTTAGCCCATGACCCCTCTGGCCTCAGGCTGCCAATCACCACCCTCGGCCGAACTCCACGGTCACCTGCCCCTACCAACATAGGCTGAGGGTCACACCATGGGCTGGGCATTGTCTGAGCACAGAGCCAAGACACAGTGCATCAAGAGGCCTGTCTGGCCCACCCTCTCACTCTGTAAATGCCTTTGTGACCTCAAGCCTCCGTCCCTCTGACTGCCATCAACATGGTCCATACCACAAAGATGTGTCGCATGCCATGTCTCTCCAGAAAGCACCTGTATCGCAGAAAGGAGGGGTCAACACCCACTGTGAAGCCTGTGCTGAGGACCATGGCGGAGCTGAAGGAAGAAGAGGGAGAGGCAGAGGTGTGGGGGAGGCTCAGACCAGACACACAATTTGTTGGACAGAGAGCTACAGGACTCAAGAAAAAAGCTGAGACAGGTCCAGAGCTGGGATGCCCAGAGTTACCCCACTCACTGAGATGGTGAAGTTGGGGAAAGTCCATGTGGGGATGGGGGGCAACGGCAACGGCACCAGGTCAATCAAGATGGAGGGAGGAGGGGGCACACAGAACATGCTTATCTGATAAATGTGTCCTGAGGCTGGCTTCGGGGAGGCAGACACTGGGCAACAGCATGGGCAGAGGCCCAAGGGGAGCCAGCCGAGCACAGCGGGGACGTGGCAGGGGCCAGGACCCCCACGGGAGGCGCAACCAGGATGCACAGCATCCAGGAGTCAGTGCCCAGAGATTACGGCTCCTAAGAAAGTTGGCAGGACATGCCTGTGGGAGAGAGCCGGCTGGGTCAACAGGGCCCGCAGAGCAGAATTGGGATTACAGCTGCCCAGGTCAGCGGGGCCCACGTAGCACAGCTGGCCCAGAGAGAGCCGCATGATGTGAGGAGGCAGGAGGCACAGCCTCAGAGAAAAACCGTGGAGGGGCAACAGACGCAAGGAGTCCTATGGCGCAGACTTACCGCCGTGCAGAAGTAGCCGCAGCCCGGGCAGCACTGGTGCTTCACCATCCGCGCCCTGTGGTCCTCGCACAGCACCAGGAGCGGCGCTCTGTTGGATGGGCGCATCAGCTCAAATTTGGCCACGCTATTGGTGCACCGGCCCAGCTGTAGACAGACAGACATAGGCTTCAGTGACAAAGCGTGAGGGAGGCTACCCATCTATCCACTAGGCACCAAGGGGCCAGGCCTTGCACAGTGCTAGCACACAGCAGGCGCTTAGCACACGTCTGCTGACTAAGCTGACAAGCGTGAGTGAGCGGCTCCTCCAATCCAACAAGGTCAGAACTCGAGGGAGAACGAGACAGGCCTGCCCACCGACTGGTCCAGTGATTAGTCAAAGCACATCCTGTGTCACAGGAGCAACAGTGCCTGCGTGAGTACTGTAAAGAGGAGCAGGCTGTTAACACAGGGAGAAACTGAGGAAAATGTCACAGTGACTTGATATTTGGGCTGGATATCGAAGAAAAATGGGTGCACTTGGCCAAGGCTGGGCTTGGCCAAGGAGGACAAACCAGGCCAAAGAAGATCACAGGCCAGAATTGGGGACGGTGGCAGGGTGAGTCTGTCAAGCCCCATGTAGCAGGGCGGCTGTAATCACCATACATGGAGGTCACGGCTGAGACTCAAGTGAGAGGCACAGTGCCTTGAGGGCCTGATGAGGCCAAGGGCCAGTAGACCATGATCTGAGGGTGCAAGCAAAAGGCTACCCTGGGAGGGAAGAGACCCCTGGACATACCGTTCTATGCGTACCCCTGGCGAAGGGCTGCCTGTTTACTATGTATAGCTCTCCTACAAACAATAAGGAAGGATAATAAGCCAATAGCAGAAAAAACAATTCACCAGAGAAGGAATGCAAATACCCAAAAACAAATGACAAAAGGTCTAAACGTCCTGGTAATGAAGGAAATGGGCAATAAGAAGCCTGCGCTGGCCCTTCCATTTTGCAACCCAGCCTGCAGGCTCCGGGGAGAGAGCCATCTGACGCTACTGGCTTTGTCCAAACTTCCTGTCAAGCAATTTGGAAATACAAGCTTGCAAATGCATGTTCTTCTCCAAAAACCCCATCTGAAGATCTAAATGAACAAGCACACAAAGACATGTCCACAAAAGTCCTCCAGCAGAGAACTGGCCGAACAACACCCACTAAAGTCCATGCTCCAGCAGAAACAGCTTAGGTCAGCTGAGTCTGAAAGGGCTGTTATTGGCCGATGAGACAACTGAGCATCCAAAGGATGAAAACATTTTTGGGAAGAATAGTAGCCACCTCAGCAGTCTACTGGAATCTCCACATAAAAACAGACAGAACCAACGTTCACCGGTGGTTACCAGGGATGGGGGTGAGGAGGGAATCACTCTCTAGATAGGAGACACTTGTTATTATGGGGTGATGGGAGACGTTAACATCAAATGAGGGTGAGGTGTGCACAGCTTGACCAAAATAAACAATGCCACTAAGATGTACACAAGAAAAAACGACCTTGTGGTAATAGCTACTGCATGTACAATTTCCCAACAAGAGCAACAACCAAAAATATGTACATGCGCATATATACGCATGTGTGTAAGCAAAACAAAAAAACAGAGCACCTAGAGAGCAAAACCAAAACCCACGGGCAACATTACAACAAACCCAGGTGACTACCACAACCACAAGACAGAAGTGAGCAGAGAAACCACCGTGAGCCATGAAACTTGCATGCCCTGGAGTCTGTGCAGGACGATAAGGCAGGGAAGTAGCGTCTATGGGCCCCAGACCAGGAGAACCCAAACTACCACGAGGGGGTCACCGGGGAAGACTGAGGGAAGACAGAGCTCAGCTGACCCTGGAAAGGTGCTACTCACTCCAGTGCCGCATGGGTCAGGGCTGCAGTAAATGCTGGTGGCCCTGCTGAGGCCCAGACTCCAGGAGCCCTCAAGCTGACTCATCAGGACCCCCTCAGGTGCAGGGTTTGGGAATGGAAAAGCTGTGGAAGCTGAGTCAAATTGAGCCAGACGGGGACAAAAGAAATGAGGAAAAAGAGAAGCTCTTGCCCAGTGGCCCTTAAAATCTTTGGCTTCAGGATCCTTTAACTCTCTTAAAAGTTACTGGGGATCCCAAAGAGCTTCTGTTTATGTGGGTTATACGTAGCAGCATTTATAATATCAGAAATTGAAACAGAGAAAACTGTGAAATATTAGTTTATTTACAAATAACCATAAACCCATCATGTTAACATATTTCAATTTAAAAAATAACTGTTCTCCAAAGCAAAAAAATTTTAAAGAGAGCCACTGTTTTATATTACTTGCAATAGTCTAATATCTGGTTTTAAAAAAGACAGCTGGGTTCTCATATTTGTTCTGTGTTAAGAGCAGATTAACTGTGGGTATTAGATATTGCTCAGGTAATTACCGCTGTTCTTTGACACAAAACTCAACAAGCGGAAGCTTCCTAAAGATTAGCTGCAGTGTGGAACCTCAAACCACACTGAAAACTTCCGGATCCCCGTTACATTAAGGCCCATAGGTCTAGGACCCTGAATGACCTCCTACCAGTGCATGATTCCTTAACAGTGGAGATCACGGCTCACAGAGCATCACAGACCTTTCAAAGACAAGGTGAGGTGAGGGAGGGAAAAAGCACATGATTTTGGAAGAGTTATGAAAATAGCTTTGACCTGTAGACCCCAGGGAAGAGTCTCGGGGATCTCCAGGGGTGCTTAAATCACTCCTTACGAACTACTGGGGGAAAGAAACAGAACCGAGAAAGTGAGCCACCATATTTTCATCGCTACACAAAACAGAAAAGGGAGCTCTGTGAAGTTGGAACAACCTGCCTAAAACTATTCCCTAATAAAAATGAGCAAGAGGATTGGAATGAAGTAAAATTTCATACAAAAAGTCCTAAGGAAGATAAAGAAGAGAGTCATCTCTCTACAGACATGAACTCATACCAGAAACACGTGCACACAACAGAACTATAACCTGCTGTTCCCAAAGAATCTAAAAGATATTAAGAAGATGATACAAGAAATCAAAGAACAACGTAAGTGAGAAACAGAAAAACTCAGAAACGAGGTGACAGAACTCAGGAAAGAATCAGAAATAAAAGAGTCATTGGGGTTTAAAGCCTAAATACTTGAAGAGAAGCAAGAAGGTGAAAAATGAGAAAATTTTAAAAGTCCAAAGGAAATTACAAAGATTCAAACAAAAGATAAAGATATTGAAGATACAGGCAAAGTCCATCACACAAATATGAATTCCTGAAGAAGAAAATCAAAGGAAGGAAATAAAACACTAAAAGCTAACATTTGAAAAAATATCGCAGAAATTTTAGAAAAAAAAATTGACACTATATAGTGAAGAAAAAAACGCGTTAAGCATCCAGAAAAAAAGAACACGTAACTTATAAGCAAAACTAACTTTCAAGCATAAAAAAACCTGTTGCCTTAGTGTCAATTTTGACTCACAGTGACCCCACAGGGCAGGGTAGAACTACCCCAAAGGGTTTCCAAGAAGTGGCTGGGGGATTCAAACTGCTGACCGTTTTGGTCAGCAGCCGAGCAATTAACCACCGAGCCACCAGGGCTCCTTCGAGCATAAAGGGAAGAGGCAAACCGTCATCAACACGCAAGAACTCAGGGAGTACTATTCCCGTGAGCCCTTCCTGAGGAAGCTACTAGAGCCCACGAACTCATTCTAACCTGCTGCCTATCTTTATAAACAGAAGTTTTACTGGGACACACCAGTGTTCATTCAGCTACTTCTGGGGCAGAGCTGACTAGCTGCGACAAAGACTGCCTGGTCCACAAAACCAAGATTTACTACCTGACCTCTGCTTCCCATGTTCTAGAAGATGAGCTTGAGACAACCAAAAATGACTACAGGACTGGAGGTAAGCATTAAGCGCAGTTACCTATAAAACTAACACTAAATGAGGGCTCAGACAGAGAGAAGAGTCCCTGGGTGGTGCAAACGCTTGGACATTCAACTACTAGTCAAAAGGCTCGTAGTTCAAACACGCTCAGAAGCGCCTCGGAAGACAGGCCCGGCGATCTGCATCCGAAAGGCCACAGCCTTGAGGACCCTACAGAGCAGTTCTACTCTGCACACATGGGATCACCGTGAGTCGAAGTCAACTTGACAATAGCAAAGAGCGAGTGAGTGTAATATGTAATAACTTTACGCTCTGAAAATGCAAATACAGCACAGTGATTTTTAATTTGGGAGATGCAGAGACCATACAGAAAAAATGTTAATATTTTCCATAAAGATACTATGGTAACGTGAACGTTGTTACTCTGAAATATTGGTGTGCCATACGAGATAAAACATATTAATATCTAAGGGATACTCTACTAATTCTACCATGTCCCGTGACCTTGAAAACCAGGATTCTCAACATAGAAGAAAGGAGACACATTTAATGCAGTTGCGGGTAAGAACTGGAGGTATGGATACAAAATCAGGAGGTATTTTATCAAACGCACACACACGCACACAACCCTATGCGTATACGTCCCCTAGCTCTCTCCACTGGCTGATCCAGCACACACACACACACACACGCACACACATAACCCTATGCATATACGTCCCCTAGCTCTCTCCACTGGCAAGGCCTAAAACACTGGCTGATCCAGCACACACACACACACAACCCTATGCGTATACGTCCCCTAGCTCTCTCCACTGGCTGATCCAGCAGCAACCACCATTCATATGATCCAAATGACGGTCTTATAAATAAAATTTCTGAGAAAAAGGTGCGCTTCATAGAAAACAGATGGTCCCAGGGCAGAGAACGTACAAGGTGAGTGAAGAGTACCTAACCCACAGAAGAGCAAGGAAGCCCAAAAAAGTCCTGTCAAGAGGACTCAGAGCAGGATGAAGGTGTCTCACTGGCCAAAGGTGTGTCAATTCAACCTCCAATAACAACAGTAACATAAAAAATTAAAATGCATCAAATATGCTCAAATGTTGTTAGTGTTAGGTGCTTGGAGTCAGTTCCAACTCACAGCCACCCTATGTACAACAGAATGGAACACTGCCCTGTCCTGCGCCATCCTCACAATCATTGTTATGTTTGAGCCCATTGTTGCAGCCACTGTCAGTCCAACTCATTGAGGGTCTTCCTCTTTTTTGTTAAACCTCTACCTTACAAGCTTGATGTCCTTCTCCAGGGACTGGTTCTTCCCGAAAACATGTCCAAAGTACATGAGACAAAGTCTCACCATCCTCACTTCCAAGGAGCACTTAGGCTGTACTTCTAAGACAGACTTGTTTGTTCTTCTGACAGTCCATGGTATATTCAATATTCTTTGCCAACACCATAATTCACAGGCATCGATTCTTCGGTCTTCTTTATTCACTGTTCAGCTTTCACAGGGGTATAAGGCACCTGAAAACACCATGGCTTCGGTCAGGCACATCTTAGTATTCAAAGTGACATCTTTGCTTTTTAACACCTTAAAGAGATCTTTTGCAGTAGATTTGCCCAACACAATACGTCCTTAGATTTCCTGAATGCTGCTTCTGTGAGTGTTGATTCTGGATCCAAGTAAAATGAAGTCTATGGCAACTTCTATACTTTCTCTGTTTATCGTGATGTTGCTCATTGGTCCAGTTGTGAGGATTTTTGTTTTCTTGATGTTGAGGTGCGACCCATACTGAAGGCTGTACTTTGATCTTCATCACTTTCAACAAGCAGGATTGTGTCATCTGCATATCGCAGGTTGTTAAAGAGTCTTTCACCAATCTTGATGCCACATTCTTCTTCATAAAATCCAGCTCCTCAGATTATTTGCTCAGCAAACAGACTGAAAAAATATGGTGCAAGGATGCAACCCTGACACATACCTTCCTTGATTTTAAACCATGCAGTATCCCCTTGTTCTGTTCCAGCAACTGCCTCTTGGTCTATGTGCAGGTTCCACAGGAACACAATGAAGTGTTCTGGAATTCCCGTTCTTTCCAATTTTATCCATAATCTGTTGTGATCCATACAGTCAAATGCCTTTGCACAGTCAATAAGACACAGGTAAACATCTTCCTGGCATTCTCTGCTTTCAGACAAGATCCATCTAACATCAGCAGTGATAGTCTTCATTCCATGTCCTCTTCTGAATCCAGCTTGAATTTCCTGCAGCACCTTGTTGATGCACTGCTGCAACCACTGTTGGATGATTTAAAAAAAAAATTAACTTGCATGTGATATTAATGGTATTGTTCGGTCAATTTCTGAATTCTGTTCACTCACCCTTCTCTGGAATGGGCATGTATATGGATCTCTTCCAGTTGGTTGGCCAGGTAGCCGTCTTCCAAATTCCTTGGTAGAGACAAGTGAACACCTCCAACACTGTATCCATTTGTTGAAACATCTCAGTTTATATTCTGTCAGTTTCTGGAGCCTTGTTTTTCGCCAATGCCTTCAGTGCAGCTTGGACTTCCTTCAATACCATCAGTTCTTGATCACATGCTACCTCTTGAAATGGCTGGACATCAATCAGTTCTTTTTGGGTACAGTGACCGTGTGTATTCCTTAAACCTGCTTTTGATGCTGCCTTCATCATTCAATATTTTGCCCACAGAATCCTTCAAAATTACAAGTACAGGCTTGAATATTTTCTTCAGTTCTTTCAGCTTGAGAAATGTCAAATGTGTTCTTCCATTCTGGATTTCTAACTCCAGGTCTTTGTGCATTTCATTAAAATATTTTGTCTTCTCGGGGTGCCCTTTGAAATCTTTTGTTCAGCTCTTTTACTTCATCATTTCCTCCCTTCTGTTTCAGCTACTCTATGCTCAAGAGCAAGTTTCAGAGTCTCTCTTCTGACATTCATTTTGGTCTTTTCTTATATTCCTGTCATTTTAATGGC
Organism: Elephas maximus indicus; assembly: GCF_024166365.1. NCBI lineage: Eukaryota > Metazoa > Chordata > Mammalia > Proboscidea > Elephantidae > Elephas > Elephas maximus. Next base: position 451,162 of record NC_064827.1, read on the forward strand.
CTTTTGCTTTCTTCATGTATGATGTCCTTGAGATATCTATCCACAACTCATCTGGTCTTCAGTCATTCGTGTTCAACACAATAAATATATTCCTGAGATAGTCTCCAAATCCTGGTGGGACATACTTAAGGCCGTATTTTGGCTCTTGCGGACTTGTTTTAATTTTCGTCAGCCTCAACATGAACTTGCATATGAGCAATTGATGGTCTGTTCTGCAGTTGGCCCCTGGCCTTGTTCTGACTGATGATATTAAGCTTTTCCACGGTCTCTTTCCACAGATATAGTCAATTTGACACCTGTATTTTCCATCCAGTGAGGTCTAAGTATATAGTTCTGTTTGCATTGTTGAAAAAAAAAAGCATTTGCAATGAAGAAGTTGCTGGTCTTGCAAAATTCTATCATGTGATCCCCAGCCTCATTTCTAACACCAAGGCCATATTTTCCAACTAGTAGTCCTTCGTTTTCAGCTTTTGCATTCCAATCACCAGTAATTATCAATGTGCCCCGATTGTATGTTTGATCAATTTCAGACTGCAGAAGTCGGTAAAAATCTTTAATTTATTCATCTTTGGCCTTAGTGGTTGGTGCATAAATTTGAGAAATATTCATATTAACTAGTGTTCTTTGGAGGAGTATGGATATTATCCCATCACTGACAGTACTATACTTCAGGAAAGATCCTGAAATGTTCTTTTTGACAATGAATGCAATGCCATTCCTCTTCAATTTACCATTCCCGGTACAGCAGACCGTATAACTGCTGATCAAAATGGCCAATACCAGTCCATCTCAGCTCCCTAACGCCTAGGATATTGATCCTTATGCATTCCATTTCATTTTTGGCAACTTCCAATTTTCCTAAACTCGTGCTTCGTACATTCCACGTTTCAATTATTCATGGTTATTTTCAGCTGTTTCTTCTCATTTTGAGTCATGAAACATCAGCAAATGAAGGTCTCAAAAGCTTGACTCCATCCACATCATTAAGGCTGACTCTACTTTGAGTATAGCCATTGCTGATGTCAGATGGATCCTGGCTGAAACCAGAGAACGGCAGAAAGATGTTTACCTGTGTTTTACTGACTATGCAAAGGCATTTGGCTATGTGGATCATAAAAAATTATGTATAAAATTGAGAAGAATGGGAATTTCAGAACACTTAATTGTGCTCATGAGGAACCTGTACATAGATCAAGAGGCAGTTGTTCGAGCAGAACAAGGGGATAATGTGTGGTTTAAAGTCAGGAAAGGTGCGTGTCAGGGTTGTATTTTTTCACCATACCTATTCAATCTGTATGCTGAGCAAACAATCTGAGAAGCTGGACTATAGGAAGAAGAATGGGGCATCAGGATTGGTGGACGAACCATTAACAACCTGCGTTACGCAAATGACGCAACCTTGCTTAATGAAAGTTGACGAGGACTTGAAGCACTTACTAATGAAGATCAAAGACCACAGCCTTCAGTATGGATTGCACCTCAACATAAAGAAAACAAAAATCCTCACCACTGGACCAATGAGCAACAATGTGATAAACAGGGAAAAGATCGAAGTCGTCGAGGATTTCATTTTACTTGGATCCACAATCAACAGCGATGGAAGCAGTAGTCAAGAAATCAAAAGACGCACTACATTGGGCAAATCTGCTACCAAAGACCTCTTTAAAGTGTTGAAAAGCAAAGATGTCACCTTGAAGACTAAGGTGCTCCTGACCCAAGCCATGGTATTTTCAATCGCATCACATGTATGTGAAAGCTGGACAAGAATAAGGAAAACAGAAAAAGAACTGATGCCTTTGAATTGTGATGTTGGCGAAGAATACTGAATATACATACCATGGACTGCCAAAAGAACGAACAAATCTGTCTTGGAAAGAGTACAGCCTGAATGCTCCTTAGAAGTAAGGATGGGAAGACTATGTCTTACATACTTTGGACATGTTGTCAAGAGAGATCAGTCCCTAGAGAAGGACATCATGCATGGTAAAGCACAGGGTCAACAAAAAAGACTAAGACCCTCAACAAGATGGACTGACACAGTGGATGTAACAATGGGTTCAAGCATAACAATGACTGTGGGCATGGCACAGGACTGGGCAGTGTTTTGTTCTGTTGTACACAGGGTCGCTATGAGTCAGAACCAACTCGAAGGCACCTAACAATAACAACTACTTTGAGGAGGCAGCTCTTTCCGCCGTCATTTTTTGAATGCCTTCCGACATGAGGAGTTCATCTTCCAGCACTGTATCAGACGACGTTCCGCTGCTATTCGTAAGGATTTTACTGGTGGGTTTTTTCAGAAGTAGACTGCTAGGTTCTTCTTCCTAGTCTGTCTTAGTTGGAAGCTCTGCTGGAACCTGTCCACCAAGGGTAATCCTGCTAGTATTGAAATACCAGTGGCAAAGCTTCCAATATCACAGCAACACAGAAACCAACACAGTATGAGAAACTGACAGTTGCTTAAATACATGAGTTCAAAATGATATTTTAAAACAAAAAATTGGTCAGCTTCAGAAAATGAGAGAAAACCAATTCAGTACCTGGTACTGGTAAACAGACTCAAAACATCTATCTTGTCTTTCCTCCATGAATGTACACCGAGTAATGAAATGGCAGTTGAGTAGGAAATGTCTTCATAAAATCATTTCAACTAGTAAATGAAAAGTAAAGAACAGCACTGCAAGATCCCCACGTTGAAGCATACAATGAGTTAATAACTATAGGCATCAATGGCTGCTAACATGGCAACAGAGACCAAAAGCAGTTATTATGTGCCGCTTGCTAAACATCCTCTACAGTCTTGAAAACTGGCTTGAGCTAGGTCTGATCTGGCCCCCGTGTCAGGCTGCGAATCTGCGGAAGTACAGAGGCACACGCTGTACCGTATCAGGAGTGTGAGATCCAGAGCCCAGGCTGTGGGAGCCTCTGGGGTCCAGATGGCCTGGCTCTTCCAGAGAGACTGAAAAGAGGGGGATGGAGGGGCCATGAAAGTGCGGGAAGAATGGGTAGCAGTGTCTGAGGGATACACATATGGAGGGTAAAACTATCTGAGAACAAAGTCTGAACAGTGGTTACTTGTAGGGGAGAATGGGGGGCTGACTCAGAAGAAACACATGGGCGGGGCTCTGAGAAGGGAGGCCAGGTTCTCTTTCTTGACCTTGATGGTGATTACCGGAGTGATCACCTTAGATTAACTCATTCAACCACATACTTGTCCTGTATGGTTTTCTGGATTTATGCACTTCATTTTGCAAGGAAAAAAAACACACACTGAATACAGCAAAGGCCATGAGTTCCTAAGGATGCTAAAAGAAAGGAGCGAGCGGGGGGAGAGAAAAGACAGAAAAAGCACACAGAAACAAAAAGCACACTCGCTGGATACCACTGGCAGATTTTAGGGCACCAACTCTTACTCTGAACGTGGTAATTAAAGAGAGAGAACTAATTACTTACACTGCCTGTGCAATATGAAACGTATTTCAGGGGCATAAAATAGCCTAGCTGACGAGGGACAGTTCTTCCACGCCAGCTGGTGATGCAGAATGGACGAGAGAACTGTAAAGTCGCCATCCTGCAACTTCAAATGAAAGAACGGACTCAGGCAGTGGTCCCTGAAGGACTCCAGCACCATCAGGGAAAGGCTTACAAGATCTCACCAAAGCCCCTCGTTCAGGAGAGCACCGCTGCTCCTGCCACAATGCAGGGGGCTGAAGCGCCACCTCTAACGCATTCCTGCCACAATTAAATAAAGTATAACCAAACACTAAATATCTGAGCCTACTTAAGTCTGTAGATCTAACTTTCAGGCTACAGGAAATGAGGAGAAAACAACACACGAAAGCTGGAGATCAATCCAGAGCCTGGGCCACTCTATAGTTAATTTAGTTTCTTCAAGAGCACAGAAAAGGAGAAGAGGGTGGCAGGAAAAGTGTTCTTGATTAAGAAATTACATAAGAAAACGTTCTCTTTTGCCCTAAGGAGAGAGACATACTAAGACGTTTAGTGTAAAAATGGAACTTGCTCAGAAGCCAAGGGCAAAAGGGAGACACATGCAAACACTGGTTCACGATCGGCTCAAAGATAAGTAGTCAGTTCAGAAGGCTAACTGTGTTCTCTACTTTGTCATGAAGAAAAGCTCTTTTAAACTTCAGCACAAAAGGGTGAAGGGGGCCTGTGAAGAGGCCAAGTGTGAGAGTGAGAACGTGTGGCATTATGCAGTATTTCAGAGGCAGGTACGGCTGGCCCCTCCCTGCAGAGGTGAAGGCCGCTCATTCGGAGTGCCCAGCTGGTCAGGGCAGAACCAGCACAAGCTTCGGCCTCCTATTCTGGGCAAGCCCATGGGTCCTGGAAATGTAAAGATGCGGGCATTAAATCCATCAAGGAAATGGACATGTAGAGTGAGGCATGGGCTGCAGCACACCCAGTGTTCACACAGGCGCACGTGAAGGATGAGAGCAGATCCTCCCATGCGGCCCAGCACTGCAGGCCAGCAGACAGAGCAGTCAGCATAGCGGCAGATGGGCAGTGCAGCGCCCAGCCTCTCTGTTCTCATGTGACTAGAGATGATACATGGAAGTACCACATAATTCTAAAACTTACAGCTAAGACCCAGTCACAGACCACCAGATGGCTCAGAAGGCCCAAGATCAGAAATCTTGCTAGAATGGCAGCCACATAAATCGATCAAGAAGGTGCCTAATAACCTCGTCTCCAGCAAAGGCTAGGCCAGAGGGCAGACTAGGTGCATGGCTCCCCTCAGCGCCTCACCCCAACAAGCCCTGACACGTACGTTCAGGCAGCCACGCTACTGCCCAGCAGCCCAAAGGGCTGGAAGAGCTAGGAATAATTCAAGAAATGCCCAGAGATGGCAGCCCTTCCGTCACTTTCCCTCCCCTCCATGGAAGAGATGCCAGAAGGAGCCACAAGGGAGGGAGCCATGACTGAGTCTCCCTAGACGCCACAGCCACAAGGGGCTCAAGAAAGCCTCTGCAAAGCCTGGGGTGAAGGGAAGTTGGCAGAGAAAGTCACCACAGCCCACAGAGTGGAGGCTGGGCATTCACCTGGTGGGAGGGGCCACTGACTGTGGGCCGAGCCAGGCACCACCAGGTCCTGGGCAGCAACTCACCCTGGCTTGTTCTAACCACCTCTGACTTCACAGCAAGGAAGGAGGCCTTCATGTGATCATAGATGGGAGTGAAATGAGACCCCAGAGCCACACTATTCAAACACAGTTTGTAGGATATCCTTTCTGCAGGCTTCCTCTCCAGGGTGATTTCACAGCCAGTATATGCTCGTGGTTTCTGGAGCATCTACCCAGGTCCCTGGTCACGTAACATGAGTGATCTTGTTGGGAGGAAGGGGCTACACTATCTGAAGACTGGAGGAAAGGGTGCTTTCCACGCACTGCCAGTTGGGGCTGTTCATAGGAAGGCGAACCTGCTCACCTCGTGGTCCACGCTCTCAGTGGCCATGCACTGGCTGTTGGCCAGGGTGGTGATCTCTCGGCTCTTCGGGGTTTCCATCCGGCAGCTGCACAGAGGTACTTCCTGGAGGCCGTCCGCGTCTGCCGCTCCAGGACCGTTGGCCAGCCCTGCAATGCACACAGACAGGCGTCAGCACCGCCTGGAACAGATGACGGGGCCAGGAAGGACATCCCTGCATCAGACCCACAACGCTGAGCCTCAGGTTGGCCCAGAGGCAGCCATCACTTGGTCCTCATGGCAACCTCACCGGAAGAGATTCGCACAAATGGTGCAGTAAGCCTGTAGAGGACCCCACCCCTGCGCAGTCCTGGGAGGGGACCCGATCCCACCACTCTGGCTAATGGCCCTCTTGCTATTTCCAAAAAACCACTCATCAATTCATACTCCTAGGACTGAGGACGTAAGCGCTGAGAGAGGGAACGTACTTCACCAATACCTTCTAAATCTCCTGGTTTTCAGAGAAAAAACATTCCCCATATGCAGAAACCTCATTCTCCTCAAACAGTTTTGGAATCGCAGTGACAAAAAGACCTACCTTAACAATGGTTATTTACTATCTACAGGGTTAGTCACCACTGGGGAAAGAGCACACAAACTAGCTGAAAATACTAATTAATGCAACAGCACCGGAAACACAGGGCCACTCCCGTTCTCGGTGACGCCTAGGCAGACAGTGACGACCAGTCTAGGTCCTCCCCTCCTGGTCTGGCTGAGATGGCAACGTCACCTCAGATTCAACCCAACAGATCTAAGATCAAAGATGAGGAGCGGCACAAACACAGACAGCTGCTGATCAGCTCAGGCCCAAACTCTTGACTTCAACCCAGAGCGTGGTTGTCCGCCCACTGACCCCTCCTCAGCAGGTACTTCTCCCCTCAGAGGGTCTATCCCAGCAGAAAGGCACCCCGGGTCTCTCGCCTCAGAAGGGAACTCCAAGTCTCCTCTATCAGCAGGGCACACTGGGTCTATCCCATTAGAGAAGCACCCCGGGTCTCTCGCCTCAGAAGGGAACTCCAAGTCCCCTCTGTCAGCGGGGCACACCGGGTCTATCCCAGCAGAGAAGCACCTCAGGTCTCTTGCCTCAGAAGGGAACTCCAAGTCTCCTCAATCAGTGGGACACACCGGGTCTATCCCAGCAGAGGGGCACACCAGGTCTATGCCAGCAGAAGCACCCCAGGTCTCTTCCCTCAGAAGGGAACTCCAAGTCTCCTCTATCAGCGGGGCACACCGGGTCTATCCCAGAGAAGCACCCCAGGTCTCTCGCCTCAGAAGGGAACTCCAAGTCCCCTTTGTCAGCAGGGCACACCGGGTCTATCCCAGCAGAGAAGCACCTCGGGTCTTTCGCCTCAGAAGGAACTCCAAGGCTCTTCAATCAGTGGGGCACACCAGGTCTATCCCAGGAGAGAAGCACCCCGGGTCTCTTCCCTCAGAAGGGAACTCCAAGTCTCCTCTATCAGTGGGGTACACCGGGTCTATCCCAGCAGAGAAGCACCCCGGGTCTCTTGCCTCAGAAGGGAACTCCAAGTCTCCTCTGTCAGCGGGGCACACCAGGTCTCCCCCTTCAGAGGAGCATCCCAGGTTGATTCCATCAGAAGGGCATCCTGGGTCTCTCCCATGAGAGGGGCACCCTGGGTCTTTCCTGTCCAGGCTCTCAGGAGTTTGAAGCCAGCAATGAGAGGCCTGAATACAGCTGAGTGAAGTGGCCTGTTTCTTTACCTGACCAAGCGTTCTCTCAGGCAACAGCAAGGTTGAACAGGTGAGCATCAGTTTATAAAATGCTATTTCTCTAAAGTGGCTCTCACCACTTGGGCCTCACTTGTACCACTTTAAAAAAAAAAAATGGAATATAAAATTTAAAGGTGGGAGGGTCCTTGAATGCCATCTCATTCAGTCTTCTGTTGTTCAACTAAAAGGACAAAGGAGGCTTGCTGGAGGCCAGGAAGCTGAGTCAGCAGACAGAGGTGCTTGCTGACACCCTGCTGCCTCTAAACCAAACCACCGTGGGCACAGCTAAGACATCAACGTGGTAAGCCGAAGTACTATTTCCTCTTTACAGCCAAATCTGTAACATTCTAAGGCCTACAAATCTAAAAGCAAATTTAGGAAAATAAAGCACAGGGTGTTAAGCCTCATCTGGAAGGAAGCAGGACACAACAACACCTGGGACTTCATGACACTGGAGAGGGGCTGCCACTGCATCTGGTACAAGATGAAGAAGGAACTGCGGCTTCTGTTAACAGGCAGGTCTAATATTTACATCTCAACAAGATGTAACTTCCTAAACTAAGTATAAGAATCAAACCCCTCTAGTGTTTAAAACTCTGAGAAGCTAGGTACCTAAAGAACGGTTTGTTAAATCCCTATAAAAAAAAAACCAAACCCATTGCTGTCAAGTGGATTCCTACTAATAGCAACCCTATAGGACAGAGAAGAGCTGCCCCATAGGGTTTCCCAGGAGTGGCTAGAGGATTTGAACTGTCGACCTTGTAGTTAGCAGCTGTAGCACTTAACCACTGACCCACCAGGGTTTCCTATACTTGCCCACAAACCACAGCTGCAAAATCAATGTGGAATATAAGTAATTACAGGACTTTACATTTTCCCCACACATATGTACCTCAAGTAGATTTTCCAAAATAATGAGCTATTTTTCACTGATATAAATTGTTTTAAAAAGAGAGAAAAGTGCGAGGGATCTTTAACAAGCCCCAGCAGTGCAAACCGATCTCACACTTGTTACACACCCAGCCTTCCAGGCTCAGAGATTCCCGGCCTGGGCTGCTGACACACCAGGGCTTTAAAGGTCCAAACCAGTATTAAGCATAGATTTTATTCTATTACAGAGTATGTCTGAGAACTATTAGTCCAACATTAAACTCAAAACCAAACCCACTGCCACTGAGTCGGTTCCGACTCACAGCAGCCCCACAGGGTTTCCAAGGCTGTAGATCTCTACCGAAGCAGACTGCCACATCCTTCTCCCACAGAGCCGCTGGTGGTTCTGAACTGCTGACGTTTGGGTTAGCAGTCAATCACTTTGTAATTACTGCACCACCATGAACATTTCATACTTCAGACAACTAAAATTAGAATCAGAAAGCCCCATTATCCAAAATTATGTCACCCGTTTGTACCCCGAAACACCACCAAGCAGAGACCCCTCCCCACGGGATCCCTCATTGGAATGTCCACGGCTGATGGGGTGCTGGGGAGGTGGGGGACACACGAAGCAATGAGGACATTCAAAGACATTACCACAACCACAATCAGATCTTACAGGAGATGCTCGCTACTTTATTCTTCACCAAAATCTTTTCAAGTGACCTGAGGAGTCTCCATAATTTCTATTTCTTCACTGGACTATTGTGAGTGACAAGGCAAAAATATTTTTTATCATATTCATTCAGTCCCCTGTCAGAGGAGCACGTAATCAATTTCCTATCAACATCCACCAGGGGGCTATCCTCCCAACACAGAGAAGGATGCCAGGCTGACAAAGAACCAAGATGGTGCCCCCACGTCACAGGCTGTCCCCAGGCTACCAACGAGCTCACTCCCTGCGTCTTTAAGTCGGATCTGGAGGTAAGTCGGACAGGTGCACACGGCTCTTCTTTAGCCTGACTTTGTGGAAGAAAAGGCTTGAAGCCTTTTCAGTGATTTAAAAGTTGCACAGGTAGCAAGTGAAGGTGGTTGTGAAGATGACTTCTTTTGAGTTGATGTTGGTTCAACGCCTGGTGGCACATTGGTTAAAGTGCTCAGCTGCCAACCAAAAGGTCAGCAGTTCAAACCCACCAGCTGTTCCGTGGAAAGATGTGGCAGTCTGCTTCCATAAAGATTTACAGCCTTGGAAGCCCTGTGGGCAGCTCTACTCTGTCCTATCGAGTTACTAGGAGTCAAAACCAACCGGACAGCAACGGTTTGGTTTGGTTAGAGGTTGGCTCAATCTTTTCAAAATGAGGGCAAATTTACATAACATTAAAGGGCAAATACAAGTTGTCAGTTTAAGTCAGACATTCGTAACCTGGGGACTGCCTGTATTTCAGAACCGTGGTCACCTTCTACTTGTGAGGACAGGATCCCTTTGACACGCAGGTCCAGAGAATCCAGGGGAACTTCCATGTACCCCATGCTGTCTCCAGGGGCAGTCTGCTCTGTACTTCCTGAAGATGATTTAGACGTCTCAGAACCTGCATTCAGAATGCACACGGTAAGACACTGCACGCCCCAAGAGCCAGGAGAGCAGTCACAAAGGCCGCGGGCACAGGAAATTCCAATTACGCACTCCGGAAAACAGACTGAGATACACGGCTATCTGACTCATCACACTGTTGCTGTCATTTTCTGTCTTGTGTATCATTTTGCTAATTCTCCATTTCTACGTAATAATCATGGGGGGAGGGTAGTGGACATGTAGATGCATCCTCTCCTAACGGTACCAGCTGGACAAGCTGATCAAATAATCAAGGAAATGGATAAAAACATGGTACTCATATGCTTTGTGAACATTATTTTTAAAGTAAAGCAGAAATCTCTGACTTGCAGATTTGAAAAGCCAGCTATCAGCGAGAAGGACCACTCTCCCATTCACGTGTCTGCACCATGGCCCACTAAAGGGAGGGTGGACTGGAGGAAGGGCCTGGCCTGTCGCATACGGTGCTGATGAAGTCTGTGATGGAGGGCAAAAAGCCATGCGTGTAAATAAGGCCATCCACTGATTTAGAAGCTTGTGAACTAAAAAGCTGCAAAGACTTCAGGGACCGCCTCCCTCTACCCACTGAAGGAAAAGTACTCTGCAGCAGCAGGCCAGCCTGTCCACACTCCCCCAAAGGGCAGAAAAAGGGCTGAGTCTCCTACTTGAGTATTTATAAGTGTGAGAGCATGTCACTGAAGAAGCCGTTAAGTGTGCATTTTGCAGAGGAAAATTGCTAAAAACAAATGGCAAATACCTATATTTCACTTCTAAGCATTGACACCAGTATTATTTCACAGCCAGAAATAAATGAACCATGATAAGCATGTGTGGCACCAAAAGCCTGTCAGTCTATGCTACATTCTGCACCTAGATCTCAGACAGGACAGTCAGCCACCTTTGAGAAATCATCATCATCAGCTGGGAGAGCACAATGAGCCTTTATGCAATTTTAAACACTCTAAACATAGAAAGAAAATTCAAAATCCCATTCGATAAACATTTAAGCACGCAGTTTACACTTTACAGCCAAAGATGACAAAGATGAAATCCCTACCTCAAAAACAATTTTATTATTAGATCTACAAATATTTTTGTCAGCTGACAGTAAAAGCTACAATTTTATGATGTCAACTGATAGTCCTTGAAAAAGAGAAATGGAGAGTAGCTGAAGAGCAAGTGAGGGTCACAGATACGCACATGGGCCTGGATGGGTCACCCACCCGACACTGCCAACGGCATCCCCAGAGTCTGAACACAGGACCACTGGTCACTAACCCTCGCATCCACTACATTTCAGGGAAGGTTTCCTCCCCTGTGTCCATTTTCACAAAGTTACTGGTAGATCATGGCATCTAGATGAACTGCTAAAATAAGTTTCCAAAAGAAAAAACTGCAGCACTGGTATAAGAGTAAGCAAGTACACAAATAGAACAGAGTGCAGAGAGAAAGAATCCCACACATATTGCTGAAATGATCGCCAAAAAGGCCCCAAGGTGGTTCAGTGGGGAGAAGAAAGAACCGCACACCCATATGCGCACACAAATGAACTCAGAGACCTACCTCACAGGACACAAAATGTTCAGAGACCTGTAAGGGCTACTTTAAAACCTCAGGAAAAAACATGGGACAAAATCTTTGTGACCTGGGTTAGTCAAAGATTTCTTAGATGGGGCTCAAAAAGCATGAAGTCATTAAAAAAATATGATACACTTCAACAAAACCTTTAAAACTTTTGCTTTCTTAAAACACTATTCAGAAAAAGCAAAGGCAACCCACAGAGTAGGTACAAATATCTGCAAAACATGTCTAATAATCGACTATATAAGGAATTTACAACTCAATGAGAAGACAAACAACCTGATTAAAAATGACAAAAGATACAACAATACACTTCACAAAAGACATACAAACCCAGCAATTCCACTCCTGGGTATATACCCAAAAGACATACAAACCCAGCAACTCCACTCCTGGGTATATACCCAAAAGACATACAAACCCAGCAACTCCACTCCTGGGTATATACCCAAAAGGCATACAAACCCAGCAACTCCACTCCTGGGTATATACCCAAAAGACATACAAACCCAGCAAGTCCACTCCTGGGTATATACCCAAAAGACATACAAACCCAGCAAGTCCACTCCTGGGTATATACCCAAAAGACATACAAACCCAGCAACTCCACTCCTGGGTATATACCCAAAAGACATACAAACCCAGCAACTCCACTCCTGGGTATATACCCAAAAGACATACAAACCCAGCAACTCCACTCCTGGGTATATACCCAAAAGACATACAAACCCAGCAACTCCACTCCTGGGTATATACCCAAAAGACATACAAACCCAGCAACTCCACTCCTGGGTATATACCCAAAAGACATACAAACCCAGCAACTCCACTCCTGGGTATATACCCAAAAGACATACAAACCCAGCAACTCCACTCCTGGGTATATACCCAAAAGACATACAAACCCAGCAATTCCACTCCTAGGTATATACCCAAAAGTCTTGAAAGCACAGTCTCAAACAGATGCTTGTACATCAATGCTCACTGCAGCACTATTGAAAACAGCCAAAAGGCTGTGTTATGGATTGAACTGTGTCCCCCAAAAATGTGTGTTGTAATTCCTAACCTCTATGCCTGGGGTTATAATCCCATTTGGGAATGGGCTATCTTTGTTACGTTAAGGAGACAGGATTAGTGTGAAGTGTATCTTGAGTCAACCTCTTTTGAGATATAAAAGAGATTAAAGCAAAGCTAGCAAGGAGAGATGGGTTAACAGAGATGCCAAGACGCATGCAGGATCCCAAGGAACGAGGAAGCAGAAGCTAAAGAGACAAGGACCTTACCCCAGAGCCCACAGAGCCAGCACACTGAATTCTGACTTCTAGCCTCGCAAACTGTGAGAAAATAAATTTCTATTTGTCAAAGTCATCCACTTGTGGTATTTCTGTGATAGAAGGGCTCCACAGTTAAGACAGAATTCGGTACCAGGAGTAGGATGCTGCTATAACACACAGCGAAAAGGTGGAGGAGGCTTTAGAACTGGGTAATGGCTGGAGCCTGGAAGAGTTTCAAAGGGCCTCAGAGCAAAAGTCTACATTCCCTTCAAGAGACTGTTCACAGAACTATGTACGTCAAAGGCAATTATGATGAGGACTCAGAAGGAAGCGAGGAGAGCTGCAGAGAAATTCTCCACTGTCTTAGAGAATACACATGGAACCAGCAACACAGTGTTGCTAAAAATGTAGACGTTAAATGTGCTTCTGGGGAGGCTTTAAAAGAAAATGATGAACACGTGACTGGACGATGGGGGGTGGGGGTGCCTTTTATGCCATGGCAAAGAACGTGTCTGAATTCTGTTCAAATGTTTGCTGAAAGGCAGAACTTGTAAGTGATGAGCTTAGATACCTGGATGAGGAGATTTCTAAGCAAGGTCATAAGGGGCTGCGTGGTTACTCCTTCCCACTTATACTAAAATGCGAGAGGAAAGAGATGGACCTAAAAATAAACTATGCTTAAACTCAGAAAAATGAGATTAAATATTCAGTTCACCACAAAAGAGACTAAGAATCCTACTCATCAAAGTAAAATACAAGAAAAAAATAAAGACTCAGCAAAAACAAAATCAACAACAATTAAGAGGAAAAGGCACTAAATAAACTACTCAGCACAAAAAATTAAGTGGGAAAAAAAACTGATAACACACAAAGACATCAAAATGACAGCACTAAACTCATACCTATCCATAATTACACTGAATGTAAATGGACTAAATGCACCAATAAAGAGACAGAGAACGGCAGAATGGATTAAAAAACATGATCCGTCTACATGCTGCCTGCAGAGACACAAACAAAAACTAAACAGATGGAAAAAAAATATATCAAGCAAACAACAATCAAAATAGAGCATAAGTGCCAATATTAATTTCTGATAATATAGACTTTAAAGTTAAATCTACCAAAAATGATAAGGAAGAACACTATATAATGATTAAAATATATATGATTAAAGGGACAATATATACACATTAAAAATTTATGCACCCAATGACAGGGATGCAAGATACATAAAACAAACTCTATCAGCATTGAAAAATGAGATAGACAGCTCTACAATAATAGTAGGGGACTTCAACACACCACTTTCAGTGAAGGACAGGACATCGAAAAAGAAGCTCAGTAAAGACACGGAAGACATAAATGCCACAATCAACCAACTTGATCTCATAGACATACACAGAGCACTCCATCCAACAGCAGACAAGTATACTTCCTTTTCTAACGCACATGGACCATTCTCTAGAAAAGACCACGTATTATGTCATAAAGCAAGCCTTCACAGAATTCAAAACATCAAAATATTACAAAGCATCTTCTCTGACCGTAAGGCCGTAAAAGTAGAAATCAATAACAGAAAAAGCAGGGAAAAGAAATCAAACACATGGAAACTTAACAATACCCTGCTCAAAAACGACTGGGTTATAGAAGACATCAAGAATGGAATAAAGAAATTCATACAATCCAATGAGAATGAAAATACTTCCTATCAGAACTTTTGAGACACAGCTAAAGCAGTGTTCAGAGATCAACTTATATCAATAAATGCACACACACAAAAAGAAGGGCCAAAATCAAAGAATTATCCCTACAACTTGAACAAACAGAAAGAGAGTAACAAAAGAAACCCTCAGGCATCAGAAGAAAGCAAATAATAAAAATCAGAGCAGAATTAAAAATGAAATAGAGAACAGAAAAACAACTGAGAGTTAAAAAGACCAAAAGCTCGCTCTTTGAAAAATTTAACAAAATTGATAAACCACTGGCCAAACTGACAAAAGAAAAAGAGGAGAGGAAGCAAGTAGCCGGAATAAAGAAATGAGATGGGCAATATTACAACACACCCCACTGAAATTAAAAGAATCACATCAGACTACATGAAAAATTGTACTCTAACAAATTTGAAAGCCTAGAAGAAGTGGAAGAATTTCTAGAAACACACTACCTGCCTAAACTAACACGAACAGAGGTAGAGCAGCAAAATAGACCCATAACAAAAGAAGAGATTGAAAAAGTAATTTAAAAACTCTCAACAAAAAAGGCCCTGGCCCAGACGGCTTCACTGGAGAGTTCTACCAAACTTTCAGAGAAGAGTTAACACCACTACTACTATAGGTATTTCAGAGCATGGAAAAGGAAGGAATACTCCCTAACTCCTTCTAGGAAGCCAGCATCTTCCTGATACCAAAACCAGGTAAAGACACCACACAAAAAAGAAAATTACAGACCTATACCCCTCGTGAACTTTGATGCAAAAATCCTCAACAAAATTCTAGCCAATAGAATTTAACATTATATCAAAAAAAGAATTCACCATGACCAAGTGGGATTCACACCCGGTATGCAGGAATGGTTCAACATTAGAAAAACAATTAATGTAATCCATCATAGAAATGGAAACCCTAGTGGCGTAGTGGTTAAGTGCTACAGCTGCTAACCAAAAGGTTGGCAGTTCAAGTCTACCAGGCGCTCCTTGGAAACTCTATGGGGCAGTTCTACTCTGTCCTATAGGGTCGCTGTGAGTCGGAATCGACTCAACGGCAGTGTGTTTGGTTTTGGTGTATCATATAAATAAAACAAAAGAATCACATGATCTTATCAGTTGATGCAGAAAAGGCATCTGACAAAATTCAATGCCCATTCATGATAAAAACTCTCAGCAAAGCAGGAACAGAAGAAAAATTCCTCAATGTAATAAAGGGCATTTATATAAAGCCAACAGCCAACGCCATCGTAAGTGAAGAGAGTCTGAAAGCATTCCCGCTGAGACTGGGAACCAGACAAGGACGCCCTTTATCACTGCTCTTATTCAACATTGTGCTGGAGGTCCTAGCCAGAGTAATTAGGCTAGATAAAGAAATAAAGGGCATCCAGATTGGTAAGGAAGAAGTAAAAGTATCTCTATTTGTAGATGACATGATCTTATACACAGGAAACCCTAAAGAATCCTCAAGAAAACTACTGAAACTAAAAATAGAGTTCAGCAGAGTATCGGGATACAAGATAAACATACAAAAATCAGTTGGATACCTCTACGCCAACAAAAAGAACATCCAAGACGAAACCACCAAATCAATACCATTTACAGTAGCCCCCAAGAAAATAAAATACTTAGGAATAAATCTTACCAGAGATGTAGAAGACCTATACAAAGAAAACCACAAGACACCACTGCAAGAAACCAAAAGAGACCTATGTAAGTGGAAAAACATACCTTGCTCACGGATAGGAAGACTTAACATTGTAAAAATGTCTGTTCTACCAAAAGCGACCTATAGATACAATGCAATTCCAATCCAAATTCCAACGACATTTTTTAATGAGATGGAGAAACAAATCGCCAACTTCATATGGAAGGGAAAGAGGCCCCAGATAAGTAAAGCATTACTGAAAATGAAAAACAAAGTGGGGGGCCTCACACTACCTGATGTTAGAATCTATTATACTGCCACAGTAGTCAAAACAGCCTGGTACTAGTACAACAACAGATACACAGACCAATGGAACAGAATGGAGAATCCAGACATAAAGCCATCCACATACGAGCAGATCGTATTTGACAAAGGTCCAAAAAGTCAGTTAAATGGGAAAAAGACAGTCTCGTTAACAAACAGTGCTGGCATAACCAGATATCTGCAAAAAAATGAAACAAGACCCATACCTCACACCATGCACAAAAACAAACTCAAAATGGATTAAAGACCTAAACATAAAATCTAAAACAATAAAGATCATGGAAGAAAAACAGGGACAATGCTAGGAGCCCTAATACATGGCATAAATAGCATATAAAACATTACTAACAATGCACAAACACCAGAAGAGAAACTAGATAACTGGGAGCTCCTAAAAATCAAACACTTATGCTCATCCAAAGACTTCACCAAAAGGGTAAAACTATTACCTACACAATGGGAAAAAGTTTTTAGCTATGACATTTCCAATCAGCGTCTGATCTCTAAAATCTACATGATACTACAAAAACTCAACTACAAAAAGACAACCAAATTAAAATATGCACAAAGGATACGAACAGGCACTTCACTAAAGAAGACATTCAGGTAGCTGACAGATACATGAGGAAATGCTCACGATCGTTAGCCATTAGAGAAATACAAATCAAAACTACAATGAGATCCCATCTCAGTGCAACAAGGCTGGCATTAATCCAAAAAATACAAAATAATAAATGTTGGATAGGCTGTGGAGAGACTGGAACACTTATACACTGCTGGTGGGAATATAAAACGGTACAACCACTTTGGAAATTGATTTGGCACTTCCTTAAAAAGCTAGAAAAAGAGAACTACCATACGACCCAGAAATTCCAATTGCTGGAATACATTCTAGAGAAACAAGAGCTTTTACAGGAACAGATCAATACACACCCATGTTCACTGCAGCACTGTTTACAACAGCAAAAAGATAAAAGCAACCAAGCTGCCCATCAATGGATTAATGGATAAATAAATGATGGTATAGTCACACAATGGAATACTATGCATCAATAAAGAACATTGATGACTCCGCGAAACATTTCATAACATGGAGGAATGTGGAAGGCATTATGCTGAGTGAAATTATTCAGTTGCAAAAGGACAAATATTGTATGAGACCACTATTATAAGAATACAAAAAATAGTTTAAACAGGGAAGAAAATATACTTTGATGGTTACGAGAGTGGGGAGGCTGGGAGGGAGAGGGGTATTCACTGATTAGACAGTAGAAAAGAACTATCTGAGGTGAAGGGAAAGACAACACACAATACAGGTCAGCACAACTGGACTAAACCAAAAGCAAAGAAGTTTCCTGAATAAACACCATGCTTTGAAGGCCAGTGAAGCAGGGGCAGGGATTTGGGGACTGTGGTTTCAGGGGACATCTAGGTCATCTGGCCCAATAAAATCTATTAAGAAAACATTCTGCATCCCACTTTGGAGAGTGGCTTCTGGGGTCTTAAACGCTAGCAAGTGGCCATCTAAGATGCATCAGTTGGTCTCATCCCACCTGGAACAAAGGAGAATGAAGATCACCAAAGGCACAAGGTAATTATAAGCCCAAGAGACAGAAAGAGCCACATAAACCAGAGACTACATCAGCCTGAGACCAGCAGAACTGGATGGTGTCCTGACAGGCAACACAACAGAGAACCCCTGAGGGAGCAGGAGAGCAGTGGGATGCAGACCTCAAATTCTTGTAAAAAGACCAGACTTCATGGTCTGATTGAGACTAGTAAGGATCCCCGAGATCATGGCCCCCAGACCTTCTGTTAGCCCAAGACAGGAACCATTCCCAAAGCCAACTCTTCAGACACGGATTGGACTGGACTACAGGGTAGAAAATGATACTGGTGAGGAGTGAGCTTCTTGGATCGAGTAGACACATGAGATTATGTGGGCAGCTCCTGTCTGGAGGGGAGATGGGAGGGTGGAGGGGGTCAGAAGCTGGCTGAATGGACTCCAAAATAGAGGGTCGAGAGAAGGAGTATCTCATTAGGGTAAGCACAGCTAGGACTACATAGCAAGGTATACATAAATTTTTAAATGAGAGACTGACTTGATTTGTAAACTTTCACTTAAAGCACAATAAAAAATTTTTTATAAAAATGATCTAGGCAAAATGAAAACACAACTTAAAGATCTGGAAAATTCTGTTGTACAAACTAAGAACACATATCCTAGAATGTTCATCAAGGATGTGGCTATACGATCGTTTGTTAAATAGACTAACCCTGTGACTGATGAATCTAACCAACTATCACAGCAGAAAACCCTTCAGCTTAGATCAAAGGGGACAGAGAACAAACAAAAGCAAAGAAGGCTGTCTGCCTCTTGGAATTCTACAGCCAAGAAACAGGCCAAAAGAGCTATATCTGTTGTCCTCCAAGAAAAGAAAAGGATCATCCCTGGAACAGCTCAGAGATAAGGAGAATTGTTGGAAGGAGCAGGAAAGCATAGCTTTTTTTATTTCAAAGGCCGTGGCCACACACTCCCAAATCTCAAAGGAAGGGACCACAGCCTTCCAGATTTCAGAGAGTCAGATCTTTGCCGTCTAGGTTCTGGAGTGTGGGGCTGCCATTAAGATGTGCTGGGGTATGGGGCCACCCTCAAAGCTGAGTGGGGCAAGGTAGGGGTGGGGGAGAGGAGAGGGCTGCCATACCCAAGGGGCAGAAAAAAAAAGGGACTGCTGGTGCTGAGGGGGTGGGGTTGCCACTCAGATGGAGTCGGAGAATGGGACTGCCCAAAGCTGCAGAAGCAGAGTTGCCAAAACCAGAGAAAGCAGAGTTGCTCTCCCAGTGGACCTTAAGCCTAGGTCCTAGGGGCCTCTACCCAGAATACAGAGGCTGTGTCCAACTTCCAGAGTCTAGAGGGCAGGACCCTTGCCAAGATGGACTAAGAGAAGAGAGGATTATTTTCAAGCCTTGAGAGCTAAGGTAAATTTTTCTGCTGAATTTGGGACTTGCTTGGTGCCTATCACCCTTCTTTCCCTCCAATTTCTCCCAACTGTAATGGAAATGTCTGCCCGTGCCTGTTCCACCACGGTACTTCAGAAACAGGTAACCTGTAATCTAGATTTCATAGGTTCACAGATGAAGAGGAATTTTTCCCAGGATGGAATGTGCCCAAAGTGTCACCCATATTTGATTTAGATGATTCAGAAAGTGAGATTTTAGACTTGAGTTAAGGCTTTGGAGATGCTGTGATAGGGTGGATGTGTTTTGCATGTGGGAAGAACATGAACTTTTGCGGGCCAAAGGGTGGATGGACCGTTACGGATTGAATGCTGTCCCCTAAAAATATGTGTTATAATTCCTAACCTCGACGCTTGTGGTTATAATTCCATTTGGGAATGGGTTGTCTTTGTTATGTTAATGCGACAGGATTAGTGTAGGGTGTAACTTGAATCAATCACTTCTGAGATATAAAAGAGATTAAATAAGCAAAGGAAAGATGCAGAGATGCGGTAAAATATATTCGAAGACACATGGAAATGGCCAAGGAACCAGGAAGCAGAGGCTGATGAGAGAGAGCCAACAGAGAGAGAAAGCCTTCCCCTTGAGCTGGTGCTCTCAATTTGGACTTCTAGCCTCCTAAACTGTGAGCAAATAAATTTCCATTTGTTAAGGCCATCCACTTGTGGTATTTCTATTACAGCAGCACTAGATAACTAAGACAGGTGGGAACAACCTAAATGCCCATCAACTGATGAATGGATAAACAAAATGTGGTACATACATACAATGGACTACTTACTATACTACTATAAAGTCTGGATACATACAATATAGAGCTTGAAGAAAAGTATGCTGAGTGGAATAAGTCAATCACAAAAGGACAAATATTGTATAACCTTACTCATATAAAAATCAAGAACAGGCAAATGTACAGAGAAGAAAGTTTCTTCATGGTTACCAAGGACAGGAGAAAGGGGAGGCAGGTGGGTACTGCTGATGGAATACTGAATTTCAATTTACAGAGATGGAAAAATCACACTGATTAAGGGTAAGGTTGCACATTCAATTAATATAACTGCTGTCAGTAAGATGTACACCTATAAAAAGTTGAACTGGCAAAACTTGTGTCAGAGATATCTTTACAACAACGACCAAAAAAAAAAAAAGTAGCCACTGAGGCTGCTTATGTACAACCAAACGTCTCATGGAATTTGGTTCCTTGGTTTGGAGGTTTAGGGTCATGGTTTCACGGGACATCCCAATTAAGTGGCCTAATAATGTCTTCAGTGTTTCTGTTCCACCTCCTAGTTCACCGTGTAGTACCTGGGGTCTTAAAAGCTTGCAAGCTGCCGTCCAGGATGCAACAATTGGTTTCTATTTGCCTGGAGCAACAAAAGAAGGAGAGTCAGGAATAGAAGGAGGGAATGGAATGTGTGGCTAGTTGCCTCCATGAACAATTGTCTCCTTTGCCATGAGACCAGAACTGGATGGTGCCAGGCTACCATTACCGAACATCTTAATCAAAGATTCTACGGAAGTCTAATCAAAAGGGAAAAAACGCAGAATTCCAAATTCTCATGAAATCCAGCTTGGATGCACAGGGTGGTGTGCCCATCTACCCCATGTAATGCTTCCCAGCAATGAATAGAAACTTATTATTGACAGGCACAACAATGTGGATAGCTCTCAAGACAATTATGCTCAGTTAAGGAAGCCAGAGGGAAAAAGAGTACATGCTAAGAGATTCCGTTTACATGAAACACTCTCAACAAGATGGACGGACACAGTGGCTGCAACAACAGGCTCAAGCAAATGGAGGACTGTGAGGACGGCCCGGGACGGGGCAGTGTTCCGTTCCGTTCCACAGAGGGTCGCTATGAGTCGGTACTGACTCAATGGCACCTAACAACAACAACATCAATCTTTAGAGACACAAAGGAGACCAGTGGCTGCCTGAGGATGGGGAGGCAGTGGCTGGGGAAAGGGAAAGACTACCAGGGGGCAGCAGGGGCACGAGGAGAATTTGGGGTGACAGAGATGTTCACTACGTTGATTGTGGAGATATAACAGGTTAAAATGCTGCATCCCACCTAAATCTGGAGCGATGCTTTCCTTCCCTGCACTCATTTTCACAAAGTGAATTCCAGAGCAAGGGATTGTGGCCTAAGGGCAGGCCCATGTAGACACTCAGACACCCAGAGGCCAGAAGGCAGCATGTGAACCAGCAGCAGCTTAGGGATGGTCTGTGTGGGTCCATAGAGCGCTGAAGCCAACATCAAAGTAGGCTTGCCTGAAGGACGCCTCTCTGGATTATCTGAGTGTCTCTAACAAAGTCATTTCAAACTTTTAACCACAGAGCCCTCTTTTCAAGGGAACTCTAGGCAGAATCCCAACAGATAAAAATGGACTTCCCAGCTCAGCATCCATTGCCCACTCTTACATCCTGGGGTCCCAGGATCGTCCATGACTGGGAAAGGGAGGCGCCATTCTGCTGGGAACAAGAGCTGGGACCCACAGATAGTGCCTACCTAGCTCTCCAATTTGCTTCTTCTTGTTCCTCCGCCGCCTTTTCCTGGCTGGTTTGATCCAAGGGCTGTCAGTCTTCCCTTTCCTTTTGAGAAATTTCTTCTTAATGCTGGATTCAGAACTCTGAAGAGCCAAAGGGGCAGGTATATAAAACGTAAAGGCATGGGTGGTGCTTGAAAGCAGAAAGTACTACAAGTTAGTTTTTCTGCAAAATAAAATATGGGTTAATCTTGATTCTAAAAAATTAATTTTACTTTTAGACATTTTTCTGGGTCACATTCTTAAAGGTGCCCATGGTTTTCCCTAGTTAAGAAACATCACTTCAAGCTCAGTACTTGTACAGGAGAAAAAGCCAAGAAAATTGAAAAGTATAAATCTTATGAGTTGGGCACAAAAGAAAATAAATTAGAAAGTTCTACTCAGGAACTAAATAAATAAGCTCAGTAAGAATCCACTTGAATCATATGCAGCCTCCACTCATCTTGCTCATGAGAAAAAAAAACAATCCTCTCAATCTGCTTCAGAATCTATGTCCAAATGAATTATCTACATGGAGAACAAGGAAAAGGTTGTAATTAATTTAGAGGGTTTCTGAGTATCTCCATCTAAAACCCAGATGCAGAAAGGGCATGTGACTGCCAGGAGTTACGAACAGATGCCCAGAGTGGAACCCAGCCCCTTCTAACATTTGCAAGGGCAAGATTTTACTAAAATAAGATGGGGCCCTCATCATCCCTGCTAATTGCAGGTATAAAGAGATATTTAATAAAATTTGCTCGACAGAAAATAAAACACAGTTGCAGCATATAAGCACTCCACAGAAGACCTTTCGAATAAACTAATATTAGTAACTGCTACACCTCAAGTGAACTCCTATGAAATAACTCCTGGTAGCACCTTTTTGCTGTCAGAGGTGTCACAAGGAAGCCTCAATGCTTCCACTCACCTCCCCTTTTCCCATACACCCGGCCTCCTCACACACCACTCACTGTGCCCACTCACCTGCCCTCTCCTCACACACCTCTTCACTGCGCCCGCTCATCTGGCCTCTCCTCACACACCGCTCACTGCACCCGCCCACCTCCCCTCTTCTCATACACCGCCTCACTGCACCCACTCACCTGGCCCCTCCTCACACACCGCTCACTGCACCCACTCACCCGGCCTCTCCTCACACACCGCTCACTGCGCCCGCTCACCCAGCCTCCCCACATGCCACTCACTGCGCCCGCTCACCTCCCCTTTTCTCATACACCGCTCACTGCACCTGCCCACCTCCCCTCTTCTCATACACCGCCTCACTGCACCCACTCATCTGGACCCTCCTCACACACCACTCACTGCAGCAGCTCACCTCCCCTCTTCACATACACCGCTCACCGCGCCCGCTCACCCAGCCTCTCCTCACACACCGCTCACTGCGCCCGCTCACCTCCCCTCTTCACATACACCGCTCACTGCGCCCGCTCACCTCCCCTCTTCACATACACCGCTCACTGCGCCCGCTCACCCGGCCTCCTCACACAGCACTCACTGCGCCCGCTCACCTCCCCTCTTCACATACACCGCTCACTGCGCCCGCTCACCTCCCCTCTTCACATACACCGCTCACTGCGCCCGCTCACCTCCCCTCTTCACATACACCGCTCACTGCGCCCGCTCACCCGGCCTCCTCA
This sequence comes from Elephas maximus indicus, assembly GCF_024166365.1. NCBI lineage: Eukaryota > Metazoa > Chordata > Mammalia > Proboscidea > Elephantidae > Elephas > Elephas maximus. The sequence continues at coordinate 474,568 of NC_064827.1, forward strand.
CACACCGCTCACTGCGCCCGCTCTCCCGGCCTCTCCTCACACACCGCTCACTGCGCCCGCTCACCGGGCCTCTCCTCACACACCGCTCACTGCGCCCGCTCACCCGGCCTCTGCTCACACACCGCTCACTGCACCCACTCACCCGGCCTCTCCTCACACACCGCTCGCTGCGCCCACTCACCCGGCCTCTCCTCACACACCACTCACTGCAGCGGCTCACCTCCCCTCTTCTCACACACCGCTCACTGCGCCCGCTCACCCAGCCTCTCCTCACACACCACTCACTGCAGCGGCTCACCTCCCCTCTTCACATACACCGCTCACTGCGCCCGCTCACCTCCCCTCTTCACATACACCGCTCACTGCGCCCGCTCACCCGGCCTCCTCACACACCGCTCACTGCGCCCGCTCACCTCCCCTCTTCACATACACCGCTCACTGCGCCCGCTCACCCGGCCTCCTCACACACCGCTCACTGCGCCCGCTCTCCCGGCCTCTCCTCACACACCGCTCACTGCGCCCGCTCACCGGGCCTCTCCTCACACACCGCTCACTGCGCCCGCTCACCCGGCCTCTGCTCACACACCGCTCACTGCACCCACTCACCCGGCCTCTCCTCACACACCGCTCGCTGCGCCCACTCACCCGGCCTCTCCTCACACACCACTCACTGCAGCGGCTCACCTCCCCTCTTCTCACACACCGCTCACTGCGCCCGCTCACCCAGCCTCTCCTCACACACCACTCACTGCAGCGGCTCACCTCCCCTCTTCTCACACACCGCTCACTGCGCCCACTCACCCAGCCTCCTCACACACCACTCACTGCGCCCACTCACGCAGCCTCTCCTCACACACCACCTCACTGGGCCCACTCACCTGGCCTCGCCTCTCCTCAAACACCGCCCTCACTGCGCCCACTCACCTGGCCTCCCACACTGCCTTAACTGCACCCACTCACCTGGCCTCGCCTCTCCTCACACACCGCCCTCACCGTGCCTGCTCACCTTGCCTTGTCTCTCTTCACATACTGCCTCACTGCACCCACTCACCTGCTCTCGGCTCACCTCACACACCGCCTCACCACGCCCACTCACCTGACCTCTCCTCACATACCGGCTCTCTGTGCCCCCTCACCCCAGCCTTACCCCACAGCACTATGCCTGACACTGTCCATGCATTCAGACCAGCTTCACCTATGCCATCTGTGGAGGGGCACTTTATCAAAGGTCTCTCAACCCTGTCTTGCACTGTCTCCTTCATCACTCCCTGAGCTGACACTGCAGGCTGTTCCCTCCTACACACTGTCTCATTTCAGGACTCCCAGTCCTCGAGGTTTTCCCACAACCCAGGGACCACCTCTCGGGGTCATGAGAGTAGGTTACCAAGTCAGACTCATCCCCATCTTCCTCTTCCTCGCCGGTGTCTGCTGACTCTGGCTCCTCTTCTGACTCGCCATCCATCTGACCAGCCACGTAGCCAAGATGACAAATCAAACAGAAAACAAATACGAATTAGAGCTTCTGGTGCCAGAAGATTCGATGAAAACCAGATTTAAACACGCTGGCTGTGAGTGCTCGAGGTGCATACAGATGGCTGGACTCTGTCCACTCTCTGGGCTCGGCATGTGCTCCACTCTGAGCATGGCTGTGGCAGAGGAGGAAGCCCACCCAGGGTGCACCCCACTGTTGCTCTCCACCGAGAGCCTTCAGGACTTGGACAGGCTGCTCCTTTACCACCCTCTGTCCAGGGTGAGTCTATACTCTGGTCTGGTGGTGACTCCCTGGTGTGTACTTCAATTAAGCTGGCCAACTGTGCCCTGAAGATTCTACTACACGTGTGCGATAATCCAGTAAGAAAGCAACAAAACAAACCATACAGTAAAGATTCTCAGAGCACATAAAATAATACAAAATGCAAAGCCTTCCACTCGAGATCCGCAGCCAGGCTCCCGCCGGGCAATCCCTGCTGATACCTCTGAGGTCCCCTTCCACCCAATGTCCAGGCACACTTGGGCTTGAACGGGAGCGTGTTTCATTTCTGCACAGATGGAAGGACATTACACAGACCAGTCAGTATTAACTTTTTTCTAATGAAAAACGTTCTGGAGTGCTTTCCTCATCAGAACAACACAGACATCTTACTTGCCTACTGAATTTATCTTTTCTATCCACACAGGAAACACATGAAAACATTTTCAAGACAAAGACCCGAAAACACAAGTGACTGCCACTCACGCCACACCACCTCCCTGAGGCAGGCAACACTGGTTCTTCCCCGTGCCTGTGCAGGCACCAACATGCACTCCTGGTGCACAGCTCCAGGAGACTGACCTGGTTCTATGGGTGCTCTGGGTGCCATGGGGAGACCACCACTCCCTGCAGTCCCAAGAGCCACATGCAGCCACTTGCCGTCATACTATGGCTGTGTGCTAGACAAGCTGAGGTCTCCTGAACTTCCAGACAGATGTGCGCTGTTTTCTATAGGCCAGACACCTAGACGTGGGGTTGCCCAGGCACAGGGGACAACCCTAGAACTGTAAAGAGTGCCACAGTAACACCTCCCCCAGCAGTGCTGCCAAGGTCCTCGACAGAGCCACCAGCCGTACAGTGATGTCTCCCTATTATCGATGCTTCATGTCCCCGTTACAAAGGGACTGCTATTTTCTATGACTTCATTACACTTTCTACTTCTTTTACTATCATAACCTCAGTCCATTTTTCTACTGGGTTTGTGCTTCCTTTTGATTTGTAGAAGCTACACACACACACACACACACACACACACACAGGATAACAATCCTCTGTCTGTTAAATATTTTACAAAGATTTTCCCTTCAATTTATTTAAACTTTGCCCTTAGTATTTCCCGTTATATAAAATGCTGAAATCTTGCAGTCAAACCTGGCCTTTTACTTCATGGCTCTGAGTTTGCATCTACACTGGAAGGACTTCCTCCCCTGGAGATTAGAAAACTCGTTTCCTGCACCTCCATCCACAGTTCAGTATTCTGTGCGAACACTTTAAACTATGTGGCATTTCTTTGTGAATATAACTTTGTTGAGATATAATTCACATGCCATAAAATCCACCATTTTATCGTATACAACTGGGTGGCTTTAAGAACAGCAGAACTGTGCAACCACCACCACCACCAACTGATTCCAGAATGGACTTTACTTTTGTATATACCATTAGGCAAGAGTCTACCTCTAATTTTTGCCAAAAGATCGGTCAATTGATCCAATACTATTCATTAAAAAGTTCAAAATCTCTTGATGACAAAGTAAAACGGTGCTCTAACCATAAACTCTGTACACAAGTAGGTTTATATACAGTGCTATGAACCCCCCATTCTACTCATTAAACTAACTTCCCAGTGCTGTACACACCAACCTCCACTGGTGACTTCGCAGCCAACCAGCCAGTCCTCACTCCCTGCTCCTGCTTTATAAAATCCCCTCAACTCTTAAGTAACCCGCTGACCTCCATATAACTTTCGAGGTGGCAGCTCTGTAAAAAGTCCTGTTAGGGTTTTGGTGGAAACTATTTTGAATTTATGAATAAAGTCAGGGATAACAATGGATCTTCTCATTCAGACAGGTAATGGGTCTTTCCACAGACTTGTATATTTTTTAACCTGTTTCAGTAAAGTTTTACAGTTTTCCTCTTATAGGTAAGAGACATTTCTTGTTGAATTTACTCCTAGGCACTCTGGTGATATTTAAAAATTATAGCGAATTTTTCAGGTGTGCTATTGTGATTCTGTTTTTCAGAGTCCTTACCTTTCAAACACACGGTCCAGGTGTGGACAGAACAGGACTGCCCTAGTGCCATTAACTGTTCCCTATGCTAATTTCTGTATGTTTGTATAACTTGACTTTTCTATTAAAAAGAAGTTAAAAGTATAGGTAGGCATTTACCGATTTAATCTATACTTATTCTTCTGTCATTACCTTTTCTAAATGGTTACAGCATCTACAAGAACACGAGTGAATTTTACGTCTTGATCACAGGTAAATCCCCCTCATTAGCTATAACAGGTTTTCAGTGACTCTCCTGGATTTTTAGATAGATGATTACCTTCTCAGCAAACATGTCTCTTGTGCCTTTTTAAATATTAATGCTTCTCTCTTGCCTTCTCCTGTTAACAAGACCTGCAGCCCCAGTGCCAGTGTCGGGGGGAAGTAGCAGTCCATTTTTATTACTGGTATTAGAAATACTCTGAACGTGTCACCAGCAAGGAGAACGTTCTGAGGAGGATTATAACACCTTTATTCATTTCTTACGAGTTTTCATCCCACTGGGTAGTTTTATCTTAAACAAGACTGAACAATGAAACTCCCTATTGAAATTGGCAGATTAACAACACACTTAATAACACATCCTTCTGAAATTTTCATAAAGAGATTATAAAAGAGGAAATAACAGTGACTCTACAAAGGATCACTTTATAACCATACATATGACAGCTATAAGGAATAAGGCATAAATTAAAAGCCCCAAGGAACCTGAAAACACAAGAAGGGCTAACAATCAACATTTGACAGAAAACAATGGAAAACGAAGTCTGATACAGCTAAACTGAGAGAGCTGCACCTTAAGTAAGCCAGAAAGAGGGTAAAGAAGCTGCAAGCAGGGGCTGCTTCCTGGGTGTCCTCAGCAGGTGGGACAACGCTAGCAGGCACAGAACTGCCCCTACCCAGCCTCCCATAGGCCACGCAGGTCCCTAACTCAGCAGGGACAACTGGGCACCAGCCTAGCTGCTGCCTTTGTGCTGCCTCCCTAGAAGGAGCACCTTGCCCCTTGCCCCTGCCACGTGTCTACCCTCAAAGGGGTAGACAAGTAAGAATGATCCCAGAATGGAAAGGCAAGCCACCACATGGAGGAAGACACCAGGTTTGCTGCACACATAACCTGGGCTCGTTTCCAGATTAAAGACCGCCTACGGAATGATTTGTGAAGAAGGACATAAACAAAAAAATCCACTGCCACTAAGCTGATCCCAACTCACAGCAACCATATAGAATGGAGCAGAACTGCCCCGTAGGGGTCCCTAGACGATAATCTTTACAAAAGCAGACTGGCACATCTTTCTCCTGCAGAGGGGCTGGTGGGTTTGAACTGCCGACCTTTTGCTTAGCAGCCAAGCTCTTATCCACCGTGCCACCAGAGCTCTGCTGTGCCAAGAGGGCTCCTTAAACAAAGACATACAACCCAATAAAGAAACAGTTGCAACTTGAACAGTCACAAAAGAAGGCAACCAAATGGCAGGTAAACATATGAAAAGGTGCTTGGAAAGTAATGCAAATTAGAACTACTATGCAGTACCTCCCTAGAGTGGCCAAAATTTATGCAATAATACCAATTTTGTCCAGGAAGTAGAGCAGCTGGGGCTCTCACAAACTGCTAGTAGGAATGTAGGGCAGTGAAACCACTCTGGAAAACTGTCTGACAGCATCTCCTAATGCTGACATATGACATGGCAATTCCACCACTAAGTATGTACTCACAGAAACACACACATGCGCAAACAAGGAACGCAAATGGCCAACAAGCACGCTCAACGTCATTAATCATCAGGGAAATCCAAATCAAAACCACAAGGAGATATCACTTCACCCCCACTAAGATAGCTATGATCAAACAACAGGAAACAGGTGTTGCCGAGGATTTACAGAAAGGAACTCTCATCCACTGCTGGTAGGCTTCAAGGCAGCATTTTTCATGTAAAAGCAACCCAAGTGCCTCCCAACTGATGAACGGACACAGTATGATACATACACACAGTGGGATATTACCACGCTAAGTGAAAGACCTGAAGCTTTCCTAGTAACCGAAAGGTCAGCAGTGTGAATCCACCCGCTACTCCTTGAAAATGTTACAGATAAAACATCTATCTACTCTGTCTTTATAGGGTCACTATGAGTTGGAATTGAATCGACAGCAACAGGATTTTTCTTGGTAAGTGAAAAGAGTCAGTCACAAAAGGTCAAATTTATATGATCCTTCTTCTATAACATATCTAGAATAAAAAAAGAAATTAGTGTATAGACATCGAAGTTATTAGTGGTTACCGGGGCAGGGGGAGGGTCACAAAAAGGGAATCACTGCTCGTGGGGCACTGAGCTTCTGTTAAGGGTGACAGGAAAATCTGGAAATAAACAAAAGTGATGGCTGAACAACATTATAAATGTAATAAACGCCACTAAACTATATATGCAAAATATGTTGAAATGAAAAAAGTTGTTATGTGTATACTTACCACAATTTAAAAAAAGGTAAGTACACGAATACTCGTAAGAATACTGGATGTAATAGCCCCATGCTGGAAAAGAATCCATTGTCCATCAAGAGTACTGTATGGAACAGCCCCATACTGGAGAGAAACCACTGTCCATCAAGAGTACTATGTGGAATAGCCCCATACTGGACAGAATCCATTGTCCATCAAGAGTACTGTATGGAACAGCCCCATACTGGAGAGAATCCACTGTCCATCAAGAGTATGGTATGGAATAGCCCCATACTGGAGAGAAGCCACTGTCCATCGAGAGTACTGCATGGAATAGCTCCATACTGGAAAGAGGCCATTGTCTACCAATAGTGAAATGGGTCAACTGAAACATAATCACACAAAGGATTATTAAGGTTAAACCTGTGACAGCCAGAACGTGCATAAAGCTGAAATGTCAGAGAAGGAAAACTCAAATATTTTCCACTAAAAGGAGCAACAGAAAAGTGTTAAGAGTGCACCCTGTTAACAGCAGAAAATTTGTGAGGCCCAGAAAAATAAGGCAGTCCTATTGGTCGCTGGAAAATATGGCTGAAGACCCATGATAGAGTTTTGCAAGACCAGCAACCTCTTCATCGCAAATACCTTTTTGCAACAACATAAATGGCTACTATACACGTGGACCTCACAAGATGGAATCCACGGGAATCAAGCTGACTACATCTGTGGAAAGAGACAATGGAAAAGTTCAATGTCATCAGTCAGAACAAGGCCAGGGGCCAATTGTAGAACAAACCATCAACTGCTCATTTGCAAGTTCCAGTTGAAGCTGAAGAAAATTAGAACAAGTCCATGAGAGCCAAAGTACCACCTTCAGTATGTCCCACCTGAATTTACAGATCATCTCGAGAATAGATTTGACATGGTGAACACTAATGATCAAAGGCCAGAAGAGTTGTGGAATGACATCAGGACATCATACATGAAAAATGCAAGAGGTCATTAAAAAGACAAGAAAGAAAGAAAGAAAAGACCAAAATGATGTCAGAAGAAACTCTGAAATCTGCTCTTGAACATAGAGTAGCTAAAGCAAATGAAAGAAATGATGACGTAAAAGAGCTGAACAGAAGATTTCAAAGGGTGGCCTCAAGAAGAAAAAGTGAAGTATTATAATGAGATGTGCAAAGACCTGGAGTTAGATAAACCAAAGGGAAGAACAAGTTCAGCATTTCTCAAGCTGAAAGAACTGAAGAAAAAATTCAAGCCTCGAGTTGCAATATTGGAAGGATTCTACAGGGAAAATATTAACGCAGGAAGCATCAAAAGAAGACAGAAGGAATACACAGAGTCACTATACTGACATTCAACCATTTCAGAAGGTAGCACATAAGCAAGAATCGATGGTGCTGAAGGAAGACATCCAAGCTGGACTGCAGGCACTGACAAAAGCAAGGCTACAGGAATTGACAGAATACCAATTGAGATGTTTCAACAAACAGCTGCAGCGCTGTAGGTGCTCACTGGTCTGTGCCAAGAAATTTGGAAGCCACCTACCTGGCCAACAGACTAGAAGAGATCCATATTTATGCCTATTCAAAACAAAGGTGATCCAACAGAATGCAGAAATAATCGAACAATATGATTAGTAACACACTCAAGTAAAATTTCGCTGAAAATCATTCAAAAGCAGTTACAACAGTACATCAACAGGGAACTGCCCGAAAGTTAGGCTGGATTCAGAAAAGGATGTGGAACCAGGGATATCATTGCTGATGTCAGGTGGATCCTGTCTGTCTTCTTATCTACTGTTTTTTTCTATAAAAGAAATACAACAAGTGGATGGCTTTAACAAACAGAAATTTATTCTCTCATAGTCTAGGTACACTAGAAGTCCAAATTCAGGGTGTCAGCTCTAGGGGAAGGTTTTTTCTCCCTGTTTGCTCTGGAGGAAGGTCCTGTCATCAATCTTCCTCTGGTCTAGGAGCTTCTCAGAGCAGGGACCCCAAGTCCAAAGGAAGTGCTATTCTCCTGGCTCTTGTTTCTTGGTGGTATGAGGTCCGCCTGTCTCTCTGCTTGCTTCTCTCTTTTATATTCTAGAAGAAATTGGCTCAAGACACAATCCAACCTCGTAGATTGAGTACTGCCTCATTAACATAACTGCCACCTATCCCCAGTCATTAACATCATAGAGACAGGATTTACAACATAAGAAAATCACATCAGATTACAAAATGTTGGACAATCATACAATACTGGGAATCATGACCTAGTCACGTTGACAGATACTTTTAGGAGACACAATTCAATCCATGACACTGGCTGAAAGCAGAGAAAGCCAGAAGGATGTTTACCTGTGTTTTACTGACTATGCAAAGGCATTCAACTGTGTGGATCACAACAAATTATGGATAGCATTGCGAAGAATGTAAACTCCAGAACACTTAATTCTGCTCACAAGGTACCTATATACATAGATCAAAAGGCAGTCATTCGAACAGAACAAGTGGATACTGCATGGTTTAAAGTCAGGTAATGTGTGCAGCAGGGCTGTATCCTTTCACCATACTTATTCAATCTGTATGCTGAACAAATAACCCGAGAAGCTGGATTATATGAAAAAGAATGGGGCATCAGGATTGAAGGAACACTAATTAGCAACTGGCATTATGCAGATGACACAATCTTGCTTGCTGAAAGTGAGAAAGGCTTGAAGCACTTACTGATGAAGATCAAGAACTACAGCCTTCAGTATGGATTACGCCTTAACATAAAGGATACAAAAATGCTCACAACTGGACCAATAAACAACATCATGATAAACAGAGAAAAGACTGAAGTTGTCAAGGATTTCATTTTACTTGAATCCACAATCAACAGCCATGGAAGCAGCAGTCAGGAAATTAAAAGGCGCATTGCACTGGACAAATCTGCTGCAAAGGACCTCTTTAAGAGTGTTAAAAAGCAAAGATGTCACCTTGGAGACTAAAGTGCACCTGACCCAAGCCACAGCGCTCTCAATCGCCTCATATGCGTGTGAAAAGTAGGCAGTGAACTAAGGAAGACCAAAGACAAATTGATACCTTTGAATTATGATGTTGGCGAAGAATACTGAATATACCATGGACGGCCAAAAAAATGAACAAATCTGTCTTTGAAGAAATACAGCCAGAGTGCTCTTTAGAAGTAAGGATGGTGAGGCTGTATCTCACATACTTTGGACATATTATCAGGAGATATCAGTCCCTGGAGAAGGGCGTCATGCTTGGTAAAGTAGAAGGTCAGCGAAAAAGAGGAAGACCCTCAATGAGATGGATTGAGACAGCGGCTACAAAAATGACCTCAAGCATAATAACGACTGTGAGGATGGCGCAGGATCGAGCAGTTTCATAACGTCACTATGAGTCAGAACAGACTCAACAGCACGTAATGAGTTCTGGCTCTCACTGGTTTCACTGTATATATTGGTTTTCTAAACGTTTTAGTCTCAGGGCCTCTTTACTCTCAAAAATTACTGAAAACCACAAGAGTTTTTATTTATGGGGGTTATAGGTAATTCCACTGTTATGGATTGAACTGTGTTCTGCAAAAATGTGTGTCAACTTGGCTAGACCACGATTCCTCGTATTATGTGACTGTTCACCATTTTGTCATCTGATGTGACTTTCCTATGTGTTGCAAATCCTCTAAGATATTAATGAGATGGGATTAGCAGCAGTTACGTTAAGGAAGCAGGACTCAATCTTCAAGATTAGGTTGTATCTTAAATCAGTCTCTTTTGAGAGATAAAGAGGGAAGCAAACACAGAGACACAGAAATCTCATACCACAAGAAAGAGAAGAGCGTGTCCTTTGGACCCCAGGTTCCTGCACAAAGAAGCTCCTTGACCAGGGGAAGATTGAGGATAAGAACCTTCCCCAAGAGCTGACAGAGAAAGCCTTCCCCTGGAGTTGGCACCCTGAATTTGGACTTCTGGCCTCCTAAACTGTGAAAGGATAAAATTCCCTTGTTAAAGCCATTCACTGTGGTATTTCTGTTATACCAGCACTAGATAACTCAGACAACCATAAATGTATTCGAAATATAAGCTAAGGTATTTTTAAATCACAAGAACATGCTCCGTTAGCCACCAGGGCAGAGACGTCACCAAGCATAACGCCACCACATGAGTGAGGAGTCATTTCCATATTTATAAAAAGCTCCTAAGACTGTATTTTAAAAAGACGCATGACCCAGAAGAATAGGCAAAGGATATTTAAAAACTAAACCTGTGGCACTTGAGTTGATTCCGACACACGGCAACCCCATGTGTTACAGAGTAGAACTGCTCCATAGGGTTTTCAAGGCTGCAACCTTTCGGAAGCAGATGGCTAGTCCTTTCTTCCCAGCACCACTGGGTGGTTTTGAACCACCAACCTCTTGGCTGTTCCTGTTGTTAGTTGCCATCAATCTGATTCCAACTCGTGGTGACCCCACGTGTACAGAGTAGAACTGCTCTATAGAGTTTTCAAGACTGTGTGACCTTTTGGAAGCAGGCGGCCAGGCCTGTACTCCAAGGCAACTCTGGGTAGGCTGGTATCTTTTGGCTAGCAGTTGAAGGCGAACCAACTGCACCACTCAGGGACCTAATGGACATTTAGCAAGTGGTTTATAGAAGAAGAAACAAAGACGCACAGTAAATACGTGGGAAGCTGCTCTGTCCTACTCATAACTCAGTGTAAGCCTAGAAACTCCAGTGATGTAAAGTGACCGCAAGGCAAGGGCAATGAGACCCATCACGTCACTGCAGGCACCTAGAGACTCCAGTGATGTAGAGTGACCGCAAGGAAAGGGCAATGAGACCCATCAGATCACTGCAGGCAGGGGCGTACATGCAGTGACTTGGCAAAGTATACTAGCAATTACAATGCACACGCCACTTATTACCCCACGAGCGCACTCAGCAAGAGTGTGACACCAACAGCCCTAAAGTACTGCTCGTACAATGAGAAAACAGTCATACCTGTTTCACGGAGAACCACGTCTGTTAAAAGGAGAGAAGCTAGGCAGCATATCTGCGCTGAAAACCAAGTAAGCAGAAAAGCAGGGCAGAGCAGTGCCTGGTCTCCTTGCAGTTACACAACAGAGGTCCTGTTACCCCGGGGTCACCTCTACATGGAGGGGTGGGACCCACGGGCATGTGTAAGTTAAGTTCACTATAGTTACCATTTTAAATACCATCAAGGGTTACCTGACCAAGGAAATTATGATACTCTTGGTTTTCTTCCTTATACTTCCCTATATGCAAGAAAAAAACTAATGTTATTTTAAAATAAGTAAATTTAAAAATTCTCTTTAAGTCTCTAAATCAAGCATTTTTCAGCAATTTACTTTTGGATAATCAATACCTAATGGCAACATTTTAAAATTTGTTCCACCCACTGCTAGAAAAGTAGAACAGGAATTAATTAAAAGTAAATTGGAAAATTAAGCAAAAAATAAGGGAAGACCTCCCCCAAACTCTGAAAGACAAAAGAAAATGCTTTACACAAAACCATTTGAAAGTATAAAAGGCTCCTCAGTACAATCAGACCTTTCTAGACAAGTCATAACTTTCACCAATTCGCCAGTTCTTGAATAAGGCTAGATATGATGTCCCATCTTAAATAAAGATGGTCAAATGCTTTTTTAAAAAAAATACGATACATTTGAGCACTAAAATCATCCATCTTTTGTAGTCTGATTCTCAATTCTCTTGGTGCCACCTATGTCAAACGGATCATTTATAATTTATCCCACTCAGAACTTAACACAAATCTAGGCCTAAAATTCAAAGTCTATTCAGGTATACAATTTCCACTAAATAATGGAACTTTCCAGGTTTCCCTCTGAACTCTTCCCTGAGTACTTAGGTCTATACTCAGTCAACCCCGAGACGCTACGAATACTACACCGTGGTGAAATGTTTTCCTTTATATGCCTTGGTTCTTTGGAAAAACAGCTTGAGATATTTTCCCCTAAACCCTGAGGAGTTACATTTGCCCTAGTTTTTGACCTCACAGGATTTGTTACTCTTGTCCAGGTTGACTGGCATTTCCTGGGTAAGCCTGAAATAAGGATGGTGGATACCCTGTGCCTGGCCCTGAGCTGCAGCCTGCCCTGTGATTGGTACACACCATGCAGGGATTGGTCAGTGTTGTTGCTGGCTGACGTTGAGTTGTTTCCGACTCACAGCAACCCTATGTACGTCAGAACTATGTCAATCCATCTTGTTGAGGGTCTTCTTCTTTTTTGTTGACCCTCTACTTTACCAAGCATGATGTGATAACATGTCCAAAGTACATGAGACAAAGTCCCATCCTTGCTTCTAAGGATCATTCTGACTGTACTTCCTTCAAGACAGATTTGTTTGCTCTTCTGGCAGTCTATGGCATATATTCAATATTCTTTGCCAATACAATAATTCGAAGGCATCAATTCTTCTTCTATCTTCTTTATTTACTGTCCAGCTTTCACAGGCATATGAAGTGACTAAAATCACCAATGCTTGGGGTCAGGTGCACCTTAGTCCTTAAAGTGACATCTTTGCTTTTGAACACTTTAAAGAGGTCTTGAAGCAGATTTGCCCAATACAATGCATCGTTTGATTTCCTGACTGCTGTTTCCATGGGTGTTGATTGTGGATCCAAGTAAAATGAAATCCTTGACAACTTCAATAATTTTCTGTTTATCATGACATGATTATTGGTTCACTTGTGAGGATTTTTGCTTTATATTGAGGTGTAACTCATACTGAAGGCCACAGTCTTTCATCTTCATCAGTAAGTGCTTCAGCAAGTCCTCTAAATTGTCAGCAAACAGTGTTGAGTCATCTGCACACTGCTGACTGTTAACGAATCATCTGCCAAACCTGATGCTGCGTTCTTCTTATACAGTCCGGCTTCTCAGATTACCTGCTCAGCAGATTGAATATGTATGGGGAAAAAATACGACCTGATGCACACCTGTCCTGCTTTTAAACCACACAGTATCTCCTTGTTCTGTTCAAATGATTGCCTCTTCTTGGTCTATGTACAGGTTCCACATGAACACAATTAAGTGTTTCAGAATTCCTACTCTTCACAATGTCATCCATAATTTGTTATAATCCATTCACACAGTCAAATGCCTTTGCACAGTCAATAAAACACAGGTAAAAACATCTTTCTAGTATTCTCTGCTTTCAGCCAAGATCCCATCTGACATCAGCAATAATACTCCTGGTTCCACATCCTCTTCTGAATCCAACCTAACTTTCTGGCAGTTCCCTGTTGTTGTACTGCTGCAACCAATTCTGAATGCTTTTCAGTGAAATTTTACCTGGGTGACTTTAATGACATTGTTTGATAATTTCCACATGCTGTTGAATTACCTTTCTTTGGAATGGGCACAAATACAGATGTCTTCCAGTCAACTGGTCAGCTAGCTGTCTTCCAAATTTCTTGGCATACACGAGTGAGCACCTCTGGCACTGCGTCCATTTGTTGAAACATCTCAATTTGTAGTCTGTCAATTCCTGGAGCCTTGTTTTTTGCCAGTGTCTCCAGTCCAGCTTGGTCTTCTTCCTTCAGTACTATCGGTTCTTGATCATATGCCATCTTCTGAAATAGCTGCAAGTCAGCCAATTCTTTTCGGTGCAGTGGCTCCATGTATTCCTTCCATCTCCCGGTGTCGTTTAAATATTTTCCCCATCGAATTCTTCAATATTGCAACTCCAGAACTGAATTTTTTTATTCAGTCCTTTCAGCTTGAGAAATGCCAAGTGTGTTCTTCCCTTTCGGTTTTCTCACTCTAGGTCTTTGCTTTGTAATTTCTTCCATTTGCTTTAGCTACTTGATGTTCAAGAGCAACTTTCAGAGTCTCTTCTGACATCTACTTTGGCCTTTTTTTTCTTGCCTGTCTTATTAATAACCTCTTGCTTTCTTCACAGATGATGTCCTTGATGTCTCCCCACAACTCATCTGGTTTTTGGTCATTAGTGTTCAATGCCTCAAATCTATTCTTGAGATGGTCTCTAAATTCAGCGGGGATATGCTCAGGTTCATACTTTGGCTCTCACGGATTTGTTCTGATTTTCTTCAGCTTCAACTTAAACTTGCATATAAGCAATTAATGGTTTGTTCCACAGTTGGCCCCTGCCCTTGTTCTGACTTACCATAATGAGCGTCTCCTTCATCTCTTTCCACATATGCAGTTGATCTGATTCCTGTGTACTCCACCTGGTGAGGTACATGTGCACAGTACCCACTTCTATTGCCCAAAAAAAGGTATCTGTAATGAAGAAGTTGTTGGTCTTGTAGAATTCTATCATGCGATCTCTGGCTTCATTTCTATCACCAAGGACATATTTTCCAACTACTAGTCTTTCTTTGTTTCCAGCTTTCACATTCCAAATCACCAGTAATTATCAATGTATCATGTATCCAGACTGCACGTATGATCAATTTCATACTGCAGAAGTACGTAAAAAGCTTCAATTTCCTCATCTTTGGCATCAAGGCTGGTGTGTCAATTTGAGTAACAGTTGTATTAACTGGTCTTCCTTATACCTGCATGGATATATCCTATCACTGACAGCGCTGTACTTCAGGACTGATCTTGAAATGTCCTTTTTGACGACGAAAGCAATGCCATTCCTCTTCAATTTGTCATTCCTGGCATAGCAGACCATATGATTGCCTGATGCAAAATGGTCAATATCAGTCCACTTCAGCTCATTAATGCCTAGGGTATCTATCTTGATGTGTTACATTTCATCTCTGCTGACTCCTGATTTTCCTAGATTCATTCTTCATTCGTTCCACGTTGCGATAATTAATGGATGTTTACAGCTGTTTCTTCTGAGTCATGCCACATCAGCAAATGAAGGTCCTGAAAGCTTGACTCCATCCACATCATTAAGGTCGACTCTACTTTGAGAAGGCAGCTCTTCCGCAGTTCTATGTTGAATGCCTTCCAATCTGAGGGGGCTCATCTTACAGCAATATATCAGACAATGATCTGCTGCTATTCATTAGGTTTTCACTGGCTAAGTTTTTCGAAAGTAGACCGCCAGGTCCTTCTTCCTAGTCTGTCTTAGTCTGGAAGCTCACCTGAAACCTGTCCACCATGAATGACCCTGCCTGAATTTGAAATACCAGTGCCATAGCTTCCGGCATCACAGCAACACGCAAACCACTGCAGCACGACAAACTGACAAATACTGGTCAATAGACTACGAA
Organism: Elephas maximus indicus; assembly: GCF_024166365.1. Taxonomy (NCBI): domain Eukaryota; kingdom Metazoa; phylum Chordata; class Mammalia; order Proboscidea; family Elephantidae; genus Elephas; species Elephas maximus. The sequence goes on from NC_064827.1 coordinate 490,037, forward strand.
AACAAGGTGACTATTGCCTGTTATGCAAATGAAGTGTCTGCGGCCTACTGAGGGGACTGATCGGTTTGTAGACCCCGCGGGGAGGGGCATACCTTGAAACTGACAAGAAGGTGTGTACGCATGCAGCCAACCCCACAGAGATTTTTCAGACAGAAAGAATTGGGAAGACAGGAAGCAGTAAGAAGCAGAAAGGAAAAAACGCAAGAGAGAGAGAAAGGAGGCAAGGAACCTCCGACAAGAACTGTAACATGGGCCAAGAACTGTAACACTGAAGACAGCGAGAGGCATGGACGGGGCCCTCCAGCAGAGTCGGTGATGACAGACAGCAGGGCTAGGAGGAACCTGCCCTGAGGAGCCGAGAGGACCTGGGAGAGCTGTCCTGCACTAAAGAAGGGGGCTGCACACCCGCTTCCTGGTCATGATCCCAAGTTGGAGCCTGCTGATCCTGACCCCGTTACTTCCTTAATAAACTACTGAACTGTAGGTACGGTCTGAGTTCTGTGTGGCCATTGTAATGAATTATTGAGCCCAGAAGAGAAGTACAGAGCACTGCGTGGAGGACGGCTGGTGTCAGAATTGGTAAAAGGTTGGAGAGTAGAGGAATGTCTCACCTCTACCACGTAGGAGTCAGCATTGGGCTGATACTGGTCATTATCCCCCCTGAAGTTTGACAGTTTCTGACAGTATTACTACTATCCTGTTACACATACGTAGCCCACCCCAGCCTCCACAGCACCTACAAATAGTCCCTCTGCCTGGCCAGCAGCAGGGACTCTCCTGCTGTGACAGTGACAAAGCCATTACCACCTGAGCTCCTCCCTGAGGACACAGTATGAGCCAGCCATACAGAAAACACACCTGCCCTCTTCAGTGAGAAGCCAGGGTCGAAAAGAACTATGTGTAAAGACACACAGAGTCAACTGGCCACCCTGGACACACATGCTAACAACAAGGGTAGAGGGCCTTTCAATCCTCAGCACCCCCCCTGCAAAAGTATAATAACTGCCACCCCGTTGGGTAGCTGCCTCCCTGTGGGGTTAAGTACCACCCGGTGGGGTAAGTGCCAGCCTGTAGGGTAGCTGCCACCATGTGGGTTAAGTGCCACCCTGTGACACAGCTATTATCTTGTGGGGCAGCTGCCACCCTGTGTGGTAGCTACCACCCTGTGGGCTAAGTATCACCCTCTGGGGTAGCTCCCTCCCTGTGGGGTAAGTGCCACCCTGAGGGGTAAGCGCCACCCTGTGGGTAAGTGTCACCCTGTGGGGTACATGCCACCCTGTGGGGTACATGCCACCCTGTGGGGCAGCTATCACCCTGTGGGTTAAGTGCCACCCTGTAGCTAAGTGCCACCCAGTAGACCAAGTGCCACCCTGTGGGGTACCTGCCACCCTGTAGGGTAAGTGCCATCCTGTGGGTAAGTTCCACATTGTAAGATAAGTGCCACGCTGTAGGGTAGTTGCCACCCTGTGGGGAGCATCCATGATTGAGGAGAGAAGTCATGCAAAGGCCAACAACAAACAGGAGCTACTGGCCATAGTGACCAATCAATTAATATTTTGAGCTACTAACATTGCTACTTGTGTTAACCTACTGCTTAAAAGAAAAAGCTCAAGGGGTTTACTACAATGAATGCTGTACAACAAGACAAACATTTCTCTGATGAAAACAAATTAATGATTCAAGAGAAATAAAATGGAGAAGCAGGGCCAAGATGGCAGAATAGCCAGGCACTTCCGGCAATCACTCTTACAACAAAGACTCAAAAAAACGGTGAAACAATTATATTTATGACAAGCTAGGAACCCTGAACATCAAAGGCAAAGTTAGAAAACGGACTGAGCAGCACGGGGAGGGAGAGACAGTTCAAAAGCAGAGAGGAGTTATCAGACCTGAATCGCCGGGATGCCTCAGGCACCATTCACGGGAGCAGCTGCGGTGGGCAGGCTAGTAGAAGCGTTTGGCCCCAGTTTCCTCAGAGAGGAGCAGCCAGCTGCACAGCCAACTCACCTCCGGAACCAGAGAAGAACGGCCCTCTTGGCAAAAGCTAAGAACTTGCGTATATTTTACTGTACCCCCCGCCCCCAAGCCAGCTTCAGAGGCTGTTGATTTCCCTGGGCCTGAGATAGGCCGTGCTGAGTGCCTGGAGCCATTCTACCAACAACAGAAAAGGAATAAATTCTAAACAGGGGGAAAAGTTAATTTGCCAGCTCCAAAAACCGGGGGAGCTCCAGATAGAAGCGGCTCCTTTCCAGGCATAAACGGTCTGTGGACTTTGAATACCTTTCCCCCGTGCATGGACCTATGTGGGCCTCTTTCAGGAGAATAGGCCCTTGTTGGCAGACTGTAACTGTTTCAGCTGTATGGTGAAGAGGTGGTTGTTTAATGATTGACATTACTTTCCTATTAAACAGGGTTCTCGCCTACCCACATCAGGGGCCTAAGGACTGGTACCTCCACTCGGGTCACCCAGCCACCAGTGACAGGGTTCCAAGGATAACTGGTACCTCCCAGTCCTTAAAAACAAAAGCATTGGGTGCTCGTGGTCTGTCTGCAGAACCCACCCACCTGTATGCTCTAGGAAATAGGGATGCACTTTCCTCAGGGACGCTTGGGGGATGAATCTAAGCCCCCTGCCTTGTTCAGAGCATGACACCCTGCTGCAATCAGATGCTGGCACCTACACCAATCACCCCCTGCCCTCTCACACTAAAGGACAGAGCCTATACCACACACTTGATGAGCAGCTACCTGGACACCTGAGCTGAATTCATACAAGAAAAGAGAATAGACTCCTAGACTAATACACCTGGTAACAGTGCTAGCCACCTCGTGACCGGACGTCACAGCTTCAAAGGTGAAAATGATCAAGGTAGCTCACGCAAGCAACCCATTTAGGCATGTTGTTGTTGTTAGGTGCCGTCGAGGCGGTTCCGACTCTCAGCAACCCTATGCACAACAGAACGAAACACCGCCCGGTCCTGCACTATCCTTACTATCATTGTTGTGCTTGAGCTCATTGTTGCAGCCACTGTGTCAATCCACCTCATTGAGGGTCTTCCTCTTTTCCGCTAACCCTGTACTCTGCCAAGCATGATGTCCTTCTCCAGGGATGGATCCCTCCTGACAACATGTCCAAAGTGTGTAAGACGCAGTCTCGCCACCCTTGCTTCTAAGGAGCGTTCTGGCCACACTTCTTCCAAGACAGATTTGTTCGTTCATTTAGGCATATCAAAACAAAACAAAGCAAGAAGCTAGGATACAGTAAACAAACACAAAATAAACTAATGACTTACAGATGTCTTGGAGACAGCAGTCAATATCAAATCACATAAAGAAGCAGACCATGATCGCTTCAACAAGCTCTCAAGGGATCTTCTACATGAAAGTGCCTTCCTGGAGTTACCAGATGCAGAATACAAAAGATTAATATGCACAATTCTTCAAGACATCAGGAACAAGATCAGGCAATACAAAAAACAAGCCAAGGAACACAGATAAAACAGCTGAAGAAATTAAAAAGGTTATTCGAGAACATAATGAAAAATTTAATAAGCTGCAAGAATCCATAGAGACAGCAATCAGAAATTCAGAAGATTAACAATAAAATTAGAAAATTAGAAAACTCAGTAGAAAGTCAGAGGAACAAAACTGAGCAAGTAAAAGGCAAAATTGGTGAGCTTGAACATAAAGCACTTGGCACCAATATATCTGAAGAAAAATGAGATAACAGAATTTTAAAAAATGAGGAAACCTTAGGAATCATGTGGGACTCTATCAAGAGAAATAACTTACGAGTGATTGGAGTAACAGAACATGGAGGGATATCAGAAAATACAGAATTGTTGAGAACTTGCTGGCAGAAAACTTCCCTGATATCGTGAAAGATGAGAAGATATCTATCCAAGATGCTCATCGAACTCTACATTAAGTAGATTTTAAAAGAAAGTCACCCAAACACATTATAATCAAACTTACCAAAACCAAAGATAAAGAGAGAACTTCAAGAGCGGCTAGACATAAGGGAAAAGTCACCTACAAAGGAGAGTCAATAAGAATAACCTCAGACTACTTGATAGAAACCACGCAGGCAAGAAAGCAGTGGCATGACTTCCATAAAGCATTGAAGGAAAAAAACTGGCAGCCAAGAATCTCATATCCAGCAAAACTGTCTCTCAAATATGAAACTAAAATTAGGTCATTTCCAGATAAACAGAAGTTTAGAGAATTCGTAACAACCAAACCAAAACTACAAGAAATGCTCAAGGGAGTTCTTTCATTAGAAAATCAATAATATCAGGTATCAAACCAAGACTACAACAATGGATGAGCAATCAGAGGTTAACTCAGACAGGAAAATCACAAAAATAAACCAAGATAAAAAAAATGCTCAAAACAGGGAAACAGTATTATGATTTCGTAAAACAAGACAACATTAAAACAAGAAAGAGGTGCTAAGAAATGCAGTCATGGATCTTTCAAATTCAGAGGAAGACAAGGCGATATAAACAAAATCTAGGTTTAAACTTAGAAAAAAGGGGTAAATATTAAGGTAACCATAAAGGAAGCTAACTATCCTACTCGTCAAAATACAAGAAAAATATAGAGACTCAGCAGAAACAAAATCAACAATGACGAATAAGAGGAAAAGGCACTAAATAAACTACTAAGCACAAAAAATATAAGTGGGAAAAAGAAACTGTAACGACACACAAAAAAAGACATCAAAATGACAGCACTAAACTCATATCTATCCATAATTATGCTGGATGTAAATGGACTAAATGTACCAATAAAGAGACAGAGACTGGAAAAATGGATTAAAAAACACGACCCAATCTATATGTGGCACACAAAAGACACACCTTAGATTTAGAGAAACAAACAAAAACTCAAAGGATGGAAAAAAATATAACATACAAACAACAATCAAAAAAGAGCAGAAGTGGCAAAATTGATTTCTGACAAAACAGACTTTAAAGTTAAATCCACCACAAAGGATAAGGAAGGCCACTAAATAATGATTAAAGGGAAAAGATACCACGAGGATATAACCGTATTAAACATTTATGCACCCAAAGACACAGCTGCAAGATACATAAAACAAACTCTAACAGCATTGAAAAGTGAAATAGACAGTGCCAAAATCATAGTAGGAGATGCTTCAACACACCACTTTTGGTGAAGGACAGAACATCCAGAAAGCAGCTCAATGAAGACACGGAAGATCTAAATGCCACAATCAACCAACTTGACCTCATAGACATATACAGAACACTCCACCCAACAGCAGCCAGGTATATGTTCTCTTCTAGTACACATGGAACATTCTATAGAATAGACCACATATTAGGTCATAAAGGAAGCCTTAGCAGAATCCAAAACATCGAAATACTACAAAGCATCTTCTCTGACCCTAAGGGCATAAAAGTAGAAATCAGTAACAGAAAAAGCAGGGAAAAGAAATCAAACACTTGGAAATTAAACAATACCCTCCTCAAAAAAGACGGGGTTATAGAAGACATTAAGGGTGGAATAAAGTAATTCATAGAATCAAATGAGAATGAAAACACTTTCTATCAGAACCTTTGGGACACAACGATAACAGTGCTCCCAGGTCAACGTATACCACTAAATGCATCATTACAAAACGAAAAAAAAAAAAGGGTCAAAATTAAAGAATTATCCCTACAACTTGAACAAATAGAAAGAGAGCAACAAAAGAAACCCTCAGGCACCAGAAGAAAGCAAAGACTAAAAATCAGAGCAGAATTAAATGAAACAGAAAACAGAAAAACAACTGAAAGAATTAACAAGACCAAAAGCTGGTTCTTTGAAAAAATTAACAAAATTGATACACCACTGACCAAACTGACAAAAGAAAAACAGGGGAGGAAGCAAAAAACCCAAATAACAAATGAGACGGCGATATTACAAGAGACCCAGACAACATTAAAAAGAATCATATCAGATTATTAAGAAAAACTGTACTCTAACAAATTTGAAAACCGAGAAGACATGGATGAATCCCTAGAAACACACTACCTACCTAAACTAACACAAACAGAGGTAGAACAACTCAATAGACCCGTAACAAAAGAAGAGATTGAAAAGGTAATCAAAAATCTCCCCCAAAAAAAAAAAAAAAGCGCTGGCCTGGATGGCTTCACTGAAGAGTTTACCAAACTTTCAAAGAAGAGTTAACACCACTACTACTAAAGGTATTTCAAAACACAGAAAAGGACAGAATACTCCCAAACTCCTTCTAAGAAGCCAGCATATCCCTGATACCAAAACCAGGTAAACAGACCACAAAAAAAAAAAAAGAAAATTACAGACCTATATCCCTCATGAACTTAGATGCAAAAATCCTCAACAAAATTCTAGCCAATAGAATTCAACAACATATCAAAACAATAATTCACCATGACCAAGTGGGATTCACAACAGGTATCCAGGGATGGTTCAACATTAGAAAAACAATTAATGTAATCTACCACATAAACAAAAAACAAGAATCAAATGATTTTATCAATTGATGCAGAAAAAGCATTTGACAAAGTCCAACACCCATTATGATAAAAACTCTTAGCAAAATAGGAATAGAAGGAAAATTCCTCAACATAATAAAGGGTACTTATACAAAGTCAACAGCCAACATCATCCAAAATGCAGAGAGTCTCATAAAGCATTCCCCTTGAGATTCAGAACCAAAGATGCCCTTTATAACCACTCTTATTCAACATTGTGCTGGAGGTCCTACCCAGAGCAATTAGGCTAGATAAAGAAATAAAGGGTATCCAGATCAAGAAGTGGAAGTATCTGTATCTGCAGATGACACGCTCTTATACACAGAAAACCCTCAGGAATCCTCAAGAAAACTACTGAAACTAATAGAAGAGTTTAGCAGAATATCAGGATAAAAAATACACATACAAAAATGAATTGGATTCCTCTACACCAACAAAAACAACATCAAAGAAAAAAATCACCAAATCAATACTATTTGTAGTAGCCCCCCAAAAGATAAAATACTTAGGAATAAATCTTACCAAACATGTAAAAACCTATACAAAGTAAACTGCAAGACACTACTGCAATAAACCAAAAAAGGCCTACCAAACTCTGCTGCCGAGGAGTCGATTCTGGCTCATAGGGACCCTATAGGGCAGAGCAGAACTACCCCTTAGATTTTCCAGGGAGCGCCTGGCGGATTCGAGCTACTGACCTTTTGGTTAGCAGCCATAGCACTTAACCACTATACCACCAGGGTTTCCAAAGAGACCTATATTAGTGGAAAAACATACCTTGCTCATGGATAAGAAGACTTAACATTGTAGAAATGTCTATTCCATCTATAAATACAATGCAATTCCGATCAAAATTCAAAAGACATTTTTAAATGAGATGGAGAAACAAATCACCAACTTCATATGGAAGGGAAAGAGGCCCTGGATAAGTAAAGCATTACCGATGAAGAAGAACAACGTGGGAGGCCTCATTCTACCTGGTTTTAGAATCTATTATGCCTCCACAGTAGTCAAAACAGCCTGGTACTGGCACAACAGATACACAGACCGATGAAACAGAATTGAGAATCCAGACATAAATCCATCCACATATGAGCAGCTGATATTTCACAAAGGCCCAAAGTCAGTTAAATGGGGAAAAGACAGTCTCTTTAACAAATGGTGCTGGCATAACTGGATAACAATCTGCAAATAAATAAACAAGACCCATACCTCACACCATGCACAAAAACTAACTCCAAGTGGATCAAAGGCCTAAATATAAAATCTAAAACGATAAAGATCATGGAATAAAAAATAGCGACAATGCTAGGAGCCCCAACACATGCAATAAACAGTATACAAAATATTACTAACAACGCACAAACACCAGAAGAGAAACCAGATAAGTGGGAGCTCCTAAAATTAAACACCTACGCTTATCCAAAGACTTTACCAAAAGAGTAAAAAGATTTACCTACAGACTGGGAAAATGTTTTTACCTGTGATATTTCCTTATCAGTGCCTGATCTCTAAAATCTACATGATACAGCCAAAACTCAACTACAAAAGACAAATAACCCAATCAAAAAATGGGCAAAATATATGAACAGGCACTTCACTAAAGACGACATTCAGGTAGCTAACAGATACATGAAGAAATGCTCAACGATCAATAGCCATTAGAGAAATGCAAACCAAAACTACAATGAGTTTCCATCTCACTCCAACAAGGCTGGCATTAATCCAAAAAACACAAAATAATAAATGTTGGAGAGGTTGTGGAGAGACCTGAATACTTATACAATGCTGGTGGGAATCTAAAATGATAAAACCACTTTGGAAATTGATTTGGCACTTCCTTAAAAAGCTAGAAATAGAACTACCATAGTGTTGTTGTTGTTAGGTGCCGTCAAGTCAGTTCCGACTCATAGTGACCCTATGCACAACAGAACGAAACACTGCCCGGTCCTGAGCCATCCTTTGAACTGTTGTTACGCTTGAGCTCACTATTGCAGCCACCGTGTCAATCCACCTCGTTGAGGGTCTTCCTCTTTTCCGCTGACCCTGTACTCTGCCAAGCGTGATGTCCTTCTCCAGGGACTCATCCATCCTGACAACATGCCCAAAGTATGTAACGCGCAGTCTCGCCACCCTTGCCTCTAAGGAATATTCTGGCTGCACTTCTTCCAAGACAGATTTGTTTATTCTTTTGGCAGTCCATGGTATATTCAATATTCTTTGCCAACACCACAATTCAAAGGTGTCAACTCTTCTTCGGTCTTCCTTATTCATTGTCCAGCTCTCACATGAATATGAAGCGACTGAAAATACCACGGCTTGGATCAGGCGCACCTTAGTCTTTAGAGTGACATCTTTGCTCTTCTACACTTTGAAGAGGTCCTTTGCACCAGATTTGCCCGATGCAATGCATCTTTTGATTTCCTGACTGCTGCTTCCATGGCTGTTGATTGTGGATCCAAGTAAAATGAAATCCTTGACAACTTCAATCTTTTCTCCATTTTTCATGATGTTGCTCATAGGGACAAGTTGTGAGGATTTTTGTTTTCTTTATGTTGAGGTGTAATCCATAATGAAGCCTGTGGTCTTTGATCTTCATTAGTAAGTGCTTCAAGTCTTCTTCACTTTCAGCAAGCAAGGTTGTGTCATCTGCATAACACAGGTTGTTAATAAGTCTTCCTCCAATCCTGATGACCCGTTCTACATATAGTCCAGCTTCTTGTATTATTTGTTCAGCATACAGATTGAATAGGTATGCTGAAAGAATACAACCCTGACGCACACCTTTCCTGACTCTAAACCAATCAGTATCCCCTTGTTCTGTCTGAACAACTGCCTCTTGATCTATGTAAAGGTTCCTCACGAGCACAATTAAGTGTTCTGGAATTCCCATTCTTCGCAGGGTTATCCATAGTTTGTTATGATTCACACAGCCGAATGCCTCTGCATACTGAATAAAACACAGGTAAATATCCATTTGGTATTCTCTGCTTTCAGCCAGGATCCATCTGACATCAGCCATGATATCCTTGGTTCCATGTCCTCTTCTGAAACCGGCCTGAATTTCTGGCAATTCCCTGTCGATATACTGCTGCAGCCGTTTTTGAATGATCTTCAGCAAAATTTTGCTTACTTGTGATGTTAATGATATTGTTCTATAATTCCTACATTCGGTTGGATCACCTTTCTTGGGAATAGGCATAAATATGGATCTCTTCCAGTCAGTCGGCCAGGAAGCTCTCTTCCATATTTCTGGGCATAGACGAGTGAGCACCTCCAGCGCTGCATCTGTTTGTTAAAACATCTCAATTGATACTGCATCAATTCCTGGAGCCTTGTTTTTCACCAATGCCTTCAGAGCAGCTTGGGCTTCTTCCTTCCGTACCATTGGTTCCTGATCATATGCCACCTTTTGAAATGGTTGAACATGGACTAATCCTTTTTGGTATAACGATTCTGTGTATTCCTTCCATCTTCTTTTGATGCTTCCTGCGTCGTTTAATATTTTCCCCATGGAATCCTTCACTATTGCAACTCGAGGCTTGAATTTTTTTTTTTTTTTTTCAGTTCTTTCAGCTTGAGAAATGCCGAGTGTGTTCTTCCCTTTTGGTTTTCCATCTCCAGCTCTTTGCACATGTCATGATAATACTCTGTCTTCTTGAGAGGCCCTTTGAAAACTTCTGTTCACTTCTTTTACTTCATCAATTCTTCCTTTTGCTTTAGCTGCTCGACAATCAAGAGCAAGTTTCAGAGTCTCCTCTGACATCCACCTTGGTCTTCTCTTTCTTTCCTGCCTTTTGAGTGACCTCTTGCTTTCTTCATGGATGATGTCCTTGATGTCATTCCACAACTCGTCTGGTCTGCAGTCAGTAGTGTTCAATGCATCAAATCTATTCTCGAGATCGTTTCTAAATTCAGGTGGGATATACTCAAGGTCATATTTTGGTTCTCGTGGACTTGCTCTGATTTTTTTCAGTTTCAGCTTGAACTTGCATATGAGCAATTGATGGTCTGTTCCACAGTCGGCCCCTGGCCTTGTTCTGACTGGTGATATTGAGCTTTTCCATCATCTCTTTCCATAGATGTAAAGTCAATTTGATTTCTGTGTGTTCCATCTAGCGAGGTGCATGTATATAGTCGCTGTTTATGTTGGTGAAAGAAGGTATTTGCAATGAAGGAGTAGTTGGTCTTGCAAAATTCTATCATTCGATCTCCGGCATTGTCTCTATCACCCAGACCATATTTTCCAACTGCTGATCCTTCTTCTTTGTTTCCAACTTTCGCGTTCCAATTGCCAGTAATTATCAATGCATCTTGACTGCATGTTCGATCAATTTCAGACTGTAGCAGCTGATAAAAATCTTCTATTTCTTCATCTTTGGCCCTAGTGGTTGGTGCGTAAATTTGAACTACCATACAATCCAGCAATCCCACTCCTTGGAATATATACTAGAGAAATATGAACCTTTACACGAACAGATACATGCAAACCCGTGTTCATTGCAGCACTGTTTACAATAGCAAAAAGATGGAAGCAACCAAGGAGCCCATCAACAGATAAATAAATTATGGTATATTCACACAATAGAATACTACGCATCAAAGAAGAACAATGATGAATCCCAGAAACATTTCATAACATGGAGGTATCTGGAAGGCATTATGTTGAGTGAAATTAAAAAAAAAAAAAGTGCAATTAGCCAGTCGCAAAAGGACAAATACTGTATAAGACCACTATTATAAGAACTCGAGAAATAGTTTAAACAGAGACGAAAATATTCTTTGATGGTTACAAGAGGCGGAAGGCAGGGAGAGACGGAGGGAGAAGGGTTTTCACTTAAGATAGTAGATAAGAATTATTTTAGGTGAAGGGAAAGACAACACACAATACAGGAGAGGTCAGCACAACTGGACTGAACCAAAAACAAAGAAGTCTCCTGAATAAACTGAGCGTTTCGAAGGCCCAGTGTAGCAGAGGTGGGGGTTTGGGGACCATGGTTTCAGGGGACATCTACATCAATTGGCATAATAAAATCTGTTAAGAAAACATTCTGCATCCCACTTTGGAGAGTGGCTTCAGGCATCTTAAACACCAACAAGTGGTCATCTTAGATGCATCTATGGGTCTCAACCCTCCTGGAGCAAAGCTGAATGAAGAACACCAAAGACAGATGGTAATTATGAGCCCAAGAGACAAAAAGGGCTACATAAACTGGAAACTACATCAGCCTGAGACCAGAAGAACTAGATGGTGCCCGGCTACAACCAATGACTGCCCTGACAGGGAACACAACAGAGAACCCTGAGTGAGCAGGAGAGCAGTGGGATGCAGACCCTATGTTCCCGTAAAAAGACCAGACTTAATGGTCTGACTGAGACTAGATTGACCCTGGAGGCCATTGTCCCGAGACCTTCTGTTAGCCCAAGACAGGAACCATTCCTAAAGCTAACTCTTCAGACAGGGATTGGACTGGACTATGAGATAGAAAATGACACTGGTGAAGAGTGAGCTTCTTGGATCATGTAGACACATGAGACTATGTGGGCATCTCCTGTCTGGAGGGGAAATGAGAGCGCAGAGGGGGTCAGAAGTTGGCCGAATGGACACAAAAAGAGAGAGTGGAGGGAAGGAGTGTGCTGTCTCATTAGGGGGAGAGCAATTAGGAGTATATAGCAAGGTGTGTATAAATTTTTGTATGAGAGACTGACTTGATTTGTAATCTTTCACTTAAAGCACAATAAAAACTTGAAAGAAAGAAAGAAAGAAAACACAAACACACCCTGTCAGTAGTACATAACGAGCTTGCGAAGGCCCAGAAGTGCCACAGCTGCTGCCTGCAGAACCTGTGGTTGACGCTGCCATTTTCTCCGCTATTTTCACTGTAGACAGCCAGGTCCTACCTTCTGGGCCCGGTCGGTCTCCGACATGCTCTCTTTGGAAGTCCGGCTGTCCTCCGTGGGGAATGCTGCCACCTGCTCTGCCCCATGTTCATCGTCCTCGTCAAGCTCCTCGGAGTCATCCTCTTCTGAGTCCATCTCCAGACTCTCTCCATTCACATGCAGGGTGCTGTCACCCAGGTCCTTCTCACTCTGGAACAGGGGCAGGTGGATACATAAGGCAGAACCACTCAGTGTCTCAATCTTGCCCGGGCAGGGAGCAGAGACACTGCCCAAGACCCCGTCACATGGGGAAAGACTCCGGGAGGCATGGAGCAAGCAAAGAGGACAGGACAGGATGAGGTGGTGCTCCAGTAACCCATGTGGACACAGAGGCTGTGTCCCCCAGAGCAAAGGGGCTCTAAAGTTTCGGTGCCTTTGACAGGGACTAAGATCTTCAAGTTACTGATGACCTCACATGACAGGGATGAAAGTCATCCAGGGGTGATCTCACCCTATAGGACTAGAGTAATCCAAGTTACTGATGACCTCACAGGATAGGGATGAAAGTCATCTAAGTTACTGATGACCTCACAGGATAGGGATGAAAGTCATCTAAGTTACTGATGACCTCACAGGATAGGCATGGAAGACATCTAAGTTATTGATGACCTCACAGGATAGGGATGAAAGTCATCTAAGTTATTGACGACCTCACACGACAGCGATGAAAGGCATCCAAGTTACTGATGACCTCACACTACAGGGACTAAGGTCATCCAAGTTACTGATGACTTCACGATAGGGGTATGGTCATGATGTTACTGATGATGTCACACTATAGGGACTAGGGTCATCCACGTTATTGATGACCTCATACAGTAAGAATGAAAGTCATCCAAATTACTGATGACCTTACATGACAGGGATAGGGTCATCCAAGTTACCGATGACCTCACATGATAGGGATCAAAGTCGTCCAAGTTATTAACGGCCTCACATGACAGGGATAAAAGTCATCCAAGTTACTGATGACCTCACACTATAGGGACTAGGGTCATCCAAGTTACTGATGACCTCACATGATAAGGGCTAAGGTCATCAAGTTACTGATGACCTCACACTATAGGGACTAGGGTCATCCAAGTTACTGATGTGACCTCACACAATGCTCTTTTTGCCAGACACGTCCTGGACACAGAACCCGTTTCCAAGCACAATGGCAAATAACTCAAACGTTAGCCTCACCTTGGAACCCACAGTGGAATGAGTTATACTCTTAAACATCTCAATCACCGTCCTCTGTTTTAATACTTTGGTCTTTTTCTTAGGAACCAGGCTATAGGTTCCCATTCTTCGTTTTTTCTTCCGAGATACTGCAGCTGCTAAAACAAAAGGCAAGCAAGCTAAAAAAAAAAAAAAAAGTCAAAAGGGGACAAAAAAGATAAATACCATTCAAATGTTTTTAAACGCAGGTGACAGTTTATAAAATCTGATTACCAAAATCATCAGCAGATGTCATCACATCAGGCCCACTGCATTTTAGGGCCAACCACACTGCAACATGACAGCACATAAGTGTGCATCTCTACCCGCTTTGCTTATAAGCTGCACAGAGAAAGCCAAAACTACACTTCCTAAGTCACTTGTTCTACCACCGAAGAACATCGAGCTCTGGTGGGCAGGACAACTGCAGTACAGGGAACCCCATGCCATTAGTGCAGGGTCCAGTGAGCAGCCTCCAACACAAGTCTATTTGACCTTGAATGCAACATTACTACACCAAGAAGGGCCTCTCACCTTGCCCAGTAGAGCAATTCTAAGCGTATGTGTCAGGGAAGGAACATGGGCTGAGAATGGCTGTTGGCCTGACTACTCTTCGGCTGGGGGTCCTGGCTGCATCTACCCTCCAGAGGCTCCAGTTTCTTACCCAGAAAGTGAACATGAGGCCTCTAATGCCAGATCGCCCAGCTGGTAGCCTTGCTCCACTCCCACAATCACCAGAGTCTTCTCCCAGGAACGGGATGCTGCCCTCGGAGCAGCCTTCCAGCACAAAGGTGAGGAAGGAAGCAGAAAGGAAAGGAGCATGTGCCTAGGGTCTTGGGGGTACCACAAGCGGAGGGAAGAAACCAGGAGGGGAGCTCAGGGGCTCCGGTTCCCATTCTAAACAAAGTTCAGATGGATTGGTTTTAAAGAAAGCAGCCTCTACAATATTTTCAAAGTTCTGGGGTTAAAAAAAAAACCTGACAATCACTGCTTTAACAAAGATGAACTGCACTAAGGTCTAGGGAGAACCATGTGCTTTAATAAAACATAGGAAAAGAATCTGAAAGGGCAGGGACAAATGCAGACTGCGTGAGCAGGTGGGTGCTGACGGTCGGGGTACGGTGTGCACACGGGGGAGAGGAGCCCGGCTAGGGAAGGGTACATGGGGAGCAGTCACTGCACAGCCTTCTAGATGCAGCAGAGGCCGAGCTGTGGGGGTACAAAGACACCAGCTGTCACTGGCTGCCATTTGGGGGTGGGCTCTGAGCACACACTCATCACTGGCAACAAGCTCCAAGGGGTCTCTGGTGCGGCCCAGTGACCCAGGGCTGTGTCTGTTGTTGCGTGTGTGGATACAACTCCACTCTCATAGCCATCTTTGTCTTGAAAATTTTTTTGCGGGGGGGGGGGGGCGGGGGGGAGGAAATGCCCCGCATGTGGTATCAGATTTCCTGTGGGTCTTTCAGCTTTAAAAACACATCTCATTTGTTTGCTCCTTGCAACACGCGGCCCCGCCATGTCCACTCGCTCCTGGGCCAGGGCTCCTTCCTTTCCAGCCACCTTACGAACTGTGCAGTGAATGGCCTCTTGGCAAGTGCAGAATTTAATGATAAATGGTCTGTGTGTGAGCTTTTAGAAGGCAGCACCTATGACAGCACTTGGCCATGTACAAACAAGTGCCTGAGGCATAAATGGGGGGAGCCTGCTCCAGTGCTGGCAGATGCCAAGTGCCAAAGAATGGGTGTGAGGAGGGAAATGAAGCAGGAAGCTGCTGGTGTCAGATGGGGCAGGGGCACATGGAGGATGGATCTTTCATGGAGACCCAAAAGGAGGAGGCTAGTGCCCTGTGGGTATATAGAAATGACCCCCAGTATGGGAAGGAGAGGGCCTCACGTGGCCCAGATGCCAACTCCATACAGTAGAAATTCAGCGAATTATAAATAAAAAGGGAATGATGGACAAACTCAGCACTTGGCATTCGCCACCGTCAAAGTGAGCCCAAGCAAGAACTCTGTGTGAATGAAAGCAGAGTGGGGGCAGGGCCTGGCTCAGCGGCATATGCCTCCTCCCGAGACGTGCGGTGACACCAGACGGCATCAGCTGGGGGCCTGCGGGCAGCCCAACCTTAGGGCACATAGTACAGGGCACACCTAGGACACACACTGCCCAGTGACATTCTTCAAAGGAAGCATCGGCTTGGAGCCGTCTACAAACACCAGTGAGAACCTTGAAAACTGCAAGGACAAGGAAGACAAAGCGAAGCTGAGGAATGTTCCGGATTGAAGGAGATGCAGAAGACACAACAACTAAATGCACTGTGAGACCCTGGGCTGGGTCTTGGACCAATGTTTTTCTTTTGCCGTAAGTGGAGGGGCTTGGGGAGTGGGGAAGCTGCCAGCGCAGGTCATCTAATAGGACAACTGGCAAAAGCTCAGCTAGGTATGCAGATGAGATGGCAATACCATATCAAAAACGACTTCCTAGGACAAAGAGTCTACACGAACCACGGCCTTATCTACCCTGAGACCAAAACTAGATGGTGCCCGGCCATTGCTACTGGCCGGTCTAATCAGGGCCACAACAGATGGACCCTGAAAGAATGAGAAAACAATGTGGAACAGAACCTCAAATTTCTTAAAAAAAAAAAACAGACTTAACTGGACTGGTTGAGACTGAAGGACTCCACGAGATTACTGCTCTGAAATACTTTTCAAACTTTGAACCAAAACTAACCCCTGTGGTCAACTTGCAGCTAAATAACAAATTGGTTCAGAAAATAACAGACATCGCCCGCAAGTACTGGGCTCCTTCAAAAAATCACCTACGTAAGACCTGAACGGTCAACAATTACTTTAAAACAAGGATGAGAATGTAAGGGGGCAGGGAAATTAGACTAATGTAAACGGAAATGAGAACGTTCACACATTGTGAAGAATGTAACCAATGTCACTGAACAACCTGTGTAGAAATTGTAGACACGGGAACCTAAACTGCTGTGTAAACCAAATCTTCACCAAAAACACAACCAATATTTTAAATAAAAAAAAAAGGTAAATTCCTGATGTTAACTGTGCTGCAGCTATCTAGGAGAACACCCTTACTGCTGGGGACACTGAACTTCTGTTTTTAGGAAATACAATGATGTATCAGAGGTTACACTCATGGTTAAGAATAAAAAGTTACATGCAGGGTATGATTATGAACCCCCCCAAAAATTTTTAAAAGACAAACCCACTGCCATCAAGTCGATTCCAACTCATAGCGACCCTATTGGACAGAATAGTACTGCCCCATAGGGTTTTCCAAGGTGCGGCTGGTGGATTTGAACTGCCAACCTTTTGGTTAGCAGCTGATCTCTGAACCACTACGTCACCAGGCCTCCGTGATTACACACATGTGGTAAAATGAGTGAAGAATGTACAGGAATTTATAAAAATTTTTTGCAGCTTTCCTGGAAGTCTGATGTTTAACAATAAAGTGTTTTTAAACTCCAGAGAAAGACATGCACCTATAGACAGGCGACACTCACCTTAACTAATGTCTGACAGGTTAACAGCCCCCACCAGGCCCAGACATGGGTGCCCCCAACGCCTGTCCGCATGAAGGCCGAGAAGAACGAGCCTCTCCAGATTCAAACTCCCCGCTAATTATGCTGGAGGGGCCATCACCAATTCTCTAGAGACGGTGCTAAACTCACCTCACTCTACTCTGTCCTACAGGGCCGCTATGAGTCGACTTGACGGCAGTGGTTCAAGAGAAGAAGGGGCAGTGCATCAGAGGGGCCCGAGTGACCCCTACCTCAAGGCGACCCGCCACCCCAGCATCTTCCCACGCAGCACGCGTGGCCTAGGGTCTGTCCCCTCCCCCACTGCAACACAGACAAGTGCTGAGTGACAAAGTGAGAACCGGTCCGCGGGTCTCTTCAACCCTAACTCAAAGGCTTTCCCAACGCACTGCACTGCTTTCAAGAACACTTCATCAATGAAAGAGTCAGGCAATTTCTCAAATACAGCAGCCAACTAGACCAAATCAGTAAGACTTTAGGAATGAAGTCACTCCATCTTCAGAGAGAAAACAAGCTCAGAAAATCATGAGGCGGTAGGCAGGGTCCTCAAGCAGACACCCGACATCCCTCTGCCAGTTTATAGGTGCACACAGGTGTCCCAGAGCAGCACACGCACCCAGCACGCAGTCAGGCACCCTCAAATCAGCAGCTGTGGCCTACCTGTCTGGGACTTCGCAGTGGCCACGTAGCACTGGTTCTGAGGTAGCGACTGATGCAGGGGCGGAAATGGGGGTAAGAGCTGCTGTCTCCCAAAATCAGCCATGTCCCTGTTGATCTCCTCCTTCAGCTCCTTGTGGTCTCTGGCTTCTCGAACTTCTCGAGGCTCCTTACTGGCTGCATGCTTCAAAACAGAGACCGTTAGTAACCACAATTACCCACAAGGGACCTCACTGAAACAACACACCGCGAAACCTAGCTCCTTTCCCCACAAAGCCTCTCAACTGAAAGGGGTCAGGGAGAATCAAGGCTCGAGGCCAGCAAAGCAGGGACAGGGTGCTGGCGCCAAGACCCCTGTGGGCGGGTGCTTCAGGGCAGGGGCTGCAAAGTGCGGCCTCAGGCTGAGAATGGTGTTGACATTTTTAAAGGGACAGAAGCAGAAGGAGTGAGGAAAAAGCAGGAAAGGGAGGAGGAAGCAGGGACAGAGACCACCTGCAGTTGTGAGGCCTAAAATATTTTCTATCTGGCCCTTTACAGAAAGTTTGCCAATCCCTGAATTCACCTAAAACATTCCCGAAATGGGCAGCATCAAACACTCTCAGGAAACACTTCTACAGTTGACCACGGACACTTTGTAAATCCCCAGAAGGTACATGTGATACAACTGGTAACAATGCTGTATTTAAAAATTTTCTGCTCACACTTTTACCACCTCCCTGCCAGGCCTCCAGCAGCCAATCAGGTACAGCCTTACACCTCTCGTACCTGTGCTACCTGCGCCTGCTATGGCCTCCACGGCCTCCATGCCGGGCCCTCACACCACCTCCCCCCTGCTTCCCTAAGGTCATCTTCAACCTTGAGTGAGATTTTTCTCTCAAATCCCATTCCAAACCAAAAACCCAAACCCACTGCCACTGAGTCAATTCTGACTCATAGGGCACAACTGTCCCAGGGGGGGTTTCCAAGGCTATAAATCCATATGGCAGCAGACTGCCACGTTTCTCCAGGGAGCAGCGGCTGGGTTCCAACCGCTGACTGTTCCACTGGTGGGCAAGCGCCTTCAACACTGCGCAACCAGAGCTCCTAATCCTGTTCCACTTCCTGTCCCACTTAGCCAAAGTTTACCATGCACAGAGGAAGCGAAACAGAACGGAAAATCGTGGGAGACAGAAGCCCATCTGCTGGAGCCCACAGCCAGGAAAGTCGCCAAGTTCATGGGCAGCTGAGATCCAAAACACCTGATGGCCCTAAAGTGCTGGGCTCCAGACCGGGATGTGGTCTGTGGAGAAGGCAAGCCGGAGGGGAACAGTTTGGACGGGGTTGCCAGGGGTGGTGGGAGTGCACGCCCCGCTTATCTCAGCCAGAACTGAAGCCTGACCAACACCTCGCTGCTGGCCGACGAGGGGTTGATGTTGACTGCACATGACGCAGAGGTGTGAGCTCCGTTGCTGGCACCTCAGTCCACGGGTCACCATGCAATAGCACGGGGACCATGCTCGGGGCATCTGTCATGCCTGTCTCGCACCTCTGTGGCTCACACAGGGATGGCAGAGCACATGGCTACGTGGCCTCCGTATCGCCTACTACAAGCCCACGTGACATATAACAAACATAGATAACTGAAAGAGGGAACTGACCAACAAAGATTAAAGTGCAGCAAAGAAATGAAGAGCCATGAAGTTATAATCAAGGGCAGGTGGAGCTACAGGAGGCCTCGTGGCACCGCCACACGAAGCCAACTGCTGAGCAAAGGTAAACACACCTACGAGGAGAGGGGCAGAAGGACGGAGGCACCCCAGAGGAAACGACACCAACCAGAACCTTCACATTAAAGGAACTCTCCCAGACATTCCATAACACTGAAAGCACAAAAAGAAAATGTTGGAAACCAATCCAAAAGGAGCAAGGAGCATGACAACCTGCGAAGGCCTGAAGAAGACACTCGCACTCATCTTAAGTTATCCAACAAGGAGGCAAGCCCTGTTAACACCACTCTTAGATTTTTTACAAAGAAATGAAACTTTAGTTCTCAGTGCCTCAGTTTTACAGTTTTACTACTTATCACTTCCCTATAGATAGTTTCTACGTTTTGACAAAATTTCATATGTTGTGGAACAATTGTAACTTGCCCCACTGATAAGGTCTCTGTGCACAGTTTTGTCTGCTAGGCCGTGTTTACGGCCCCACTCTCCTTGAGGAGCCCACAGCAGAAGAGCAGTGTTCTCCATCCCAGTGCACAGGCCAAGTGGGCCAGAGCCTGAGGCACCACCGCTCACGTGGGAGTCAACCAGAGCACTGCCCAGCTCCAACCATGCCCAGAGACACCATGTGCAGGATAGCACTAACAAGCTTAAGGCCACACACCACGTTAAGGCAGAAGAGAAGGGGAAGGGGAGAACAGCAGGAGACACTGGGTCGCACCAGCAGTGCCTTACCAGGCCCAGGACGGACTTCGGCATGGTCTTCCGGGCACGGTGGACCTTGACGTCAGGGCCCGGGGCCGGCGCCGTTTTGTCATCTGCATCTCGGCTCCCCTCCCCGAGCCTGGCTGGCACTGTGGCTTGCATCTGAGAAAAAGTGCCTGGAGTCCTCCCTTTCCCAGCTCCTCCGGGCAGGGTCTTCGCGGCATGGCCAGGTAGTGGGGGGGCCGAGGGGCCACTAGTCCTCAGGGGCTGCCCCTGCAGGGCCGGCTTAGCAAGGAAGAACCCATTGCTCCCGACAACGGCAGTCTGGGTGAGCTCGTCAGCTCTCACGTGGTTCTGTTTTCCCGCCTCCACGTCTCGTTCCGAGATCCCGTTCTCGGCAATTCGGGCCAGTGTGTTGGCGCCTTCCTGTGGGCTGGCTTTCGCATTCTCCTGAGTGTGCTTCGCTGCATTTGGATGACTGCTGGCATCATGTTTTTCACAGGACCCGTTGGTTTCGCCATCTGCAGCCGTGTGGGCCTCTCCTCCCTGCTGCTCTGCTGAGCCTTCATCAGCAGCCATCGGTAAGTCTGTTGACAGAGAGAGGGACGTCACCAAGTGAGCAAGACTTCCCGCCACCCAACATGCCACCACCCAGCACCCCCACTAAACAACGGCCGCCACTTCCCTGATGGAGTTATGTAAGACTATTTAACGGAAAATCCTTTCAGTTCTTATTCACAAAAGTTTTCAAACATTTGAATACAAAATTATGCCTCAAACATTAACTTTGAATGTTAGCTGGGTAAGTCTGGGGAGGACCAAATCCTGAAAGGGGCATGCACTGAGAAACTGGGCATGCCCTCTGTCTGTCTGTCCTTCCACACAGAAGGACAGCTAAAGCTAGGGGCACAGAAGGAACACTCCCCCTTGGAAGAGCACGTTAAGCCAAAAAGATGGTAAGAAGTCAAAACACAGTCTGCAGACTGACGGACCTACCACAACAAGATAAAGTGAGTATGATTTACAGACAGAAACAAGGCACAGGGACAGCAGCACGTGGACAAACTTCAGCACGGGTAATAAAAACACAAAAAGGGCCTTCCTTCCAGCACGCCAGCCAGGAGCCCCATTGAAAACCCCTGCTTTCCATGTCCAGTCTCTTCAAGAGCTCAGTCTCCTCTAAATAACATGCACAGATCTTATTTGGGCTCAGTCATAAACAAGAAACTCACGTTATGACAAAAGATCTAAACATACATTTAACCTCGCTGAGCAGGAGCGACAGTCACAGGACGAGCTCACTGCATGCAGAAAGAGCGTGTACCACCACCAAGTAGCCTCTCCTCTGCTTGACCCTCCGTAGCACTGTCACCTGACATCCCACACACTTTCTTGCTTGTTGTAATCACTGTCTCTGTCTGCCACAGAATGTGTAGGGGAGTATGTCTGTCTGTTCCCTGCAGGGCCCTGAGCACATGAACAGGGCCTAAAACATAGCATGTGCTCAATAAATATTTTCTTAATGAAAAACAGCTATGAATGATTGAAAGAAAAAAGTCTTAGCAAAATGGAATAGAAGAAACTTCATTAACTTGGAGAAGGCAAGTACCAAGATCTCAGGAAACATCAAGAGGGAGTAAATGAATTCCATTTAAGATCAGAAATGAGGCCAGCCATTAATACCACTCATGTCTCACAGAAAAATGGAGGTTTTCTGTACTACTACAAAGAAATGAGGTGTCAGGACTGGAAAAGAAGGGATAAAACTTTAAGTTTTTTGTCTACTTTTCATCTACTTAAAAATCAACAGCATTTCTCTACACTAGCATTAACAACTAGAAAATTAAGAGAAAAAATAGAGTAATAGTCATAAAAGCAAAAAAACTATAAAGGATATAGGAATTACTTAACCAAATTACTAAAGGTCACTATGGAGGAAATGGAAGAAATGTTTAAAATAAAGGACATCTCTGCTCTTGAATGGCATGACAAGATTTCAAAGATGTCAAGTCCCCTCAAATTAAATCTATAAATTCAATGGTAGTCCAGTCAATATTCCAGTAAACGTGCCAGGGAACTCCACAAACTTACTCCAAAAGGTATACCAAAAAAATAAGCCCACTGCTGTGGGGTAGATTTCGACTCATACCGACCCCACAGGACAGAATAGAAATCCCCCACAGGGTGTCAAGGCTTCAGTCTTAATGAAAGCGGAGGGCCAAATCTTTCACCTGCGGAGTGGCTACTGAGTTTGACTCACTGACCTTTCAGTTAGCAGTCAAGCGCTGAACTACTGCACCACCAGAGCCCCCCTGAAACGTATAAAGAAGAATAAATTTCCACAAAAAGCAACGTGAACTATGGAAAATGGCGAAAGAGAGGAAAGCAGGCCCATTATGAGAGAGAAGATTTAGGGGCCTCCCTGGCACCACTCACCAAGGGGAGTCTAGGTACCAGCGAGACAAAGTGAGGTCCAGGGACCAGAAGGAAAACCCCTTGAGAAGTTAAATGCCAGTTAGGCATCCAAGCTCTTGGCCTCCGAGACATCCGGCG
This sequence comes from Elephas maximus indicus, assembly GCF_024166365.1. NCBI lineage: Eukaryota > Metazoa > Chordata > Mammalia > Proboscidea > Elephantidae > Elephas > Elephas maximus. The sequence continues at coordinate 512,887 of NC_064827.1, forward strand.
ATTCCTCAGCAAACTCGAGTGTGAGGAGTACTGCCCTAGGTGGTGGGAAACCTCAAAACTGGTAACAGAAAACACTGAAGCCTGCATTGGTGGCCTGGCCAAAGGTAGGCCAGCATTCAAAGCATAAATCAAAACAAAAGGGACACATTTGATTTCATCAGAACTACAGATTTTTGTGACACAAGGAGCATCAAGAGTTAAGCAACCAATACTGATGGGGAGAGTACAACTATAATTTCTAAAACTGGCGTGACATTAATACTGCTCATTGTTAGGTGCTGCCAGGTTGGTTCCAACTCATAGCCACCCTGTGTAGAGCAGAACGCAACACTGCCCGCTCCTGTGCCATCCTCACGATTGTTGCTATCTTTGAGCCCACTGTTGCAACCACTGTCAATCCATCTCCTTGAGTGTCTTCCTTTTTTTTTTTTTGCTGAACCTCTCTACTAAGCATGATGTCCTTCTCCATGGACTGGACCCTCCTGATAATACGTCCGAAGTACATGAGACAAGGTCTTGCCATCCTTCCTTCTAAGGAGCATTCAGGCTATACTTCTTCCAAGATACACTCATTCTTTCTTCTGGTAGTCCATGAAATATTCAATATTCTTCACCAACACCACAACTCAAAGGCATCAATTCTTCTTTGGTCTTCCTTATTAATGGTCCAGCTTTCACATGCATATGAGGCAACTGAAAATACCAGGGCTTGGGTCAGGTGCCCCTTAGTCCTTAAAGTGACATCTTTGCTTTTCAACACTTTAAAGAAGTCTTTCACAGCAGATTTGCCCAACCCAAATTTGATTTCTTGACTGCTGCTTCCATGGATGTTGATTGTGGATCCAAGCAAAATGAAATCCTTCACAACTTCAATATTTTCTCTGTTTATGATGATGCTGATTACTGGTTCACTTGTGAGGAATTTTATGTTGAGGTGTAATCCACGCTGAAGGTTGTCTTTGATCTTTATCAGTTAGTGCTTCAAGTCCTCTAAACTGTCAGCAAAAAAGGTTGTGTTATCTACATATCACAGGTTGTTAATGAACCTTCTGCCAACCTTGATGCCACGTTCTTCTTAACACAGTCCGGCTTCTCAGATTATTTGCTCAGCATACAGACTGAATAAGTACGGTGAAAAAACACAACCCAATGCATACCACTTCTGACTTTAAACCCCACAGTATCCCCTTGTTCTGTTCGAATGACTGCCTCTTCTTTGTCTATGTACAGGTTACGCATGAGCACAATTAAGTGTTCTGGAATTCCCATTCTTCACAATGTTATCCGTAATCTGTTATGACCCACGAAGTCAAATGCTCTTGCATAGTCAGTAAGACACAGGTAAACATCCTTCTGGTATTCTCTGCTTTCAGCTAAGATCCACCTGACATCAGCAATGATGTTCCTCATTCCACGTCCTCTTCTGAATCCAACCTGAATTTCTGGCAGTTCCCTGTTGATGTACTGCTGGAACCACTTTTGAATGATCTTCAACAAAGTTTTACTTGCATGTGATATTAATGATACTGTGCAATGACTTCCATATTCTGTTGGATTATCCATTCTTTGGAACGGGCACAAATATGGACCTCTCCCAGTCAAATGGCCAGGTAGCTGTCTTCCAAATTTCTTAACATACGTAAGTGAGCACCTCCAGTGCTGCATTGCTTTGCTGAAACATCTCAATTGGTATTCTGTCAATTCCTGGACCCTTGTTTTTTGCCAATGTCTTCAGTGCAGCTTGGACTGCTTCCTCCAGTACCTTCGGCTATTGATCATACGCTACCTCCTGAAATGGTTGAACACTGACCAACTCTTTTTGGTACAGTGGCTCTGTGTATCTCTTCCATCTTCTTTTGATACTTCCTGCATCATTCAATACTTTGGGCATAGAATCTTTCATTACTGCAACTCAAGCCTCTCTTTCAGATTGAGAAATGCCAAGCATGTTCTTCCCTTCTGGTTTTCTAACTCCAGGTCTTTGCACATTTCATTACAATACTTTATTCTGTCTTCTCAAGCTGCCCTTTGAAATCTTCTGTTCAGCTCTTTTATGTCATCATTTCTTCCATTTGCTTTATCTACTCTCTTCAAGAGCAAGTTTCAGAGTCTCTTCTGACATCCATTTTGGTCTTTTCTTTCTTTCCTGTCTTTTTAATGACCTTTTGCTTTGCTTCATGTCCTTGATGTCATCCCACAAATTGTCTGGTCTTTGGTCATTAGCATTCAACGCATCAAATCTATTCCTGAGGTGGTCTCCAAATTCAGCTGGGAAATACTATTAATGACTAGGTATAAGGAATTAATTTAATCAACATGAAAATTCAGAAACTCTAATTGAAAAAAGGGCAAATGACACAAACAGGCAATTTACCGAAAAGGAAGGAAAATGCTAATAAGAATATAAACGGCCTACCACGCTACTTAAAAGGCAGAGATGGTGAGACTGGATAAGAACAATGCAATGAATAATATGCCTATAATAAACACATATTAAGTGTAATGAGGAACACAGATTAAAAGTAACAAGACAGAAAAAGTATACCACGCAAACGCTGATTTAAAAAAAAGCTGGAGTGACAGATATCAAAGTGGACCAGGGAGTATCATTCCATGATGATGAAGAGGGTGATTAACGAAAGACACTCTAAATACAAGCAGCAAGCACTGACAGATTGCTACGGGAATTTTTTAAATCCACACTGACAGTGAGAAATTTCAACACCCATCTCAGTAACTATAACAACAGGGACACAGAAAATCAGCAAGAACTTGGCCCAAGGGATGACAACAGTATCAACGGAATGACCCAACGAGCCTTGACAAAACCCTTTCTAAAGACAGGACACCACTGCTTCTCAAGGCATGCAAACCATCACCAAGGGCCACACTCAAGGCCACAAAACAAGTCTCTATACATTTAAAACTATTTAAGCCACATAAATGACATTTTCGCCATAGTGGAATAAAATTTAATCAATAAAGTCAATAACAGAAAGAAACCTGAAAAAAATCCCCAACGATGTGAAAACTAACACACTTCTAAATAACTCATGAAACAAAGAAGAACACAAAAAGTAAAATCTGAAAATATTTTGAACTAAAAGAAAATGAAAACATAATGTATCAAAATGCTTTAGAGATGGGAAAGCACTCCTCAGATGGAAATTTATAGCAAATTTGATATGCCTAATTTAGAGTGGGATATCATTGAATTTATACATTTAATTTGAGGAGACATGACATCTTTGCAATCCTGTTGTCCCATTACTTAGAGGGAAATTTAGAACTTGTTTTAGGAAAGAAGGAAGGTTTCAGCATCCACCTTAAGAATTAGAAATAGAAGAGCAAACTGAATCCAAAGTAAGCAGAAGGAAGGAATAAAAATCAATGACATAGAAAACAGAAAAACAGAGAAAATCCATGAAATCAAAAGGTGTTTGTTTTGAGGAGAGCAATGAGATTGATGAACCTCTAGCCAGAAAGGGGAAAAAAGGAGAAAACATCTATTGCTAATATCAAGAATGAGGTAAAACAAGACTCCAAATTCTACAGATATTATGAAAGAAATAATATTACAATTTTATGCCTACAAATTTGACAACTTAGGTGAAATGGACAATTTCTTTCAAAAACTCGAACTACAAACATTACTTAGGAGGAAAACGATAACCTAAAAACTTGCAGCTATTAAAGAAAGATTTTTTATTAAAATCTTCCCCACAAAAGTCCTGGCTCCGATGGCTTCACTGGTGAATTCTACCAAACATTTAATGAGGAAACATAATCAACCCTACGCAAATTTTTTTAAAAAGTTAAGGAAGAGGGCATACTTGCAAAATTATTCTTGGAGGTCAGCACACCCTGATACCAAAACAATACAAGGGCATTACAAGAAAACTACAGATCAAAATCCCTAACAAACTAGATGGCAAAATTCTGAACAAAAGTTTAACAAATTAAATTCAACAATACATAAAAAAGATAACGTATCAAGCGCAAGAAGGGTTTATTTCAGAAAGGCAGGGTTACTTTAACATTACAATCAATCAATCAATACGTTCACCACATAGACAAACTAAAAAAACCGTTAGAACCTAAAAAATGCAGAAAAGCATTTGACAAAAATCCAACATCTGTTCCTGAAAAAAACTCGAAGCAAATTAGGGATAGTAGGCAACTTCCTCAGCCTGATAAAAGGCATATATAGGACAGCCTACAGTGAACATCGTACTCACTGGTGACACACTGACTGCTCCCCTCCTTCCCTAAGATCAGGAACAAAGTAAGGATGTCTACTCTCACAACTTCAACTCAACATAACTCTGAAGGTTCTGACCAGTGCAGTCAATCAAGGGGAAAAAAAGGCATAAAGATCAGAAAAAAACAGCAAAATTCTTTATTCATAGCTGACATAATCCTATAAGCAGAAAATAAAATTCAAAAAGCCACTAGAACTACTGAGTGACTTTAGCAAGGTTGCAGGATACAAGATGCACGATAAAAATGAACCTCAACCAAAATCTTATATGTTGTGTAAAAATTAATTCAAAATGGAAAGCAGTTGTAAATTAAAAAAAACTATAAAACATTTAGGAAACAAAACAGGAGAAAATCTGAGAGATCTAGGGCTAGGCAAAAAGTCTTAGCCTTAACATCAAAACTCACAATCCACTGGGCAAGGTGGCGGAGTAGTCAGACGCTCCTCGTGGTCCCTCTGACAACACTGGCCCGAAAAGACAAGTGAATCGATTATAGATATAACAAGCTAAGAACACCGAGCATAAAGGGCAAAGTTAAGAAATCGGACTGAGTGACGGGGAGGGAGAGACCATGCAGAAGCAGCGAGGAGCTGCCGGGTCAGCAGGAGCTCCTCAGGCCCCATCCCCTGGCATCACCGCAGTGGGGCTAGTGCTCGTTCTCAGGGATGCAGAAGAAGGCAATTGAAGTGGTACACCCCGATTCCCTCGGGTGAACTCAGTGGGGCTGGCGGTGGCATTCAGAACACGGCTGCTTAAGCGAAAGAAAGCAAGCGAGGTGGCGCAGCCCCGAACCCCTGGCATGACCACGGTGGGACCGAGCCAGCGCACAGAATCTACACACGCCTCCAGAATCTGAAATAAAACAGAGCTCTCGGCACAAGATAAATCATTTTTTTTCTAATTTACCGCACAGATCTAACAGCTCCTCCTTTTGAAAGAAATCTCTCCTATCTATTTGATCCCTCCTCCCTCTGCCCCAGCCGGCTTCAGTGACAGCTGATTTCCCTGGGCCTGAGATAGGTCCTTCTCTGCTCCCTGAGCTATTCTCCCAGCTTTGGAGAAGGAACAAATTAACAAACAGGGGAGAAATACTCTGCCAACTGCACTAATCTGGGAACTAAGAGCAGAAGTGGCTCCTGTCCAGGCACAAGCAGACCACAGACTTTGTATTTCACCCCTACATGGATCCAGGTGGCCCCACTACACCAAATAGGATCTGGCTGTTATACTGCAAGATTGAATCTGTTTGAAGTCTGACTGTAACTGTTTCAGCTGTGTGGTGGAGAGGTGGGTTTTTGATGTTTGATACCGGTCTGCCTATTAAACAGGGCTCTCATCTACCCACAGCAGGTGCCTGAGGACTGATGGCTCCACCTACGCCACCTAGCCACCCACGACCAGGGTCCAAAGATGAGTGATGCCTCCCAACCCTTACACTTAAAAGCACTGGGTGCATATGGTACGGATGCAGAGCCCAACCACCAAAGCACTCTAGAGAACAGGGAAGAGCCTTCCTCACAGACACTCGGGGAAAGGTTGTCAGCAGCCCGTCCTCCTCAGAGTGTAACTCCCTGCTACAACCAGAAACCTGTGTATACACCAATCACCACTGCTCCTCTAAGATCGTAGGTGAGAGCCTACACCACACACTAGGTGACCAACTACCTGGACACCTGACCTGAATCTATACAAGAATAGTGAATGGACTCCTAGGCTCACAGACCTGGTAACAGCTCTAGCCATCTGGTGACAGGATAATCATTAATATTTCAAAGGCTCCAATAATCAAGTTAGCTCACTCTAGTAGTCTATTTGGGTACATCAAATCAAACCAAACCAAGAAGCTAGGACACAGTGAGCAAACATAAACTAATACAATAACTTATAGATGGCTGGGAGACAAGAGTCAACTTCAAATCACAAGAAGAAGCAGACCATGATTGTTTCAACGAACTCCCAGAACAAAGAATCAAGGGATCTTCCAGATGAGGAAGTATTCCTGGAATTAACAGAAGAAGAATACAAAAGACTAATATACAAAACCCTTCAAGACACCAGGAAGATCAGGCAAAACACACAAAATGCCAAAGAACACAGAGATAAAGCAGTCGAGCAAATCAGGAAGACTATTTAAGAACATAATGAAAAATTTAATAAGGTACAAGAATCCATAGAGAGACAGCAATCAGAAATTCAGAAAATTAACAATAAGATTTCAGAATTAGACAACTCATTACAAAGGCAGCAAAGTAGAATTGAGGAAATGGAAGTCAGAATTACAAAGACTGAGGACAGAACACGTGGCAACTATTCGAAGAAAAATCAGATAAAAGAATTTTTAAAAAATGAACAAACCTAAAGAATCATGTGGAACTCTATCAAGAGAAATAACCTACAAGTGTTTGGAGTACCAGAACAGGGAGGGATAAAAGAAAATACAGAGAGAATTGTTGAAGATACGTGGCAGAAAATTTCCCTGGCATTGTGAAAGATGAGAAGATATCTATCCAAGGTGTTCACCAAACCCCATACAAGGTAGATCCCAAAAGAAAGTCACCAAAACAAATTATACTCAAACTTGCCAAAAACAAAGACAAAGAGAAAATTTTAAGAGTGGCCTAGAGATAAATGAAAAGTCACCTGGAAAGGAGAGTCAATAAGAATAAGCTCAGAGTACTCGGCAGAAACCATGGAGGCAAGAGGGCAATGCGTGAAGGAAACATTCTGCATCTCACTTTGGAGACTAGCGTCTGGGGTCTTAAACACTACCAAGCAGCCATTTAAGACGCATCAATCGGTCTCAACCCACCTGGAGCAAAACAGAATAAAGAAAACCAAAGAAACAAGGTAATCATGAATTCAAGAGACAGAAGGTGCCACATAAACCAGAGACTACATCAGCCTCAGACCAGAAAAACTAGATGGTGCCCGGCTACAACCAATGACTGCCCTGACAGGGAACACAACACAGAATCCCTGAGGGAGAAGGAAAGCAGTGGGATGCAGACCTCAAATTCTTATAAAAAGACCAGACTTAATGGTCTGACTGAGACTAGAAGCACTCCAGTGGTCAAGGTCCCCAGACCTTCTGTTAGCCCAAGACAGGAACCATTCCCAAAGCCAACTCTTCAGACAGGGATTGGACTGGGCTATGGGATAGAAAATGATACCGGTGAAGAGTGAGCTTCTTGGCTCAAGTAGACACGTGAGACTATGTGGGCAGCTTCTGTTTGGAGGGGAGATGAGAGGGCAGAGGGGGTCAGAAGGTGGCTGAATGGACACGAAAAGAGAGAGTAGAGGGAGGGACTGTGCTGTCTCATTAGGGGGAGAACAACTAGGAGTATATAGCAAGGTGTACATCAATTTTTGTATGAGACACTGACTTGATTTGTAAACTTTCACTTGAAGTCCCATAAAAATTTAAAAAAGAAAAAAGGCAATGGGGTGACATATATAAAGCATTAAAGGAGAAAAACTTCCAGCCAAGAATCATATATCCAGCAAAACTCTCAAATATGAAGGGAAAATTAGGACATTTCTAGATAAATAGAAGCTTAGGCAATTGGCAAAAATCAAATCAAAACTACAAGAAATACTAAAGGGAATTCTTTGTTAGAAAATCAATAATAGCAGATATCAACCCAACACTAGAACACAGGACAGAGCAACCAGATACAAACACAGATAGAGCAATCACAAAAATAAATCAAGATTTAAAAAAAAAAAAAAAAACGCTCAAAACAGGGAATCAGCCATATCATTATGTAAAAGATGGCAACATTGAATCAATAAAAAGGGACTAAATAAAGTACTCAAAGATATTTCATATGAAGAGGAAATCATGGTGATATAGGGAGCTAAGAGTTAGGTTTAAACTTAGAAAAGTAGGGGTAAATATTAAGGTAACCACAAAGGAGACTAACAATCCTACACATCAAAATAAAATACAAGAAAAACACAAAAAAACCCAGCAAAAACAAAATCAACAATAATGACAACGAGAAACACACAATTTACAATGAAGGACTACTCAGCAAAAAAATTAAGTGGAAAAAAGTAACTGTCAACAACTCACACAAAAAGACATCAAAATGACAGCACTGAACTTATACCAATCTATAATCACGATCAATGTAAATGGACTAAATGCACCAATAAAGAGACAAAGAGAAAAAAAAAAATTTTTTTATACCAGGAGAATATAACCATATTAAGTATTTATGCACCCAATAACAGGGCTGCAACATACACAGAACAAACTCTCACAGCATTGAAAAGCGAGACAGACAGCTCCGCAATAATAAGAGACTTCAATACACCACCTTCACTGAAGGACAGAACATCCAGAAAGAGGCTCAAAAAGATATGGAAGACCCAAATGCCACCATCAACCCACTTGACCTCATAGACATATACGGAACACTCGAACAAACAGCAGCTAAGTATACTTTCTTTTCCAATGCACATGGAACATTCTCTAGAATAGACCACATATTAAGCCATAAAACAAGCCTTAACAGAATCCAAAACGTGCAAATATTAAAAAGCATCTTCTCTGAACAAAAAGCCATAAAACTAGAATTCAGTAACAGAAAAAACAGGGAAAGAAATCAAAGACATGGAAGCTAAAGAACACTTTGATCAAAAACAACTGGATTACAAAGAAATTAAGGACTGAATAAAGGAATTCATAGAATCCAATGGAAATGAAAACACTTCCTATCAGAACCTTTACGACACAGCTAAAGCAGTTCTCAGAGGTCAATTTATAGAAATAAATCCACACACAAGACCAAAAGCTGGCTCTTTGAAAAGATTAACAAAATCGATAAATCACTGGAAAGACTGACCAAAAAAAGGAGACGAAGCAAATAAACAGAATAAAAAGTTAGATGGGTGATATCACAACAGACTCAACTGAAATTACAAGAATCATAACAAAATACTATGAAAAACTGTACTCTAACAAATTTGAAATCCTAGAGGAAATGGACAAATTTCTAGAAACATACTACCTACCTAAAGTAACAGAAACAGAGGTAGAACAACTACATGAGCCCATAACAAAAGAAGAGATTGAAAAAGTAATTTAAAAAACTTGTAAGAGAAAAAAAACAAAAAAAAATCCTGGCCCTGACAGCTTCACTGAAGAATTGTAACAAACTTTCAGAAAAGAGATAACACCACTACTACTAAAGGTATTTCATAGCATAGGAAAGGAGGTAATACTGCCAAGCTCATTCTATAAAGCCAGCATAACCCTGATACCAAAACCAAGACACCACAAAAAATGAAAATTACAGACCAATATCCCTCATGAACTTTGATGCAAAAATCCTCAATGAAATTCTAGCCAACAGAATTCAACAACATATCAAAAAAAAATAATAATTCACCAAGACCAATGGGATTCATACCAGGTATGCAGGGATGGTTCAACATTAGAAAGACGATCAATGTAATCCATCACATAAATAAAAGACGAGAACCACATGATCTCATCAATTGGCACAGAAAATGCATGTGACAATGTTCAACACGCATTCATGAAAAAAATTCTCAACAAAACAGGAATAAAAGGAAATTCCTCAACATTATAAAGCCCTTTTATAAAAAGCCAACAGCCAACATCATCTTAAAGGGAGAGAGACTGAAAGCACTGACCTAGAGAACCGGAACCAGACAAAACCAAACCAAACCCACTGCCATCGAGTTAATTCCGACTCATAGAGACCCTAAAGGACAGAGTAGAACTGCCCCATAGTTTCCAACGAGAGCCTGGTGAATTCGAACTGACGACCTTTTGTTTAGCAGCCATACCACTTAACCACTATGCCACCAGGGTTTCCGGAACCAGACAAGGATGCCCTTTATCGCCACTCCTATTTAACATTGTGCTGGAGGTTTTAGCCAGAGGTATCAGGCTAGATAAAGAAATAAAGGGCATCCAAATTGGCAAAGGAGAAATAAAGGTTATCTCTATTTGCAGATAACATGATCTTATACACAGAAAAACCTACAGAATCCTCAAGAAAGCTACTGAAACTAACAGAAGAGTTCAGCAGTGTCAGGATACAAGGTAAACATACAGAAATCAGTTGGATTCCTCTACACCAACCAGGAGAACGTCGACGAGGAAATCACCCAGTCAATACCATTTACAGTAGCCCCAAAGAAGACAAAATACTGAGGAATAAATCCTACCAGAGACGTAAGAGGCCTACATAAGAAAACTACAAAACACTACTGCAAGAAACCAAAAAAGACCTATATAAGTGGAAAGACATACCTTGCTCATGGATAGGAAGACTTAATATTGTAAAAATGTGTATTCTACCAAAAGCAATCTATAGATGCAATGCAATTCTGATCCAAATTCCAACAACATTTTTTAATGAGATGGAGAAACAAACCACCAACTTCAGATGGAAGGGAAAGAGGCCCTCAATAAGTAAAGCATTACTGAAACAGAAGAACAAAGTGGGAGGCCTCATACTACCTGATATTAAAACATATTATACCGCCACAGCAGCCAAAACAGCCTGGTACTGGTACAACAACACATACATAGACCAATGGAACAGAATGGAGAATCCAGACCTAAATCCACCCATATATGACCAAATGATATTTGAGAAAGGCCCATAGTCAGTTAAATGAGAAAAAGACAGGCTCTTTAACAAACAGTGTTGGCATAACTGGATATCTATCTATCTACAAAAAAAAACAAAACAAAACCCATACCTCAAACCGTGCACAAAAACTAACTCAAAATGGATCAAAGACCTAAATATAAAATCTAAAACGATAAAGATCATGGAAGAAAAAACAGGGACAACGCTAGGAGCCCTAATACATGACATAAACCGTATACGAAACATGACTAACAATGTACGAACACCAGAAGAAAAACTAGATAACCGGGAGCTCCTAAAAACTGAACACTATGCTCATCCAAAGACTTCACCAAAAGAGTAAAAAGATTACCTACAGACTGGGGAAAAACTTTTTAGCTATGACCTTTCCGATCAGCATCTGATCTCTAAAATCTACGATACTATAAAAACTCAACAACAAAAAGACAAATAACTCAATCAAAAAATGGGCAAAGGATATGAATAGACACTTCACCAAGAAAGACATTCAGATGGCTAACAGACACATGAGGAAATGCTCACGAATGTTAGCCGTTAGAAAAATGCAAATCAAAACTACAATGAGATTCCATCTCACTCCAACAAGGCTGGCATTAATCCAAAAAACAGAGTAATAAATGTTGGAGAGGCTGTGGAGAGACTTGAACACTTACTTATACACTGCTGGTGGGAATGTAAAATGGTACAACCACTTTGGAAATAGATTTGGCGCTTCCTTAAAAGCTGGGAACAGAACTACCATATGATCCAGCAATCCCACTCCTTGGAATATATCCTAGAGAAATAAGACCCTTTACACGAACAGATATATGCACACCCATGTTTACTGCAGCACTGTTTACAATAACAAAAAGACGGAAGCAACCAAGGTGCCCATCAACAGATGAATGGATAAATAAATTATGGTATATTCACACAATGGAATACTATGCATCGATAAAGAACAATGATGAATCCCGGAAACATTTCACAACAAGGAGGAATCTGGAAGGCATTATGCTGAATGAAATTAGTCAGTTGCGAGAGGATAAATATTGTATACGACCACTATTATAATAACTCAAGAAATAGTCTCAACAGAGAAGAAAATATTCTTTTATGGTTACAAGAGTGAGGAGGGAAAGAGGGAGAGGAGTATTCACTAATTAGATAGTAGACAAGAACTTTTTAAGGTGAAGGGAAAGACAACACACAAAACAGGAGAGGTCAGCACAAACGGACTCAACCAAAAACAAAGAAGCTTCCTGAATAAACCAAAGGCATCGAAGACCAGGGTAGCAAGGGCAGAGGTCTGGGGACCAGGGTTTCAGGAGACATCTAAGTCAACTGGCATAATAAAATACATTAAGAAAACATTCTAGGACCCTAGTGGTCATGGTCCCCAGACCTTCTGTTAGCCCAAAACAGGAACCATTCCCAAAGCCAACTCTTTAGACAGGGATTGGACTGGACAATGAGACAGAAAAAGATGCTGGTGAAGAATGAGCTTCTTGGATCAAGTAGACACTTGAGACTATGTTGGCATCTCCTATCTGGAGAGGAGATGAAAGGGCAGAGGGGGTTAGGAGCTGGTGGAATGGACATGAAAAGAGAGAGTGGAGGGAAGGGGCGGACTGTCTCATTACTGGGAGAGCAATTACGAGTACATAAAAAAAAATTTTTTTTTTAAGGTGTATATAAATTTTTGTATGAGAGACAATCTTGATTTGTAAACTTTCACTTAAAGCACAATAAAAATTTTAAAAAAGAAAACATTCTGCATCCCACTTTGGAGAGCGGCGCCTGGGGTGTTAAATGCTAGCACGGGGCCATCTAAGATGCATAATTGGCCTCAATCCACCTGGACCAAAGGAGAACGAAGAACACCAAAGACACGAGGTATCTATGAGCCCATGGAACAGAAAGGGCCACATAAATCAGAGACTACATCAGCCTGAGACCAGAAAAACTAGACGGTGCCCGGCTACAACCTATGACTGCCCTGACAGGGAACACAACAGAGGATCCCTCACGGAGCAAGAGAGCGGTGGGATGCAGACCTCAAATTCTCGTATAAAGACCAGACTTGATGGTTTGACTCAGACTAGAAGGGCTCTGGAGGTTATGGTCCCCAGACCTTCTGTCGGCCCAAGACAGGAACTGTTCCCGAAGCCAATTCTCCAGACAGGGGGTGGACTGGACTTATAAGATAGAAAATGATATCGGTGAGGAGTGAGTTTTTCGGCTCAAGTAAACACATGAGACTATGTGGGCAGCTCCTGTCTGGAGGGAAGATGAGAAGGCAAAGGGGGACAGGAGCTGGCTGAATGGACTTGGAAACACTGGGTGGAGAGAAGGAATGTGCTGTCTCATTAGGGGGAGAGCAACTACGAGTATGCAGTAAAGTGTATGTAAACTTCTGTATGAGAGGCTGACTTGGTCTGAAAACTTTCACTTAAAGCACAATAAAAAAAAAAAATAGCACAGGCAAGTAAAAATTTTGCTGAAGATCATTCAAAAGTGATTGCAGCAATAAATCTACAGGGAACTGCCAAAAATTCAAGCCGGATTCAGAAGATAATGTGGAACCAGGGTTATTATTGCTAATGACAGATGGATCCTGGCTGAAAGCAAAGAATACCAGAAATATGTTTACCTATGTTTTATTGACTATGCAATGGCATTCAACTATGTGAATCTTAACAAATTATGGATCGAAATCCCAGAACAATTAATTGTGCTCATGAGGAACCTGTACATATATCAAAAGGCAGTCACTCGAACAAAGCAAGGGGATACTGTGTCGTTTAAAGTCCAGAAAGGTATGTGTCAGGCTTCTATCCTTTGAATATACTTATTTAATTTTTATGTTGTTGTTGTTAGGTGCCATCGAGTCAGTTCCGACTCATAGCGACCCTGTGCACAACAAAACAAAACAGTGCCCGGTCCTGAGCCATCCTCACAATCGTTGTTATGCTTGAGTTCATTGTTGCAGCCACTGCGTCAATCCACCTCGTTGAGGGTCTTCCTTTTTTCCGCTGACCCTGTACTCTGCCAAGCATGATGTCCTTCTCCAGGGACTCATCCCTCCTGACAACATGTCCAAAGTATGTAACACGCAGTCTCGCCATCCTTGCCTCTAAGGAGCATTCTGGTTGTACTTCTTCTAAGACAGATTTGTTCGTTCTTTTGGCAGTCCATAGTATATTCAATATTCTTCGCCAACACCACAATTCAAAGGTGTCAATTCTTCTTCAGTCTTCCTTATTCATTGTCCAGCTTTCACATGCATATGATACGACTGAAAATACCACGGCTTGGGTCAGGCGCACCTTAGTCTTCAGGGTGACATCTTTGCTTTTGAACACTTTAAAGAGGTCCTTTGCAGCAGATTTACCCAATGCAATGCGTCTTTTGATTTCTTGACTGCTGCTTCCGTGGCTGTTGATTGTGGATCCAAGTAAAATGAAATCCTTGACAACTTGAATCTTTTTTCCATTTATCACGTTGTTGCTCATTGGTCCAGTTGTGAGGACTTTTGTTTTCTTTATGTTGAACATAAAAAATAAAAAATCTTTTTTTTTTATGTTGAGGCGTAATCCATACTGAAGGATGTGGTCTTTGATCTTCATTAGTAAGTGCTTCAAGTCCTCTTCACTTTCAGCAAGCGAGGTTGTGTCATCTGCATAACGCAGGTTGTTAATGAGTCTTCCTCCAATCCTGATGCCCCATTCTTCTTCATATAGTCCAGCTTCTCGTATTATTTGCTCAGCATACAGACTGAATAGGAAGATGGACCCAGCAGTCTACTTCTGAAAAGCATTAGCCAGTGAAAACCTTATAAATAGCAGCGGAACGTTAATTTGTATACTGAGCAAATAATCCACAAAGCCGGACTATATGAAGAAGAGGGCATCTGGACTGGCGGAAGACTCATTAATAACCTGCGTGATCCAGATAACACCACCTTGTTTGCTGAAAGCAAAAAGGACTTGATGCACTTTCTGATGAAATTCAAAGACCACAGCCTTCAGTAATCCATATTACACCTCAACATAAAGAAACAAAAATCCTCACAACTGGACCAATGAGCAACATCATGATAGACGGAGAAAAGACTGAAGTTGTCAAGGATTTCAACACTCACGAAAGCAGCAGTAAAGAAATTCAATGAACATCTAGGTCAACTGGCCTAACAAAATTTATTAAGAAAATGTTCTGCATCCCACTTTGGTAAATGGCGTCTGGGGCCTTAAAGGCTTGTGCGCAGCCATCTAGGATGCATCAACTGGTCCCATCTCACTTGGAGCAAAAGAGAATGAAGAAAACCAATGACACAAGAAAACCTTAGCTCAAGAGACTAAAGGACCACATAAACCACAGACTCCACCAGCCTGAGACAAGGGGAGATAGATGGTGCCTGGCTGTCACCAATGACCACTATGACAAGGGACACAACAGAGAGTCCCAGACAGAGCAGGGGAAAAGTGTGAAGCAGAAGTTAAATTCACATAAAAAGACCAGACTTAAAGGTCTGACAGAGACAGGAGGAACCCCCGAAACTATGGACGCTCTATTAACCCAGAACGGAAACCATTCCCGAAGCCCACTCTTCAGACAAAGATTAGACGGAAATATAAAACAAAAGATAATACGCGTGAGGAGTGTGCTTCTTAGTTCAATCAGATACACAAGACCAAATGGGCGGCTCCTGTCTGGAGGAAGGAAGAGAAGGCAGGAAGGGACAGAAACTGGTTGAATGGACACAGGGAACCCAGGATGGAAAAAGGGGTATGGGCCGTCACATTGTAGGGACTGCAACTAATGTCACAAAACAGTACGTGTATAAATTTTTGTATAAGGAATTAACTTGAGCTGTAAACTTTCCCCTAAAGCACAATAAAATAAATAAAGACGTTGGAGCAGTGAAAAAAGAAATCAAATGACACATTGCACTCAGCAAATCTGCTGCAAAAGACCTTTTTAAAATTGTTAAAAAGCAAAGATGTCACTTTGAAGACTGAGATGTGCCTGACTCAAGCTTTGGTGTTTTCAATTGCCTCATAAGCAAAAGGCGGACCATTAGTAAGGAAAACCAGAGAAGAACTGATGCCTTCGAATTACGACGCTCGCACAGAATATCCAATATACCATCGACCACTAGAAGAACGAACAAATCTGCCCTGCGAGAAATACAGCCAGGATGCTACTTAGAAGCAAGGATGACAAGACTTCCTCTCACATACTTTGGACATGTTATCAGGCGAAATCAGTCCCTGGAGAAGGACATCATGCTTCGTTAAGTAGAGGGTCAGTGAAAAAGAGGAAGACCCTCAACGAGATGGAGTGACACAGAGGCTGCAACAAAGGTCCCAAGTATAACAAAGATCATGAGGATGGCACAGGACACAGCACTGTTTCGTTCTACTGTACTCTAAAGGGTCCGTATGAGTCAGAACCAACTCAATGGCACCTAACAACAATAGATTTCTGGTTAAAAGCTGAACAACCCAGAAGACAATGGAACATCTTTAAATTGCTGGGGGAAAAAACTGTTAGCTTAGAGTTACACAATCCTTCAAACATAGCTTTGTCAGACAAAGGCTGAGAAAATTAGTCCAGAACAGACCAGCAAAATAATATTAAATAAAGTTCTTTAGGCGGTAGGGAAATGATACCACACAGAAATCAGATCTACAAAAAAGGAACTAAGAGCATCAGAAATGCTAAACATGTAAGAAGGTATTTTTTTTTAATTTATTCTCATTTTGATGCTTTGTTAAAAAGATAACTGTTTAAAGCAAAACAGTAATAAATTTTGTGGTTAACAGGATCTGTAAAAATGAAATCTATAACAATAGCAAAGAGGACATGAGGGAAAATGGAATTAACTACTATGAAAGTAATACTTTCATAAATATTTAAAGGTAGACTGCTTAAGTTAAAGATGCATACAGTATCATAAACCCAAGAGCAACAACTAAAAAACAAAAGTATAGCTGATAAACCAACAGTGGAGATGATATTAAAAAAAAAAACAAAAAACAAATCTACTCCCGTCGAGTCAATTCTGACTCATTGCAACCCTATAGGACAGACTAGAATTGCCCCATAGAGTTTCCAAGGAGCGCCTGGCGGATTTGAACTGCCGACCTGTTGGTTAGCAGCCGCAGCACTTAACCACTACGCCACCAGGGTTTCTGGAGATGACATGGAATGATGAAAAATAATCCAAGAGAATGCAACAACAGAAGGAAATAAAGAAGAAACCAAAAACGGGGCAAAGAGGAAAAAAGGATAATATGGTAGAATTAAACCAACACATATCGATAATTACATAAAATGGTCAAAAACACTGCAATAAAAAAGAAGAGTATCGAACCAGATTAAAAAAAATGTTTTTTGGATCCAACTGTATGGTATCTATAAGAAACAACTTTAAATATAAAAATACAACAAAGTTATGTGTAAAAAGGTGGGAATAACACACCATGCAAACACTAAACAGAAGAAAACTATGGTAGCTACATTCATATTATACAAAACAGATTTCAGACAAAGGGATATTAAGATCACCGAGATAAAGGAAGATATTCATATTAATAAGAAGGCCAATTCAGCACAAAGACATGATAATCCTATGTGTTTATACAACTAAAACAGTTTCAAATAACATGACAATGAACAAACAAAATGACAGAAATGAAAGAAAAAAACTGGTAAATTCACAATTACAGATGGAAGTTTCAATACTCCTCTCACAGTAAAACAGATACCAGAAAACCAAACCCATTTCCACAGAGTCAGTTCCAACTCGTAGTGACCCTACAGGACAGAGTAGAACTGCCCCACTGGGATTCCAAGGAGCTGCTGGTGGATTTGAACTGCCAACATTTTGGTTAGCAGCTGAGCTCTTAACCACTGTACCACCAGGGCTCCTGTGAATGGGGTTTGTTTTGAAGAGCAAACA
The DNA here is from genome assembly GCF_024166365.1 of Elephas maximus indicus. Classification (NCBI taxonomy): domain Eukaryota; kingdom Metazoa; phylum Chordata; class Mammalia; order Proboscidea; family Elephantidae; genus Elephas; species Elephas maximus. The sequence continues at coordinate 530,754 of NC_064827.1, forward strand.
TTTTTTATTTTGGTGAAGTCTCATTTACCAATTTTTATTTTGTAGGCATACTCCCACAACGGCATCCTCTCAAGAACAAAACGGGAAAGATCAACCAATAACACAACAATGCAGCTGCATCTCAGAAACGTGCTGAGCACAATAAGCCAGATATCAGACCTTGTATTTAACGATCTCATTTACTTGAGACCCCATTCATGGGGACAGAGGGCAGGGAGGGCAGTCTGGCGGGCACCTGGGGCCAGGCATGGGGCTGACCGGAGAGGGCATAAGGGAAGGTTTTACGGTGAAGGAAATGGCCTGTATGCGGGTGTGGTGGTAACAGCTACACAACAGTCTACACTTGACAAACGTCCACACAAGCTACACTTAAAAATTAGGTATTTCACTGTATAATTATATAATAACGTTGATTTCTTTTAAAAAACAAAAGTTGATTTTAAAAATCATACACGTTTTTCAGGGAAACAAAGAGAAACAGATGGGCGTGGGGGGCAGAGTGGTGTGAGGGGTCAGCACACGCGTAATAAGTGAGTGTGCAAACGCAGAGTGGGGGGCAGCGGAGGGTACGGGGAAGGCGGTGGTAGGACAGGGGCAACAGATGCTGGTGCTCCAGGGAAGGAGAACGCCTTGGCCTGACCCTCTGCATCTGAGGTTGAAATAGAAGAACAAGGAAAAGAGATTCCGCTCTGTACATAAGTGACATGCAACTGAAGTTTGGGTGTTCGTCAATAATATTATGATGGGGAAATGAAAAGACTATATGTATGAGTTGGCAGAAAGGTAACATGAGATTTTAGTTTTTCTACTAAACTCACTAGCTTCAGTTCCAATGAATTTATCAAAGAAAACACTTCCACTGACACTGAGGGGGAGACAAGTGATCCCGTTTTGAAATGTCACTGATCCTAGAATGGTCTTCTGTATCTTCATCTCCTTATCTGGGCAGGAAATCCCTTCGCAGTCCCCGCCTTGACTCACAGGGAATCAATGTCTTCAACACATTCAGAGGTATTTTCTGTGTCAGACACTTAACTACTTACATACAGAGTAGGGCTTCCCTTATTCAGTGACACAAGCATATGAGCAATCTTTTTAAATGAAATATAATTCAAAACCTGAGGTCTGGATTGATGGTGCCCGTGATGTATACGTGCAACACCTAATTTAAAGAAAAAAATAATACAATCTAAATACAAGCCGTCAACAGCTCAGCTTTGTGGGTCCGAAGAATAGAATCTGATTCCTGCTGTGAAAAAAAAAATTTTGGACTTGGTCAGAAACTAGCTTTTACATGTATTTCAGAAAACAGCAAAAACAATTAACAAAAACTCAGTTGTTTACCGATGACTGCCCTGACAGGGAACACAACAGAGAACCCCTGAGGGAGCAGGAGAGCAGTGGGATGCAGACCCCAAAATTCTCATACGACCAGACTTAATGGTCTGACTGAGACTAGAAGGACCCCGGTGGTCACGGCCCCAGACCTTCTGTTGGCCCAGGACAGGAACCATTCCCAGAGCCAACTCTTCAGACATGGACTGGACTGGACAATGGGTTGGAGAGGGATGCTGGTGAGGAGTGAGCTTCTAGAATCAGGTGGACACTTGAGTCTGTGTTGGCATCTCCTGCCTGTAGAGGAGATGAGAGGGTGGAGGGAGTTAGAAGCTGGACAAAAAGACACAAAAAGAGAGAGTGGAGGGAGTGAGCGGGCTGCCTCACTGGGGGGAAAGTAATTGGGAGTGTGTAGCAAGGTGTATATGGGTTTTTGTGTGAGAGACTGACTTGATTTGTAAACCTTCACTTAAAGCACAATAAAAATCATTTTCAAAAAAAAAATTCAGTTGTTTACATTTTAGGTCTACAAATAGAATTTCTTCTAGTTTGAAATAAGCCCATGTACCTGGTGGCACAGTAGTTAATGCTAACCAAAAGGCCAGCAGTTCCAATCCACCTGCTGCTCCTTAGAAAACCTATGGGGCAGTTCTATTCTATCCTACACAATGGCTCTGAGTTGGAATCAACTCGATGGCCGCAGGTTTACCTGCTACCTAAACCTACACACTCCACACACACATCACCTGAAGTTTTCAAAAGATCCCCCATCTCTGAGGTTGTACAGATATGAGGCCAGGTGTTCTCGCTTCCATATCAACAAACACTCATACCCCAAACACATGCCTAACTATTACTCCATCAGTTCACCAACAGCACGGGCACAGAGAATCACAGGCCATTTTAGTCCTCACAACAATGAATAGCACAGATAATGCAAACAGTATTAGCTACTGAGGCTTGGCTTTGGAATAAGAATGAAGAAAATATTTAATTTATTCTTATTCAAATAAAATAATAAACGGCAGGGGGACCCCAACAGAAAGCATGGGACACAGAGATGTGAGAGCAAGCTGGGAGGGGGAGCGCAGCTCCATCAAAGAGCAAGGACCCAGGCCCTGCAGGTCAGAGCTGCTGTCTGCAAGCTGCATACGCACGCGTGTGCATGTGGGCACGTGGCGTGGGGGTGTGAAGGCCTTGCACACAAGAGCGGCATCCAACCAGTGTCTGCAGAATCACCTGGTGTCTGCCTGTTAGGTTCAGGCCTACGGGGAGAGAATTAAGGGGCTGCATTTGAAAGGGGGAACCTCAAGCCCCTGGATTCCCCCGAGCTACACATTTAATGATTTAGTCATTTAACAAATATGTGCTGAGCACCCACTAAGCTAAGGCCATGGGGTTGATATAAAGAGCTCTCCTTCTACAGAGAAGATGCAAGAAAACAGCAAACGGCAAAAGAGCACTGTGCTTGCTCTGGGCTAGTGTCCACCAGGCAGGTAACCGTTTGGTCACTGAAAAAACACTGGAGCCTTGAGCTGGTCAGGAACACCGTAGAGTCAGCAAGTTACTGAAAACTGTTGTTCAAACACACTAAAAAACAAAGAAAATGACAGAGAAAGCAAAAAAAACAAGTGTGTAACAGCTGAGAACTCTCCACCCTGAGAAGCCCGCTGTGGAGGTACTGGGCGGCAGACGCAGATGCGGGTTAAGTTATCGACACTCTGGGTGGCAGAGAGGGGAAGCCCAGCGGGAGAACGATGAGGGCCCTCTGGGAGAGTCAGTGGCGGGAACGGCTTGAGAAAAAAAAAAAAAGCTGAGACTCTCCCAAAGGATTGGTGATATTGTATTTCTCTGGAAGTAGAGGTAAAACTGAGCCTAAAAACAATAGTTAAACTGACCAAGAAAAACAGTAGAGAGGACTCAAATCACTACAATTAGGAGTGAATGGGGACATCGGTACCGACCTTACAGAAAAATGGTTATACAGAAATTTTATGAAAAACCGTAGGCCAACAATTAGACAAGCTTAGAGCCAGTGTCTGTGTCCGTGGGGGTCTTCCCTCACAGACGTCAACTCTAAGTGTCCTCTCTGGCCCCAACCACCAGAGCTGAGTCAGATCTCACACAGTAAAGGGCATAGTCTGCCCATGACTTCAGATGTCCTTAGGAAAACCAAACTTCTGACCAACTGGCTACAAATCTGGAAGTTCCCACTACCCACTCGGATCTGATAATTCAGTAGAATGACTCGCAGAAGTCAGGAAAGCAGTATACTTATGATTACAGTTTTATTATAAAGGATAAAAATCAGGACCAACATAAAGAAGAGATGCATACGGTGAGGTCTGGGAAGGTCCCCAACATGGAGCTTCTGTGTCCCCAAGGACACATCACCCCCACAAGCATCTACCTCTTCCACCAACCAAGAAGCTCACTGAAGTTCAGTGTCCAGAGTTCTAACTGGGGCTCACTACACAGACATGACCGAATCACCGTCCATGTGGTTGGATCAAGCTCTGGTTCCTCTCCCCTGAGGTCTGGCTGACATCATATGGTGGGCTTTTCTGTCCTGGACAGGGCCCATCCAAGAGTCACCTCCTTAGCAGAACAAACATTTTAGTCACTCAGAAAATTTTCAAGAATTAAGAGGTTATCTCCCAAGAACCAAGAACAAATCCCAAAGTCTCTGGGCAGGGTTAGTGGCACACCCCACCGTTGACAAACTGGGCACATTCCTAGAAAGACACAAACTACCTAAATTGACTCAAGAAGAAATAGAAAATCTGAATAAATGTATAGAAAATAAAGAGATTCTATTAGTAATCAAACACCTTCCCATAAACAAAAGCCTAGGACCAGATGGCTTCACTGGTAAATTCCACCAAACATTTAAAAGGAGAATTAAATTCCAATTCTTCACAAACTTTTCAAAAAACAGAAGATAAGGGCGCTTGTCCCAGCCCACTCTGAGACCAGCATTAAAAAAAAAAACCAGTGCCGGCATAAAAAAAACAAGCCATCACAAGAAAACCACAGACCAGTATTTTTCAGATGTAGATGCAAAAATTCTCATTAAGATACTAGTAAGCTGAACCCAGCAACATATGAAAAAGATAATATATATACCATGACCAAGTAAGATTTATCCCAGGAATGCAGGGATGCTTTAACATTTAAAAACCAATTAATATAATCCACCGTATCAATATAGAATAAAAAACAAAAACTATATGATCATCTCAATAGACACAAAAAAGGTATTTGATGAAAATCAACACCCTTTCAGGATAAAATGACCTAACAAACTAAGAACATTCTCAGCCTAAAAAAGTACATCTACAAAAACCTACACCCAGTACCATACTTGGGAAACCCTGGTGGCTTAGTGGTTAAGTGCTACAGTTGCTAACCAAAGGGTCGGCAGTTCAAATCCGCCAGGCACTCCTCGGAAACTCTGTGGGGCAGTTCTACTCTGTCCTATAGGGTCGCTATGAGTCGGGATCGACTCAACAGCACTGGGGTGGGGAATATCATACTTAATGGTGAAAGACTGAAAGCTTTCCCCCTAATATCAGGAACAAGGATGAATGGATAAACAAGACGCAGTGTATCCATACGACAGGATAATGCTCAGCCATAAAAAGTTAACACACACTACAGCATGGATAAACTGTGAAAACATTATACTAAGTAAAAGGACACATACTGCCTGATTCTATTTGCATGAAACCTCCAGGAGAGACAAATACACTGAGACAGAAACCGCTGCCTAGGGTTGGGGGGCGGGGGGGGTGGGGAGGTTTGCTGGAAGTGACTACTAAAGGATAACAGCTTTCTTCCGAGGTAATAAAATGCTCTAAAACGGACGGTGGTGATAGTCACACGACTCTAAATATACTAAGACCATTGAATTGTGTACTTTGAATGGTTGAATTGTACAGCATGTGAAATAGATCTCAACAAAGCTGTTACCAAGAAAAAAAAAAGATACAAGCCCACAAAGACAGAATGAACAGAAAATTGCAACAGTACCATAAATTTGGAAATTGGAAAACAGAGGGAGGAATAGTATTGGATTCCACAGACCCAAAAGAGCCAATTCCTAAACGGGCCTTGGGGAAAGCTGTAGTTCACCCTGATCTATCCTACGGAACACTCTAAGGCCAGGAACTAGCAGCCGGCCCGGGTTACCTCCCTGGGCCTGGAGGTGGGGACACCTGAACATGGAAGACGAGTAGAAGTCCTGGCAAAGCAGTGAGGGGCCTGGACACTGGCTCTAAGCACACCACGCGTTGGTGTACAGAAGGCTACAGGTTCCCGCTCTGGAGGGGCAAAAGGAGATCCTCCAGATTGGGGACACAGGCTTAGCTGAGGGCAGGTGTAACGCCTGAGGCAGGGCAATTAAGTCATCATCCTCCTCGCACTGGATGCAGAATGCTGAGCTCTCTCTGCTCTGGACACGGGACCTGACCAGCCCAGACAGAATGACCTAAAGCCCTGACCACGGGGCTCCCCAGTTAGATACTCCCCAGAAAGCACCTTGTGCTCAGAGATCCTCTCAACTTCTTACTCAGGGGCAGACAACTGAAAAGAGCCAAACTTAAAATAGTAACTCTGAAAAGAGTGTGTGCAAAACAACTATGGATAGGCTCAGAAGGTATGAGAAGAACTTCCTCTCATTGAGAATAGTGTCCTGCATGCTTTCTGCTATCAAGAACACAACACTAGGAAGAAAGGTCTTCTTGTATAGTATTTGACAATGGCACAGTCACTGGAAACCCTGTGGAGCACAGTTCTACTTAGAAACACATGGGGTTGCTGTGTCTGGTTTTTAATATCTTCTACGTGCCCTTTCCAGCTGTAAACCTAGGATCCTTTGCACAGTATGATTTTTGAGAGTGCTTATGGAGTCTACTTACATAAAATATCTAAGGTTTTTATATTAGCTTCAGAAAAACTGTGTGGAAGTACTTATCAGACTACAAGTCTGATTTAATATTTCACTTGAGCAATTTTCAAAGGCTTTAAAAATGTCCGTTTGAGATTATGGTATTAAGCAAAATGTTACATGATTCTTTTTCAACTATAGTAAAATTCCTTTTCTTTATATTAAGAAAAAATATAATACCATACAAAAAGAAATATTCAGAGAATAAAAAAGAAGCTTTTATAAATCAAAATATGAGAGCAGAAAGGAAGAGTTCAAGAGAATGGCTGAAGGAGTGAATGGAATGTCCCAGAAAACACAAGATGACAATGAAAAGGAAAACAAGAGGGAAAAGACATCCAGAACACCAAGTGAGATGTCCAATGTCTGAAAATCTCCAGAAAGAACAGAGGAAGCAGATTAAAGGAAATAATAGTTCCAGAAAACTTCACAGAACTGAAGGACCCGAGTTCAGGCTTGAAAGGGCCAACCCACTGAGTTGTTGGCTGTGAATATAAACTCAAAAGGCATTAATGGACCCAAAAAACTCAAAAACCCACTGCCGTCGAGTTGATTCTAGTTCACAGCAACCTTACAGGTCAGCAGCTGAGCTCTTAACCACTGCGCCACCAGTGAACAGCAGCACTTCAAACAGGGTCTACTAACCACTGTGCACAGTATCATCTCCTTGTATTTTCCCCCAAACTTAACTCTTCTGTACTTCAATGAAAGAAGGCCATACAGTGGGGTAGCTAAGAGTGCAGGTTCTGGAGCCGGACAGTCACGTGACCCTGAATCGGCTCCTTGACCTCTCTGCACCTCCAGCTGATCCTTGGTAAAACGGGGCAGCAGTGACACTGGACAGACAGATGGGGAGAACCACGTGAACCACTCGACACAGGGCCTGAAGCGTGGCGAGCGCTCAGGAAAGGTCGGCACTCGACACAGGGCCTGAAGCGTGGCGAGCGCTCAGGAAAGGTCACCACTCGACACATGGCCTGGAGCGTGGCGAGCGCTCGGGAAAGGTCGGCCGTCATCACTGTTGTTTTAGTTACTGTCCTTCTAAGACTCACCAGAGATTAAGAGTTGCCTACTAAACACCCACTTTTTCACTTTTCTCTTTACTAACAGAACTTGGTTTTATTCTAGGCAGCAAGCTGCCCGACTACAAACCTGTTTCCCAAGCCCTGTGTAGCTGGGTGACTGCTGAGATGCACACCCCAGCGATGAGGAGAACCTGAAATGCACCCTCACTGAGGACAACCAGCTTCTAAAGCCACCCTGCTTGCCCTTGACTCCTGCCTCCTTTGCTCTCGGCCTGGGGGCACAGAGGCTGAACTGCAACAGCCACAATGTGGCAAGGGTGATCCTGAGAACGGAAGGCCCTGGTGATGTTGTGAGGCCATGATGCCAGCCCTCCACAAAGAAAGAAACCCCAGTGCATTCAACCCGCTCAAGCTGGTTTCCTATGAGCGGCTAAAGGCAAGACCTAACAGAGCGGGGCAGAGGCACCCTGTGCAGACGGTTAACAGGAGACGGAACCTCAGGACCAGCTGGGCCATGTAAGCACAAGGCAACACCCATGGGGAGAGTGGGTTTCCTACCCGGAGCTGAGCAGTGCTGTAGAGGTCATCCAGGGCAGCAAGAAAGGCCGTGTGGCCCTCACCCTACATGGAAGCCCCAAGCAGCTGCACATACAGGTAAGACACCATCCCCACTGTGCGTGCACGGTCAGCCTGCGGGGGACCAGCCGACATCCAGGGCATCACCTCCGACACCTGACAGCCCTGCCCTCATCCATAGGCCTTGGGGTGTGCACCTGAGATCCAGAAACAAAGAAGACATCTCGGGCACGAAAAGGAGGTGTCGCCGGGCATGTGCAGCAGGCGGTGGCCATCTGGAGTGGCAGCGGAACCTCCACACAGCTGAGCGTCCACTGTGGGCACAGCAGGCAGCCACCAGCTGCCAGCCTTGGGTGGCTGAGAATAAACCCTCCGTGTCCCAGAGACTGTAATTTGCTGGGTGTACTAAACACTCCGTATCCTACAGACTGTAATTTGCGGGGTGTACTAAACTTTCCGTGTCCCACAGACTGTAATTTGCTGGGTGTACTTCAGTACAAGCATTTTCAGGGGCTTTGCTTCTCATCATACAATTTTCCCGTTCTCTCGCAGATCTCCTGTGTGTACATGTGTGTATGTATGTCTCGGGGTGGGAGAGATCAGAAACTACGTTCTGAAACCTGGGCGAAGCAAAGAAATTCAGAGGCCTAGGAGAGAAAAAAATGCAAGACAAGGAGAAAAGTCGCCTCTCCTGCCGAGAGGGACAGGCCTTACCGTCTTTCAGCAGCTCAGTTTTCATACAGGCGTCCTTCTTAGCCTCTCCCTTGGTCGGAACTGCCTGCTGAAAATAAACAGAAAGCACCATCAAGCCGGATTAACAACCAGGTGGCTGGGCGACCATGCCCAACACTCCTTTTCCAAACTGGCATTACAGCCATAGTTAAAAAGAGTTGAGGTACACAACACACTGCCCAATGTCTGGCAGGCACAGGCCCCTTCAAGCCAATAGACAGCATGGCCATTCTGGGAGGAGGGGCACCAAGACCATGACCCAAGAAAACTGCTGCTGCATCTGTATGCTCAGAGACTGCTTTTTACTTAGGTAATTAGGAACATACTTTCACTGCAGGATTCTGGCCCCACCCTGCCCACATCTGGAGGCCCACAACTCTTCCTAACTTTTTCCAGGATGTTATCTCCAAAAAGACAACAGAATATCTTCACAGGAGCATTCCTACTTGAACTTCGGGCTCCTTGCTAACCTCATTTAAGGCCAACTCCGAGCCTCAGGGACTATAACTGTGGTGACCACGCCACGCCTCCATCACCCTCAACCACCGACCCACTCCATATAGTCATCTCAACAGCCTACAACAGCTTGCACTCCTAACGCCAGTGGGGCCGAGTTCTCCAGTGCGCCAACCACTCCCACTCGTGCCTGGCCTCCAGAAGACCCACTGGGAGCCTTCCTGATGGGCCAATGGCACTATGAAACCAAGTGCCTGGGTCAAAACAGGATCAGCGTGTGCTGCCTTCTCTGACCCCAGACTATCACCCCCACGCTCCTTGGAGCTCATGTGGGGTTACCTGCTGCCTGTGAGCAGAGGACAGATCTCTTGGACTCACCCGTGAACCCCGCAGTATGGAAACCCTTGGGGGATTCCCCAAGAGGGAGAGGCAGGAAGACAGGCCACTTGAAGGCCAGGAGCTTCCAGAAAGCACAGCTTAGCAGTAGTCCATGCTTTAAACTTGTACTGCACGGCAAGAATAAAATTCACCTTAAAAATTACAATCCGCATGTTCAAAATACATTTTCCCTAGTAAATATTTCGCTTTGTGTGGTGAAATGAGGTCCTTTATGTGGCCTTATGCCTTTGTTCTTTGGAAAAACAGCTTGAGAGATTTTCCCCTAAGCCCTGAGGAGTTGCGTTTGCCCTAGTTTTACACCCCAGAGGGTCTGTTACTTTTGTCCAGGTTGATTGATATTTCCTGGGAAGGTGTAAACAACCTGAGGCTTGATGTTTTTTTTTCTGGCCCTGGGCCACAACCTGCCCTGTGATTGGTATGCACCTCCCAGGGATTGGTCAACATACTTACATAAATGAAGTAACTATAGCCTGCCATGTACATGAAGTATCTGTGACCTAGCACAGTTCCTGGCCCTGCTGGGAGGGCCATGCCTTGAAACTGACCGAGAAGTTTGCTTTTATATATATGCAGCCAATCCTAGAGGTTAGAAGACAGGAGCAGAAGGAAGGAAGAAAAGAAGCAGCAGAGAAAGAGGAGGCAAGGAACCTCCTAAAAGAGCTGTAACACGGGTCAAGGGCAACGCTGAAGACAGTGAGAGACCCTGGGGCAGAGCCAGAGCCTCCAACAACAGGACCACATGGGGCCCTGAGGAAGAGTCACTGGTGACAGCAGGAACCTGCTGCTAGGAAGGCGGCTAAGAGAGCCGAACAAAGCTGAGGCACTGGCTAAGAGCTCGGCCAGCTGGCAGCAGGGAGGCCGAAAGCAGAGGCCTGTCCTCAGGGGATCCAGAGGAGCTGAGAGAGCTGTCCCTGCACTGAAGAAGGGAGGGATGTGCTCTCCTTCTCAAGGGAGCCTTCCAGACGTTGCCTGCATGCTTCCTGATCCCGGGTTTCACACCCTGCTGCTTCCTTAATAAACCATTCAACTATGACTATGATCCCTAAGTTCTATGCGGCCAATGCGATTGATTATCCAACCCAGAAGAGAATTAGCCATGGGAGGGGCAGCTGGTGTCAGAATTGGTTAAAACAAAAGGGCTGGAGAGTGGAGGTATGCCTGACTCCACGTCATAGGGATCACCCTTCAGTTGGTCTTCATTTACATTATCCCCCCTGAAGTCAGACGGGTTGTGACAATGCTACTACTACCATTTCACACTTTGGTTTTGGCTTTGGGAAACACACAAACGAAAGGTGACAGGTAAAAACTGACATGTCTGTCAATTTGTTGTACACTGGGGGGCTGCATGTTGCTGTGATGTTGGAAGCTTTGCCACCGGTATTCAGACACGAGCCGGGTCACTCATGGAGGACAGGTTTCAGCTGAGCTTCGAGACTACGGCTAGGAAGAAAGACCCAGCGGTCTACTTCTGAAAAGAATTAGCCAGTGAAAACCTTACAAATAGCAGCAGAACACTGTCTGATATACTGCAGAAAGATGAGCCCCTCAGGTTGGAAGGTACTCAAAAAAAGACTGGGGAAGAGCTACCTCCTCAAAGCAGAGTCGACCATAATGACGTGGGGTTAAGTTTCAGGACATTCATCTGCTGATGTGGCACAACTCAAAAACCAGAAGAAACAGCTGCAAATATCCATTAATAATGGGAAACTGGAATGTACAAAGTATAAATATAGGGGAACTGGAAATTTCTTGTCAAAAATGAAGTGGAACGCATAAACATCAATATTCTAGACGTTAGTGAGCTGAAATGGACTGGTGTTGGCCATTTTGAATCGGACAATCATATGGTCTACTATGCCGGTAATGACAACTTGAAAAGAATGGTATTGCATTCATCATCAAAAAGCACATTTCAAGGTCTATCCTGAAGTACTATGCTGTCAGTTATACAACGTCAAAGCTGGAAACACAGAAGAAGAATCGGTAGTTGGAAAATATGGCCTTGGTGATAGAAACAATGCCAGAGACAGAATGACAGAACATTACAAAACCAACGACTTCTTCATTGCAAATACCTTCTTTCAGCAACATAAACGGCGACTATACACATGGACCTCACCAGATGGAACACACAGAAATCAAATTGACTACATCTGTGGAAAGAGACGATGGAAAAGCTCAATATCATCAGTCAGAACAAGGGCAGGGGCCGACTGTGGAACGGACCGTCAATTGCTCCTATGCAAGTTCAAGCTGAAACTGAAGAAAATCAGAGCAAGTCCACGAGAGCCAAAATATAACCTGGAGTATATCCCACCTGAATTTAGAGACCATCTCAAGAACAGATTTGATGCGCTGAACACTAATGACCACAGACCAGACAAGTTGTGGAATGACATCAAGGACATCATCCATGAAGAAAGCAAGAGGTCACTGAAAAGACACGAAAGAAAGAAAAGACCAAGAAGGATGTCAGAGGAGACTCTGAAACTTGCTCCCGAATGTCGAGCAGCTAAAGCAAATGGAAGAAAATGATGAAGTAAAAGAAGTGAACAGAAGATTTCAAAGGGCAGCTCGAGAAGACAAAATAAAGCATTATAATAACATCTGAAAGAGCTGGAGATAGAAAACCAAAACGGAAGAACACGCTCGGCATTTCTCAAGCTGAAAGAATTGAAGAAAAAATTCAAGCCTCGAGTTGCAATAGTGAAGGATTCTATGGGGAAAATATTAAACGGCGCAGGAACATCAAAAGAAGATGGAAGGAATAGAGAGAGTCATTATACCAAGAAGTATTAGTCAACATTCAACCATTTCAGGAGGTACCATTTGATCAGGAACCAATGGTACTAAAGGAAGAAGTCCAAGGTGCATTGAAGGCACTGGTGAAAAACAAGGCTCCAGGAATTGACGGAATATCAATTGAGATGTTTCAACAAATGGATGAGGCACTGGAGGTGTGCACTCGACTATGCCAAGAAATATGGAAGACAGCTATGTGGCCAACTGACTGGAAGAGATTCATATTTATGTCTATTCCGAAGAAAGATGATCCAACCGAATGCAGAAATTATAGAACAATATCATTGATATCACATGCAAGCAAAATTTTGCTGAAGATCATTCAAAAGCGGCTGCAGCAGTATATCGACAGGGAACTGCCAGAAATTCAGGCTGGTTTCAGAAGAGGACGTGGAACCAGGGATATCATTGCTGATGTCAGATGGATCCTGGCTGAAAGCACAGAATACCAGAAGGATGTTTACCTGTGTTTTATTGACTATGCAAGGACATTCGACTGTGCGGATCATAACAAATTATGGATAACACTGCGAAGAATGGGAATTCCAGAACACTTAATTGTGCTCATGAGGAACCTTTATACAGATGAAGAGGCAGTTGTTTGGACAGAACAAGGGGGCACTGATTGGTTTAAAGTCAGGAAAGGTGTACGTCAGGGTTGTTTTCTTTCAGCATACCTATTCAATCTGTATGCTGAACAAGTAATACGAGAAGCTGGACTATATGAAGAAGAATGGAGCATCAGGATTGGAGGAAAACTCATTAACAACCTGTGTTATGCAGATGACACAACCTTGCATGCTGAAAGTGAAGAGGACTTGAAGCACTTACTGATGAAGATCAAAGACCACAGCCTTCAGTATGGATTACGCCTCAACATAAAGAAAACAAAAATCCTCACAACTGGACCAATGAGCAACATCTTGATAAACGGAGAAAAGATTCAAGTTGTCAAGGATTTCATTTTACTTGGATCCACAATCAACACCCATGGAAGCAGCAGTCAAGAAATCAAAAGACACACTGCACTGGGCAAATGTGCTGCAAAGGACCTCTCTGAAGTGTTCAAAAGCAAAGTTGTCACCTTGAAGACTAGGGTGCGCCTGACCCAAGACATGGTATTTTCAATCACATCATATGCATGTGAAGGCTGGACAGTGAATAAGGAACATGGAAGAAGAACTGACACCTTTGAATTGTGGTGTTGGCAAGGAATGTTGAACATACCATAGACTGACAAAAGAGCAAACAAATCTGTCTTAGAGAAGTACAACCAGAATGCTCCTTAGAAGCAAGGATGGCGAGACTGCATCTTACATACTATGGACCTATTGTCAGGAAGGATCAGTCCCTAGAGAAAGACATACTTGGTAAAGTACAGGGTCAGCACAAAAGAGGAAGACCCTTAACGAGATGCATTGAAACAGTGGCTGCAACAATGGGCTCAAGCATAACGAATGTAAGGATGGTGCAGGACGGGGCAGTGTTTCATTCTGTGCTACGTAAGGTTGCTATGAGTTGGCATCGACTCGACAGCACCTAGCAACAACAGAAACTGTTGGGTTTTTACATTATTTTCCTGTTCAACATGTAGAGTACATTTTACAAAAATATGAATGGCCACTATTGGTCAAATGTGTCGCTGGAAATCAGAGTCAAAGTTAACACCCAGTGTTCTCCAAGTCTGCTTTGCTGAGCTGGAAAAGGCACAGGTAAACAACCAGGAACCCAGCTCCAGACAAAGGGCTCGGGCCAGGCTGAGGTCTAGACCCAGCTGGAAAAGCCCCTGCCCACCTGCCTTGTCCATCTAGGAGTGAGGACACTCCTCCCCAGGCCTCAGGGTACCACCTCACACACCAGCAGACCCAGGCATGAGCCTCATCCCTGGCTGCTACCTCTGGACAATCTGGCCACTTGCTGCCCACCATGGCCCAAACCAGCTCATCATATCCACAGTGACGCACCCACAGCATGACCATGTTATCTCTCTCCCTGTTTAAATACACCAAGATCTAAGGTCTCCTTAGCAAAGTCTGAATGAACAGACAAAATTCTCCTTCCTTTGTCCAATGTCCTAGATAATATGTCTATCAACAAACCAGTGACAATGACAACGACGATGACAATTCTCAGTGTCCTCCGTAGGTGGTCTCCGTTTCCCCACATCTCTGCACATTCACCCAGAGGTAAGAACACACAGCTCCAAATCCTCCATGCCCATCCCTCAGCCATTCCAACAGTGTCCCCTCTTCAACTGCACCATGCAATCACATTTTCCTCAAACTGTTAAACTACAAAAAGGGGCTGCAAAGGGCAGAAGAGTCTGAGAGGAAAACTTAAAAGAAAATATAACAATCATTTCTCAGTGTTTTTCTGTGCATTTTTCCAAAAAGCTCTGCTTCTCTGAAACTACCTAAATTACAGAAAACCCTAACTGTAACTTAGCTTTATTTTACAAAAATCCAAGTATGCAAACCACTTTAAAAATGATTCTCTCTCAAAATATTCATTCTAAGTTACCAGATACAATATAAACGCTCCAAAGGAAACATTTCTAAGCTCAACGATAAGCTTTTAACCATGAAAACTATCATTAATGAATTTATGAAGGTGAAAGTAATATTCTTAAAGTTCCCAAAGACTTAGCTGCTTCCAAATACTTTCACCTTTAACAGAGCAGATGGCGGCACACTGAGGACCCCACTTATGGTCAAGGAGAAGGGGGAAGTGCCCCATGGAACCTCTGTTCCTGGTGGGTCTGCCCCACGTCCCACAGAGATCACCCACTGTGATCCTTAATGTTGTGTGTCAACTTGGCTGGGCCATGATTCTCCGTGGTTCGTCAGTTGTGTAGTTTGGTAGTTATATAACGATGTAATCATCTCCATGATGAGATCTGATATAATACGATCACCTCCATGATGGCATCTGCCGTGAGTAGCCAGTTAGCTGAAAGGGCGTTTCCTTGGGGTGTGGCCTGCATCCAGTATATGTGGACTTTGTGGCAAAGCTCACTTGCTTTTGCTCACTGCTCTGGATCCTGCACTCGGCTCATCAGCATGTGACCTCCAGTTCTCGGGGCTTGGGCCAGCAGCCTGCCATCTGACCTGCTGATCTTGGGTCTGACGGCCCCTGTAGCCACATGAGCCAGGAGAAGCCTCCAGCCTGACCACTTCCTTGAGATAAATCTCTCTCTCTCTCTCCCCCTCCCCGTCCCTTTCTCCTTTTTCCTCTTTTCTCTCTCTTCCTTCTTCTCACCCTCTCTCTATATATACACACTTCACTGGTTTTACTTCTCTAGAGAACCCTGACTAAGACACTCACAAAACACCGTAGTCCTGTGCTGAAAGAGGCTGGGAGACAGGTCGATTCTGAACGTGCGGTCAACTCAGAATGTGTGGTTGGAACTCTGGGCCCTGGGGGCAACATGAGGAAGGAAGGGGAATGCAGCCACAGGCCCAGCTGCCTCTCCTGGCCAGCAGGCAGGAACACGGTGCACCCCAGGAGACCATTTCCTAAGGAAGGTCCCCACCGACACAGGAGCCATTGTACAGAGACGCCCCACAGAGCACTTGGTATCCGGGTGTTTGACACAGGACTCAAGACTTCGAGCAGGAACGTAGAGGAGGATAAGGCCTGAACTACTACAAACAACTACTACACACACTCCTTAAGTTGTAAAAGAAGTCAAAGCCATTGCAGCAAGACTCTTCTATGAACTTCATGGAAGCTCATGGCTACAATCGAGAGCACCACGAGCCAGGTGCGAGAAAAGGAAGATGGAGGAAGACGTCCTCCATGGGCCTGATGTCCTCAGCAAAGTGACCTGGAGACCTCCCATCCTGCCACCTGTCCTAGGGGGCGAGGGTCAGCTTTCCCTGTCCTCTACTGAAGCCGTCAGAGACCTCATGATGGCACGAGGTTAAGAAAGAACAAACTTGGGCTCTGGCTCTGAGAATGCACTGGTCACTGCACCCGTAACGTTCACACATAACTCCTCACCCATCCAGCACTCAGCTGAGCAGAGAGGGCCTCCCTACCAAGGGTGGATGGAGACCTTTTGGTTTTACCAAGACGATGTCCATTTGGACCTGCCATTTGCTCCCGTTTGCTTTAGGGAAGCCTAGATCCGGAGCAGACCACCTCTTTCCTTCTCACTGACAACTGGAACGACACCAATAAAGAACTCTAAACATCAAATGGTTTCTCAGAGATGGGAAGCAGCTTTTTGGTCCCGGAGACTTCAGAGACGTAGGGTGCTATCTGCCTACCCCCTAATTTTAAACTATTTTCCACATAGTAATTTCACTAGGTAATTATCAAAAGGGGTGGGAAAGAAAGAATGAATCCTTTCAATATCTAATGGACCTTCTTTTCCCTCTTTTGTCTTTTTGTTTCTTCCTTTGGAAGAAAAAAGAGTTCCTATATTTGGAAAACACAATTAATATTCAAAGTAGCCCCAGAAATTCCATTTAAGAGATTTCAAAATATCAGAACAGATTCCCTCTCCATGTGCTACTTAACCCTTAATTGGGTCTCTACGAAGCACATACTTTGGACATGTTATCAGGATGGATCAGTCCGTGGAGAAGGACATGACGCTTGGTAAAGTAGAGGGTCAGTGATACAGAGGAAGACTCTCAACGAAATGGGCTGACACAGGGGCTGCAACAATGGGCTCAAGCACAGCGACTATGAGGATGGAGTGGGACCGGGCAGTGTTTTGTTCTGCTGCGAGCACAGCCGGCTCGACGGGTCCCGACAACAACAACTACAAAGCGAAGGACCAAAAGGATGATTTACGTTGAAGAGCACCAGTACCGGTTTTCGATGGACATTAAAAAAACAGCAGAAAACCGGGATGAAACTGAAATTCCTTTGATTACCCAAAATCAAATCTAGCTCAGCGAATCAAAGCAGTCTTTGGGGCCACACCCTGCAGGACAGCTGATGACACAGGCACATGGTGACCTTGACTCTCTGTGCCTCCGTTTCCTCTTCTGTAAAATGGCTGAGCTGGGTCCAACCTCCAGGCTGACAGCAAGGGAGACAGAATGGGATCAGGTTCCCCTCCCCTTCCACTCCTATCAACCATCTCAACCATCACCTGCCACCCACCCCACCTCAGCCCTTGATACTTTCCTGCCAAGCATCCCAGAGAGCCCTTGCAAGGAGTGGCTGCGTCCCATCCCAGGGCCATCAGCACTCGCTCACCACCCTGGCCTCATCTGACCTCCATTTACTCTAACTCAGTGACCCCAAGGGCAGCAAGGTGCCGAGTCACAGCCTCGTGTAGCCCCTAGAAGATAAGCCAAGCTATTTGTGGACACACTGCCCCATCAGGCGATGCCGGGCAATCCCCACACCCCCTCCTGAAACTCTCTCTCTTCGGGCTGCCACTGTGTTTTAGTTTCTTCATACTGAGATCCCCAAAATGGGATTATTTCTGCTCCAACAAGACACGCTCCCAAAACTCTCATCGGTGAGAACACAAGGCTCTCAAAGAGCCAAAGGACGCCCCCATTCCCTGATGGATGCTCTCAGCCCTGCCTTCAACACTACCCTCGACCCTGCGCCCGACCCTGCCTTCAACACTATGCTCGGCCCTGCGCCCAACCCTGCCTTCAACACTACACTCGACCCTGCGCCCAACCCTGCCCTCTACGCTACGCTCAACCCTGTGCCCGACCCTGCCCTTTATGTAATGCTCAACCCTGCGTCCGACCCTGCCTTCAACACTACACTGGACCCTGCCCTCTACACTACACTCAACCCCGTGCCCGACCCTGCCTTTGACACTACACTCGACCCCGCACCCGACCCTGCCCTCTACACTACACTCAACCCTGTACCCAACCCTGCCTTCTACATTACGCCCAACCCTGCGTTCGACCCTGCCTTCTACACTACGCTTGGCCCTGCGCCTGACCTTACCCTCGACCCTCCAGCTCTTCTTCTGCTGGTTTCTCCCTGATCCTTGTCTTCAGGCTTTAGCTCCACCCTTCCACCAAACCTTCAAGTCAAGGTCATCAGTCACCTCCAATTGCTAAATGCGAGAGAGAGTTCATGTCCTTCTCAGGCCCAAGAATGCCCCATATATGTGTGCCCGGCTTCCTGGTGGCCCCTCAGTCTCTGCTGGCCCGTGTCGCCCATCCTCCAAACTTGGACATGTACGGAAGCAGGAACCGCAGAGCTCGGCTCCATCCACAACCACACCCATGCGCTCCAGCACCTCCGTGATCACACTGCCACCTCCCACACCCATGCCCTCAAGCACCTCCACAATCACACTGCCACCTCCCACACCCATGCCCTCAAGCAACTCTGCAATCACACTGCCACCTCCCACACCCATGCCCTCGAGCACCTCTGCAATCATACTGCCACCTCCCACACCCATGCCCTCAAGCACCTCCGCAATCACACTGCCACCTCCCACACCCATGCCCTCGAGCACCTCCGTGATCACACTGCCACCTCTCCTTTACGCCTCCACATGGGACAGCACAGCTTCGCCAGCCCAAGTGCCAGTCCATTGTGCCCCTGCTCCTCAGCCGTGCCTACCTCTGTCCTGGCCCGTTCCCACACACCTCACTGGGTGAATCTGGTTATTTAATTGTGTGCTACCTATCTCCTTACTAGGAGGAGGCACCACCCACCCAGCACCCCTGCTGCTCCCTGCTATCCACCCAGCTCACAATATGAGAACCACAGTAAACTATTTACTTTAACACCTTCATTTTACAAAGAATAGAGGATGAAAAGTCACAGTAACCTGCTCAGGGTCACCTCAGCAGCCAACAGCAGGGCCCCAGCTCCTCCCACGCCAGAGGCTGCTACAGCCTCCACGCCCTCGCACATGACAGGCCTTCAGCTTCCTCAAGAACATGTAATGCAACTGCCAATATATCTGGGCACATCTCTAACATGCTACTATTTGTTCCATCTCTTCTGTGTGACCATTTTTCCCCTTTCTTGACTTCTTGTGAATTAATCAGTATTTTTTATTATTTAATCTTCCATCACCCCATTAATTTGCTAGTTATACATTCTCTTGCTGGCTACCCTAGAGATTACAACATGCATCCTTAATCCTAACATAAATTAGTACTTTGCCTGCTTCTCAGACGAACCTAGAAACTTGAAAGCAGTGGGTGTCATCTGTACAGACTATGATATTAGCCACGGGCCTCCGGAGCCAAGTAACTGTGTTGGGCTGGAGGTGGTACATGATCTGTGTTTTAGTACTTCCTGCCCCTCCCCAAGGGTTATGATTCTGAGGCAGGAAACTGTCCAGATAGCAACCGGGCGGAGCTAAGCTGCCATTTCTCCTCCATCATGGCCCCAGTGCGTCTGCCCCAACCCAATGACATCAGCATCATTACAGGTGCTGTCCACCAATCCTGATGGACCATGCCCCTGAACACACCCTGAAGAAGAGCCCACCCCTATTGTTTCCTCCCCATATAGAAACCCCTGTGCCTGCTGATCAGAGAGCCATCTTGGTGACGCAAGTCCTGGTAACCTCCATTTCTTGGCCAACCAAATCAAGTTTTTCTTAATTTGTTTTTGCCTGACTCGTGCCTCAGTGTCATGCCAAGCGAGACCTGGAGGACCATATTTTGGCGAGCCAGCCAGGAGCTTCACTCCGTGTTCAGGGCGTGCCAGTCCCAACCCAATGAGGACCTTAGCAGCCGGCAATGGAACCACTTGTTCCACCTGGGCCCCTCTTCAGACTTTGGGCAAACATGCTCTGAACCCAACAGCAACTCTGGAAAGAGAGGGAAGATGTGCAATAATCAGGTGAGCTATTTCTGGTGGATTCAAATCCTGTCAGGTCCCTTAAGGTGGTCCATGGTAAACAGGACTAGACCCCTGCCATCTGTTAGGCTAGACCCCTGCCATCTGGTGGGCATCCCTCTGGGTTGAGGGGACGTCCTTTTATCTGAGTGTATCTGGAACCAGTGTTCTTGGTCTGTCTGTCTTCATGCAAAGTGTGCAGGAGTAAGAACAGGGGTAATACTAAAAGCATTCTGGAGTGTTCACCCTTAGGATGTATTTTAAAGAACTGGAATACATTCGGCTATGATCCCACGAAAAAGGAGAAATTAATTTTCTTATGTAATACTACTTGGCCCCAGTATTGTCTAGAGAGCCAAGAAAAGTGGTCAGTGAATGGATCACTGGACCGGGACACCATCCTTCAGCTAGATTTGTATTGCCCAAGAAATGTTAAGTGGAATGAAAAACATTATGTGCGTTACCCAACTGGGGTGCGTGCCCTGGAGCAGTCGAGCCAATAAAATGTACTCCAAATCAGAAAAAGAAAGTTATTAGGAGGTGACACCAATGGCGGGGGGGCGGGGGGAGGAAAAAGCAATGCCGGCAAGCAGGCTGTTCTTTATGGAGTCCCCCAAAAGCAATACATCAAAACTTATATATCATTTTGGCAAGGATTACCTTATGTTTTTAAGCATAGAGCCCAAAGACAGTCATATATATCACAATACAACTGCAAGAAACTCTTTTATTAAACTAAAGATATGCATGTCGAACATATGGACTCTAATCTGTATGTTTGTAACAGGCTGAAAAAACTTACATAAGCATCTCTCAGCTAGTGGAACTGGCCTGCCAAGTCCACTCTGACTGAGATAAGGAGCAAGAAAGAAAAATGCAGACCAAAAGTATCGGGCAGCTTTCCTAGGTGCTGTCTTGCAGGCTTACGTCCACTTCCCAAGAGAACAAAGAAAAGGAGAGAGACAGGGGCTGAGAGAGCTCGCACGCCCCTCGAAAGAGACCAGGGTAACCGACGCAATAAAAAAATGTTTATAGATCACTTAGAGTATCACTACGGCGCTAGTTACGTCAAGCTCTCAATCACCCATTTTGAAACGGAGAAAACATGTCACGAGGTACTAGGGTCACATATAGAAGCCTTCCTGTCATTGCATAATGATCAAGAAACTCAGAAGGCTTGCAAAATCTGTGTACAGAGGAAAAGAAAAAGTCCACCACGCCGCCAGTGCTAGTGGCAGAGGACCCTTTCGAACCCTTGGAGCCGCCAAGGCCTCCTTGACCTTACCCTTCTTTTCCTGCTCCTGCCTCAGCTGCTGCAGTGTCCCCCAGCAGCCTGCATGCAGCTCTCCTCCCAAACCCACTCAGGGAGGGGCAGCTAAGGTGGGAGGGGATGAGCTGGAGAGAGGGGGCAGGGAGCATACTCCTGCCCTCCTTCTCAGCGGCTATCCTTTCCCAGAGCCTTGTGGGGAGGGTAGAGAACCAAACAGGAAAGCAAGGCCATCCAAATGTCCTAGAGATCTTCCCCTGTCATCACCATATACAAGAGAAAGGGCACCCTATCAAGGGACAAATATGGCCCAGGGAGCCACGGAGCCAGGACAGAGGCAACAGGGAGGGCCAGCCTCCAACCAGTATCCCTTCCACCAAACTCCAGCGGTGGACGGGGGCCTGGGTTGGGTTCCTGTTCCCTTCAGCACAGAGGACCTGATTAACTGGAGGAATTACACCCCAGGATATCTCAAGGACCCGATAAAAATGTATGAATTGTTTATTACCATCTTTAACTCTTCTGACCCCACGTGGACAGACTGTCAATCTCTCTCAAGCACCTTCCTCTCCTCGGAGGAGAGATGGATGGTCCTAGAAAGGGCCTGAGAGGAACCCCCAGAGAAAACATGACACTCAGCTGACCAGGGCTGCAGTTGATGACATCTTCCCCCTTCAAGACCCCCGCTGGGATCACAATCGAAGGTCACAGTACGGTATGTCCACCTGTTATCAGGACTGTCTTTTGGTGGGTCTTAAAAATAGAGTACCTAAGCCCTTAAATTAGAACACAGTATATGAAATTAAACAGCATAAAGACGAGGATCCTTCAGCCTTCCTCAAAAGGATTTATAGAGTCTTTAGACAATACATTGATCAGGATCCAGAGGACCCAGCAAATACCAGGATTATCAATAGTATTTTTATAGAACAATGTGCCCCCAGATATTGGGAAAAAACTTTCTAAGATAGAGGGGACAGGAACTTTAAGTATCAGATACCTAGTCGAGATGGCATTCAAGGCCTACAACAACAGGAAAGACAAAGACAGAAGGCACCGGGTTGCCCTACTAGCAGCAGTACACGCTAGGCCCCCCGAAAGGAGAAGACCCACGGGCCCTAGCAGGGCCCAACCCTGGCCCCCACTGGAGAAGAATCAGTGTGCACACTGCAAGAAAGAGGGCCACTGGAAAAGAGAGTGTCCCAAGAAAAAGAGCAGGCAACGAGTAACCCAAATTCCAGCCCTCACTCCGGAGGAAGACTCTGACTAGGGTTGACCGGGAACAGGGCCTCCACCCAAACCTCTGGTTATAATGAATGTGGAGGGAAAACCTACTCGATTTTTAGTTGATATTAGAACTATACACTCAGTCCTCACCAAACCTGTCAGACTTCTGTCCTGACACAAGATCCCAGTAGTTGGGGTAGCAGGTAAGGAGGACACCCATCCATTTCTTCAGCCCCTTACCTGCTCCCTCCCCAGCAAAGTGAGAACTCTGACTCACCCTTTCCTCTGTATGCCCTACTGCCCTGTCCCATTGTTGGGCCGGATTTATTAAGTAAATTGCAGGCTGAAATACACTTCAGCCAGGGACACATGCATGTTCAAATTCCAGTAGAACAGGAGTAGAAAGCACATCTGCCATTGAGTCCCGCTCCACAAAATCAGGGATAAGAAACAATCCGTTTTCCTTGCCAAGCCAGGGTGGCAAAGATTAACCCAGTAGTGTGGGCCACTCAAAGACCAGGTAGAGCACACAGTGCAGTACCAGTAAAGTTGAGCTACTGCCAGGAATAACCCCACCTAGGATAAAACAATCCCAATAGGACAAGAGGCTCGACTGGCAGTACAATTTGGACTCCTAAGGTCCTGAACATCTGCCTCTGACATTCCCATTCTGCCTGTGAAGAAGAAAGACAGCTCCTATCAATTTGTCCAGGATCTGCGCGCCATCAACCAGGTGACAGCAACAGTACACCCCACCGCGGCCAGTCCTTATACTTTGCTCTCCACACTATGACCTGCTTGCATTTATTAATCAAATCAGCATCTACATTTGTCCTATGATTTAAAGAACACAGGTTTTGGGCTGGGTGTTCTGACTCTACATCTGATGGTTTGGTTTCCCAAGAGAAAGAGCAAATCTCACATTTCAGTGGTTTTTCCCTAAACTGTCCGTAGAATGAGAACTTAAGGTACAAAATGGTGACCCACACACCCCTATCCAAATGCTCGGGTCAGTGTGAAATACCTGTCCCTGAAGCGGGGGTGGTGGGGTGAGAGGAGCAGTACCTAAAATAGGAAATCTTTACTTCATCCACAACCTGTAATTTCAGAATTCTGCTTCCTGGCTGGTTGTTGTCTAAATATCTGTCATTGACCTACACTTCACATATTTGGTAATACTGCCCCAAAATAACTTAAAGGACCCTAATGAGGATCCAACAATAAAATCTTTCTCCTCATAGGAAAGACCTAACTAACAGTATCAACTTACTTCCAAAGGCCGTGATCTCCAAAAGAAAGCCAGAAACATCAGAAAAAATGACGGAGTAAGGATCACCAAAAATTCTCTCCTCCATATAAGCAGTGAAAACACTAGCCGCACTATAGGAGGCAGACCATGGTGGGAGCTCCTTCAAAGCCTCATGTCCATAAAACTATCATTATTTGTCCTGTCTGATGGTTTCCCAGAACACCCTACTCTCAAGGTTGACTTGATTTGACCTCAGAGCTCACTCAAAGAAAACAGCCTTACCAAAGGTTTTTGCCAAAAACAATCAAAGACAACTGTTGACCATCGTGGCTGCCTGAGGAGGTAGATAGTAGCTGGGGCAAAAAATAGGCCAACCAAATAGCTTATAAGGAAAGGCTGGGGAATGAGATGACTATAGGGGGGCTCTGACAAGCTCATACATAATCCTGGGGATCTAGAAGGCCATGCATGTGCATAATACTAAGCATGTCCCATGGCTGTGGGCATGCTCTGGAAAGAGCTGAGAAAGCCCTAAGCTCTCATCTCTGGCTGACCTTGAGATTCTGTGCCTGCGCAAGCAGGATGCTAAGGCTAAGACGGAGCTGTAAACTGCCTGGCTGAGTGCTGAAGGCATGTCCTGACACACATACAGAGCCCCTCAAAGGATACTGGGAGGCACTGGTTCCAGGCATCTAGAAAAATCTCTCTACAATCATTAGCTGACCAGTAAGCTAACTCAGACTTCAGTGGCCACACACAACAAAGAATACAAGCTTTACAGAACTGGTTCAGAAAAGTCACCAAACAATGAAAGCAACAACAAACCTTGTGGAAGCAAAGAATCTGATTTCCAGAGTTGCCACATCACAGTATTTTAAATTTCTGGTTTTCAGCCAAAAATTATGAGACACACAAAGAAACAAAGTACAGCCAATACACATGAAAAAAGGAATCAAGAGAAACCATCACTGAGGAAACTCAGGCATTGGGTTTATTAGAAAGTAACTTTACACAGCTATTTTAAATATGTTCAAGGAAATAAAGAAAAGTATAAGAACAGATCTTAGCAAGCAGAGGCAACTGACAGGAGCTTATGGCCTTGCTAGTTTAGAAACAAAGATTCCATTATAAATTCAAAACTACATAAAATCCTACTCTTCACCTAATATCTGGAACGGCCTACTTTGGCCAGCTGTATTTCAATGAAGGGAGGGGTCAGTGACCTGAATTACAAACTGCTCAACTCTTGGTTATAGAACAATTAATTTACTCCTTATTACAGACATCTATAAATCAATCTCTCAAGTCCCCTTAGAATTATCTTAGAATTTATCTAAAATCATACATAACATACTGTATTTAATAAACATACAAATATCTTAAATATGGTAGCATGCTATGCCAAATCCAGATATTTTTGCTCTACTTTCCAATGGTCATACTAAGCATTGTTTCCTAATATCCAAACACAGTATTTGTACAGAATACAGTGACATCCTACTGTGCATTTGCACCCATAATTAGCTCTGGCCCTCATTTTTTTTTTTTTTCTCATCATATCTCTCTAAATGAAGGCAGCTGCTAGGCTCTACCATTAATCTCTTCTCTCCATTTATCCTCTACACCATCAGCAACTATTTTCCTTTAAAAAAAAAATCCTATCACTGCCAAGCTTAAAATGCTCTTGGTTTCCTGTTCCCTAGAAGATCTGTAGTCAAAGACCCTGAGCAAGGCCGGCAGACAGGATCACCTCCTACCACTGTTTCGCCACCTCCACCCCAGCCACTCAGACTGCTGGCTTTCCTTAAGGCTTCCCGTGAGTGGACAGACAGCCCCTTTTTCCAGACAAATTCATCACCCATGTCTGTTCCCTCATGAGCCACCTCTGCCATCAGCACCTCCCAAGCAGCCCCAAGTGGCTATAAGGGCTCCCTCCTTGGCACTGCCACGTGCCTCACAAGAGCCTCTGTGGCAGCACTTCTCTGCCATTCTCCCCATGATCCAAAAGTCTGTGGAGCAGCTTTGTGCAGCCCTCCTTTATGCGGCACACACGGCGCTCAACAAGCTTTGACGAATGTATGAAAGCAACCAATCTTTCCCAGACACACAGGATACTTAGGTCTAAAACACTGTTTTCTCTGCTCTTATAAGAATTCATTTGTGAGATTATAAATTTTTTAAAACAGCTTCATGGAAAAAATATATAATGACAAAAGGCCATTAGAAATATCAAAGGTACACACAGAGGTCCCTTCAGTGTGGATAATACCAACCTGGTGTTTTTCATGACACCCATTTTACGCCATTTCTAACCACTTCCAAAGACCAGTCAATCTTCTCATTAGTTCTGCCTATTTTGCACTTCAATAGAATCAGCAATTTCCTGTGATTTTTTTCAGTAAGCTGAACTTCATTTACACTTCAGGGAAACAATAATTTTTAAAAAGCTCTTGTATTAAAGGAGTAAGTGAACAAAACAGCCAGAGCCAGCAAAGACAGTGCCTAGGTCCCTGACCACAACGTGGTAGGGACAAGTGTGCTGAAGAGTGTGAACTGAAGCCAAGAGCCAACCAATCCCAACACACCAAACGAGAGAGGGTTGTTTCACGCAATCACAATCAAAACTGCAGCAAGATTTTTCATGGAATTTGACACACTGTTTCTAAGAGATCATATGGGAAAGTAAATGTGAGAGAATAAATAGCCAAGGCCGTTTAAAAATAAAGATTAAGGGAGGGAACTTATCCTACCAAATATCAAAACATAAAGCTGTAAGATTTAAAACAAAATTCTACTGGCAAAGAGACAGATGCATACATACTGAAAAAGCCTACAGAATCCAGAATTCAGCACACCATTAAGAAAGCAAATGGTGCTGGGAAAACTGGCTATCCATTTGGAAAAACAAGCTCTCTCTCCACATCATGCCATTCACAAAAATGTAA
Organism: Elephas maximus indicus; assembly: GCF_024166365.1. NCBI lineage: Eukaryota > Metazoa > Chordata > Mammalia > Proboscidea > Elephantidae > Elephas > Elephas maximus. The sequence goes on from NC_064827.1 coordinate 557,518, forward strand.
AGGAATTAATTACCTAAAATTCCCTGACACTATCCCCCCCACAAAAAAAAATTCAAAAGTTTTTTCAGAAATATGTGTGAATATGTTTCTAACCTCAGTAGGGAAGGCCTGCTTTAAAAGAGGTGCAAAGATAAAACCAATAAAGACCAATAAATAAGACTACATCAAAAGTTTAAACTTAAAAAATAATTTAAACTTCTGTATAAAAAAAAACTACTATAAATGAAATTTAAATACAAATAGTACCTTAAAGGAAAAGCCTGCAAATTGTTAATTGTGAAAAGATTAATAACCAAAATATAGGTCAGACTCTTAAAAATCAACAAGCAAAGCAAAACCCCAACTGATAAAAGGATAAAAGCAATTTGGTGAAGAAGAAACACAAAGGGCAAATAATCACAAAGAAGGTCCTCCACCTTACAAGTAACCACAGAAACACAAACTGGAGCAACAAAACACCATCAGATCACACTCTGGGACCAGCCCCCTGCCCTGCACCTGTGCAGTTTCCCCAACAGGACAGGTGCTGGGCTTGGCTGCATGACCTCTTGTGGCCAACAGGACCTCTGGTGCTGTAGCAGTGGCTTGAATGGGCCCATATGGGGAGGACCCATCTTGCTCTCTGGCTTCGGCCATCGCCCCGAGGAAAAGCAGGCCCTGCTAGTCCAGGTGGGTGAGAGCTGAGGATGAGAGGTGGGCAGAGCAAATCCACTCAGCACTGGGGCCATGATGAGCCACCAAGGCCCAGCCACAGACACATGGAAAACAAATGCTGGTTGTTATATGCAACTGAGAGCTGTGAATATTTTTCACACAGCCCTGCTGTGGAAATGGCTAACTGATACACCATCAGAGTGGTAAAACAAATAAAGTTCAATATCAGCAAAAGTAGGCAAGGATTACTGCTGCTGGGGAAGAGGCTGTAGTCATTGTACAGGACAATTTTAAAAAACTGATAAAAATTTTAAATGTGCACATCCCATAATCTAGCACTTTAACTTCATGGTGATTATCTGGAAACGCTTCGGGACATACGAGAAAATGTCAGCAGCATAGTTTATAACAGCAAAACACACAAACACAAAGATCACCAACAGTCACCATACAGAAAGGTTTCAAGAAAAAACATGGCATATACCCACCCCTGCTATGTAATTATTATGCAGCAGACATATACGTATCAACACAGGAAAAGCTCTGAGAAATAATGGGAATAAAAAGCAAATGCACAGGCGCCTTCCTTGAATATTTGCTTCCCCTCAAACCCAACATCCATCTCCAAATCCTGACGCCTCTGCCGTCAGGACACGATCTCGATTGTGCACCTCCAACACCACCACTCTGGCCTGAGCCTGATCATTTCTTCTGGGTCTCCCCATTTCACCTTTGGTCTCCTTTAACACAGCAGTCACAGTAATCCCATTAAAACTCAAGTCAGATCAAGTACCATTCCTCTGTTTAAGACACACTAATGGCTGCCCAGCCTGGACAGAATAAAAAAAAGTCTTCCCAAGGCCCGACTGGGTGTGTCCACTGCTGCTACTCCATGTGATCTCCTGCCCTGCCCACCTGAACTGCACCCTAGCCACCCTGGCCTCCTAGTTCCTCTATGAATATGTCAAGCACTCTTTCCCAGCCTGACCTTTGGACTAGGAGTCCCAGCCACCTACACTATTTCTGCCCCCAGATATCTGCACAACTCACCTCTCTTAGCCTATTCAGATCTTTATCACATTTCAATCAATACATACAGGCAGACACTTCACAGAAGACATTCAAGCAGCTAACAGACACATGAGGAAACGTTCATGATTAGCCATTCAATGCAATCAAAACTACAAGGAGATACCATCTCACCCCAAAATTACTGGAATTAAAAAAAAAAAATGACAAATGCTGGAGAGGTTATGAGAAGACTGGAACTCTTCTGCACTGCTGGTAGGAATGTAAAGTGGTACAACCACCATGGAAAGCAATATGGCGCCTCCTTAAAAAGATAGAAACTGAAATAACACATGATCCGGCAATCCCATTCCTAGGAATATATCTTATAGAAATAAAAGCCATCACACGAATAGACATATGCACACCCATGGTGACTGCAGTATTATTCACAACAGCAAAAAGATGGAAACAACCCAAGTGCCTACCAACAGATGAATGGATATACAAAATATGGTATATACATAATGGAATACTGAACAATTAAAAAAGAACAATGATGAACCCACCAAACATCTCAAGACACTGATGAATCTGGAGGGCTTTATGCTGAGTGAAATAAGTCAGTCACAAAAGGACAAATACTGTATTGGAGACCACTATTATAAAAACCAAAGAAAAGTTTTACACACAGAAAAAAATAATCTTTGATGGTTACTAGGGAGGAGAGGGGAAATCACTAACTAGATACTAAACAAGTGTTAACTTTGGTGAAGGGAAACACAACACACAATATACGAGAGGGCAGCACAGCCTGACCAAGGCAAGGTCATAGAAGCTTCCTAGACACATCCATATACCTTGAGGGATCGAGTTACTGGGACTGAGGGCTAAGGACCATGGTCTCAGGGGACACCTAGGTCAGCTGGCATAACAGTTCATAAAGAAAATGTTCTACATCCTACTTTGGTGAGTAGCATCTGGGGTCTCGCAAGCAGCCATCTAAGATACATCTATTGGTCCTATCCTGTCTGGAGCAAAGGAGAATGAAAACCAAAGACACGAGGAAAATATCAGTCCAAAGAACTAATGGAACACGTGAACCACATCTTCTACAAGACTGAACCCAGAAGAACCAGATGGTGCCTGGCTACCACCACCGAAGGCTCTGACAGGGATCACAATAGAGGGTCCCAGGCAGGGTGGGAGAAAAACTGTAGAACGCAATTTAAGTTTACAAAAAAAGACCAGACTTACTGGCCTGACAGAGACTGGAGGAAGCACCAAGACTATGGCCCCTGGACACCCTGCTAACTCAGAACTGAAGCCACTCCCCAAAGTCTACCTTTCGGCCAAAGATTAGACAGGCCTACAAAACAAGCACTGACACATGTGAGGAACATACTTCTTAGTTCAATCAAGTAAATAAGGCCAAATGGGCAACACTGCCCAAATGCAAAAAACGAGAAGGCAGGAAGGGACAGGAAAACTGGGCTAATGGACACAGGGAACCTGGGAATAAAGGGAAAGGGGAAGAGTGCTGACACGTTGCAGGGACTGCAACCAATGTTAAAAAAAATTTTTTTGAGTATAACTTTTTGAATGAAAAATTAATTTGTGCTGTAAAATTTCACCTAAAGCACACAAAAAAAACAACATATAGATCAATTTTTTTTTATGTAAACACACAAAAATACTCTGGAAGGATACATAACAAACTCTCACAGGAAATACTTCTGCAGGGGAGTGAATTTGGGATGGGATGCAAGAATCAAAGGAAATCATAGTTTCACTTGTAATGTTTGAATTTTTTTACAAGATTATAATGTATGTCTCATTTATAATTAAAAGCAAGGTCCTTTCTAGCTAAAAAGAGAATGGAAAAGGAGAGAAAGAGGGAGAAGACAGAGGCAGCACTCTCACTTGTACAGCAGCTTCTGTTGCTCTCAACCAAGTCCCCTCCTTGTGCACAAACACACCCATAGTGGCAGATACCAAGGCGGAAGGCACAGCAGGGCAAGTTACTGTGGACTCATTCGATGAGACATCATACATGCCTTGAAAAGGTACCGGTCACACCCCTGTAACAATGACCGAGGAAAAAAAGCAGCACCAGGCTCGACGTCCACTAAAATGAGTACAAACACATGCTTGAGGAGACACAAAATGTACAAGGGGTGAAGGTGACCAAATTACAGATGCTTCGTTAAAACTGTATCTTTGTTGCAAGACCAACGACTTCTTCAGCAACATAAACGGCGACTATACACGTGGACCTCACCAGATGGAATACTCATGAATCAAATCGACTACATCTCTGGGAAGAGACAATGGAAAAGCTCAATACCATCAATCAGAACAAAGCAAGGGGCCAACTGCAGAAAAGACCATCAACTCCTCATATGCAAGTTCAAGCTGAAACTGAAGAAAGTTAGAACAAGTCCATGAAAGTTAAAGTACAACCATGAGTATATCCCACCCAAATTTAGAGACCATCTTGAGAACAGATTTGACATGTTGAACACTGATGACCGAAGACCAGACAAGTTGTGGAATGACATTAAGGACATCATACATGAAGAAAGCAAGAGGTCATTAAAACGACAGAAAAGACCAAAATGTACGTCAGAAGAGGCTCTGAGACGTGCTCTTGAACGTCAAGTAACTAAAGCAAAAGGAAGAAATGACGAAGTAAAAGAGTTGAACAGAAGATTTCAAAGGGCAGCTGGAGAAGACAAAGTATTATAAATGACATGTGCAAAGACCTAAAGATGGAAAGCCAAAAGGGAAGAACACGCTCTGCATTCCCCAAGCTGACAGAACTGAAGAAAAAATTCAAGCCTCGAGTTGCAACACTGAAGGATTCTATGGGAAAAATGCTGAACGACGCAGGAAGCACAAAAAGAAGATGGAAGGAATACACAGAGTCACTATACCAAAAAGAACTGGTCGACATTCAACCATTTCAGGAGGCAGTATATGAGCAGGAACCAACGGTACTGAAGGAAGAAGCCCGAGCTGCACTGAATGCGTTGTCGAAAAACAAGGCCTGAGGAATTGATGGAATATCAATTAAAATGTTTCGACACAGGGATGTAGCGTTGGAAGACTCGCTCATCTATGCCAAGAAATTTGGAAGACAGCTACCCAGCCAACCGGCTGGAAGAGATCTATATTTATGCTTATTTCCAAGAAAGGTAATCCCATCGAATGTGGAAATTATCGAACAATATCATTACTATCACATGCAAGTAAAATTCTGCTGGAGATCATTCAAAAGTGGCAGTAGCAGTATATCAACAGGAAACTGCCAGAAATTTAAGCCAGATTCAGAAGAGGACACAAAACCAGGGATATCACTGCTGATGTCAGATGGATCCTGGCTGAAAGCAGAGGAATACAAGAAAGACGTTTACCTGTGTTTTATTGACTCTGCAAAGGCATTCAACTGTGTGGATCATAACAAATTACAGATAACATTGCGTGGAAGAGGAATTCCGGAACACTTAATTGTGCTCATGAGGAACCTGTACATAGATCAAGAGGCAGTTGTTCAGACAGAACAAGGGGATACCAAGTTTTAAAGTCAGGAAAGGTGTGTCAGAGTTGTATCCTTTCACCAAACCTATTCAATCTGTATGCTGAACAAATAATACGAGAAGCTGAACTATATGAAGAACGGAGCAACGGGATTGGCGGAAGACTCATTAACAACCTGCGTTATGCAGATGACACAACCTTGCCTGCTGAAAGTGAAGAGGACTTGAAGCACTTATTAATAAAGATCAAAGACCATAGTCTTCAGTATGGATTACATCTCAACGTAAAGAAAATAAAAATCATCAAAGCTGGACCAATAAGCAACACAACGGTAAACAAAGAAAAGACTAAAGTTGTCACGGATTTCATTTGACTTGGATCCACAATGAACAGCCATGGAAGCAGCAGCCAAGAAATCAAAAGACACACTGCATTGCGCAAATTTGCTACAAAAGACCTCTTTAAAGTTTTGAACAGCGAAGATGTCACCTTGAAGCCTAAGGTGCGCCTGACTCAAGATATGGTGTTTTCAATCACCTCATATGCATGTGAAAGCTGGACGACTAATAAAGAACACTGGGGAAAAACGGACGCCTTTCAACTGTTGTGTTTAGTGGAGAATATTGAATACACTATGCACTGCAAAAAAAAAAAAGAACAAATCTGTCTGGGAAGAAGCACAACCAGAATGTTCCTTAGAAGCAACGATGGGGTAGCTACATCTCACATGCTTTGGGACATGTTGTCAGGAGGGATTATTCCCCGGAGAAGGACGTCATGCTTGGTAAAGTCGAGGGCCAGTAAAAAAAAGGAAGACCTTTAATGAGATGGACAGGCACAGTGGCTGCGACAACGGGCTTAAGCATAACAACAATTGTGACGATGGCGCAGAAACAAGTAGTGCTGCATTCTGTGTACGCAGGGTCGCTATGGATCGGAACCGATCTGACGGTACCTAACGACAACAACAACAAATATGCCTTTATTGTAACAAAATCGGGGCCCTGGTGACACAGTGGTGAAGCATTCAGCTGCTAACCAAAAAGTCGGCAGTTTGAATCCACCAGCCACTCCTTGGAAACTACGGGGCATTCTACTCTGTCCTATAAAGTCGCTATGAGTCAGAATCGAATTGATGGCAACGGGTTTGGTTTTTTGGTCTGTATAACAAACCTATACCCCTAAGAAGAGTATCTCATTACACAGTTTAAACGCTCTATTTCTATATTTCTTTCCACTATAAAGCAAATATATTTATTCTTTCCACATAATTATTTTAAGAATCTCCAGTAAACATAAACTGGCAAAAACGTAGCATTATCCATGCATCCTAAGCAGGAGAGGTGAAGAGATGACCAAAACTAAAACCAAACCCATTTGGTTTTAAAACGTTACAAAGCTCTAAGAGACAGTTCCACGGAAAAGACTGTGTACATTAGTTTATCATTGACCTTGACACTAAAGACTGGTTCAGATCACCTTAATGCCAGAGGGGAAAAAAAGAATTCTAAATACAGCTTTTGTTTTCTAAGTGTCTCATGTTTTAAAACTAGAGCTTCATTACTTTCCTGATTAAAAAAGAAAAACTTAACAAGTACATGAGGAAATGCTCATGATCATTACCCATTAGAGGAAATGCAAATCAAAACTACAATGAGATTCCATCTCACTCCAACAAGGCTGGCATTAATCCAAAAAACACAAAATAATAAATGTTGGAGAGGTTGTGGAGAGACTGGAACACGTATACACTGCTGGTGGGAATATAAAATGGCACAACCACTTTGGAAATCGATCTGGCGCTTCCTTAAAAAGCTACAAATAGAACTACCATACGATCCAGCAATCCCACTCCTTGGAATATATCCTACAGAAAGAAGAGCCTTTACATGTAGGGTTACACGTACACCCATGTTCATTGCAGCACTGTTTACGACAGCAAAAAGATGGAAGCAACCAAGGTGCCCATCAACAGATGAGTGGATAAATAAACTATGGTATGTTCACACAATGGAATAGTACACATCGATGAAGAACAATGATGAATCTGTGAATCATTTCATAACATGGAGGAATCCAGAAGGCATTATGCTGAGTGAAATTAGTCAGTCACATAAGAACAAATACTGTATGAGACCACTACTGTAAGAACTCGAGAAACAGTTTATACAGAGAAGAAAATATTCTTTGATGGTTACGACAGTGGGGACAGAGAGAGGGAGGGAGAGAAGTTTTCATTAATTAGATAGTAGACAAGAACTATTTAAGGTGAAAGGAAAGAAACACACAAAACAGGAGAGGTCAGCACAAATGGGCTAACTGAAAGCAGAGAACTCTCCCAAATAAACTGAACGCTTCGAAGGCCAGCGTAGCAGGGGCGGAGGTTTGGGGACTTTGGTTTCAGGGGACATCTAGGTCAATTGGCATAATAAAATCTATTAAGAAAACATTCTGCATCCCACTTTAGAGAGTGGCATCTGGGGTCTTAAATGCTAGCAAGCTGCCATCTAAGATGTATCAGTTGTTCTCAACCCACCTGGAGCAAAGGAGCATGAAGACCACCAAAGACACAAGGTAATTATGAGCCCAAGAGACAGAAAGGGCCACATAAACCGGAGTCCACATCAGCCTGAGACCAGAAGAACTAGATGGTGCCCGGCTACAACCAATGACTGCCCTGACAGGGAACACAACAAAGAACCGCTGAGGTAGCAGTGGGATACACACCCCAAAGTCTCATAAAAAGACCAGATTTAATGGTCTGACTGAGACTAGAAGGACCCCGGAGGTCATGGTCCCCAGACCTTCTGTTAGCCCAAGACAGGAACCATTCCCAAAGCCAACTCTTCAGACAGGGGTTGCGCTTAAATGATACTGGTGAGGAGTGAGCTTCTTGGATCAAGTAGACACATGAGATTATGTGGGCAGCTCCTGCCTGGAGGGGAGATGAGAGGGCAGAGGGGGTCAGAAGCTGGCTGAATGGACATGAAAATAGAGAGTAGACAGAAGGAGTGTGCTGCCTCATTAGGGGGAAAGCAACTAGGAGTATATAGCAAGGTGTACATAAATTTTTGTATGAGAGACTGACTTGATTTGTAAACTTTCACTTAAAGCACAGTAAAAATCTAAAAAAAGAAAAAGCTGTAGGCCAACAAATTAGGTAACAGAAGAAATGGAAAAATTCCTGGGAAAACACAAATTACGAAAATTAACTAAGGAAAAACAGAAGATCTTTACTATAACAAATAAAAAGACTGAATAAGTAATTTTAAAACTTTCTACAAAGAAAAGCCCAGAAACAGACGGCTTCTGTAGTGAATATCACCAAACATTTTAAAAAAAGAATACCAATCCTTCACAAACTTTTCCAAAACATAAAAGAGGAGAAAATACTTTCCAAGTCCTTATATGGAGTCAGTATTACTAGGATACAAACACCAGGCAAGGATACTACAAAAAGAGAAAACTAAGACCAGTATCTCTTATGAAAACAGATGTAAAAATTGTCAGCAAAACACTAGTCGAATCCAGCAACATATAAAAAGTTTATATACTATGATCAAGTGGAATTTATTATAGGAATGCAAGGCTATCTTAACATATTAAAATCAGTTTAATACACCATAGTAGTAGAATAAAGTACAAAAAAAAAAACCCCACATGTTCATTTGAATAAACACAGAAAAACCATTTGACAAAATCTAATACTCTTGATAAAATCTTTTTAACCAAAGGTCAACAAACTACAGAGTAGGGAACCTGACAGAAACCATCTACACAAAACCCACAGTTAACAATTAACAACAGAAGGAACACGACAAGCACGTCCTCTCACCACGCACACTCAACGCTGTACTGAAGGTTCTGGCAATCAGGCAACAAAAAGAAATGCAAGGCATCATTTGGGAAGGAAGAAGTAAAACTGCCTCTATTCCCAGATGACATAGCCTTATATACAGAAAATCCTAAGTAATCCACTAAAAAAAAAACTATGAGAACTAATAACAGTTGATTGCAAGATACAAAATCAATAAATAAAAATCAGTTCTATTCCCACAAATTAGCAATAACCAACCCGAAAATGAAATTAAAAAACAATCCCAGGTAACAGTGCATCAAAAATAATAGAACACTGATATGCCCTGCTTAACATCCACAATACGCTCTGTGAGGTACGACATTCTGTGATCTGGACACTGTGCAAACACCTTATCACATACAGGAGAGAGGCGCACAGAATGGTCACTGGGCAAGCTTGGGACCCATACCGCCGCCGCTGCACCGAGGGACCATGCAAAAACTTTGGCTCTGCTGCCACCAGTCCTCTGTGCTTGTCACCAGGTCTCAAAGAGCCGTGCCCCAGCCCCCGCTGCAGAACGCACTCACTGTCCAGCCATACGCCTACAGGCATACACGACTGACTCCCTTCCCTGTCCCCCAACAGGCTTTAACCTCTTCCAGCCCTCCCCGCCCCTCCTTCCCAAACCCAATCCTAGGTGTATGTCCAGAGGAGGTAAGGGCAGGAATGCAAACATAAACCTGTACACCAGTGTTCACTGCACCACTTTTCACAAAGGCCAAAATGTGGAAACAACTGAAATGTCCATCAACAAATGAAAGGATAAACAAAGTGTGGTATATACACACAATGGAATATTCTGTAGCTATAAAGAGAAATGAAATTCTGATGCATACCACAACATGAGTGAACCCTGAAAATACGCAGACCAAAATAAGTCAGTCACAAAGGAACAAATACTGTATGATCTCACTTATATGAAATAAGCGACTATCTAGACACCAAAGATTCATAACAGTTACCAAGGGTGAGAGGGAGGGGAAAGGGGTGTTTCCATTTGGGAAGCATTATGCTGATGGTGGCAGAATATCTTGGAAAAGAATAGTAACCGTGGCATAACATGGAAAGTGTCATCGATGTTATGGAATTATAAACATAGACGTTTTATTGGTGACTACATTTTCACCACAATAAAAAGGAAAACTCTAAGGAGCAGTTCTACTCTGACACACCTAGGTCATCATGACTTAGAACTGACTCAAGGACAACTAACACTGGCATTCAAAATATACAAAGAACTTTTACAACACAACAATAAAAAGACGACCCAATTTCAAAATGTGTAAAGGAAATGAATAGACATTTCTCCAAGTAAGATACACCAATGGCCAAAAAGCACACAAAAAGATGCTCAATGTCATTAGCCATTGCTGTTGATGTTGTTACTGTTGTTGTCAGGTGCCGTTGAGTCAGTTCCGACTCATAGCGACCCTATGCACAACAGAACGAAACACTGCCCGGTCCTGAGCCATCCTTACAATCGTTGTTTTGCTTGAGCTCATTGTCGCAGCCACTGTGTCAATCCACCTTGTTGAGGGTCTTCCTCTTTTCCGCTGACCCTGTACTCTGCCAAGCATGGTGTCCTTCTCCAGGGACTGATCCCTCCTGACGACATGTCCAAAGTATGTAAGACGCAGTCTCGCCATCCTTGCTTCTAAGGAGCATTCTGGTTGTAATTCTTCTAAGACAGATTTGTTCATTCTTTTGGCAGTCCACAGTATATTCAATATTCTTCACCAACACCACAATTCAAAGACGTCAACTCTTCTTCGGTCTTCCTTATTCATTGTTCAGCTTTCACATGCATATGATGCAATTGAAAATACCAGGCACACCTTAGTCTTCAAGGTGACATCTTTGCTCTTCAACACTTTAAAAAGGTCCTTTGCAGCAGATTTACCCAATGCAACGCGACTTTTGATTTCTTGACTGTTGCTTCCATGGGGGTTGACTGTGGATCCAAGTAAAATGAAATCCTTGACATCAACCTTTTCTCCGTTTATCATGATCTTGCTCACTGGCCCAGTTGTGAGGATTTTTGTTTTATGTTGAGGTGCAATCCATGCTGAAGGCTGTGGTCTTTAATCTTCATTAGTAAGTGCTTCAAGTCCTCTTCACTTTCAGAGAGCAAGGTTGTGTCATCTGCATAACACAGGTTGTTAATGAGTCTTCGTCCAATCCTGACGCCCCGTTCTTTTTCATATAGTCCAGCTTCTCGTATTATTTGTTCAGGATACAGATTGAATAGGTATGCTTAAAGAATACAACCCTGGCACATACCTTTCCTGACTTTAAACCAATCAGTATCCCCTTGTTCTGTCTGAACAACTGCCTCTTGATCTATGTAAAGATTCCTCATGAGCACAATTAAGTGTTCTGGAATTCCTGTTCTTCACAATGTTATCCATAATTTGTTATGATCCACACAGTACAATGCCTTTGCATCATCAATAAAACACAGGTAAACATCCTTCTGGTATTCTCTGCTTTCAGCCAGGATCCATCTGACATCAGCAATGATAACCCTGGCTCCATGTCCTCCTCTGAAACCGGCCTGAATTTCTGGCAGTTCCCTGTCAATATACTGCTGCAGCCGTTTTTGAATGATCTTCAGCAAAATTTTGCTTACTTGTGATATTAATGATATTGTTCTATAATTTCCACATTCGGTTGGATCACCTTTCTTGGGAATAGGCATAAATATGGATCTCTTCCAGTCTAGTTGGCCAGGAAGCTCTCTTCCATATTTCTGGGCATAGACGAGTAAGCACCTCCAGCGTTGCATGTGTTTGTTAAAACATCTCAATTGATATGCCATCAATTCCTGGAGCCTTGTTTTTCACCAATGCCTTCAGGGCAGCTTGGACTTCTTCCTTCAGTACCATCAGTTCCTGATCATATGCCACCTCTTGAAATGGTTGATCATCGACTAATTCTTTTTGGTATAATGACTCTGTGTATTCCTTCCATCTTCTTTTGACACTTCCTGTGTCGTTTAGTATTTTCCCCATAGAATCCTTCACTATTGCAACTCGAGGCTTGAATTTTTTCTTCAGTTCTTTCAGCTTGAGAAATGCCGAGCGTGTTCTTCCCTTTTGGTTTTCCATTTCCAGCTCTTTGTGCATGTCATTATAATACTTTGTCTTCTCGAGACGCCCTTTGAAATCTTCTGTTCACTTCTTTTACTTCAACAGTTCTTCCTTTTGCTTTAGCTGCTCAACGTTCAAGAGCAAGTTTCAGAGCCTCCTCTGACATCCACCTTGGTCTTTTCTTTCCTTCCTGTCTTTTCAATGACCTCTTGCTTTCTTCATGGATGATGTCCTTGATATCATTCCACAACTCGTCTGGTCTTCGGTCACTAGTGTTCAATGCATCAAATCTATTCTTGAGACGGCCTCTAAATTCAGGTGGGATATACTCAAGGTCATATTTTGGCTCTCGTGGACTTGCTCTGATTTTCTTCAGTTTCAGCTTGAACTTGCATAGGAGCAATTGATGGTCTGTTCCACAGTCGGCCCCTGGCCTTGTTCTGACTGATGATATCGAGCTTTTCCATCGTCTCTTTCCACAGATGTAGTCAGTTTGATTTCTGTGTGCTCCATCTGGCAAGGTCCATGTGTATAGTTGCCGTTTATGTCGTTGAAAGAAGATATTTGCAATGAAGAAGTTGTTGGTCTTGCAAAATTCTACCATTCGATCTCTGGCATTGTTTCTATCACCAAGGCCGTATTTTCCAACTACTGATCCTTCTTCTCTGTTTCCAACTTTCTCATTCCAATCACCAGTAATTATCAATGCATCTTGATGGCATGTTTGATCAATTTCAGACTGCAGCAGCTGATAAAAATCTTCCATTTCTTCATCTTCGGCCTTAGTGGTTGGTGTGTAAATTTGACTAATAGTCGTATTAACTGGTCTTCCTTGTAGGCATACGGATATTATCCTATCACTGACAGTGTTGTACTTCAGGATAGATCTTGAAACTTTCTTTTTGACGATGAAATGCGACACCATTCCTCCGCGAGTTGTCAATCCCAGCATAGTAGACTACATGACTGTCTGATTCAAAATGGCCAATACCAGCCCATTTCAGCTCACTAATGCCTAGAGTATCAATGTTTATGCGTTCCATTTCATTTTTGACGATTTCTAATTTTTCTAGATTCATACTTCGTACATTCCAGGTTCCAATTATTAACGGATGTTTGCAACTGTTTCTTCTCATTTTGAGTCATGCCACATCAGCGAATGAAAGTCCCGAAAGCTTTACTCCATCCACGTCATTAAGATCGACTCTACTTACAGAAGGCAGCTCTTCCCCAGTCATCTTTTTAGTGCCTTCCAACCTGGGGGGCTCAGCTTCCAGCACTATATCAGACAATGTTCCGCTGCTATTCATAAGGTTTTCACTGGCTAATGCTTTTCAGAAGTAGACTAAAAGGTTCTTCTTCCTGGTCTGTCTTAGTCTGGAAGCTCAGCTGAAACCTGTCCTCCATGGGTGACCCTGCTGGTATCTGAATACCGCTGGCATAGCTTCCAGTATCACAGCAACATGCAAGCCCCCACAGTACGACAAACTGACACTCATAGCAACCTTAATAGAACAGAGTAGAATTGTCCTGTAAGGTTTCCAAGGAGCAGCTGGTGGAATTCAACTGCCCACCTTTTGGTTAGCAGTTGAGCTCTTAACCAGTGTGCCACCAGGGCTACCAGAGGCAAATGAGAGCAGGGAGAAAGGAGAATTCATTGCTTTGGGGAAACTGAGCTTCTGTTAGGTGTAATGAAAATTTTGGAAAGGAATAATGGTGATGTTAACAACATAACACAACGTCACTGTATTGTACATGTATAAAATGTTAAAGTGGCAAATGTTTCATTACATAATATATTTATCACAAAAAGGGGGGAAGAAAACTTAAATTTTACTGGTATTATTAAATAAAAATATAAAATGTTCACAAATATGAAGACTAAATATTGTATAATGATGTCAAATTTCCCCTAGTTTATAAATTCAGTGGAATCATAATCATAATCTCAACCTTCACAAGCTGATTGCAAAAATCAGGTTAGGTAATTGTGATTTACTCCCAAAATTTAGCCCCCAGAATTTCTAAAAAAGAATTTCACTGCCAAAGATCAATACACCTACTCCTCACTTATCGACATGTTTAGGTTCCAAAGAGCAGGTAGTTATACAAAAATCGGTACTATGTGAAAATGAAGGATGACCACATCAGGTCACAAAACAGAGGATGGCTACATCATTACATAACCACCAAACCACTGAGAATCACGGCCCAGCCAAGCTGACACATGACCTTAACCGTCACAGCCAGCATTACTTTTGCATCACACCTCGGCGTTTGTTACTGCCAGATGTACATCATTAATGCACAAAATAATCAGACTTTTTACATCATCATAAATGTGAGATGTCAGATAACAGGACCGTCGAACGGCAAGGAACAGGCATATATGCGATAAAGTTGTAGTGATTAAAAGAGTAATGCCATTGGCATGCGGAGCACAATGGCCTTTCTGGCCTTGGGTTTATAATTCTGCCAAAAATAACTAGTTGGGCCATAGCCTGCCCTTGATTGGTCTACTTTACCTACCTTCAGGAAGTGGTCAATTGTTATGCAAGCCAATGTCATTGGAGCCAAAAGAGCTGTAACACTCTGCTGAGCAGAGCAGAGGCCAGGACTGAGCACAGCCAGCAGCAGTAGGCGTGAGCAAAGGGCCTGCCTGCAGGCACAGCTGTGAAGGAGCTGAGAGCTGTCTTGGTTGGAATCCACCCTGACTGACAAACCGTATTCTGTCTCCTCACTTGTATCCTGTTGACTCCAAGTTCATCGTGATCCTGAGTTGTAGCTTGATACTTCCTTAATAAACCCCATAATCGTGAGTCCGGTCTATGAGTTCTGCATGGCACTGCAACGAATTATCGAATCCAGAAGAGAAACAGAGTGTGCCACGGGTAGGGGACAGCTGGTGCCAGGTATGGTGACAAAGTCAGCGCGTGGAGGTATGTCTGACCTCCACCTCCTAAGAATCAGTTTTGTGCTGATCTGGATTCTCCTCCCCACCTTGTGAATCTAGATCCTTCTGAAGTTAGTAGACTAGAGCCTCGAAACTCACCTATATGTCTGGAAATTTAGATCAACTCAAATCAGTGGGAAAAAAGCAGAACACATCCGTTGTCACAGCAAAAACTAAGTCAGATCCCTGTTTCACACCCTAAATTAATCTGGATTAAACTCTTAATATTTTAAAGAAAAAACAGAAAATATTAGAAAAATTACAGAATATATTTATGAGATGGACATGTTATCAAGAGGGACCAATCTCTGGAGAAGGACATCAGGCAAAAGAGAACACCCTCAATACAGTGGATTAACACAGTGGCTATAACAGTGGGCTCAACATAGCAACATCTGGTGCAGGACCAGGCAACATTTCTTTCTGTTATATACAGGGTTCCTATGAGTCCGAGCTGACTCCACCTACCACACCTAACAACAACAACAAGGGTAGAAAACAATGCTTGCACACACAAACAGAAAAGAGTGATACATTTTGCCTCAACAAAATTAAGACGCATGTAAGATAAAAGACACTATAAACAAAAGCCGAAGATAAGCCAAGACTGGAAGGAAATATCTGCAACAATGAACAAGTCAAGCTACAAAATACCAACATGATAATAAAACAGAATTCACAAATAACCAGGGAGATGTAAATTTAAATAACTGCATATCATTCCAACCCATCAGACTGAGAACAATTTACAGGTTTAATAATGTTAAGGACTCAACTGTGTCCCCCAGAAACTCGTGCCAACTTAGCTAGGCCGTGATCTCCAGTATGGTGTGACTGCCCACCACTCTGTCATCTGATGTGGTTTCCCTGTATGTTGTAAATTCTACTCTATGATGTTAATGAGGCAAGATTAGAGGCAGTTATGCTAATGAGGCACAACTCAATCTACAAGATTAGGTTGTATCTTAAATCAATCTCTTTTGAGATATAAAACAGAGAAGCAAGCAGAGAGAAGGGAGACCTCATTACCACCAAGCAACAAGAGCCAGGAGCGCATGTCCTTTGGATCCAGGGTCCTTATGCTGAGAAGCCCCAAGACCAGGGGAAGACTGATGACGGTGGGGTCTCTCCAACAGCGAGAAGGATAGCCTGCAGCGCTCATGGTGGGGTCTCTCCAACAGTGAGAAGGATGCCTGCAGTGCTCACAGCGGGGTCTCTCCAACAGCGAGAAGGATGGCCTGTAGTGCTCACAGAGGGGTCTCTCCAACAGCGAGAAGGATGGCCTGCAGTGCTCACGGTGGGGTCTCTCCAACAGTGAAAAGGATGCCTGCACTGCTCACGGCGGGGTCTCTCCAACAGAGAGAAGGATGGCCTGCAGCGCTCACAGTGGGGTCTCTCCAACAGCGAGAAGGATGGCCTGCAGTGCTCACAGTGGGGTCTCTCCAACAGCGAGAAGGACGGCCTGCAGTACTCACGGTGGGGTCTCTCCAACAGCGAGAAGGATGGCCTGCAGTGCTCACGGTGGGGTCTCTCCAACAGCGAGAAGGATGGCCTGCAGTGCTCACGGTGGGGTCTCTCTAACAGCGAGAAGGATGCCTGCAGCGCTCACGGTGGGGTCTCTCCAACAGCGAGAAGGATGGCCTGCAGTGCTCACAGTGGGGTCTCTCCAACAGCAAGAAGGGCAAGCAACACAAGTGCCACATAAACCGGGTGTGTTCAGACAAGAGAACCCTGTGCAGCGGTTAAAAGGAGCCCGCTAGACAGGCACGAGTGACAGACAGGCCACCAGAACTCACAGAGCTAAAAAGGACAGAGCACAATAGTACTCACAGCATGATACCATGTAGTCTAGAAGATACATATTACTTCCTGACTTTGAGGGCTATATTACGGTTAGGTGGAAAAATGTCTTTGTAGGAAATACACACTCAAGTATTGGGGAGTGCTGAGGCATCCAGGAGACAGCCTACTCTCAAATGGCTCAGGAAAAAGTGCTCACAATTTTTCCATTAAGTTCAAAATTATTTCACAAGAAAAAAAAATCTTATAGATGGAAACAATTAAATGTATACATAACAAACAATACTATGTATTTTTGATGGGTTCAAACATATCTCTATAAAACCATAGGGAAAGGTCTAGGACAGACACCAAAATCACTGTGACAGAAGTAGGGACAGGGTTCAGGGAGATAGGTAGGGACCTTCAGCCTTAACAGGATCTGACTTTCAAAAGAAAATACTCATGTAGTATTACAATTTCATTTTTAAAAGCTGATGTAAAGGAAGTTAATTGGGAAAAAAAGGAAAAGTAAAATTTACCCATAAGCCAATTAACATTTTGTGTATAACTTTCCAAACATTTTCCTTTACAAATATACTCATAAAGGTAGAATTTACACGACTGTATAAACGAGATCATGCTACACCTACTGTTAGGCACCCCCTCTTCCTTGACCAACGTGAGCGAGTACACCCACACTGCTACTATGTCCAAGGCTACAAGGGTCGGCACCAAGAGCCAGCGTGCAGTGCCCCAGCCCATACGCACGGAACCTCTGCCCACTGGCAGGCAGGTAATTCAGCACTCTTCAGTCCTATGAACAAACTTCTTTGTTTGATATACACCTCTGTACATAGTTCTCTATAAATTTCTTCAGGAAATAGCTATAAAATAAGGGAGAGAGCTAGGAATCAAAGCTGTCCTTTCCTTACACAAAGGACTTGTCATATCTCTCTCTCAGAAAGGTCCTAACCAGGTTCTTCTTTTTCGATGGAATCCCTTTAAAAGAATTGGGAAGAATAACTCCATGTCCTATTCATGTCAGTTTGTGCTAAATCTGTTAACTAAGATTCTTTTTCAACTCTAAGAGAAAGGAGCTCTTGCCCCAGGCCAAACCCCACTTTATTCGGTGTAGCAGCCTCCTGCACCCCAAGAAACAAAAGCTGCTCTTGGGTTCTTTTTGGCAAAGCTGGTGAGACAGTGCAGGGATCACCCTGTCTTTGGTGACTCTGTGTCCTAGTTGGAGGCGGGGCAGGAAGCAAATTCAGGGAGCTGCAGAGAATCAAGTCAGGAAGATACCCAACCACTGCAGCTGTTGTTCTCGGCAGACACAGACACTCTACCATTGACTTGACGGTTACCTGTTTTCAGACTAAACGAAGTGGCTACTGAGCTGCTTCTTCATACCACAAGGTGAGAAAAACACAAGGGATGTCAGCACGTGGCTTTCCAAGCTTTGCTGGTTTCTGCCAACTATGCAGCCAACGGCCTATGACGATGCCGACACCCACACTGCTCCACCCTAGTTCAGGGGTGAGGTCAGACTCCAGCAGGTCCCGTAGCCCATCCCTGCCCTCTGCAAGCCGTCCTCACCCAGTGGGACCAGGCTCACCACCAGACATCTTCATGCACTGCTGCTCCAAGCTCAGGAGGACCAGCTGTTACCCTGGGGACTGTCTCTTGTCTGTAAATGTTGTTTGACAAGGATTCAAATTATTAATATACTCTATCCCAGCTGGTAATCCACAGGAGCACCTTTACCGGTTTTAACAAAGTCAGCTAAGTGAGACTGCCCAACAAAATGATGGGCTCACTAATCCACGTCAAAGTAAGCCTATGTAACAGAAATACCGTTCTGGCTTCTGTATTTATTAATAAGGAGCCCTGGTGGTGCAGTGGTTAAGTGCTCAGCTGCTAATCAAAATGTCAGCTGTTTGAACTCGCCTGCTCCGTGGGAGAAAGATGTAGCAGTCTGCTCTCATACAGATTTACAGCCTTGGGAACCCTATGGGGCAGTTCTGCTCTGTCCCATAGGGTCGCTGCGAGTCGGAATCAACTTGATGGCAGTGGGTTTTTTTTTTAATATTTATTAATAAAACTATATCCAGTTACAATGTAGAACTGAAAAATGAAAAAAAAAAAAAGGCATAATAAAAGACTGAAAATTCAGAGAGTTAAGGCTGAGGGCTTGTGTATAACCTTTAATTTGTAGGTGTTACTTGTGTTGGCACCAGGAAGCATGCAGCCTCCACATTCAGGCGTCCTCCTCCGGGGCTACCATCCTATTCACAGGTGCAGTGCTAGTCACCTGTGGCTCTCACCTGCCCAGCATGCTTCCCCTCTAACAGAAACCACGTCCTCCCCGGTATCTTTCCACGTGTCTGGGGACTGCAGCGGGCACTACCTACGTAACAGTATGGCTTGTCTACGTGGTGACACATGATTTATTTAGTCTACAGTCAGCACAAGGACAGCAACAGAGCTCCACCGGAGCAAACCTTCCATATCTGACCAGGATGAACTTAATATGAATCTCAGGTTGATCGTGCTACATTAAGATATATATTGCCATCCCCAGAGCAACCACTAAGAAAATAACCAAAAGAATATTGCTTTGTGAGTCATTTTAACAAAAAAGAAGACACCAAAACTGGAATTCAGGGAAAAAAAAGAAGACATATATAAACTGTAAATCCAACCTCATCAATGATGATTTTAAACACAAATGGTCTTTAAATGTAAAGACTACAATAAAAAGGCAGACACTGCCAGACTCAAGGAAAAAGCAAAACCCAAATATGCTATCTACAAGAGACATATCTCAGACTAGAAGACACAAAGAGGTTAAAAATAAAAGCCTGTAAGGGGACTTCTAAGTCAATTGGCAAAATAATTCTATTATGAAAACATTCTGCATCCCACTGCGAAATGTGGCGTCTGGAGTCTTAAATGGTAACAAGCGGCCATCTAAGATGCATCAATTGGTCTCAACCCACCTGGATCAAAGGAGAATGAAGAACACCAAGGTCACACGACAACTAAGAGCCCAAGAGACAGAAAGGGCCACATGAACCACAGACCTACATCATCCTGAGACCAGAAGAACTAGTTGGTGCCCGGCCACAGTCGATGACTGCCCTGACAGGGAGCGCAACAGAGAACCCCTGAGGGAGCAGGAGATCAGTGGGATGCAGACCCCAAATTCTCATAAAAAGACCAGACTTAATGGTCTGACTGAGACTAGAGGAATCCCGGCGGTCATGGTCCCCAAACCGTCTGTTGGCACAGGACAGGAACCATTCCCGAAGACAACTCATCAGACATGGAAGGGACTAGACAATGGGTTGGAGAGAGATGCTGACGGAGAGTGAGCTACTTGTATCAGGTGGACATTTGAGACTATGTTGGCATCTCCTGTCTGGAGGGGAGATAGGAGGGTAGAGAGGGTTGGAAACTGGCAAAACGGTCACGAAAGGAGAGACTGGAAGGAGGGAGCGGGCTGACTCATTAGGGGGAGAGTTAAGTGGGAGCATGGAGTACGGTTATACGTGACAGACTGACTTGATTTGTAAACTTTCACTTAAAGCACAATAAAAATTATTTGGAAAATAAATAAATAAAAGCCTGAAAAAAAATATACCACACAAACAGTAACCATAAGAGAACTGGAGTGGTTATACTAATGATCAGGAAAAAATAGGCTTTAAGACAAGAAGTACTAAAAGAGACATTTCATAACAATAGAGTCAACACATCAGGAAGATAAAACAGCTGTTAACATACGAACACCAAACAACAGGGCCTCAAAATACATGAAGAAAAACCTGACAGAATGAAAAGCAAAAACAGATAATTCAACAATAATACTTGGAGGTTTCAGTACTCCATTCTCAATAATGGATAGAACTAGACAGGAAAGGAGGAAGGATACTGAAGACTTGAACAATATTATTAACCAACTTGAGCTGACTATATGGAGAACACTCCAGTTTATAGGCTGCAGACTACATATTTTTTTCAAGCACTCATGGAACATTCTCCAGAATACAATATGTACTTTGGCCATTAAAAAAATTTTTTTAAGGGAC
Source organism: Elephas maximus indicus (assembly GCF_024166365.1). Taxonomy (NCBI): domain Eukaryota; kingdom Metazoa; phylum Chordata; class Mammalia; order Proboscidea; family Elephantidae; genus Elephas; species Elephas maximus. The sequence goes on from NC_064827.1 coordinate 578,491, forward strand.
CAGACTTAATGGATGTTCTATTAATATGATAGGAACCATTCCCGTAGCCAACTCTCCAGACAGGGATTGGACCAGACTGTAAGACAAGAAATGGTAACTGGTGAGGAGTGAGCTTCCTGGCTCAGGTAGACACATGAGACAACGTGGGCAACTCCTGTCTGGAGGGGAGATGAAAAGGCAGAGGGGGACAGGACCTGGTTGAATGGACACAGGAAACACAGGGTGGAGAGGAGGAAATGTGCTGTCTCATCGGGGGAGAGCAGCTAAGAGTATATGGCGAGGTGTGTATAATTTTTTGTATGAGAGACGACTTGATTTGTAAACTTTCGCTTAAAGCACGATAAAAATTAAAAAAAAAAAAAAAAAAAAGAGTTACAACTGCTAAACAAAAGGTCAGCAGTTCGAATCCACCAGTCACTCCTTGGAGATCAATCCGTGGGGAGTTCGAATCTGTCTTAGAGGGTCTCTATGAGACAGAATTGACTTGATAACAATAGGTTTTTTCTAATAAGGAAATATTATGAGTAATATTATGCTAACAAATCAGACAACTGAGATAAAATGTTTAAATTCCTAGAAATACAGAAACTACCAAAACTGACTTAAGTAATAGAAAATCGGACAGGTGTATAACAAGTAAAGAAACTGACTTAATAATTTTTAAAAAAGTTTTCCTAGAAGAAACACCCACACTTAGATGGCTGCACTGGTGAATTCTATCAAATGCTTAAAGAATAAATAGTACCAATTCTTCACAAACTGAGAATATACAGAAAACACTTCGCACCTATTTCCACGAGGCTGGTGTCGCCCTGAGAGCAAAGCAAGCCACAGACGACACTAAGAAGACCACAGAGCTATCCTCTCATAAACACAGACTCAAAAATTCTTAACAAAATATCAGGAAACTGAACCCACCAAAACATAAAAGGAATTACACAACCATGGCCAAGGGAGACTTACCCAGGGAACGCAAGGTTAGTTCAACACATGAAAACTATTTAATATAAAAACCCTATTAATAGAACACAGAACAAAAACTACATGGTCATTTCAATACATACAAAGAAAGCATTTGACAAGATTCTTTCCTGGTAAAAACTCTCGACCTGATAAAAGGCATCTAACCACAAAGTTGTGGCCCAAATCACAGGTAGTGGCTTAATGGGGAAAGACTGCCCAGGGAACTGCCTTCCCCTGAGATGAGGGACGAACTTCAGATGTCTGCTCCTGCCACTTCTATTCACTGCCCTGGAGGCTCCAGCCAGAGCAACAGGGGTGCGGGGGAGTCAGAAAACAAGAGCAACAAAAACCAAAATCGCCCATAATCCTACCACCCAGAGAAAGCCACAGTAAACATTTTAGTATATCCCTTACAGATTTTTCACATTAATGGATTATAATATAATCTTTTTTTTTTTCCTTCAATTAGCCGATAACAAAAACTTCCATAATATTTTTGGAGTCCTGGTGGTGCAGTGGTTAAGAGCTCAGCTGCTAACCAAAAGGCCAGCCATTCGAATCCACCAGCCAATCTCTGGAAACCCTACGGGGCAGTTCTACTTTGTCAAACAGGATCGCTGTTATGGGCTGAATTATGTCCCCCCAAAACTGTATACATTCAATACAGGAGAGGTCACCACAATTGCACTAAGTCTCCTGAATAAACTGAATGCTTCTAAGGCCAGCATAGCAGGGGTGGGGGTTTAGGGACCTTGGTTTCAGGGGACATCTAAGTCAACTGGCATAATGAAATCTATAAAGAAAACATTCTGCATCCCACTTTGGAGAGTGGTGTCTGGAGTCTTAAACACTAGCAAGCGGCCATCTAAGATGCATCAATTGGTCTCAACCCACCTGGACCAGAGGAGAATGAAGAACACCAAGGACACAAGGTGATTATGAGCCCAAGAGACAGAAAGGGCCACATAAACCAGAGACTACACCAGCCTGAGACCAGAAGAACTAGATGGTGCCCGGCTACAACCGATGACCACCCTGACAGGGAATGCACCAGAGAACCCCTGAGGAGTAGGAGAGCAGTGGGATGCAGACCTCAAATTCTCATAAAAAGACCAGACTTGATGGTTTGACTGAGACTAGAAGGACCCCGGTGGTCATGGCCCCCAGACCTTCTGTTAGCCCAAGACAGGAACCAGTTCCAAAGCCAACTCTTCAGACAGGGATTGGACTAGAAAAAGATGCTGGTGAAGAATGAGCTTCCTGGATCAAGTAGACACTAGAGACTATGTTGGCATCTCCTATCTGGAGGGGAGATAAGAGGGTAGAGGGGGTCAGAAGCTGGTGGGATGGACACCAAAAGAGAGTGGAGGGAAGGAGCGGGCTGTCTCATTAGGGGGAGAGCAATCAGGAGTATATAGCAAAGTGTATATAAATTTTTGTATGAGACTGACTTGATTTATAAACTTTCACTTCAAGCACAATAAAAAATTTTTTAAAAAACTGTGTATATTAACTTGGTTAGGCCATGTGTGGTTGTCCTCCATTTTGTGATGTTCCTACGTATTATAAATCAGAATCTCTGCCTGTGGTTAAAAAGGATTAGGGTGGGATGTAACACCTTTGCTCAGGCCACATCCCTGATCCAAGGTAAAGGGAGTTTCCCTGGGGTGTGGCCCGCACCACCTTTTATCTCTCAAGAGATAAAAGGAAAGGGAAGTAAGCAGAGAGTTGGGGGCCTCATACCACGAAGAAAGCAGTACTGGGAGCGGAGCACGTCCTTTGGACCTGAGGTTCCTGCGGCTGAGAGGATCCCAGACCAAGGGAAGACTGACAACAAGGACCTTCCTCCAGAGCCGACAGAGAGAGAAAGCCTTCCCCTAGAGCTGGCGCCCTGACTTTGGCCTTCTAGCCTACTAGACTGTGAGAGGATAAACTTTCTCTTTGTTAAAGCCATCCACTTGTGGTATTTCTGTTACAGCAGCACTAGGTGACTAAGACAGTCACTGTGAGTCAGGATCGGCTTGATAGCAAGGGGTATAATAACATTTTTAAGATGCATAATTGTTGTTGTTGTCACCTGCCATTGAGTTGGCTCTCGTTCACATTTACCCCATGAACAACAGAACAAATCGATGCCCAGTCCAGAGCCATCTTCACAACCCTTGATCTGTGCTCGAGTCCACTGTTGCCACCGCCGTGTATTCTGAATGCATTCCAACCTAGGGTGCTCATCTTCAAACACTGTATCAGGCAATATTCTTGTGATTCATAGTTGTTATGGGCTAATTTTTAGAAGCAGATCACCAGGCCTTTCTTCCTAGTCTTAGTCTGACAGCTCTGCTGAAACCCGTCCACCATGGGTGACCTTGCTGGTATTTAAAATCCCAGTGGCATACCTTCCAGCATCATAGCAACATGCAGGCCATGACAGTACAACAAACTGACAAACAGGCTGTGACAGATGTACAATGGTATTGTATTATATGGCTACAGCCCAATCTACCTGGCCAGCTCTTCCTGACTACTATAAATAATACTGTGACTAACTCTACATACCTTCAATTAAGAATTTTCAGTCAAGTTTAACTCCTCATGCTCCCGCACACTGCCTTCATCCTATTGGGCATCAAGTTTTATGCTTCCTACACATCCCACTATACAAAGGCACTCGACTGTGTAGATCGTGACAAATTATGGATGTCAGTGCAAAGAATGGGAATTCCAGAACACTTAATTGGCTGACGAGGAGCCTGTACATAGATCAAGAGGCAGTCCTTTGAACAGAACAAGGGGATACTGCATGGTTTAAAGCCAGGAAAGGTGTGCTTCAGGGCTGTATTCTTTCACCACACCTATTCAATCTGTATGCTGAGCAAATCATCTGAGAAGCTGGACTATATGAAGAAGAACGGGGCATCAGGATTGGAGGAAGATTCATTAACAACCTGCGTTATGCAGATGACACAACCTTGCGTGCTGAAAGTGAAGAGGACTTGAAGCACTTACTGATGAAGATTGAAGGCCACAGCCTTCAGTATGGACTGCACCTCAACATAAAGAAAACAAAAATCCTCAAAACTGGACCAATAAGCAACATCATGACAAACGGAAAAAAGACTGAAGTTCTCAAGGATTTCATTTTACTTGGATCCACAATCAACACCCATGGAAGCAGCAGTCAAGAAATCAAGTGAAACACTGCACTGGGCAAATCTGTTGCAAAAGACCTCTTTCAAGTATTCAAAAGCAAAGATGTCACCATGAAGCCGAAGGTACGCCTGACCCAAGCCATGGCATTTTCAATCCCCTCATATGCATGCAAAAGATAGACAATGAATAAAGAAGACCAGAGAAGAACGGACACTTCTGAATTATGGTGTCAGCAAAGAATATTGAATATACCATGGACTGCCAAAAGAATGAGCAAATTTGAAGTACAGCCAGAATGCTGCTTAGAAGCAAGGATGGCAAGACTACGTCTCACATACTTTGGACGTGTTGTCAGAAGGGACCAGTCCCTGGAGAAGGATATCATGCTTGGTAAAGAAGAAGGTCAGGGAAGAAGAGAAAGACCCTCGATAAGATGAATTGACACAGCAGCTGCGATTATGGGCTCAAGCATAGTGACTGTGAGGATGGAGCGGGAATGGGCAGTGTTTCGTTCTGTTGTACACAGGGTTGCTACGAGTCAGAAGTGACTCGACAGCACCTAATAACAACACCACACACTCCAATAAATCCCACTGCCACCTTCTTACTTTAAGTCTACACCATTCCGAAAGACAACGGTAACAGAAGCGTCTATTCACTCTGTCTTCTACGTCCAATCTCTCCCCTTCATAATCTAACATCTATTCTGTAGTCAGAGTTGTCTTTCTAAAACTCCAAGCTTCCTTAAAAACCTCACGTGTCTTCCTATTGCCCAAGGGATGAAGTTCATACTTTATAACGGGTCCACAGAAAGTGTTTCAACAATCTGGGTCGGGGTCAGAAAACATGGCCCACCAGCCAAATCTAGCCCAAGCCAGTTTTTGTATGTATCACAGGCTAAAAACATTTGCTTTTAAGAGTGGTTTATAAAACAAACCAACAAAAAAAGAATATACAAAATAGAGACTACGTGGCCTGTACAACTAGCCGTTACAGAAACTACTTGCTGATCCCTAATCTAGCCCAACAATTTTCAAGTCTAATGTTAGCCTGTCAATTATCCTTATGTGTCAACCCTATCAAGCTACTGAGATTATTTCAACAGTGCCTTCAAGTCTCTGGGCCAATGCATCTGTCTCTCTGCTTCCATCCTGGAAGGTCCACTGTGGCCACACAGCCTTTCATGCCCACTTCTTGGGGCCTATCTGGCTCTTCTAGCTCACAACATGTATAGCTGTGATCATCTGCACATGTGTCTGTTCATTCAGAAAGGGAGCCCCTAAAAAACACGGACTCTGACTTTTTCAGCTCTGAAACCCAACAGCCAGTATTGGGCACATAATATACATTCCATGAGGTTTTGAAGAACACATTCTAAAATGAACAGTTAAAGTACAAATTGTAGGTCTCTAACACCAAGAGATCAGAGGAATCACAGAAGGACTGCACAAAGATGTGCAGAGCAAGTGCCCCAGTGGACATGAACTTACTCTCTAAGACTGGAGCGGAGAACAAAGAAAAGGGACAAGGACTGGGAGTTGGGGAGCGTTCTGGGACATTTGCCAAATTGAGGTTCTGAGTTCGGCCGCAGAGTGTGGGAGACCTGGGAACACAGAGGGAACGCTGAGAGATTTTACTTTGGGTTTTAAATGGTGTATCGTTTCAATGTTCTTTGATAGATGCTAAAAGGGTCACTGAGTCAGGATCAACTTGACGGCAACAAGTTTGGTTTCGTCTAGTCCGGTCCGGTCCGGTCTGGTCTGGTTTAAAAAGGAGTATAATTCTCTTTACTTTTAGCTACTAGAATGTGCTTTTGAAAACATGGCTCTGTCAAGAGACTGGTACTCATGAAGCCCTAGAATTTACACAAGTTTTATACTATAGCTTTCATCACTGCACAACTTAGCAAAAACAAAAACCAAACCCCTTGCTGTCAAGTTGATTCCAACTCATAGCGACCCTACAGGACAGAGGAGAACTACCCCGTAGGGCTTCCAAGGAACAACTGGTGGATTTGAACTTCTGACCTTCTGGTTAGCAGCCAAGCTGTTAACCAGCATGCCACCAGGGCTCCACTCAATAGGTGTCCAATGAACAGTAGCTGCTTATTATTATTGTTGTTCACCACTTACTCTATGCTCCAGGACTAAGCACATACCCTTGTGATAAGTGGCCTGATGTTTTAGAAAACCCTTCCCCATGTCTGTGCCACTCGCCTTCTTCTAAGTGCATTTCAAAGAGAGTAGAGGAGAAGCAGCCTTGGCGGGTCAGACGGCAACTTCTGCCAAAGGCTCCTGAGGACAACGGACTCACTGAAAGGATTCATAAATCCATATACACTCTTAATACCGAACACGTCATTGTTGCTGTTGTTAGGTGTCATCGAGTCAATTCCCACTCACGGCGACTCTGTTTACAACAGAACGAAACACTGCCTGGTCCTGCACCACCCTCACAGTCGCTGCTGTTTGAACCCACTGTGGCAGACACTGTCAATCCATCTCATCTAGGGTCTTCCTCTTTTTCACTGCCCTCTACCTTAACAAGCAAGATGTCCTTCAGGGACAGATCCCTCTTGATAACATGTCCAAAGTATGTGAGACGAAGTCTCGCCATCTTCATTTCCAGAGAGCACTCAGGCTGTACTTCTTCCAAGACAAACTTGTTCATTCTCCTGGCAGTCCACGTATATTCAATATTCTTCGCCAACACCATAATTCAAAGGCATCAATTCTTCTTTGGTCTTCCTTATTCATTGTCCAGCTCTCACATGCATATGAGGTGACTGAAAACCCCATGGCTTGGGTCAGGTGCATGTAGTCCTCAAAGTGACATCTTTGTTTTTCAATACTTTAACTAGGCCACAATAAGCTGTTTGATTTCCTGACCACTGCTCCCGTGGGCGTTGATTGTGGACCCAAACAAAATAAAATCCTTGGCAACTTCGATCTTTTCTCTGATTAGCATGATGTTGTTTACTGGTCCAGTTTTGAGGATTTTGGGTTTTTTTTGTTTTTTTTTTTTCATTAAAGTGTAATCCATACTGAAGGCTGTGGTCTTTGATCTTCATCGGTAAGTGCTTCAAGTCCTCTTTGCTTTCAGCAAGCAAGTTTGTGTCATTGGCATACTGCAGGTTGTTAATGAATCTTCCTCCAATCCAGATGCCAAGGTCTTCTTCATATGGTCCAGCTTCTGGGATTATCTGGTCAGCATACAGGTTGAATAAATACGGTGAAAGGGTACAACCCTGACACACGCCTTTCCTGATTTTAAAGCGCAAAGTATCCCCTTGTTCTGTCTGAACAACTGTCTCTCAGTCTATGTACAGGTTCCACATGAGCACCACTAAATGTTCTAGAATTCCCGTTCTTCACAATGTTACCCATAATTTGTAATGATCCACACAGTCGAATGCCTCAGCATAGTCAATAAAACACTGGTAAACATCTTTCTAGTATTTTCTGCTTTCAGCCAAGATCCATCTGACATCAGCAATGATATCCCTCATTGAACGTCCTCTTCTGAATCCAGCTTGATTTCCTGGCAGCTCCCTGTCAATATACTGCTGTGATCTTTTTTTTTTTAATTATCTTCAGCAAAATTTTACTTGTATGTGATATTAATGATATCGTTTGATAATTTCTGCATTCCATCAGGTCACCTTTCTTTAGAATGGGCATAAATATGGATCTCTTCCAGTCAGTTGGCTAGGTAGCTGTCTTCCAATTTTCTTGGCATAGACGAGTGAGCACCTCCAGCGCTGCATCCGTTTGTTGAAACATCTCAATCGTTATCCTATCAATTCCTGGAGACTTGTTTTTCACCAATGTCTCCTGTGAAACTTGGACTTCTCCCTTCAGCACCATCAGTTCTGGATCATATGCTACTGGCTGAAACGGTTGAAGATCGGCCAATTCTTTTTGGTACAGTGACTGTGTATTCCATCCATTTTAGATGTTTCCTGCATCGTTCAATATTTTGCCCACAGAATCCTTCAATACTTGCACTCGAGGCTTGAATTTTTTCTTCAGTTCTTTCAGCTGAAGAATGCCAAGCATGTTCTTCCCTTTTGTTTTTCTAACTCCAGCTCTCTGCATTTTTCACTATAATAACTCTCTTCTTGAGCCACCCTTTGATATCTTCTGTTCAGCTCTTTTACTTCATCATTTTTTCCTTTCGTTTTGGTTACTCTACGTTCAACAGCAAGTTTCAGGGTCTGACAACCATTTTGATCTTTTCTTTCTTCCTATCTTTTTAATGACCCTTTGCTTTCTTCATGTATGTCCTTAATGTCATCCCACAACTCGTCTGGTCTTCAGTCATTAGTGTTCAATGCATCAAATCTATTCTTGAGATGGTCTCCAAATTCAGGTGGGACATTCTCAAGAGTAAATCATACCTCACCACATAGACAAACTGTACTGTTATGGAGGTAGTGCTGTTAAGAGTCACAGCAGCTTCCTTTCGGGAGTCCCTGGGTGGCACAGATGGTAAAGTACTCCAACTACGAACCAAAAGGTTGGTGGTTTGAAGCCACCCAGAGGTGCCTCAGAAGGTCTGGCAATCTGTTTCCAAAAGGTCACAACCTTGAAAACCCTATGGAGTGCAGTTCTACTCTGCACACTTGGCATTGCCATGAGTTGGTATCAACTCGACCATAAATGGCTTAGCTTTCTGTCATTTTCCATCTTCTCAATTGATATATACTTTCATACAATTACTACCGCGTGAGGAGGATGTGAGAAAAAAGTTTTTTTTAATACACTAAAAAATGTTGCAGTCTCTTAGGTCCCTGAAGGCAGGAGTTATACCTTCCCCAGGACCTGACACTCACCAGCCATCACCCTCTGGCATAGCAGCAACCTGGTTTTACTCCACGAGTTGTTTAGTATCGTGCTTCTAAGAAGAGACTCGCCCACCTCCTGGAGGCCACATGGCACAGTCCACAGTCTCTGGGCACATCCTCAGGACTCAAGCTTAATTCTAATTCCAGTTCTACTGCCAATTACACTGCAGCTCCAGACAACTTCTCTCTCCTCCCAGGGCCTCCTCCTCTCCTGAACAACTGGGAGATGCAATCAAAAGACTGGGCAGGATTATGCACCAAAAAAAGGAAAAGCCTATTCCTTTTTTTTTTTTTTTCAGATAAAAAAGTGTAACTTGAGCAACAGTTTCCACTAATGCCCACGAAATTAAAACTAGTAGCAGGAAGTGATAGCACACTGTAAACTCGTGAGGACATGGTTCCTCTCTGCTCTGTCCACCAAGAACACCCAAGTGCTAGCATATACCCACTGCTGTTGAGTCAATTTCAACTCACAGTGACCCTATAGGATAAGGCAGAACTGCCCCTTATGGTTTCCAAGGCTGTAAATCTTTATGGAAGCAGGCTGTCCGTGTCTTTCTCCCACAGAGCGGCTGGAGGGTTTGAACCACTGATCTGCTGGTTAACAGCTGAGTGCTTAGCCACTGACCTCATTCCACCTTAAGATAAGGCCATGCTGACCTGAAAGGAAGACAAGGTACTTTTCTGAGCAGAGTAATTTACAAGCACGATGATCTTAAATTGACAAAAAAGCAGTCCGTATCAAATTGCACACCTATCTTTCTTAGGAAATCTCCAAAACTAAGTCAGCCTTCAGGCATATCAGAGCAAAGGCACCATCTTGTGGTTAAAAGAGTAAGTGCAGCGAAAATAGAGTGGAGGGAAGGAGCGTGCTGTCTCAGAGGGAGAGCAACTAGGAGTATACTGCAAGGTATACATAAGTTTTTGTATGAGAGGCTGACTTGGTTTGTAAACTCTCACTTAAAGCACAATAAAAATTAAAAAAAAAAAAAGAGTAAGCGCAGGCAACATGCAGTAAACTCAAAAACACATCAATAAGCCTTCCTTTATAATCAAAAAGGTCCTTGGAAGAGGATCACAAACCTAATCATAGTCAAAAAATGTTCTTCAACTCCTTCTACAACACTGCTCTGTAACAGGACTGGGACAGCACGGGGAAAAAACACATTCTGTTCAGATTCCACACATTGACAGAAAGACGGCACACGGTGAAGACAGCAAGCCCCAAAGGGACCCCTACAGAAGGTAAGCTCATTACTGTAATTCGACGCTGTAGTTAGGAGAGAAAGCAGCTCCCAAGCTTTCCTGTCTCAGGACCTCTTTTAACCCTTCAACAGTGCTGAGCACCCGTAAAGAGCTTGTTTTACATGGGCGATAGCTGCTGGTGGTTACCGTGTCAGAAATTACAACAGAAAATTTTAAAATAGTTATCACTTCCTTAAAAATAACAACAAACTCATTACATATTAACATAAATAACATACTTTCATGAAAAACAGCTACTTTTCAAAACAAAACAAAAAAAAACAGAAGAGTGGCAGCTGTTTACATTTCTGGTTTAACAGAAGACAGCCGAGTGCTGACAGCTACGTTCCATCTGTGGCCACTTCACTGGAAGTATGGCTCCGCTGTGACAGAACTCCACTGTGACAGAACGAGCCTGAACAGGCTGATGTGGCCTCAGTGGTGCTGAGACGGTTACGTCTGGGACACGGCAAGTGCTGGCAGAGCTGTGCAAGCAAGGGATGTGGGCAGTGCTGGGAGAGGGGCAGTAGGAGAGGGACAGGCGGCAGTGGCCCCACAGCACACAGACAACAAGCAGATGACACTGCTCTCGACAGCTTCATTCAGATGCAGAGCCCATCTTTCCTTCAGGTTTTCACTGTTTGTTTTTTTTTAAGTAATGAGCATCAATTTTATGAATTGAATTGCATAAAATAAATGGAGACGCCCATTAATTTTGTTCTTACTGTAAATACATTACCGAAAAATAACAAAAGTCGCCAGTAATTCCATAATTCAGAAATAACAAGTTAACTTTTGGTGTATCTCCTTCTTTTCTCCCCTACACTTAATAAGAAATTTTTAAAACTTGAGTTCATCTAAAAAAGTATAAAAGCACCAATGGAATAGACAGATCCAATAACAATACAGAAAAATATTTAATGATTATAGGCAAGAATGGCTAGCTGATCTACAATCTAAACTCCACAAGGGGGGGGGAGTGTCTCGGTGGAAGCTAGAGCAAAGCTGGGGTGCAGGCCAGTCAGGATGTCCCTGCACCCCAAACCATCGCATGCAAAAGCACTGAACCTGGAATGCAATGACTACACCGCAGGCACTCAGATTTCTCCTCAAAGTAGCAATCGAGAACATCGGCCAGTGTGTTCTGAGGGAGGAGTGGCCAGGGTTTGACAAGAGCAGAAAAGACGTCAGTAAGATCCCATCAGGAACCCATGTCCTACTACCCTGGTCCAAGCCACCATCACATCTGACTCAGACTCCTGAAGAGCCAGCCTCTAGCAGTCTCAGATTCACCTTGACCCCATATAATCCACTCACAGGATGCCAGCCAGAAGATCCTCATAAAAACTGTTCTGCTCCATCCAGAGCCAAGCCCTGCAGGGTCTGCTCTCTCCGAGGCCACCTCCAGCAGCCGTCCTGGCACCCGCAGGCATGCTCTCCATACGCAAACACACCAGGCAGGCTCCAGCCTCAGGACCTCTGCATCAACTTTTCTCTCCTCTCAGAATTCACTCCTTCATCTCCTTTAAACCTTTGTTCAAATATCATTTTCACAAAAGCAACAGCAAGAAAAAATAGGAGATAAACCGGATTTCATCAAAATTCAAAACTTTGTGCTTCCAAGGCCACTATAGAGAAAATAAAAAGATAACCCACAGAATGGGAGAAAATATTTGCCAATCACATATCTGATAAGGGACTTATATCTACAGTATATAAAGAACTCTGACAACTGAGAAACAGAGTTTTTAATTCTCGTGGAAATCCTGTTTCCATGGCAATGTATAATCATTAGCGTTAAGTTAACAAATAGCCGAACCAAAACCCGTTGCTGTTGAGTCAATTCCAACTCACAGCAGCCCTCCAGGACAGAGGGGAACTGCGCCTGGTAGGTGTGAACTGCCGATCTTTTGTCTGGCAGCCGCAGTTCTTAACTACTGTACACTAGTTCCCAAAGAGTCGAGATGTTCGCCATCACTGATCATTAGGGAAACACAACAATACAACAAGATACCACTTCACACCCACTCAGATGGCTATTATACGGAAAAAAAAAAAACTGAAAGCAACAGATGCTAGCAAGGGTGTGAGGAGACCGGAACCCTCGACATGCACTACTGGTGGGACTGTAAACCGATGTGGCCACTGTGGAAAACGGTGCGGCAGTGCTGCAAAAAGTCAAACACAGAATTGCCATTTGCTGTTGTTCTTAGGTGCCGTCGACTGGGCTCCGACTCACAGCGACCCTCTATGACCCAGCAATTCCACTCCTAGGTCCACATCAGAAAAAAATTGAAAGCAGGGGCTCCAAGAGATTTGTACAGCAATAATATTCATTCGGCCAAGAGGTGGAAACAACCCAAGTGCCCAACAACTGATGAATGGACGAGCAAAATGTGGTACCTACGAAGTTTCCGATACGTGCTACGGTACGGATGGACCTTGACGACAGTATACTAAGTGTATGATGCCAGTCACAGAAGGCCACATGTTGTATGACTCCATTTATACAAAATAACCAAGACAGGTAAATCCACAGAGACGGAAAGTAGATTAACAGTTGTCTAGCAGCTAGAAACGAAACCCTGGTGGTATAGTGATTAAGAGCTATTGGCTGCTAACCAAAAGGTCGGCAGTTCAAATCCACCAGGCGCTCCGTGGAAACCCTATGGGGCAGTTCTACTCTGTCCTATACAATCACTATCAATCAGAATTGCCTCGATGGCAATGAGTTTTGTTGTCGTTTAGAGGCTGGAAACCCTGGTGGTGTAGTGGTTAAGAGCTATGGCTCCTAACCAAAAGGTCAGCAGTTCGAATTCACCAGGCACTCCTTGGAAACTCTACGGGGGCAGTTCTACTCTGTCCTATAGGGTCGCTATGAGTCAGAATCCACTGGACTTGACTCCACAGTAATGGGTTTATTTAATGGGTTCGTTTTTATAGAGGCTGGGAGAGGGAGATGGGAAATGACTGCTAAGTGGTGCAGGTTTCTTTTTGGGAAGTGGTAGAAATGTTCTGGATCTAGATAATGGGATGGCCGTGCAACTCTGAAGGAGTATACTAAAAACCATTGATTGTACACTTGAAAAGGTATGTGAATCACGTGTCAATAATAAATGAACACACTTTCTTGTTGAGACTTCTCTACCTGCCCTACTTAAAATGGCATCCCTACCATCACTACTCCCATTCCTCTTCTCCCGCTTTATTTTTTTTTCAAATATACTGCATAATACACTTATTTATTTTGGTTATTGCATATGGTCTGTATCTACCTTCTAGAATGTTAGCTTCAAGAAGACAAGAATTTTTTTTGTGCTCTGTTCATTGGCACATCCCCACATTTCTGGAATATAAGGTATACATTCAATTAAAAAAAAAAAGTTGCCACCGAGTCAATTCCGACTCATAAGTGACTGTATGGGACACAGCAGAACTCCCCCATTGAGTTTCCAAGGAGCACCTGGTGCATTCAAACTGCCAACCTTTCGGTTAGCAGCCATAGCTCTTAACCACTATGCCACCAGGGTTATGTGACTGATGAACGGATGGATGAGGGGGGTGAGTGCTGATGGGGTGGGTGGATGGATGGGGTGCGTGTGTAGGTGGGTTGGTGGGTGGGTGGGGTACGTGTGCAGGTAGGTGGGTGGGTGGATGGGGTGTGTGTATGTGGGTGGGGGTGGGTGGGTGAATGGGGTGCATGTGTAGGTGGGTGGTTGGGTGAGTGGGGGGATGGGGTGCGTGTGTAGGTGGGTGGGTGGGTGGATGGATGGGGTGCATGCGTAGGTGGGTGGGTTATGTGGATGGATGGGGTGGGTGAAGGAAGTAGAAGAATGTGGAAAGAGGGAGGTGAAGGAAAGAGTAGGAAGTAGGGGCGAGGGAAGAAGGGAAGAAGGGAAGAATACTCCTCTTCTGGAAGGAGCGTAGAAGTCCCACCATCAATGAGTCCCCTAGAGTGCTCAATGCCGAGGACCTGGCACCCACAGCCTCTCTCCTGCCAGCATCCCTTCTCTCTATGGTCTTCCCTTGCCTGCGTAGCTGTCTCTTCTCCAAGGCAAAGAAGACAGGAGCCACCGTGCTGCTGTGCCAGGCACGTGAGGAACTTAACTTGGCAATAGTCTGCTGTACTTGGCACAATTAGGGTCTAACAGTTTCCAAATTGTGAATATATGAATAAAACTTAAACACAATCAGCAAAGCACTAAAGTTATAAAGCACTCCTTCAAAGAATGAAGGCGGCCGGCTTAAGATCCCTCAGCCAGAGGATTCTGTATCGCCCCCCTGTCCAGAATCTACATGCAATAACTGGGGATGAGGAGCTCCAGAACCATTTCTGTAAGTCTAAGACGTAGATACGGGCTCTCCTTCACAACACTTTAAAAAGAAAAAAAGCTTGCGAAATGGTGTAGTACCTTGGAGAGGTTCTATGTGGCATCCGTGACAATTCTAAAAGGTGACTTGCCCTGAAGGCGAGTATAAACTGGAGGATCAACTCTTTTCTGGATTCTAAAAAACCAGCCAAGCACCACTCCTAAGTAAGACATATTTCTACAAGGTTTCAAATGCCACAAAGGCCAGACCATTATGATAACTAGCCTGACAGTATACCTTCCCCCCTAGTTCTCGGAGAAGAGAAATGCCTGGACCTCAGATATTTTTAATTTTAAAAACCAACAAAACTCTTCCTTAAACAAGCTTTTTCACTTGGGCTGTCGGTTTTCTCCTATTGCCACTGATCCACAGGAGAGTCACTGTGCTTCGAGCAGAAGATAAAAACCATCCCCTCATCACTAAAGTTCTCTGAAAATGGAAAGCAGGCATCCCCAGGAGCTGAAAGCCTCCCCACCGTTTGTCTCAGCCCGTATCCCCGGGGCTGCAGCAGAAATGGCCTCCTCAGCCTCCCTCCTCCCCAGAAGGAAGACGGGGGGCGGGGGGGGCAGAGGAAGGTCAGCACCAGCTGATCACAGGGTCCACCTCAGTGTGGTCTGGGAAACCATCTCCTCAAAACGTAGAACAGTTCAGAAAAGATGAGAACAGACACCCACCACCGGCTGCACTGCCACCATTTGCAGCCATTACAACTGACGTCACAGGGGGTCCAAGAAATTCCTGGCATCAGCATATTTGCACACCTACTTGAACAGTTCCTCCCTCTCTCTAAGGCACTACAAAAACAGTGCCATTGCCAGGGCACATCCCCCTGCAGTGCCAGTACTGCTGGGGACACGTGCGCTTGGCCGCCCAGCTCCCTCCAGTGGCCTCCTCTACCCACTTGGCAATGGCAGGCACAAAGGAACTGTCCCCATTGTTCCCCTTCCATCTGACGCTGCAGGGCACTGGGGTCTCCACAGAGTGGAGCACAACCTGCCCTCCCCCAGCCTTTTGTTCCAAGAACACAGTTCTAGAACTGGTAGCCAGGAACCTCTGGATTTACTCCTGCCGTTTAAAACAAGTAAGTATGCCTACAGAGCCCTCTTGCGGTCTCCCCATGACCACAGAGCCCTCTTGGAGCCTCCCCATGGTGCAGTCTGCCTACAGGACCTGGAAAACTTGGGTGCGACTCTGCTGCTGGGGTGGCAGCACCACCCTGCTCCTCCTCTGCCCACTCCAGTGACAAGAGGGCTCTTGCAGCAGACCACCAGACCCTCCCAGTCTAAGGTCAAGGCAGCTGGCCTTCCTCTCTGTCCAGGGCTGACAAGCCTCTGTCCTGCGGCCAGTGTGGATAGAGTGAGCCCAGCCCTCAGCACAGCCTCCCACTTATACCCAGCTTCCACCCCCAGCCTCCTCTTCCCCACAACTACTGCTGCCAGCGGCAATGGGGGAGCAGGAAAAATAAGAAAACATGGTTAGTCAGCAAAAACTTAAATGACTATCTTTACAAATGTTCAAACAAGAAAAAAGACATTAGTTTATAATCAGCATAACTGAAAAAGTTATAAACTTCCTCCTGCCCAACAGCAGATATGGAACAGGCCTTAACTGGTTTTCAAGACCCTCAGCTGCAGGTGGGAGACCCCCAACCCTACTCCCAAAGACAGAGCCCAGGCAGCAAACAGGTTACTGTGGCAGAGGATGGAAGCGGGTAGGACAAGGAGCTGGCCCACGCGTCACTGTCAATGTCCCTCCTAGGAAGACCCCGGACCCAGCCAGGAGCCCCTCGGGAAAGAGCGCAGGATCAAACAAAGAAGAAAAACATGTTACTTGCATGTACCTCTATCAATTTTTCCCTCCTGTCTCAGTGCAGTTGTTTACTTCGGCCAACTGCAGAGAAATTACAGTATCTCCACTCTCCCACTCCCTCTGAAGACGTCCCTCCGCCAGGCATGCCCAGTGCAGCCATTTCATGAAATCGAGGCTGTCGCCAAGCAGGAGCCACCCAGGCTGCATAAGGCCACCTCCAGCTCCTCGGAGGGCCTAGGAATGTCCTCAGCCTGCACTCAGACCCCCAGTCAACAAATCTTTCTAAGTGATGTGAGTTTTCCCAGAACGAAACCATATCACTGTGTATTTATTGCCGCCGCCCTGACACATGACACATTTTTTCTTATTGGAAAACCACTTCTTGTCGGGCCTCCCAGGATCAACTTCATTCAAAAACAAGAAATCTAGGCAAAACGTTTGGGGTCAGGACTAAGAGAACAAGAAAGAGCCCGCTGTGGGTCCTAACATCGAGAACCCACAGACTAGAGACTACCCTTCACAGTCTGGAGCCCCCACACGACAAGGACCATAGAAAAGCTACTGGGCACAGCGCTCCAGCGCCCTTTCGGAGCAGAGAGTGTCTTGGCGGGTTGGACAGCCTCCGTGAGGCAAGCCCACGAAGAATGGATTCCCGCACAGCTCCATGCACTCTTCTCACAAATGCTCCCCTTCGCCCATCCCCAAATTCCTCCTTCAAAGGCAAGGACTCTTCACAGCAGCCCAACCAACCAACCCCAGTGCCATCGAGTGATTCCGACTCATAGCGACCCTACATAACAGAGCAGAACTGCCCCATAGGATTTCCAAGGAGCAGCTGGTGGATTCGAACTGCGGACCTTTTCGTTAGCAGCCAAGCTCTTAACCACTGCACCACCAGGGCTCAATAAAAACAATAAACGTTAGAAGTTCTTTGTTTTTTTAAGGAAGCAATATTCAAAAAAAAAAGTACATTCAGGTTTCATACAATCTACAAAATAAAAACATAAATATCACTTTCCATTCAAGCTTTGTGTAAGTAAGTAACACCAACCTTTCTATATAGATGCTAGTCTGAAAATGTCACCCACTCTTGGTTATGGTCCAACAGAGATGGCCCCCCTGTGCCTCAAGAGGCTGGCCCCAGGACAGTCCCAGGGAGGGAGGCAAGTGAACTGGCCATTAACTACAAATCACACTTGGAGCTATTATACCCTATTGAAGAACGATTCTACTCGACCACAACCAAACAACAGGCCACCCTAGGCTCAAACGCTGCACTACAAGTCCAAGTGCAGAAAACACAACTCACAAGACTCCTAACATGATGCACACTACCCTTTAGAAACCTACCTACAGCTCACACAAACACTAAGACAGCCCTACTGTCAGCCTCGGCTCCCTCCCCGCAAACTGTAGAAACAACAGACATCAGAAAAACAAATACAAATACATGTGGCCAACAAAAATAAATGTAACCGTCCACTCACCCTTAAGAAAATGCACCAAAGATACCATGTTCCACCTATGAAACTAGCAAAAGAATTACTACCTGTTAATATGACTGTGAATAGTTTTTTTTTTTTTTTGCTTTAGGAGAAAGTCTACAGAGCAAACTAGGTTCTCATTCAAAAATTTATACACAAACTGTTTTGTGACGTGGCTGCAATCCCCGCAATGTCAGCACGCCCCTCCTTTCCCTTTAACCCCAGGTTCCCTGTGTCCATCTGTCCAGTTCTTCCGTCCCTTCCTGCTTTTTCATCGCTGCTTTTGGGCAGGTGTTACCCGTTTGCGCTCACATACTTGATTGAGCTTAGAAGCACATTCCTTACTTGTTATTGTTTGTTTTATAGGCCTGTCTAATCTTTGGCTGAAAGGTGGACTTTGGGGGTGGATTCAGTTCTGTGTTAGCAGAGTGTCCGGGGGCCCACGGTCTAGGGGGTTCCCCCAGTCTCTGTCAGACCAGTAAGTCTGGTCTTTTGTGTATGTATGTGTGAATTTGAATTTTGTTCTACATTTTTATTCTGCTCTGTCCGGGACCCTCTACAGTGATCCCTGTCAGAGCCATGGGTGGTGGTAGCCAGGCACCACCTAGTTCTTCTGGGTTTAGGCTGGTGGAGGCTGTGGTTCACATGTTCCATTAGTCCTCCAGACTAATATCTTCTTTGTGTCTTTGGTTTTCTTCATTCTCCTTTGCTATTGACAGGATGGGACCAACAGATGCATCTTAGATGGCCGCTCGCAAGCTTGTAAAACCCCAGACGCTACCTAACAAAGTAGAATGTAGGACATTTTCTTTATGAACTATGCTATGCCAGCTGACCTAGGTGTCCCCTGAGACCATGGTCCTCAGCCCTCAGTCCCAGTAACTCGATCCCTCGAAGTATATGAATGTGTCTAGGAAGCTTCTTTGACTTTACCTTGGTCAAGTTGTGCTGCCCTCTCCTACACTGTGTTGTCTTTCCCTTCATCAAAGTTAACACTTGTTTAGTATCTGGCTAGTGATTTTTTTTTTTTTTAGTATCTGGCTATTGATTTCCCCTTCCCAGCCCTCCCCTCCCCTCGTAACCATTAAAGATTATTTTTTTCCAGGTGTAAAGCTTTTCTTTGGTTTTTATAATAGTGGTCTCGTACAGTATTTGTCCTTTTGTGACTGACTTATTTCATTCAGCATAATGCCTTTCAGATTCACCCATACTGTGACATGTTTTGCAGGTTCATGATTGTTCTTTTTTAATTGTGCAGTACCAGGAAACCCTGGTGGCGTAGTGGTTAAGTGCTACGGCTGCTAACCAAAAGGTCAGCCGTTCGAAACCAACCAGACTCTCCTTGGACACTCCACAGGGCTGTTCTACTCTGTCCTACAGGGTCGCTATGAGTCAAAATCAACTCGATGGCAACAGATTTTTTGTGTGTGTTTTGTTTATCCATTCATCTGCTAATGGGCACTTAGGTTGTTTCCATCTTTTTGCCATTGTAAATAATGCTACAATCAACATGGGTGTGCATATGTCTATTCGTGTCATGGCTATTATTACTCTAGGATATATTCCTAGGAGTGGGACTGCTGGCTTGTATTCTATTTCTAGCTTTTTAAGGAGGCGCCATATTGTTTTCCATGTTGGTCGTTCCACTTTACATTCCAACCAGCAGTACATAAAAGTTCCAATCTCCCTACAACCTCTCCAATATCTGTTATTTTCTG
Organism: Elephas maximus indicus; assembly: GCF_024166365.1. NCBI lineage: Eukaryota > Metazoa > Chordata > Mammalia > Proboscidea > Elephantidae > Elephas > Elephas maximus. The sequence continues at coordinate 598,077 of NC_064827.1, forward strand.
GTTTGTTGCGGTGAGACGGTATCTCCTTGTAGTTTTGATTTCCACTCCTCTAATGGCTGATGATCCTGAGTATTTCCTCATGTGTCTGTTCGCTGCCTGAATGTCTTCTTTGGTGAAGTGTCTGTTTATATCCTTTGCCCATTTAATTGGATTATGTGTCTTTTTGTTGCTGAGGTATTGAAATATTCCATAGATTTTAGAGAGTAGACCCTTGTTGGATGTGTTGTAGCCAAAAAAAATTTTTCACCTTTTTGATGAAGTCTTTCGATGAGCGTAAGTGTTCGACTTTTAGGAGCTCCCAGTTACCTAGTGTATCTTCTGGCGTTTGTGCATTGTTAGTTATGGTTCGTATTGCATTTAGGACATATATTAGGGCCACTAGCGTTGTCCTTATCTTTTTCCATGATCTTTATAGTTTTTTTTTTTGGTGGTGGGTTATCGTTTTAGGTTTTATGTCTGGGTCTCTGATCCATTTTGAGTTAGTTTTTGTGTATGGTGGGAGGTATGGGTCCTGTTTCATTTTTTTACAATGAACATCCAGTTTTGCTAGCACCATTTGCTAAAAAAGACTGTTGTTTCCCCCCATATGATGGACTTTGGTCCTTTGTCAAAGATCAGCTGAGCACAGGTAGATGGGTTTACATGTGGGTTCTCTGATTCTACTCCATCAGTCTACGTGTCTGTTGCCGTACCACAGCTGCTCTGACTACCGTTTTGACTACCATGGCTGTACAGAAGGAGATCAGGTAGTGTGAGGCCTCCTACTTTGATCTTTTCCTTCAGTAATGCTTTGCTTATCCAGGGTCTCTTTCCTTTCCATATGAAGTTGGTGATTAGTTTTTCTACCTCATTAAAGAAACTATTGGTACCTGGATTGGGATTGCAATAGATCTGTCAATTACTTTGAGAAAAACTGACATTTTCACAACGTTGAGTCTTCCTATCCACGAGCGTGTATGTAGGTCTCCTCCGGTTTCTTTCAACAGTGTTTTGCAGTTTTCCTTGTAGCCATCTTTTACGTCCCTGGTTAGATTTATTCCTAAGTATTTTATCTTTTTAGGGACTATTATAAACTACGGCACTGGGTTTATGAACGCTATCGTTTTTCTGATTTCCTTTGTGAAGTCCTCTTTGTTGCTGTGTAGCAATCCACATTTGTATTTTTGCATGTTGAGGCTGTGTTCTGCTCCATCTTTCTGTTCTAGTAGTTTTCTGTGGAATCTTTGGGGTTCTCTATGTACAGGAGATCATATCCTCTTCAAATAGGGATAGTTTTACTTCTTTCCTTCCAACTTAGATGTCTTTATTTCTTTTTCTTGCCTAATTGTTCCAGCTAGGACTTGAGCATAATGTTAAATAAAACCAAAACCAAAACCAAACCCATTGCTGTGGAGTTGATTCCGACTCATACGGACCCTAAAGGGCAGAGTAGAACTGCCCCGTAAGGTTTCCAAGGAGCGGCTAGTGGATTCAAACTTCCAACTTTTTAGTTAACAGCTAAGCTCTTAAACACTGCGCCACCAGGGCTCCACAACGTTAAACAGGAGTAGTGATAAAAGGCATCCTTGTCTAAATAGCCAATTCTTATATGCTGTTGCTGTAATAAAATCAGTGAAACTTCTTTGGGGGTAGTAGTTATCAAACCTTAAATGTACACACCCCTTGGCTGGGCAATTCCACTTTTTTTCATTTATTCTACAGATATAATATGAACATTCCCCAGGTTATATGTAACAAGGATATCCACTTCAGCCTTCTCTCCAGGTATGTGCAGGACTAGACAATTAAAGACCCACCAGCAGTTATACAAACCGTTATACCCTTACAACAGAGCACTAAAAAGCTCTCAAAAAGTATACGAAGCAGGAGCTGTGCCACCATGGGAAATCGTGGCACTAGGTCAGGGGTGTGGTGCAGGCAGGCAGAGATAACACGAAGATCCTGTCTGAGAAGACAGACGCTGGTGTGTGCGTCGAGGTTTTCGAGGGAAGGAATTAAAAGAAAGTATTAATAGCGTGACCCTTGTAGGTATGATTAAGAGCAGAAAAAGAGGTGAGAAGGCTTTCACTTCGCAATATGTACCTTTTTTACTATATATCTTTTTTTCTTTTCCCTTCTTCTCTTTGGACCTCAAGTGTACTCAGCATTTTGATTTATCCACCTCCAAACACAGTGTGTCCTCACCACTGGTCCATACCTCTGTTTACTCCGACATTCGATTATTTTTAATCAGGTAAGAAGCACCCACTAACCCATCACCTAGAATGAACACTAGGACCTTGACAACAATCTGCACCTAACCAACCATACAGTCTCCCCTCAGCATTCCCCACACCTTCCCACCCAAGGTGACTATCAAAACAAAACCTAGGTACTGCAGCTGCAAAGAAGAAAGCCTCAAAGGCAATAAGCCAACAAGGTATCCATCTAAACAAGGTAGAAAACAAACAACAATACAAATATAAAGAAAGGACAAAGAAAGATCATAAAAATGAGCGGAAATCAATAAGACAGACAAACCTCTGGCAAGACAAATCAAGAGAAGAAAAAAATCACAAATAATATTATGAATGCAATAGAGGACACAACTGCAGATAAAACCGACAAAAGATTATAAGACAATACCATCCACAACTAGTTTCTATACAGTTTCTAGAAAACATGTAACTTACCAGAACTGACTTGAGAAGAAAATAAAGTTTTTCAATAGACCTGTAACTATTAAAGAAATCCAAGTAATGGATAAAAATCTCCCCACAAGTAGAAACTAGGCTGAGATAGTTTTACAGGCAAATTCTCTTCCAAACTTTGAATGGACAGGTCATCCCAATTTATACAAACACTTCTAGAACAAAGGAACGGAGATAATACTCCCCAACTCACTCTATGAGGTCAGCAAAACCCTGATACCAAAACAAAAATCAGCAGGCTCAGTTCAATTATAAAAATAGATGAAAAATCCTAAACAAAATATCAGCAACTTGAATTCAGCAGTGTATAAACAAATACTACCAGGTATGCAAGTAGTATTCCACTTAGAAAACTCATAAATGTAATTCACCACATTAACAGATTTTTTAAAAGATGTAGAAAATACATTTGGTAAAATTTTATACCCAGATTTAGGAAAAAAAAAATCAGAAAATTAGAGAATTGTTACTGGTAAAGAATTATCAAAAAAAAAAAAAAACCCCAACAACAACAGCAACAAAACTAAAGCAAACATTATCCTCAATGGGAAAATATTAGAATTTCCTTTAAAATCAAGAATGATCACAAAAAATAAATAAAAATTAGACAGATGGACAGGAAGAGACAACGGAGCAGATGTGGTAAAATGGTAGCATTTGGAGCACCAGGTGGGCAGGAAGAAAAGATGAAGCAGACGTGGTAGAATGGTAGCGTTTGAGGCGCCCGGGTGAAAGGCATTTAGGGATTCTTCGTGTTATTTTTGCAACTTTCTGTAAGTCTGAAATTATTTCAAAACCAAAACGTTAATAAAAATAAACAAAATCAAGAATAAGACGGGTTGCCTCCTAGAATCATTTCTGTTCACCACTGCACTGGAAGCCCTCACCAGAGCGATGAAACAAGACATTTGAGGCCCGGGGATTAGAAAGGAAAAAACAAAACTGTTAATACAGATGTTATAGTCTACAAATTATTAGAAATGAGGGGAGAGCTTAGCAATTTGACTGTACATAGGTTAGTACTCAACAGTATACACAGCAGTGAACAATTAGGCAACGTAGTTAAGGACAAGACATCGATACGGCATCATTTACAGCAGCAACCCCAGGTCTCTAGGAAAACCTACAAACGGCAGGGCCTCTATAGGAAAAATCATCAAACTCGCTGAGATTTTTTTAAAAAAAACTAAATGAAGAGATAATATTGTGAAGATGTCAATTCTTGCCAAATTGATCTACAGATTCAATGCAATTCCAATCAATATCCCAACAGGATTTTAAAATTTATATTGAAGACTAAATGGCCATAAATATGCACAACACTTCTGAAGCAGAGCTGCATGAAGGAGTGACTTACCCCACCAGCCATCAGCACTTAAGATGAAACTATCGATTAAGAAGTATTATACAGGTGATTTGATGAAAGGCATAAAACACAGAGTCCAGAAAGAGAATCAACATGTATGAACTCTGCGATACGGCAGAGGTGGCATATCAGGTTTGTGGAGAAAGGGAGAACTGTTTAATACCTGGAGCTAGGAAAAAATGATTAAGCATGTGAAAAAAGGTGAAATTGAATCCTTACTTCACACCATTTATTTTAAAAAGGAAAATGTCAACTGCATAAGAAACAAGAAATTAAATGTCAAAAACAAAACTTAAACCAAGAGTACAAAATGTAAGTAAATATCTTTCAGAATGTGGGATAAAGAAAATTTTCTTAAAATACAAAACTGAACATAAAACAGAATATATTCACAATACACACAAGCAACACTAGAGTCAGCAGCAGGAATGCACAAAGAAGTGCAAAACAATAAGCACAAAGAACCCAAAAAATGGGCAAATGACATTTATAGACATTTCGCAGACAAGGAAATACATTCACCCAATAAACCATGGATCCTGGCTGAAAGCAAGGAATGTTAGAAAGATGTTTACAGGTGTTTTACTGACTCTGCAAAGGCATTCGACTGTGTGGATCGTAACAAATTATGGATAACGTTGCGAAGAATGAGAATTCTCAAACACTTAATTGTGCTCAAGTAGAGCCTGTACGTAGACCAAGAAGCAGTCCTTTGAACAGAACAAGGGGATACTGTGTGGTTTAAAATCAGGGAAGGTGTGCATCAGGGTTGTATCCTTTCATCATACTTACTCAATCTGTCTGCTGAGCAAATAATTCAAGAAGCTGGACTATATGAACAACAATGGGGCATCAGGACTGGAGAAAGACTCATTAACAACCTGCGTTATGCAGATGACACAGCCTGGCTTGCTGAAAGTGAAAAAGACTTGAAGCACTTACTGATGAAGATCAAAGACCACAGCCTTCACTGTGGATTACACCTCAACATAAAGAAAAAAAAAATCCTCACACCTGGACCAATAAGCAACATCATGCTAAACGAAGAAAAGACTGAAGTTGTCAAGGATTTCACTTTACTTGGATCCACAATCAACGCCCGTAGACGCAGCAGTTAAAAAATCAAAAGACTCGAGGCACTGGACAAATCTGCTGCAAAAGGCTTCTTTACAGCGTCAAAAAGCAAAGATGTCACCTTGAGGACAAAAGCGCGCCTGACCCAAACCATGGTATTTTCAATCACCTCATATGCATGCGAAAGCTGGACGATGAATAATAAGGAAGACCAAAGGAGAACTGACGCCTCTGAATTACGGTGTCCACGAAGAAAATGTATCCGCAAAGAAAATTGCATGTATCTAGGTCATGAAATTACGAGCAGTTTTCTTTGTATTAAAATAAAACAAATGCCATTTAAATATCTATATTTTTCATATCACTTTAAGATTTCATTCAAGAATTTATAATGAAAATGTTTATGTGAAAAATTTTATATACTTCATTTCAATAATAAAGTTGTTAGGCCTAATTTGCTAGGAAACTAACTGACATTAAATTTCTAACTGCTGAAAAGCACCATTAGGAATGCTCTGTAATTTGGATTTAGTAAAACTTCTATGGCAGGAAATTAAGAGAGATCACTTTTTAGAAATCAATGAGAAGTGTGAAAAAAGTAAGTTAAAAATATATACAATGTACATAAATGTTTACATGTAAAATACATGTAAAGGCACAGGAAAGGCCCAGAAGGATATTCGCACATGCTCAGTAAGGTGAGTGCCTATCACTGTGAAGAACAGGGACATGAGATGCCTACCCTCATGTAGCATATTACCATAAATGGGGAAGGGATGGAAAGTCAAACCAAAAAACATGGAAAAGGTAGATCATTTCAGATGATGATAAATAAATCAAGGCAATGGGACAGAGAATGGCAGAGGGGCAGCTCCCTTAGATACACTCACCAGCGAAAGCATCTCAGAAGAGGGAGCATTTAAGCTGAACCCAAAAACAAAAAACCAAACCCATTGCTGTCACACCAATTCCTACTCTCGGTGACCCCAGAGGACAGAGTAGAACTGCCCCACAGGGTTTCCAAGGAGTGCTGACACTTTGTTCAGCAGCCATGCTCTTAACCACTGCACCACGAGGGCTGCGCTGAACCCAGGGGACTGGGGGAAACAACAGCGAGTACTGGTGTACGCTTGGTGCATCCAAGCAAGAGAAAGCCCGTCCACTTGGAAGCAAGGGGGACACAGGCCAGTAGGAGTCAGCAAGGCCACCCAGGGCCAGCAGTGGGTCTGTGCTTTCCCATAACTGCACTGAGTTTAAGAGAGGGAGGAGTGCGATCTGAGTGTTTTTTTGTTCAGTTTGGTTCTTCTGAAGGACCACTGTGGGTTCTCGGTAGACAATGAACTGTAGAAGGGAGTAAGTAACCACTTCAGATAGAATTCTGCTACAGTCCTAAAAGGGTGTGACTTGGACCAGGCTGAGAGAAGTGACTGGATCCCTGCTATATTCGCTCTAAATAGGGCAATCTGCCCCCCGGAAACATTTTTCATTTTCATATGGGAGTAGGGGACAGGTGTTACGGGGGATATTGGCATCTGGTGGGTAGAAGAAGTCAGGGACGCTGTCAAACGTTCTACAACGCAAGGACAGGGTGACCCCAGCAAGCAGTCTGCTGGCTCTAACTCCCCCTCTACACTCTGACTTCCATCCACCTAGCACTTCCACTTGCACATACTAGGTACTCTAAAACCACGCTCATTATCTTCCCCAAACCTTCCTCCCCAGTGCCCCATCTCAGTTAACCCCATCCCAGCAGCTCACGTCCAAGGCCTCCAGAATCATTCTCATTTCCTCTTCTTTCCACGTAGACCACACCCAGCCCATCAGCAGATCCTTTTGCCTCGACGTTCAAAACGCTTCCAAAATCTGACCTCCCTGATGCCTCATCCTGGACTCCTGTCTCACTTCCCTCATGAATATAAGCTTATTAATAAATCCTGATTTTCCACACTTAGATCCTGGATCCATCAGCTTTTTGGCTACCTCCAGCTTCATCCCCCACCCGGGGCCATGCTACCTCCACTGCCCACCTGGACTACTGCAATCGTCCTTGTCTGCTCGCCGGTCACACCTCTGCCCACCTGGACTACTGTAATCGTCCTTGTCTGCTCCCCAGTCGCACCTCTGCTCACCTGGACTACTGTAATCGTCCTTGTCTGCTCCCCGGTCACAACCCTGCCCACCTGGACTATTGCAATCGTCCTTGTCTGCTCCTCGGGTCACACATTTGCTCACCTGAACTACTACAATCGTCCGGGTCTGCTCTGCTCCCCCGGTCGCACCTCTGCTCACCTGAACTACTGCAATCGTCCTTGTCTGCTCCCCCGGTCACACATTTGCTCACCTGCACTACTGCAACCATCCTTGTCTGCTCCCCCGGTCGTACCTTTGTTCACCTGGACTACTATGATCATCCTTGTCTGCTCCCCTGGTTGTACCTTTGTTTACTTGTAGCCTGTTCTCAAGATTGCAATAAGAATGGCCCTGGAGGATACACACCACGCCACGTCACTCCTATGCTCAGAACCTCCATGGCTCCATCTCACTGACAGAAGCCCACCCTGGTAGCCCTGCCCCCTCCTTGCTCCTGTCACTTCTGGACATGATCTCAGCCCCCATTCTGGGGCCAGCCTGGAACCAAGGCTTAGGGTTAATGCCTCTAGAATTTAGCACTGAGCCAACAGTGTTTGCTTATGAGGAAGACAATATAATATTAAGGGGAAATTTCAGAAGAAATGTCACCTAGCTCAAAAATTTCCATTATTTCCTTCCAGTTTCTCTTCATACGTACACATTCTAGATGGTTGTGAGCCGGATAAACGATTTTTCCCTGGAACATTTCATCACGTTTCTACTTTCTTCTCAATTATCACGTTAATGGAGGTGTAACAGGTCATCATGTTTACGTATCACAAAGTACATAAGTATTTTTCTGCCACTAATAGTTTGTGATTTTCAATTCATCATGACTTCACGTCAACAGCCACCACTGGGCTCACTCACTCGATTCCACAGGCTGAGTGAGCACCTCGTGCAGGTGGAGTGCTGTCCTCCACTCAGGGAAAGTCCCAAAGTGACACTTCTGGGCCGTGATGGCTTTGGGTCTCCTGAGCATAAATCTTTCTAGACCCACCTCTAACAGCTGGGCAGCCGATACAGGGTCTGAAATGATAAATAACGGGGCTCCTCCCCACGGAGTTTCCAGGATATTCAGGTCTCTCATGGCTCAGCCTGAGGACACCATCAACACCATCCCTGAATAGGCACCACCGCCCAGCCCCGACCACCACCAGCGGCCTGAACGTTCAGGCCATGTACTCTGTCTGTGCACTTTCAAACAAGGACACGTGCCTGTGGTGTAACAACACAGGTGGGCTCAGGAAAGGCTCACCCTTACGCAAGTCTTCAGTCTGTGCTGCCTCCCCATCCAGATGTTTAATCGATCCCATCCCCTGGGGACCCAATCCCAGTTATGTCTGCTAGTCCCTGACACATAAATATGTGTTAAAGTGCTAACTGCTATTGTTGTTGTCGTTAGGTGCCATCGAGTTGTTTCCGAAGCATAGTGACCTTACGCACAACAGAACGAAACACTGCCCGGTACTGCACCATCCTCACAACTCTTGCTATGCTTCAGCCCATTATTGCAGCCACTGTGTCAATGCATCTCTTTGAGAGTCTTCATCTTTTTCACTGATGCTCTACTTTACCAGGCATAATGTCCTTCTCCAGGGACTGATCCCTCCTGACAACATGTCCAAAGTATGTGAGACATATTCTCGCCATCCTTCCTTCCAAGGAGCATTCTGGTTGTACTTCTTCCAAGACAGATTTGTTCATTCCTTTGGCAGACCATGGTATATTCAATATTTTCCACCAACCAAAAAAAACCAAATCAAGCCCACTGCCATCAAGTCGATTCCGACTCACAGGGACCCTAACGAGCAGAGCAGAACTGCCCCATAGAGTTTCCAAGGAGTGCATGGTGGATTTGAACTGCCAACTTTTTGGTTAGCAGCTGTAGCACTTAACCACTACGCCACCGCGGTTCGAAAACAACACCACAATTCGAAGGTATCAATTCTTCTTCGGTCGCGTTCTTCCTTATTTACTGACCAGCTTTCACATGCATGTGAAGCGACTGAAAACACCACGGCCTGGGTCAGGCGCACCCTGCTCCTAAGGTGACCTCTCTGCTTTTTAACTGCTGTTAGGTGTTAGGACTAAACATTCCACTCAGAGGTGACCACGTTTTAACTGCTGTTAGGTGTCAGGACTACACGACTCCACTCCGAGGTGACCACGTTTTAACTGCTGTTAGGTGTCAGGACTACACGACTCCACTCAGAGGTGACCACGTTTTAACTGCTGTTAGGTGTCAGGACTACACATTCCACTCAGAGGTGACTACGTTTTAACTGCTGTTAGGTGTCAGGACTACACATTCCACTCAGAGGTGACCACGTTTTAACTGCTGTTAGGTGTCAGGACTACACGACTCCACTCAGAGGTGACCACGTTTTAACTGCTGTTAGGTGTCAGGACTACACGATTCCACTCACAGGTGACCACGTTTTAACTGCTGTTAGGTGTCAGGACTACACGACTCCACTCAGAGGTGACCACGTTTTAACTGCTGTTAGGTGTCAGGACTACACATTCCACTCAGAGGTGACCACGTTTTAACTGCTGTTAGGTGTCAGGACTACACGACTCCACTCACAGGTGACCACGTTTTAACTGCTGTTAGGTGTCAGGACTACACGACTCCACTCAGAGGTGACCACGTTTTAACTGCTGTTAGGTGTCAGGACTACACATTCCACTCAGAGGTGACTACGTTTTAACTGCTGTTAGGTGTTAGGACTTCACGACTCCACTCAGAGGTGACCACGTTTTAGCTGGTGTTAGGTGTTAGGACTACAGGAGTCCACTCAGAGGTGACTGCGTTTTAGCTGGTGTTAGGTGTTAGGACTACAGGAGTCCACTCAGAAGTGACTGCGTTTTCAAAGGAAAGTCAGCATAATCCCTATCAGAATCCCAGCTGGAATCTCTGTAGGAATGGAAAAGCTGATCCTAAAATTCCTACAGAAACTTAAGGGACTCAGAGTAGCCAAAGCAATCTTGAAAAAGAACAAAGATGGAAGACTTCAGCTTTCTGATTTCAAAACATACTACAAACTACAGTAATCCAGATAGTGTCGTGCTGACATAAGGGCAGACGCACAGATCAATGGAATAGAAGTGAGAGTCTAGAAATATAATCATACATCTACGGCCAAGTGATTCTGGACAAGGGTCCTGGGACCATTTCATAGGGAAAGAATTATCTTCTCAACAATTGTGGTGAAACAACTGGATCTACCATGCAAAAGAGTGAAGCTGGACCTCCGCCGCATATCGTGGGTAAAAATCAATGCAAAATGAACCAACGATATGAAAGTTAAAACTATAAAACTCTTACAAGAAAACAGAGGTAATTCCTCATGGCCATGGATTTTGGCAAAATACAAGGAACCAAAGAAAAAACAGATAAATTGAACTTTATCAAAATTAAAACTACCAAGGAAGTGAAAAAATACCACTAGAAAAGGAAAACATATTTGTAAATCATACATCAATACAGGTCTGGTATCTAGAATATGTAAAGAGTTCTTATGACTCTAAAACAATAAGACAACCCAATTTTAAAAGTGGACAAAGGACTTGAACAGACATTTCTCCAAAGACGACACACAAAGGGTCATGAAAAGATGCTCGACGTCACTACTCATTAAACCCACCGCCGTGGCATTAGCTCCAACTCCTAACAACCCTCAGGACAGAGGAGAACTGCCCCAAAGGGTTTCCAAGGAGGCACTAGTGGATTCGAACTGCTGACCTTTTGGTTAGCAGCCACAGCACTTAACCACTGGACCACCAGGGCATCATCATCATCATTAGGGAAATGCAAATCAGAACCGGCACGAGATGCCACATCACACCCACAAGGATGACTACAATCAGAACACTGAACAGTAGCAAGCGCTGGCGAGCACGTAGAGAGTGCACACGTTGCTGTTCTGGAAGAATGCTTGGCAGTTTCTCAAACGGTTAAACATAGTTACTATAAACAAAAAAAACCACTGTGTCAACGATCCTACAGGACAGAACAGAACTGCCCCATAGGGTTTCCCGGGAACAGCAGGAGGATCTGAACTGCCAACCTTTTGGTTACCAGCCGAGCTCTTAACCACCGCACCACCAGGGCCACAGAGTTACTATATGACCCAGTAATTCCACTCCTACATGTATGCCCGACAGAACTGAAAACATGGCTACACAAAATCCTGCATACAAATGTTCATGGCGTGTTATTCGTAACAGCCACAAGGTGGAAACAGCCCAACTCTCTGTCAGTGGATGAATGGATAAATAAAATGTGGAACACGTCCATACAACAGATTACCACTCAGTCCTAAAAAGGAAAGGAGTGCTGATACCTGCTACAAAATAGATGAGCCCTGAAGGGAAAGAAGCCAGGCACCAGTGTGACTAATCGCTTTTATATGGCCTTTCTCCCCATGGTCTTGGAACTCCCATCCAAGTGACTGGGTGGGACTATGCAAAAAAGGTAACTGTGGCCCACCTTGGGGGATTGGTCAGTTTTGCCATCCCAATAGGCTCAAAATGACCCATCCCAGAGGTGGGAGAAGAGAATCTTACCACCACCATGGAAGGGGAGCCAGGAGCAGAGCGAGAGCGTGCCTTTGGACCCGGGATCCCTGTGCTGAGACCCTCCTAGAAACAGGAGACAGAGAGCTGTAACATCAAAGACAGTGAGAAACAGAGGCAGGAGAGACCGGCAGGAGATGTTGCAGTGGGCTTCCCGGCCCACAGAGCAAGAAAGCCAAGTGCCTTTTGGGCAGGAGGCTTGCTGGAGGAGTAGGGTGCCTCTGAGCACTTGGTGGAGCTAAGTTTGCCGACCCCACAGAGCTAGAGGTAAGCTCCTTGGGGCCGAGGCTCATTGATGGAGTAGGGTGCCTCCAGGTACTTATCTGCAGAGCTAAAAGAGCTTTGTTAACACCTGCCCGAGCAGGGAGGAGGTCAAGGGGCCAGAGAGAGGCCTGCCTGTAGCATGGCTGAGAAGAGGTTGTCCTGATGGAAGAACTGTATCCTGGGCATTCCTGAACCTGAATTGTAACCTGTTACTTCCCTAATAAATCCCATAACTGTAAGTGTGGTGAGTTCTGTGTAGCCCCTGCAATGAATTACCGAACTCAGCGGAGAAGCAGAGTGTTGTGGGAGGAACAGCTGGTGTCACATTCGGTAAATACAGCGGAGAGAAGACGCATGTCTGGCCTCCACCTCACAGGAATCAGCCCTGGGCTGTTGGTCTGGATTCTCCTTCCCCCTCGTAAAGTTGGAGGAGGTCAGATGCTGCCCCCACCCTGTTATTACAGCCATATAGTGTATGGTTCTGTTTATCTGAAATGTCCAAAACAGGCAAATCAACAGAGACAGCAGACTCGTGGGTGCCTAGGGCTGCAAAGGAAGGAGGGACCAGGAGATGACACCTAAGGTGGTGATGTTGGTGTCAGGTGGATCCTGGCTCAGGATAACCTCGTAGGACAGAGTAAAACCCCATAGGGTTTCCCAGACTGTAATCTTTACAGAAATAGACTGCTATACCTTTCTCCCAAAGAGCTGCTGGAGGGTTCAAACCACTGACCTTTCGGTTAACAGTCAAGTTAACCACTGAACCACTAGGGCCTCTTAGCTGAGAGGTACGGGGTTTCTATTTGAGGTGATGAAAAAGTTCTAAAATTGACTGTGGTGCTGGCTGCACAACTCTGTGAAGACACTAAAAACCACGGGATCATGCACCTTAAAGAGATGAGCTGTATGGAATGTAAATTATACCTCAATAAAGCTATCAAAAGGAGTTCCAGTGGCACAGTGGTTAAAGAGCTCAGCTGCTAACCCAAAGGCTGGCAGTTCAAACCCACCAGCAGCTCCTAGGGAGGAAGATGCAGAAGTCTGCTTTTGTGAAGATTACAGCCTTGGAAAATGATACTTGTGAAGACAGTGATTCTTAGCTCCAGTCGATTCACGAGACTAAATGGGCAGCTCCTGTCCGGAGGCAGGATGAGAAGGCGGGCGGGGGGGGGGGGGGGACTGGAGCTGGCTGAACAGACACGGGAAATCGGGGGTGGAAAGGAGGAGCCTGCTGTCACATGACAGGGAGAGCAACTACGGACACATAACAATGTGTGTATAGGTTTTTGTATGAGAAACTAACTTGAACTGTAAACTTTCACTTAAAGCACGATTAAAAAAAAAAAAAAGATTACAGCCTTAGAAACCCTGTGGGGCAGTTATACTCTGTCCTATAGGGTTGTTATGACTCGATGGCAGTGGGTTTGGTTTTTGGAAAACTTAAAATTTTTAAAAATAAAAAACAGAAATGGACTGATATGAAGGGTGATGTGCAGAAAGCAGAGTCTATTTCCTCTAGTGCTAAAGCTGGCCCTGAGCCTCCCAGGTGGCCTGCAGTACAGACATCCCCTGACGACACATACTTAACACAAAGCTAATTTCCGAGATGTGACTGAGTGGCTGATAACATCGGCCACCAAAAGAATGCATGAGAAACAAATGCCCCTCCTGAAGGAATACAGACCTCATTCACACGATGTCTGGAACTCATCTTCTCTCAAATATACTTTTAATTTATATGACCCTATATTCACTGGGAAACCCTGGTGGCGTAGTGGTTAAGTGCTACGGCTGCTAACCAAAGGTTCCGTAGTTCGAATCCACCAGGCGCTCCTTGGAAACTCTACGGGGCAGTTCTGCTCTGTCCTGTAGGGTCATTATGAGTCGGAATCAACTCAACGGCCCTGGGTTTGGTTTTTTTTTGGTTACATTCACTTATTTATTCCTCCAACAAATACTCACTGAGCAGTTACTATGTACCAGGCTCTGCTACAGGCACTGGAGATCAGCTAGGGACAAAGCTGACAAGGTCCCTGCCCCCACAGAGTTTAAATTCTAATGAGCTTCAACAAATAAACAAAATGATTTCTGGTCACAGTAGGTGCTAGGAAGTCAATAGGAGCATTGTGGGATGGGGGTAGGGAGGCAGCGGAGGAGGAGCACAGCTTAGTTAGGTAACAGAAGACCTCTCTGAGGAGCCAGCACCACACACATCACGGCATGGCAGGCACACGGCATGGCACACAGCACGGCACACATCACGGCACGGCACACATCACGGCACAGCACACGTCACAGGAAAGAACACTCCACTAAGTGAGAAGAGTAAGCACAAAGGCCCTGGAAAAGCAATGAACCTGGCTTGTTTACGGCACGAAAGAAGCAAACGTACCTCAAACTAGGTAAGCACAGTGCGGAGTGGCTAGGTCAGATCTGAGGCTGTGGAAGGAGCTGAGATTTCATTCTAGTCAAAATGGAAAGCTATTCAACAGTGGTAAGGGAGTGACATAATCTGATTTTTTTAATTTGCAAAACGAGAGTGTACTATCACAACCAGGACACCGACGTTGGTACAATTTACCAACCTTGTTCAGGATCCTCCAGTTTTACCTGTACTCCTGTGTGTGTTTAGTTTACACACTTATTACCTGTGTGGATTCATTATCTATCACTGCAGTCAAAATACTGAACAGTTCCAACACCGTCTGATTTTTAAAGGATCGGTCTGGCTTTTAGGTGGAGAACGATGGGGTGGGGGCAAGGATGGCAGCAGGAAAACTAGGAAGGCCAGCTGAGGGGTGACTGCTACCGTCCAAAGCAAGGCCCGTGGTGGCTTGGGCCCAGGCAGTGGCGTGCTGGCAGGTGAGAGAGGAGAGACAATGCAGCTGTGCTCCGAGGGTGCAGCCAACGGGGTGTTCTGATGGACTAGCTCCACGTGGGATGTGAGAAAAAGTGCGGAACTAAAAACGGTCCCAGGCCTGGATGCAGACCCTGCCCCAGTTAGACCCCGAGATGACTGCAGCCCCAGTCGGCCTCTTGACTGCAGCCTGGTAGGACCCTGAGTCCAGGAACCCAGCCTGGGTGCCCGGCCCACAGAAACTTTGAGACAATAAATGTGGGCCGTTTCAAACTGTAAATTGGTGGGAATCTGTTCGCCAGCGACAGGTTAACACACCATCTTTACCAGAGGCAGTTTTGGTAGATTATACTTCCTAGAAAAGTACCCATTTCATCTAAGCTTTCAAATTTATCTGCAGAGAATTGCAACGCAGTTTCTTAGGATCTTGTTGGCCTAGAAAGCAAGAACATGCTCAAAAACTAGATAATAGGGACGTGTCAAAAACATACAGAAGCTTGCTTGAAGGGCTCCCAGTGACCAAATTTGGGATACCTGGAGCGTCAAAAAAGTAAGTGAAAAAAATGTTAACACATTTAATAAATATGAATTAATGATTCCACAGTAATACCAAAAAAGTAGGAACGGGAGATATAAAAGGGGAAAGAAAGTTCTTGTTTAGAGAAGAACGTCTGCTAGCGAATGGGGAAGAAATGACAGAATGTGGTCGTTTATGAACTACAGAAAAGAAAGGCCCCTGCACGACAAAGAGGCCTGGCAGACACCATCTTAACCACAGACCAAACATGGCATCAACACCACTGGGAAAACGGGAACACCATCCCAAGAGCCAGGAACACCTGCGCACACTTTCCTTCCCAGATCAGCGTGATGACGTCAAGGCGGCTAAAGACAACAAACAACAAGTAAAGAGAAGAGCGCCCACCCGCTGGAGTGCCCACAGGTCTGGGAGATCAAGCAAGTAAAGAGAAGAGCACCCACCCGCTGGAGTGCCCACAGGTCTGGGAGATCAAGCAAGTGAAGAGAAGAGCGCCTACCCGCTGGAGTGCCCACTGGCCTGTGAAGATCAAACAAGAGAAGAGCACCCACCCACTGGAGCGCCCACTGGCCTATGGAGATCAAACAGGTGAAGAGAAGAGCACCCACCCACTGGAGCGCCCACAGGCCTGTGGAGATCAAACAAGAGAAGAGCACCCACCCGCTGGAGCACCCACAGGCCTGTGGAGATCAAACAAGTGAAGAGAAGAGCACCCACAGGCCTGTGGAGACAAAGGAGGTTCTGGGAGGAGCCTGGAAGGGCGACCCCCTCGCTCGGGCTTAGGGGAGGGAGAGCTAATTGGAAGTCGGACAGGAAACACGTTCCCATGAGCAAAGCACAGAAGCAAGAAATGGGGGCACCACCAGGGCCCATGGGCATGGGAGGGACAATCCTGAAGGCAGGCCTGAGGGCCAGAGCTGCTGCAGAGCGGCAGCCGGAAAGGGAAAAAATAGCTGGAAAGCGCCTTGTCACAGGCGCCACAACTCACCAGGGAGTCCACATGCCGCCGAGGAGCAAGGAGACCAGGCCCATGCGGCGGATGTCCTGCAGGTGCCCGCACGGGGATGGGGTGGGGGACAACAGCGGTGTCGCCACACACTGAGTGCACACTACCTGCTGGGCCCTGCCCACAAGAATGCAAGGAAGCAGACGGTGCTAAGGTCATCCTCACTCTTCAGACAAGGAGCCTACAGTACAAACCCAGGGATCAACCAAACACCAGCCGCGGAGCTGGCTGAGACAGTGCAGGTCCTGGCTCTCCCAGACACACGGGAAATGTCAGGTACTAGCCAGAAGGGCAGGGCCGAGTGAGGGCCCAGGTTCTGGAGTGGTTTGCGGTGTCAGGAAAGAAGGGAAGCGAGCCTGGCTACACGTCAGGAGAGGGAAGGGAGCAGGCCAGCTGAAGAGGTGGACACTTCAAAAACTTGAGAATGACTAAGAAATGCAAATAACCTCAAATTTTAGAAAACCGCATCACACAAGTCCTATCACAAATTAATCAGATCAGATGCCTTCAAAACAAATCACACACACACACACACAAAAAAAAAAATCACACTGAGTTCTGAAAACAAGGCCTTCTCTACCAGCTAGGTTTCCAGAGAACTTGAACCCACTCACAAAAGACTGGGTACAAAGGAAGTAACAGTTGGAACACGACACCTCTAAGGCAAGCATCGATCAGCAGCAAGGTAACGCTTCTTTAGGCTTTTTAAATTCTGCATGTAAGGAAGGTGAAGGCCCTGACCTGCCCGGGCCCTGAGCTCAGGCCACGCACCCCTCGCTCAGACAGGCCAGGCCCACGGCAGTCTCTGCATATACAAGGTCTCTGGTTAGCAGGAGCAGCTGATGATGGGCAGGGTCTGGGGCAACTAGGGGGCCAGTGAGAGGCACTAAGCAAGAAAGGAGCAAGCGGGGCATCAGCAGTCCATCACCCAGCCGAGAGTCTGGATGTTGTGACAAATAGGTGCTTGTCCCATGCAAGAAATAAAGCCACCCACAGTGGGATGCAGGCATGCTCCCAGCTCAATGGTTCCCCCCTGCCAGAGCCACGTCAGTGTGGTCCACATTCAGGGTTCCCCAAGGCTGGGCATTCGCAGAGTGGGAGGGCTCCCCTACTTAGCCCAGGGGGCCCTGGGGAAGACTAGGACCTAAAGGTCTCACTGAGAGAAGGCCTGGCTAAGGCCAGGGACAGGAAGCCTGACCAGCTTACAGTCTGGGGAGATGGTGATGCCACCCTGCCAGCCAACCCCCACACTCTGCCACCACACTCCCAGTCACACCCAGGACACAGCATGGTCATGGAGAAAGCACACCAGCTGTCACCATTTCTAAACCCAAACTAGCAAATAAAGGCAAGCGGACATCCCAGGAGAGCCTGCATGATGAGGTGAGGCACCAAGATAAACCAACGTGAGCCTGGAAGGGATTGTAGGGAATAACACAGACCTTCCAGGAGAAACCTGCAACAGCCCAGAAGGACTGCAAACGTGGGATGCGGGAACAAGGCAAGGTTCTCAGAAATGAAAGGTTATCACTGCCAAAACAAAAAGTCCAGAACAGGGCTGAGAAGGGAAATTGAGGGCGCCGTCCAAACACCAGATTAGAGAGACAGGGAAATAGAGAGGGGAGAAGGTCTTCGTCTCTGTCATTGGTTCCTGGGCTCTGGGCCACGCCTTCTGAGTCACTGGTTCCTGGGCTCTGGGCCACGCCTCCTGAAGGTAGCTGAGGTGCAGGACAAGAAAATGTTTCCTTAAAGTTACTAACGGTACAGACAAGTAGCAAGGAGCTGCGAGGCCACACCCTAGGGAAGGCCAGACCGAAGGCCAGACCACTGGAGCCACTTTGCCTAAGTTCACCGGCACAACCAGGCAAAGGTGTGGGGGGCGGGATGAGGACGGGCCCACTGAGGCAGGCCCAGCCAGGCGAGGCATCCAGGAGAAGGCCCCGGGGGGGCACACAGGCCAACCTACACCCCCACCCAAGGGGTCACAAGGAAACAGCAAAACCCAAGGAAGAGACTGTGTACGAGACTTTATAACCACAGGTCAGTCCGAGGTGTAGGTTTTTCACAATTTTTTCCCAAAAGATTTAAACAGGTACTTCACCAAAGAGGAAACTCAAAAAGCCAAAAAAGAGAAGAGGCAGAGTCTCATCGGTAATCAAAAAATCAAAATGAGGCCTGATGCACTCTTACCATCCTGGCAAGGGTTAAACCCAGTCAGTCACAAGTGCTGGTGAGGGCAGAAGCCAAAGGGTCTTCACACCTGGGGGGGGGGGGGCCCAAGGGAGGGGTGTAAACCAGGAGAACTCTCAAAACCTCCTGTGCTGTCTGGCAAGGTTAGCAGGACACTGATCACATGCGGCCTGGCAACCCCAGGCCAGGTCCACACTCTGAGAAACAAGCAGGTACACGGCGGCCAGGCGCAGTCCCCCTCACCAGGCACCGCGGCGGCCAGGCGCGGTCCCCCTCACCAGGTGCCACAGGGGCCGGGCACAATCCACCTCGGCAGGCGCCACAGGGGCCAGGCGCAGTTCACCTCACCAGGCGCCGCAGCGGCCAGGCGCAGTCCCCCTCACCAGGCGCCACAGGGGCCAGGCGCGGTCCCCCTCACCAGGCGCCACAGGGGCCAGGCGCGGTCCCCCTCACCAGGCGCCGCGGTGGCCAGGCGCGGTCCACCTCACCAGGCGCCGTGGCAGCCAGGCGCGGTCCCCCTCACCAGGTGCCACAGGGTCCGGGCACAATCCACCTCACCAGGCGCCGCAGCGGCCAGGCACAATCCACCTCACCAGGCGCCGCTGCGGCCAGGCACAATCCACCTCACCAGGCGCCGCTGCGGCCAGGCACAGTCCCCCTCACCAGGCGCCACAGTGGCAGCCTGCCCTGCGCTGGAGCTGACGCAGAGCCAGGAGGGCCTCCAAGAAGTTCCAGTGTCTTATGGAGATTGACACAGGACTTATATCCAGAATATATAAAAAACTCTTACAACTCAGTAACAGAGAGAGGATTAACCCAATTAAAAACAGGCAAAGGATCTAAAGCTATTTCTCCAAAGAAGATATACAGATGGCTGGTAATTGCATCAAGAGGTGTGGGGCATCATGAGCCATCGTGGAGATGCAGACCAAAGCCACAAGGAGATGCCACGGTCACAAAGGCCACACGTAGGAAGAGTCCATTTTTATGAACTATCCAGAATAGGCAAGTCTACAGGTAAAAGCTGGTAAGTGGGAGATGGGGGGAAGGTGGAACGCAGAATGACTGCTAATGGATGTTCTTTTTGGGGCGATGAAATGTTCTGTAATTAGTGATGCTGTGTGCACAGCTGTGAATAAACTGTACATCTTACGAGGGTGAATTTTATCCTATGTTAATTATAGCTCAATTTTTTAAATATATGCTCGTGGGCTGATATTAGCATTTGGCAGTACCCTGGCTGGTATAAATGGTTAAGTGCTTGACTACTAACCCAAAGGCTGGTAGTTAGAGCCCACTCAGAGGCGGCTCAGAAGACAGGCCTGGGGATCTGCTCCCGTACACACGGGTCACTACGAGCTGCAGTCAACTCAACTGCAACAGCCCAACAGTGTGAAGCTCCCTGGTGGCGCAGATGGTTAGCACTCGACTACTAACCTAAAGGCTGGCAATTCACACCCATCATAGAAGGAAGGCCTGGTGATCTGAGTCCATTCGGCCAACAACACCCTATGGAGCAGTTCTACTCTGTAAAACATGGGGTCACCACGGGTCAGAATCAACTCCAGGCAAACGGTTGGGTTCGGTTCGGTTCATCAGTGTGAAGGCATTTTCAAAGATGAAATACATAAAACCATACTACAGATCGGCACTACAAGATGGACGTTTCTAACGTGCCATCATGACAGGGAACGCTAACTCTGAACCCCAGTTAAGCAAAAATCTGTCCCTCAGATATTCCGTACTTCTCATTAGCAGATCTGCATTACAAATAAATCATAATTATTGTTATATTTTTAGTCCTGCCAATACAAATTTATGAAAATATCCTCATTTTCCTTAGTGCCCAAAGCCTAAAATACATATTATTACCTGGCCCTCTACAGAGTCTGAGCCAGCCAGATTCAGAGAACAGCATCACCACCCAACACTCCCACTCCCACCCCTGCTGTCCAGGCTGAGAAGCCTGGCACTTGGCTCTGCCTGGTCTCCAGCCATCCTAGACCCCTCCCCATCTGCCGTATCAAATCAGCCACTACAGAGCTCCAGCCACCATCAGCTATCCTCAGGAGGACCCCTCACAGTCCATTCCACACACAAACACATCAGCCAGAACGACCTTCATCCAATGCAAGCCTGACCAAGCCACGCCCTAGGAAGAGGACAAAGCTCCCCCAGCAGGGTCCAGCAGCCTGCCTCTCTGGAGAACTCTTCTGACCATGAGAACAGCCACGTACTCGTTAAACTCAGGTGGCCAAACCAGCCTCACATTTAACAAACATTTATTTTGGCCATTTTATATCGAAGCTCAAACCAAGTAAGCCAAAGAACTCAAAAGAAAGGAAGCAGAAAGACACCAGCCCTTAGCACACTCACCTATTCTACGTCCTCAAGGTGAATCGCAGCTGACGGACCGATGTTTGTGCCGGCGCATAGACACCTCCAAGGCCCCTCTTAGCAGGCGCTGTGACTTCTGCCCAACCACTGACACAGCCAGGATGCCTCTCACCGCAACATGCAGTGAGGGCCTGGACTCAGGGCTAGACAGAACCAGCCATGTGGAAGGTCATCAAACCTCCCAGTTCCTTGACAAAAGAGAGATCACAGAGATAGATACCTATGGCACACAGGTGATACTAAAATTAAACCTGAGAAGGCAGTAAAGTGCTTCTCAAGGACACCAACATCCTCCACACTCCAAACTCAGGGTCAGTTCTCAGTTCTCATCCCATCAACTCTCAGCAAGCACAGCTCATCACTCGTCCCCGGAAATACCTTCTGGGTTCCCCCGTCTCCACAGCTTGAACTCTGGGGTCCCAGGGCCCCAAGCCTTCCGCTGGGAGCTGACACCCAGAATGCACTTCAGGCCTGTGGCACAATCTTCCTAGACATTTAAGGGCATCTAATTTCCCCACTTTCTTCCCAAACCTGCTCCCCCTGCAGTCTCCCCACCCAGTGAGCAACAACCATATTCTCTCAGTTGTCAACATCAAAGGACTCCTCAGGTTTTCACCCAGGTTCTCATTTTTGCTCTTCCTTCAAATACATGTGCAGAACCTGACTAGGTCTTGGTACTTCACTGCTAACACCTTGTCCAAACCCCCACATGCTTCACCCCCACAGGCTATCTCCACACAGCAGCCAGAAGAGCACTTTTGAAACACAGGTGGGAGCAGGCCACCCCTCCACCCATCCCCACAGTGACCACAGGGCCTTACAGGATGGGTCCCTTCCTGCCCCATCCCTCTGTCCTCCAGGCCACCACTGTGCCCCCCACCCTGGCCTTCTCCAGTGAACAGCAGGTGACCCTGGGCAGGTGACTGCGCCTCGCTGGCCTCGGTCCTCACCTGGAAAGCAAGTGGCAGCTGCTAACTGGGAGACCTACTTGGGGATTAAACAAGTGTGAGCCAGAAGTGTTACAACACGAGGCAGCACAGTGATGAGAAGGCCGCTGCCTACAATGGTCTTCTCACTACTCACAGACAGCAGCCCTTCTTGCAGAGAAGATAACACACGAAAGCAACAGTCCAGGAAAGAACACATGTGACAGACTCCAATGGAAGCAGAGCTCCCAGGTTCCGCCAAGATGCTGGGCTGGGAGGTTAAACAGCTCACACGTGATCCCCAATGTCAGCACTTAGAAGTCTCCCTCCATGCCAGCAAGCTCTCCCTCAACTGTGCCATCAAGAATGCTCATTCATTGACTGGTTCCTTGTACACCACCATCAATTCACCTAAAGAAGTCTATGTCACCTCCCACCAGTCTTATGACAACTTTGTCACCGAGCATTCCCAACTGCCAGGCAGACAACACTCTACTTTCACAAGCTCTGTCACGGAGATAAGTCAGGCAGATGGTTCAGTAACACACCAGACAGCCCACTGCACTCTCATCCCCTTTCTGGCTAACGGGCTCTTGATGTGAGTGGTGGACAGACAAGGCCCTGCCTTCCTGCAATTAATGGCTCCTCCTTCCCCCCTGCCCTGCTGGACATCCCCAGCACCTGAGAACAAGGTGTAAGGTCCAGGAGCCAACAGAACCCACCTCACTGCCTTCAGGAGAATCTCAAACCCCCAATTTCCTGCTGACAGCTGTTACCTGCTCTTCCAGGTCCTGTTCAAATGCCACTTCACGAAGCCCTCTCACTTGAGACGCGCCTCAACGCATGGCTGGGCTCTGTGGGGCCTGTGCCAGGACCACCACTCTTTCTGGACACTGGTGGGCCTGTTATACCTGCAGCCTCTTCTGAAAGCATCTGAGGAGCCTGTCCACACACACGGTGCCAAACTGCCCACGTACCTCAGACCCAGATGTCCAACCTCAGTTGGGGAGGCTACCTCAAATCTCCCTTCAACATGTTTAATGATGCCCGACAAAACCAAATGAAAGAATTTCATGCTTTGAGCGAAGGAGTTTGAACTTGAGAACGGCAGCAAAAACAGAAACAAAACACGGAATCCCCACAATGGCAGGCATCATCCCAAAACAGGTGTTCTGACCCGGGCTGAGCTCCCTGCTGGTGACTGCTGTCTGCCTCCAAACACAGCACATGCTGACAGCAAGTTCCCTCACTTGGGCACATCTAACAGCTTCTCTGAGACGAGTCTCACGAGGGTGAGAGCAAGGTCGTCCTGAGCACAGCCCAGGCACCCTCACACAGACAGCGTGCAACTGCAGGAAGCACGCAGCCAGGGCGAGCTCTGGCCCCATTTATCTGATGAAGCTGGTTGAATGTCCCAAATCAAGGACTAAGGAGCATGGCTGCCAGCATTCCACTCTGGTCCTGTGTACAGCTTCACACAAGGATCAAAGGGCCCAGGTAAGGCCAAAATCATGAGAGGAAATGCAAGCACATGGCAGCGCTGCACATCGAGTGAACACGTTCCGTCTGTGACACTTCGTGCAGCCCGGCCACAGCCCGGCCACTCACGTCAAGCACACGCAGTGACCACGTTCCGTCTGTGACACTTCGTGCAGCCCGGCCACAGCCCGGCCACTCACGTCAGGCACACGCAGTGACCACGTTCCGTCTGTAACACTTCGTGCAGCCCGGCCACAGCCCGGCCACTCACGTCAGGCACACGCAGTGACCACGTTCCATCTGTGACACTTCGTGCAGCCCGGCCACTCACGTCAGGCACACGCAGTGACCACATTCCATTTGTGACACTTTGTGCAGCCTGGCCACTCAGCCAAGCACAAAGATAGAGGCCGCATTCTGTCTGTGACACTCTGCAAGGTCCAGGCACGGCCCAGCCACTCAGCCAGGCACAGAGTGACCACATTTCCTTTGACACTCTGCAAGGTTCAGCCATGCCCTAGCCACTTGGTCAGGCATAGAGTGACCATATTCCATCTATGACACTGTGTAGCAAGAGGTGCCTGCCTCTTGCCCTCCCCACCTTGCAGCTAAGACAGCTCACAGACAGAAGCATGAATTTTAACTGCTTTCCTGAGTCTTTCCGAGTGTTACAAAAATACTATTACAGAATAGCACTCTTGCTATTCTGTGGCCCAAATGTTACCTCCGATGGCCTGGCTGAAGTGCTGGACGATGCAGTGCCTCCTCTCCTCTCCTGTGAAGTGGAGAAACTGGGATAGTAGCCCTATCTGACAGGGCTGTTGTAAGCATGAAACAAAAATGTCACATAAATCACTTAGTAGCGTACCTGACTCATAATAAGCACTGAAAAAAATTACCAGCCATTATCATAATTATTACATTCCTGAGCCCCAATTAAAGCCTCTTTAAATACGTAAAGGAGCGATCACATGAACAGACAGAACCCTTGCAGTGACCAAAAGACTGAAAACCCACCAGCATGCACAGTTCTCCTCACAGACTAAGTCTGCTCACCCACCTGATGATACCAGAGCCAGCAACAGCACCAGAGCCCAACGGTGTCCACCTGACCTCCAAGCCTACCTCCCAGTTCACGCACGACACGTGATCTCCCCTTGCTCCCTCCAAGCCCACCTTCCAGCATGTGCACCACCCATGACCTCCAATGCTAGAACTCCAGGACCCCGAACGAGCGCTTGTCTCACAACAACGCCCACTTCACAACAATGCCCACTGCAGCCTAAATCTGCATCCCCAGCCTTGGCTCCCGCCTATTTCCTCCTCAAGGCTTCTCTGCCCTGCCAATCCCACCCATGGAGGGCACTGCCAGCCTGCACACAACCGCCCCTCATCCCCCCCAAGCCCCAACGATCTTCCGGGCACCCACCTCTACACACCCATCCCAGGCATACACCACCTCCTCCAGGCACCCACAGCCCCTGCGTGCCGCGCCCCCATGTATACACCATCTTCTCCAGGCACCTACAGAACCTGCAGGCCGCCCCCGCCCCGCCACGTGCACACCACCTCCTCCAGGCACCCACAGCCCCTGCAGGCCACCCCCTGCCATGTGCACACCACCTCCAGGCACCCACAGCCCCTGCAGGCCACCCCCACATGCACACACCACCCCTTCCAGGTGCTCACAACTTCTGCACCCCCATCTGATGCACACACCACCTCCTCCAGGTGCTCACAACCTCTCCACACCCATCCCATGCACATACCACCTCCTCCAGGTGCTCACAACCTCTGCACACCTGTCCCATGCACACACCACCTCCTCCAGGTGCTCACAACCTCTCCACACCCGTCCCATGCACACACCACCTCCTCCAGGTGCTCAAAGCCTCTCCACACCCATCCCTTGCACACACCACCTCCTCCAGGTGCTCAAAGCCTCTGCACACCCGTCCCATGCATACACCACCTCCTCCAGGTACTCACAGCCTCTCCACACCCGTCCCATGCACACACCACCTCCTCCAGGTGCTCACAGCCTTTCCACACCCATCCTGTGCACACACCACCTCCTCCAGGTGCTCACAGCCTCTCCACACAGGTCCCAGGTCCCATGCACACATCACCTCCTCCAGGCATCCACAGCTCTTGCAAGCCACACCCTCCCTCATGTGCACACCCACTCCAGGTGCCCACAGCATTAATTTCAGGTGTGTCTCTCCCCAGCACTTCCCGACACCTACTGGTGCAGCATTTCCACCCAAGTCTTCTCTCCAGTACTAACTCTGTAAACCCACGTCCCTCACAGACCCAGGTACTGCGCTGTGCACAGGGCAAGAGACCAAGCAGCATCTGTGGAAAAAAAGATCAGAGGAGGGCAGAACATACGGACACCGGGTACCCGCCCGTGCTGTCACAGGCAAAGCACCACAGCCTGTGAGGACAGGTAACATGGCCTTTGACAGGAAAAACACTCAGGCGCACACAAGCTGAGTAACACGTGAAGGTGAAGTCGGTGAGGCTGCTGATGAACCTGGACTGTGCGGCAAAACAGCCTATGAACTTCCACACACCTGCTTTAACGTGACTACAGACACTCCCCCAACCTCCCCGTCCACGTGGTCAGCTGTTACATGGGAAACAGCCTGTGCAGATGGCTGAATAAATCTTCAAGCTGAAGAAGGCTCAGCCAACCTTCATACTGCCGAGGAATCTTCTACCTGCTCCTCACTGCTAACAGCAGAGGGCATAAGGATCTTATATCTTCTAGGTCGTCACATACGCAGCTTTCTCATTTTTAGGCATAAGTGGCACTAGAGTGCAGTGGTAAAGGATGGTCTTCTTAGCAAAAAATGCTGATTTGGTGGATATCCGTATGGAAGATAATTAATCCCCATCTCTGCTTCACACTATACACAAAAAACTGAACCCAAGAGAGCAAGCTCAACCGAAAAAAAAAAAAGCAAGCATAAAAGAACAAAGCAATAAAGATTACAGTGAAAAGAAATGAAACAGAAGAACAAACACAAAGGAAATCCAAGTCGATTCTTTGAAAAAAAATCAACAAAATTGACAAATCTTTGGCTGGACTGACCCAGAAAAAAAGAAAAGACCCAAATTCCTGAAGTCAGAAGGAGACAACACCATTACCAACCTTACAAGGACACACTACAACACCTGTACGCCAACAAATCAGATAACATGGACACAATGGACAAATTCTTAGAAAGACACGAACTACCACAAATGACTCAAGAAGAAATAAAAAATCTGAATAGTAAGTAAAGAAACTGAACTAGTAATTTAAAAACTTCCCATGAAGAAAAAAGCTTAGTCCTAGATGGCCTCACTGGTGAATTCTACCAAAAAAAAAAAAAAATTTTTTTTTTTTTTTTTAATTAACACCATCCATAATAAACTCTATAATGAAAACATTCTGCATCCCACTTTGGAGAGTCGTGTCTGGGGTCTTAAACACTAGCAAGTGGCCATCTAAGATGCATCGATTGGTCTCAACCGACCTGGGGTAAGGAAGAATGAAGAACACCAAAGACACAAGGTAATTACAAGCCTAAGAGACAGAAAGGACCACATAAACCAGAGACTACGTCAGCCCGAGACCAGAAGAACTAGATGATGCCTGGCCACAACCAATGACTGCCCTGACAGGGAACACAACAGAGAACCGCTGAGGGAGCGAGAGAGTAGTGGGACACAGACCCCAAAGTCTCATAAAAAGACCAGACTTAATGGTCAGACTGGGACTAGAAGGACCCTGGAGGCCATGGTCCCCAGACCTTCTGTTAGCCCAAGACAGGAACCATTCTCAAAGCCAACTCTTCAGACAGGGATTGGACTGGAATATGGGATGGAAAATGATGCTGGTGAAGGGTGAGCTTCTTGGATCGAATAGACACGTAAGACTATGTTGGCATCTCCTGCCTGGAGGGCAGATGAGAGGGCAGAGGGGGCCAGAAGCTACCGGAATGGACACGAGGAGAGCAAGTGGAGGGAGGAACTGTGCTAACGCATTAGAGGGAGAGCAATCAGGAGTGTATAGCAAGGTGTATGTCAGTTTTTGTATGAGAGACTGACCTGATTTGTAAACTTTCACTTAAAGCACACTAAAATTAGAAGAAAGAAAAAATTAACACCATCCATTACAAAATCTCCCAAAAAATGAAGGAGAAAACACTTGCCAACTCATTCTATGAAGTCAAATTACCCTATATTAAAATCAAAGACATAAAACTACTGACCAATATTCCTTATTTATACAGATGCAAAAAACCTCAACAAAATACTAGCAAACCAAACTCAGCAACAAATGAAAACTATTAGACACCATGACCAACTAGGATTTATCCCAGTAACGCAAGGTTAGTTTAACACCCAAAAACCAATCCACGTGATAAACTATATTATTAGAATAAAGGACAAAAACCACATGA
Organism: Elephas maximus indicus; assembly: GCF_024166365.1. NCBI lineage: Eukaryota > Metazoa > Chordata > Mammalia > Proboscidea > Elephantidae > Elephas > Elephas maximus. The sequence goes on from NC_064827.1 coordinate 626,029, forward strand.
TCATCTCAACGGGCACAGAAAAATACATTTGAGAAAATCCAATATCCTTTCATGATAAAAACAGTCAACAAACTACAAATGGAAAAGAACTTCCTCTCCCTGACAAAGGACATCGTCATGGCGTCTTAGGCTGGATCCTCTAGAGAAGCAAAGCCAGGAAAGCATATATAGAGAGATCTGTATCAAGGAAACGGCTCACACAACTGTAGAGGCTGAAACATCCCAACTCCATGTATGAGGATAGAGGCTCCTCTCAGTTCACATAGCCCCTGGGGGTGGCGAACCCAAGACTGGCTCCGCTCTCAGGCTGTGAAGATCTACGAATTCCAAGGTCTACAGATAAGCTGACAGCTCAAGTCCCAAGAGCTGGAGGACAGACAAACAGGAGGTAGTGCAGGACCCAGAGTGAGCAAAAAAGCCAGCATGTCTGCTTATATCTGCACGCAGGCCACATCCCCCAAGGAAACTCCCTTCCAACTGATTGGCTACTCACAGCAGATACAATCATGGGGGTTATCAGATATAAACACTGACAGTCACGGCCCAGCCAAGTTGAGACACAATCTTAATCATTGCACATGGACTGAACTGTGTCCCCCAAAATACCTGTCAACTTGGCTAGGTCACTGTCATGGACTGAACTGTGTCCCCCAAAATACCTGTCAACTTGGCTAGGCCATGATTCCCAGTATCGTATGAGTGTTCACCATTTTGTCATCTGATGTGATTTCCCTGTGTGTTGTAAATCCTGTCACTATGATGTAATCAGATGGATTAGTGGCAGTTATATTGATGAGATCTACAAGTTTAGATAGTGCCTTAAGCCAATCTGTTTTGAGATGTAAAGAAGAAACAAGCAGAGTGACGGGGACTACATACCACCAAGAAAGGCGTGCCGGGAGCAGAGCGTGTCCTTGGACCTGAGGTTCCTGCACTGAGAGGCTCCCAGACCAAAGGAAGACTGATGACAAGGACCTTCCTCCAGAGCCAACAGAGAGAGAAAGCCTTCCCCTGGAGCCAGCGCCCTGAATTCGGACATACAGCCTACTGGACTGTAAGACAATAAACTTCTTTGTTAAAGCCATCCACGTGTGGTATTTCTGTTATAGCAGCACTAGATGACCAAGACAAACATCTACAAAAAATGTACAGTTAGCATCATATTTAATTGTGAAAGACTTAAATCTTTTCCTCAAACATAAGGCAGGATGTCCAATTTCTCCATTTCTACTCAACATCATACTGGAGGGTCTAGCCAGGGCAATTACAGGAAAGGAAAGAAAAAAAAGGGCTTTCAGATTGTCAAAAAAAAAGTAAAACTCTATTTGCAGATAACATGATCTTCTGTATAGAAAATTCTAAGAATCAACTCAAAAACTATTAGAATAGACAGGTTTCAGGACTCAAGATCAATATACAAAAACCAATTATATTTTTACACAGTAGTGATAAGCAAAAAATGACATTAAAAAAATTCCAGATAATGATATAACCAAAATAATAAAATATGCTCTGAAAACTACAAAACACTGCTGAGATAAATTAAAGACCTAAATAAATGAAAAGACACCCTGTGTTCACGAACTAGAAACCTAATATTGGCAATATTCCTCAAACTGATCCACAAACGCAACGCCGTCCCTACCAAAATCACAGAAGACTTTTTTGCAGCTACTGACAAGGTGACCCTAAAATTCATACGGAAATGCAAAGGACCCAGGAAAGCCTAGAGAAAATTGAAAAAGAAGAACAAGGTTGGTGAACTCACACTTTACAATTGTGAAACTTACTACAAAGATACAGAATTCAAGGCAGTGTGGTACCAGCATAAGGACAGGCATGTTAATCAATAAAACAGAACTGAGAGTCCAGAAATGATTCTTAATATTTATGGTCAATTAATTTTTGACAAAGGGCCAAGACAATTTAAGAAGGAAAGAATGCTCTTTTCAACAAATGGTACTGAAACAATGGGATATCCACACACAAAAGAATAATGGACTGCTACCTACCCACCATATACAAGATTAACTCAAAATGGATCAGATAGGGGTCGCAATAGAGGATTCTGCACAGAGCTGTAGAAAAACGTAGAACAAAATTCTAACTCAGAAAAAGACCAGACTTACTGGCCTGACAGAGACTGGAGAAACTCAGAGACTATGGCCCCAGACACCCTTTTTTTTTTAAGCTGAGATTCACTCTTCAGCCAAAGATCAGACACAGTCTTGTGACTCCCAGAAAACCCCGGTGGCACAGTGGTTAAGAGCTCACTACCACCAAGAAAGAAGACCTAGGAATGAAGCACATCCTTTGGACCTGGGATCCCTGCACTGAGCACCTCCTAAAGCCAGGAGATAAAAAGAGAGAGCTGTAACACCGGAGACAGTGCAAGGCTGCAAGAGGCAGCAGCAGAACCAGGACACTGACAAAAAATGGTGCAGTGGGCTTCCTGGCCCATGGAGCAAGGCAGTTACAGAGGGTATGCCAACCCACAGAGCAAAAGAGCTGAGCACCTTCCAGCAGGAGGCTTCCTGAAAGAGTAGGATACCTCCGGCACTTGTTGTCAGCAAAGCTAAAGAGCTCTCTAGCACTTGCCCAAGAAGGGCAGAGGCTGGGTCAGAGGGTCGAAAGGCCGAGGGGCTGATGCCCAGACAGAGACCTGCCTGCAGGCATGGCTGAGGAGAGGCTATCCTGGCTGAAGAACTGTATCCGGAGTTGTGCCTAATCCTGAATTGTAACCTGTTATTTCCCCAACAGACTCCATAATTGTTTAAGTGTTGTCTGTGAATTCTGTGTGGTCACTGCAATAAATTATCAAACTCAGCAGAGAATGTCCTGGGAGGAACGATGGTATCAGAACTGGGTAAAAAGGTTGGAGAAAAGAGGTACATCTGACCTCACTTCATAGGAACCACTTGGGCTGATGCTAATGGTGACTCTCTTTTCCCTTGTGAAGTCAGGTAAGGAGGTCTGACACCTCCAAAACTCCATTTTTACAGTTGGTATCAAAAGCAGGATTCATTGCAACGTCCCCAGAGTCATGGTAGCATGGGACTCTGTAAGAAAAGAACAAATGGGCATGGCAGTGAAACTCTTGATTCTTAGATGGTTACTTTGGTTGTCCTCACCTGTAATGGCTAGAGGTTATCCTGCAGCTGAGGGGAGACAAGCTGCATCTGGAGTCCCTTGGGGCACTGGCAGGCCAGTTAAAGGAGCTGAGTGACACGGGACCCGGGTCTCCTGGTTCCACCCAGCCAGAGGCCCAAGGCCATATGAACAGGAAGACAGTCCAGGTGTGGAGAAGATGAAACTGGAATGTTCGAAGAAGTGTTCTGTGCTTCTCTGAAGATACTACGGATGCTGAATGCTTCTCCTATCTACCGCAGCAGAACAGACCCAGTGCATGATGGGAAAGAATGGGGTATTACAGAAAATAGAGGGCGTCTAACTACACCTTCAGCCAGTACTTGATGGAATATCTAAAACGGGAACTAGGATTTCCTGAAACAAACACAGGCTGTTCGTTCACCTGCAGTAACCGCAAGTATGGAGTCCTGGTGGCATAATGGTTAAGTGTTCGGCTGTTAACCCAAAGGTCAGCAGTTTGAATCCACCAGCCTCTCCTTGGAGACGCTATGGGGCAGTTCTCCTCCGTCCTATAGAGTCGCTATGAGTTGGAATCGATGCAAAGGCGACGGGCAGGAGGCTAGCTGACGGAGTGGAGTGCCTCCGGGGACTTACCACCAAGTGAGAGCTGACCACCTTCGGGCAGGAGGCTTCCTGGTAGAGTAGGGTGCCTCTGGGCACTTGTCAGTAAAGCTAAAGAGCTTTGTAACACTTGCCTAAGCAGGGCAGAGGTCAGGCAGAGGGACTGAGGAGTTCAAGAACCAGAAAGAGGCCCACATGGGGGCGTGGCTGAGAAGAAACTGTCCTGACTGAAGAACTGTACCGAGTCATGCCTGATTCTGAATTGTAATTTCTTACTTCTCTAATAAACACATAATTTTGAGCGTTGTCTGTGACTTCTACGTAGCCACTGTAACAAAATTATCGAATCCAGCAGAGAAGTAGAGAGTGCCCTGGTGGGGACAGCTGGTATCAGAGCTGGCAAAAAGGTTGGAGAAAGGAGATATGTCTGACCTCAGCTTCACAGGAATCAGCCTTGGGCTGATGTTGATGGTGACTCTCCTCACTCTTGTGAAGTCAGACCAGGACTGATGCCTCTGCCACTCCAGTTTTACAATATGACTCAGCATTTTCACTCTATCAACAGAAATGTGTACCTACATTCACCAAAAGACACATACGAGGATGTTCACAGCACTTTTATTTGAAATAGCCAAAAACTACAAACAACCCAAAAGTCCACATGATGTTGTTGTATGCTATGGAGTTGATTCTGACTCACAGCGACTCTACAGGACAGAGAAGAACTGCCCCATAGTGTTTCCTAGGCTGAAATCTTCATGAGAGCAGACTGCCAGGCCTTTTCCCCCACAGAGCCACTGGGGGGTTCAACTGTCAATCTTTCGGTTAGCAGCTGGGCGCTTAACCATTGCACCACCAGGGCTCCTTTTCCACATATCGTAGAATGAACATGTAAGCTGTGGCACAACAATGAATAATAAGAAATAAGAACCTCCAACAGTATGTTATAACACAGGTGAATCTTGGAAACGTAATGTTGATCGAAAGCAGCAGACAGGATGCTCTTTATACAAAGTTCAGAAGCAGGCAAAACTAATCAAGGTATCCGAAGTCAAGAGAACATTTATCCTTCAGGAAGGGTGCAGTAGGCTATATGGGGCATAAGAGGGCTCCTATGGCTCTGACTGGAGCCCTGGTGGCACAGTGGTTAACAGCTCCGCTGCTAACCAAAAGGCTAGCAGTTCAAATCCATCAGGCACTCCTTGGAAACCCTACATGGCAGTTCTACTCTGTCCTATAGGGTCACTCTGAGTCAGAGCCGACTCGATGGCACACAACAACAACATGTTTCTAATGATGTTGTTTTACCTGGGTGCCACTTTATATGTCTGCATAATATATTTAGTGTCATATACATAATTTGTGCATTTTTCTGCATACGTGTCAGACATCAAAAAACTTTCCAAAAAAATAGGGTTTTTTTTTTCTCAGTTTAAATGTCTTAAAATTAATCATATTAAATATGGTTAAGGTTTGGTGTTGGAGCCCTGGTGGCACTGTGATTAAGAGCTCGGGTGCTAACCAAAAGGTTGGCAGTTCAAATCCACCAGCTGCTCCTTGGAAACCCTATGGAAGCAGTTTTACTCTGTCCTATAGAGTCACGATGAGTCGGAATTGACTCAACAGCAGTGGGTTTGTTTTGCTTTTGGTAAGGTTTCGTGTCAGATGATACAAAACTATAATGACAGATTCTAGCAGACCACTTCTATAAGAGAAGGAAAATAGAAGGACGGACCTGAGCGGAAGGGAGACTTGACTATTCACCGGGTCACGCTGACTGGCATTTGTTTTACCTACCCTAGTGGTCCCTCAGTAACCCTGGTGGCATACTGGTTGAGTGCTACAGCTGCTAACCAAAAGGTCGGCAGTTCAAATCCACCAGGGGCTCCTTGGAAACTCTATGGGGCAGTTCTATGCTGTCCTATAGGGTCGCTGTGAGTAGGAATCGACCCGATGGCAATGGATTTGGTTTTTTTTTTTGTTTGAGTGGTCCCTCAGAAACTTCAAAAGAAGCCCAATAAACTGACTGCTCAAGGAATTTGAGGAACACAGGCAGAGTCCAAGGAAGAGGAAGCAGCCAAGGCTTGGCAAGCCTAAATGCCTGCCTTGGAATCTGGCTGTGGGGACCAGATACAAAGACAGGACAGAAGTAATCTTAACAACCTGTTAGTAAACATTTTTCACACTGCACAGGACAAAGGGAACCCTCTAGATCTTTTTTAAACTGTCACTTATCAAACAAACCAGTTGCTGTCGACTAGACCCCAACTCATGGCCACTCCAGGTGTGTCAGGGTAGAATTATGCTCCACAGGGTTTCGGTGACTGGTTTTATCAGAAGCACATCATCAGGCCCTTCTGCTGAAGTGTCTCTGGGTGGACCCGGACCTCCAACCCTTCAGGTAGCAGCCAAGCATGTTAACCACTTACACCACCCAGGGACTGTCACTTCGCAGACACCTACTGTCTGTCAGGTGCCTTCCATGGCACATGGAGAATCTGCACTTCCAGAAAAAGGCTCCGAATAAATAAGGCATTACTATAAAAGAACAAAGAGGGAGGCCTCACTCTACCTGATGTGAGAACCTGTTCTACCACCACAGCAGTGGGAAAAGTCTGTAGGTAATCCTTTTAGTCTTTTGGTGAAGTCTTTGGATGAGCATAAGTGTTTAATTTTTAGGAGCTCCCAGTTATCTAGTTTCTTTTCTGCATTGTTACTCACTATTACGACATTTCCAATCAGCATCTGAACTCTAAAACCTACATGATACTGCAAAAACTCAACTACAAAAAGACAAATAACCCAATTAAAAAATGGGCAAAGGATATGAACAGACACTTCACTAAAGAAGACATTCAGGTAGCTAACAGATACATGAGGAAATGCTCACGATCGTTAGCCATTAGAAAAATGGAAATCAAAACTACAATGAGATTTCATCTCACTCCAACAAGGCTGGCATTAATTCAAAAAACACAAAATAATAAATGTTGGAGAGGCTGTGGAGAGACTGGAACACTTATACACTGCTGGTGAGAATGTAAAATGGTACAACCACTTTGGAAATTGATTTGGCGCTTCCTTAAAAAGCTAGAAATAGAACTACCATTAAAAAAACCCAGTGCCGTCGAGTCGATTCTGACTCATAGCGACCCTATAAAACAGAGTAGAACTGCTCCATAGAGTTTCCAAGGAGCGCCTGGCGGATTCGAACTGCCGACTCTTTGGTTAGCAGCCGTAGCACTTAACCACTACACCACCAGGGTTTCCACTACGATCCAGCAATCCCACTCCTTGGAATATATCCTAGAGAAATAAGAGCCTTTATACGAACAGATATATGCACACCTATGTTCACTGCAGCACTGTTTACAATAGCAAAAAGATGGAAGCAACCAAGGAGCCCATCAATGGATGAATAAATTATGGTATATTCACACAACGAAATACTACGCATCAATGAAGAACAACGATGCATACATGAAACATTTCATAACATGGAGGAATCTGGAAGGCATTATGCTGAGTGAAATTAGTCAGCTGCAAAAGGACAAATATTGTATGTGACCGCCATTACAAGAACACGAGAAATAGTTTAAACACAGGAAAAAATATTCTTTGATGGTTTCGAGAGGGGGAGAGAAGAAGAGAAGGACTGGGGTTTTCATTAATTAGATAGCAGAGAACTATTTCAGGTGAAGGGAAAGACAACACACAATACAGGAAAAATCAGCACAACTGGACTAAACCAAAAGCAAAGAACTTTCCTGAATAAACTGAACGTTTCAAAGGCCAGAGTAGCAGGGGCGGTGGTTTGGGGACCACAGCTTCAGGGGATGCGTAAGTCAACTGGCATAATAAATTCTATTAAGAAAACATTCTGCATCCCACTTTGGACAGGGGCATCTGGAGACTTGAAACACTAGCAAGTGGCCATCAAAGATGCATCAATTGGTCTCAATCCATCTGGAACAAAGGAGAATGAAGAACACCAAAGACACAAGGTAATTATGAGCCCAAGAGACAGAAAGGGCCACATAAACCAAAGACTACATCAGCCCGAGACCAGAAGAACTAGATGATGCCCAGGTACAACCAACGACTGCCCTGACAAGGAACACAACAGGGAAACCATGAGGGAGCAGGAAAGCGGTGAGATGCAGACCTGAGATTCTCGTAATAAGACCAGACTTAATGGTCTGACTTAGAAGGACCCCAGTGGTCGTGGTAACCAGATCTTCTGTTAGTACAAGACAGGAACCATTCCGAAAGCCAACTCTTCAGACAAGGATTGGACTGCACAATGGAATAGAAAATGATACTGGTGAAGAGTGAGCTTCTTGGCTCAAGTAGACACATGAAACTGTGTTGGCATCTCCCGTCTGGAGGGAAGATGGGAGGGCAGAGGAGGTCAGAAGCTAGCCAAATGGATACGAAAAGAGAGTGGAGGAAAGGAGTGTGCTGTCTCATTGGGGGGAGAGCAATTAGGAGTATATAGCAAGGCGTATATAAATTTTTGTATGAGAGACTGATTTAATTTGTAAACTTTCACTTACAGCGCAATAAAAATTTTTTTAAAAAAAAGAATCTACCCTTTCTTTCTTATACAAGCTGTACTTCAGAGTCATCAATTTCTTTTCTCAGAAGTACTCCAGGAAACGAAGAAAGACTACCATTTTGCAACCCTTAAGGAATTAGTGGACCTTACAAATGAGTATCAGTGACTGTTAACCTCAAAGAGAGACAATCAGACTTACTACACCTCCTGAAAAAAGTACTCAACACCAGTTATGCTATATTCTTGCCAAAAACAGTCTGAACTGAACCTGATCAAGCCGCTAGACCAGCACTATCTGGTATAATGTAAGCCACAGTGTGAACCACATCTGTAATTTTAAATTTCCTAGTAGCCATATGAAAAAAGAAATATGTGAAATTAATAATACATTTTATTTAACTCAATATACCCAAACATTTTATTTCAACACGTAATCTATGCTTTTAAACAGGTATTAAATAAGATATTTTACATCCCCCCCCCATACTAAGTCTCTGAAATGGAAATCCAACGTGTATTTTCACCTGTTGCACGTCTCAATCCGCGTGAGCCACATGTCAAGTGCTCGACAGCCATTACGTGGCTAGTGGCTACCACAGACCAAAAACCAAACCCACTGCCATCAAGTCGATTTTAACTCACAGCAACCCTACAGGACAGAGCAGAACTGCCCCATAGGGTTTCCAAGGCTGAAAATATTTACTGAAGCAGACTGCCAAATCTTTCCCCCGCAAAGTGGCTGGTGGATTCCAATCGCTAACCTTTCAGTGAGCAGGTGAGTACTTAACCACTGAGCCACGAGGGCTTCTCATATCGGACAGAGCCAGCCTAAAATCTTAACTCTAAATTCACAGAAAATATATAGGACAGAGGTACATGTTTAACACCACCATAAGGATGCAATCAGCAAAAATCACGGTTATGGGAAAATCTGGGAAGAATAAACCATTATCTTCAAAACTAAACTGCAAGGTAAAAAAAAAAATAAAGAGATGGAATGAAAATAAATATACTCAAAGATTTAACAGCCACATCTACCAAGGGCAATGAATGGACCATATTTAGTTCCTAATTTGGAAAAAAATGAAATAAGAAATGTGAACGTTGACTAGATACTTATTTCCTGAAATATTTACACTAACTGAAATATTTATTGAGGAAATATGCTTCAAAATAACTGACAGTAGGGAGGGGCAGGGGGTAGATGCACCAAGATTGGCAAGGAGAAAACAGCTGCAGATGTTAGAGGACAGGTTATACGCTCAGACCTACTTCTGAATGAGTTTGGAAAAGTTCCCGTAACAAAAAGCCTAAAACGTCTGCACAGAGAGAGAGAGAGAGAGAGAGAGTGTGCGTGTCTGTGTGTCTGTGCATCTGTGTGTGTGTGTGTTTGTGTGTGTGTGTGTGTGTACATCACTATTTTCTCAGACAGATGCATTTGCTTATATATGCACAAATATCTCAAAGGATACACAATAATTATAATACTGGTGGCCTGCCTCAAAAGAGAAGAACAGAATGACCACTGGACAAGAGATGGAGACTTCATTTTGCACTCTTTTATACTTTTTAATTTTGAATCACACAACGATCTGACCTACTCAAAATTTTAAGGGAGGTGGGGCTAAGGTGGCAGAGTAGTCAGATACTTCCAATGATACCTCTTACAACAAAGACCTGAAAAAACAGGTGAAACAAGTATATTTATGACAAGCTAGCAGTCCTGAACATCAAAGGCAAAGTTAGAAAATGGACCAAGCAGCAGGAGGAGGAAGAGATGGTTCAGAAGCGGAGAGGAGTAACCAGACCTGAATTGCTGGGGACCCTCAGGCGCCGTTCCTGGGAACGACTACCAGAGGCTGGCAAAGGCAATCCGGCCAGTTTCCTCAGGCAGAGACAGCCAGCCGCACAGCCTACTCACACCTCCAGAACCAGAGAAGAATGGCACTCTTGGCAAAATCTAAGTACTTGTGTATATTTTACCGTGCCCCAGCCTCCAACCTGGCTTGAGTGACTGTCGATTTCCTTGGGCCTGAGATAGGGCCTGCTGAGTGCCCTGAGCCATTCTCTCAACCTTGGAGAAGGAATAAATTCACAATTGTGGGAAAAGATAATCTGCCAGCTCCACTAACCTGGGGAGCTAAGGACAGTAGTGGCTCCTGTCCAGGCATAAATGGTCCGTGGACTTTGAATACCCTTCCCCCCTTCATGGACCTATGTGGGCCTATGTCAGGAGAATAGGCCCTTGTTGGCAGACTGCAACTATTTCCGCTGTACAGTGGAGAGGTGAGTGTTCGACGTTTCACACTGCTTTGCCTATTAAACACGGTCCTCACCTACCTACATAAGGGGACTAAGGACTGGTAGCTCCACCCATGCCACCTAGCCATCTGCAACAGGGGTCCAAGGATAACTGGTAACTCCCAGTCCTTACAACCAAAAGCACTGGGTGCCCATGGTTTGTCTGCAGAACCCACTCAAATGTACGCTCTAAGAAAACAGGGATGTGCTTTCCTCACAGACACTCCGGGGACAGTTGTCAGCCCCCTGCCTTGTTCAGAGAGTGACACCCTGCTGCAACCAGATACCAGTACCTACACCAATCACCCCTGCCCCTCTAAGACTGTAGCACAGAGCCTGTACCACACACTTGATGACCAACTACCTGGACACCTGAGCTGAATCCATACAAGAAAAGTTAACGGACTAACAGCTCTAGCCATTTGGTGACCGGACGTTAGACCTTCAAAGGCAAAAATACCTCACTCAAGAAACCTATTTGGGCATATCAAAACAAAACAAGAAGCTAGGATACAGTATGCAAACATAAAATACAATAACTTATAGACTGCTCAGAGACAAGAGTCACTGTTAAATCACATAAAGCAGACCATGATCGCGTCAACAAGTTCTCAAAAAAAAAAGAATCGAGGGATCTCCTGGATGAAGCTGGTTCCCTGGAATTACCAGAAGAAGAATTCAGAAGATTAATACACAGAACTCTTCAAGACATCAGGAAGGACATCAGGCAATACACAGAAAAAGCCAAGGAACACACAAATAAAGTAGTTGAATAAATTAAAAAGGTTATTCAAGAACATAAAGAAAAATTTAATAAGCTGCAAGAATCCAGAGAGACAGCAATCAGAAATTCAGAAAATTAACAATAAAATTACAAGAATTAGACAACTCAATGTAAGATGGTACAACCACTTTGGAAATCTATCTGGCATTTTCTTAAAAAGTTAGAAATAGAACTACCATACAACCCAGAAATCCCACTCCTCAGAATATACCCTAAAGAAATAAGAGCCTTCACACGAACAGATATATGTACACCCATGTTTACTGCAGCTCTGTTTACAACAGCAAAAAGCTGGAAGCAACCAAGGTGTCCATCAATGGATGAATGGTTAAATAAATTGTGGTATATTCACACAATGGAATACTACGCATCGATAAAGAACGGTGACGAATCTGTGAAACATTTCATAACATGGAGGAACCTGGAAGGCATTATGCTGAGTGAAATTAGTCAGGGGCAAAAGGACAAATACTGTATAAGACCACTATTATAAGATCTTGAGAAACAGTATAAACTGAGAAGAACACATACTTTTGTGGTTACGAGGGGGGGAGCGAGGGAGGGTGGGAGAGGGTTATTTACTGATTAGTTAGTAGATAAGAACTACTTTAGGTGAAGGGAAGGACAATACTCAATACACGGAAGGTCAGCTCAACTGGACTGGACCAAAAGCAAAGAAGTTTCCGGGATAAACTGAATGCTTCAAAGGTCAGAGGAGCAAGGGAGGGGGTTTGGGGACTATGGCTTAAGGGGACTTCTAAGTCAATTGGCAAAATCATTCTATTATGAAAACATTCTGCATCCCACTTTGAAGTATGGCGTCTGGGTTTTAAATGCTAAGAAGCAGCCATCTAAGATGCATCAATTGGTCTCAACCCACCTGGATCAAAGGAGAATGAAGAACACCAAGGTCAGACGATAACTATGAGCCCAAGAGACAGAAAGGGCCACATGAACCAGAGACTTACATCATCCTGAGACCAGAAGAACTAGTTGGTGCCCAGCCACAACCGATGACTGCCCTGACAGGCAGCACAACAGAGAACCCCTGAGGGAGCAGAACAGTGGGATGCAGACCCCAAATTCTCATAAAAAGACCAGACTTAATGGTCTGACTGAGACTAGAGGAATCTCAGCGGTCATGGTCCCCAAACCTTCTGTTGGACCAGGACAGGAACCATTCCCGAAGACAACTCATCAGACATGGAAGGGACTAGACAACGGGCTGGAGAGAGATGCTGACGGAGAGTGAGCTACTTGTATCAGGTGGACACTTGAGACTATGTTGGCATCTCCTGTCTGGAGGGGAGATAGGAGGGTAGAGAGGGTTGGAAACTGGCAAAATCGTCACAAAAGGAGAAACTGGAAGGAGGGAGCGGGCTGACTCATTAGGGGGAGAGTAAGTGGGAGTATGGAGTAAGGTGTATATAAGCTTATATGTGACAGACTTGATTCGTAAACTTTCACTTAAAGCACAATAAAAATTATTAAAAAAAAAAAGAATTAGACAACTCAGCAGAAAGTCAGAGGAGGAGAACTGAGGAAGTGGAAGTCAGAATTAGTGAGACTGCAGATAAAACACTTGGCAGCAATATATTTGAAGAAAAATCAGATAAAAGAATTTAAAAAAATGGAGAAACTCTAAGAATCATGTGGGACTCTTATCAAGAGAAATAACCTACGAGTGATTGGAGTACCAGAATAGTGAAAGATAACAGAAAATACAGAGAGAATTGCTGAAGATTTGTTGGCAGAAAATTTCCGATACCGTGAAAGATGAGAAGATACCTATCCAAGATGCTCACTGAACTCCACATAACGTAGATTTTAAAAGAAAATCACCAATACATATTATAATCAAACTTGCCAAAACTAAAGACAAAAACAGAATTTTAAGAGCAGCTAGCGATAAACGAAAAATCACCTACAAAGGAGAGTCAATAAGCTCGGACTACTTGGCGAAAAATCACCTACAAAGGAGAGTCAATAAGCTCGGACTACTTGGCAGAAACCATACAGGCAAGACGGCAATGGGATGACTCACATAAAGCATTGAAGGGAAAAAATTGCCAGCCAAGAATCATATGTCCAGCAAAACTGTCTCTCAAATATGAAGGTAAAATTAGGACATTTCCAGATAAACAGTTTAGGGAATTCATAAAAACCAAACCAAAACTACAAGAAATACTAAAGGGAGTTCTATGATAAGAAAATCAACAATAGCAGATATCAACCCAAGACTAGAACACAGGACAGAGCAACCAGATGTCAACCCAGAGAGGGAAATCACAAAAATAAGTCAAGATAAAAAACCGCTCAAAACAGGGAAACAGTGACGCCATTATGTAAAAGAAGACAACACTAAAACAATAAAGAGGGTCTAAGAAATGTAGGGAAACCCTGGTGGCGTAATGGTTAAGTGCTACAGCTGTTAACCAAGAGGTCGGCAGTTTGAATCCATGAGGCACTCCTTGGAAACTCTACGAGGCAGTTCTACTCTGTCCTATAGGATGGCTATGAGTCAGAATCAACTCAACGGCAGTGGGTTTGGTTTTTAAGAAATGTATTCATATATCTTTCACATGGAAAGGAAAACAAGGCGACATAAAGAAATAAAAGTTAGGTTTAAACTTAGAAAAATAGGGGTAAATATTAATGTAACCACTAAGGAGACAATCTTATTCCTCAAAATAAACTACAAAAAAAAAAAAAAAAAAAGAGACTCAGCAGAAACACAATCAGCGACAATTAATGAAAAGAAAACACAATATATAAACATTACTAATCAGCATCTGATATCTAATATCCACATGATACTGCAAAAACTCAACTACAAAAAGACAACCCAATTTAAAAAATAGGCAAAGGATAGGCCTAGACTTAAAGACACAAACTAAAATTCAAAGGATGAAAAAAAATATATCAAGCAAACAACAATCGAAAAAGACCAGGCTCCCTCTTGAACTTAGATGCAAAAATCCTCAACAAAATTCTAGCCAATAGAATTCAACAACATATCAAAAAAAAAAAAATTCACCATGACTAAGTGGAATTCATACCGGGTATGCAGGGATGGTTCAACGTTAGAAAAACAATTAATGTAATACATCATATTTAAAAAAAGAGACAAGAACCACATGATCTTATCAATTGATGCAGAAAAGGCATCTGACAAAGTCCAACACCCATTCATGATAAAAAAAACTATCAGCAAAATAGGAATAGAAGGAAAATTCCTCAACAAAATAAAGGGCATTCATACAAAGCCAAAAGCCAACATCATCCTAAATGGAGAGAGTCTGAAGGCATTCCCCTTGAGATCAGGAACCAGACTAGGATGCCCTTTATCGCCACTCTTTTTCAACATTGTGCTAGAGGTCCTAGCCAGAGCGATTAGACTAAATAAATAAAGGGCGTCCAGATCAGCAAGGAAGAAGTAAAATTGTCTCTATTTGCACATGACACGATTTTATACACAGAAAACCCTAAGGAATCCTCAAGAAAACTACTGAAACTAAGAGTTCAGCAGTGTCAGGATACAAGGTAAACATATAAAAATTAGCTGCATTCCTCCGCACCAACAAAAAGAGCATCGAAGAGTAAAGCACCAAATTAATACCATATACAGTATCTCCCAAGAAGATAAAATACTTAGGAATAAATCTTACCAGAGACTTAAAGACCTACACAAAGAAAACTACAAGATACTACTACAAGAAACCAAGAGACCTACATAAGTGGAAAAACATACCTTGCTCATGGATAGGAAGACTTAACACTGTAAAAATGGGTATTCTACCAAAAGCCATCTACGGATATAATGCAAATCTGATCCAAATTCAAAGGACATTTTTTAATGAGATGGAGAAACAAATCGACAACTTCATATGGAAGGGAAAGAGCCCCCAGATAAATAAAGCATTACTGAAAAAGAACAACAAGGTGGGAGGCCTCACTCTGCCTGATTTTAGAACCTATTATAAGAACACAGTAGTCAAAACACCCTGGTACTGGTACAACAACAGATACACAGACCAATGGAACAGAATTGAGAATCCAGACATAAATCCATCCACATATGAGCAGCTGATATTTCACAAAGACCCAAAGTCAGTGAAAGGGGGAAAAGACAGTCTCTTTAACAAATGGTGCTGGCATAACTGGATAACCATCTGCAAAAAAATGAAACAAGACCCATACCTCACACCATGTACAAAAACTAACTCAAAATGGATCAAAGACCTAAATATAAAATCTAAAATGATAAAGATCATCAAAGAAAAAATAGGGACAACGCTAGGAGCCCTAATACATGGCATAAACAGTATACGAAACATGACTAACAATGCACAAACACCAGAAGAGAAACTAGATAACTGGGAGCTCCTAAAAACCCAACACCTATGCTCATCCAAAGACTTCACCAAAAGAGTGAAAAGGTTTACCTACAGACTGGGAAAAAGTTTTTGGCTAGGACATTTCCAATCAGTTTCTGATCTCTGAAATCTACATGATACTGCAAAAACTCAACTACAAAAAGACAAATGACCCAATTAAAAAATGGGCAAAGGATATGAACAGGCACGACACTAAAGAAGACATTCAGGTAGCTAAAAGGTACATGAGGAAATGCTTAGGATCATTAGCCATTAGAGAAATACAAATCAAAACTACAATGAGATTCCATCTCACTCCAACAAGGCTGGAATACAAAGAACACAAAATAATAAATGTTGGAGAGGTTGTGGAGAGACTGGAACACGTATACACTGCTGGTGGGAATGTAAAATGGTACAACCACTTTGGAAATCAATTTAGAGCTTCCTTAAAAAGCTAGAGACAGAACTACCATACAATCCAGCAATCCCACTCCTTGGAATATATCCTGGAGAAGTAAGAGCCTTTACACGAACGGATATAGGCACACCCATGTTCACTGCAGCACTGTTTACAATAGCAAAAAGATGGAAGCAACCAATGGATGAATGGATAAATAAATTATGGTATGTTCACACAATGGAATACTATGCATCAATAAAGAACAATGATGAATCCCAGAAACATTTCACAACAAGGAGGAATCTGGAAGGCATTATGCGGAGTGAAATTAGTCAGTTGCAAAAGGACAAATATGGTACGAGACCACTATTGTAAGAACTCAAGAAACAGTTTAAACAAAGAAGTGAATACTCTCTTACGGTTATGACAGTGAGGAGGGAGGGAGGGAGGGAGAGGAAAACTAATTAGGTAGTAGACAAGAACTATTTATGGTGAAGGGAAAGAAACACACAAAACAGGAAAGGTCAGCACAAATGGACTAACTGAAAGCAAAGAAGTTTCCTGAATAAACTGAATGCTTCGACAGCCAGCGTAGCAGGGGCGGAGGTTTGGGGACTTTGGTTTCAGGGGACATCTAGGTCAATTGGCGTAATAAAATCTATTAAGAAAACATCCTGCATCCCACTTTGGAGAGTGGCATCTGGGGTCTTAAACATTAGCAAGCAGCCATATAAGATGCATCAATTGGTCTCAACCCACCTGGAGCAAAGGAAAATGAAGAACACCAAAGATAGAAGGTAATTATGAGCCCAGGAGACAGAAAGGGCCACATAAGCCAGAGACTACACCAGCCTGAGACCAGAAGAACTAGATGGTGCCCGGCTACAACCGATGACTTCTCTGACAGGGAACACAACACAGAATCCCTGAGGGAGCAGGAGAGCAGTGGGGTGCAGACCTAAATTCTCGTAAAAAACCAGACTTAATGGTCTGAGACTAGAAGAACCCCAGAGGTCCTCGTCCCCTGACCTTCTGTCAGCCCAAGACAGGGACCATTCCCAAAGCCAACTCTTCAGACAGGGATTGGACTGGACTATGCGGTAGAATGTTTGCAGCTGTTTCTTCTCATTTTGAGTCGTGCCACATCAGCAAATGAAGGTCCCAAAAGCTTGACCCCATCCACATCATTAAGGTTGACTCTACTTTGAGGAGGCAGCTCTTCCCCAGTCAACTTTTGAGTGCCTTCCAACCTGGGGGGCTCATCTTCCAGCACTGTATCAGACAATGTTCCGCTGCTATTCATAAGGTTTTCACTGGCTAATGCTTTTCAGAAGTAGACTGCCGGGTCTTTCTTCCTAGTCTGTCTTAGTCTGGAAGCTCAGCTGAAACCTGTCCTCCATGGGTGACCCTGCTGGTATCTGAATACCGGTGGCATAGCCTCCAGCATCACAGCAACATGCAAGCCCCCACAGTACGACAAAACTGACAGACATGTGAGCGACATCATGACAAACAGAGAAAAGACTGAAGTTGTCAAGGGTTTCATTTTATTTGGATCCACAATCAGCAGCCATGGAAGCAGCAGTCAAGAAATCAAACGAAGCACTGCATTGGGTAAATCTGCTGCAAAGGACCTCTTCAAAGTGTTGAAGAGCAAAGATGTCACCTTGAAGACTAAGGTACACCTGACATAAGCCATGGTATTTTCAATCGCCTCATATGCATGTGGAAGCTGGAAAATGGATAAGGAAGACCAAAGAAGAACTGACGCCTTTGAATTGTGGTGTTGGCGAAGAATATTGAATATACCACGGACTGCCAAAGAATGAACAAATCTGTCTTAGAAGTACAACCAGAATGCTCCTTAGAAGCAACGATGGCGAGACTACGTCTTACATACTTTGGACACGTTGTCAGGAGGGATCAGTCCCTGGAGAAGGACATCATGCTTGGCAAAGCACAGGGTCAGCAGAAAAGAGCAAGACCCTCGACGAGGTGGACTGACACAGTCACTGCAACAATGAGATCAAGCATAACAACGATTAAGGATGGCTCAGGACCGGGCAGTGTTTCGTTCTGTTGTGCATAGGGTCGCTATGAGTTGGAACCCACTCAACGGCACCTAACAACAACAACAACATGGGGCAGAAAATTATACTGGTGAGGAGTGAGCTTCTTGGATAGAGTAGACACGTGAGACTATGCGGGCAGCTCCTGTCTGGAGGGGAGATGAGAGGGCAGAGGGGTCAGAAGCTGGCTGAATGGACACGAAAATAGAGACCTGAAAGAAGGAGTGTGCTGCCTCATTAGGGGGAGAGCAACTAGGAGTATGTAACAAAGTGTATACCAATTTTTGTATGAGAGACTGACTCGATTTGTAAACTTTCACTTAATGGACTTTAAAATTTTTAATTTAAGAACATGTATCTTGATCAATACACCAGCCTTTCTGCGTCTCCGCCCATGCCACCTGGCCAACGCCCCACACTGGCCTCCCTGCTGCCATTCTTGTCTACTTTTAGCACATTCACCACAGAGCAGCCAGGGTCATCTTTTAAAAATGCCATCTGGGCCTAAAATCCTTCAATGACTGTCTAGAGTGCTTCCAAAGCACCCACCTGTTATCATAACGACCTGCCCTGTATGACCTGGCCCCTGCCTCACCAGCTTCACCTCTTGCCACTCGCCCCTTCTGACCTGGCAACTCACTGTGAACCAAAGGATACAGACCTCACCCAACTCATCCTCAAGAAACTGGGAGACTGACGTGGCAAACACCACGGAGCCAAGAGGAATGCTAGACACACGAGCACATGCAGTAACACAGGGGTACAAATGGCACATGCTCACTGCTCAGAGCCAAGTGTAAACATAACAAGCCCATTTCACAAGGATCAGTAAAAAGGATGATAAATAGTCGGCATTGTTGGATTTCTAGGTTTCAGTTTTCTAAATTTGCTAAAGTGGCGTAATTTTTGAAATGTACATACTGTACCTCACCATTCCAATTCACGCCTCGCTTTATTAACATTTATTCTTAAGGAGCCTTTCCCAATACAATTAGTGCGATGTACAGCAGCCTTTTCTTTCTACTTCTAACTGACTCCATCTCATTTCCTAGCTCTGTAATATTGGCTATAATACGTTCTTAAATTTCGTGAACTCAGGGACCAATCTCAAAAAAACGTATATTTTCTTGTGCACAACCCAGAAGAGCTCTTCCTCCACAGAAGGTGCTCAAAGGTGCTTTTCAACCCCTTTCATACAGCACAGTAAGTATACTCTCATCAGGACTTACCAGCCAACTAAACGGGAATGCAAAAAGCCACCTAAAAACTTTTCCAAAATTAAATGCCCACTGGCAGCCATTTTCTCGGGAAAATGACATGTCAAAGGAAATGACCCCTCCAAAGGGTCCAAGGAACCACTTAAGCTTGATTTTCTAATTCCAAAACCTTCAAACAGACTGATTTTTTTAACTATAAAAAAATACCAAAAGTTAAGTCAATATAGCAGTAAATGGAGGACTTCTCAATTCTGGGACTGCCGCTTTCATACCACATCTGCAGGAGTAACTAACGGGGACCCTGGAACTAGGCCTTATGTGGTTTGCTAGTGAGACACCTAAGTGGAAATCAAATGGCCCTTACCGGAAGACAAAAGCATCCATCAAACCCAATAAGCCCAAAGTTATATACTGAATTGTGTCCCCCAAAAATGTGTGTCAACTTGCCTAGGCCATGATTCCCAGTACTGTGTGATCGTCCACCACTTTGTCACCTGATGGAATTTTCCTATGTGTTGTAAATCCTAGCTCTATGATGTTAATGAGGCAGGATCAGAAGCAGTGATGCTAAGGATACAAGGCTCACTCTACACAATCAGGTTGTGTCTTAAGTCAATCTCTTCCGAGATATAAGAGAGAAGAAAGCAGAGACATGGGGACCTCATATCACCCAGAAGCAAGAACCAGGAGAACAGCACATCCTTCAAGCCCAGGGTCCCTGTGCTGAGAAGCTCCTCACCCAGGGAAGACTGATGACAAGGACCTTCCCTCAGAGCCAACAGAGACAGAAAGTCTTCCCCTGGAGTTGGCACCCTGAATTCAGACTTCTATCCTCCTAGACTGTGAGAGAATAAATCTCTCTTTGCGAAAGCCATCCATTTGTGGTATTTCTGTTAAAGCAGCACTAGGTAACTAAGACACCTAATGAAATGACAAAGAACATGAAGTTCCCACAGAGAAGAGCACAAGACATGGTTCATATAAACAATCTCAAAGAAAAATGCAATAAAATGTGGTCAAAAACACAGAACTGTTTGATGATACAACAGGAGCAGCAGCAGGAGCCCATGCTCACACTGACTACATGTGGGAATCTCAGCTACCCACCAAAGTCCTTTTGGGTATGAAATTAGAGTTGAAGTAGAAATACTGCCCTTGCTAACTTTTGTTCTAACTTCAGAACTTTCCCATCACAAAAGACATAGCAGGATCCCAGACAGGCAGCCCTTTCCAAAGGACAGTTGTGTTGGATGCCTGTCAAGACTTACAGTACAGGCTTCTGATTTGCCAGAGAGCAGAACAGATTTTACACTCCCTTTTTTTTTTTTTATTCTCTTATCAAAAATCAACCCCAGACAGGAAAACAGAAAAGTGAAACATAAACTCCATCCAGGAGACATCTGAAACCCTACACAATATATGAATAGGAAGCATGGATGGAGGAGAGCTAATTCAAGCCAGAGCAAAGGGATGGGAAACTCAATAAGGGGGTTACTGCTGAGAAGCAGGGAGACTGACCCCATACAACTATAGCAAGACTCAGAAAATGGAGGTGATGCCTGCAGCTGAGGTGGGGTATGTGTCTGCATTTGTGTGTGCATGTGTGAGCATATGGAAAAGTCTGCACGATGAACAGTCAGGCTCTCAGGCCTACACCCCTGAACACACTCAGCATGGGCTCCTCTCCTGTGCCCCCTCGAGACCAGAAGGCCAGCTCTATAAAAACACCGCCAGAAACACCACACAGGGGACAGCAGGCAAGAGAAAAGCAGAAGGGAACACTGCAACTGAACTAGGGAAATCAAGAAAAGGCTATCTACTGACCTAATGGGGCCCTTGGAGCCCAGTGGTAAGTGCTCTGGCTGCTAACCAAAAGATCAGCAGTTCAAATCTACCAGGCGCTCTTTGGAAACCGTATGGAGCAGTTCTACTCTGTCCTATAAGGTTGCTATGAGCTGTAATTGACTCAATGGCAACAAATTTCCATTTTCTTTTTGTTTGTTTGTTTGTTTGTTTTTGATCTACTGACCTAAGTCAGGACAAAGGACTGAATGATCCTTCTTTAAAGGAAACCAGACCAGCCCAGGGAAAAGGTCAGCAGAGAGCCAACAAAAAAACAACAGCCAGTCTTCGTCCTATAGCAAAGGTAACCAGTAAACAAGCCCTCACAAATACTCATATCTCACTTTTAGTACTTTATTCTTAAAGATGAATGATCAAAGATCACCAGGCTTTGAAGGTCTCCAGAATGAAAGAGGAAACCCTGGCGGTGTAGTGCTTAAGAACTACGGCTGCTAATCAAAAGATCAACAGTTCAAATCCACCAGGCGCTCCCTGGAAACCCTACAGGGCAACCTTACTCTGTCCTACAGGGTCGCTATGAGTCAGAATCAACTCAACGGCAAAAGTTTGTTTTTTGGTTTTTTTGGCATGAAAGAGACCAAAAGACACAACAGCAAAGAGGCATGCAAAGGAAACAGAGAAAATGTATGAAACAAAACTTTTAAATTTTAATAACTTTTAAAAAGGTTAGGCTGTAATTAACAGAGATAAAGCTATAGCATATGTAAAACAAGAACAGGAGGCGCTAAAAAAAGGAACAGAGAACGGGAAAGAACATAAAAATACGTAGCAGAAATTTCATATTCAATAAAAGAATTGCAAAATAGGATAAAAAATGTTCCCAAAAAGCAAAACAAAAAGACCAAGACATAACAAGGAGAAAAATGATTTAAAAAATTATGCAGTTACAAGGGTGGAGAGGGAGGGAGAGGGTACTCACTAACTAGAGAGTAACCAAGAATTAGGTGAAGGGAAGGACAACACACAATACAGGGGAAGTCAGCACAACTGGACTAAACCAAAAGCTAAGAAGTTTCCTAAATACAACCAAACACTATGAAGAACAGAGTAGCAGGGGTAGGGGTCTGGGCACCATGGTTTCATGGGACATCTAGGTCAACTGGCATAACAAAGTATATTAAGAAAACGTCCTGCATCCCACTTTAGTGAGTGGCGACTGAAGTCTTAAAAGCTAGCAAGCAGCCATCTAAGATCCATCAATAGGTCCCAACCCACCTGGAGTAAAGGAAAATGAAGAACACCAAAGATATAAGGAAAATAAGCCCAAGAAACAAAAAGGGCCACATAAACCAGAGACTCCATCAGCCCGAGACCAGAAGAACTAGATGGTGCTCAGCTACCACCAATGATCACCCTGACAGGGAACACAACAGAGAGTCCCTGACAGAGCAGGAGAAAAGTGGGGTGCAGAGCTCAAATTCTAGTAAAAAGACCAGACTTAATGATCTGCGACTGGAGTGACTCCAGAAGACATGGCACCCCGTGACTCTGTTAGCCAAAACTAAAACCATTCCTGAAGCCAACTCCTCACACAAAGATTAGCCCGGACCGTAAAACATAAAATAATGCTTGTGAAGAGTGTGCTTCTTAGCTCAAGCAGACACATGAGACTAAATGGGCAGCTCCTGTCCAGAGGCAAGACGAGATGGCAGAAAGGGACAGGAGCTGGTTGAATGGACACAGGAAATACATGGTGGAAAGGAGAACTGTGCTGTCACATTATAGGGAGAGCAACCAGGGTCACATAACAATGTGTGTATAAATTTTTGTATGAGAAACTAACTTGAGCTGTAAACTTTCACCTAAAGCACAATTTAAAAAAAAAGACTAGAAGACTAAATACAGGAAATCCAACATTCGAGTAAAGGAATTCCTAAAAGAAAGCAGAGGAAAAAATACTAACGAACAAGTTGTTTCAAACATATTGTACAAAAAAAACCTATTAAAGAAGGGGCATGAGTCTCTAGGTTTCAGCGCTATTTAGTACCCTGCATTTTATAATAAATGGAAGGGAAAAAAAAAAAAACATTTCACTAAGGCACATCATGAAAATCTGGAAACTCAAGGATGCAAAGATCCTCAAAGTTTGGGGGGGGCAGGGGGAACAGTTACAAAGAATTAAAAATCAAACCAGGCTTCTCAACAGCAGCAACGGAAACTAGAAGATATTGGAGCCATGACTTCAAACTGATTTCCAGCCAAACACAAGTGAGGTGGTAGAGTAAGGACATTTCTGACACACAAGTCCCAAGTGGTTTGCCTCCTGTCCATCCTTTCCAAGAAAGCTACTACAGAATGTATTCCAACCCAATGAGGGAGTAAACCCAGAGAAAGGGAGACATCAGACTCAGGGAAAAATGGTTCATTGCTCAAGAAGGTGGGGAAAATTCTCAGGATGACAGCTGTGCACCCCGCGAGAGAGGGTACACAAAGACTGTCATCAGGACAACGTGGAACTGATCGCTGATCTGACAGGGCTGAATGGGTGAAAAATTAAACTGAGAAACATTTACAGAATTAAGGGATGGTACAAAAACATTATTTTGAGGTTCAAAGGAAAACAGGCAAATTAAACACGAGACAATTATTAAAGGTTATCCAAAAGAAGAAACGCAGTTTACCACGTAACTCAGCTCAGCACGGTCATTATCTGAACGTAGCCTTGAAGGCTCTGCTCAGCTCAGCACGGCGATCACCTGAGCATAAACGTGCTGAACCAAAACCATGATCTAGCAAGGTGGGCTACTGGGGGAGCATAAGAGGGAATGTAAGAAAACTAAAATCTTTACCTACCATTAATGGAGCCTAACAGGTAATCCCAAAATGGTAAGTATAGACATGACAATACAAGTAGCAAATTACTCAGAGATGAAGTAAATGCCAGAAGAAATACGTAAAGAAGTTGCACATGGCTGCCACCTCCCCATGGAGAAAAAGCTGGGGGGGGGTAGGGTTGCCTTTTTTTTAATGTCTCTTAGGACTAACTGATTATTTAAAGTATGTGCATGTATTAATTTAAAAATTAAAAATTAAATGAAAGAGATACATAGTAACCACCCTACTAGAAAACACAGAATCTGGGAAGGCTCTCCAGCAGAAAGATTTCATTATTAACTTATGGTCGCTGGAGCAAAAGCCATTAAGTCAAGCCTACCACCCTGGGCTCCCTCCAGCCCTCAGTGGTCCTGGACATACACTTCAACTTCACAGGCCCCATTTACTAACCCACAAAATGGTGGACAGGGACTGTGCTCCATTACCTCAGGAGCTCTTTTTAGTGAGAAAATGTGGCAACTATCTTTCTAGGTCAAGGAAAAGAGGAAAGAATAAACACACAGTTCTATCAGTTTAAAGTGTCAGCTCTGCTAGTTTAACCATTTGGCAATTAGTGAACCCTGACCTGGTAACCAAACAGCCCTGGTGGCACAATGGTTAAGCACTCGGCTGCTAACTAAAAGGTCGGCAGTTCAAATACACCAGAGAAAGATGTGGCAGTCTGCTTCCCTAAAGATTACAGTCTTAGAAACCCTATGGAGCAGTTCTACCCCGTCCTACAGGGTGGCCATGAGTCGGAATCGACTAGACGGCAACGGATCTAGATTTTCTGGTTTTGACCCTGTACCAGTTTCTTAGATTTAGTGGCCTCCAGTATGGATTTACAGTCTTCAGTATGGAATACACCTCGAAATAAAAAAACTCCTCAGAACTGGTCCAATAAGCAACATCATGATAAACAGAGAAAATAATGAAGTTGTCGAAGAATTTCATTTTACTTGAATCCACAGTAAATGTCCATGGAAGCAGCAGTCAACAAATCAAATGACATACCACACTGGGCAAATTTGCTGCAAAAGACCTCTTTCAATTGTTAAAAAGCAAAGACATCACTTTAAGAACTAAAGTGTACCTGACCCAAGCGAGGGTATTTTCAATCTCATGTGCGCGTGAAAACTGGACAAAAGCAAAGAATTGATTCATCTGAATTACGGTGTTAGCAAAGAACACTGAATGTATCAAGGACTGCCAGAAGAATGAATGACACCTGTCTTGAAGGAGGTATACCCAGGATGCTCCTTAGAAGTGAGTATGGGAAGATTTTGTCTCACACACTTTGCACATGTTATCAGGAGGGACCAGTCCCTGGAGAAGGACATCATGCTTGGTAAAATAGAAAGTCAGCGAGAAAGAGGAAGACCCTCAACGAGATGGACTGACACAGTGGCTGTAACAATGGGCTCAAACAGCAATGATTGTGAGGACGGCACAGGATCAGGTAGTTTTTGTACTGTTATACACAGCATCACTTTAAGTCGGAACCAACTTGACAGCACCTAACAACAGGCTTAGGGTCAACAAGTGCTCTGCTCCCCAGTGTCATCTCACCTACTGCCACAGGGTGACAATCTGGGGAGAGCAGCACTACACTGCAAACAGACCCCTCACCCCATCATTTGCTGCCATGACAAACTTTTAGAACCAAGACTCTAACAGGTTAGCTTTTACTAACCTGAAGAGACCACTTCACTGCAAACCATAAGAAACAGTCCAAAATTTAGAAGGTTCTGGACCAAGCACCTCTACGCAGGCTGTGTCTGGACAATGGGTGGTCTAAGGCCAATGTACCCCGAGGCCAGTTACCCTGACAAGCAGTGGCTGGAGCAGCATGTACAGGGGTGTTACATGGAGCAAGGAATCCTCCCTAGGCCTCTCTAAAGGCCCCCGTTGGAAATTGTCCGTCCTACATCTCTTCTCCCTCCGCAGACTCAGGGCATGTTTCTCAAGCCCGGGCTCTGGAGCCAGACTCTCGTGTTCATCTTCTAGGCCACAGGCTCTGTGACCTGAGACCTGGGGACATGACAGTACCTACCTCATAAGAAGGCTGTCAGGCTTTCATGAGTGAATTTCCCAGCGCACTGGGGCAGGTGGACACGCCTAAGGGCTCAGTGAACAGTAAACTCTGCCTGTTATTATGGGCCCATGCAGTCCTCCATTCTGGGCTGCCTGGCGTGTGAGACATCTGGGATAATTCCTTCATCAGTCATTTACTACGACCTACCATGTGCCAGACACAGAACTGGCCAAGCAACGTTTCTTAACATCTTCCACGCCTTGGTTTCAGATCTGCTAAATAGGGAACAGTACCTCCTGCACAGGGAGGGTAAACCAGATGAGAGACCTATCTGAAGGGTCTGTCACAGTGACTGGGCACAGTAGGTGCTCAATTAATGATATCAGTAGTCTCTCACACATCTTCTCCTCTCACAGTCTGTAGTGACGCAGGGTTATCTAATTCATCGTTTTGTCCTCAGAGCCCAATCCATTCCTAGAATATTGTCAGTCCTCAGTGAATACTCATTGCATTGCGTTTAATAACTCCCCCACATCTTCTCTGTTTACTTACATCAATACCTCCAAAAGCTGCAAAAAAATAATAATAATATTAAACAAAAGGCAGTGTATTCACAAGAAGTAAAATGTATTGTCAATTCCAGGCTATGACAGGAGCTTACTATTACACCATAACTTCTTGATCTTGAAAAGTCCCAACTGTTATCACAAGACAAGGACTTCTGATACCAACCGCTTGGCAGTCGCCCTTCCCCAAACACCCGGGGTCCCAGCGTGGGACCCCACGGCGGTTCCGCACTTGCACACGCAGACTCCCGCTCGTCCCCAGCGGGGCCCCAGTGGCGCGCCTCCCAGGAGTTCGGCGTCCCCGCTCCGAGAGAAGACACAAACTGCCCGGAGAAGCCGCAAAGACGAAGGCCGAGACCGCTAACAAAAGAAGGTGAACTTTCCACCGAGGCGCGTCGCCGGCCGCTGGGAACGAGCTCGGCGGGCATCGCGCCCCGTCCCGGCCGCGACTCTGCCCTGACAGCCCCGGACGGAAGAGCATTGTCTGCGGGGACGCGCGCCGGGACCGGCCAACTTCGGCCACGACGGGCCGCCGGGCGAAGCGGAGGAAGGTCGCCGGGCCGGGGAGGCCGGGCCGGGGGTCGGCGGCGCTCGCCGCGGCCCCGACTTCGCCGCTGCCCCGACTTTCCCTTTTGTCTGCCCGCCGCCCGCGTCCCCGCCGCGGCCCACGCGCGACCCCTCCGGACCCCGCCGGCGCCCCTCGGCCCGGCCGGGCGGCCCCGCGCGCGGCCCCCTCACCTGCCGGCGCCCCGCCGCCCGCTCCCGCACAAAGCGCGGCGGAGCGCGGCCCGGCCGCCCGGGGCCTCGGCCCGGCCTCGGCCTGAGGCGGCGGCGGTGGCGGCGGCGGGGGGCGGGGGCGCCCCGCCCGCCTCGCGCCCGCCGCCGCCGCACCGCGGGCGCTGGGCCTGCGCCGCCGCCGCCGCCGCCGCCGCCCCCGCCCCGCGCCCGCCGCCGGCCCGCCCGCCGCTCGCCCGCCCGCCCGCTCGCTCGCTCGCTCACCTCGGCATCGGCGGCGGCCATGGCCCGGGCCCGCAGCGTGGCCCCGCCCCTCCCGCGCGCCATCGCCCCGCCCGCCCCTCGCGGGCCCAAGCCGGGCGGGGCTGGCCGCTGCCCGCTCTGCGCCTGCGCCCAAATCTGCGCCTGCGCGCTGCGGGCCTGGCCGTGCGGCGCCGGCACCTGCGCGCTGGGCCTCGGACCGTGCGGTATCCGTGCCTGCGCGCTGGGGTTCGGATCGCGCGGCCTCCGCGCCTGCGCGCCTGGGGTTCGGACCGTGAGACCGCGACGACTGCGCACTGGTTCGGACCCTGCGGCGCCCGCGCCTGCGCCCTGGGGGCCGGGCCGAGTGGGCGGCCTGGCAGAGAAGGCGCTTTCTCGGGTGAATCAACCCAACTTCCCGTTTTCACAAATATCCTCTCATTTTGAAAAGGCGTCTGGAGGACCAGCCGAGGCTCCGACTTCTGACGTCTAACACCGGACACACACTGATCCCTGCGCCCTTACGGAAGACAAACCCTAGAGCCGCGTCCCGGGGCGGTGTTCCGGCCGGAGGGGCCCGTGGGCGGGGGGAGTGCCCAAGCGAGGGGGTGCTCCGGAGAGAGTGGGTGCGCCGTTCAGGGGTGCTGTCCTGCTGGGGAGGGTACCGCGGTTGGTGGGCACGCTGTGGTTAGGGAGTGGTGCCCCGGTTCGGGGAATGTGCCTGGCTGGGGGGATGCTCAGGGTAGGACGGGTGCCTCGGTTGGGGGGTGCTCTGGTTCCGGTGATGCCCTGGCCGGGGTCGGGGGTGGCATTCCCCGGTTGGACGACCTCCCTGAGCATCCTCAGATCCCTTCTTGCGCGCTGTCTGCGAGCCCAGTGCCTGCCGGCAGCCAGGGTACAGAGGAAGGGTCCTTCCTGCCTGCTCCAAGCAGCCTTAACTGGACTGCGGCCCCAGCGCCACAGAAACTGCCCTGGGCTACCTGCTCTCCGGGGCCAGGCAGTTAGTTCTCCTGTCTTTTGAGAGAAAGGAAGTAGGGCTGAAATTGGGGTTCTCTAGCCAGTCGCTGCAGGGATGCGAGGAGTGGATCCTGCACTGACAAAAACTGAGGGAGGCTCTGGGGGCCTCTCCCCATATGGGGGACAACCCTCAGTGCCAAGGAAACCCACTCGGGTTTCTTTAGGGCAGCTAGACTGCCCTGTCAAAACCTAAGTCGGCCCATGACTGGGTCCCCAAGTCCTCCAGCCACAGGACAGACTCATGGTCCCAGCCTTAACAGGAGGCCCAGGAGTGACAGTCCTCCGTGGCCTGCATGGCAGAGCCTGATCCACCTTCCTCTCTGGCACTGTCCTCCCCACTCCTGCTTTGGGACTCCTCCTCCTCCCTCATACCAAAATCTGCGGATGCTCGAGGCCGTTGTATAAATGGAGTTATTTCCCTGTAACCTACGTACACTCTTAAATCATCTTTAGGTAGCTTACATTCAATATGATGTAAATGCTACGTGTAAATAGTTGTTACACTGTAGCGTATTGTTTAGGGAACACTGACAAGACAGGAGGCAAATGATGCTCAAATTATCAAGTGCTGGAGGAGACATGAGGGTCTGTGAGGGGGTGGGAGGCTACAGCAGGCCGTATTTACACCTGACTTTATCCGCGCGACCTCAGCGTCGTGCTCAGTGTGCTGCAAAGTTTTGCTTTGGGGAACTTTTTTTTTCCTAAGTATTTTTGATCTGCCGTTGGTTGAATCCGAGGATGTTTAACCTGTGGCTATGAAGGTATGGACTGTGAGTGGGTTTGTCGGAAACACTCCCCGTGGTGCTACAGCCCATGACCTGCCCCACCTGTGCATAATCACCAATTGTGTGATGTTGTCAGCATGTGATGTGTTACCTCATATAAGCTCCATGTCAACCACAGCAGTCCAGCGCCTCCCAAAAGGCCCCACAGCCAGCGAGAGGCAGGGACAGGTCTGGCCCTGGCCCGCTGCTCACAGAACTTCCAACCCAGGGCAACGCTCCTCTTAGGTGTCACGGATTATCCCACCTGTGGCATAGTGTTCAGTTTTCTCCAATATTCACCCTCCTTTTTCCACAAATAATAACGTTTTAGCTGACACGTGGCTGCCTGGCTGAAAGCCACGTTCCCAAGCCTCCCTGGCAGCAAGGTGGCTAAGGGGATGTGTGCAAAGTGATGCGATCCACTTCCAGCCTCTCCCTCAGGAAGCTGGGGTTGCAGGCCCAGCAGGCAGGGCCACAGTAAAGACCAGAGCAGCTGCCCCAGCCCAGGGACGGAAACCATACTTGTAGAACGACAGCTGTGCCACAAGCTGGGATCTGCCACGCTTGCCTCTTACATGTGCCAGAAATAGACTTACAGCATGTTATATTTGGGGGAAGGGGAAACTTGACCTGTCCCCCAGTGAGCCTGTAATAGATAATGTGTCCGATGCATACACCTAGCAAGGTTACCCCTTTCCCACATGGCAGAACTGGAATTTGAACTCAGAGATCATCTTCCCACTTCATAGGGTCCTCCCTCCCTACAGGCTGGACTGGCTGGACCAGCTGCAAGATATCCCTCTGGGAGACACTGCATGACAGGATCCTCCCTTTGTCTTGGATTCTGGATGACAGTCCTTTGAAATGTAGGGGGCTGTGTGAACAGGCTTGTATGTCCACACCCGGGTGGGAGCATTGATGCAACATCCCTGAGTCAGACTCAGCAGTGGTACCAGCAGGGTCATTATCCTAGGGTAGGGGACCTGGGGCAGGACAGGGCCTCCCCTCCATGAGCTTTCCTCTGACACAGAAGCTCCACACTGAGCTGCCTGGAATAGTGGGTATGGGACAGGCATGCCAAAGTATGCTCTCATAAGTGGGCCAGGTGGCCTTTTCTCAGATCACAAGAACTTTTTAAAACTAGCACTGAAGCTCCGGACCAGGGCTTCAAACCAGTTTTTCTCAGTTCAGTCATAGCCAAGGAAGTGAAACCAGAACAGACTCAAATTTTTAAAATTTGGGAACTCCAGAACGGTAACCAGAACAGGAAAAACCACAGGTCTAAGCCCTGCTGGAAACCTAATCTCTCCCCAGACAAGGGCAGCATACGAGTAGCATAGCAACCACATCTCTTGTCTGGAAGAATCTGAGCACAGTAGGAAGCTGTGTTGCTCTCCAGTCCTGTCGATAATCCAGTCTCACACATCAGGCTCCTGAAATGTCTTTTCCAAGTCTCCCGTTCCAAGGCTTCCACCCGTAATTTTTCCCATTCCAGTCACTGGAGCACCCACATTGTAAAAATTCAGGTCTGTTCCGGTGTCATTTCCTGGGCTGTGACTGAACCTGTTTGAAGCCCTGCTCCAGACACAATGCTGGCCTTGTCTTGAGCTAGAGGGAACCAGCAAATGTTACCTGGACCAGCCTAGAACACCAGGGAGGGGTCGTGCGTGGGGAGGGGAGTGCGCATGACCGTGAGGGGAGGTGGCAGGCAGAGGAGCAGAGAGGAGTGACAGAGGAGGGACACCGTGCATGTGCCCGGAAGAGGCGGCCAAGGGATGAGAAAGGGCAGAGGCTGGGGAATGGGTGGGACCTGAGGAGGGGGATGGGAACGGGGTCGGAGCTGTGGAGAGGGCAGGGGTCCTGTGAGTGGGCGGGGGAGCTAGAGGGAGAGGGACGGGTGAGGGGCTGTGACCTGGGGCAGTCCTGCAGACTGAAGTGGGGCGCTGGCCAGCAGTGCCGCCCTGCCCTCCCCCAGGCCCGCCTCTGCGCAGCTCTGGAAATAAAGCTCTTTATTTACACCAGTCTCCAGGTCGTGCTCTCTGCGCCCCAGCGCAGGCTGGCCCAGGGAGGGGCCATGCGGGGCTGGTCCGGGACGGGGACTGGGAGGCGTAGCCAGCAGCCGAGGGTCCTGAGTGGGCCGGCAGAGCCAGGGAGAAGGCACGAGAACTTGGGCCCGCCTGTGGCCTGAGAAGGCGGCGAGAGGGCAGTCAGCTCTGGGGGCTCAGGCCGAGGTCCGTGTGGCTACAGCTCTGCTCGTAGGACGGCGGGGCCTCTGCGGGGAGAGAACAAGGTCTGCACAGGTCCCGGGAGGCGCCCCCGCCCGGTACGTGTCCGGCCCCCAACTCACCATGGGGGTAGCCCCACGAGCTGTACTCCGGCAGTAAGATCTGGGTGCTGGTGGCAGGCACCGGCCCCCCAGGGCCGTCCGTGAAGTAGGGGACTGTGGTACCCGTGGAGATGCACAAGGGAGGGGGCAGAGGGTGGGACGCGGGGCTGCGGACCTGAGCACAGAGTTCGGGGACGCCAGACGCAGCCCTGAAGGGGGAAGGCGGCAGTGGCTGCGAGTGACTCTTGGTAGACAGGGTGATGGTGGGGTCCGTTAAGAGGGGAGCGCTGGCCACAGCCTCGGCCTCCACTTCCTCCTGGGGCGGCGCTGAGGGCACCACCTGAGACATTGGTGACTCCGGACCTGGCAGGGGGCTCAGCGGGGCGTGGTTCACAGCAATGTTACCAATGAAGACTGGGAGTGTCACACTGGCCTCTGGGGCCTTCAGGGAGACCTGGAGGGAGAGGGGCACTGAGTGGTTGAGGCCAGAGGTTGTGTCCACCCCCTGATGTCAACCCGCTGCCATCGCCACCCAGCACCTGCAGGTAGTAATCCACGTGGATGAGGCTGCAGCCTGGCAGGGCAGACTGGGGCAGTGCTGGCACCAGGATCTGCTCCTGCCACTCAGAGCGCCTCCAGGCCTTGGCCCCGGCACCCTCCACCTCCACAATGGTCCGCACATCATAGATCCAGCGCTTGGCCTTGTAGGATACTTTCTGGGGAGGATCGGCCTGTGAGCCCATAGGGCCACCACCAGCCCCCCACCCAGCCCACCGGAGAGCCCAGGGGGGCCAGTGTGGGCTCTGACCTGCAGCAGACTGGCCACCACAGGGCCTGTGTCCTTGCCCGATTGGTTCTCGATGTCAACCTGCAGCCGCAACACCTGCCCTACCACGTAGCCTCGGAGGTCGGTGCTGGCCGTGAGGACCACGCTCCCTGTCTTCACCAGCTTGTAGGAGAACTTCTTCGTGGCCGAGGCCACATTGGGTTGCTTGGGAGGGAGAGTGGGGAAGAGTTCGTGAGTGGGCAGGCTGGGCCCACTCAGCCCTGCAACACCCCTGCCCTGCTCTGGATGCAAGCACGGCCAGCTGGGGACAGAACCGCTGCCCCTCCAGATCCCGTCTGCCTTCCGTGGCCAGCAGCTGTGCCTGCCCCATTCCTCCCTCACCTCGATGTCAGGGATGCTGTTGAGGTTCAGTGGACTCAAGATATAGAAGACCCGGCTGCACTTGTGGTCCTTGGAGAAGCGTGGCGTGTCAATGGTGGCCCGCACCTGGTGCACAATCTTCCCGAAAGGCCCCTCAAAGGACGTGGGTGCTGTGGCTAGGGGTGGAGAGCACACGCTGGCACCAGGCTGCCTCCTGTCCTGTAGGTCCCCTCCCAGGACCCACATCATCACCCCGAGGCCCCTGCCAGGCTGGGCTCTCACCAGGAAGCAGGAACTGGAAGGGGAAGGTGTGCTCGCCAGCGGGTAGGCTCCCTGCAGAGACAGGACGGAGGGGTGGTGAGGAGGGGCCGTAGGCTCAGGCTGGCCTTTCCTTCCAGCCGGCAGCAGACACGTGCCCTTCTCTCACCGCTGCCGTGAGCTACGCACATGCCTCCAGAGCACAAAGCACGGGGCCATGGCCTGGGCAAAGAACAAGGGAAGAGAGCTCGGCTGAACAGGTCAGTGTGTTGGGGGTGAATCAGGCTGCACCAGGGGTCAGAGCTCTGCAGTGACCAGCTCCTTTGGAGTCTGCAGGGAAGCTGACTCCTTCAGCCACCCAGCCCCAAGCAGGACTGCCCCTAGACTCACCCTTGTCTGCCAGTGACAGGGAGCTGTTGAAGTAGCCCTCCTCCACCACCCATGCGGCATCGTTGACCTTGCTGGAAACCCCGCAGGACCCTGTGCAGGTCACCCGGATGGCTGCAATAGGGGGTGGCTATGAGCCCCAGCCACTGGCCTGGGCCCATCTCTACCACAGCAATCCAGGCAGGCAGACAGCACCCCAGAGCTAGGCAGCCCCCCTTCAGGGTCACTTCCTGCCCACCCCGCCTCCTGGGATGCTCCCAGGGAGCAGAGGTGGCAAGGGACCTGATAGACAGTTAACGTCTGTCCTGCAGTCCAGGGCAACAGGGGCCCTGACAGCTGCCCAGATGCCCCCTTGGCCACCTCACACATGATGATCTTGGCTCCCAAGTCATATCTAGGCCCCCTCAACCTGTGAAAATCCAGCTGTCCTCAGGAGTGCTTGAGGCACAGCTGACCTCTGACCCCACCTTTATGCTGCCTCACAGAGTCAGTTAGGCTGGGAGGTCCCCCTCCCCCAGCAGGAAGCTGCCAGCAGGCCTGCTACGGGAATGTGGTCAGACCTGCCTGGGCAGATGCTGCTCCTCAGCTGTCTCGCCACCCTGGCTTCCTGGCCAGTACTGCCCAGGAGGGCAGATTTTCCACCTCACAGATGACTCAGTCCTCAGCCCTGCCCCCACTGGGGGGTGTGCCCAGGCCCAGGGGCCATTTGTTGCAGTGGCTACCCAGGACCCCTGCTCTGCAGTCAGGACCTTGAATTCCTCCATCCAGTAGATGTGCACCAGGGCCCACTGCAGTCAGCAGGCCAAGGCTGGACGAGGGAGAACGGACTGAATCACCAGAGCACCGGGTGGGCGCACAGTGACAGGGAGCCCTGCCAATCCACCCACTCTCCCCAGATAGCACTGAGTCAAGTCCAAAGACTTCAGCCTCCCTGCCTGGCTCTTCTCCCAGACTTGACAAGGTCAGGTCAGGGGAAGGTGACTAGGCTGACACCCTCCTGACAGAGCTACCAGGCAGGAAGTTCACTGGTGTCCCAAGCGCCCAGGACTAGGAGTGAGCCATACCAGCCTTTCCACGGCCTCCCAGCCAGGCCTCACCTGGCCACCCAGGCCTCCTATCAATCACCAACCCACGGCTTCCTCCCACCCAGCTGCATCTGTAACCCTGGGTTTATCCTCAGCCCCCAGGTGGCTCTACCACACGCTCCTACTAAACCCACGCCCCTGACCCAGAGAGACCCTGGCTTCCCACTGCACTGCCCTCTGCCTCTCCTTGGCGCCACCAGGGGCAAGCCTCGGCCTCTTCTCCAGCTCAGCCCCACCGTGCGACCTCGACCCTGGTTTTGAATCTACGTTCCTTCAGCCATCCCCTCCCAGGAGGAGGCCTGGAACTGTTCCCACCCTGGAGATCTGGTGCACCAGGGCCACTCTGACAAACTGGCAGCCCAGGAGAAAGACAGGCGGGCACAAACAGGCAGCTCCAAAGGAGACAGGAGGACTGGAGATGCTGTCTCTGACAGTCCCCCACTGAGAGGTCACACTACACCCCCGTGCACCTGGCTGGCCTGTGGCCACTGAGATCCACAGAGACCAGCCTAGGGCCAGT
The DNA here is from genome assembly GCF_024166365.1 of Elephas maximus indicus. Classification (NCBI taxonomy): domain Eukaryota; kingdom Metazoa; phylum Chordata; class Mammalia; order Proboscidea; family Elephantidae; genus Elephas; species Elephas maximus. The sequence continues at coordinate 661,205 of NC_064827.1, forward strand.
TTGACGCCATCAAGCAACCCTGTCAATGGCACATGGAGCTGAAAAGCCACCAGCCCACCATGTGTGACTGCCTCACCCACAATATCATGAGATGTTAGAGAGTGGTTGTCCTAGGTCTCTCAGTCTAGAAGTGACTTGTTAGCAGGTGTCCAACCTCACTGGAAATCAGGGAAAACTCAAAGGGTTTACCACTTTAAACCATCAGGTTGGCAAAAGTCAAATATTTTGATTTGTGTTGGAGAGGAGGAAGGAGACACGCCCTTACGCTGCCGGTCAAAGTGTAGGTGGTTGGGGCTCTGGGGAAGATCCGCGCACACACTTCCCCCAGGAGATCATACCCATTCACCCACAGAGCCACACACACCACCACTGTGACACCAACAAGCTAGGTATACCCGGGTGTCCACCAATAGCAGAGGACCCAGCTCCCAGCATCAGGTAAATGAGTTATGCGCACCTGACCCCAGAAAAGCCAACCAGATAAAAACACCAACATGCCAAACCCCCATGCCAAGAGCCCCGTTTTACACACACACCAAGGTCCTACGGGACACCCTGCTGAACAAGCAGCCCTACCTGTTGTCCTGTGGTGGAACCTGCCCTGCTGTCCTCTCTCCCCTGCTAGGGGAAAAATGGGGGGGTGTAGGGCAAAGGCAAAGGTCTTTCCCACAGAAGGCCTGCTGCTTCCTCAGGTCAGCCTGGGAGAATCCCCAGGGAGTCAGTTTTCACTGCTCTGGGTCCATTGCAGTGGCCACAGTTTTCCCTGCCCAAACCGCTGGATTAATCGGGTTCCTGCAACATGGTCCTGCTCAAGAAATGAGGGGGACCTATCGGAGGTTTTAGGAGGGGTCTTTGCTCTTAGGGGGAACACAGATTTTGGAGACTAGATGCCAGGGACTACTGCAGCCTCTTCAGGATGACACAGCTGGCCTAAGAAAACCAGCCACTCTGCTGAGGGTGGTGGCAAAGGGGGCAGGAAACCAGGCCTGAGACCCCAGTAAACTGTCCTTCAGGGGTGGTGGCAGGACTGGGCGATTCAGTGGCAGTTACTGCATCGAAGAGCCAGACTTCCTCTGCCTTTTTGATGATAACGGTTAAGTCACTCTTCACTAGTGACCCTGCAGCCCTGTTGCCCCTACCCAGCAAAGGGAGTTAAGCATCTGCTCCAGGAGGCACGCGGCGTCCTCGCACCGAGCCACGCCATCTAGCCTTTAAGTGTTCCCTGACAGTATAGGGTTATCACGAGAGATTGCACCAACCCGGCAGGTGTCTGTTGGTGGAGAGCGCTGCAGCCTTTCTGAAAGGTTTGCCATCACTCTGACTCTTTTGATCTCGATGTTGCTTGTGTCACAAGAGTTGCTCCTGGAACACCTGCTTTCCTCTTGACCCAGTCCTCCCACCTCCCAGGTAGCGATGAGGATTAATTACCCAAACATGGAGAGTGGGTAGAATAGCAAGTGTCCCACGAAGGGAGCTCGGGGAAGACTGGCGGTGCTGGGGGCATCCTCCCTTGCCCACCCCGAGAGCCAGAATTTGGGCAGCCCCCACCTGACCAACTACCAACCTTGGGTAGGGTCTGGCCTGGGCTCCAAGAGCAACTCCTTCTGCAGCACCATCAGGGCCATTCATTCAACAAGCATTTAGTGAGCAACTCGGAGCCCCCACCCTGCAGGCATCCGGCTCTCCCTTCCTTGATGTTTCTCCTGGGACAGAGGGCCTCACCACGACCTCACTGGCACTGAGCAGGCGCTCAAGAGGCATCAAGCGAATGAGGGAAAAACAGGTGGCCCTCCCCTTTGCATACCAGGAAGTATCAGAGGAAGTCCGAAGTGGCCTCAGCACCTGGTGCTCCACCGGGTCTTCTGTAGCCGAAATAATCAGGTTTCTGGCCCGATTGGGAGTCCTCCTCCTCCTCCCCCACTCAGAGAGCACCGGCTGCCACTTTTGCAGCTTTCTGTGGCCCCAAGTAATTCACCTTCACCCTACCCCAGGACCCCACACAGGGCCCAGATGGCCCCTTGACTGTGGTCAGCCAAGAGCCTTCCACTCCCATCCCCCAGATCTCACCTGGCATGGCTCTGTGCATGTGCCCTTGTGCGTGCGCCCCAGCGGGTAGCCCCACTGCCTCTGGCCCTGTGGTAACTGCCACCCCAAACTCCCAACTCCTGCCAGGGAAGTAGTTAGGGAGACATCAGATCATAACGACGAGACCCAACAGGGCTGGGAGCCTCACACCACATGGTGGCAAGGGCCACACGGAGGTCCAGATGGGCCAACTGCCCCAGGAGGCTCTGAGAGTAAGTGAAGGTGGAGAGAGCCATGCAGGGATGCCCAAGCTACCCTCGGCTCAGGCCAGAATCAGGCAGCCAGGGCCACAGGTGCACCCTCTTGGCGGCAGCTCTGCCCACCCTGCCCTCAGGGCCTGGTACAGGGCCGCAGTTTGGATGGGCAAACAAGGCCAGCACCTCCAAGAGCCCTAGCAAGGGCTGCCGCGGCAACCCAATCCCTAGTCCCAAAGTCCCAGATGTCTGTGAAAGAGGAGACAGCACCGCCACAGGGACTGGCCTGGAGGGCTCAGGTTCAGCTCCCTGGTGCCAGGCTGCGCCAGAGGCCAGGGGGAGGTGGGCATGGGCGAGGTCCTCCCAGTTGGCAGGGGAAGCCAGGGCAGGAGTCAAGGAGGGCCCTGCGGGAGGCCGCACATTCGGGGCAGGACTGTCCTGGAAAAGAGGGGCCTGAGCAAGATCCTGGGCGGGCAGGCTAGGGAGCCGGAGAGTGAGCCAGGTTACAGGTGAGGAGGCCCAAAAGATGCGGGTGGCAGCAGACCTTAAGTGCCCCGACAGGGAAACCCCAAGCGGAAATGAATCAGAGTGACCTTAGGCCAGATGGGGAGCCTCCACACCCCAGCCCGCGGCTCTGGCCGCCCCCGGGCAGCAAGGAGAGGAAGAGGCAGATGCGGCGGGCTGGGCCACCGGGGTCTCCCCGCCCCGCCCCGCCTGGCGGCAGCCCCCGGCCAAACACCCGGCGGTCTGCGCGGGGCGGCCGGCCACACCCGAGCCGTCCCCCCGGCTGGCGCTCAGGCCGGGGCAGGGCGGCGCATCCGCAACGCGCGTCCCCGGCCGGCAGGCACCGCCGCCGCTTCCGGGGTCCCGGGCGCCCCGCCCAGCCGCCCCAGGTGCGGACGCGACCACCTGAGGCCGCCCGGCCCACCCGCGAGGGGACCCCCGCAGCCCCGCCGGCCGGTGCCCACCTCGGAAGGGCAGAGGCGCGCCCAGGCGCACGCACACGGCCCCGACCAGCGGCTCCCCCGGGCTGTAGACGACGCGGCCATGGCTCAGGCGGATCTCGAAGAGCTGCAGGCGCCCCATGCTGCGAGCCCGCGCCGGGCCGGCAGCGCACTACAGCCCGCCGCCCGGCAGCGCTCCGAGGCCGCCGCCCCGCCGCCCGCCCGCCCGCCCGCCGACCCGCCCCCGGCCCGGGCCGAGCTCAGCAGCTTTGCGTCCGGCGCGGCTGGCGGGGTTGGGCGCACGGGCGCCCCCTGCTGCCCCGGGAGGCGCGGCCGGCTCACCTGTCGGGGGCGGGGCCGCTGGGGGCGGGGTCGCTGGGCGGGACCCGGGGCGGGGCCGCGGGGCGGGGCGTACGCTCGGCTCTCGGCCCCAGACGCGCCCCGAGCTGCGCAACTGGAGCCTCCCCGCGGCCGCAGCCGGCGTGCGCCGCCCGCCCCTCCCCAGCTGCCGCTCGGGACCCTCGCGCCCCGCCCCGGGCCCCGCGAGAATAGACGGAAGCGCGTCACGGAAGGCCGGGGGTGTCCAGAGGACGCCGCGCGCGGGGGAGGACGGGCCGCCGGGATCCGCGATCGCCGCCCCGGCCCTGACGCCCGCGGACCTCTCCCTCGGGCGACCCCGTAACCGCGCCCCCGGGCACCTCGCCGACCCTTACCCCGCTCCCTGGCGACCCCACCCCGGGCACCTCGCCGACCCTTACCCCGCTCCCCGGCGACCCCACTCCGGGCACCTCGCCGACCCTTACCCCGCTCCCCGGCGACCCCACCGCGGGAGGCCCTGCGACCCCACCCCGGACACCTCGCCGACCCTTACCCCGCTCCCCGGCGACCCCACCGCGGGAGGCCCTGCGACCCCACTCCGGGCACCTCGCCGACCCTTACCCCGCTCCCCGGCGACCCCACCCCGGGCACCTCGCCGACCCTTACCCCGCTCCCTGGCGACCCCACCCCGGGCACCTCGCCGACCCTTACCCCGCTCCCCGGCGACCCCACCGCGGGAGGCCCTGCGACCCCACCCCCGGCACCTCGCCGACCCTTACCCCGCTCCCCGGCGACCCCACCCCAGGAGGCCCTGCGACCCCACCCCCGGCACCTCGCCGACCCTTACCCCGCTCCCCGGCGACCCCACTCCGGGCACCTCGCCGACCCTTACCCCGCTCCCTGGCGACCCCACCCCGGGCACCTCGCCGACCCTTACCCCGCTCCCCGGCGACCCCACCGCGGGAGGCCCTGCGACCCCACCCCGGACACCTCGCCGACCCTTACCCCGCTCCCCGGCGACCCCACTCCGGGCACCTCGCCGACCCTTACCCCGCTCCCCGGCGACCCCACCCCGCTCCCCGGCAGACCCCTCCCCGGGCACCTCGCCGACCCTTACCCCGCTCCCCGGCGACCCCAGCCCCGGCACCTCGCTGACCCTTCCTCCGCTCCCCGGCGGACCCCTGTCCGGGCGCCCTACTGACTCTTGGCCAGCGTCCCCCTCTTGCCAGAGGCTTTGAGGTCGCTTGTCCCGCAGGTGTGCCAGCCGAGCCTGCTGTGTGCACCGCGCTGCCTAGCCTTGGAGGATCCAGCCCTGAAGCTATGGGCGCACCTGAGCAGCAAGTGCCAAGCCCGGGGGCAGGGAGGGCGCCGGGGTCCGAAGCTGTAGGGACAGATGACCTCGCTGCCACATGGGGGGATGGTGCGGATGGCTTTGAGACAAGGAGGACCAGAATCTGGTTTGTTTTTGTTTGTGTTTTAAATGCAACTGCACATTTATTCATATGTGCAAAACATGTTTCTGCAGAATATATTGGGCGCCCTGTCCCTCCGGCTCCTGGCCCTAGTTAAGGCCTTCCCTCATCAGTTACTACTCTAGGCTACATGATTAATCCTTACTTTGTTTTCCTTCAGAACACATAAAGGCTCTCCAAAATTTGAGTCTGATAGGGTACTAAGTGAATTGCTTAAGCAAAACAGTTGTTTAAGTTTTACATATATTTTGTCATTCTGTTTTTTTGTAGTTTTGTTTTTTCGTCAGAGCTGAATAATATTGGTCATTATGAAGATTATACATAATGAAACTCATCTTGGTTTGGAAAAATAGAACCATGCAAATCAAAGAGAATCTAAAACAAACACCCCTGCTGATAGAGGTCTACTGACTCCAAAAGTTGGGCTGGAATACTCTTTGTTTACTAACAACCCAAGTCTTTTAAACTACTTCTGTAGAATTTTTTCTCAGCTTGCTTTGCGCAGGAAGCTTATCAGTAGAGAAGGACACTCAGCCGGGGGAATTCACTTCCACTCTTCCAAAGTGGAAACCCTGGTGGCTTAGCGATTAGTAGCTCGGCTAGATCATGATTTCCAGTATTGTGTGATTGTCCACCGTTTTCTCATCTGGTGTGATTTTCCTCTGTGTTGTAAATCCTACTTCTTTGATGTTAATGAGGCAAGACGCAATCTACAAGATTAGATCTTGTCTTAAGCCAATCTCTTTTGATATATAAAACAGAGAATCAAGCAGAGACATCGGCACCTCATACCACCAAGAAAGCACAGCCAGGAGTACTGCACATTCTTTGGACCTGGAGTACCTGTGATGAGAAGCTCCTAGTCCAGGGGAAGACTGATGAGAAGGACCTTCCCCCAGAGCCAATAAGAAACAGAAAGACTTCCCCTGGAGCTGTTGTTGTTAGGTGCCCTCAAGTTGGTTCCAACTCATAGCGACCCTAGGCAACAGAACGGAACACCGCCCAGTCCTGCACCATCCTTACAATCGTTGTTATGTTTGAGCTCATTGTTGCAGCCACTGTGTCAATCCACCTCATTGAGGGTCTTCCTCTTTTCTGCTGACCCTGTACTCTGCCAAGCATGATGTTCTTCTCCAGGGACTCATGCCTCCTGACAACATGTCCAAAGTATATAAGATGCAGTCTCGCCATCCTTGCCTCTAAGGAGCACTCTGGCTGTACTTCTTCTAAGACAGATTTGTTCGTTCTTTCTGCAGCCCGTGGTATATTCAATATTCTTCGCCAACACCACAATTCAAAGGCATCAATTCTTCTTCAGTCTTCCTTATTCATTGTCCAGCTTTCACACGCACATGAAGCGATTGAAACTGCCATGGCTTGGGTCAGGCGCACCTTAGTCTTCAAGGTGACATCTTTGTTCTTCAGCACTTTGAAGAGGTCTCTTGCAGCAGATTTACCCAATGCAATGTGTCTTTTTTTTTCTTGACTGCTGCTTCCATGGCTGTTGATTGTGGATCCAAGTAATATGAAATCCTTGACAACTTCAGTCTTTTCTCCATTTATCATGATGTTGCTCACTGGTCCAGTTGTGAGGATTTTTGTTTTCTTTATGTTGAGGTGTAATCCATACTGAAGGCTGTGGTCTTTGATCTTCATCAGTAAGTGCTTCAAGTCTTCTTCACTTTCAGCAAGGAAGGTTGTATCATCTGCATAACACAGGTTGTTAATGAGTCTTTCTCCAATCCCTATGCCCCTGAATTTGGATTTCTAGCCTCCTAGACTGTGAGAGGAAACCCTGGTGGCATAGTGGTTTAAGAGCTACAGCTGCTAACCAAAAGGTCAGCAGTTCAAATCCACCAGGAGCTCCTTGGAAACTCTATGGGGCTGTTCTTTGTTAAAGCCATCCACTTATGGTATTTCTGTTATAGCAGCACTAGATAACTAAGACAGCTACTAAATTTTAGAGTAGCTTGCTATGCAGTGATAAAAACTGAAATAGAAATTGGTACTTACAAGTGAGAAACTACCATAACAAAATATTAAATGTAGCATTGACTTTCGGGCCAGGCAGCAGGAGGGTGCTGGAAGGTCCATGAGCCTGCTACTGTAGGCTGGAGAAACAGTGAACCATGTTATCTCTTGGTGGAAAAATTGGTGAGACTGTGTCATGGATTGAATCGTGTCCCAGAAAAATATATGTCAACTTGGTTAGGCCATGATTCCCAGTATTGTTAAATCCTAAACCACTCTATGTTAATGAGGCAGGATTAGCGTGGGCTGTATCTTGAGTCACTTGCCTGTGCTAAAGTCACACCCTTGCTTGAGTCACATCTTTTATAAGATAAAAGGAGAGAGAAGGGAGTAGAGAAGAGAGGGACCTCACTACCAGCAAGAAAGAAGAGCCAGGAGTAGAGTGTGTCCTTTGGACCAGGGTACCTGTACCATGAACCTCCTAGACTCAGAAAGATTGATGCTAAGACACGTGGAGATCTCTAAGGAATGCTGGGCCCACAGATGTTGAAAGGAAACAAGGACCTTCCCCCAGAGCCGACAGAGAAAGCCTTCCCCTAAAGCTAGTGTCCTGAATTTAGATTTTTAGCCTCCTAACCTGTGAAAGAATAAACATCCACTTGCGGGTGTTTCTGTTATAGCAGCACTAAATAACTAATACAGACTGGTAACATGGAAGACAGAAAATGTACCTAATTAACTTGTGGGCTGATTAAGGAGATTCCCTAGCAGAAGTTTCAAAGGGCCAGTTGGCTTCTTTCAGCCGTTCATGATAAAGTGGGAGAAAGACAAGAGAGATGAATTAAAAAAGGAAAAGTTCAAGCAGAAGTTAAAGAGTTCCAACACAGGTCTTGTTGAGTTGGGGAGGGGAAAAAAAGCACCCTCACTCTCAGCCCCTCCAGGTAGCGAAAGGTTCTTAAGAAATGGCCTCAGAGTAAATATCAAATTCAGGGTACTGGCATTAAAATACAACCTCAGGGGTAAAAATCAAGCGTGTGGCTATAATATCCCTTGCTAAAACCTCTGAAATATTTCCGGGTCCCCCTAGGCCCTTGAAGACATACAAAAGGGCTTCTAAAAATCTTAAGAGTCATTGTCCCACAGCCTCTGGTTTGTAGCTTACAGGAGAGAGGGGCCTTCTCGATATTTGTGGTACCTGGCTTTGGTATGAAGAAGTGAGGTATAATTTGATACACAGAAAATTCATAAAGTTTTTAAAAGGGGAACAATATCATTAATATCACACGCTAGCAAAATTTTGCTAAAGATAATTACAAAACGACTGTAGCCTTACATCAACAAGGAGCTCCTGAAAGTTCAAGCTGGATTCAGAAGAGGACCTGGAGAGATAGATATGAGACAGTTAGGGTTAACTGTGCTGGTGGAACAAAAGAACCGTTAAAAGATTACCATCGAAAAGTTGGGTAAACAGGAACCACACCCTGTCAACATGAGATAAAGCTGAAACAACCCTTGAATTACTATCTCCTTCTTAGTGTTTTCTAGTCCCCTCCTCCTTTGCAGGCTCCTCATACACAGAGGAGCAGAGTGTGACTGCTGTTTGACCTTCCTTAGCCCTCCGAAGATAGTGACTTAGTGCCAAAGATCAGTGCACTTGCAGTATATCCCATAATAAGTGACGTCAAGGGCTGCCGAGAGGACTCCATCTTGAATATCAGCAGGTTCCATCTTGGATTCCAGAGGTGCACACAAACTAATTAGCATGCACCGCCATTCTGAGAAGTACCCACCCCTTGAAAGAAGCCCACTAAATATTCATTACTCTGTTATCTCCACCAAACCCTAGCCTTGCTTCACTTTTTGAGTCAGTCTTTTAGAGAGGGTTGGATCTCTGCTGACTCCTTTTGTTCGACTCAAGCAAAATAAACCTTGCTGAAGATAAAGTTTGTCTTTCGTGTGTATTCTTACTCAGGAAAGGGCAAGGACCTTTTGTGTCAGATTGGCGATTGGTAAGAATATCATGGCTGTTGTCGGAAGGATCTTGGCTGAAAACAATACCAGAAAGATGTTTACCTGTGTTTTATCAATTATGCAAAGGTATTTGACTGTGTGGATCTGAACAAATGATGAATAATGTAATGAAGAATGGGAATTCCAGAACACTTAATTGTGCTTATGTGAGAGCTGTACATGGATCAAGAAGCAGTCCTTTGAACAGAACAAGGGGATACTGTGTGGTTTGAAACCGGAAAAGGTAGGTATGTGGTAGGGTGGGAAAATCACAGAACCATTTTGATTCTTCTGGAATCCAGATTTTTGGTTCATGGAATTGAGGTGACCCACCCAGGCCGTCTACCCTTAAGTATCCTTTTGAACCTTGAGCCTTTAAGGAATGGTTTTCCTAAAGTCACTTTCAAGCCAAACAATAGCCTCATAAGCAGCTTAGTGGAGATCTTTTTCCCTTATGCATTGAGGTCTTTTAAAGAATTATCTTGAGCAGCCAGTTTCCAAGAAGAGGAGCCCCAGGGTCTGACTGGGAAATGCATGGCATGTCCTGGAGATCTCCAATGGCCTGGAACCCTGATGCTGTCTCCTGAGAAATTAACATGACGATGACCTCTTCAGAGTGGAGTGTCTTCCTTCTATGTTCAGGTTAAAGTTGCCCAATTCCAATTGTATCTACTCACAGTAAATATACTCCATTACACTAACTTTTGCCTTTTATGTGCACATTTAGGTTTGCAACCATCCTTCCACCTGAGAAAACATTTTAATTCTGGAATTCCAATTTCTGGGGTCCATGGAGTTGAGGTGACCCACCCAGGCCATTTGCCCCAAAGTGTCCTTTCGAAACTTGAGCCTTGAAGAAACTGGTTTCCTGAAGTGACCTTTAGGTCAAACAGTAGTTTAGTAGGCGACTTAGTGGAGACATTTTGCCTCAGGCATTGGGCTTTTTTGAAGAATTATCTATATGCAGTCAATTTCAAGAAACTGGAACTCCAGGGTGTGACTCCAAACTGTTTTAGGGTAAATTGTCATGTAACCACTGTTCCCCAGCCCTTTTCAATGTCAATAAGAGGTACAGGGGTCTATAGAGAATCTCTCATCTTAGGACCATTTCTGATTCCCTAGTCAAAACATCTGGAGTCCTGTGGGTGCAGTGGTTAAGGGCTACAGCTCCCCACCAAAGGGTCAGCAGTTTGAATTCACCAGGTGCTCCTCAGAAACCCTATGGGGCAGTTCTGTTACCAATCGCGTATCTGACACAAAGGGTCCTTGCCTTTTCCCAAGTAAGAATATATGCGAAAGACAAACTTTGTCTTCAGCAAGGTTTATTTTGCTTGAGTCAAGCAAAAGGAGCCAGCGGGGATCTAAGCCTCTCTAAAAGACTGACTCAAAAAGGGAAGCAAGGCTAGGGCTTATATGGGTTTGGTGGAGACAATAGAGTAATGAATATTTAGTGGGCTTCTTTCAAGGGGCAGGTACTTATCAGAATGGCTGTGCATGTTAATTAGGTTGGAACCCAGTGATTAGGTTAATTAGATGGAACCCGCTGATATTCAAGATGGAGTCCTCTCGGCGGCCCTTGGCATCACTTATTATGGGATATGGCACAAGCACACAGATCTTTGGCACTACATCATCATCTTTGGAGGGCTAGGGAAGGTCAAACAGCAGTCACGCTCTGCTCATCTGCACATGCGGAGCCTGGACAGGAGGAGGGGTCTAGAAAAACACTAAGAAGGAGATAGTAATTCACGGGCTGCCCCAGTCCTATCTCATGTTGACAGGGTGTGGTTCCTGTTTACCCAACTTCTAGATGGTAATCTTTTAACAGCTGTTTTGTTCTGCCTGCACAGTTAACCCTACCTGTCTCAGTTCTACTCTGTGTTATAGGGTTGCTATGAATTGGAATGGACTCAATGGCAACAGATTAACAGATTTGGTTCTTTTTTTAGTCAAAATGTTACTCCAATTTGCAAATTGTATATTTAATAAACTTCAATCTATTGGCTTAATATGATTTTTGTTTTAACACGCCTTTTTTATTCAATCTGTATGCTGAACAAATAAGCCAGGAAGGAGGACTATATGACGAACATGGCATTAGGATTTGTGGAAGACTTATTAAGAACCTGCAACATGCAAATGACACAACCTTGCTTGCTGAAAATGAAGATGACTTGAAGTACTTCCTGATGAAGGACAAAGGCCACATCTTTCAACCTGGTTACACCTGAATGTGAAGAAAATGAAAATCCTCATAACTGGATCAATAAACATCATCATAAATTGAGGGAAAAAAATCAGTGTGATCAACAATTTCGTTCTATTTGGATGAACAATCAATGTCCATGCCGGTTGTATTGGGCAAATCCGCTGTAAAAATCTCTTTAAAGTTTTAAAAAGCAAAGATGTCACTTTGGTTACTACGGTGAACCTGACCCAAGCCATGGGCTTTTTTAATTGCCTCATGTGCATATGAAAGCTGGACAAGGAAAAGCAAGATGGAAGGAGAATTGATGCTTTTGAATTATGGCGTTGGTGAAGAATATTGAATATGCTGTGAGCTGCCAGAAGAGGGAACAAATCAACCTTACAAGAAATACAATAAGAATACCCTTTTTAAGTGAGGATGGTGATGCTTTGCCTCGCTTAGTTTGGACATATCATCAGGAAAGACCAATCTCTAGAAAAGGACATCATGGTTGGTAAAGTAGAAGGTCACAGAAATGAGGGAAACCCTCCATAAAATGGATTGACACAGTAGCCATAACACCGGAGTTAAACATACCAACAGTCATGAAGATGGCACGGGACCGGGCAATGTTTCATTCTGTTATATGTAAGGTCATTATAAGTTGTAGCTGACTCAATGGCAACTAACAAAAACAATCAGGCAAGAAGTAGGCTGAGAAACTACTCAGCTCCACACATGGGCCATTTCCTATAGAAACGGAAGTATGACTCGGTGCAGAGCCAAGAGCCCAGAGGAGGAAGCCAGAACCGCTGAAAACAGTGGACCGGGGAACCCCTTGCAGGAAGCCAACTAGCCGTGATGACAGCTCTGCTGCCCCCAGAGTTAGGGGCTGGTGTCATATGTCTGGTTGGATTTCAACATTTTCATGGATCAGTGGCTGCTGGGAGCCTTCCCCCTTTTTAAGGGGAACATCTCCTGCAGTTTTCCCATGTCTCACCTTTGAATGTTACCAGGGACAGATAACTTGTCTTTTACTTTGCATATCTCTAGAGCAGGAGGAGCCACAGCCAGGTGCTTCACCCATACCTAGAGCAGTTACAGATCACAGGATGTCGGACTCCAAACCTAATGCCTTAATAAGATGGTCACTTTGCAGGTGTTAGTGGGGATGAAGGTCCCTGGGTGGTGCAAACAATGTGTATTTGACTGCTAACCTAAATGGCAATGTGTTTCGTTTGGCTTTGGACTAACCTAAAGGTTGGTGGTTCACACCCACCCAGTGGCACTGGGACAGAAAGAGTCGGACCCACGCCTCCCGCCGGCCTCGGACCCTTGGGCCCCACTTGTGTAAAAATTACAGCCAAAAAAACTATGGAGCAGTTCTACTCTGTAACACGTGGTTGGCATGAGTCGCAATCAACTTGACGACCACAGGTTTGGTGTTTTGGCTTTGGGGGGGGATGACTGATTTTGTGTGGAAGAAACTTAAATCATTAGGGTCCAGAGGGTGGAATGTGGGGGGTGCCACATTGTCAACTCCCAGGGAGGACACCTCCAGTACTCAAGCTGTTCTGTGCAACCCTCATACAGGCACTCTTGTCTTGCCCACGTGACTTGCTTTGGACATTAGCAAGCACGATTCAAGCAAAGACCCAAAAAATGCTTGCACACTGGGACTTGCCGTTTAGAACACGGCCCTCATGCTGTAAGGAAGGTCAAGCCATCTTGCCCAGCTCTGTGCGGAAGCCCTAGACAACAACCACTCAGAAGAAAACTGAGGTGCTTCAGGTGAATTCCCGGCTGAATGCAACTGGATGACTGACCCAGTAACCCCATGTAGAACAGAAGATCCTCCAGGTGGTCTACAGAATCAGGAGGAATAATAAAACTGATGTTGTTTTAAGCTGCCAACGTTTGGGGTGGCTTGTTGCACACCAGCAGACAACTCCACCTCCCACAAACTCAAGTCCATGCAGCTGCTCTCTGACCATGCCCTCGTCTTTCCACTTCCTACCTCCGGTGCCCCACCTTCACAATCCTTTGACCCCATGGATGCTGCCCCTCATGTCTTCATGTCTTTTCTCATTCAGTTCAGACCCCATGGGCCACCAGCACCCCTCGCTTTATCACATGTGCCTGGCACAACTGCAATCCAACTCCTACTTCCCTGCTTTCTCCTCAGCGGCCTCAAGAGGCTAGAAGAAAATGCACAGTCCACTTGCTGGCCTCCTTGCACATCGCCATCCTTCCCTAGATCGCCCAGGTACCCTGCCCAAGGCAGTCCTGTCTTCTCTGCTGCGAATGCTTGCTCTCTCATCCTCATGTTCACTGATGACCTTGTTTTGGGCTTGAGATATCGAAGCAATCAGAAGAGAACTTCCCCAAGCTCCCCGCAGCACACCGACTCCCCTCAGACTCCTTGCCCTCCCTGTGTTATCACTGTGTGATGCCTCTCTGGTGAACTCTGGATCGCCAGCGTGATCCTGTGGAAATGTGACCCCACTGCTCAGACCCCCCGGTGACCTCACTTCTGTCTTAGGTCAAAGTCCTTCAACAGCCTTCATAGCCTCCCCCCTTGCCCTTTGACCTTACCCCTGCTGTCTCTCCGCTGTCCACTCCAGTCCCTCAAACCTGCCTCACTCACATGTCCCCAGCTCAGGGCCTTCACACTGGCTGTTCCCCGTGCTAGGAATGTTCCTACCCTAACCATCCGTGTAGCTCATCCACTCCTCCCACTGTTTGCTCAAAAGCAGTTTTCCCAGTGAGGCTCTGCCCAGGGCTTCACACTGGCACCCCCACTTCTTTATCTGAGCTCCTTCCTTTCCTTCCTAACATGCTGTGTCTTTCACTAGAGGTGTATTTCTGTCTCTCTCACTGGTGTGTGAGCTGGTTTAAGTCCCCCATGCCTCCTCCAGGACCTGGATAACAGAGTGGGTGCCCAGTGATGACAAAGGTCCTTGGGCCTTGGGCCTTGACGAGGGCCATCATGTGGAGCAGATGACCCAGAGATGGTGTGGTCGGCAGAGTGGCCCCCAAAGGTATAGCACCCTCACTGCAGGAACTTGGTGTTTCATGGCAGATGTAATTAAGGTCACCGATCAGTGACCTTACAATGGGGGTTATCCTGGGTTATTGATCAGGGACAATGGACTCACACGAGCTCTTAAAAGCAGAGACCTTTCTCCAGCTGAAGGAAGGAGAATCTGAAGCTGAGAAAGGCTCCTCCTGCCATTGCTGGCTTTGAAGATGAGGGAAATGCAGGTGGCCTCCAGAGGCTGAGAAGGGCCGATTTGCTGGCCACCTGAGTGATCCTGGGAGCAGCCTGTTCCAGAGCCTCCCCAGTGGCGGCCCAGACCGCCAGCACCTGCAGTAGAGAAACCCACTTTGGACCCACGGAATGGTGAGATCATGGATTTAATACGCTTCATTTGTGGTAGATTGTTAAAAAGGCATAGAAAATGAATATGCTAGGAGAAAAGGCACAGGAGACAGTGGCTCGAGGGGGGTGTAGGGGAGAGTTTTCCTTTTAATGGGTACCTGACAGAGGAATGGGTGCTGTCTCATTTCACCCGCACACACACTGAAGCCATGCATTGGCATGTTCTTTATACTTGGGGGCTGCATTGAGACCCAGAGACCAAGTGACTTGCCCAGAGCAGTCCAGGCACATGCCCTCCACCATCTGGGCCCTGCTCACAGCACCTTACACCTGCCATTTTCATCTCCATCACCTGAAAGTTCTCTCCCTTCAGCTGTGGCTGTGGGAGCCAGCTCTGCCAAGCAGGCTAGATATGACAGGGACAGACCTTCCCCAGGACCAGCCCCAACCAAGGACCCAGCAGAGCAGGGGAGTAGGTGCCCCTCTGTGTCCCATACTGACTTCCAGAGTGTACCGGGAAGAGCTCCGCTGGCTTTAGCAACACCTTTTACGGGTTCCTGTTCTTCTCTTTCCTGCTTCCCGTTCCCACTCCCCTTCCAGTGCTTTCTGGGACCTCCTCCCAAACAAACAACTTGCACTAAAATCCCTGTTTCAAGTCAAGCCTAAACCAAGGTACCAGTGTCCCTTGGCTGTCCTCCAAGAGCCGCACCCAGCTCTCGTGCTTGAGGTGCTTCATCCCAGGGCACTTTCTCAGAATTCATGCACCTTCAGGATTCTGGGAGGTTGGTAGGACAGGGTGTCCCGATGAGTAAGGACCAGCCTTGAACCCAGATGCCTCATCTCCACACAACCAGGACCAACAGCCTTTCCTCTCCCCCAGGAAGGCAGGGATATGCCCCAAGCAGAGGTGGGTCTAGGCCTCGCCCCCAACCCTGACAGATGCCCACCAGGCCCTTGGCCCCTCCCTGGTGGGCCCTTCTTCCCAGAGACCTAAGAGGCCAGAATGGAATTCTCTGAAGTTCCTGTTTCGGGAAAGACTTGGGCCTAGGACCCTTCCTGCCCCAGCTCACAGAGGAAGGCTGGCTCTCACAAAAGGCTGGTGTGGCTTGAAGGTGGGCTGCATGGAGAAGCCCCAGGCCCTGGTGGCACCCTGCCCCACTACTCTAACTGGGTATCTACCAAGACCATGAGAAGTGGAGCGTGCAAGTGTCCTGAAGGACAGGAAGACACTCACTGCCCCAGCCAGCAAGCAACCCCCCTCAGGTGGGCAGGGGGCTTAAGCAGTCTTTGCAGGACCTGTCCCCAGCACCAGCATCTGGCCAAGATCCTGGAGCGTGGCCCCCTCGCTCCAGTCCTCCCCACATCCAAAGACTACCCTAGCCATCGGCCCGAGGGTAGCCTGATCCTGCCCTGCTCAAGATCCCCCTGGAGCTCCGGGACCCGGGCCCACTCACACCCCTAGCCGGGCCTGGCCTTGGGGCTCGCCGTCCCTGCAGCAGCAGCAGCAGCAGCAGCAGCAGGCTCTGCTCTTTACCCCTCTCCCTTCTGGACTTGGTGGAAGAACGGGTAACAAAGACTGCGGCCCACCTCTGAGAGCCCCGTGGGCCCGGCAAACCCGGAGACCCAGACCGCAGGGTCTCTTGGAATGCCCGGAGCCACTGTTGCTTGAGGACCAGGGTTGCCATGAGGAAGGGTTGGCCTCGGCCTAGGGTCGGTGGGCCGGGGAGACACGGGCGGGGAGGAGGGGACCGGCCGGGCGTCAGAATCAAGGGCCTGTGGTCGGGGAAGGGGCGAGGCGGACAGCGGGGCGGGGCCGGACCGAAAAGCCACGGGCGCCACGGGGCGAGGGGGCGAGGGCAGGGACCGAGAGGCCACGGGAGGCACGTGGGGGAGCGAGGGCAGGGACCGAGAGGCCACGGGCGGCACCGGGGGAATGGGGGCAGGGACCGAGAGGCCACGGGAGGCACGTGGGGAATGGGGGCAGGGACCGAGAGGCCACGGGCCTGGGACAGGGGGCGGGGGCGGGACCGAGAGGCCACGGGCGGCACGGGGGGGGCGAGGGCAGGGACCGAGAGGCCACGGGCCTGGGACAGGGGGCGGGGGCGGGACCGAGAGGCCACGGGCGGCACGGGGGGGGGTGGAAGCCTCGACAGAGAGGCCACGGGCCTGGGACGGGGGACGGGGGGCGGGGGGCGGGGGGCGGGGGCGGGACCGAGAGGACACGGGCGGCACCGGGAGTGGGGGCAGGGACCGAGAGGCCACGGGCGGCACGGGGGGGGCGAGGGCAGGGACCGAGAGGCCACGGGTGGCACCGGGGGAGTGGGGGCAGGGACCGAGAGGCCACGGGCGGCACCGGGGGAGTGGGGGCAGGGACCGAGAGGCCACGAGCGGCACGGGGGGGGCGAGGGCAGGGACCGAGAGGCCACGGGCGGCACCGGGGGAGTGGGGGCAGGGACCGAGAGGACACGGGCGGCACCGGGAGTGGGGGCAGGGACCGAGAGGCCACGGGCGGCACGGGGGGGGCGAGGGCAGGGACCGAGAGGCCACGGGCGGCACCGGGGGAGTGGGGGCAGGGACCGAGAGGACACGGGCGGCACCGGGAGTGGGGGCAGGGACCGAGAGGCCACGGGCGGCACCGGGGGAGTGGGGGCAGGGACCGAGAGGCCACGGGCGGCACGGGGGGGGCGAGGGCAGGGACCGAGAGGCCACGGGCGGCACCGGGGGAGTGGGGGCAGGGACCGAGAGGACACGGGCGGCACCGGGAGTGGGGGCAGGGACCGAGAGGCCACGGGCGGCACCGGGGGAGTGGGGGCAGGGACCGAGAGGCCACGGGCGGCACGGGGGGGGCGAGGGCAGGGACCGAGAGGCCACGGGCGGCACCGGGGGAGTGGGGGCAGGGACCGAGAGGACACGGGCGGCACCGGGAGTGGGGGCAGGGACCGAGAGGCCACAGGCGGCACGGGGGGGGCGAGGGCAGGGACCGAGAGGCCACGGGCGGCACCGGGGGAGTGGGGGCAGGGACCGAGAGGACACGGGCGGCACCGGGAGTGGGGGCAGGGACCGAGAGGCCACGGGCGGCACCGGGGGAGTGGGGGCAGGGACCGAGAGGCCACGGGCGGCACGGGGGGGGCGAAGGCAGGGACCGAGAGGCCACGGGCGGCACCGGGGGAGTGGGGGCAGGGACCGAGAGGACACGGGCGGCACCGGGAGTGGGGGCAGGGACCGAGAGGCCACGGGCGGCACCGGGGGAGTGGGGGCAGGGACCGAGAGGCCACGGGCGGCACGGGGGGGGCGAGGGCAGGGACCGAGAGGCCACGGGCGGCACCGGGGGAGTGGGGGCAGGGACCGAGAGGCCACGGGCGGCACGGGGGGGGCGAGGGCAGGGACCGAGAGGCCACGGGCGGCACCGGGGGAGTGGGGGCAGGGACCGAGAGGCCACGGGCCTGGGACAGGGGGCGGGGGCGGGACCGAGAGGCCACGGGAGGCTACGGGGGTCGTGGGGGCCGGGACCGAGAGGCCACAGGCGGCACGGGGGGGGGCGAGGGCACGGACCGAGAGGCCACGGGCGGCACCGGGGGAGTGGGGGCAGGGACCGAGAGGCCACGGGCGGCACGGGGGGGGGCGAGGGCAGGGACCGAGAGGCCACGGGCGGCACCGGGGGAGTGGGGGCAGGGACCGAGAGGCCACGGGCGGCACGGGGGGGGCGAGGGCAGGGACCGAGAGGCCACGGGCGGCACCGGGGAATGGGGGCAGGGACCGAGAGGCCACGGGCGGCACGGGGGGGGCGAGGGCAGGGACCGAGAGGCCACGGGCGGCACCGGGGGAGTGGGGGCAGGGACCGAGAGGACACGGGCGGCACCGGGAGTGGGGGCAGGGACCGAGAGGCCACGGGCGGCACCGGGGGAGTGGGGGCAGGGACCGAGAGGCCACGGGCGGCACCGGGGGAGTGGGGGCAGGGACCGAGAGGACACGGGCGGCACCGGGAGTGGGGGCAGGGACCGAGAGGACACGGGCGGCACCGGGAGTGGGGGCAGGGACCGAGAGGCCACGGGCGGCACCGGGGGAGTGGGGGCAGGGACCGAGAGGACACGGGCGGCACCGGGAGTGGGGGCAGGGACCGAGAGGACACGGGCGGCACCGGGGGAGTGGGGGCAGGGACCGAGAGGCCACGGGCGGCACGGGGGGGGCGAGGGCAGGGACCGAGAGGCCACGGGCGGCACCGGGGGAGTGGGGGCAGGGACCGAGAGGCCACGGGCGGCACGGGGGGGGCGAGGGCAGGGACCGAGAGGCCACGGGCGGCACCGGGGGAGTGGGGGCAGGGACCGAGAGGCCACGGGCCTGGGACAGGGGGCGGGGGCGGGACCGAGAGGCCACGGGCGGCAACGGGGGTCGTGGGGGCCGGGACCGAGAGGCCACGGGTGGCACGGGGGGGGCGGGGGCAGGGACCGAGAGGCCACGGGCCTGGGGCGGGGGGTGGGGCCGGGACCGAGAGGCCACAGGCGGCACGGGGGGGGTGGAAGCCTCGACAGAGAGGCCACGGGCCTGGGACGGGGGACGGGGGACGGGGGGCGGGGGCGGGACCGAAAGGCCACGGGCCGGACGAGGGGCGGGGGCCGGGGGCCGGGACTGAGAGGCCACGGGCCGGACCGGGGGGTGGGGACGGACCGCCAGGCTCCGCGGAGCACAAAGCTTCCCGCGAAACTGACGTAGGCGCACGCC
This sequence comes from Elephas maximus indicus, assembly GCF_024166365.1. NCBI lineage: Eukaryota > Metazoa > Chordata > Mammalia > Proboscidea > Elephantidae > Elephas > Elephas maximus. The sequence continues at coordinate 680,488 of NC_064827.1, forward strand.
CGCCGCGCAAGCACCGCCCCTTCGCCCCGCCCCTCCCCCGCGCTTGCTTGGCTCCGCATTGCGCCTGCGCGCCCGCTGTCCTCCCATTGGTCGCTGAGCGTCGGCGCGCGCCGGCCGGCGCGGTGCGCGGCTCGCGATTGGCTGGCGGGCGCGGGCCGGGGGTGTGTTCGCGGCCGCGCCCCGCCCTCTGCTGCTCCACTCGCGGCGGTGCGCGCGGCGGTGGCGGCGGCGGCGGCGGCGCGTGGCAGGTCCGGCGGGCGCGAGGCGGCGCGGCCCGAGCCCGGCCCAGCCTGTCCGCCCGGGCCGCCTGGACCCGCCCGGTCCGCCGCGGCCTCGCCGCCCGGCCTCAACCCGGCGCCTCCCGGGGGAGCGGCGCGCCGGCGAGCGCGCAGGCCCGGCCATGACCGACTTCAAGCTGGGCATCGTGCGGCTCGGCCGGGTGGCCGGCAAGGTGAGCGGCGCGGGCCGGGCGGGCGCGGCGGGCGGTTGCGGCGGCGGGCGGTTGCGGCGGCGGGTGGGCCGGGCCCCGCGGCGCGCCTCCCTGCACAGGCCGGCCGCGGCCCGGAGCGCACCCCTCCTGCGGGCCCGGGCCGGCTAAGTGCGCGGCGGGCCGCTCCCGCCTCGGGTTGGAGGCCCCGGGACGGAGGCCGCGCTCCTGTACCGCCCGGGGGGCTCCCGCGCCCGGCCGCGCTCACCTGCGGCACCTCCGAGGGGTGCTTAGGGGCCGGGGCCTAGCCGGTGTCGGGGTGCGCTGGCGGCGCCCCGCGTGCGCGCAGACCTGTCCGGTGCTCCTGGCTCTGTCTGTTGAGGCGGCCCCGCGGGGGCCGGTGGCAGAGAGCGCAGCCAGCCCTAGTGGAGCGCCGGCGCGGTGAGGCCGCCAGGGGCTGGCCGAGGGTGGCCACCAGTGGGCCCATCAGGGCAGGGTCCTGTGCGGCGAGGCTGAGGGTCCACTCACTCCTCTTTCTGGTCCTCGCCCTCCAGCGTTTGAGGCCGGGGCCTCGGGCACCCGTGAGCTTGGCTGTTTCCAGGGGCTGGCTGTCCCGCTGCACCCACCGCTCCCCAAGGGGAACCTGGTGCCTGCTCCCAGTGGCTGAGGCTTGTGGTGGGAGACAGGAGCGGAGGCAGACGAAGGTGAAGTCCAGTGGGCTGGGAATTGTCTCCGCCGGTACCAGCAGTGAGAGAAGATTAGGGGCAGTTCCTGTCCTTCCTCAGGAGCGCGGGCAAAGGCCCTTGGGATGCGCTTTCTGACCAGGGAAGGGCTGCTCCGTCCCAGTTGCCCGGAGACTCTTTCTGACATAGTAGTTGGATGCATTAATGCCATCACTTAAGATTTTTGTCTGGAACACTTAAGGCAGAAAAAGCTAAAGAGAATGAATCAGGGAGCAGCTGTAAACTTCACTCAACTTAATAAATGCTAATTGGAGCCTCCTGGGTGTTCTTTCTCAATCAAGGCCGATCTTTCTACCTTAGTAACTAGATTTAAGGAGCTGTTACAGAGACTTTGGCAGGTGGTCTGGCTCAGTGTTGTTCTTACAGTGAGTCTTATGTGGATGGAGGTTCAAACCTTGTTACTTGTCTCTCTGATGCCAAAGTGGAAATGCATCCACCGAGAGTGGACTGAGAGGCTCGCTTGCTGACCTGTCCTGACTTCTCAGCTAGCATACCTCACGGCTGCCTATTACAGTTTATAATTTCAGGGTGCCATTAGTTCGTCCCAAATATAAAAATGTTACACATTTGTTAATTTCCAGACCAAGTACACGCTGATCGATGAACAAGATATCCCCCTGGTGGAGAGCTACTCCTTCGAGGTAAGGATGGCGTTCTCTGCGGGCCAGGTTGGGGCTGATGGTGGTCTTGAGAACGTGTCGTCCTGCGCTGTAAGCGTGGAATCTTGTCCTGAGTAGCTGGTGCTGGCTGTGGACCACTTGGGGCCACCACATCCAAACCACGGTGTCACAGTAGTCTGACGGTCACTGCTGCTGGGGTTCACAGTGGACTCTCCCTGCAGCTCCCGCTGGCCAGAAACACTGACCTTTCCCTGCATCCATTCTGCCTGCCAGCTCTGTTCCCCAAAAACAGACCAGATTCTGTCGACTTTGACTAAATGTCTTTGTCAAACCTGTTGAAGCTGTTAATCCTTAGAAACGCTTGCTGGTCTCCCGCCTTGGTCCTGCCTACCCCCATCAGCCGGAAGGCCTCCCCCCTCCGATCGCTCCACGTCCCTGCTGCCCTGGGCCTAGGTGTGGCCTTCTCGCCTCTTTCTCATCGTCTTCTACCCGTTGGACTCTTGTCCATGCCTCTGATCTTCATCTAATATCCCCTTTTCTTGGAAAACTCCTAGGAGTTTGTTGCTGCTCTGCGTTTTCTTCTGGGTCCCTAACCCTTCTCACTGTGGTTGTTTGTTCAAGGGCTTATTTTGCCCCCTGGCTGGGGGCTTTTCTAAGGGTAGGGACAGCTCTGATCACACTTCTGTCCACAGTGCTTTGTTGTGAGCATTTGCCAGAGCGGAGAGAGCACAATTGTGAGTATTTGCCAGAGCGGAGAGAGCACAATTGTGAGCATTTGCCAGAGGGGAGAGAGCACAATTGTCAGGATGTGGTGTGGTGCCTGTGCTCCTGGTTGGGAAACCTCTCAGGACACGATGGCACGTCCCAACAGGCACTTGGACCTAGGCTGGTGCTGGCATTTGTTCCTCCGGCTTGTCTGTTTCACTTTGTTTCTAGGAAGAGTTTGAAATGTTGGTGAGAATCAGAAATGTGTTAACTGACCTTCCCTTGTTCCTTCTTAGGCTCGGATGGAAGTAGATGCAGATGGAAATGGTGCTAAGATATTCGCTTATGCCTTTGACAAGAATCGAGGACGGGGCTCTGGACGGCTGCTGCATGAGCTGCTGTGGTGGGTATTTACAGCAGTGGCCGTGGCGGCGGCCGCAAGTACAGTGGGCTTCCCTTATCCCCCGCCTTGGGCTTTGTGGGCACGGGGCACAGAGGTGGTGAGCAGATGGTTCCCTTGGGCTGGATCTGCCTCGCCACCTCTGAGCGTCCTTTCCACTAACCTGAAGGAGTGACTAATTTTCATCTTATGTTACTTAGTACCTATCTTGAAAGTCTCCCAGTTGCCAGGGAACTTGCTGCCCTGGGCTCTGACGGGGCAGGCATGGGGTGGGGGCTGTCTCACCTGGGTGTGTGCAGCAAGATCCCTTGGGGGGTCCCTCCTTGTTTGGTTTTTCAGTCCAGGAACTGAATTGCCAAGGGTAGGGACTCTGTTCTGTCTGTTTCTAACTCCCATACTGGGCTTCCTCTGGCCCAGTCCTGCCCCGGAACTTGCCCATTGGGATTTTAAGGGCCATTTCAGATCCTGTGGCTTGTTTTTCTTTCTGGTTGTGCCTTCACATTTAACCAAAAATATTTGTGAGGTATACTAACAGGATGCAATGTTATTGGTTATAAAGAGATATATACTACGACACAGTAGAACCTTGAAAATATCGTGACGAGAAAAGTTAGTCACAAAAGCATAAATGTTATACCATCTTTTACATGAAACGTCTAGAATAGACCAACATAAAGTAAAACTTATTAGTGGCAAGAGAAGGGGGAGGAGCGGGGGGGTGGTGGTCACTGCTTAGAGGGCACTGGGTTTTTGTTAAGAGTGATGGAAAACTTGGAACTTGGTGGTGATGGCCACACGGCACAGTGGACTTGATAACATCACTGATGGGAAATCTGGAACATGGTGATGATGGCAACACAACACGACAAAGATAACGATGTCACCGAATTATACATGTAAAAATGTTAAAACCGCAAGTGTTTTATATGTATTTTTATCACGTGCACGTAAAAACCCATGTTTGTGAGGGTCTGGTGGGCCACTCTTGAGCATTTCTGTCCCTAGGGAGCGGCACAGGGGTGGTGTTGCCCCCGGCTTCCAGGTGGTGCATCTCAATGCTGTGACTGTGGACAACCGGCTGGACAACCTGCAGCTGGTGCCCTGGGGCTGGCGACCCAAGGCCGAGGAGCTTTCCAGCAAGCAGAGGTGGGTCCTCACGGGGTGGTGCCAGTGGCCAGGCTGGTGGCCTGAGGCCCTCTTCGTAAGGGGTACGTCGGCTCTCTGCCCTGACCCTGCTGTGTGCATTTGGACCTGGTATGGAGTCTCTCTGTCTTTTATGGAGTAGGAGAGGATTATGGTGTAGTCTTTGTGGGCTCATCTCCTGGTGACTGTTTCCGGGGGTCTTCTTCAGCTGCTGTGATGAGTGAGGGCATTTGGCTGTGTGCCTGCAGGCAGCAGGACCACAGTGGCCAGGGCAGTGGCAGGCCTTTGCATGCTTCCTCCTGAGGAGGCTGCCTGTGTGACCACATGGGGCTTTGGTTGTGCTCCAAGCCATGGTGGGAGGATGCAGGGACTCCGCCTGGCACAAGCCTCCCTCTTGGGGTCTGGGGCCCTCAGGCAGCCTAGATGCCAGCCTCTCAGAGCCCTGGGAAGGCAATCACCCTGGCAGGGCCCAAACTGGGGTGCCTCTGGTGTCCTATTGTGTCTGTACCAATGGTGGATTTCCCGTGGCCTTCTGTGCACGTTGTCAGCCTTGGGGCTTTGAGAAAAGCCTTTCTTGATTTTGGCAACATTTCTCAAAAGACGGCAGTCGGTGCTGTGGGCCTGTTCAGTGTCTCGGTCATCCTGATCATTGGTGGCTGTGGGAGGAGGTCTTGCCATCATCTCCCTTGGCGTTTCCAGCAGCCAGGTACAGCGGGGCGGGATGGCGAGCTCCAGGAGAGCCCTGTGCAGTGAGGTAACTCTGGGCGTCAGCCTTGCTACCTCCTCAGGGGCCTTGGCCAGGTCAGAGGGTGGGATCGGGCTCTCCCACTCTCTTGGCTTTACCTGGGTTTTTTTTTTCCTTTGATATTGTTAGTGTTTTGACCCAGAAACCCCCTCGCAGTGTTCTAGAGTGGAGCGGCACTTTCGATGGATTTTTATCTTTTTGGAGATTGTGTTAGTCCAGGTTTTTGGCTACAAGTGACAATGCTGAGCTCGGTTTGGCCAAAGCAGAGTGCAGGTGTTCCCTGGCCCCCACGGCTGAAGCACTCAGAGTTGTAGCTGGCGGTGGGCATGGCGGGACAGAGAGGGTCCCAGCAGCTGCCCCACTGTGCTCTAGTGGGTACCCACAGAGCAGAAGATGGCCACCCCAATGGCATCTGGGCAAGTCCCAGGACAGTTCTCACTTGATTTTCTAGTCCCTGGGCTAGAGCTGGGGGTTTCTTACTACAGGACATGGAAGCCGTATGTCCACCTGGCCTGTTAACCCCAGCTGCTGCCCAGAGGCCCAGGACATCCCTTCCAGGCTGTGTGGTCGCATCCCCCTCCCCGGCCCCCCCGCCCAGCTCTTAATCAAGTCTCTTAAAGGTCTGGTCTTTGTAGACGGGGCTGGTTTAAGGTGGCTGTTTCACCTGCTCCCCTGCTGTCCCTGGTGGTGCTGCCTGCCATGAGGCCTGGAGCAGGGTGGGGTTACCCACTGCCCTGCGCCTGTGGTACCCCTGCACCCCCGTACCCCTCAGTGCCCCACTTCGTCAGCTAGGTCCTCATCAGGGCCTATTATTCATACGTCAGTTTTGTATCAGAAGGGTTTTTCAGTTGTTGGCTAGCATCAGACGCTTACTCTGGCCCATCAAGCAAGGTGATTTTTTAGAAGCACGTGGGGCAACTCACAAAGTGGCTACAGTGCCACCAGGGTTGGTAGCAGGGAGGCCGGTCAGCCATGTGAGGCCACACGCTGCCATTACCTGGCTGGCAGACTCCTCGTTGACTCACACCGAGTGCTTGTCTTACTTGCCCTGAGCTGGTGTTTGGGGCGGGCCCACTGTGTGCCTGCCAGTCCCAGGCTTCAGGGAGTTTGCCAAGAGTAAGGCGGACAGTCTTTGCTCCCATGGCACTTGTGGTGCTGTGCCTTGGTGGAAAGACACAGTGAACAGAAGCCTTAGCGTTGCATAGAGATAGGTGCTGGTCGGGGTTGGGCTGAAGAAACAAGGTTGGGGAGTGGTGAGCAGGAGCAAACCAGAGTCCACTCAAGCTGCCGAGGGTGCTCAGTGTCTTGTGCTTCCTTGCAGGGAGCAGAGCTTGTACTGGCTGGCAATTCAGCAGCTCCCCATGGACCCCATTGAGGAGCAGTTCCCCGTCCTGAACGTCACCCGGTACTACAATGCCAATGGGGATGTGGTGGAGGAGGAGGAAAATTCCTGCACCTATTATGAGTGCCACTACCCTCCCTGCACCATGATCGAGAAGCAGGTACGTCTGCCCAGTGGCCACACTGCTCGTTGGTCCTCACGCTGGCCTGGTGCCAGGTGGCCGGGGCTCTTTGGTATCGGGTGTGGTCTTGGCAGGGGCTGTGACATAGCTTGCTCTGTATCTGCAGCTCCGGGAGTTCAACATCTGTGGGCGGTGCCAGGTGGCCCGCTACTGTGGCTCACAGTGCCAGCAGAAGGACTGGCCCGCCCACAAGAAGCACTGCCGCGAGAAAAAGCGCCCTTTCCAGCATGAGCTCGAGCCTGAGCGGTGACCGTGCAGCCCACGCCCCACCGCAGCTGGACCCAGGATTGGAGCTGGGCCCTTCTCAGGCACAGTGGACACACACTGGTGGTTGGACCCGTGGGCGCCGTGCAGCCCAGTGATGCGCCCACAGCCACAGAGACCAGCTTGGCCAGCATCCCTTGTGTGGGCGCCTCCAGTGCTACTCACTCTGAGACAGTGGGAGGCCGGCAAGGACGTTGTCATTATTTATATGTTAATATGTTTGTAAACTCGATGTACAGTTTTTTGGGGGGGAGGCAGTGGGAGGATTAGAAATCACAAATAGAATCGTTTGCTGTGATACTCAAACACTCGGCTGTTGGGCCACGTGTCTCAGATGGCCTTGGAGTGGATGTTTCCCTCCCGGGCACCCAGCGTCAGCAGTGAGCAGAGCAGGGTGAGCCCTGGTGCTCGTGCGGCGCCATCTGCATGGAAGTCATGTTTACAGGCTAAGTAAAGGGGCGAATCACTCAGCCCTGACTGCTCTCCTCCTCACCTTGTGCTGCCGAGCTTTATGGTTGAGTCGACTCGGGAAACTCTGGGGAGCTGGCGAAGGACTGCCGGCGTTCAGTGGACGGGGAACATTCTAGACCCTGGCATCTGTAGGTTTTCACCTTGATCCACGTGCAGACCGGCTGGGCTGTGGCTTCTGCCCAGAGAGCCCATCCCACCAGACTGCCAAGGTTCCTTCGGCCTTCCAAGGGGCTCATTTCTGAACTCGAGGACAGGGAGGGGCCTGTCTTAGTCATCTAGTGCTGCTATAACAAATACCACAAGTGGATGGTTTTAGCAAAGGGAAGTTTATTCTCTCACAGTCCAGTAAGTTAGAAGTCTGAATTTAGGGTGCCAGCTCCAGGGGAAGACTTCCTGTCAGCTCTGGAGGAAGGTCCTTGTCATCAGTCTTCCCTTGGCCTGGGAGCATCTCAGCACAGGAACCTCGGGTCCAAAGGACACGTTCTCCTAGCTCTGCTTTCTTGGTGGTATGAGGTTCTGGCTCTTGCTAGCTTCCCTTTTATCTTTTGAGAGAGAAAAGGTGGTGCAGGCCACGCCCCAAGGAAACTCCCTTTGCAATGGATCAGGGCAGGTGACCTGAGTAAGAAAAAAAAAAGAGTGGGGGTAAAATCCACCTTAATCCTTTCAACATGAAATTACCATCACAGAAGAACCACAGAGTACTGGGAACCATGGCCTAACCATGTTAGTACACTCATTTACAATCACAGAGTGGGGAAGGACCACAGAGTACTGGGAATCATGGCCTAGCCACGTTAGTACACTCATTTACAATCACAGAGTGGGGAAGAACCACAGAGTACGGGGAATCATGGCCTAGCCACGTTAGTACACTCATTTACAATCACAGAGTGGGGAAGAACCACAGAGTACTGGGAATCCTGGCCTAGCCACGTTAGTACACTCATTTACAATCACAGAGTGGGGAAGAGCCACAGAGTACTGGGAATCATGGCCTAGCCACGTTAGTACACTCATTTACAATCACAGGGTGGGGAAGAACCACAGAGTACTGGGAATCATGGCCTAGCCACGTTAGTACACTCATTTACAATCACGGAGTGGGGAAGAACCACAGAGTACTGGGAATCATGGCCTAGCCACGTTAGTACACTCATTTACGATCACAGGTGGGGAAGAACCACAGAGTACTGGGAATCATGGCCTAGCCACGTTAGTACACTCATTTACGATCACAGGTGGGGAAGAACCACAGAGTACTGGGAATCATGGCCTAGCCACGTTAGTACACTCATTTACGATCACAGGTGGGGAAGAACCACAGAGTACTGGGAATCATGGCCTAGCCACGTTAGTACACTCATTTACAGTCACGGAGTGGGGAAGAACCACAGAGTACTGGGAATCATGGCCTAGCCACGTTAGTACACTCATTTACAATCACGGAGTGGGGAAGAACCACAGAGTACTGGGAATCATGGCCTAGCCACGTTAGTACACTCATTTACAATCACAGAGTGGGGAAGAACCACAGAGTACTGGGAATCATGGCCTAGCCACGTTAGTACACTCTTTTTGGGGGGATGTAATTCAATCTGTGACAGGGCCCTCTGCTGCCATCCAGGAGATGGAAGCCTGGCTGCCCTGACTGCCCTCCTGGGCCATCCACGTTCGTGCTGTCCCAAGGTACGTCACCTTGCACCCTTCCGGCCCCATTACTGGGGCCCCTGGGCCTTCCTATTGCTGCCCCTGGTTGGGTACAGGTCCTGGGAGCCTTTGGTCTCTTAAGCTGAGATTCTGACAGCTTCTGCAGCTCCCCGGGCAGTGCAGCCCAGAGAATAGGACTGGTGGAAGCCCTGTGAGGGTCCTGCAAGGCAGATTCGCATGCCCACATGGTTTTGTCACCAACAACCCTTCCTTGCTGTTGGGAAGGTCAGATCAGGAACACTTCTAGCTAGTGAGGGCTGCTCTGAGTCCCGCCGGAACTCTGGGTTGAAATGGTAAAGTGTACCCTGAAAGCTGTTGGGGTCGGGCTGGTTCTACGGCAGCATTTGGGACATTCCCGGGGTGGGAATGACCTAGCTTCCACTGGCCTGCTGGGGCTGGAGTTCCGGGTGGTCAGCTTTCAAACAGGTTTCCAGAAGGAGGCAGCACCCAGGCCACACACTGGATCTGCCCCCATCCTTGGGGAATGGCCAGATGGCCTTGGCGATTTTGACAAATTGATGATTTATTGGAGTTACGTTGAGAAGTGGCTAGGGCCTTGTTGTGACCTGCTGCTCTCAGCACTGTGTGGCGGGGTGGAAGTGCCGATGGTCCTGGCCAGCGTTTGAAGTGAGTCGTGGGTAACTGTCTGAAATGCAGGCTTGCAGCTGGGGTGTGCTTGAGTAGGGGCTGCAGGTGGGTGGGGGCACAGCTCCCAGAGTTTGCTGGGGGGCCCTGCCCAGAACCTGAGAACGTTGTAGCTCAGGTGTGCACTGCCTGCGCCCCCAGCCGCCGTGTTCTCAGGCCCCCTCCTGCCTCGCCTCAGCTTCCTACACCTCAGCCAGGTGTTCACACCTGGGCCTGGCGCCGAGGCGGTCGCCCTACGGTGGCAGTCAGCCGCGGCAAGGACAGCCGAGGCCGGCACCTCTCGGGCGGCCCTGGACCAGCGCCGCCTGAACGACCGGGCCTCTTGCCCTCAGGCTCCCAGGCCCTCTCCCGTCCTCCGCCCAGAAACCCCGGCGAGTCCGTGCCGGACCCTCGGCTGCCCCTGCCCGAGGGCCAATGGCCGAGCGAGGGCCGCGGTCCGGCCAGGGCGACAAGTGGGTGACGTCCGTAGTCCTGGAGCGACGGCCGCCGGCCGACAGGGGGCGCGACAGCCGGTATCTCGCGGCCGGAAGTCCGTCCATGCCGGAAGTCCCGTCTGGCGCCCCGGAAGGAGTCGTAAAGGAGGCGGAGTCCGGGGGTCGACCGCTGGTTACCGCCGGGGCGGAGGCCTGGCGATGGGAGCCCGCGTGCGGCTGCTGCAGACGGTGGACACCGAGTACACGGCCGACTCGGTGGAGTGGTGCCCGCTGGAAGGCTACAGGCACCTGCTGGCGTGCGGCACCTACCAGCTGCGGACGCTGGAGGACAGCTCTGACCGGGAGAGCCAGGTGCGCGACGCCGCCTCCAGGCAGGCCGCCGGGCCGCGGGGTCCCAGGCGGGGTGAGCCCCCGGCGTCAGGCTCCTCACCCAGAACGTGCTGGAGCTGGAGAGGCCTAGGGAAGGCAGGGCCTCGGAGAGGCGCGCCGGCCGCGAACGCTGGCGCTCTCTGGCCTCCGACGGCGGAGGCTGGAAGCAGGCAGTCGGCATCAGTGGAGGGGGAGGTGGGGAGCCGGCCTTGTGGCCAGAACACGGGCTAGAAACGGGTGTCCTGAAGGCGGAAAGCGTTTGGTGCGCAGGTGGGGCTCGAGCTCGCGAGGGGACTCTGCTCCGGAGAAAACGGGCTCTCTTCGGAGCTGTAGCTAAGTACTTGCAGGCTCCTGTAAAGATCCAAACAGGAGCAGCCCTGACAGTAAGGGCACCAGAGCCCCACACCCAAACCAGGGTGGCCCCAGGCAGACTTGGACCTGTGGTGGTCATCCCAGCCGACACAGGCCTCGTGTTGGCAGGTTTAGAACAGCCTCCAGTGCTGGGTGGGGGAGAGCTCACCGGCTCATCTTGATCATTGTGTTGAAGAGAAGAGACATTTCTCCAGCCTAGAGAAGTCAGGGCTGCTGCTTCCAGGCAGGGTCCTGCTCTGCTGTAGTCTTGGCAACCCTTTGCTTTCCCCTGGTTCCTTTTCTTGTTTCTTGGATTTCTCAGAGTCCATTAGGGTGTGCAGAGAACATATTTTCTTTTTTTTGAAGAGTGGAGTGGACTTCGATGGGGAGCCTCCAGTCCGTTTAGGTCGTCTCTACCTGTACAGCTTCAGTGAGGAGAGCCCTGCTTCTCCTCTGGTTGAAATCCAAAGAAGAGACATGGCTGCAATCCTGGACATGAAATGGTACAACTTTGATAAAAACTGCAGTTGGTTTGAAATTTATCTTGAGTGTTTAGTATTTAGGGGAGTCAACACGATGGGGAGCTACCTGCACTTGGGCTCATTTCCTTACTGCCCTACCACCTGCTGGCACTTGGGGTGCCGTGACCTTAGGGGTCATTCCCTTTGTCAGCATTCCCTAGCCCTGGAGTTAGGATAGGCTTGGAAAGCAATGCAAGTTTTTGATCTTATAAGCTGGGAAATCTTTCATTTGAGAACAGATTTGTAGTTTCTCACCCAGTTTTAGGGATGAAACTTAAGTGATAAATTACTGGGATGGTGGTGTCTTCTGGTACACGGGCATGTCCTGTGTTCTGACTGAGATGCGAGTTCCCTCCTCAGGTGCCACATTCCAGTGGCTGGCCACACCCTCTTGGGCTTGGCAGATGCTGGTGGATCTGTACAGCTGCTCCACTTGGTGGATTCTGAGGTGAGTAACGGGCTGGCTCTGGGGAAGGAAGGGGAGGTGGTGGTAGTCTGATGAAGGTGGCTATGTTGGGAGAGTTTTCTAGGACAGTTTGTTTTCAGTGGTGAGCTTTATTCTAAGGTAGTGTGCCATCTTTTCTAAATGGTTTTGGGGTCTGCATCTAACTTCAAGGAAGTCACGGTTGGTGGACCTGAAAGCTCTCTGAAGGAAAGCCCGGGCAGGCACGGCCCGAGTGGATGATGCTGAAAACGGCTGCAGACAGCCACGGGAGGACAGTTTTTCCACCCATCACTAGGGGAGCACAGTTCTTTTGTAGGTTTTTCCGTAGTGCTTTGAAGGGATCCTGTACCATGAGTTTGCAAAATGGCTGGATCTGATTGTTGGGGCGTGGGGGGAGGTAGGCTGATTCCCCCATGCACTAATTTCGTCTTTAAAAGTGGGGTCTTATGGGAGAGAGCAGGCTGTCTCATTAGGGGGAGAGTAATTGGGAGTGTGTAGCAAGGTGTATATGGGTTTTTTGTGTGAGAGACTGACTTGATTTGTAAACTTTCACTTAAAGCACAATAAAAGTTATTATTTTAAAAAAAAAAAGTGGGGTCTCAAACCCCCAGGGTGAACAGTAATGTGCCAAAGCTTTATAAAAAGCACCAGGATAAACAGTGTATCTTCCTGGAGGTTGGTTTTATATGGTGGTAAGGCATTTAAAAACATTAGTTAAAGACAAAATGAGACTTCAAAGAAAACTGAAGTTTGGGGCAGGCTGATAAGCTTATCCCCAGGCCTCTGCTGTATATGTTTATTCTTTTCTGTTTTTCATGGTTCTTAGGGAAAAAATTGAGAATCATGGTCCTAAGCAAAAACAAAGTTTGAGAAGTATTGTCTTAAACAAAAAATTGAGCAATGTCCTCCTGACTGATGGGGCCATTTAGCTGTGGCTGGGGACTCATCATTTTATCATGTAAAATGGAGCTGGGAGGGAAAGGGCCTTGAGGGATGTCCAGGGAAACCATGCTGCTTCAGGGGCCCACATCCTGCCTACAGTCAACTGCAAGTCCCAGAAGTAAGGTCTGCCGTTTGCCTTCACATCCCTCTTAGGACCTTATATAGGTGCTTCCTGAGATGGACAGCCAGCTGGGCCTTGGGCCTCCTCAGTATTCAGAGGTCTTCAAAAATAGAGTTGGGAAATCTCTAAGGAAGGTGGTAGGCCCAAGACCAGGGCTCAGGGCCCAAAGCCAAAAAAAGCCACTGCCATCGAGTCAACTCTGACTCATAGCGACCCTACAGAACAGAGTAGAACTGCCCCGTAGAGTTTCCAAGGAGCGTCTGGCAGATTTGAACTGCTGACCTCTTGGTTCACAGCCGTAGCACTTAACCACTAAGCCACCAGGGGCTCAGGGCAGGAGCGGTAAACTCTACACAGGCCCTGACGAAGCAGCTGCTGGGAGCCTAACAGAGTTATCACTCTCCAGGTGGCTTAGGTAGTAGCAGATACGCTTACCGTCAACATTCGTATATAATATGTATCCTGACGCACAGAGACCTTAGAAAAGAGAAACAGCTGTTTATCCTGAGATAGAAAAGTTTTCATTTCTCTTTGGAGACAAAATGCACCAACATTCCCATGGAGTCCCGGGGTGGTTGAGCGTGGTCTGGCTGTGGTCCCCTGGAGTCCTGGGGTGGTCAAGCATGGACTGGCCATAGTTACCTTGGAGGGCCAGGGTGGTCAAGCATGGACTGGCTGTGGCCCCCTGTAGGCCTGGGGGTGGTCAAGCATGGACTGGCCGTAGTTACCCTGGAGGGCCAGGGTGGTCAAGCATGGACTGGCTCTGGTCGCCTAGAAGCCTGGGGTGGTCAAGCATGGACTGGCTGTGGCCCCCTGTAGGCCTGGGGGTGGTCAAGCATGGACTGGCTCTGGTCCCCTAGAAGCCTGGGGTGGTCAAGCATGGACTGGCTGTGGCCCCCTGTAGGCCTGGGGTGGTCAAGCATGGACTGGCTCTGGTCCCCTAGAAGCCTGGGGTGGTCAAGCATGGACTGGCCATGGTCTCCTGGAGGCTTGGGGTGGTTGAACATGGACTGGCCATGGTTCCCTGGAGGCCTGGGGTGGCCTGGTGTGGACTGGCCATGGTCCTGGAAGCCTGTTGGACATCACGGTGGTGCTGGGGAGTGTATGGAGTGCGAGTTGGCCTAATGAGCAGAGAAATGTTCTTTTTCTCAGGGTAACATATGCAGGAAAGTTCTACAGGCGTGTGAGCTCCTGAAGAGTAGGACCAGTCCCTAAGTGTCCTCAGGTTCTGCTCTGTGCAAGGGATGTTGGAGCAGTTGCACGTTTCACTCACATTGGGAGTCAGTCAGGAGCCTTGACTTACTGGAGTTAGAGGAGAAGAGAAGCCTTTCAGTGTTGGCTGTTTCCCTGATAGAGTTCCTTTCTCCCCAGTAGAAGAATGCCTATGCACTGCAGCCGTTCTCCAGCCTCACCCTGGGGGAGCAGAGTCTGGCCTTGTCCCTGGATTGGTCCACTGGGAAGACAGGAAGGTAGCGAGGGTTGGGGGGAGGGGGTGAGTCTTCCTCTGAGAACCCATTCAAGTTTTCATGCCAGAGGGAATTAAAGTCATTCTATGTTAATCTTGCTGCCAGTGCTGATCTAAAAAGAAAAAACTGCATTTTTCTGGATTAATGGTGTTGATGTTTTCATTAAGAGAAACTGACCTTGAGTTCTTTTGACAAGGCACGTGGTCAGTTTGAATTTTGCCAAATATCCAAGTAAGCCTCTTAAGGGGTAGTGTGTTCATGGACATGGTTCATGGGGAACCTCTGCCCTGACATGTCTTGGGGGTGCAAAGTGTTTCGAGTGGGGACCCAGAAGAGGGTGAGTTTGAGTTACGGGTTTTCCCATTGGCTTTCTGTGTCTAGGGCCAGTGGCCAGCCCTTGAAAATCATCAGCAGTGATTCCAGGGGACAGCTCCACCTGCTGACAGTGAATGAGGCTGGGCCAGGGCTGCAGGCGGAAGACTCATGGCAGGCCCACCACTTCGAGGCCTGGATCGCTGCTTTCAACTACTGGCAGACGGAGACCATGTACTCAGGTGGGCACTGCCCTGCTGCTGATAGTCCCATGGGGACCCTGGTTGGAGGGAGGCAGCGAAGAGGGTGCAGTGCCAAGGCATGGGGTCTGGGTGACCTCTCGTTCAGGTTGTTTCTTCTGGGTCAAAAGGTATGATGCCAGTTTAATTCTTTAATCAGTTTTCAGTAGAGCAATTTGTCTATTTTTCCCCTTTTTATTCATTTTGATGGAATCACTTTTGTTGATAAATTACACTGTATGTAAGTTTTATAACAAAGATTTGGTTTATTAATCTTTTTTAATATCAAGTTTTACTGCTTATGTTTTCAAGTGTGGTGAATTTTGTGTTTTATGTTCTACTAAGTCTAGTTTTCCTGGGATAAGCATAATAAATCTGTTTTGTCCAGATTTGATACATTTCCTAGTTTTTTGTCAATATCAAATTTTATGTACTCTGTGCAGTTTTAGGTATTGCTAGTTTTCTTTTGTGTTCTCTGTTTTTTCTCACATTGTCACAGTGTTTAATATTGCCAGGGGATTTGAATTAGGAAGTTATGGCAGATGGAGAATGGATGGGAGGATGGTGGATGGAGAGATGGATGGATGGTGGATGGACGGGTGGATGAATGGAGGGATGGTGGGTGGATAATGGAGGGATGGTGGGTGGATGGAGGGATGGTGGGTGGGTGGAAGGGTGGTTGGTGGAGGAGGGATGGATGGTGGGTGGAGGGATGAGTGGTGTGTGAAGGATATACAAAGGATAGTGGGTGAAGGGGTGGATGGAGGGATGGATGGTGGGTGGATGGAGGGATGGATGGAAGGATGGATGATGCATGCTGGGTGGGACGGATGGTGGGTGGATGGAGGGATGGATGGTGGGTGGATGGATGGAGGGGTGGATGGTGGGTGGGACGGATGGTGGGTGGATGGAAGGATGGGTGGTGGGTGGAACAGATGGTGGAGGGATGGATGATGGATGGTAGGTGGATGGAGGGATGGATGGATGATGGATGATGGATGGTGGGTGGAGGGACGGATGGATGGATGGTGGGTGGATGGAGGGAGGGATGGATGATGGATGGTGGGTGGATGGATGGAGGGATGGATGGTGGATGGTGGGTGGATGGATGGAGGGATGGATGATGGATGATGGAGGGGTGGATGGTGGGTGGATAGATGGAGAGATGGATGGGTGGATGGATGGAGGGATGGATGGTGGATGGTGGGTGGAGGGGTGGATGGTGGGTGGATGGAGGGATGGATGGTGGGTGGAGGGACGGGTGGTGGATGGTGGGTGGGTGGTTGGAGGGATGGATGATGGATGGTGGGTGGATGGATGGAGGGATGGATGGGTGGATGGATGGAGGAATGGGTGATGGATGGTGGGTGGAAGGATGGATGGTTGATGGAGGAATGAATGGTGGATGGTGGGTGGATGGATGGATGGTTGATGGAGGAATGAATGGTGGATGGTGGGTGGATGGATGGAGGGATAGATGATGGATGGTGGGTGGAGGGATGGATGATGGATGGTGGGTAGAAGGATGGATGGTTGATGGATGAATGGTGGATGGTGGGTGGATGGATGGAGGGATAGATGATGGTGGGTGGAGGGATGGATGGATGATGGATGGTGGGTGGAGGGATGGATGGTGGATGGTGAGTGGGATGGATGGTGGGTGGATGGATGGTGGGTGGGACAGGTGGTGGGTGGATGAAGGGATAGATGATGGATGGGTGGGACGGATGGTGGATGGATGGAGGGTGGTGGGTGGAGGGATGGATGGTGGGTGGATGGATGATGGATGGTGGGTGGGACGGATGGTGGGTGGATGGATGATGGATGGTGGGTGGGACGGGTGGTGGGTGGATGGAGGGATAGATGATGGATAGTGGGTGGGATGGATGGTGGGTGGATGGAGGAATGGATGGTGGGTGGAGGGACGGATGGTGGGTGGATGGATGGAGGGATGGATGGTGGATGGTGGGTGGAAGGATGAATGATGGGTGACGATATACAGGGTGGTGGTGGTGGAATGGTTGTGCCTGGCCTTTTCCTTTATGCTCCTTTCACATTCACTATGGGCCCCCATCTTTGCCTGCTTCCTCTCTGCATTCAGGTTACTACCGTTCATCCTATGTTTTGCTTGTCTTCAAAGGCTGGTTGTGGATCAGGATCCCATCTCCCCATTCTTCCCATCCTTTCATTTCCCCTCAAACAGGCACAAGGGTCCTTTTTAATGTAAAGTTACAAAGGGCCTTTCTCTTTCAGACACCCCTGGGGGTGTGCTCAAGGTTCCACAACCGTAAGTCCTCAAGTTCACTGCTTTCTGCGTGAAGTTTCTGACACGGCCGCCCTGGTTCTTGGCAGCCGAGCCCTGACTGCCAGAGCCTTTGAGGAAAGCAGTTTAGGGACTCGTACCTCATGGCCACAGGCACCTGTGCTGGTAACTTCCTGCCTTCCCCTTTGTTCCTGCAGGCCCTTTCAGGTACAGCGGAGATAGTTCGGGTGTCTCCGGATGTCTCGGGGCTCTCCTGCCGGGGGCAGGCTGAGGATGCCCAGAGTCTCCTTGAGGAACCCCCATCTCTCCCAGAAATACTGCGTTCTGTACTCAGTGCCGATCATTATCAAGATATCCTGTCTTCACACAGGGGGTGATGATGGACTCCTGAAAGGCTGGGATGCCAGGAGGCCACACGATGCACCTCTCTTCACCAGCAAGAGGTAGCTGCCGAGGGTCGGAGTGGGCACTGGCAGCAGCCCTCCATCCTGGGCCTCACTAAGCAGCCCCCCTACCTGCAGGCACTCCATGGGCGTGTGCAGCATCCAGAGCAGCCCCCACCACGAGAACATCCTGGCTACAGGAAGGTGAGGCCCAGCCCGCTCACAGATCCTCCTGCGTCTTCACCCCTTGCCTCACGTTGTGTGTAGGGCAGACTCAAACCAGAGTGGAAGGCGTCTGAGTGCAGGGAAGGGCTTTTGGTACTGGAGGGGGATGGGGGAATCTTCTGGGAACGGGCCCTGCCGCCTCGGGGCTTGGGAAGGGGCTCGGCTTCCTCAGTGAGGGAGGTGGCGGTCGTTACAGCTATGACGAACACATCCTGCTGTGGGACACGCGCAACATGCAGCAGCCGTTGGCAGACGTGCCTGTGCAGGGCGGCGTGTGGCGGCTCAAGTGGCACCCTTCCCACCCCCACCTGCTGCTGGCTGCCTGCATGCTCGGAGGCTTCAAGGTCCTCAGCTGCCAGAAGGCTGTGGGTGAGTAGGGGTCGCCCTGCCCTGCCAGGCCTCCCCACCCTCCACACATCCCGGTCTCCCCTGGGCGCCAGCTCCAGAGCCTGTTTCACATTCTCACCTGGCCAGGGCAGCTGCTTCGCACCTTCTGCCTTCAGCAGTCTGACCCCGTCAGCACCTTGGGTCCCCGTTACAGCGACTGTACCCACTCCTCCTAGGTTCTTCCTGCTCGTGCACTTTAGACTTCGTGGTCCGGTGTTCCCATGCTCTGGCAGAGCCCGTGATGGGCCACCCCATGGTGTTTCCCTAGTCACTAATCCTCCCACCTAATGGCTTCATATTTCTTTCCTCCTCAAACCACCCCACCTCTCCGCACATGTTCACGATCTCACCTCTCTCCTCCCCACACCGTGGCGCAGAAGGAGCAATAAAGCACCAACCTCTCCTCCCTTGTGAAGGCCTATGGCCTCCCCGAATCGCTCTTGCCCTCTGCCTGTCAGGTGGGTGCACGTGTCTGCCCTCAGCCTCCGCACAGTTTCCCTCCCCTGTGCTGTCCCAGCACCCCCTCCTCTGCACCTGCGTTTCCGGCTCTCTGGGCCTCTCTGGTTACACGAGCACACGGGTGGCTCTCACCTCACAAACACAGAAACTACCCAGACACCTCCACCCCTTTGAGTCCCCTCCGCTTTCCTGTTTTCTTTTCTATTCAGGAGCCTAAAGAGTTGTTTATACTCGTTTTCATTTCCTCACTCCATTTCTCTTTTTTCCCGTTTATTTCTCAAAACTTTTTATTTTTTAAAAATTGTCAACTAACAGAAAAAATGCAAGAACGTAGTAGAGCGAATGCACCCTTCAGCTGACATCACTGTTTGCTAGCCTTTCCTTACGTTGGCTTTTTCTCTTTTTGCATGTGTACATGTACATGTGGTCTGTAATTGTTATTTTGCTGAACCATTCGAGAGTAAAATGCAGATATCATGACCCCCTCTGATTTTTTCAGTATGAATTCCTCAGCAAGGGGTCATATTCTTGTTTTGTCGACACTGATACAGTGCTGTTACCTGATGTATTCAAATGGCACCATTTTCCCCGTAGTATCCCCTGTGGGTCCCCAGTGCAGGAGCTGCCCTGCATTTAGTTGCCGTCCTCTCTGGTCTCGTTTGTCCTGGAACAGCCTCTCTGCTGTGCTGTGGTTTCATGACACTGGCATTTAGAGTTAGAACTTTTGGTTGTCTGTCAGTCCATGTTTGCATGACTCTTTGCTTGTGATTAGATTAGGGTTAGGCTTTCTTTTTTCTCTTCATAATAGATTTATTGAGATAAAATTCAAATGCCATATAATTCACCTATGTAAATTGTACCATTCAGTTGTCTTTAGTATATCCACAGAGTTGTGCAACCATCACTACAACGAATGTTAAAATATTTTCATCACTTCAAAAGAAACTCCGTATCCTTAGCCAGCACCCTCCAACCTCCCATCTTTCACAGCCTGAAGCAACCACTGATACACTTCTTGTCTGTATGGACTTGCCTTTGCTGGACATTTCGTATTCCTTCTAATGGGTATGAAGAAGTCTCTTGCTGTGGGGTTTTTTTTCTTCCTTTTGTTTTTTTATTGCATTAAACATACAGGTAACAGAACGTTTGTCATTTCCGCAGTCTTCACGTGTGCAGTTCAGTTGATGTTCACTATTTTCATCATGCACAACCATCACCATTAACTGTCCCTGAATTTTTTAATCACATTTAACAAAGCCCAGGGTCCCCTAATCTCGGTGTGGTTCTGACTGGTGTTTCCCCAGTGATCAGTGACGTCGAGCATCGTTTCACGTGCTTCTTGGTCATTTGTAGATCTTCTTTGGAGAAATATCTGTTGAGATCCTTTGGCCATTTTCTAACTGGGCTATTTGTTTCTGTTGTTGAGTTGTAGCCTTTATATATTCAAGATGCAAGTCCCTCATTAGGTATATAATTTGCACATATTTTCTCCCATTTATGAGTTGTCTTTTCACTTCCCTTTGAAGCACAAGTTTTAAATTGACGTAGTCTAACTTACCTGTTTTTTATTTTATTGCTTGTGCATTTGGTGTTGTATCTGAGAAACCATTGCCTGATCCAAGGTCATAAAGATTTACTCCTGTTTTCTTCTGAGAGTTTTATAGTTTTGGCTTTTATATTTAGGTCTTTGATCTATTTTGACTTAATTTTTGTATATTGTATGAGGTAGGGGTCCAGTTTAATTCCTTTGCATATAGAAATCCATTTGTCTCAACACCATTTGTTGAAAAGACTGTTCTTTACCATTGGACGGTTGGTCTTGACAGCTTGTCAAAAATCAGTTGACCACAGATGCGTGGATTTACTTCTGTACTCTCAGTCCTATTCCATTGTTACCAGTATCACACTGTCTGGATTATTGCTGTGTGGTAGGTTTTGGGATTGAAAAGTGTAAGCCCTTCAACTCTGTTCTTTTTTACGATTCTTCTAGCTCTTCTGGGTCCCTGGAATTCCATGTGAACTTTACGGTCAGCATGTCAATGTCTATAAAAAAGCTGGGATTCTGACAGGGGTCACCTTGATCTGTAGATCAGTTTGGGGAGGATTGCTGCCTTAGCACTGTTAGGTCTTCCCATCCATGAATGTGGACTGTCTTTCCATTTATTTAGACCTTTCTTAATTTATTTCAACAAAGTTTTGTGGTTTTCAGAGTATACGTTTTGCTTTTTTGTTAAGTGTATTCATAAATATTGTTTCTTTTTGATGCAGTTATAAGTGGGATTGTTTTATTAATTTCATTTTTACATTGTTCATTGCTACTCTGACTATATAGAAATACAATTGACTTTTGTATTTTGATATTGTATGCTGCAACCTTGCTGAACTCATTCATTAGTTCTAATTTTTTTTTTTTTTAGTGGATTTTATAGTATTCTTTACAAATAAGATCATGTCATTTGCAAATAGATACAGTGTTACTTCTTCCTTTCCAGTCTGGATGCTTTTATTTCTTTTTCTTGCCTATAATTGCCCTGGCTAGAACTTCCAGTACAATGTTGAGTAGAAGTGTCAAGAGTAGACATCCTTGTCTTGTTCCCAATCTTAAAGGGAAAGTGTGGCCTTTGGTCATTAAGTATGATGGTAGCTGTGGACTTTTCTTAGATACCTGTTATCAAGGGGAGGAAGTTCCCTTCTATTCCTAGTTTGAGTGTTTTTGTCAGGAAAGGGTGTTGGGTTTTATCTTAGTCATCTAGTGCTGGTATAACAGAAATACCACAAGGGGATGGCTTCAACAAACAGAAGTTTACTCTCTATAGTCTAGTAGGCTAAAAGTCCAAATTCAGGGCATCAGCTCCAGGGGAAGGCTTTCTCTCTCTGTTGGCTCTAGAGGAAGGTCCTTGTCATCAGTCTTCCCCTAGATTAGGAGCTTCTCAGCACAGGAACCTCAGGTCCAAAGGACATGCTCTGCTCCCAGCGCTGCTTTCTTGGTAGTGTGAGGTCCCCAACTCTCTGCTCACTTTTCTTTTCTTTTATCTCTTGTAAGATAAAAGGTGATGCAGGCCACATCCCAGGGAAACTCCCTTTATATTGGATCAGGGATATAACCTGAATAAGGTTGTTACATCCCACCCTGATCCTCTTTAACGTAACCCAATCTTGCCTCATTAACCACAGGCAGAGATTAGGGTTAATAATACACAGGAAAATAATACCAATTACAAAACTGGAGGACAACCACACAATATCGGAAATCATGGCCTAACCAAATTGATGCATATTTTGGGGGGACACAATTCAATCCATAACAGGTTTTGTCAGAAACCTTTTTCTGTGTCTTACTGAGATGATTATGTAGTTTAATTTTTTTTTTTTTAATTTAATCTATCAATACGGTGTATTACATTACTTGATTTCTGGGTGTTAAATTGACCTTGCATTTCTGGGGATTAAATCCCACATCATGATGTCATAGTTCTTTTTGTATGTGGCTGGGTCTGGTTTATAGTGTTGTTCAGGTCTTCTATCTGTTTTATTCATCTTCTGCCTCGTTGTCCTGTCCATTATTGAAAGTGGGATTGGAGTCTCTAACTATTGTCGTTGTCTATCTGTCCCCATTGTTTCTGTCAATTTTTGCTTCATGTATATATATGGTTATAATTGTTAGGTCTTCCTGGAGCACTGACCCTTTTGTCATTATAAAATGTCCCTCTTTATCTCTAGTATAATTTTTTTGTTTTAAAGTCTATTTTGTCTGATATTGATATAGCCACTCAAGCTTTCTTATGGTTGCTGTTTGCCTGGTATGTCTTTTTCTTTCAGTGTATTCGTATCTTGGAATCTAAAGTGTGTCTCCTATATTAGCGTAAGTGTTTTTGTCAGGAGTGTTACAAAAGTGACATTGCCATTTGAAAATCTTTTTCTGTTACAGGTGACGTGACTCATTTGCGTTTACGGATATCACTGCTTTGTTTGATTTCAACTCTGTCATGTTTTAGGTTGTTTTTACTTTGCATTTATGGGACATTTACTGGATTGTTTCTCCATGTGTTCTGTTTCCTCTGTTATACTTGATTTTGGTATTTAGGAAGGCCGTGCTTTTATCGTAGTGTTAGCTATATGCTAATATATAATGCTCCGAATCCCCTTTTTTCTCACTTAACCTCCTGCTAACAAGTTTGTCGGAAACTCTGGTGGCACAGTGGTTAAGAGCTACAGCTGCTAATCAAAAGGTCAGCAGTTCAGATCCACCAGGCGTTCCTTGGAAACCCTATGGGGCAGTTCTCCTGTCCTGTAGGTTCACTATGAGTCGGAATCGACTCGACGGCAATGGGTTTTGAGTTTTAACAGGTTTGTCAATTTCACATTTTACCTTTCAATCTCTACCTATTACCTGTGTGACACCAGTGAACTTACTCTCCCTTTCCCTCTTGTCCTTCTCTCATTTTCAGTTGCATTATTTCTACTTAGACATATGACATTTACATCATTTCCTTATCACATCCTTGTCCCTTCTTTCTTCTTAGCTTTAGCTCACAGGGAAGTGTTCTTGGTCCCCGTTGGCCCTTGTGCTTGCATGCCCCTTGATGTCGCTTGCCTGGGGAGAGCCTGTCCTGACGGACTCTAGGACCGGCTCCTGAGTGTGGTGCTCCTGGAATTCTTGAATGTTTAATACTGCTTTTCTGTAGTCTTGATAGTTGAAACACAGCTTGGCTGACTACCATATCCTTGGCTCACACTTTCTTTCCCGGAGTTTCTTGGCAATGTCTCTCCCTTTTGTCATGTCTGGGCCAATGTGGCTGCGTCTCCCTGTCTTCTGCCTGCAGGACCTGGGGTTGTTGTTGTTTTAATCCTTAAAGTTGAATCATTTTCTAGGACACATGCCAGAGGGCTCACCATTCCAGGTCGGTTTTGCCGGGTGCCTGGTGGGTCTGCTCCATGTGTAGATTAGATTTTTTTTTCCCCATGTCTGGAAGGTTTTTTCAGTTATAGCTTTAAATAATTGTTTTGTTTTTCTCTAGAAACTTCAACTTTGTGTACATTATATTTTCCTGCCATTTCAGTCACTTTTTCTCTGGTCCTTTTCACTTCATTTTATCTCCGCTCCCCGCTCCCTTCTCTTTGCTGTGTCCTTGCCTTCCTCGGTGCCCTTTGTTCGCTTTTCAGTTGCATCTTTTCTCCCTGTGCACTTTTTTTTTTTTTTCAAATTTTTATTGTGCTTTAAGTGAAAGTTTATAAATCAAGTCGGACTCCTTATACAAAATTTATACACACCTTGTTATATACTCCTAATTGCTCTCCCCCTAATGAGACAGCACATTCCTTCCCTCCACTCTCTCTTTTCGTGTCCATTTGGCCAGCTTCTGACCCCCTCCACCCTCTCACCTCCCCTTCAGAGAGGAAATACCAACATAGTTTCATGTGTCTACTTGATCCAAAAAGCTCATTCTTCACCAGTATTATTGTCTATCCTATAGTCCAGTCCAATCCCTGTCTGAAGAGTTGGCTTTGGGAATGGTTCCTGTCCTGGGCTAACAGAAGGTCTGGGGACCATGACCTCCAGGGTCCTCCTAGTCTCAGTCAGGCCATTAAGTCTGGTCTTTTTACGAGAATTTGGAGTCTGCATCCCACTGCTCTCCTGTTCCTTCAGGAGTTCTCTGTTGTTTTCCCTGTCAGGACAGTTATCGGCTGTAACTGGGCACCATCTAGTTCTTCTGGTCTCGGGCTAATGTAGTCTTTGCTTCATGTGGCCCTTTCTGCCTCTTGGGCTCATAGTTATCTTGTGTCTTTGGTGTTCTTCATTCTCCTTTGCTCCAGGTGGGTTGAGACCCCTGTATACCTTTTGATTTATCTTCATTTTTAAGACAGTTTTGTCTTTCTCTTCTCTCTTTCCAGAAGGCATTCGTGTCTGATTTTGTGTTCTGTACCGGCCATTCTGAGGGTGAGTTTCTGGGCGTGGGCTTTGCAGGGCAGCGATTGGTGCACACGCACCTCACTAGAGGCCACATGGTGTTACTGTCTCAGGCCACCCCTCTGGGTTCGTCAGTCTTCATGGAGAGGATCTGGGAGCTGAGTGAGGGAAGGAGCTTAATACTCTCCTGTTTGGTTGTCGGCTTTGTCCCACAGTTCCTAGCCCATTGCTTCATTGTGCGCAGAGCTGTGTGGGAGCGTCTGTCTGTCGGTTGGTCGGTCGGCCTCAGCATTCCCACCACAGCTGGAGAGGGCAGGTGCGGCTCTTGGAGTCAGGAAGAGGTCCAGAAGTCTGAGCCTCGATCAGCGTCTACTGTCTTCTTCACTGTCTACGTGTGTCCCACCTTCTGAGGAACCTGGTGTCTGTAATTCCTGAACCTTTCTCGAGATCTGCATTGGGAGTTGTTGAGGTGGTGGTTGCCCTGTCCCTCCAGCCTGCAGTTCCACACTCTCTGGTGCTGAGTCAGTGTCACTCAAGGACCTACTTTCCAACTTTAGAATTTTGTCTCCAGTTCTATGTCTGTGTAGTTTCTTTGCTGTCATTGTTGTGGAGGAGGATAATAGAAACACTTGTGTTTGGTCGGCCCCGTCCAGCTGGGCTCATCTCCTCACAATTGCACAGAGACCGCAAGTCCAGGTCAGCAGCGTCCATCCCATCACACCTGTCACCCTCAGCGTCAGCCCCCACGTTTGCTGTCCCTGGGACTGTGCTGCTGCCAGTGACTTTTCCCTGTGCTCTGGACGCAGAGGTCCAGCTTCTCGGAAGTGGGAGGCTAGGGCATGTAGCAGCAGGATGTCACAGCAGCGAGACCAAACACAACTTCACCCAGACCTGCTTCTTCACTTCTTGGAAAGTGGTGCCTTCTTTAATTCAGTTTTCCAGGTCCCAGACTCAGGGTCGGCGACACCTCATCATATGTTTCTGGTTGCAGTTTCTCTTTCAAATTCCTGATTGCTGTGTGCTGTCTGGGATGCTGCTATGGTCTCTTTCCCGTCCCACCGTCCACCTTCAGCAAATTCCCCGTGAGGAAAACTGGTCATGCCTCCCCTTGTGTCAACTCTTTAGTGACACCTCTCAAGCTAAAAGCCAACATCTGTAACGGGGCTTGCAGAGTGCGTGACACCAGCCCCGTGCTCACTGACTCCTCCAGCATGTGTGGTGGTGTGTGGCCCCAGGTGTGCTGTGTGCTCTCCCGCCTCTGCGGCTCACCTACTACTCTGTCTTATGCATCCCTGCCCCACCCACAGAGGTGGCCTCCCACCTTGCTTCTCTGACTTGTCTGGCTTCTAGCTCTGCATACATGTGGTGCTGCACGAGACGCTCTCTTCTCCGTCCCTCTGTCCTGAGAAGTCCACACACTGCACACAGCACCTACTCCATGAGAGCTTGCGGGCAAGCAAGCGACTGCATGGCTTGAGTCTCCCTTTGGGGGTGTGGGTGGAAAGGGGCCGTTAGCAGGGGCAGAGATGCGCTCTGGCAACAGCGCCCTTATCTTTGCTCCCTGATTCATTGCAGAGGAGAAGCAGGATGCGTGTACGGTCTCATTGTCCCACACACTACACAACTCGCTGACCTACGGGGCCGACTGGTCCTGGCTTTCCCTGCAGCTGCCACCAAAAGCCCAGCAGCTGGCCCCTTCAGCATCCTTCCACCACAGCAACACGGGAGCCAGGCCAGCAGACTTGCAGCACAGCCTGAAGATCCAAGGCACGTCATTGGCCACCTCCCCAGATCGTGCGGGGAATGGAGACAGAGAGGGCCGTGCCTCACAAGCCAAGCTTGTGGCAGACGATGTGAGGAAGGTTGGCAGCCAACTGCATGTCACAGGGGGGAAGCCCTGTGACTGTGACTCCACCCTGGAAGGGACAAACTTAGACATGAACCTCCTAGCCACGTGCTTGTTTTATGATCACGCACTTCACCTCTGGAAGTGGGAAGTGAGCTAAACTGGACAGGAGTTTGCTTGAACCCATAAAGGCCATTTCCACAAATAAAAAGCCCCGTTTCCATAAAGCTCCATGCCCTTGGGCTGGCTCACCTAGTTCTTGCTGTGGCCCCTGCAGGCTGCTGTATAGGTAGGTGTCTGTTTGTGGACCTGCCATGTGGACGGTCAGAAAGGCCATTAGCATCTCTTAGACAATCCTTCCCTGCGAAGCCATCAGAAGCGGACAGGATGAGCCACCTGGCAGGAGGGGTTTCCTCATCCTGGGCCGCTTACTGGGCATGGGAAGACCTGGTCTCTAGCTCTCAAAACTGTTAGTTGTTCATGTATTTTGACTTTGAGTATTCAAACAATTATTTATGTTAATTAAATGATTTTTTTTTTTTTTTTTTAATGTTACATCATCACAAGTCATTGTAAGTGAACATTTAACAAGATCACCTCCTGGCAAACCAGAGGTGCTTCCATGAGACCCCTTTGCAGACATAGGGAGAAAGCAATACACACATCATAAACTTGAAATATGTGACATGTTGTTGGTGTTATTAGGTGCCGTTGAGTCAGGTCTGACTCAGAGCAACCCTGTGTACAACAGAATGACACACTGCCTGGGCCTGTGCCATCCTCACAACTGTTATGCTTCAGCCCACTGTTGCAGCCAGTATGTCAGTCCGTCTTGTTGAGAGTCTTCCTCTTTTTCGCTGACCCTCTACTTTACCAAACATGATATCCTTCTCCAGAGACTGATTCTTAGCGAAAACATGTCCAAACTATGTAAGATGTAGTCTCATCATCCTTGGTTGTAAGGAGCATTCTGGTTGTACTTCTTCCAAGACAGATTTGTTCGTTCCACAGTATATTCAGTATTCTTCACCAGCACCACTGTTCAAAGGTTCTTTGATCTTCATTATTCACGGTCCAGCTTTTACATGCATGTGAGGCGACTGAAAACACCATGGCTCGGTCAGGTGCACCTTAGCCTTAAAGGTGACATCTTTGGTTTTTAACACTTCGAAGAGGTCCTTTGCAGCAGATTTGCCCAATGTAATGTATCGTTTGATTTCTTGACTGCTGCTTCCATGGCTGTTGGTTGTGGATCCATGTAAAGTGAAATCCTTGACAACTTCAATCTTTTCTCTGGTTATCATGATCTTGCTCATTGGTCCAGTTGTGAGGAGTTTTGTTTTCTTTATGTTGAGGCGTAATCCATACTGAAGGCTGTGGTCTTTAATCTTCATTAGTAAGTGCTTCAAGTCCTCTTCACTTTCAGCAAGCAGGGTTGTGTCATCAGCATAACGCAGGTTGTTAATGAGTCTTCCTCCAACCCTGATGCCCCGTTCTTCTTCATATAGTCCAGCTTCTCGGATTATCTGTTCAGCATACAGATTGAATAGGTATGGTGAAAGAATACAACCCCGACACACACCTTTCTTAACTTTAAACCACTCATTATCTGCTTGCTCAACTGCCTCTTATCTATGTACAGGTTCCTCACGAGCACAATGATGTGTTCTGGAATTCCCATTCTTTGCAGTGTTATCCGTAATTTGTTATGATCGACACGGAGAGAACTTGTGAAGCATTTCATTGTACTTGGATCCCATAATCAACAGCCATGAAGGCAGCAGTCAAAAAATCAAACAACACATTGCATTGGGTAAATCTGCTGCAAAGGACCTCTTTAAAGTGTTGAAAAGCAAAAATGTCACCTTGAAGACTAAGGGGTGCCTGACCCAAGCCATGGCATTTTCAATTGCGTCATATGCATGTGAAAGCTGGACAATGAAAAAGGAAGACAAGAAGAATTGATGCCTTTGAATTGTGGTGTTGGCAAAGAATATTGAATACACCATGGACTGACAAAAGAATGAACAAATCTGTCTTGGAAGAAGTGCAACCAGAATGCTCCTTGGAAGCAAGGATGGCGAGACTGCGTCTTACATACTTTGGACATGTTGTCAGGAGGGATGAGTCCCTGGAGAAGGACATCATGCTTGGCAGAGTACAGTGTCAGCGGAAAAGAGGAAGACCCTCAACGAGGTGGACTGACACAGTGGCTGCGACAATGAGCTCAAGCATAGCAACAATTGTGGGGATGGCGCGGGACCGGGCAGTGTTTCGTTCTGTTGTGCACGGGGTCGCTATGAGCCAGAACCGACTCGACGGCACCTGACAACAACACAGTCGGATGCCTTTGCAGAGTCAATAAAACCCAGATAAACATCCTTCTGGTATTCTCTCTTTTCAGCCAGGATCCATCTGACATCAGCAGTGAGAGCCCTGGTTCCGCGTCCTGTTCTGAATCCGGCCTGAATTTCTGGCGGTTCCCTGTCGATGTACGGCTGCAGCTGCCCTTGAATCTTCAGGAAAATTTTACTTGTGTGTGATAATGATCCTCTTGAGTAATTTCCACATTTGGCTGGATCACCTTTCTTGGGGATAGGCATAAACATGGATCTCTTCCAGTCGGTTGGCCAGGTGGCTGTCTTCCAAATTTCTTGACATACACGAACGAGCACTTCCAGTGCTGCATCCATTTGCTGAAACATCTCAGTTGGTATTCCATCCGTTCCTGGATCCTTGTTTTTCACCCTTGCTTTCGGTACAGCTTGGACCTCTTCCTTCAGTACCATTGGTTCCTGATCATATGCCACCTCCTGAAATGGTTGAATGTCGACCAATTCTTTTGGTACAGTGACTCTGAGTTTTCCTTCCATCTGCTTTTGATGCTTCCTGTGACTTTTAATATTTTTCCTGTAGATTCCTTCACTGTTGCAACTCGAGGCTTGAGTGTTTTCTTCAGTTCTTTCAGCTTGAGAAATGCCGAGCATGTTTTTCCCTTTTGGTTTTCTATCTCCAGGTCTTTGCACATGTCATTTTAATACTGTGTGTTCTGGAGCTGCCCTTCGCAATCTTCTGTTCAGCTCTTTTACTTCATCATTTCTTCCTTTTGCTTTAGTGACCTGATGTTCAAGAGCACGTTTCAGAGTCTCTCTTGACAGCCATTTTGATCTTTCTTTCCTGTCTTTTTAATGACTGTTGCTTTCTTCATGTAAGATGTCCTTGATGTCATTCCACAATTTGGTCTCCAGTCATTAGTGTTCAACATGTCAAATCTATCCTTGAGATGGTCTCTAAATTCAGGTGGGATATACTCAAGGTTATAGTTTGGCTCTCCTGGATGTGTTCTAATTGTCTTCAGCTTCAACTTGAACTTGCATTTGAGCAATTGATGGTATTTCTGCAGTCAGCCCCTGGCCTTGTTCTTACTGATATTGAGCTGTTCCATTGTCTTTCCACAGATGTAGTCAATTTGATTCCTGTTTATTCCATCTGGTGAGGTCCACGTGTATAATTGCCATTTATGTTGTTGAAAGATGGTATTTTCAATGAAGAAGTCATTGGTCTTGCAAAATTCTATCATACCATCTCCAGCATTGTTTCCATCACCAAGGCCATATTTTCCAACTACCGATCCTTCTTTGTTTCCAACCTTCATATTCCAATCGCCAGTAATTATCAATTCATCCTGATTGCATGTTTGATGAATTTCATACTGTAGAAGTTGGTGAACATCTTCAATTTCCTCATCTTTGGCATCAGTGCTTGGTGTGTAAATTTGAATAATACTTATATTAACTGGTCTTCCCTGTAAGCATATGGATATTTTCCTATCACTGACAGCCCTGTACTTGAGAATATATCTTGAAATGTTCTATTTGACAATGAATGGAACACCATTCCTCCTCTTCATTCCCAGCAAAGTAAACCATATGATTGTCTGATTTAAAATGGCCAATACCAGTCCATTTCAGCTCACTAATGCCTATGATATCTATGTTTACGCATTCTACTTATTTTTGATGACTTCTAATTTTTCCTAGATTTGTGCTTCCTACGTTCCACATTCCAATTATTAATGGATGTTTGCAGCTGTTGTTTTTGAGTCGTGCCACTTCAGCAGATAAAGGTCCCAAAAGTTTGACTTCATCCTCATCATTAAGGTCAGCTCTTCTTTGAGGAGGCAGCTCTTCCCCAGTCACCTTTTGAGTGCCTTGCAACCTGAGGGCCTCATATTCTGGGGCAATATCAGACAGTGCTCCGCTGCTATACCTAAGGTTATCACTATTCACTTTTTTCAGAAATAGACTGCCAGGTCCTTCTTCCTAGTCTTAGTCTGGAAGCTCAGCTGAAACCTGTCCACCATGGGTCACCCTGCTTGTATTTCAATACCAGTGGCATAGCTTCCAGCATCACAGCAACAGGCAAGCCCCCACAGTAAGATAAACTGAGAGACAAGTGGGGAATGTGACGTATACATGGCAAATTAATCACACTTCCTCATTGTGGCCATAACAAACTGATTAGATTCCAAATCCTGGGCGTGTGCGGCTGTGCAGCCAGTGCTTCTTGTTTGGCCGGAGGGAACTCTGGTTGAATTAACAGGCCCTTATTTTTTACTGAGTTAGTCTGGAGCCCTGGTGGAGCAGTGGCTAAGCATTTGGTCGTTGACCAGGTCGGCAGTTGGAATCCACCAGCCGCTCCTTGGAAACTCTATGAGGCAGTTCTATTCTGTCCTATAATAGGGTCACTATGAGTCGGAATCCACTCAGTGGCAATGATTTTGTTTTGTTTTTTCTACATCTACTGGGA
The DNA here is from genome assembly GCF_024166365.1 of Elephas maximus indicus. Classification (NCBI taxonomy): domain Eukaryota; kingdom Metazoa; phylum Chordata; class Mammalia; order Proboscidea; family Elephantidae; genus Elephas; species Elephas maximus. The sequence goes on from NC_064827.1 coordinate 711,361, forward strand.
TATGTGTTCAGAGGCAGAAAGTTTACATTTCTTCCCTTATTTTCTGATCATACAACATGCCAATACAAGCTAGAGTCTATGTAATAAAAATGATAAATTCCAGCTAATGGCCCGTTTATTTCAACCAAAAAATGCTGGACCCTCTTTTAGAGGCTGATTTAAGGATGTTTAACCTAAGGGTTGGTTAATAAATATTCAGCAGGATTTTGAAGAGCTGAAGGAACCGTGCATTGAAATTGGAATGAAGAGACGATTACAAGAGGAACCCTAGTTTTGGCACTGATTCTTGTGTAGCCTCATCTTCTGCAGGCCTCCCCCAAGCGGGACAGTTAGTTTAACCTGATGTGAAAAAACAGCTGCTTTGGAACCTATTAAGAATATCCTCATTGATTCTTCCTTGGGTTGAAGAATTTGAGGGATGAATGAACCAGGGTTATCGCAACCTGCCTTGTAAATTCTTTTCTCCCTGTAAGCTAAGTGATGTGTTCTTGCTATTGGCATACTCCCAAAACCTTTCGTTTGGGGCGACGTCTTCCTCTAAAGAGTTTCAAAAGTGACTGGAGCAGTGCCTCGGTCACTACTAACCTGTTACCTGGCACACTTTCACAACAGTCTGATGCCAAAAACAGACACTACACAGAACAACTTTATCTCGGAAAGGTCTTTAATATCCACAGGAGGAGAGAAACGCCTCCCCGCCCTCCACTCCCCTGAGAATGAATGGCTTACAGACAAAACCAAGGGTCACTGCCCGGCGCCTTCTCTACTCTCTACCGCGGGAAATTCTTGGGGTACAGCTGGAAGAGCTTGCCCTCCTGTGTGGGCTCGAAGCCGTACTTTTCCAGGTTCTCGGAATCGAACGTCCCCTCTTTAAAGTCCTTTTCAACAGCAGGGGCAACCGCTTCCAGAAAGAGCTGTTGGGCCGTCAGGGGGGTTTCCGCGCCCGCGGGGGCGCGGTAGTTGACGTAGGGCTTGAGCCTGAAGCCGGTCAGGTCCGGGACCACCAACTCCGGGACCATCTCCTTTATCAGCACGAACTTCCGGCCCGGGGCGTGCACGCCGGTGCCCTTGGCGCCCCGGCCCTTGTTGAAGGTGCGCGGCCCGCGCTTGCTCGTCCACCTGCTCATTCGGTCTGCGCCCCGGACCAGGGCGCGGCTCACGCCGCTCAGCAAGCCCATGCCGCCGCCTGTGGACGAGGGGCGTCAGGCGGGCGGCGCCCAGGATGGGCGCGGCTCCCCGGGGTACGAGGGCGGGACTGCCGCCCCCGGGCTCCGCGCTCCCCGGCCCGGCGCGCGCCCCCCACGCGCCCCCGGCCCCGCGCTGTGGCCCCTCTCCGCTCACCGAACCGGCCCCGCGCTGTGGCCCCTCTCCGCTCACCGAACCGGCCCCGCGCTGCCTCCCCGGCCTGCGAAGCCCTGGGCCCGCGCCGGGTCCCCGACCGCGCTCCTCTTCCTGCCGACAGCAACGCGGCCCGGCTCTGCAGCTACTGTAGCTCCGATTGGCTGTGGCCGTCCACCCAATGAGCAGCCTCAACCCTGCGAGGGGCGGGACTGGATGGAGACTCGGCCAATGCGCGGGGAAATCCGGGTCAGGGGGCGGTACCGTCTCTGACTGGTGTGAGGCGGGGGCGGGGCGCCGGCGGGGCGGGGCGCCGGCGGGGGCGGGGCCGAGGACGGGTCGTCGCCCTTTGCCCCGTCCTCGCCGCTGGAACCCAGCCGTGAGCCGCCTCCGGCTCCCGATTCTCCGGCCCATCCGTGCCCGCCGGGCACTACCGGGCGCCAGCGTCCGTGGCCCCAGTCACCCCGGCAGGGCTGGCCCTGACCCCGATCCCGCGGCGCTCGTCTGCCTCCGCGGCGGTGTGCCGCTTCCGGGCGGGTCCTGTTCGCGTCGAGCTGCCCGCCGAGGTGCTGCCGCAGGGTCTTGTGCCGCGGGGCCCTGCCCTCCGGGGTCTTGACCCGCTGGGCCCTGGCCTCTAGTGCCCGCAGCCCCGAAGGAGACTCGTCTCAGAGCCAAAGGCGCCGCGTGGGCAGCAGCGCCAGGGCCCCGACGTGGGCAGGGAGTGAGCGCGCAGTAACGGGGCGCGGCCGCCTGGGCTGCAGTTTATGGGGCGCTTCTCTGGGGGATTGTGACGAGACGGCCCTGCCTCTGCCCCTGTTCTGAGGAGCCTGGGAGCCAAAGGGAAGCCCGCTAGCTGCCAGGGGCTCCGCACCGGCGTCAGTGACCTGGCTGCTGGCCCCCGGGGGGCCGGGCTGGGCAGCGATTTGGGGTGGTCACCACGTTCCTCGCCCTCTGTGGCCAGCACACCGTCACACGGCCAGGATTGGATTGTCCCGGGCGGGAAACAGCAGCCTCCCCACCCACCTGAGCGGTGCGGCCCCTCCTCGGCCGGCCCTTCCCTTACCAGCTGCCCAGACCTGCACGCAGCCGCGCCCCCTCCCCGGACCCGCTGGGAGCCCCGCCCCGGACCCGCTGGGAGCCCCTCCCCTGACCCGCTGAGAGCCCCGCCCCGGACCCGCTGAGAGCCCCGCCCCGGACCCGCTGGGAGCCCCGCCCCTGACCCGCTGAGAGCCCCGCCCCGGACCCGCTGGGAGCCCCGCCCCCTCCCCGGACCCGCTGGGAGCCCCGCCCCGGATCCGCTGAGAGCCCCTCCCCTGACCCGCTGAGAGCCCCGCCCCGGACCCGCTGGGAGCCCCGCCCCTGACCCGCTGAGAGCCCCGCCCCGGACCCGCTGGGAGCCCCGCCCCCTCCCCGGACCCGCTGGGAGCCCCGCCCCGGATCCGCTGAGAGCCCCTCCCCGGACCCGCTGGGAGCCCCGCCCCAGACCCGCTGAGAGCCCCGCCCCGGACCCGCTGGGAGCCCCGCCCCCTCCCCTGACCCGCAGGGAACCGGGTCAGTGACTTGGCCACCGGTCAGGCTCTCAGGAGCCACGTGAGAACTGTTGTGGGACTAAACCAGCTGCGTTTTGGGGAGAGCAGAATTCTTCGCTAGGATTTCCTTTCAGTGAAAAAAAACTGACTTGGAAAGGAACCCGGGGAAACACTACTGGTGGGGTGTTTGCTCATCCCCACCTGCGGGTCACCTTGACCGTGTTTTGATTTTAGCCATGGAGAACAACTCCGACACCTGTGCAGAGGTAAGGAACCAGGGCTCAGCGATAAGTCACACTGTGCTGTTTCCCAGTGTGGGGACCCTTCCAGACAAGGAGAACAGGCTCTCTTAGGGCTGTTCTGTTTCTTTCCTCTGGAACCCTATACCCTTTGGAGCCCACTGGTGTGAAAATGGTTTGGGGCCCTTTGCCACTACCTGTCAAAGCTGGCACCTGTCCTAAACAGCGCACTCTCCCCAGTGCTGACAGTGGGTGTGGCCGCTGGACACTGGGAGACCTGCTTCTTCCTCGAGGTTGCAGTGCCCTTTCTGACCATCCCTTGTGACGGGGCGGCTCACTTTTTCGCAGTCTGACACCTGTAGCTGCTTCCCAAAGGCCTTTCCTCCTAAGCCAAGACCTTAGATCAGAGAAAGTGATGGAGATCACCCATTTCAACCCCTGCCTTGGAGCAGCTCGGCTTTTCAGGCTTTTCATTGTTGGGCGTGGCTGTGCGTGCGCTTCTGCAGCCAGACTGGTGGGTCCCTGGGGGCTGGTGAAGGCAACACTGTGTTTGTTGGGCCCCATTCGCTGAGTGGGCCTTCAGGGCTGGCAGAGGTGACCCTGTGTTTGCCGAGCTGGGCATCCCTCACTGCCTCCCAGGCTGGTCCTGGGCTGAGCCTTCTGCACGCCTGTTTAATCTGTGGGTGCAAAGTTCTCATTCAATGTGCTTCTTCGAGTGCTTTCTGTCCCATGGGCTCTCTGCCAGGCAGCGGTGTTGTCCAGCTCTCCAGAATACGGGGCAAGCTCCTGTGCCCTTGGCACTGGAGTCTTCTGGAAGGACCCACAGGTGCCCCCCACAGGTGCTCAGGTGGCTGCAGGGGACAAGCTTTAGGCAACAGAAAAAGGGCACTGGTGGCTCTCAGAGATCTTTGCTTCTTTGTCTTCTTGGGGATTGGCCCGCACCCCAGATGCCCACCCATTTGTCGTTCTCCGCCCATTACTCTCTCGGGGGAGCGTGGCTCACAGGCCTCCTTTGCTGCCTGTGTGCTTCGCCTGTGAGCTGGCAGTTGTATTCTCAGACTCCAGAAGTTCCAGACCACGGGCTCAGGCGGCCATGCAGTCGAGTGCTCACAGCACCCTGGGGGACAGCCTTCGCTTCCCTGGGGTCCCAGAGGCATCTTTCATGTCTGGAAGCAGAGGCCCAGATGGGTTTACAGGCATCTGATCTTAAGGACCTGCCCCACGGGTGGTGGAAGAAAGGCTGCTCTAGGGGGTTCTCTATAGGTGGACTCAGAGAGCCTCAGCATTTCCCACAGACACTTCTTTCTGGGCGTCTCAGGGCTGCTGACTTTCTTCCTCACGTCCATTCTGTTCTTGCTGCCCGGGCCAAGCCTCCGAGCTGTGTGTAGGGATGCCAGCGATGGCCCGACATTGTCTCATCCTCGCCCTGTCCCTCTCCACTCTCTCCCTGCTCCCCCGCATCTCACCCCCTGACCCTGGCTGTGCCTCTGCTCCAGGGTGCCTTCTGTCTGGGCTCCACCTTGCACTCCTGGGGGCTGCAGCTCATGGAAGAGAACTTGCAGTCGTCTATGGTGAGCATCTCACGGGCTTCTGGGGTGATAGGCGACTGGGCAGGGCAGATGGGTCCGTGTTCTACTGCACCCCTACCCGCGCCCATCTTTCTACCCTGGCCAGTGGGCAGGGGCTACGTGGCAGCCTTGGTGACCTGTGCTCAACCCGATCTCTCTTGCCCAGCTCATCGGGGTTGTCATCGGGGCTGCCCTGGTCCTCGTCAGTGGCTGCATCTTCTTCATGTACAGAAGGGTAAAACAGTCTCGTGAGTATCTCAGACTGGCTCCGGCTCTGGGGAGAGGGCGGAGGGCTTGGGGAGTAGGGTGTCTTTTAGTGGTGTTTGAGCTCCTGGGAGGAGCCCTGAAGCCAGCAGCGGCTTTTGTTGGAAAGTGGCGTCCTGTCCTGGTTCAGGATGGGGCATCAGGTGAGGAAGCTGAGCTGCTCGGAGCTGTGTCCCATGCTTGCAGCCCGAGCCTGGCTCCAGTGATGAGAGGAGGCTGTCCTCTCACCTGAGCGAGCATCTGGCTGGCCTTTGCCCTAACGTGGTGCTCAGTGAGGGCCCTCTGCCTCGCTCCCTTCCAGGACAGCTGCAGCCTGCCGCTCCACAGTACAGGTTCCGCAAGAGGGACAAGGTGATGTTCTACGGCCGGAAGATCATGAGGAAGGTAAACTAACGGCCGAGGGTCGCAGCGCAGGGTGGTGGGGCCGCCTGCTTGTCCCCATGGCCCATGTAGGGCAGGGCTTGGGGGTGCACTGCCTCCCCCAGTCTTGCCAGCACCTGTGAACAGGAAACTTTGCCTCCTACCCCAGAGACTGCGGACTGAAGCTGGCCCTGGGGGGAGGGCTGGTGGCTCAGTGCAGGTTCTCAGGAGCCCCTGCCCCTGACATGAAGATGGGGGGACCTGTAGTGCAGATGCTGAGGATGGTCCCCGATGGAGTGGGAATGTGTTGGGCAGAGGATGTGGTCTGGAAGCACTGGGGCTGCTTCGGAGAGTGCGGACATACAGGAGGCTGCTCCTCCCTCAGTGCCTGCTTTAAGGAGGAAAGAGGACTGAGAAACACTCCTGAGACCAGTGGGTGCGGAGTGCCTCTTGCCCCCCAGGGTCCTGGTTCTGGCAGGCACTGAGATTGGGGGTGTCCACCAGGATTGGGAGGCCGAGCTGTGGGGAGCTGGCTCCTGGGGTTTGGGGTCCAAGCTGTTGGGGGTGTGTGGGTCCGTGCAGTTGGCCTCACCTCAGTGTCTCACGTGCCTGGAGCCAGTAAATGCAGAGCTCAGTCTGTGAAGAGGGCCCAGTAGCCCACGGGCCAGGGCTCAGGTTTCCACCTGTCCTCACCTCTGGCTGCAGGAGGCCTTGCCCAGCCCCTTCTGCCGAGGGAGGCTCAGCACACCATCCAGAGGTTTTGTTGAAACCATGCATACCCATGTAGCTAAGAACCAGGGCTTCAAGCGGATTCCTCCTGGGTTAGTCCAGGGCTTCAAGCTGATTCCTCCCAGGTTAGTCGTGGCTGAGGAAGTGAAACTGACTTAGATTTTTTAAATTTGGTTGCTTTGGGACAGTAACCAGAACAGGAGAAATTACAGGTCGAATCTCTGCTGGAAACCTGATCTCCGCCTTTGAAGACAGGAGCAGGGCGTGTGGCACAGCAACCACAGCTCTCGCCCGCAGGGTTCCGTGCAGTGGGAGGCAGCGGTGCCCAGCTCAAGATGGCTGCCGACGCGCGGCTCTGAGTGGATCGCTGTTCCTATCCCTGCCAGTGATCCAGTCTCCTGCATCAGGCTTCTAAAGGGGCTTGCTACACTTCTGAGTCTCCCATTCCAGGGCTTCGACCCATCACTTCTCCCGTTCTCAATACTGTTCCGGATCACCCAGATTATACAAATTTGAGTCTGTTTTGGTTTTGCTCTGTTGGCCATGACTGAGTTGGTTTGAACTGGTTCAGAGCCCTGTTAAGAACAGCTTTCACATGTTGCTTCTCTCTGGTTTCCACATTTGTTCATGGACTTTGTGGAAAGCTCAAACCACCAGAAAGGAAGGTGCCTAAATGTAGAAGAAGGAAGATAAACCCAGGCTGCACAGGCCACTCCCTGTGTCCCCTCCCACAGTGGCCCTGTCTTGGTGCTGGGCTGGGTGCCAGTGTGGGAGGGGCTGTGTATATGTGGTGGGGCCACATGGTGACACTGAGGCGTGGTACTGCCCCTGACGCTGTGGCCAGTGACCCCGCAAAGGGCTGAGCCCCTACCAAGAAGGGCAGGAACGTGGTGAAGGGTGGTGGGAGGATAGCTTGCCGGGGGCCCAGGGCCTCCGCACCCCCAGCCTTCAACTCTGGGCAGTCGGATTGGTGTGGACTGTGAAGAAGGGGGCAAACGACATTCTGGACATGGACAGGTTGTGCAGAGACCCCTGCTGGAGGGGGCGCAGTGCCTGGGGGAGTGAAGTGGTAGATGGTGCCAGGCGTTGGGGCTACGGCAGGGGCTGCATGACAAGGGAGCAAGAGTTTGGGGCAGCAGAGGAGCCTTCTGGGCAGAAGGAGCCGCAGGCCAAGACGAGGAGCTCTGAACAGCATGTCTGTCTGGGGACAGTGGGCTCTCTGCTGGGCCTGAGGTTAGTGAGTGCCATCAGCAGCAGCAGTCCTTGGTCCCCATGACTGCCTGTCTCTCACAGTTGGGGCTCAGGTGGGTGGCCAGGCAGCTCTGGGGTGGCTGGGCTGGGAGGGTGATGGCCCCGGTGGTCCTGACCCTGCACCTGAGAACTGGGTCCAGCCATTCTCTTGGTGTCCTCTCTGCTCTGTAGGTGACCACCCTCCCCCACACGCTTGTAGAGAGCAGCGCTGCACCCCGGCAGCGGGTGAAGAAGAGGACCAAGGTGCTGTCTCTGGCCAGAAGGTATTGGGCCTTACCCTCCAGACCCACACTCAGCCCAGCTGTGTCCCCACCGCCCCCGCAGGTGCTGCAGGGCTGCAGGAGGGATGGCTGCTGCCCTCAGCACCCTGCTCTGCCTTAGGTCAGGGCTTGAGTCCACTGCTGTTTGCTTGAACCCCTCAGGGGTCCTAAAGATGGGTGTTTATGCTTTCTAGGATCCTGCGCTTCAAGAAGGAGCACCCTACTCTGCAACCCAAGGAGCCCCCACCCTCCCTGCTGGAAGCGGATCTCACGGAGTTCGACCTCAAGAGCTCTCGCCTGCCCTCGGAGGTCCTGTACCTGCTGCAGAACGTTAGGTGAGAGGGAAGGTCGAGCACGTGGCCTGCTGGGCAGCAGTGCCTCCTTCCCGCCTCACCTGGGAGGGTGTCCTTCCAGGGTCCTGGGCCACTTTGAGAAGCCACTGTTTCTGGAGCTGTGCAAGCACATGGTGTTCGTGCAGCTGCAGGAGGGCGAGTACATGTTCCGGCCAGGGGAACCGGACAACAGCGTGTATGTGGTACAGGACGGCCGGCTGGAGGTCTGCATCCAGGACACGGTGAGGCGCCCATGGTGGGGCTGGAGGCTGTGTGAGGCCTGTTGTGTTTTCACTGAGAGGCCCGCCATCATCGACTTTTAAACTGATTCTTTGGGAAAAGGCACGCCTTCGGTGGAACGTCCTAACACAACTGCTACTTTAGTTTTTGCTAATTACCTTTTGCTGTTCTGCACAGGTATACCTTTTCTTAAATGGGTTCAGTAGTGGTATTTACATGGTTTTGTTTCTGCATTTTCACCTGATGTATTTTAAACATTTTTAGGGGTTTCTTACGTACTGCCGTGATCACTTGAACCCTACTTTCAGGTTTCTGCTTACAAATTATTTTAATTTTAAGAAAATAACTAATGTAACAATTTTTCGTGCCTCTCTTATGTCATCTGAACCATGATTGCTGGGTGGCAGCCAGGTCTACCTCCCAGGTCTTTTGAGGCGTGTTGCTTCCCAGAGGGGTCATGGCGGCGTGTGAGCCCAGGCTTCTGCCACTTGTCACCTATTTATGGTGAATTCTCCAAGTGCTGGGCTTTTTCCAGCAGCCGCCCAGCCACAGGCACGTGTTCTCTCAGATGTGCCCCACCCTTGTCCTGGAGAGGGTCATAAGGCGATGCCTCACTGTCTTTTTGGGTTTCTAAACCAAAGGTGTTTTCTGGGAGGAGTTTTGATTCTCACATTTGGGGGTCAGTCTGAGGCTGGACTCAATGGGATTAGCAAGGAAGCAGCCCCCATCTGGCCTGGGAAGTCAGGGCTGTGAGCACTAGGGGGCCTGAGACCTGTCCCAGTCCAGAAAGACTGGAGTTGCCTATCTTGGCCTTGGGATAGATGGAGGGTGTCCATGCAGGAGGGTGGTCGCCTACAGAGCAGAGAGGACAGCAGGCTTGGACGCGTTCACTAAGAACCTCTCTGGCTCAAGCTGAGACAGAGGTCCTGTATGAAATCTTCAAAACTGCACAGTTTTATTTCTCTTCCTGTCTCCTTGAAGATTATGTCAAACGCTGTTACTTATACTGACAACTGAATTTTTCTGTCTCAAAGGCCAGAAAAGAACTGGTGTTTTGAAATTTAGCCTCAATCTGTCTGACAAAGGCCAGGGTGTAGGTTGAGACTTTGGTCTGAGGTGGTTACATCTCTTCATGCCTGTTAGTCACCTCATTTTCCTACCCTCAAATTTCCGGGGAGTCCGGTGTGAGTGTATGTCCTCTACCCTCCCTCCAGCTCTTGTTTGGTGGGGCCACCCTGGGACTGGAGGTGTCTGCCTGTGGGCTTTCAGCTGGGAGGCTTTGCTCTCTGGGGCACCAGGCTGAGCCCTGACTGGACTTGGGCATACAGACAGACAGCCTACAAGGGCATATGGACAGACAGCCCTGTTTTTCACTTCATGCACAGGATGGTACCGAGGTGGTGGTCAAGGAGGTCTTGGCAGGAGATAGTGTTCACAGCCTCCTCAGCATTCTGGACATCATCACTGTGAGTACTGCCCAGCCCTGTGGCTCAGTCCCCAGACTCCTGTGACTCTGTCCTGCCCAGATGGCAGGTCCCTTACGGTGACACGGTCAGGCTTGGTCTTGGCAGAAGGGCCCCTTGTTCTGGCAGCAGAAGCTAAGGCGGTAGACGTGGGGCAGCTTGGACAGGACATCAAGAAGGGCTGGGCGCTTGCTGTCTTTTAAGTGGTTACATTTTAGACTGGGTAATACCTGTGCCTGTGGTGGAAATGAGCTCTTCCTGTGCTCAGCCCCTGGGCCTCTCCTGGGAGGGAGGGGGTGTGCGCTGCGATTAGGGCTGGGGAGTCAGGCCAGGTCCGCAGGGAGCTGCTTCCTCTGAGAGGAAGGGAAGTTTGAGAGAAAACGCCTTCTGACGTGTGGTTTGTTCACCGTCTCCGATGACGTTTCTGCCTCATCAAACATTTGTGTTGTAGTTGTTTAAATTACTATCAAGTAACATGGACAAACTCTAAAAACATGGTTGGATGTTTGTAAGTAGGAGTTGCCTGTTGGACCTCGCCCACCCTGAGGAAAACCATTTTCACTCTCTTAGGTGTCCTTTGAGCAGCCTGCTTCCATTGCTGTTCCTGAATTCTTCGGTTCTAGAGACCCTCTATTTACTCCCTGCTGAGGAAAAGGAAGCTGGGGCTTTGTCAGACCGCCAGGCACACCCTCCTCTCCTCCCCACCTCCAGTAGAGTGGTGTTGGTATTGTCACTTTATATGCATCACTCACAACTGAGCCATGTAGTGTACTGTTGTTGTTAGGTGCCGTTGAGTCAATTCCAACCCATAGCAACACTGTGTGCTGCAGAATGAAGCACTGCCTGGCCCTGCGCCATCCTCACAGTTGTGGCTATGCTTGAGCTCATCATTGCAGCCACTGTGTCAATCCACCTCGTTGAGGGTATTACTCTTTTCACTGACCCTGAACTTTACCACGCATGATGTCCTTCTCCAGGGACTGATCCCTCCTAACAATATGTCCCAAGTATGTAAGACATAGTATCACCATCCTTGCTTCTAAGGACCATTCTGGTTGTACTTCTTCCAAGACAATGTGGTGTACTAGGGTTGAATTTCCTTTTTAATCAAGTTTTTGTTTTCTCAGAATTAATAGTTGCCTCATTTTTTGGTTGCTTATCATAAATTTCCACCTGACCCCTGACAGAAATCTCTGTTAACAGTTGGACACATCAGATGCTCCATGCTGGTTATGTTTTCTTAGAGAAATCCCTCTCAGAGTTTGCCCTCCTCTTGTCCCACTCTGCCCTCCCCAGGACTGCCTGCTGTCCCCTCTCCTCCTGGGCATCTCCTGCCCACTACCTTGGGGAGTCTTTTGCCTCCTTTGCTTTCCTCTTTATTAGTTTACTTGCTTGTTTGGGAAGAGCAAACCCTCTGTTAGCTTCCCGAGAAAAGGTGCAAGGAAGATACATTTTTTTGGAAACCTTAGAAATCTAAAATTATTTTATACTGTACCTAAAATGCTTATGTTAGGGAAGAAAAAAAAAAGGTCTCAAATCAATGATCTAAACTTCTTTTTTTTTTTTTTAAATAATATTTCGTTGTGTTTTCGGTGAAGGTTTACATGGCAGTTTAGGTTCTCATTCAACAGTTTCTACCAAATTATTTAGTGACATTGTTTACATTCTTTATAAAATGCGGACATTCTTACTGTTTCCATTCTGGTGTTTCTGTTGGGATTAATTTCCATGCCCCCTTCTCATCTTTGTGTTGAGGTAATGGCTGACCATTTGGTCTCATATAGGTGATTTTTTTAAAGGAGTACAGTACTTACAGGTGATATTTATTGTTTTTTTAGCTAATTTATTATTTAGCTACAAGGTGACCTCGGGTTAGTTTTGGTTCAAGATTTGAAGAGTATCTCAGGGCAATATTTTCAGGGAGTGCTCCAGTCTCAACCAATCCAGTAGACCTGTTTTTTTTTGTTTTTTTTTTTAAGGAATTTGAGGTTCTGTTCCACATTTTTTTCCATTCTATAAGGGTCTGTCTGTTGTGGCCTGATTAGTACAGTCAGTAGGGGCAGCCGGGCACCATCTAGTTCTTTTGATTTTAGGGTAGATGAGGCAGTGGTTCGTGTAGACAATTTGTCCTGTAGACTATTTTCTTTAAACTTCTATTTTAAGAAACTAGGAAAGGAAAAGCAAATTAAACCCAAAGCAAGCAGAAAGAAAAAAATAATTAAAAGCAGAAATCAAAGAAATTGAAAATAGAAAAACAATAAGGAAAATAAGTTAGACCATCAATAAAATGGAAAAATCTCTAGCCAGACTAGTAAAGAAGAAAAGAGAGAAGATGCAAACTACTAATATTAACAGAATGAAAGATAGGACATGAGTGAAAAGACTCATCAGGAAATATCACAAACAACTTTATGCCCAAAATCAACAACTTAGATGAAACGACAAATTCTTTGAAAGACACAAATTACCAGAGCTCACTCAGGAAGAAATAGGTTATCTGAATAGCTCTATATCTGCTAAAGAAAGCAAAAAACCGGGGTCAAAATCTTTCCCGTAATGAAAACTCTGGGTTTAAATGGCTTCACTGGAGAATTCTATCCAACACATAAGGAGGAAATGATGCCATTTTACACAAACTTCCAGAAAATTGAAAAAGAGGGAATACTTACCAATTCAATTTTTTTAAATTTACTTTAATTTTTGTATAATAGACTTTATTTTTTAGAAAAGTTTTAGGTTTACGGACAAATTGTGCAGAAACAGAGTTCCATTTCCCCTCCCCCACATTGTTTCTCCTGCCAGCCCAGGTCAGTTTTCAGGCCAGCATTGCCTTGATAAAAAACTAGACAGAGACATTACAAGAAAAGAAAATTTTAGACCAATAGCTCATGAACAGAAATGCAAAGATCCTCAACAAAATATTAGAAATTTAAATTCAGCAATACATAAAAAATCATGATCAAATGGGGTTTATTCCAGGATTGCAATGTTGGCTAAACATTAGGAAATCAATCAGTGTAATTTACTGTATCAGCAGACTAAAGAGGAAAAATCCAGTGATCATCTCAATAGATGCAGAAAAGCAACTGGAAAAATTCAGCATCAATTCATGATTTAAAAAAAAAAAATCTCGGCAAACTAGAAAAAGAAGAGCACTTTCTTAATAGAGAGCATCTACTAAAAACTTAAAGCTGACATCATATTTATTGATATAAAACTGAGTGCATTCCCTTGAAGATGAGGAACAAGGCCAGAACCCATTCTCACCATTTCAGTTCAGCATCGTATTGCAGGTCCTTGCCAGGGCGCTAAAGGGGAAGGAGGAAAGTAAAAGCATACAAATTGGGAAAGAGAAATAAGCTGTCTCTGTTTGCAAACATGATTGTGCAGAAAATCCTCTGGTCTCTATAAAAAAGCTACCGGAACTTAAAAGTAGTTTAACAAGGTTACAAGGATACAAGGTCAGTATACAAAAACCAGTTGCCTTTCTATATACTAACAATGAAAAACTGAAAATTGAAATTTAAAAAAAGGTAGCATTTACATTAGCACCAAAAAACATGAAATAATCTAGTAAAATATGTGCAGGATCTCCGTCTGAAAACTACAGGCCACTGATAAAAGAAATCAAAGAAGGTCTTAATTAAGAGGTACACTATTTTCTTGGATTGGAAGACTCAATATTGTTAAGATGGCAGTTCTCCCCAAATTATTCGACATAACTCCGATAAAAATCCCAACAGGCTTTTTTCTAGAGACAGACAAGCTGATTATAAAATTACATACACAGGCAAAGGAACCAGAATTGCTGAGAACAAATGACTCACACTACCTGATTTCAAGACTTCAGTACAAAGCCGTAACGAAGACTGTGATGTGTTGGTGGTGTAACGGTGGACACACTGACCAGCAGAACAGAACAGACAGCCCAGAAGTGGACGCACACGCGTTGAGTCAGCAGGTTTCTGACAGAGGTGCAAAGGCAGTTCACTAGGAAAGGATAATCTTTTCAACAAATGGTGCAGGGACAATTGGACGACCATATGCAAAGGGAATGCACCTCAACCCATACCACTCACCTTGACCTGGGATGGACTCTAATCTCAATGCAGAGCCTAACTATAACTTTTAGAAGGACATATTGAAGAAGAAAGTCTTTGTTACCCTGAACTATGCAAAGATTTCTTAGCTATGATTCCAAAAACACAATATGTAAAAAAAAAAAAAAAAAAGGGTACATTGGACACCCCAAAAATGTAAAACTTCACCATGAAAGACATTGTTAAGAGAATGAAAAGTCAAACCACAGGCTGGGCAGGGGTATTTACATAGCACGTAGCTGACAAAGGACTCTATCAGATTATATTAAGGGCTCTTAAAACAAACTCAGTAAAAAATAAACAGATCTTAGTAGATACTTACCCTCACTATTGAAATCATACCTCACTTTAAAAAGATAGGTTTCTCATTCTGCATCCCAGTTTGAAGAGTGGCTTCTGGGGTTTTAAACGCTAGCAAGCAGCCATCTAAGATGCATCTATCAACTGGTCTCAACCCACCTGGAGCAAAGGAGCATGAAGAACACCAAGGACACAAGGTGATTATGAGCCCCAGAGACAGAAAGGGCCACATGAACCAGCGACTACATCATCCTGATACCAGAAGAACTAGATGGTGCCTGGCTACAACCGATGACTGCCCTGACAGGGAACACAACAGAGAACCCCTGAGGGAGCAGGAGAGCAGTGGGATGGAGACCCCAAATTCTCATAAGACCAGAGTTAACGGTCTGACTGAGACTGGAAGGACCCCTGTGGTCATGGCCCCCAGACCTTCTGTTGCCCCAGGACAGGAACCATTCCCGAAGCCAACTCTTCAGACATGGATTGGACGGGACAATGGGTTGGAGAGGGATGCTGGTGAGGAGTGAGCTTCTAGGATCAGGTAGACACTTGAGACTATGTTGGGATCTCCTGCCTGGAGGGGAGATGAGAGGGTGGAGGGAGTTAGAAGCTGGCAAAAAGGACACGAAAAGAGAGTGGAGGGAGAGAGCAGGCTACCTCATTGGGGGGAGAGTAATTGGGAGTGTGTAGCAAGGTGTATATGGGTTTTTGTGTGAGAGACTGACTTGATTTGTAAACTTTTACTTAAAGCACAATAAAAATTATTTAAAAAAAAAAAAAAGAAGGTAGGTTTCTGTCTGGCACAACCAGTTCCCGGAGAAGACGGAAACCAGAACAGATCCCTGGGAACTTGGGGCGCCATCCTTGGGAGTCCTGCAAGTGTGGCAGCCCGTCCCCCAGGCGCCCCTGTGTTTGTTCTGGCTCCGGCCCACCTGGCTCCAGGGGAGGCGGCTTGGATGGGGGAGGGTCAGGCCCTCGTGTTTTGAGGCCTGTTCAGGGAGCCCCGCCGGTGCTGTCAAGCTTTCTTGAGGGGGGGTGCAGGTGCTGCACTGGGAGGCCAGGCTTGGACACGCCTGGGGCTCCTCCCTGTGAGCACTGTCTGAGGGGCCTCCAGTCTTGAACAATGGCTGCGTGCCCAAAATAGCACTGTCCTAGGCAGTAGGGAAGGAGTGTGGGAGGGCACCAGGCAGGCCTGCAAGGGACTAATGGGGGCTCTTGTCACAGGGCCACCCTGCCCTGTACAAGACAGTCTCTGCGCGAGCGGCTGCCCCTTCCACCATCCTCCGACTGCCGGCTGATGCTCTGCGAGGCGTATTTGAGAGGTACCCTGAGACCCTCGTGCGCGTTGTGCAGGTGGGTGCGCCTGGTCGCCTTTGCTGGCTTCGGGGTGGTCTGAGGGGCAGACCACACTGCTTATGATTAGCTCTGCCACACCCACTGGGCAGCTTTGTCGATTTTTGGTGTCAGTTCTGTGCTTGGCAGCACCTGAGTTGGACCTGGCTGGTCTGGGGGAGCATGGGAAGAGCCTAAGTGTTTTGTTTTTAATTGTCTGTTACACTTTACAATAAAAATTAATATTTGTAACCTTAAAGAGCTGTTCAGATCTCCCACTCCCCCAGAGAAAAGAGTATGTTTTATTAAGCTTTTTATTTTGGAAGGAGCCCTGGTGGCACAGTGGTTAAGGGGCTCCACTGCCAACCAAAATGTTGGTGGCTTGAAATTACCAGCTGCTCGGCAGGAGAAAGATATGGCAGTCCACTTCTGTAGAGATTTACAGCTGTGGAAACCCTGTGAGGTCTATGGCGCTGGGTGGGGTTTTTATTTTAGGGTGGTTGTAGACTGACAGAAGACTTACCTACAAGTTCAGAGTGCCTGTGTGTCCCACCCCCAGTGTCAGCGTCAGCTGGCCGTGGTGAGGTGGTGGCACTCAGGCCTCATGCTCCAGTACTGACTGGGTAGCCGGCACACTCACCGTGTCTGCGGTGCAGAGGCCCAGCCCAGCCCAGCCGGCTCGGTGCCTGCTGGTCGAGTGACCACAGCCTCTCTCGCAGATTATCATGGTGCGGTTGCAGCGGGTGACCTTCATGGCTCTGCACAACTACCTGGGCCTGACCACGGAGCTCTTCAACCCCGTAAGTGCCCACGGCCACCCTGACCATCCTCTGTGGGCGTGTGGGCTCTGGGGACATGTTGGGCCGAACTTGCTGTGTGCCCAAAGCAGACACCGCTGAGATGTCGGGTGCTTACTTCTCCTCCCATAGTTGAGTTTTGGGGAAGCTGCTCAGATGTGACAGCTTGCCTCCTCTAGTTTGTCACCTGCATTGGGTAGGTGTGGCCCTTTCGTGGGTCAGCCTCTTACACCTGTCCATGCCAAGAGAGCTGCTGTTGGAGCCTCCCCATGGAACGCCGACCACCCAAACCCCTGCCCCAGCTCCTGCTTTCCACACACGAGTTGTGGCCACATCTGGTCTGGCTTCTCCTTCCATATCTCCCCTCCCACCCTCCTCCCATCTGGTGCCCATGTCCTGCCCTTGATTCTTCCTCTTGGTCTACCTGGGCAGGACTGAGCTGGCATCGACTCCATTAATCACCTGTGGTGCTACGGTTTGTGTAGGAGGGGCACAGGCCCTGGGCAGGGGTCCGGGCCAGACCTCCCAGAGTCAAGCCTGGCCTTCAGCTTCCCAGCCAGTGACCGTGAGTCCTGCCAGCAGAGCTGCTGTGAGATAGAACAAGAGGCTGTTCTCCCTCCCCACTGGCCTGCCCACAGCAGGCCCAGCAGACAGGCTCTGCATGGCCTGCACAGACGGCCCTCAGCATGCCCTCTGACCAGGCCAGCCAGCACTGCACTTGGTGGGGCCCAGGCACTGAGACAAAAGCCTGCTAGGCTGTGTCACCCGTGGTTTCTCTTGATGGCTTGTCCACCTTGGCCTTGTCCCCATGGGCAGTGTAGTGTCCAGCTCCTGGAGAGCTTCCCTGTGCCCCATGCCATGGCCACCACGGAGCCTAGGCCTGCTGACGACCCTCTCATGTTCCAGGAGAGCCAGGCCATCCCCCTCGTATCTGTGGCCAGCGTAGCCAAGAGGCAGATGTCTGGGGGCCTGGACGAGCGGCCAGAGAAACCACTGAGGCCTCAGGAGGCCCCTGACTCAGGTATTGCCCAAGGGCCCCAGGGGCTCGATGACCTCCAACCTTGTGACCTCTGCCCCTGTGGCCTCAGCCCTGATGACCTTAGCTGCTCCCTGCAGGCTGGATGATCAGGAAGCTTGGAGCCATCAGTGAAAGGGACCTAAGGGCCCCCACGAATGATGGGAGGCACAGCCCTGAGCGGCTTCAGGTTCTCCCAGAGCATGCTTTAGAATGTATAGCCTGGAGCATTCTCTCCTGAGCTGGTCAGCTGGGGCTTGCCGTGGGGCTGTGCTCCAGCTGACTACTACTCGGGCCAGTCCTGGCACAGAGTAGGCTGGGTAGTACGCTGCACCTGTAGGAGCTGAGAGCAGGCGAGGACACGTGTCAGTCCTTGAGGTGTGGACAGGGCCAGGGCCTTCTAGAAGGCTCATTTCACCTGCAGCTGCACGGTGGTTTATCCAGGAGTGCTCCCGGGCCCTCAGCTCCACTATAGAGCACTGAAGAAGGCGAACAGTTCCAGCAGGTCTCCTCAGGCACAGGGCCACAGGGGTGGGCAGGGCAGTCGGGTGGGTGGGGCCATGGGGTAGATGGGCCGTGGGGCAGGCAGGGTGTAGAGTGGACCTCATCTGGGGAAGTAGAGCGCCATGGGCCAGGCAGGTGCTGATAGGATGGTCCAGTAGGCTGGAGCTGCTCCCTGGCGTGCAGGCCTTGCTCTCCGTACCCCTGGGAGCTGCGTTGGCACACCAGGACACCCTGCTCACCTTGTGCCCTCCTGCAGATGGAGGGGGTACCCTCGTGGTGGGCTCCGGGCCCCTACTACGGAGGAGCCTGTCTGTCCCACTGCCATCTGCCTATGAGGGGCTTGAGGTCCCTGTACCGGACGAGCTCTGGAAGGCTGTGGCTGGTGGCCCCAGCCCTGCGGCCCCATCAGGTACAGGTCCCGCTCCATCTGCTCTGTCTGTAACATGTGTCCCTATACCCTGGAAGGTTGCAGAGGCCACCCTGATGCTGAGCCTTTTATGTGTGGACAGGAGCCCAAGGCCTGGAGGGAAGGGCCTGCACGTGTGTCTGGACCCCTCCCTCCTCCAAGGTCTGTGTTCCTGAGCTTCCCACTACTTCCAAGGCACTGTTGCTGCAGCGAGCCCCTTCGTCCAGCGTCTCCATCCCCTCCTGCTGGGTCAGGATGCCAGCACATTGGCTGCTAGATCCCACCAGGACCTGGGCCCCGTCCCTCAGCCACTGCCTGGCCTTGCTTCCTCCCTTTCCTGCCCTCAGAGAAGAGCTCAGCTACCGTTGTCCTTGGTGGCCCCCACAGCCCCTGCCTCCTTCCTTGAGCTGATGTCCAGGCTTCCACCAACTGGCCAGCCTGCTGCCCCCAGACTCACTCACCACTCACTTTCCCCCATGGCTGGTCTGTTCCTTAGAAAGCTCTCTTTGTTCTCGTGCTTCTTGGATCACTGGCGAATTAACCACCTCCTTGCTGGTTTGAGAGCTACCTGGGGCTGCCTCTAAGAATCGCATCTTCATGTCCTTTGCCCATTTCCCACACACTCTGGACGGAGCTCAAGCGCCAGTTCTCTTCGAGGCAGATTTCTTCTTCCAGGTCCCACTTGTCTGAGAATGTGGTGTGGACCATCGCTGAAGAGAAATTTTTCGTCCGATTTATTGAAAACTATCGTTTGTCCCTTATGATTGGTGTTGGGGGTCTCAGTTCTCTCCTTACTTCCACTTTCTCAATGTCTTCTCCTAGAGCCTTTCTCTCGGCCCTTTAGCTTCACCTTTCACAGTCATTATTCTGCCTTGCACTCTTGCACAGGGTGTGAGGTAAGGAATCCAGCTTTTTCTTACTGTGTGTCGTGAGTCATTTCCCCAGCTAAACTAGCCCCTCTCTGCACTGCGGTTCTGTTTGCTCCAAGCCCGTATCGTTTAATATGGGGACCTCGAGCCACCTGTGCCTATTTATGTTTACAGTTTAACTAATTAAAATTAAATAAAAGGAAGAATCTGCTCCTCATCACCCCAGCCACACAAGGTGGTGGCTGCCCTGGACGTTCCGGTTCACGGATGCCTCCCTCTGCCGCACGGCTGTCCACCCGGACTTGGTGATTTTTACAGCGTGTGGTCAGGGTCGAGATGCATTTTCTCTCCACAGCTACTCAGTTGGCCCACTGCACCTACAAAATAGATATTTAGTGAATTTTTTCAAATGAGAGAAGCTTGAATGATACAGGACTGAAAGTGTTGGCAATTCACATGTATAAAATTTGAATATAATTGATCTAGTTAATGGTAATTAAGGTATGTTGAATGTGTGGCATCTCCATACGGACAAAACATTTGTTATTGGTTAAGTGCTTAAACATTGCAAGATCTTATCCATATAATAAGGAAGTAGCTGTGTAGATGTAAGCATTTTCCTAGAAAGAGTCTTTAAAATGTTTTTGGTGCTTGGTCTTTGTATTCCTGGCAGTAAGCCCCAGTGGTGCTTCTGCCTTGGGAAGGGCTACATTAGGGCAGGTGGCTCCGGAACAGTGTCGCTGGTCAGGCCTTCTTCCCGCCCTTCTCTGCAGGCGTATGACCAGCAAACTGATGGCTGGTGTCTTAGTTATCTAGTGCTATTAAAACAGAAATACCACAAATGGATGGCTTTAACAAACAGAACATTTTTTTTCTCACAGCTTAGGAGGCTAGAAGTCGGAATTCAGGGTGCTAGCTCTAGAGAAAGACTTTCTCTGTCAGTTCTGAAGGGGGGTCCTTGTCTCTTCAGCTTCTGCTTCCTGGTTCCTTGGAGATCTCCATGTGTCTTGGCATCTAACCCCATCTCTCTTTCTTTCACTTGCTTGTTTAATCTCTTATATTAAATCTCAAAAGAGATTGATTTAAGACACACCCTATACTAATCCTATCTCATTAACATAACAAAGGTAACCCATTCCCAAATGGGATTATAACCATGAGCCTAGAGGTTAGGATTTACAACAAACATTTTGGGGGGACAGAGTTCAGTCTGTAACAGCCAGGTCTAGTTATTGGCCCAGCAGGTGCCTGTCTATCTCAGAGTCTAGCCCTCCTTGATGCAGCTCTCAGGCAGCATCTGCCTGGGAATGTGTGTGCTGTGAGCGCCCTGCCCCAGGAGACCATTGAGCATGGGAGCCATGGTGGCCGACCTTCCTCTCACCAGCCGCCTTGGCTTTTGTTTAAGACTGAGCATTCTGCCGTTCACACTTGTGTAATGTTCTGATACTAGTGTATCGTGGCTGCTTGAAGGTGGTTTACAGCACCCTGTGTAGAACCTTTGTTTTCGTGGCATGTCGTACTGAAGTGTGGTGTGGTCATTTGCACCCTGATGGTGGTGGACATACAGATGTGCCTCACAGCTGCCACCAACCACATCTGCAGGAGGCCAGCCTCCTGGGGAAGCCCACTCTGACCCTCGTCTCATGGGCTAGCATCAGGTGTGTTGTTTCGGGTGGAGCAGCACTTTACAGAGGTGCTAGTGGTATGCACACTGGTTGGCTGGCACTGGATCGAGGTAGCTGGGGCCCCTATGCCAGGCCACCCCAGCCGGCCTCACTGTCTGGCCTTACTGTTCTGGAGCTCCCTGTGGAGGGCCATGCAGGGTGTCCATTTGTGCTCGGGTTGTGACTGACGGTCATGTGCATCTGCACCTGCTACTTTTACAGCTCATATACCTCGTCTGCGCAGCCTTGACGTGAGCTAGAGCGGCCTGGGAGACAGGTGTCTGCTTTCTACCTTCAGAAGGGAAACGTGGGGCAGAGGAGGCAGTTGGGCACACAGGTGGTGGTCAGGGAGCCTGGGCCAACTCTGGGGAGCCGACTCCAAAGCTCACACCTTCCTCTGAATTCAGACCCCTGGTCTAGATGCACCGGCATGTGAAAGCTGACTGTGGCCATGATGAGGCGTGATGGCAGCAGCATGCCCTCAGGGACTCCATGTATCTGTTAGACCTTCTAGGAACTCTCGGCCACCTGGCATGGGTGCAGGTGTCCTGAGTGTTCCCTCCTCTCCTAGGCAGTGCAGTGGGGGCCCGCTCAGACCTGCAGGTGGCCTGTGACCGCAGCCGGACATTCTCCCACGCGGACGAGCATGCCGGGAGCGCTGTGGCTGTCAGGGTGAGTCCTGCAGCCCTCTCCTCGAGGTGCGGGAGGCCACTCTCTACAGGGGGTCCTTGGCCAGCCCTCCCACGCCCTCCTTTCTGATGCTGGTGTCTCATTCTTCTCAAGTCCAAGAAAAGTGTGATGGTATCTGAGACCCCATCTGCGGTCTTCCACTACTCAGAGAGCCACTCGGATGAGGCTGTGGCCAGCAGGAAGACGGATGCCATTTTCAGAGCTGCCAAGAAGGACCTGCTCACGCTGATGAAGCTGGATGTGAGTGGGGCATGGGGCCAGGGCAGGTGGGGGGGCGAGTGGGTCAGGGTGGTGGGAGAGTGAGGGGCTGGGCAGGGGTGGGGCACCTTCTCATTTTATTTGCTTTCCTGTCTCTTGGATTCCCTCTGCACTTCTGGTACCTGTGGTCTCTGCCAACGTTCCAGCGTCTTTTCCTTCATGACCCTGGGACTGTGTGTTTTCTGGGCAGAAGCCCCCATGCTAGGCCTTGCTCCTTTGCCTTCTCAGTGGTGTGGTAAACAAAGACGCCTAATCATAGGGTGGTGAGACGTACTCATCTTTTCTTCCATGGTGAGTGCTTCCTGCACTGGATTGAGAGTGTTCTCGCCAGCTCTGGACCATGTCTGAGCCTTCTGTCATGCCCACCACTCTCTGCCAGTTCCACGTGGTCTGTGACCTCGTAGCTCCCTGCCTCTGTAGTTCGGCACCACCTGTGTGCCTCCATTTGTGCATGTTCCTGTTGGTCCTGGGTCACTGTTTCGCTGATGTCATGCTTCTGTTTCTTCAGGATCCCTCCACGTTGGACGGTCGGGTGACACTTCGCCACGTACCGGCAGGCACTGTGGTGTCGAGACAGGGGGACCAGGTGAGTCTGTGGCTGGGTACAGGTGAAAAGCTGCTTCATTTTTCATAGATGAACCTGGCTTCCGATCTCGAGATCTTCTGCTCTGCTGGGAGAGAATGGTGGCCATGGCCTCTGCTCCCAGGGCCAGCGTGGTTGGTGCCACTCTGCCAGGACTTGTGCTCCCCGCCCAGCCCCAGGCTGGATGCATCGCTGGCTCAGTGTTTGACTCTGCTGCGCTGGCCCCTCTGTCACAGTGAAAGAAGTGGGCAGGATGGGGCAAGTAGTGGCCTTGGGGGCTGGCATTGGAGAGTGTGGACATGTGGTGAAAAATGGTAGTAGCAATAGCCTCAGAGCCCATCTGACTTCAGCTGAGTAATGCAAATCAAGAGCAGGCCCAAAGCGGATCCCTGTGAGGCAGAGGTCAGACACACCTCCACTCTCTAACTCCTTTACCAGTTTGGACACCAGCTGTCCTCCCACAGCACTGTTGTCTTTGCTGGGTTCGATAATCTGTTGCAGTGGCCGCACAGAGCGCACAGACCATACTTAGGGTTAAGTGGTGTATTAAGGAAGTAACAGGCCGCAGCTCACGGTCGGGATCAGGAAACACGCAGGCAAAGTCTGGAAGACTCCCCTGAAGTGGAGAGTACATCCCTCCCTTCTTAGCGCAGGACAGCTCTCTCAGCTCCTCGGCCGTATAAGCAAGCAGGTCCTTCTCTCTGCCATGCTCGGCCCCTCTCAGCCGTGCAGGCCTCCTCTCGGCCCCCTCAGGACAGGCCTCCTCTCGGCCCCCTCAGGACAGGCCTCCTCTCGGCCCCCTCAGGACAGGCCTCCTCTCGGCCCCCTCAGGACAGGCCTCCTCTCGGCCCCCTCAGGACAGGCCTCTCTTCCTGTTGGCCTCTCCGCTAACTGACCCAGCTCATAGCCAGCGTAGCAGTTTTGTTTAGCTCTCTTAACTGCTTTCCTAGCAACAGGTTTTGTCATCACCACTGACTCTGCCACAGGGCCCCTTCCGGGCCCACAGGGCCCCTTCCGGGCGTATCACTGTCTTCAGTGTCACAGCCCTTGATCTGTGTTACAGCCCTTTCAGGAGGTTCCTTACTTCCTCTTTGTTTCTTCTCTCTTTTTGCCCTTCCTCCTTTCTGCTGCTTTCTTCTTCTGCCTCCAAAACTCTGTGGGCTTGGCTGCATATATAAGCAAACTCCTAGTCAACTTCAAGGCATGACCTTCCCTCCAGGGCCACAAACTGACCAATCTCCTCTCGATAGGCCACAGATACTTCATTTGCATAAATATGTTACAGTCACTTATTTGCATAAGTATGTTGATCAATCCCTGCAAGGTGTGTAAAATAGACCAATCACAGGGCAGGCTGTAGCCCAGTACCAGACAAAAAGTTTCAAATCATCAAATTGTTTACAGCTTACCCAGGAAATCTCAGTCAACCTGGACAAAAGTAACAGACCATCTGGGGTAG
Organism: Elephas maximus indicus; assembly: GCF_024166365.1. Taxonomy (NCBI): domain Eukaryota; kingdom Metazoa; phylum Chordata; class Mammalia; order Proboscidea; family Elephantidae; genus Elephas; species Elephas maximus. The sequence continues at coordinate 734,914 of NC_064827.1, forward strand.
AAAACTGGGGCAAAGGTAACTCCTCAGAGCTGAGGGGAACATCTCTCAAATTGTTTTTCCAAAGAACCAAGGCACAAGGCCACATACAAGAACTCATTTCACCACACATGGCCTAGCTGCAGGTGCTAGACTGAGGCGCACACAGGGTGTAAACAGCAGTGGCCTGAAGGAGCAGGGCCCAGGGCAGGAATGGCACAAAGCCTTGTGCCACTACCTGCCAATCTATCCCCAGCTGCCCCCTTTGCCTGCTTTGCTGGGCCCTGCAGGCCGCTGGTTGCCACCTGGCAGTGTGGGTGCTCAGGAGATTCTGGTGGAATGTCCAGGGCAGGGCCAGGCCTGCTCCTCCCTCTCCCCTTGGCAGTGTCACCGTCTGGGCTACCGCGCAACTCGTCCTATGATCGTAGCACCCACAGCTGCCTCTGCACCTTCCGTGGCCCTGGCTCGGGGGTCTGGTTACACCACCCACTCCCTTGGTCCCTCCATCCTTTGGAGCTTCCCGAGAATGTTTTATTCAAGACAATGACCAAAACTCGGCTAAGAAGGGTGGGGGCCTGGGCGCTTCTGCCTGGGCTACTCCCATCTGGCAGCTGGGACACCGTCAAGATCTGGACCATTCCATTACCTCAAGAATCCCTTGTGTGGTCTTTTACAGCCAAGCCACTTCCCTTCTTAAGCACAGTAGCCACCACTTTGTTCTCTATCTCTATGCTGTTATAGTTTCAAGAATGTTATATGATTGGAATACTCAGTATGTGACTTTTTGGAATTAGCTTTTTCCACTGAGCATAATTCTTTGGAGACAGTCCAGTTTTTACAGGGCTAAAATATTTGAATATTTCAAATATTCAGTTTTTTCTAAACGCTTCACCAAAGAAGCTATAATCAAAAAGAGTGACAGTAATTAATGTTGGCAAGGATGTGGAGAAACTGGCAACCCTGCATATTGGTTGTTTTTAGGTGTCATCAAACCAGTTCCAACTCATAGCGACCGTATGCACGACAGTCCTGTGCCATCCTCCAATCATTGTTATGCTTAAGCCCATTGTTGCAGCCACTGTATCAATCCATCTCATTGAGGGTCTTCCTCTTTTCTGCTGACCCTCTGCTTTACCAAGAATGATATCCTTCTCCAGGGACTGATCCCTCCTGACAACATGTCTAAAGTGTGTGAGATGTAGGCTCATCATCCTTGCTTCTAAGGAGGATTCTGGTTGTACTTCTTCCAAGACAGATTTGTTCCTTCTTTTGACAGTCCATGGCTGCAGCAGTATATTGACAGGGAACTGCCAGAAGTTCAAGCTGAATTCAGAAGAGAATGCGGAACCAGGGATATCATTGCTGATGTCAGATGGATCCTGACTGAAAGCAAAGAATACCAGAAAGATGTTTACCTGTGTTTTATTGACTATGCAAAGGCATTTGACTGTGTGGATCATAACAAATTATGGATAACATTGCTAAGAATGGGAATTCCAGAACACTTAATTGTGCTCATGAGGAACCTTTACGTAGATCAAGAGGCAGTTGTTTGGACAGAACAAGGGGATACTGATTGGTTTAAAGTCAGGAAAGGTGTGCATCAGGGTTGTATTCTTTCACCATACCTGTTTAATCTGTATGCTGAACAAATAGTATGAGAAGCTGGACTATATGAAGAAAAAAGGGGCATCAAGATTGGAGGAAGACTCATTAACAACCTGCATTATGCAGATGACACAACCTTGCTTGCTGAAAGTGAAGAGGACTTGAAGCACTTACTAATGAAGATCAAAGACCACAGCCTTCAGTATGGATTACACCTCAACATAAAGAAAACAAAATCCTCACAACTGGACCAATAAGCAACATCATGGTAAACAGGGAAAAGATTGAAGTTGTCAAGGATTTCATTTTACTTGGATCCACAATCAACAGCCATGGAAGCAGCAGTCAAGAAATCAAAACGTGCACTGCACTGGGCAAATCTGCTGCAAAAGACCTCTTTAAAGTGTTGAAGAGCAAAAATGTCATCTTGAAGACTGAGGTGTGCCTGATCCAAGCCATGGTATTTTCAATCACCTCATATGCATGAAAGCTGGACGATGAGTAAAGAAGACCGAAGAAGAGTTGATGCCTTTCAATTGCAGTGCTGGCGAAGACTGTTGAGTATACCATGGACTGCATATTGCTGGTGGGAATGTAAAATGGTGAAGCCACTATGGGAAATGGTTTTAGTTTCTTAAAAAGTTAAACATAAAGTTACCAGACAACTCGGCAATTCTGCTCCTAGGGATCTACCTGAGAGAGAAATGAAAACATGTCCTCATGAAGACATATATGTGAGTGTTTATAGCAGCATTCTTCACAGTTCTGGAAAGAACCCAAGTGTCCACCAACAGTGTAAACAGCTGTGGTGTGTCCACACAATGGAGTACTGCCCAGCCGCACAGAGGGACGAGCCCGTGCTGCATGCCGCAGTCTGGGTGATCCTCAGTGAAGGACGCAGGGACCACGCAGTGCCTGATGCCACAGACGCAAAGGCCCAGAGAAGGTCAATCTGTAGAGACGAAGTCGATGGGACTGTCTCAGGCGGGGACAAGTCCTTCTGGCTTATGGGAATGTTCTAGGGCTAGGCTGGAGGTGGTGCACAGTTTGGTGAGCTTACTAAGACCCTTGAATTGTGCACTTGCAGTGTGTGGCTTTTGTGGTGTGTAAACTACTTCCATCAAGCTGGCAAGGAAAGAGCAGAGTGAGGGGAGGGAGCCTAGAGTCGGCGCGGAGAGTTGGCGTCCAGCCTCCTTTGCCTCCGACAGACTTGAGGGCCACTCCTGGGTGTTCCTGGCAGCTCTTCTGGGTCCTTCTAGGGCGACCCCAGGATCCGAGGTGGTCCGGGTGTTTCTGGGGTGCTCTGGGGTGTTGCTGGGTGCTTATGTTTCAGAGTCACAGCCGAGAGGTGGGTTGAGGTCACCTGGCCTGGGCGTCCAGCGTTGCAGGGCCTTTTAAAAAGTTATTTCTAACATCCTTTTGCTAATAACCAATCTTTTGGTATGAGTTTTGGTGATAATGGTCTTTGAAGCCCCTGAAGTATGGGTTCTGACTGAGGACCTCGAGTGTTTCCTGCTGGGCTGTGGTTGCTGTCTCCTCTCCCATGGGTGCACCCCATTGCGTCACCCGATCAGAGGCTGACCCCGTGGACTTGTGGGCTGTATGTGCCACTCCTGCTCAGGCTTAGCTCACTTGAGGGCCATAGGAGGGCTGAGGTGGTGGGGCTCAGGCAGGAGAAAGGGGAGCTTGGAGCTGCTGAGGGGTCGATGGCACTGTGGTTTGGATGGTCTCGGCCCGCATCTGCCAGAATATTTCTGAGGATGGACTCCTGAACGGCTGGTATACCTAGGCTCTCTCTAGGGCAGGGGATGCACCAGCAACCAAAGCTCTGCCCTTCTCTGACTCCCTGGGGCAAGCCAGAAAACACGTGGCCAGGTAGTGTTAGCGAAGGGCCAGTGCTTTGCGGGCAGGAAGCAGGGTGAGGGCAAGGGGGTGTCACATGATGGGCCTGGGAGTGGGGGCAGAGCCAGCTGCCCTGCTGGAATGATGTAGCAGGTAGCCATGGGGGTGCAGGTGGCTGGGGGGTGCAGGTGCCGAGAGGGGACAGGTGACATAGGGGTGCGGGTGGCCAAGAGGGGACAGGTGACGTGGGGATGTAGGTGGCCAAGAGGGGCAGATGGTGCGGGGGGCAGGTGGCCGTGGGGGAGCAGGTAAGAGGAAGCAGGTGATGTGGCCATGGCAGGGGCATGTCCTGAGGACGTGTCCTGGGCAAGTTGAAGGGTCGCAGGGTGAGTGTGTGCATAGGGGTAGGGTGGGGTTGAGGACCTTCCCATGTTGGTGCTGCTCAGCAGGGGGAAGGAGGCACCCTATGAGCCTATAACGCAGCAGGAGCTGGGCCACACAGGCTGTTCCTAAGGGACCGAGGTGGTGCCATCACCGCACGTGGAGCCGCAGAGAGTGCCAGGCAGGAGGCATGTGTGTGCCGTCTGGTCCGGCTCTGGCTTGTCCACAGCAGCAGCTTGACCTCGCCTGCTCTCAGCCAAACCGCATTACTGCAGCGGTCCAGTACTCAGACTGCAGATGGCCAGGCTGGTCACATGGATGGACCACGGAGGGTGAACACGGGCCGACTAGTGGCTGCAGCAGCCTCCTCTGGTCCGTGGAGCTGATGCCCCTTTTGTCTTCCCAGGATGTCAACATCCTCTTCGTGGTCTCAGGGCTGCTGCACGTGTACCAGCGTGAGATCGACAGTGAGGAGGACACCTGCCTGTTCCTCACGCACCCTGGGGAGATGGTGGGCCAGCTGGCCGTGCTCACAGGCGAGCCCCTCATCTTCACCATCAAGGCCAACAGGGACTGCTGCTTCCTGTCCATTTCCAAGGCGCACTTCTACGAGTGAGCGCCTCACCCCACCAGGCCACCATGATGCAGTAGAGGGCAGCATGTGTGTGTGACAGCGTGTGTGTGTGACACTGTGTGTGACAGCATGTGTGTGACAGCGCATGTGTGACAGTGTGACAGCATGTGTGTGTGACAGCATGTGTGATAGCATGTGTGTAACAGTGTGACAGCATGTGTGACTGTGACAGCATGTGTGCATGTGATAGCACGTGTGTGACAGCATGTGTGACATGTGTGCGTGTGACAGCATGTGTGATAGCATATGTGTGACAGCATGTGTGATAGCGTGTGTGTGACAGCGTGTGTGCGTGTGATAGCATATGTGATAGCATGTGTGGACGTGTGTGACAGCATGTGTGACTGTGACAGTGTGTGTGTGACAGCATGTGTGTGACTGTGTGACAGCATATGTGATAGCATATGTGTGACAACGTGTGCGGCATGTGTGACTGTGTGACAGTGTGTGTGTGACAGTGTGTGTGTGACAGCATGTGTGTGTGACGACATGTGTGTAGCAGTGTGTATGTGTCTGTGTATGTGACTGTGTGTGTGACGGCATACGTGTGGCAGCATGTGTGTATATGTGACAGTGTATGTGCATATGTATGTGGTGTGCCATCGTGTGTGTGTGTGACAGTATGTGTGTGCACAGTGGTGTGTGTGGGTGATTGTGCAGGTGTGTGCATTTGCACACGTGTGTTAGCACACTGGTGGTATGTATGTGTGTCTGTGTGTGTGTGATGACACATGTGGTGGCATGTGTATGGTGATGTGTGCACATATGTGTGTGTTAGTGTGGCAGTGTGCACGTGTGTGCCCCTGCATGTGTAATGGCATGAATGTATGAGAACATGTGTACACATGTGTGTGCATCTGCATCTTAGTGTGTGTGCATGTATGGGCAGCAATGTGCATGGTGTTTGGGTTAGGCAGCCAGACAGCACTGTGGCCTTTTTCCCCCTCCCTCTCTGGTCTGGTTTATTCTTTAGGGTTCATTTTGGTTCTTTCCTGAGGCCTCTACAGATCCCCAGGGTAGCCAGGCGGTGTTGGGGCTTCCATGAGATGCCCATGGCTCCTGCTGCGCTCCTACCCTCTCTTCTCCCTCCTGTAGAGACTCTGGTTTCTCAGTCATGAGGACTTGTCTGCTGGCTTGAGCCCAGACCTGCCACCACTCGTGTGGCACTTTCCAAGTTTCTGCTACAAGAGTTTGCCACGTCCACCCCTGTGGAGTCGGGCTCACTGCATGTGCTCCCTTCCCAGTGAGTCAGAGCAGGCAGGATGCTGAGCTCATGCACCTCTCTGCCCCAGGCCACACTGAAGGCAGACAGAGCCCTGGGTGTCGGGGGAATGTGCTACCAGTCTGGCCACATCGAGATGCTCTCAAGGGTTGTGGTGAGGACAGCAGGAGAGGCCCATTCTGTGGACTTCTGTGGGTCCCCACTAGGGACCAGAGGCTCCAGGGTCCTGCTCCACACTGCAGGCCACACCAGGTGCCAGAGGAGTCACAGCTCATGGGTTTGGGCTTGTACTTCGGAGGACAGAGTCCTGGGGCAGGGAGGTGAGGACAGTGGGGTCAAGATTTGAAAATTGACGTTGTTCTCGGTCCTTGGAAGGTAGAGCAGGGGATCTGGTGGCTAGTGGTCATGGTGGGGCAGTCATAGCCACCCATCGGTTGGAGGCCAGAGGCCAGTGCCACTCATGGGAGTGAGAGGGAGTCTTGAGTCATGTTTCCCCTTGAGATGCAGATACTTCACTGTCTTCTCCTGGTCGCTGGCTGTGAACCTTTGTCACCCCAACCCCGTCAGGGCTCCAATACTGCCGCAGTGAGAGGCCTGCCCAGCCGGGAGGCTCAGACTTTGTCAGTTGCCAATCCCAGGGGCCCCGTGGTCAGGAGGATTGTTTGGCATGGGGGCCACTCCGTCCTTGGTAGTCCTGGGGAACTGACAGACCAAGGACCATCCTTTGTCCCCCATTCCCTCAGGACCTTTGCAAAGCAGCGGGGAGTTCTGCTGACACCTGCCCCCTGCGTCCATCTGCTCTCGCAGAGGCTGGCCCAGGGTGCTTTCTGTGCTTCTCTCCTTCCATTGTCAGAGGCCCCCTGCCTCCTTCCTAGGTCACAGGGTCAGAATGAGAGGCATGACCTGGCCCCTTTGCCCTTGACTCCCTGAGCCATGGTTTGGCTCGGTCCCTCTGTGCAGGTGGGGGGCGTGAGTCCCCCAGTGCGGGGGCCTCCTGAGTGGTGTCCTCAGTGATCCCGTGCAATTCCGCAGCTTTAAGCACCAAATCTGCATCTCTCAATGTCTTCTTTCCTGAGCCTGGGCTCCTCCCTCAGGGTGTCTGACATTCAAAGCAGACCTGTGGGTTCCCCTCAGGCCACCTCCTCATCTCAGTCAGCAGTGATGCCTCCAGCCTGTGGCCTCAGCCCAGCCTCGAAGCTGCCTCCCCCTCAGTCTCTCTCCAAGCCCTGTCCAACAGCAGCGTGTCAGCTGACTGCTTCTCCCACCCCTGCCCCTTGGCCTGGGCTTCGGTTCACCCACAGCAACCAGCGGGGGCATGACGTGGTCAGGTGGTGCCCTGCCAGCCAGCACCTTACACAGGCCCACTGTCCACCAGGCATGATCCCAGACGCCTCTGCTGCATGCAGTGCCCACCCTGCCCCCCTCAGTGGTCTCGGGGTCATCCGCACACCCCTCTGCCCACCCTGCCCCCCTCAGTGGTCTCGGGGTCATCCGCACACCCCTCTGCCCACCCTGCCCCCCTCAGTGGTCTCGGGGTCATCCGCACACCCCTCTGCCCACCCTCTGCCCCTTGCCTTTCTGTAGTGTCTGACTCTCTGTGTGGTGTGTGTGTTTTATTTTTCACCTCCAAGGAATTGTGCTTAAGTGGAGGGCCGGGATTGGGGCATCGCACAGCTTGTGCTGGAGGGCATTTGTGGGGGGTCAGCTGAGTGGGGAGGAGGCCCTGAAGTCTTGAGAGCCAGCAGCTGTGCTCACACAGCAGGCAGTGTGCACCACGAAGTGGGGCACTGGAGGGCAGGTGAAGGCCAGCGTGTGCTCTGTCCTGGGCCCTTGTCCGGTTTGCATATCATTCCCAAATAGACATTGTGGTGCCTGCTTAGTAAATGAGGGTGATTGGGCTCAGAACTGTCCAGAATGTGCAAGCTGTGGGGGCTGTGGTCTCACCCACTCTCAGGCTCAGTGCTTTTGAAATGAAGAAGGTGGAATTGGCGGGATGACACGTGTGGGAAGGGCTTGGAATGACGCTTCCTTGGCAGAATCATGCGGAAGCAGCCGACCGTCGTCTTGGGCGTCGCACACACCGTTGTGAAACGCATGTCCTCCTTCGTGAGGCAGATCGACTTTGCACTGGACTGGATGGAGGTGGAGGCTGGGCGTGCCATCTACAGGTGAGGCCTGCAGTGTATAGGTGAGACCCACAGGTGTACAAAATACAGGTGAGGTCCAGGCTGGGCATGTATTCTGCAGGTAAGGCCTGCCTCGGGCCTGGGCTGGGATACCTGGGAACTGTCTTCTGGGTTTGGACCCACCCTTGTCTCATCACATCGCTCAGGAACCAACAAGAACTTGAACTTTGAGTCGCCTTGACCTGGCCAGGCTCTGTGCCAGCTGCTCTGTGCCCTGAATTCCCCAGCCACACTGGGAGGTGAACACAGAAGGCCCAAGACCCCAGAGAGCCAGAAGTTCTACTCTGGGACACTGTCTTAGTTTTGCAGTATTCTGCTATAACAGAAATACCACAGTTGGTGGCTTTAATGAATAGAAATTAATTTTCTCATAGAAGGCTAGAAGTTTGAATTCAGGGCACCGGCTCTAGGGGAAAGCTTTTTCTATAGGTTGGCTCTGGGGAAAGGTCCTTGTCTCTGTTCAGCTTCTATTTTTCAGTGATCTTCATGTGGCCTGGCATCTAATCTCCCCCATTTGTGCTTGCTTGCTTCTGTATGTAATCTACTCTTTTTATATCTCAAAAATGATTGGCTTAAGACACATCCTACACTGATATGGCCTCATTAACATAACAAAAAAAACTGTGTTCCCAAATTGGATCTCATCCACATGTATGTTGTTGTTGTTAGGTGTTTTTGAGTTGGTTCCAACTCAGTGACCCTATGCACAACAGAATGAAACACTGCCCGGCCCTGCACCATCCACATGTATAGGGGTTAGGATTTACAACACACATTTTGGGGGAACACAATTCAGTCCATAACAGATGCATTGCCCTGACCCATCGCTCTGCACTGCCCATGCCCAGACTGAATTCCAAACCTGTCACTGCAGTCCAGGCCTGTCTTTGGTGCCTATTTAGGTCACGTGTCCTGCTGCCTGCTGACTCCTTCTACCAAGCATCTAGGACCCTCAGGTCGACATAGCTGGATGGAGCCAGTCACCAGCTCTTCTATGGGGCTTTTGAACCTCCTATCGTGGCTTCAGGAATGCTGTTTTCCAGAGCCCCCCAGCACCCTCACACTTCCTCAGGGATGTGGCGTGTGCTGGCAAATGCACTGCTGAGTGAATGTGAGCAATGATGTCCCTGTCTCTGTAGATGTGCCACCACGTCCTCACCTGTTGAGAAGAAGCTAGGAGTCACCTGGCCGTTCTCTTTCTTTCATGCTCTTACTCAAACCAAAATAAGCAACCTAAGCACCTTTTTGCCAAGAGAAAACAGATAATCAGGGAACTGGCTCCCTTTCTAGAAGACTTAAGGAATATCTAGAGGAAGATTTAACAGCTATTACAGAGAATTTTGGGAAGATTGTGACATGAGCAGGTCTAGGTTTTGACCCTCCCCACAGCTACACCAAGAAATACAGTGAGAGGTCTGCACTTGGCCGTGAGGAATTCTGAATTGGTGGGCAGAGGACAGCACCAAAAACCTGGAGGTGTACACAAGTCAACAATAAGGCTCATATGGAACACCACTTCTGCCACAGTTTGTCTTTCCCCCTTTTGGTTCTGTGAACCGTTGGCTCCTGCAGACTACACACTGCCTGCCTGTACACAGGGAAAGGCCCCCAGCTCAGGCTCTGAAACCAACAAGACAGATCTGCCTGGAAATCTGTTTGGTGTGTGCCTGCCTCTCCCCCTTCTGATGTGACAGTGGAAAGCCTGCCATACTCCCAGGCAACCCATTGATGGCTCACATGAGCTCACAGGATCTCTGGCTCAGAGATAAGTGGGCCCTCACAGAGCGACGAAGGGCCTCATGAACAGAGGGCTACACCTGGCCCTCCTGGTGGTTCATCTGGTGTGGGCTCTCTGACCCAAAGCATGGTCAGGGAAAAACAGCCCCTACAGAGCAGAGGAGGGAGCAATGACTAAAGAAAGAAGATTGAGCCCCGTGGTGGATATATTAACTAATGCATGTTCTCTGTTCTATTTTGTTGCACCCCCTTGTGGACAAATTCAGTAGTGCATGTTCTCTGTTCTGTTTAGGAGACACTGAAAGAGAGAAACCGCGGTCTTTGAATCCTAGTTAAAACAGAGAGGGAGAGGGAGAAGGAGCTGTTATAGAGAGGGAGAGGGTGTGTTAAGCAAGATCTGAAGACTCTGCCCACCTAAGACTTTCTTGAAGAAAGTAGTGCTGTCAAAAACACCAAATACTGGAGAGAACTGAGAAAGCTAACAGCTTGTAAAATTCTAATGTCCTGAGTTAAACAAAAAATCACAAGACACAGAAAAATGGGAACAATGGAACATCCAAATGAACAAGGTGAAGAGATAGGAATCATATTTATGGAAGCCTGAATAGTGAGCAGAATGGAAGAATACAATAAAAGCTATTACATTCATTAAACAAGAACACAATTCTTTGAAAAAAGGGAGAAGGCTAAGGGAGAGAAAGAGCCTTGGTCTGGGAGTCAGGGAGCTGAGAGTGAGGTCGGCTAGCTGGGGTGGCCAGCAGAGGGCAGAGCCCTGGGCAGAGGGCCCAGCATGCACTTTCAGCAGGGGCTGGATCTGCACTCCAGAAGGTATACTGTTCAGAAGAGTCCAGCCTCCCCTCTGAGTGTGGCCTCAGCAGAAAGAAGGAAAACATCATAAACTTCACAGGTGTTGGAAGTGTAGTGGGTGGTGAGTGGGGTGTTGGGCTCCTTTTGACCTCAGATGGCAAAGTTTCTATGAGACATCCTGAGTTGATGGCACCAGCCCAGTAGATCTTGTCAATGAAACTTCAGGCCCTGTGCCTGGCTCCCGTGCTGGCTCCTTCCTTGGTCTCACAGCACATATGGGGCAGTTGGCAGAGGGAGGTGTCACCTCTGCTGAACCACCCAGGGCTGGGCTGTGGGAAGAGCACAAGTGAAATGCAAATGTGATGGGGTCAGGATGGCCAGAGACGCTCAGGCTCAGGGCTGGGGCCAGTGCCTCCCTCTGCCCTTCAGTGCCTCCCTCTGCCCTTCAGTGGCCCTATCTGCCCCTCTAGGCAGGCGGACAAGTCGGACTGCACCTACGTTGTCCTCAGCGGCAGGCTGCGCTCTGTCACCCAGAAGGATGGGAAGAAGCGCCTGGCATGCGAATATGGCCGTGGAGATCTCATTGGTGTGGTAAGATTCTTGGGGCCCCTCCCCTGTGGAACCTGGGCAGAGTCCCCCCAGCACCTATGTTGGGGTCCTTGGGTGTGAGGAGGGGCCATCCTTGGGAGGTGAACCCTACAGGTTACAGCTCTGCTCTGATCACTGAGGCTCGATATCTGCACCCCTAGAGCCAGTTAGGGGCTTGTCTAGGGGTAGACCAGGGCTCTGAGGGCCTAATTTTTTGAGTAGCTGGCTTGCTCCCAGACTGGGCAAAGTAGTGGTAGCTAGAAGACCAGAAGAGTCACTCCGCAGACCTCCAGGGGGTGCGGCTAGGTGGTCAGTAGGGGACGGGGGGCAGGTTCCAGGACTGGGGGCTCCCGTTGCTGTGTTTGTGTCCCCAAGCAAAGGTGGACATCACCCCCAGCATGTGGGCAGTCACTCTCTATGTCCTTAAGTGAGAGTGGACACCCCAGCATGTCTGCAACCCCTTTGCCTTGCTCCCAGTGGAGGAGGCGCCTCCCCAAGTGTGTGGAGCTCCCTCCTGTGCTCCCCACATCCCACCTCAGTGCTGACCAAGCCTCCCCTGGAAGACTCCTTAGGGAGGCCATTGCTTACAGAGACCTGGGCTCCCACACTCAGCTTGTGAGATAGGGAGTGGAAAGTGCCCACAAGTCCACACGAGGACTGCAGTCCTTCTCTGGTTGGAAGGGCCCCCTAGGGCCCACCCCACCAGAGCCCACCCCTTGCTCCCTCCTTGTCCCCCTCCTGAGTGGCCAGGCTTCTGGCACAGGGTGGGCCCTGGCCCATGGGATAGGGTGTGTTTCCCCGTTGTGCAAACAGCCTGCCAGGAGGGGCACAGAGCCTGCTGGCTCCTGGCAGGTTCCAGGGCCCTGATGTGCAGCCTGTCCCTGTACTGCTTCTGCCTTGGCTCTGACTCCTGCCAGCTGCCACCTTTGGCCAGGGCTTTGCTGTCCCTTGGGATAGGTTCTGAGCAGCCAAGCTGTCCAACTTCTCTCAGGTGGAGACGCTGACTCACCAGGCCAGGGCCACCACAGTACACGCTGTACGGGACTCAGAGCTGGCCAAGTTGCCTGCAGGAGCCCTGATGTCCATCAAGCGCAAGTACCCACAAGTAAGGGCATAGCCCCAGCTGGTCAGAGGCAGGATGCTGGCCAGTTAGTGTCAATCTCGAGGCGTGCAGCATGCACATGCCGGGGCAAGGGCAGACAGACATGGTCTGGGGAGCAGCTTGTGGTTTTAAAGGGGTGGGGCGGGGGCAAAGAGGGAAGGCTTTGGGGCAGGTGAAGTGGGTTGGGGTGAGGTAACTGCCCTTTCTTCCAGGGTCACACCCACTGCCCCTGGCATCCAGGAGTCACCTTTGTGGTGACATAGGTGGCACCGAGATGCCTGCCTCCCCTGTCCACTCCAGCCCAGCACAACCCACAGGCGAGGGCCCTTTCGAGAGGTAGATTAAGTGACAGTTCCTCGAGTCTGTCATTGCAGGAGCGTTACAGGTGTCTCCAGGCATTTCTTGGCCTTCAGTGTCTGGGTTAAAGCCTCTGTTTTCTCTGCCCAGGTGGTGACTCGGCTGATCCACCTCTTGGGAGAGAAGATCTTGGGCAGCCTCCAGCAGGGAACTGCAGCAGGTGAGCCCCCATTCCCAGGTGGGAAAACCCCAGCTTCCAGGCCTCCACCATAGGAGCACCCCCCTTCCCCAAGGGAAGAGGTGCGGCCACACAGGACAGGAGTGCGGACTCCCACCCTCAGGAAGTGCCCGGCTGCCAGGAGTCCCTCTGAGAGCTTGGGGGTGTCGGGTTTCAGCAATGCCAGAAGAATTTTATTCAGTGTGGTCTGGATGTGGAGGCTCTACAACACATGAAAAGAAGGAAAGTAGAGCATCTCTTTTCTGGTTTTTCACCTGACTAGAGGGTAAAGGAAATGGAAGGCACAACAAGCCTGAACCAGGAACTGATGAGAGTTAGGCGGTGCTCTGTGTTAGGCACAGAAGAAGAGAATATTCTAGAACATTGGGCACTACCTTTATTTTTTAATCACCAGTTTATTTACCCTCTTCAATTTCGATCTCCCCACCATGTGTGTCAGTTTGTTTTACTATGGTGGCTTGTATGGTGCTGTGATGCTGAAAGCTGTACCACCAGTTTTTCAAATACACTCAGGATCACCCATGGTGGGCGGGTTAAGTGGAGCTTCCAAACTAAGACAGACTAGGAAGAAAGACCTGGCAGTCTACTTCTGAAAAAACTTCCCAGTGAAAACTTTATGAATAGCAGAGTAACATTGTCTGATATAGTGCCAGAATATGAGCCCCCAGGTTGGAAAGCACTAAAAATACGACAGGGGAAGAGCTGCCTCCTCAAAGTAGAATCAAGGAGGTGGGGCCAAGATGGTGGAATAGACAGACCCTTCCGGCGAGCCCTCTTACAACAAAGACCCAAAAAAAAAAAAGTGAAACGAGTATATTTATGACAAACTAGGAGCCCTGAACATCAAGGTCAAGGTTAGAAAAGGAACTGAGAGGTAGGAGGAGGCAGAGACAGTTCAGAAGCGGAGGGGAGTTACTGGATCTGAATCACCAGGAGCCCTCAGGCACCATTCCCAGGACCGGTGGCGATGGGGTGGTACTAGCATTCGGCTGCAGTTTCCTCAGGGAGAAGCAGCCAGCCACACAGCCTACTCACACCTCTGGAACCAGAGAAGAGCAGCACTCTTGTCAATAATATTTTACCATGCCCCTCACTCCCAAGCCAGCTTCAGTGGCTGATTTCCCTGGGCCTGAGATAGGCCCTGCTGAGCACCTAGAGCCATTCTCCGGGCCTTGGAGAAGGAATAAATTTGCAACTGGGGGAAAAGATAATTTGCCAGCTCCACTAACCAGGGGAGCTCAGGACAGAAGTGGCTCCTGTCCAGGCATAAACGGTCCGTGGACTTTGAGTACCTTTCCCCTCCACGTGGACTTGTGTGGGCCTATTTCAGGAGAATAGGCCCTTGTTGGCAGACTACAACTGTTTCATCTGTGTGGTGGAGAGGCAGCTGTCTGATGTTTGACATTGCTTTGCCTATTAAACAGGGTCCTCATGTACCCACATCAGGGGCCTAAGGACTGGTGGCTCCACTCAGGTCACCCAACCACCCATGACAGGGGTCCAGGGATAACTGGTACCTCCCAGTCCTTACAACCAAGAACATTGGGTGCCCATGGTCCATCTGCAAAACTTACCTACCTGTATGCTCTAGGGAACAGGGACACACTTTCCTCAGAGACACTTGGGAGATGATTCTCAGCCCCCTGCCTTGTTCAGAGCGTGACACCCTGCTGCAACCAGATACCGGTACCTACACCAATTACCTCTGCCTCTCTAAGACTGTAGGACAGAGCCTGTACCACACACTTGATGATCAGCTACCTGGACACCTGAGCTGAATTCACACAAGAAGAGTGAATGGACTCCTAGACTGGTATACCTGATAACAACTCTAGCCATCTGGGGACAGGTCATCAGAGCTCCAAAGGCCAGCTCACTCAAGCAACCCATTTGGGCATATCAAAACAAAACAAAGCAAGAAGCTATGACACAGTAAGCAAACATAAAATAAACTAATACCATAACTTCTAGATGGCTCGGAGACAACAGTCAATATCAAGTCACATTAAGAAACAGACCATGATCACTTCAACAAGCTCTCAAAACAAAGAATTCAGGGATCTTCTAGATGAAAGTGCCTTCCTGGAATTACCAGAGGCAGAATACAAAAGACTAATATACAGAACCCTTCAAGACATCAGGAAGGAAATGAGGCAATACGCAGAATAAGCCAAGGAACTCACAGATAAAGCAGAGTAGAGTCAACCTTAATGACATGGATGAAGTCAAGCTTTCGAGACCTTCACGTGCTGATGTGGCATGACTCAAAATGAGAAGAAAAAGCTGCAAACGTCCATTAATCAAAATGTGGAATGTAGAAAGTATGAATCTAGGAAAATTGGAAGTTGTCAAAAATGAAATGGCCTACATAAACATGGGTATTCTAGGTATTAGCTGAAATGGACTGGCATTGGCCATTTTGAATTGGACAATCATATGGTCTGCTATGCCAGGAATGACAAATTGAAGAGGAATGGCATTGCATTCATTATCAAAAAAGACCTTTCAAGATCTACCCTGAAGTACAATGTTGTCAGTGATAGGATAATATCCATATACCTACAAGGAAGACCAGTTAATACAGCTATTATTTGAATTTGTGTACCAACCACTGAGGCCAAAGATGAAGAAATTGAAGATTTTTTTTACCAACTTTTGTAGTCTGAAATTGATCAAACATACAGTCAAGATGCATTAATAATTTCTGGTGATTGGAATGTGAAAGTTGGAAACAAAGAAGGGCAGGTAGTTGGAAACTATGACCTTGGTGATAGAAATATTCATGGCAAATACCTTTTTTCAATAACATAAATGCTGTAGACATCACCAGATGGAATACACAGGAATGAAATCAACTACATTTGTAGAAAGAGTTGATGGAGAAGCTCAATATCATCAGTCAGAATAAGGCCAGGGGCCGACCATCAGTTGCTCATATGCAGGTTCAAGTTGAAGGTGAAGAAAATTAGCACAAGTCCACAAGAGTCAAAGTACAACCTTGAGTATATCCCACCTGAATTTAGAGAGCATCTCAAGAATAGATTTGATGCATTGAACACTAATGACCAAAGACCAGACAAATTGTGGAATGACATCAAGGTGATCATACATGAAGAAAGCAAAAGGTCATTAAAAAGACAGGAAAGAAACAAAAGACCGAAATGGATGTCAGAAGAAACTCTGAAACTTACTCTGGAATGTAGAGTAGCAAAAGCAAACTGAAGAAATGATGAAGTTAAAGAGCTGAACAGAAGATTTCAAAGCGTGGCTCAAGAAGACAAAGTAAAGTATTAGAATGAAATGTGCGAAGACCTGGAGACAGAAACCCCACAGGGAAGAACACACTGGGCTTTTCTCAAGCTGAAAGAACTGAAGAAAAACTTCAAGCTTCGAGTTGCAATAGTGAAGGATTCTATGGTGAAAATATTGAACAACTCAGGAAGCATCAAAAGAGGATGGAAGAAATACACAGAGTCACTGTACCAAAAGAATTGGTCAACTTACAACCATTTCAGGAGGTAGCATATGATCAGGAACTGATGGTTCCCAAGGAGGTCCAATCTCGACTGAAGGCATTGTCAAAAAACAAGGCTCCAGGAATTGACAGAATACCAATTGAGATGTTTCAACAAATGGGTGCAGCACTGGAGGTACTCACTCATCTATCCCCCAAAATTTGGAAGACAGCTAACTGGCCAGCCAACTGGAAGAGATCCATATTAGTGCCCATTCCGAAGACAAGTGATCCAACAGAATGCAGAAATTATCAAACGATATCATTAATATCACACACAAGTAAAATTTTGCTGAAGATCATTCAAAAGTGGTTGTAGCAGTACATTGACAGGGACCTGCCAGAAATTCAAACCTGATTCAGAAGAGGATGTGGAACGAGGGATATCATTGCTGGTGTCAGATGGATCCTGGCTGAAAACACAGAATACCAGAAAGATGTTTACCTGTGTTTTATTGACTATGCAAAAGCATTCGACTGTGTGGATCATGAAAAATTATGGATAACATTGTGAAGAACGGGAATTCTAGGATACTTAATTGTGCTCATGAGAAACCTGCACATTGGCCAAGAGATAGTCGTTCAAGCAGAACAAGGGGATGCTGTGTGGTTTAAAGTCAGGAAAGGTGTGCGTCAGGGTTGTATTCTTTCACCATACCTATTCAATCTGTATGCTGAACAAATAATCCGAGAAGCTGGACTGTATGAAGAAGAACGGGGCATCAGGATTGGAGGAAGACTCGTTAACAGCCTGCGTTATGCAGATGACACAACCTTCCTTGCTGAAAATGAAGAGGACTTGAAGCACTTACTAATGAAGATCAAAGACCACAGCCTTCAGTATGGATTACACCTCAGCATAAAGAAAACAAAAACCCTCACAACTGGACCAATGAGCAACATCATGATAAACGGAGAAAAGATTAAAGCTGTCAAGGATTTCATTTTACTTGGATCCACAATCAACAGCCATGGAAGCAGCAGTCAAGAAATGAAAAGACGCATTGCACTGGGCAAATCTGTTGCAAAAGACCTCTTTAAAGTGTTGGAAAGATGTCCCCTTGAAGACTAAGGAGCGCCTAGCCCAAACCATGGAATAAATAAGGAAGACCGAAGAAGAGTTGACGCCTTTGAACTGTGGTGTTGGCAAAGAATACTGAATATACCATGGACTGCCAAAAGAATAAACAAATTTGTCTTGGAGGAAGTACAACTGGAATGCTCCTTAGAAGCAAGAATGGCAAGATTACTTGTCACATACTTTGGACATGTTATCAGGAGGGATCAGTTCCTGGAGGACATAATGCTTGGTAAAGTAGAGGGTCAGTGAAAAAGAGGAAAACCCTCAATGAGATGGATTGATACGGTGGCTACAACAATGGGCTGAAGCATAACAAAGATTGTGAGGATGGCACAGGACCAGGCAGTGTCTCGTTCTGTTGTACACAGCGTCATTAGGAGTCGGAACTGACTTGACGGCCCCTAACAATAACAAGATTTTACGAAGCTAACTTTACTGTGATGCTAAAACCAAAGTACAAAATATTAGCAGATTGAACTCAGCAATATATAAAAAGAATAATACATCACAACCAACTGGGTCTCATACCAGGGGTGCAAGGCTAGCTCAACATTCAAAAATCAATCAATATAACTTTTCATATTAATGAATCAAGTAAGAAAAACCATATCATAATAATACATGCAGAAAAAGCATTTGATCAAATTCAACACCCATTCATAATTAAAACTCAGCAGACCAGGAATAGAAGAAAAATTCCTTAACCTAAAACAGGTTATGAAAAACCTACAGCTAACATCAAACTTAATGCATACTTCCCCGTTAAGTTCAGGACCAAGGCAGGATGTCCTCTCTCACCACTCCTATTCAAAATGGCACTGGAAGTTCTAAGCAGTGCAGTCAGGGAAGAGAAGTAAAAGGCATCCATGTTGGAAAAGAGGAAGTAAAATCGACTTTATATAGATAGCAGACGACATGATTGTCTACGTAGACAGTTCCAAACAATCTCCAAAAATCTGAAACTAGTGAGTTTATCAAGGACTCAGGATGCAAGGCCAATATACAGGGTCAATGGTTTCTTAATGCCTGCCATGAAAATTGGGGTTTGAAATTAAGAAAACAATACCATTTACAATAGCACCAAAAGAAAAAAAGAACTTACATATAAATCCAATAAAACATGTCAAGGTCTGTATGTAGAAAACTGTAAAACACTGGTAAAAGAAATCAAAGAAAATATAAATAAATGGAGAAATAGACCATGGATTGGAAGACTCAGTGTTGACACATCAAGCCTTCCCTGTTTGATCTAGAGTTTTTGCAACCCGCTGACAAGCCAATTATTGTTCTTGCAATGTCTGTGGGGTCTGCAATGATATCTCCTTTTTTATTACTGCAATTGGCAATTACCTTTTTGTCTTGCCAATCTTGCTACAGGTTTATCAACTTTATTGATCTTTCCATTGATTTTCTCTATTTTCTTGTTTGTTCATTTTCAATGTCACTATTCCTGCTTATTATGTTTTCTGCATTATAGTTGCTTTGGGCTTATTTTGCTTTTTAAAAATTTCTTCAAATAGAAGTTTAGCTTTTTTACTTGAGACATTTCTAATATAAGCATTTTAGTAGTGCTATAAATTTCCCTCTAAGAACTGCTTTAACTGCATCCCACAGTTTTTTATGTGCCATATTTTAATTTTCATTCAGTAAAAAATATTTTCTGGTATCCCTTGAGACTTCCTTCTTTGACCCATGAATTACTTAGAAGCATGATGTTTAATTTTCAAACAGTTGCAAATATTCTTGCTGTCTTGCTGTTATGGATTTCTAGTTTAAGTCGATTGTGGTGGATTTTGTGTGTGATTTCAGTTCTGGTCAGTTTGATTTACGACCCAGGATGTGATCTCTCTGGGGGAGCTCCAGGAGCATTGAAGGAAGCAAGTCCAGTGTTGAGGGTGGAGAATTGTGTAAATGTCAGTGCTGTGCCCCGCCCATGTTCTGTCGGTTCCTCTAAAGGGCTGCACCTTCATCCTGGGGCCATAGGGCCAGGCCTCACAGGACTGACCTCCCTGTGCTTGTGCCTGCAGGTCACCAGCATGGGCTCACCATGGCAGGCAACCAGTGGGACGTGGGGAACCCAGCCAGCAACCTTGCCACAGTAGCCATCTTGCCGGTGTCGGAGGACGTGCCCCTGCCTGCCTTTGCCCTAGAGCTCCAGTACGCCCTGCGCACCATTGGTGAGCCCACCTGCCAGCTTTGCAGCCCTGAGCTGTTTCCCTCCAGGCTGTTCTGCACACGCAGCTTAGCACCCCATGTCACAGAGTGCCTGCAAGAGCCCTCGGGTGACAATACTGGTCTCCATCTGCTCTCTGGAGTAGAGCAGGTGTGAACTCTCCACCTTTGCCCTAAAGGGGATCCCTGCGCGTGCAGGCGGGCCTTCTGTGGGCTTTAGAAGATTCTGGCCTGGGGGAAATTTCTGACACTTAGCAGAAGATCCATGGCCACATTCCTCAGGAATGTGTTTGAGCAACTTCCAACTCAACACCTCTCAGACTCGTTTGGGCAGCTTCCTGTGTTACTAGGCGAGGTATCATGGGTTGGGCAGTTACATCACATGGCTCCTCCACATTGCTTAGCAGTTTTTCACATGAGCCCAAGGACTCCAAGAGCTCTTCTGATGCTGGGAAAACTTCCAGAAGGCAGAGTGTTTGCACAGAGCCACTACCCTGCATCGTCCTGGGGCCCCAGCAGCCCAGTGGGCCTGTGCTAGCTGCCTTATCGCTTCCCAGGACACTGCAGAGCTGGGTGAGCGGGCACAGCTGTGAGGAAGATGCCTAGGTCCAATCAGAACATGTGGGCAGTGTTTCCAAATTGCTGGCAGCTATTGAACTTTGGGACTTCAAGAACAAGAGTAGGAATTCCTGAGAATTCTTGGGGATTCTTCAGATCATAAGGTAGTCTGTATTTTTCATATGACTTTGTTTATGTGTTTTTGTGCAAATTTGAGTGACCGTAGTGATAAACAGTAAGTCACTTTCTTACAATAGAATTACACTGAAGCTTCAGAGGTTGTCTTCAGAAAACAACGTAATAAATGCGATCAGTACGTGGCTCACGACTATCAAGAACAGTATATTTTGATGAGAGTATATGTTTCAACACTGTGTGGAAATACTCGCTACCTGACCCAGACGTTTGATAACAGAAAACATGGAATAAAAATGATGTATAAAGGTGAAAGATACTACTACAAATATTTTATATTTAAAAGCTATTCTCAAAATGGAATTTTAAAGCACATAAAGCATTAGTTTTTCTGGCCAATAGTATTGATCTTTGTTTCATGACAAACATTAAAAAAAAATATATATATATATATTTTTTTTTAATTCCCGAAATTGCTCTGAACGCATCTAACAGCATCTTCCAGTTGTGCAGGGTGGGCATGTGGCTTAATGTAAGCTCATTTCCTTTCCTTTTTTTTTTTTGTTTTTTCCTTACTGTGCTTTAAGTGAAAGTTCACAGCTCAAGTTAGCTTCTCATACAAAAATTTATACACGCATTGTTATGTGACCCTAGTTGCTATCCCTGTAATATTGCCAGCGTACTCCTCCTTTCCACTCTGGATTTCATGTGTCCATTCAACCAACCCCTGTCCCTTTCCCTTTCATTTTTAAACTTTTTATTTTGAAATAATTATAGACTCACAGGAAGTTACAAAAATAGTAAAGGGTGGTTTCTACCCTTTATGTGGGCTTCCACAGTGTTACATCTGACATAACTGTAGTGCAGATCACAGCCAGGTTGGCGACGTCAGCACAGTCCAGAGGCCTTGTCCAGGACTTGCTGGCTCTTAGATGAGTGTGCAAGTGCGTGTACATGCGTGTGTGTGTGTGCACATGTGCGGTTCTGTACCATTTCATCACGCGTGCAGACCTCTGTAACCACCACAATCAATCTGCAGAGCTGAGCAGGCTTTCCTTCCATGTTCTTCTGCAAAAGACACTCCCTCCTGCTGTCCCTCTGAAGTCCCTCCACCTCACCCCCAGCACCCCTGAGCCACCCCTAAGGTGCACATCATCTCTATAATTTTGTCATTTCGCGAATGCTGTAGAAGTGGGATCACACAGCATGTGGTCTTTTGAGATTGGCTTTCTGTGCCCAGATAATGTCTAGGAGCAACCTTTGTCCCTTGCACGGCTCAGCAGTGCCCCCGCACAGATGGACCCTCTCCTCTTGAAGCATGTTTGGGGTGTTTCTAGTTGTGGGTTATTAGGAAAAAGCTGCTATGAACGTTTATGTGAAGGAGTTTGTGTGGCCACAAGTTTTCCTTTCTCTGGGATAAGTGCCCAAGAATGCAATATGGATGGTGCATATGTGCTTAGTTTTATCAGAGGCTGCCAAACTGTTTTCCAGAGTGGCTGGACCGTTTTACGTTCCCACCAGCAATGTATGAGTAATCTAGATTCTCTGTATCCTCGCCAGCATTTATTCCTATAATTATTTTTATTTTAGCTGTTCTATTAGGTGTAACCGGGTTTTTGTTTTTATTAGGTGTATAGCTCATGATAATTTTAATTCACATTTTTCTGATGGTCAATGATATTCAAAACCTTTTCGTGTGTTTATTTGCCATCTGTGTGTCCTCTTTGGTGAAAGGTCTGTTCATATCTTTTGTCTGTTCTCTAATGGGATTGCTTGATTTTTTACTGTTGAGTTTTGAGTGTTCTTTATATAGTCTATATCCTAACAAATGCTACACAGTACTAAAGTTTTAAGTTTTCTCTGGCAGAGAAAGACATGGAAGTCTTGGTGGTGAACAATTTGTCTTTTCTGGGGTGAGATGTTGACATTGCTATTGTTAGGTGGTATTGAGTTGGTTCCAACTTATAGCAACTCTGTGTACAACAGAACAAAACACTGCCCGGTCCTGCTTCATCCTCACAATTGTTGCTATGTGTCTTAGTCATCTAGTGCTGCTGTAACAGAAATACCACAAGTGGATGGCTTTAACAAAGAGAAATTTATTCTCTCACTGCCTAGTAGGCTAGAAGTCCAAATTCAGGGCATCAGCTCCAGGGAAAGGCTTTCTTTCTCTGTCGGCTCTGGAGGAAGATCCTTCTCATCAATCTTCCCCTGGACTAGGAGCTTCTCCACGCAGGAGCCCCAGATCCAAAGGACACACTCTGCTCCTGGCACTGCTTTCTTGGTGGTATGAGGTTCCCACTCTCTGCTTGCTTCCCTTTCCTTTTTATCTCTTGAGAGAGAAAAGGTGGTACAGGCCACACCCCGGGAAGCTCCCTATATATTGGATCAGGGATGTGACCTGGGTTAGGGTGTTACAATCCCAGCCTAGTCCTCTTTAACATAAAGTTACAATCACAAAATGAAGGACAACCACACAATACTGAAAATCATGGCCTGACCAAGTTGACATATATTTTGGGGGGACACAATTCAATCCATGATACTGTCGGAGCCCATTGTTGCAGCCACTGTGTCAATCTATCTCATTGAGGGTCTTCTTCTTTTTTGATGACGCTCTATTTTACCAAGCATGATATCCTTCTCTAGAGGACGATCCCTCCTGATAACATGTCCAAAGTACATGATACGATGTCTTGCCATCTTTACATCTAAGGAGCACTCTGGCTGTACTTCTTCTGAGACAGACTTGTTCATTCTTCTGGCAGTCCATGGTATATTCAATATTCTTCACCACTACCATAATTCAAACGCATCAATTCTTCTCTGGTCTTCCTTATTCTTTGTCCAGCTTTCGGGTGCATGTGAGGCGATTGAAAATACCATGGCTTGGTATTTTCAGTCAGGCATTTGCAATCAGGTATTTCAATCAGGGAAGCCCTGGTGGCGTAGTGGTTAAGTGCTACAGCTGCTAACCCAAGAGTCGGCAGTTCAAATCCACCAGGCGCTCCTTGGAAACTCTATGGGGCAGTTCTACTCTGTCCTATAGGGTTGCTATGAGTTGGAATCAACTCGACGGCACTGGGTTTGGTTTTTTGGTTTATTTCAATCAGGAGCACTTTAGTCCTCAAAGTGACATCTTTGCTTTTTAACACTTTAAGGAGGTCTTTTGCAGCAGATTTGCCCAATGCAATATGTCGTTTGGTTTTTTGACTGCTGCTTTTTTTTTCCGTGGGCATTGATTGTAGATCCAAGTAAAATGAAATCCTTAACAACTTCAATATTTTCTCCATTTATCATGATGTTGCTTATTGGTCCAGTTCTGAGAATATTTGTTTTCTTTATGTTGAGGTGTAATCCATAATAAAGGCTGTTTGGTCTTTGATCTTCATCAGTAAGTGCTTCAGGTTCGCTTCACTTTCAGCAAGTAAGGTTGTGTCACCTGTATAATACAGGTTGTTAATGAGTCTTCCTCCAATTCTGATGTGCTGTTCTTCTCCATATACTTCAGCTTCTCAAATTATTTGCTCAGCACACAGATTAAATAAGTATGGTGAAAGGATACAACCCTGATGCACACCTTTCCTGATTTTAAACCGTATAGTATCCCCTTTTCCTGTTTAAACAACTGCCTCTTGGTCTATGTACAGGTTCCACATGAACACAATTAAGTGTTCTGGAATTCCCATTCTTTCCAATTTTATCCGTAATTTGTTATGATCCACACAGTTGAATGCCTTTGCATAGTCAATAAAACACAGGTAAACATCCTTCTGGTAGTCTCTGCTTTCAGCCAGGATCCATCTGACATCAGCAGTGATATCCCTGGTTCCATGTCCTCCTCTGAATCAGGTTTGAATTTCTGGCGGTTCCCTGCCAATGTACTGCTGCAACTATTTTTGAATCCCATATATTACAAATTCAAATGATAGAATTTTGCAAGATCAATGACTTCTTCATTGCAAATACCTTTTTTCACCAACATAAACAGTGACTATACACATGGACCTCCCCAGATGGAAGACACAGGAATTAAATTGACTACATCTGTGGAAAGAGATGATGGAAAAGCTCAATATCATCAGTCAGAATAAGGCCAGGGGCCAACTGTGGAACAGACCATCAATTGCTCATATGCAAGTTCAAGCTGAAACCGAAGAAAATCAGAGCAGGTCCACGAGAGCCAAAATATGGCCTTGAATACATCCCACCTGAATTTAGAGACCATCTCAAGAACAGATTTGACGCATTGAACACTAGTGACTGAAGACCAGATGAGTTGTGGAATGACATCAAGGACATCATACATGAAGAAAGCAAGAGGTCACTGAAAAGACAGGAAAGAGAGAAAAGACCAAGATGGGTGTCAGAGGAGACTCTGAAACTTGGTCTTGACTGTCGAGAACAGATTTCAAAGGGCGTCTCAAGAAGACAAAGTAAAGTATTATAATGACATCTGAAAGAGCTGGAGATAGAAAACCAAAAAGGAAGAACACGCCTGGCATTTCTCAAGCCGAAAGAACTGAAGAAAAAAATTCAAGCCTCGAGTTGCAATAGTGAAGGATTCTATGGGGAAAATATTAAACGATGAAGGAAGCATCAAAAGAAGATCGTGGGAATACACAGAGTCATTATACCAAAAAGAAATAGTCGATGTTCAACCATTTCAAGAGGTAGCATATGATCAGAAACTGATGGTACCGAAGGAAGAAGTCCAAGCTGCACTGAAGGTATTGGTGAAAAATAAGGCTTCAGGAGTTGATGGAATATCAATTGAGATGTTTCAACAAACAGATGCGGCGCTGGAGGTGCTCACTTGTCTATGCCAAGAAATATGGAAGACAGCTTCCTGGCCAACTGACTGGAAGAGATCCATATTTATGCCTATTCCCAAGAAAGGTGATCCAACCAAATGTAGAAATTATAGAACAATATCATTAATATCATATGCAAGCAAAATTTTGCTGAAGATCGTTCAAAAACGGCTGCAGCAGCATATCGACAGGGAACTGCCAGAAATTTGGTCGGTTTCAGAAGAGAACATGGAACCAGGGATATCATTGCTGATGTCAGATGGATCCTGGCTGAAAGCAGAGACTACCAGAAGGTTGTTTACCTGTGTTTTATTGACTATGCAAAGGCATTCGGCTGTGTGGATCTTAACAAATTATGGATAACGTTGCGAAGAATGGGAATGAGGAAGCTGTACATAGATCAAGAGGTAGTTGTTTGGACACAAGGGGATGCTGAGTGGTTTAGAGTCAGGAAAGGTGTGCGTCAGGGTTGTATCCTTTCACCATACCTATTCAATCTATATGTTGAGCAAATAATCTGTGGAGCTGGACTATGTGAAGAAGAACAGGGCATCAAGATTGTAGGAGGACTCTTTAACAACCTGTGTTATGCAGATGACACAACCTTCCTTGCTGAAAATGAAGAGGACTTGAAGCACTTACTAATGAAGATCAAAGACCACAGCCTTCAGTATGGATTACACCTCAACATAAAGAAAAAAAAAATTCTCAGAGCTAAAGCAATAAGCCACATCATGATAAATGGAGAAAAGATTGAAGTTGTCAAGGATTTCATTTTACTTGAATCTACAATCAACACTGATGGAAGCAGCAGTCAAGAAATCAAAAGACGCATTGCATTGGCAAATATGCTGCAAAGGACCTCTTTCAAGTGCTGAAAACTGAAGGTGTCACCTTGAAGACTATGGTGTGCCTGACCCAAGCCACGGGATTTTCAATCACATTATATACACGTGAAAGCTGGGCAATGAATAAGGAAGACTGAAGAAGAGTTGACGCCTTTGAATTGTGGTGTTGGTGAAGAATGTTGAATACACCATGGACTGCCAAAAGAATGAACAAATATGTCTTAGAGGAAGTACAACCAGGATGCTCCTGAGAAGCACATATGACGAGACTGAGTCTTACATAATTTGGGCATGTTGTCTGGAGGGATCAGTCCCTGGAGAAGGACATCATGTTTGGTAAAGTATAGGGTCAGCGGGAAAGAGGAAGACTCTGAACAAGATGGATTGACACAGTGGCTGCCACAGTGGGCTCAAGCATGACAAGGATTGTAAGGACGGCACAGGACTGGGCAGTGTTTCATTCTGTGGTACATAGGGTTGCTATGAGTCGTAACTGACTGGATGGCACCTAACAACAACAACACCAAATATTATAAATTCCACATACTAATGCTATATTTTTTGCTTTAAACAGTCAGTATATTTTAAAGTGATTAAGAGGAAAAGTAGTCTTTATATTTGCCCAAATATTTACATTTTTGACACTCCTGATTCCTCTCTGAAGAACTGTGTTTCCCTTGGGTGTCCTCTCCCTTCAGCTGGGAGACTTGACATTTCCTGAAGTGCAGGGGGCCCTGAGGGACACAACCATTAACAAGCTTGACTACTAACCAAAAGGTTGGTGGTTCAAACCCACCCAAAGTGCCTCAGAAGAAAGGCCTGCTGGTCTGCTCCCCAAAAGTCGCAGCCTGAAAGCCCTGTGGAGCGCAGTTCTACTCCGCGCACACGGCTTCGCCACGAGTCAGAGTCCATGCAACAGCGATTGTTTTGGTTTTTTATTTAGGTCTGCTGGAAACTCAGCTTTCACTTTTTTGTTATCTGAGGATATATATGTCCCTCCATTCTTTTTATTTCTTTAGTTTATTGTAGTAAAATTCTCTTTGTTCTTTAAGTTTCTTCCTGGTTTCTGACGAGAAGTTAGCTGCAGTTGAAACCACCACTGTTCACCGTAAGCAATGCGTTGTTTTCCTCTGGCTGCTTTCAAGGCTTGTCTCTATCTTGGTCTTCAGCCGTTGGATTATTATGAGCCTACATTTGGCTTTCTCCACATTTATCCTGTGTGGGATTTGCTGAGGTTCTTGAATCTGCATATTTATGGCTTTCACCAAACTGGGGGCATTTTCAGTCATTATTTTTTCAAGTACTCCTTCTGTTCATTTCCTTCTGGGACTTCAATACATGTATATTAGACTGCTTGATATTGTCCCACAGACCCTTTGGTTTTGGGGGTTTTTGTTGTTGTTCTTTTCCCAGTCTTTTTTAATTCTGATGAATCTTCAAGTTTGCTGACTCCTCTGTCATCTGCACTCTACCTTTAAACCCATTCAGTGCAATTGTAATTTCAAATATTGTATTTTTCATTTGTAGAATTTCCATTTGGTCCATGGTTTCTATTTTTTCTGCAGAGATATGCTGTCTTTTTTATTCACCATGAGTGTAATTGCCTCAGTGAGCACAGCTGTAAGAAACCAAAAACGAAACCTGTGGCTGTTTAGTTGATTCCAACTCACAGCGACCCTATAGCACAGAGTAGAATTGCCCCATAGGGTTTCCAAGGACCAGCTAGTGGATTCGAACTGCCACCTTTTTGGTTAGCACCACCAGGGCTCCACAGTTGTAATAATTTTAAAGCAGTTGTAATAGCTGCTTTAAAATTGTTCAGTAAGTCCAACATCTTTGTCCTCTCAGGTATGGTCTCCATTGTTATCTCTTCTCTTGAGGATGGATCACATTTTTCCAGTTCATCATATGTTGAGTAATTTTGGATTTTATCCTGGACATTGTGACTGTTTGGCTGTGAAGGCAACTGTTGTGGTTGCAAATTCTGTTTCTTGGTCACAGCTCAAATCTCAGCTCAAAATGCGGCACGTGGGGTCCTCTGTCCCCCCACCCTCGTGTCACTGTGGCATGCGGGGTCCTCTGTCCCTCTACCCTCATGTCACTGCAGCATGTGGGGTCCTCTGTCCCCCACCCTCATGTCACTGCGGCATGTGGGGTCCTCTGTCCCCCACTCTCATGTCACTGCGGCATGTGGGGTCCTCTGTCCCTCCACCCTCATATCGCTGCAGCATGTGGGGTCCTCTGTCCCTCCACCCTCATGTCACTGTGGCATGTGGGGTCCTCTGTCCCCCCACCCTCATGTTACTGTGGCATGTGGGGTCCTCTGTCCCCCCACCCTCATGTTACTGCGGCATGTGGGGTCCTCTGTCCCTCCACCCTCATGTCACTGCTGCATGTGGGGTCCTCTGTCCCTCCACCCTCATGTCACTGTGGCATGTGGGGTCCTCTGTCCCTCCACCTTCATGTCACTGCGGCATGTGGGGTCATGTCCCTCCCACCCTCATATCATTGCGGCATGTGGGGCCGTGTCCCCCCCACCCTCACATTCTTGTGGCATGTGGGATCCTCATGTCCCCCCATCCTCACATCCCCGTGGCATGTAGGGTCCTCATGTACCCCTCGCCTTCACATCCCCCCCACCAATATGTCCCTGCAGCATGTGGGGTCCTCGTGTACCCCCCCACCCTCATGTCCCCATGGCATGTGGGGTCCTCCTGTCCCCCCCCCCACCCACTGCACTTATGTTGTCAATCTCCCTTTCCTGCATCCTGGTAGAGTGCAGTGACAGCTCATTATGATTTTGATTTGTTTCACAGTGACTGAGAAGTCTCCTGTCTGTGGCTGTTTGTATGTCCTCTCGTGTGGCGTGTCTGCTCTGGTCACTCACCTGCTTTTTGTTGGGCTGCCTGTCTTGTCTTATTGACTTGCAGGAGTTCTTTGTATACTCTGGACGCAGTTCCTGGCTTGGACACAGATATTGCAGAAATTTTTCACTCTCTGTGCCTTGCCTTTTTATTCTTTTAATGCTATCTTTTGATGAACAGAAGTTCTTAATTTTAATGTAGACCAATTTGTCAATTTTTTCCCTTATGGTTAGTGCTTTTTCTGTCCTGTTGAAAAAGTTTCTTTCTTCCCCAAAATCATGAAGATGTTCTCTTAAAAGGTTTTTTTTGTTTTACCTTTCTAGTTAATTTTATAATCCATCTGGGATTGATTTTTGGCTATGGTATGACAGATACTCTGTTGTGGTCCATAATGTTTTTATTGCACTGGGAAAATCTGCCTCCGTAAAGGTTAAAAAAGCAAAGACGTTGCACTCAGGTATGCCTGACCCAGGCTGTGGTCTTTTCAGTCACCTCAGATGAATGCAAAACCTGGACAGTGAAAAAGGAAGACCGAAGAAAAATTAATGTGTCCTAAAAAAAAAAAAAAAAAAAAATTTTTTTTTTTTTAACTGTGGTATTGGCAAAGAATATTAAATATAGCATGGAAAAACCAATGTACTGAATTAGAGGAAATATAACCAGAATGCTCCTTAGTAGCAAGGATGGCGAGAGACCCTGCTGCTCACTTCCTTTGGACACGTCATCGGGAAAGACCAATTTTTAGAAAAGGATATCATGTTTGGTAAAGGGGTGGGCTAACAAAAACAAGGGAAATCCTCAAAAGGTAGACTGACACAACAGCCTCAACAATGGGTTCAAACCTATCAAAGATCATGAAGATGGCACAGGACTGGGCATCATTTCCTTGTTGCCTTTTGTTGTATGTGGAGTTGCCAACTCGATGGCAGCTGACAGCTACAGTGAGAGAGATTCCGCAGGCCCAGACCCTCACTAAGAAGACCAGCCTTTGACCTGACTTCTGCGTCACCTTCACCATAAATCAGGTGGCTTATGAAGGGTGTTTTTGCTGAGGGAAGGATTCTAGGAGGACGGTCCTTTTCTTCCAGCATTTTGAAGATACCGTGCATTTCCCTTTGGCTTTCAGAGTTAGAGAGGAAGCTGTCTGACCTCCCAGCTGGCTATGTTTGTGGAGCCAGAGACGCAGCACAATGGGCTTACTCTGGACTCCAGCAAGGGGCAGAGCATTGTCCTCTTGGCCCCAGCTCTGCCACCGCCCTGCTCTTCTGGAAGAAAGACTGTGGGCCTCCTACAGAGCCACCTGCACCTAAGAAGGTGGAGAGGCACAGTCCTTCCAGGAGGGTATGGCCACTGCGGCCTTAGTTGGCAGGAGTTGGAGCCTATGCCAGCAGGGCCCATATGTCACCCTCCCAGAATGCCTCCCTGTGCCTGGTCATGGAGACCTAGGGTAGGGGGTGTGTGCTGGGGCAGGGGGGCCTAGCTGAGGTCCTGGAGCCCCTGGGCACCTTACTGTTTGCCCACCTTCTCCTGGTGGCCTCCAGCCTAACAACAAGGAAGCCCATGGGTAGACAGATTACCGCCTGGTCCTCCTGGCTCACACAGCATGTGGCACAAGGGAATCCAGCCCTGCTTGGCCTCTTGGCCTATCCACAGGGGCCACCTGTGTGCGGACAACTGAGGCAGAGGCCTGTGACTATGACTCCAAACCCTTGTTCCCCACATACCCCAAGTGGAATACCAAGCCATCTCTGGAGGAACTGGGGACCAGCACCTTCCCTCTGAGCTGTGGTGTCGACAGGCTTCTGCAGGTTACATCAGTGCCACATGGGCACCTGTCTGAAGATCACATGGCCCGTTGCCACGGGAACTCCCTCAGGTGTAGGGGGCACCCTCATTTTGTGTGCCTCTAAGGAGCCCTGGTGGCACGGTGATTAAAGTGCTCAACTGCTAACTGAAAGATTGGCAGTTGGAAACCGCTAGCAGCTCCAGGGGAGAACGATGTGGCAGACTGCTTCCATAAAGATTTACAACCTGGGAAACCCTGTGAGGCGCTGTGAGTTGGAATTGACTCGACGGCAGTGGGTTTTGGGTCTTAAGGAAAAAGATGCTGCCAGTTAGCATGCCGTATGATGGTTTCTTATCTCCCAACTTCGGTCGTAATGCCCTTGGGAAGCTCTTCTAGAATGATCGTGCCTACCTGTGCACACGTGAGCAAGAACCCTCAGGAATGCCGCCATCCCCGCCACCCGCGCTGCGTGGATCCTGACTCCTCCCTCCTGCTGAGGCTTGGGGCCCCACACCCCATGCTCCTCTGCCATAGCCGCTGGTAGGCAGCCTCTCACGGTGGCTGGCTCTGTTTCTGGGCTGCCCGGAGCCCTGGCACTCCCTCACCTGCAGAGCGGAGCTGTGTCCTGACCTGGCCAGCTCCCAGTCTGGATTTGGGGAATTACATTGCACGGCATGTCATGAACCTCCCCACCGACACGCCCAGCTCTGTTGCTGCTGGGTCTGACTCCGTAGTGACAGACAGGTGCCCCCCACCCCAGCAGCCCTGTCAGGGCCAAGCTCGTCCCCACGAAGGGGGACATGGAGAGCAGGCCTCTGGAGAAGAGAACAGTGCCCTGCCTGGGCCCCACCCACGGCCCTGTGGACGGGCCTGGCTGCCTGGGAGGTTGGGCTGCCCAGCACAGAGCACCTGTAATTGGTTGCTGTGTTCT
This sequence comes from Elephas maximus indicus, assembly GCF_024166365.1. Lineage (NCBI taxonomy): Eukaryota > Metazoa > Chordata > Mammalia > Proboscidea > Elephantidae > Elephas > Elephas maximus. The sequence continues at coordinate 766,235 of NC_064827.1, forward strand.
CAGGCCCTGTCCTGCTGCTGACCAGTGACAACGTAAAGCAGCGCCTCGGCTCTGCCGCTCTGGACAGGTATGCAGCCGCCACGGGCCCTGCCATCACCAGGCCTTACCGTGCAGCCCCCACGGGCCCTGCCATCACCAGGCCTTACCGTGCAGCCCCCACGGGCCCTGCCATCACCAGGCCTTACCGTGCAGCCCCCACGGGCCCTGCCATCACCAGGCCTTACCGTGCAGCCCCCACGGGCCCTGCCATCACCAGGCCTTACCGTGCAGCCCCCACGGGCCCTGCCATCACCAGGCCTTACCGTGCAGCCCCCACGGGCCCTGCCATCACCAGGCCTTACCGTGCAGCCCCCACGGGCCCTGCCATCACCAGGCCTTACCGTGCAGCCCCCACGGGCCCTGCCATCACCAGGCCTTACCGTGCAGCCCCCACGGGCCCTGCCATCACCAGGCCTTACCGTGCAGCCCCCACGGGCCCTGCCATCACCAGGCCTTACCGTGCAGCCCCCACGGGCCCTGCCATCACCAGGCCTTACCGTGCAGCCCCCACGGGCCCTGCCATCACCAGGCCTTACCGTGCAGCCCCCACGGGCCCTGCCATCACCAGGCCTTACCGTGCAGCCCCCACGGGCCCTGCCATCACCAGGCCTTACCGTGCAGCCCCCACGGGCCCTGCCATCACCAGGCCTTACCGTGCAGCCCCCACGGGCCCTGCCATCACCAGGCCTTACCGTGCAGCCCCCACGGGCCCTGCCATCACCAGGCCTTACCGTGCAGCCCCCACGGGCCCTGCCATCACCAGGCCTTACCGTGCAGCCCCCACGGGCCCTGCCATCACCAGGCCTTACCGTGCAGCCCCCACGGGCCCTGCCATCACCAGGCCTTACCGTGCAGCCCCCACGGGCCCTGCCATCACCAGGCCTTACCTTGCGGCCTCCTGGTCCACATGCCAGGCTGACACATGGGGCGGGGAATGGGGGACAATGGGGAAAAGGGATGGTGGGGACAGGTAGATGGTGGGGGATGGGGGGTGGGGGACGGTAGGGGTGCCACCCAGTATTTGACAGTGAGCTGGGGCCAGTCCCATGGGCTGTGGACACAGGAGAGGGACAGGGCAGGTGGACAGGGTCCAGGCACCACAAACAAGAAGGCCCTGGCTCCTGGAGCCCAGAGCCCTTCAGTCCCTCAGAGGGGCACAGATCAGCTTGGCCCATGTTCAGGCCTCAGAGGTGTAAGGGTAATAATGACCTAGCTGACAAAGACAGCCTGCTTCTTACCTGTACAGGCGGTAGGTGACTAACTTCTTGGCCCCCAGGGGACCTCCAGGAGTGTCCCTGCCCCTCCCGGGCCCTAGTCTCCTCAACACCTGGGCAGTTTCCACCCCTTGGTCTCAGCACCAGCCTGGCCAAGCCCTCGGCTCTGAGGGCTCTGCCCCCCAGGCCCTGCTGAGGGACACTGGGCCCCTCTGTGAACTCCAGTGTCCATGAGTACCGGCTGTCCAGCTGGCTGGGGCAGCAGGAGGACACCCACCGGATCGTCCTCTACCAAGCAGACAGCACCCTGACACCCTGGACCCAGCGCTGCATCCGGCAGGCTGACTGCATCCTCATCGTGGGCCTGGGAGAGCAGGAGCCCACCGTGGGCCAGGTGAGGGGGCTGGGGCGGTACAGTGGGCAGGCAGGGTGGGGCTACAGGAGGTAGGGCTGGAGCGGGTCAGGGCAGTGGATGGGGCTGACAGCATGGGGGCCACGCTCTGCAGAGCTGTTGCTGCTCTTCCTGGCTTCTCTGGATGCATATTTCTTCACTGGGCCCTCCTCTCTCTCTCAGCTGGAGCAGATGCTGGAGAACACGGCCGTCCGTGCCCAGAAGCAGCTGATCTTGCTGCACCGAGAGGAGGGTCCTGAGCCGGCCCGCACGGTGGAGTGGCTCAACATGCGCAGCTGGTGCTCCGGACACCTGCACCTGTGCTGCCCGCGGCGCGTCTTCTCCCGGAGGAGCATGCCCAAGCTGGTGAGACCCAGCCCAGCCAGGGCACAGCCCCTCCTGACCCTGCTTGAACGTTCCAGACAGTTCTCACTGTCACTCCCTGATGCCCCCCCCCCCCCGGTCTGGGGCCCAGCCTAGTGGTGCAGATGCTGACAGAGTCATCAGCAGAATAGCCTGGGCAGCCTCAGGGGGCCCAGGCTCAGGTTCTGAGGAGGCTGACCCTCGTCAGCCGGAAGAGTGGGCACTCAGCCCCGCCCACCATGCACACCCCTTGCACAGGTGGAGATGTACAAGCGTGTCTCCCAGAGGACGCCCGATCGGCACTCGGACTTTTCCCGCCTGGCACGGGTGCTGACCGGCAACGCCATTGCCTTGGTGCTCGGGGGCGGGGGTGCCAGGTGAGTCCCCACCTTCGGTCCCTCCAGGACGCTCCCTGGGCTGTCGCATGTTTTCTGGGCTTGGCAGAGCGCCTGCAGTCCTTGCGCTGTGTGACAGCCACACTGTGTCATGCTGAGCTGTGCTGAGAGCTGCTCTCAGGGAAGCACCTGGCAAAAGCGGTACCTTGAGTGTCTGGTGTCGCAGAGGGAGAGTCCTTGGCCGCAGGGTGAGGCCTGAAGTCCCACAACACAGCCTCCGGGCCTCCTCAGGAATGGTGCTCCAAAGATATGGGTAGGAGTGAGTCTCCGGGCAGGGGGCCAGCTGTGCCCGGCAGTCCCTGAACTACGTGCATTGGACGGTCTTAACTGCCGCCAGTCTAGGAGAAGAGAGTGCGTTCCTCATTCTGATTGTCTTTGCTTACTGTGGTAGGACGGTTTTTGTTTGCATACTAGCCGTTTGTGTCTCCTCTTCTGAAAATTCTCTGTGCTTATCCCTTGCCAGTCTTTCCGCAGGGCTCCTGGTAAGTTTCTTTTCGTTTTGAATACACATTTTATGGACGAATGTTTCCAACCAGAGAGTTCCGTGTCCTTGCTCACAGACCAGCAAAAGCATCCTCAGCTCCTGGGCTGATGAACCCCCACAGGACCTTTCACCCTGGGAACTCCCGTCCTAATTTGTCATTCTGACACTTGATACCCTTCTCTTGAGATTATATAAGACAAATACACTTTGGGACAGAAATGGAGTGAGCGTGAGGAGGGGTATGCCCAGCCAGGCCCTGCGCCGGCCCCCTTTGCCTCCAGGGAGGGGAGGGGCCCAGGCTGGGGTGTGCCCACAGGGAGCAGCCTCTGGTGGAGCGCCTCCCCCCTAGACAGGCTGGTGTGCGGCACTGCTGCCACCAGCCCACAGTCAGGACCCCTAGGCGCCTGCTTCCCGAGCCCTGGCCCTGCTGATGATGCCTGTGAGCTCATGGCTGGTCCTGCCTCAGTCGTCACTGCTGGCCTAGAGGAACAGAGCACTTTGGGCGGGTAGGTGGGAGGCTTCTGGGAAGCTGCCTGGGCCCCCGGCCACTCTCTGTTCTCCTTGGCCAGTTCTCACTGAGGAGGTGGTTCTCATTGGGAGGTCAGGGGGACCAAAACCCCTTGTAGAAAGGGTCCTTGTCCCTGTGTCAGATGAGTGACAGGGACAACAGCCAACTGGCGTGTGACTGCATCCAGCAGAACCTGCCACACACATTCTAGCCAGTCGTGGGAGGAGCCGGGGCCAAGAATGGGGCATGACCAGGCCCGTGGCCTGACACTGCTTCCGTCCGTCCCGAGTAGCCCTGGGGATCGCTGTCCGCGTCTGCCCAAGGGGTCTCCGGGCGGCCTGGGCCCAGGTACTGCTGTTCTGCTGGGGCTCCCTGGTCTACAGGCGGCAGCCCAGAGCTGGTGCAGACGGACCCAGAGGAGTGAGAAGGTGATCCCAGTCCTCCTGAACTGGGTTCATCTTTTTCCCAGAGAATTCGGTTTACCTGTGTGCTGAAGTGGTGGGCGTGTGCGCGTTTTGTCTTAGAACCCTGAGCTGTAAGAGCACATTTTGTCCCCAGGAGACTGGACATGCAGATCGGCCCAAGGTTGCCTGCGGAGGGTGGCTCCTAGGCCTCTCTCCTGGGTGGACAGGAAGGAGGTGTAACACGAGGGCCCGTGGCCAGAACGGCGGGGGGCACCGAGGGATGAGGGCCGCCTTTCCCTGCTGGCACCCCCCACGCAGCACCCTTCTGAGAGTCACTGGAAAATGCCCGTTTCCAACAGCATTTATTATGAAAATCTGATTTTTATCAAAGATAAAAAGGCACATGGTTCTATAAGGACAAGACATCGCGCTCCTCTGCCCCATCCCCATCACCAAAAAGAACCACTCACAGCAGTTTAACTTTCTGCTCCTCTGCTCTACACGCCTAAATAGCATTGCTTTCCTGCTCTTTGGTTCGTTTCCAGTTCTAGATTATTCCCCCCAGCAGACACAGAGTGTCTGTCCCTCCTTCCCACCCAAGATCCCACTGTGGCTCCTTCGGTGTTCAGTTAGCCATCATCACTGTTTATATTCTATGACAACACAGCTCCTATTCCTGGCTCCGTCACGGGCTACTGTGTACTATGGTGACATTTCCTTCCTTGGAGTTGATAATTGCTGCAGTTTGCGTTTGCTGTTTTCTGCGTGTCATACCCTCTTGGCGTCAGACATACCAGGTCACCATGTTTGCTTTCTTTCTGGAAGTCCTCCCCGTAAATCCCCCACTCTGGCCTTTTCTGGTCTGTACTGCTTGCTTTCACCCGCCATGCTGTACCCCCAGTGGACCCTTTCAAATTTGGAAATTTGTGACCTTCAGCTCTGGGGACTTTGTTATTATTACAGTTACCTGTAACCTTCACCTCTCCTCTTTCTAGAGCTTCTAGTGGCTGGACATTGGGCATCCTAAATGGACCTTCCAATTCTCATACCTTTTCTCTCCCATATTCTCCATCTCTGTCTTTTTGTTCTACTTTCTGGGAAATTATTCTCAAATATATCTTCCAGTTGGTCTCTTCTGCTGAAGTATTTCTGATGTCTGAAGACTTTTTTCCATAGTAGTCTTTGTTTCACTGGTGCAATACTGTGTTTCTCTGAGAATATTAATAACAGGGTTTTTACCTGTTTAAGTCTCTAGTGTGTGCTCATGTGTGTCTGGCTTTATTCACTCGATACAGCGTTGTGGAGATTTGTCCGTTGCGGATTCTATCAGGGGTGTTGTTGCTTAATAGCCCCCCGTACACAACTGTGCCACGCTTTGCTCACCCCTTCATCCACTGATGAACACTTAGGTTGTTTCCTGGTTTTGATTATTATGAACAAAGCTCTTATAACCATTATTTTACAAATCTTTTTGTGGACATGTGTTTTCTTTCCCCTTGGGCGAAGACCTAGGAGTAGAATTATCAGGTCATGGGGGTGGGAGGTGTTGTAAACCCTGGTGGCGTAGTGGTTAAGAGCTACAGCTGCCAACCAAAAGGTTGGCAGTTCAACTCCACCACACGCTTCTTGGAAACCCTATGGGGTAGTTCTCTGTCGTATAGAGTCGCTATGAGTCGGAATCGACTCAACGGCAATGGGTTTAGTTTTTTGGGGCGGGGAGTTGTATCACTTTATACCCCCACCAATAGACCAAAATGGATGTCAAAAGAGATTCTGAAACTTGCTCTTCAAAGTCAAGTAGCTAAAACGAACAGAAGAAATGAAATAAAAGAACCGAGCAGAAGATTTCAAAGGGTGGCTCGAGAAGACAAAGAAAAGTATTATAATGACATGTGCAAAGACCTGGAGATAGAAAACCAAAAGGGAAGAACATGCTGGGCATTTCTCAGGCTGAAAGAACTGAAGAAAAAATCCAAGCCTTGAGTTGCAATAGTGAAGGATTCTACAGGGAAATTATTAAATGATGCAGGAAACATCAAAAGAAGATGGAAGGAATACACAGACTCACTATACCAAAAAGAATTGGTTGACGTTCAGCCATTTCAGGAGGTAGCATATGATCAGGAACTGATGGTACCGAAAGAAGAAGTCCAGGCTGCACTGAAGGCATTGGCAAAAAACAAGGCTGCAGGAATTGATGGAATATCAACTAAGATGTTTCAACAAGCGAATGCAGCGCTGGAGGTGCTCACTCGTCTATGCCAAGAAATGTGGAAGACAACTACCTGGCCAACCAACTGTAAGAGATCCATATTTATGCCTATTCCAAAGAAAGGTGATCCAACCGAATGTGGAAATTATCGAACAATATCATTAATATCACACACAAGTAAAATTTTGCTGAAAATCATTCAAAACCAGCTGCAGCAATATATCGACAGGGAACTGCCAGAAATTCAAGCTGGATTCAGAAGAGGACATGAAGAGGGATATCGTTGCTGATGTCAGATGGATCCTGGCTGAAAGCAGAGGATACCAGAAGGATGTTTACTGTATTTTATTGACTATGCAAAGGTGTTAGACTCTGGATCATAACAAATTATGGATAACATTGCAAAGAATGGGAATTCCAGAACACTTAATTGTGCTCATAAGGAACCTGTACATATATCAAGAGGCAGTTGTTTGAACAGAACAAGGAGATATTGCATGGTTTAAAGTCGGGAAGTGTGTGCATCAGGGTTGTATCCTTTCACCGTATGTGTTCAATCTGTACGCTGAGAAAATAACCCAAGCAACTGGACTATATGAAGAAGAACGAGGCATCAGCATAGGAGGAAGACTCATTAACAACCTGCATTATGCAAATGACACACAACCTTGCTCCTGAAAGTAAAGAGGACTCCAAGCACTTACTGATGAAGATCAAAGACTATGGCATTTGGTACGGATTGCGTCCATCATAAAGAAAACAAAAATTCCCACAACTGGACCAATAAGCAACATCATGATAAACGGAGAAAAGACAAGTTGTCAAGGATTTCATTTTACTTGGATCTACAAGCAATACCCATGGAAGCAGCAATCAGGAAATCAAATGATGCATTGCATTGGGCAAATCTGCAAAAGATCTCTTTAATGTTTAAAAAGCAAAGACGTCACTTTGAGGACCAAGGAACACCTAATCCAAGCCATGGAGTTTTCAATTGCCTCTTATGCATGTGAAAGCTGGACAATGAATAAGGAAGACTGAAGAATTGACGCCTTTGAATTGTGGTGTTGGCAAAGACTATTGAATATACCATAGACTGCCAAAAGAACAAACAAATCTGTCTTGGAAGAAGCACAACCAGAAATGCTCCTTAGAAGCAAGGATGGCAAAACTACGTCTCATATACTTGGGACATGTTATCAGGAGGAATCAGTCTCTGGTGAAGGACATCATGCTTGGTAATGTAGAGGGTCAGTGAAGAGGAAGACCCTCAGCGAGATGCATTGACACAGTGGCTACAACCATGGGCTCAAGCATAACAATGATTGTGAGGATGGCACGGGATCGGGCAGTGTTTCCTTCTGTTGTACACAGGGTCGCTTTGAGTCAGGACCACCTGGACAGCACCTAATAACATACCCCCACCAGCAATGTACAAAAGGTCAAGTTCCTCCACATTCTTGCTGACACTTGATACTGTCAGTGTTTTTAATTGTAACCATTCTAGTGCACGTGCAGTGGCGTCTCCTTTTGAGTGTGATTTACATCTCACTAATGACTAAAAAAAAAAAAAATTATTTTTTTAATGACTAATGGTGTCGGACACCTTTTCATGTGCTTATTGGCCCTTCCTGTATCTTCTTTTGTGACATATCTGTTTATGTTCTTCACCCATCTTTAATGGGTTATTTGTCTTTTATTATTGAATTTTTTTTTTTTTTTTATTGAGTTTTGGGAGTCTTTTGCCAGATATATGTATTGCCAATATTGTCTCTAAGTCTATGACTTTTCTTTTCATTTTCTTAATGGTATCTTTTGATGAGAATTTTCCAATTTTTTATGGTTATTGCTTTTGGTGTTCTAAAAACTGCCTGTCCCAAGGTCACAAAGATATTCTGCATTTTCTTGTAGAAGTGTCACTGTTGCAGCTTGTACACTTAGGTCTATGATCCACTTTGATTTGATTTTGGCAAATGGTGTGAGGTGGGAGTTGAGGCTCTTTTTTTCTCATATGATTACCTAATTTCTCCAACACCATTTGTTGAAGACTTTCTTTTCTCTGTTGAATTGCTGTGGTACCTTTGTCAAAAACCAGATCCCTGTGTAAGTGTGACTCTATACTCGTGCTCTTATGTTTCATTGATCTGATGGTTTTATCCTTAATGACAATACCATACTGTCTTCATTACTATAGCTTTACAGTAAATCTTGAAACCGGGTAGTGTAATTCCTTCCATTTTTTTCCAAATTGTTTTAGCCTTTCTAGGTCCTGTGCATTTTCATATAAATTTTATAATCAGCTCATCAGTGTCTCTTCCCCCTGCCTTCCCAAAAAGCCTGCTGAGATTCTGATGAAGATCACATTGAACCTATAGACCAATATGGGGAGAAATAACATCTTAACATTGAGCCTTCCAATCTATGAACAAGGCCACTGAATTAGGTTTTCTTAATTTCTCTTAGCAGTGACTTGTTGTTTTCAGTGTAGAGGTCTTGCGCATCTTTTGTTAAATGTATTTCTAAATATTTTATTTTTAGTGCTATTAATGATATCTTTTAAGTTTCATTTTAAATTGCTTGTTGCCAGTATATAGAAGAACGGGGCATCAGGATTGGAGGAAGACTCAATAACAACCTGCGTTATGCAGATGACACAACCTTGCTTGCTGAAAGTGAAGAGGACTTGAAGCACTTACTAATGAAGATCAAAGACCACAGCCTTCAGTATGGATTACACCTCAACATAAAACAAAAATCCTCACAACTGGACCGATGAGCAACATCATGATAAACGAAGAAAAGACTGAAGTTGTCAAGGATTTCATTTTACTTGGATCCGCAATCAACAGCCACGGAAGCAGCAGTCAAGAAATCAAAAGATGCATTGCATAGGGTAAATCTGCTGCAAAGGACCTCTTCAAAGTGTCGAAGAGCAAAGATGTCACCCTGAAGACTAAGGTGCACCTAACCCAAGCCATGGTATTTTCAATCGCATCATATGCATGTGAACGCTGGACAACGAATAAGGAAGACCGAAGAAGAACTGACGCCTTTGAATTGTGATGTTGGCGAAGAATATTTAATATACCACGGACTGCCAAAAGAATCAACAAATCTGTCTTGGAAGAAGTACAGCCAGAATGCTCCTTAAAGGCAAGGATGGCGAGACTGCGTCTTACATACTTTGGACATGTTGTCAGGAGGGATCAGTCCCTGGAGAAGGACATCATGCTTGGCAGAGTACAGGGTCAGCGGAAAAGAGGAAGACCCTCAACGAGGTGGATTGACACAGTGGCTGCAACAGTGAGCTCAAGCATAACAGCGATTGTAAGGATGGCTCAGGACTGGGCAGTGTTTCGTTCTGTTGTGCACAGGGTCGCTATGAGTCGGAACCGACTCAATGGCACCTAACAACGACAACAACAGTATACAGAAATAAAATTGCTATTTGTAAGTTGACCTTCTATCTCACAGTCTTGCCAAATTCACTTACTAGTTTTAGTAGTTTTTGTGTAAATTCCTTTGGATTCCCTATATACACAATTATGTCATCTGAGAATAAAGAGAATATTTCTTCTTTGTTTCTTTTCCTTAACTTATGACATTGTTTAGGACCTTTAGTACAATGCTGAATGCAAGTGGTGAGTGCAGATATCCTAGCCCTGTTCCCAGTCTTAGGGGAAAGCATTCAGTATCTCACCATTAGTATGATGTTGGCTGTAAGTTTTTTTGTAGATGCCTTTTATCAAATTTAGGAACTTTTATTCTTACTTTGCTGAGAGTTTTATCATGAATAATCATTTTTATATATATATTGAGATGATTGTATAATTTTTCTCCTTTATTCTCTTAATATGGTGGATTACATTAATTGATTTTCAAGTAAAAGCTAACACTGCACTCCTGGAATAAATCCATGATGTATTATTCTGTTTAGATTCAACTTGAATCTGAATAAGATTGGGCTGCAATTGTCCTTTCTTGAAATGCTGTTATTCTGGTAGGAAGGTTTGCTGGCCTCATAAATTGAGTTGAAAAGTAGTTCTTCTTTTTCTATTCTCTGGAAGGTTTTATGTAAATTTAAGTTTATTTCTTCTTTACATGCTAGTAGAATTCACTGGTAAAGCCATCTGGACATGAAATTTTCCTCGTGTGGATTTAAAATTACAGATGCAATTCCTTTCATAGCTGCATACTATTCAGAGTTTCTATTTCTTCTTGTGTCCATTTTGGCAAGTTGTGTGTTTTTCTAGAATGTGTCCGTTTCATCTGAATTTTCCTACTTGTAGCATGAAGTTGTTCCTACTAGCTTCTTTAATACCTGAAGCATCTATACTGATCTCCCGTTTTCATTCCTGATGTTAGATATTGATACCTTCTCTTTTTTGTCTTGATTAGTCATATCAGGTAATATCAATTGAACGAGTCCTTTCAGAGCACCAACTTTTAGTTTTGCTGATCCTCTGTATTGTGTATTTGTTGTCCAGCTTGTTCATTTCTGCTCTTTATTATTTCCTTAATTTTACTCGCTGATTAAAATTGTGCTTCTGTTCTAACTCATGGGTCAGCAAACTTTTTCTGTAAACAGCCAGGTAGTAAGTATTTTAGGCTTTGTGGGCCATGCAGACTCTCTAAAAATCACTCAAAGGATACGGAACAATCAAGTAAAAGGATGAGAGGGATGGGGGGTTAAAGGTGATGGAAAAATTGCATTGATTAAGGGGAGGGTCACACAGCCAATTATGATAATTGTGATCAATATGTTGTACACCTGTAAAAAGCTGAAATGGCAAAAGCTGTATGATAGATACATTTACTACAAGAACAGCAGACAAACAAAGAGTAACTGCTGAGGTTGCTTATGTACAATGAAAAACCTCATAGGATTTGGTTCCTTGGTTTGGAGATTTAGGGTCATGGTTTCATGGGACATCCCGGTTAATTGGCCTAATGATGTGTTCAGTGCTTCTGTTCTACCTCCTAGTTCATTGTGTAGTTCCTGGGGTCTTAAAACCTTGCAAGCAGCCGTCCAAGGCACAGCAATTGTCTCTATTCACCTGGAGCAACAGAGGAAGAAGGAGAGTCAGGAATAGGAGGAAGCTGTGGAAGGTGTATCTGATTGCCTCCTTTAACAACTGCCTCCTTTGCCATGAGATCAGAACATTTTGATGAAGGATTCTATAAAAGAATTCCGATCAAAGGGGGGAAGATGGAGAACAAAATTTCAAATTCTCATGGACTCCAGACTTTCTGGAGGACACGGAGGCTGTATGAACCCCTGAAATTATTGTCCTGAGATAATCTTTAAAACTTAAACCAAAAATATCCCCTGAAGTCTTCTTAAAACCAAACAATAGTTTAGCTTAACTAGTAAAAAATGCTGCCCTGAGCATTATGTCCTTTAAAGAACTATGTACATGGGGCCAAAGTGACAACAGCAACTCAAAAGATTAGATAGGAATCTCAGGGGGCAGTGAGTTTATGTCAGTGGGAGAGGAACAACTCAGAAAAAGATGGCAGGAATGGCTGCACACCTCGCAGAATGTAATCGGTGTCCCTGAATCGCACGTGTAGAAGTGGTTGAATTGGTGTATGTTTTGTTGTGTATATTCTCAACAACAACAAAATAAAATTTAAAAGTAAATATTTTATTATTAGAAATAAGAGAAAGTAAAAAGATAGAAAAAATAGACCATACAAGCTCTAATAAAAAAGTAAGTTGATGTAGTGTAGAAACAGCCACAGACAGTAGTAAGATGGGTGTGGCTGTGTTCCAGTAAAACCTGATTTATAAACAGAAAGCTGCAGCAGGCGAGATTTGGCTCGAGGACCATAATTTGCTGATGACCCCTTCTAACTTCTTGAGGTGGACGATGACATTTGCTGGTTTCTTTCATCCTGTTGGTTGTTGTCTTTCTTCTTTTCTAATAGATGCATGTAGGCTATAAATGACTTTAGCTGCTTCCCACCAATTTTACTTATAAAAATACTTTCTTACCTGCATTGTGTTTTCTTCTTTCACCCATGGCTTATTTAAGAGTGTATTCCTTACCTTGTTAACATATGAGGATTTTCTAGTTATCCTCATTGTTACTGAATTCTAGTTTAATTGCACTGTGAGTGTGGTTGGGGAATGTATTTTGTGTGGTTCAATTCATTGACATTTGTTGAGATTTGCTTTATGACCCAGCATATTTTTTTAAATGTTCCATACACTTGAAAAGAATGTGCCTTCTGCAGTTGTTGGCTAGTGTGTTCTCTGTTTCCATTAGATCAAATGTATAAACTGTGTTATTGAAGTCTTACTGAAAAATTTCCTGCTTTTTCTATCAATTAATTACAAAGAAAAATGTGGTAATGTTCCCTTCTGTGATGATGGGTTTGTCTACTTCTCTTTTAAGTTTTGCTTTGTGTATTCTAAAGATATGTTACTAGGTACGTATAGTTTTAGAATTGTTCTATCTTTTTGGTGAATTAAACGTTTATGAAATATTCTTTATTTCAGATAATTACTTTAAAGTCTTTTTTTGTGTGTCAATACACCACAGCTTACTCTTGATTAGAATTTACATGGTATACATTTTTCATCCTTTTACTTTCAGCTTTTTTGTATCTTTATAATTATTTTCTATATACATGTTATTATACTTAATATATATGATTGTAAGCAGCATGTGTTTTAAAATCCTTATCTGAAAGTCTTTGTTTTTTAATTGCAGTATTTAGTCTGTTTTCGTTTATTATAATTCCTGATTTATTTGGGTTTAAATATACCATCTTAATATCTGCTTTCTACTTGTCCCGTGTCTTCTATCTTCATTTTTTTTTTTGAATGGATTATTTTTAAACTATTCCATTTGTGTCTCCTCTTTATCTGGCCGGTTTAATGATTTTTTTTCTTTGCACTGGATTTTTAACAATGCAGGTATGGTTTTCTTTTGGTTTATCGTGCTTAGGGGTTGTAATGCTTCTTAAACCTGAGTCTTGATGTCTGTCATCAGTTCTAAAAAATCCCAAACCATTATCTCTTTGATATTGCTTCTGCATCTTCTCTCTTCCTGGGGCTCTAATTATGTGAGAGTTAGATCTTACACTGTATTCCGTGTGTCTCTTAGCTCTTTCCATCCTTCTGTTGCTTTACAGTTTAATCTGAATATTTTTTTATGGCCTCTCTTATAGTTCACTATTTCTTCAGCTGTGTTTAATTTGCTGTTAAACCTGCTAATCGAGTTCTTCCTTTCAGTTACTGTTTTTTTAACATGTACAGTGCCCCTTTGGTTCTGCACTGGTGTGAGTTGGTTCTGACTCATAACGATCCCATGTACAACAGAAGGAGTCACTGCCCAGTCCCGCACCATCTGTACAATCATTGTTCTGCTTGAGTCCACTGTGGCAGCCACTGTATCAATCTACCTCGTTGAGGGTCTTCCTCTTTTTCACTGACCTTCTGCCAAGCATGATGTCCTTCTCCAGGGACTGGTCCCTCCTGATAACAAAGTATGTGAGGTGAAGTCTCATGATCCTTCTAAGGAGCACTCTGGCTGTACTCCCAAGACAGGTTTGTTCTTTCTTCTGGCAGTCCACGTATATTCAGTATTCTTCGCCACCACCATAATTCAAAGGCATCAGTTCTCCTTTGGTCTTCCTTATTCATTGTCCAGCTTTCACATGTATATGAGGTGACTGAAAACACCATGGCTTGGGTCAGGCACACCTTAGTCCTCAAAGTGGCGTTTTTGCTTTTTAAACTTTAAAGAGGTCTTTTGCAGCAGATTTGCCCAATGCAATGAGTTGTTTGATTTCTTGACTGCTGCTTCCATGGGTATTGATTGTGGAGCCAAGTAAAATGAAATCCTTGACAACTTCAATCTTTTCTCCATTTATCATGATGTTACTTATTGGCCCAGTTGTGAGAATTTTTGTTTTCTCTATGTTGAGGTGTAATCCATACTGAAGGCTGTGGTCTTTGATCTTCATTGGTAAGTGCTTTAAGTCCTCTTTACTTTCAGCAAGCAAGGCTGTGTCATCTGCATAACGCAGGTTGTTAATGAGTCTTCCTCCAATTCTGATGCCCTGTTCTTCTTCATATAGTCCAACTGCTTGGGTTATTTGCTCAGCATACAAATCGAACAAGTATAGTGAAAGGATACAACCCTGATGCACACCTTTCCTGACTTTAAACCACGCAGTATCTCCTTGTTCTGTTCAAATGACTGCCTCTTAATATATGTACAGGTTCCTTATGAGCACAATTAAGTGTTCTGGAATTCCCATTCTTTGCAATGTTATCCATAATTTGTTATGATCCACACAGTCGAATGCCTTTGCATAGTCAATAAAACACAGGTAGACATCCTTCTGGTATTCTCTGCTTTCAGCCAGGATCCATCTGACATCAGCAATGATATCCCTGGTTCCACGTCCTCTTTTGAATTCAGCTTGAATTTCTGGCAGTTCAGTCAATGTACTGCTGCAACTGCTTTTGAATGATCTTCAGCAAAATTTTACTTGCGTGTGATATTAATGATATGGTTTGATAATTCCCACATTTGGCTGGATCACCTTTCTTTGGAATAGGCATAAACATGGATCTCTTACAGTCAGTTGAGCAGGTAGCTGTCTTCTAAATTTCTTGGCATAGACGAGTGAGCACTTCCAGTGCTGTATCCATTTGTTGAAACATCTCAATTGGTATTCCATCAGTTCCTGGAGCCTTGTTTTTTGCCAATGTCTTCAGTGCAGGGGACTTCTTCCTTCGGTACCATCGGTTCCTGATCATATGCCACCTCATGAAATGACTGAATGTTGATCAGTTCTTTTTGGTACCGTGACTCTTTGTATTCCTTCTGTCTTCTTTTGTTGCTTCCTGTGTCATTCAGTATTTTGCCCATAGAATCCTTCACTATTGCAGCTCAAGGCTTGAATGTTTTCTTCAGCTCTTTCAGCTTGAGAAATGCCGTACGTGTTTTTCCCTTTTGGTTTTCTAACTCCAGGTCTTTGCACATTTCATTATTTCATTTTGTCTTCTTGAGCCACTTTTTTAAATCACCTAATACAATTGGATTCTGAAACAATTAGAAGCTGGTTTCTCAGTGACTACAAGGGCTTGTCCATTTCCAGTGCACCTTGATTCCTAGGGTGTGGCCCTTTAGGCCATTTTCCAGGACCCCTCCTTTCCAGTGGGCCCTGAATGCCAGCTTTTGCCCCACCCCACCCAAGTCTGTCAGGAGCTCTGTTCTGCCTCATAAACCCGGAGAGCTCACTCTTTTGGAGTCAGCAGGTGTTTCTCAGAAGAGAGGCTCTGTTCCAGGCACCCTCTGTACCCCGTCCTGGCCCTGCAGTACTGAAGAAAGATGGTTGAAGTTATGTCTCAGGAAGGGTTGGTCCTAGACCCCCCTCCCCCCGCCCCCGAGGCAGTGTCTTTCTCATTATCTGCTTGTGGCAAGGAGCAGGTGGGAAGGTCCTGTGGGCAGGTGGGCAGGTGGCATCTCGGGGAGCCCTCTACCAGGATGGTCGGGGTTCTGGGTCCTGGCTGCGTGCAGCGGCCCAAGGGTTCACTTTCTGTTTTCCTGGTTGTGTAGGGGCTGCTCCCAGGTGGGCATCATCCGGGCCCTGGCTGAGTTTGGCATCCCTGTGGACATGGTTGGAGGAACGTCCATTGGGGCTTTCATGGGGGCCCTGTACTCTGAGGAACGGGACTACAGCCGGATGCGCATCCGGGCCAGGCAGTGGGCTGAGGTGAGGATGGGCGCCGGGGCCCCGTGGGGGAGCTGGGCGTGGGGATGGCCACAGCTCCCACAGGGCTCTGGTCTCAAGGAGCATGGCCTCCCTCTCCCCCTCCCCACCGGCTAAGGCAGAAGCTGGGGCTGTGCAGCCCTCAGGCCTCAGAGTACGCTTTGTGGGGTGAAGGAAATCTCTTGGGCAGACTATTTCTGGGTAAAGAGGAAGTGAAGAACCTTAATTAGTGATGGGAACTGGGCTGCCACTAATGAAGCAGAGAGCAGAGACCACAGCAGAGGGCAGGGGAGAGGGCAGAGCAGAGGGCAGGGGAGAGGGCAGAGCAGAGGGCAGAGGAGAGGGCAGGGGAGAGGGCAGAGCAGAGGACAGGGGAGAGGGCAGGGGAGAGGGCAGAGCAGAGGGCAGGGGAGAGGGCAGAGCAGAGGGCAGGGGAGAGGGCAGAGCAGAGGCCAGGGGAGAGGGCAGAGCAGAGGGCAGAGCAGAGGGCAGGTGAGAGGATAGAGCAGGGAGCAGACCTGAGCAAGGCCAGCAGGCAATGCAGGGGTAGGTGGTGAATGGCCCAGCCTGGGGACTCATGCCTTGCGGTCACCCCAGAAGCCCCAGCCACCCAAACTTGGGACCCCTGGGATGGAACTAGGCTCAGGCAGGCCTCAGCAGGTTCCCTCCTCCCCAGGATGTGACGTCCATGGTGAACACAGTGCTGGACCTGACCTACCCGATCACCTCCATGTTCTCTGGTGCGGGCTTCAACAGCAGCACCCGCAGCGTCTTCAAGGACAGGCAGATAGAGGTACTGCCCCCCAACCCCACCTCACACCACTGCTGCCCCCCAGACACTCAGCCCCCCGGGACACCCAGGCCTGTCCTGGAGCCAGGTGTGTGGCCTGAGTGGGGCAGAAAGAGTCCACAGAGCCCCAACAGAAGACCCTCACCACCGCACCCCCCAACCCTGCATCTCACCTCTGAGCCTCTCCTCCCGCGCAGGACCTGTGGCTGCCCTACTTCACCATCACCACAGACATCACTGCCTCAGCCATGCGGGTCCACACAGATGGTGAGGGTGGCTTTGGGCTGGCTAGCGGGGGGCGGCGGGATAAGGCCGAGGGCGGGGGCAGTGAGAGACGTGGGGCTGGGGGCATGAGGGGTCCCCAAGGAAGCCGGAGACCCAGCAGATCCTTACGCAGGAGACCTTGCCTCCACAGGCAGAGGGTGGTTGTGGGCCACAGCCAGGCGTGGGGGACCCCTGGGGGCAGGAGCTGGGGTGAGGTGGGGTGGGGGGGTGGGAGGGTAGTGGTCAGGGACAGGTGGCTCTCCGAGGTGAGTCTGCTACCACCTCGTGGTCAGGACCTAACCAAGGAGCCCTCAGCATGTCCTGCCGCCTCTTCAACCCATCCCCCTCCTGCCCCCAGGCTCCCTGTGGAGGTATGTGCGTGCCAGCATGTCCCTGTCTGGCTATATGCCCCCCCTCTGCGACCCCAAAGACGGACACCTGCTGATGGATGGGGGTTACATCAACAACCTCCCAGGTACCCAGCCAGCGGTGGTCCAGCTGGTGCGGCGCCCCCCCACCCCGCCCCACGTCCCTGTGCACCTCCTTTTCTGTAAGGCTGGGGTGGCGCACGCTTTCCGCAGAGCCAGCCAAGGGAAGGTTCCGGGCTGGCGCCGAGCACGGAGAATACGCTCACACACACACACGCTCACACATGCACACACAAACTGGCTCACATACACGTGTGCACACAGATGCAGCAGGGTCAGAGCATATGGCTTTGCTGGTGAGCTCAGCAGCACTCAGGACGGAGGCCAAGAGGAGACCAGTGCACTGCCTCAGGGAGCGGTTAGCCCCCTCTGTGCCACTGTGGGACGCTAAAGGCCTGCATGTGTGGGGGCTGCGGGGTTCAGCCTGCCTGGCCACACCCGTTACCTGTGGGGCCTGCAGTTGGGGGCCGCGGATCTGTGCACGAGGCCCTACAAGGCCGGGTCAGGGTCTCGCCCAGACTCCTAGGCTTCGCCAAGGCTGGACCTGCCTGACTAGGTGCTGCCTCGGCCATTTGTCTTTTCTGCAGCGGACGTGGCCAGGTCCATGGGTGCAAAGGTGGTGATTGCCATTGACGTGGGCAGCCAGGATGAGACGGACCTCACCAACTATGGTGACTCCCTGTCAGGGTGGTGGCTGTTATGGAAGCGCTGGAACCCCTTGGCCACGAAAGTCAAGGTGGGGGGCCTGCAGGAGGCGCAGGCTGGATGGGACGTGGGCATGTTATGCCCACCTCAGACCGCCAAGCCTGGGGAGCAGCTGCTTTCTGGGCTGGGTGGTACCGGCCTCTCCTTGTCAGCCCCTGACAACCCCCCGCCCCGTGCGTGTGCTTACACGGGCCGCTCCTTCCTGGGGTATAGGGAGGACTCTGTCAGCCCCTGTGGCTGAGATGGGAGCGCCTTTGAGGGGCATCTGGGGTCCAGGGCCTCTCACTCACTCACTCTCTGGCCAGCCCCTGGTGCCACCTCTGGAAACGGGACAGGCCTGGGAAAGGGTCTCAGTAGTGGGAGCAGAGAGGGGTGTCCCCTGCATACTCACAGGAGAGAACCCCTAATAGGGCACTCGACTACCTGTCTGCTCCCCTACATGCCCCCCATATGCACATACCCCCACATGCTTCCACAGGCACACACGCACACACCCGCACATGCACACATGCACATACCTCCACGTGCTCCCACGTGCACGCCCCCCCACATGCACACACACAGGCACACACCTCCACGTGCACACACGCACACACCTCTACATGTTCCCACGTGCACACCCCCCACATGCACACACGCACACACCCCCACATGCACACACATGCACATGCCCCACGCATCCCACCGCATGCACACACGTTTCCCTCGCAGTCACACACCCCCACATGCACACCCACACCCCGTGTGCATACACACCCCCACATGCGCACCTGCAGGCACACAGGTGCACAAACTCAGCCAGGACCCATGGCAGGAAGGATGGGTCCTCCCAGCCCTAGGAGCCTGTACTGGGCACTCCCCCACCCTCCCTCCCCTCCCCCTAGGGTAGAGCAGTGCGCAAGGCAGAAGATCCTGTCCTGCAGAGAAATCAGCCTCACCTTGGGCTCTGGGCAAGGAAGGGATGGGGAGAGGGGAGGGGAGGAGTGGGAAGAATGGGGTCATGCCCACATGGGGTGAGGGGTTGCAGGGTGGTGGGGCGGCCTCTGCCCGGGTGGTGTGCCATGCAGGTGCTGAACATGGCGGAGATCCAGACACGCCTGGCCTACGTGTGCTGCGTCCGGCAGCTGGAGACGGTGAGGAGCAGTGACTACTGCGAGTATCTGCGCCCCCCTATCGATAGCTATGGCACACTGGACTTCAGCAAGTTCGACGAGATTTGCGTGAGTGTTGGCCCCTCCTGCAGTGGTGGGGACCTGGCCTCTGTAACAGACCCTGAGTGTGCACAGGAAGTGGGATACTGGGAGGGCCCCCCAGACCCTGTAACAGGCCCTGGGTGTGCACAGGAAGTGGGTACCAGCAGGGTCCCCCAGCCTAACAAGACCCTGAGTGTGCACAGGAAGTGGGTACCAGCAGGGTCCCCCAGCCTAACAAGACCCTGAGTGTGCACAGGAAGTGGGTACCAGCAGGGTCCCCCAGCCCCTGTAACAGACCCTGGATGTGCACAGGAAGTGGGATACCAGCATGGGCGGACGGTGTTTGACATCTGGGTTCGAAGCGGTGTGCTGGACAAGATGCTTAAGGACAGGCAGGAGACGAAGATAAAAGCCTGTGATGTAAGTGGCTCCTCTCTTTGCACCTCCCCACCCACTGCCGCCCTCCTCCACGCTGGGCCTTTTTGCGGCCCCTGTACACACAGTCTCATGCCAAACCTGAGGGACACAGCAGGAGACCTGCAGGCACCCCTGGCTGGCCCTGCACTGTCCACCCTCGGATTCTGCGTTGTCTCCACTACTCGTCACACCATCCCACCCTGAAGCCGGGGCACCTAGGCAGGCGAGCTGCTTGGCTGAGGGGGCAGGAATGGGGGTTGGCCCACCAGGCTGTTCTTCCATCTCCATCTGGCCCACAGAGCTGGCAGCTCAGGGAGCAGAGCCGGGGGACAGGCGAGGGCAGCAGCTCCCTCGGCCTGCTATGACCTCCCCTGCTCTGGCCCTCCAGGTCCTCACCTGCCCCAACGCCTCCTTCACGGATCTTGCGGAGATTGTGTCCAGGATTGAGCCCGCCAAGGCAGCCACCGTTGATGGTGAGTGGATGCTCCAATGTGTGCCTCCTACCCACCCTGAGGGTGTCGGGGTCAACGTCCCTCCTGCCCCTCATGGTGTTGAGACAGGCTGGGACTGCTGGCCTCACCTCCAGCCCTGGGCACCACCCCCTGTCCTGGGGGCTGGTTGTCCATGCTTCTCCAGCCTGTTCCCACTCCAGGTGCACACCCTGCCCTCCTCTTGGACCCCCGCCCCACTCCTGGACCTCTGCTCCCCCTGCCGTGCCCACATTCCTCCTGGGGCCCATACCCCCTCCTAGGCTGGCCCCTTCCTGGTGCCCCCTCCCTTCTCCTGCTCCCCCTTCTCCCAGGCCCCACTTTCAGGAAGGTTGACCACAAAACAGCTGGCATTTCTTGAGTCTTGTTAAGACCCAGCAGCTGACAGTAGTGGGTGACTCCCCATCCTGACTACCCAGGCCTCTGCCCGCCTTGATCCAAACACCTGACGGGGTCCTCCACGGGAGGTGGGACCACGCTCACCACCTGCACAAGCCCTGTGGTTTCTGAGGGCTGGGCAGGTGCTTCTGTGCCTGGATGCCAGCCCAGCACTGCTGTGGGGCCTGCGGTTGGGTCTCTGCAACCTGCTGGCAAGGCTTCACCGCGGCCCTGGGCTGTACTGGGCCTGCTTCTGATCCTGAATCAGAAGGGACTGTCATCATGGGGGGGTGTTAGCGCTGCATTCACTCCCCCTCAGCTGCATGAGTGGAATGCGGGCAGTGTGTGCCGTGGGCCCAGAATGCAGGGGCCACCCCACCGTGTGCCAGGCTGGGGCTGCACACCTCCATTAGGGCACACCCAGGCAGGGGCAGGGGATGCCATGTGGGCCCCAGTGCAGCTCTTTCTGCCCAGATGAGTCTGACTACCAGACAGAGTATGAGGAGGAGCTGCTGGGGGTCCCCAGGGACACATACGTGGACTTCCAGAGCACCCCAGCTGAGGAGGACTCGGACTCGGTGAGTCTGCGGGCAGAGTGTGCCCATTGGGCTTGTGACCTGTGGCCTGCTTCCCAGGGCCCGAGCTGGGCATCTTTTGGGTGCCTGTGGGTGTTGGGTCACCTGAGAGGGCCGGCTGTCCTTGATGCTGTGTCTTGCTTCCAGGAGTATGAACCCTCACTCCGGCGGCACCAGCACCCCGGTCTGGCTTCCCCAACATCGTCACAGGACCTCTCCCCACCCTCATTCTCTGATGAAGATGGGTAGAGGCTGTGTCCCAGATGCTGGCCTCTGTCCATGGCCTGTAAAGCCCCACGACAGCCTGGGAGCATGGGTGGAGGCCCAGGCCAGCACTGTGTCCAGCCTCTCCCACCCTGAGCCGTGTCTCTGGGGGCTCCCCTTGGTCATCTCTGACCGCAGCTCCTGGGGCCTCTGTCAGGCCCTGCTCCCCAGCAGCCTGGGGCGTCCTGAGTCCTCCAGGACTCTGTGAGGCCTTGGAACCTTGAGGCTTCCGCCCAGCACATTAAAGAGATAGAAGTGAGTTGTGTGTCACCGCCTGTTCCCCATCTGGCTGGCCGGTCCCCTAGAGCACCTGGGTCTGTGGGTTACATCCCTGGGGTGGTGGGAGTCGTCCGGACCCACTGCTGAGGCCAAGAGCCTTGGGGCAGCTCTGGGCCTTGCTGCAGGGCGCTAGGGTCTGCGATGGGGGCCGAGGTCCCTCCAAACCAAGGACTAGCCAGCCCCGCACAGTTCACCCCGTGTTAAAATTACACACACTTTATTATTTCTACATCACGCAAACAGCCCCGGAGAACCCCCTGTATAAGACCAAGAATCACAGAGCGTCCAGTGGTTTCGGAATCGGGGTGGTCCCAGCGGGTTCTGGGGGTGAGGGACGCACCGTGGGGTGTGGTCTGCGAGGAACGGGGACCCTGGACGGAGGGCAGGAAGACCCCAGACTCCAGGGCCCCGCATCTTGCGGTCAGCAGACTGCTGGCCTCATTTTCCCCTCGGGAATCTGGCTCCCCTCCCCCGCGCCCCAGAGGAGCCCAGTCCCTGACGTCATGGGGCGGGGCCTCCCGCATCGAGTCTCCGCCCACGGGCCTGTGACGTCGGGGTGGGCGGAGCTCCCGTTTGTCCAGGCTGCTCTCCCGGGTGCGGCGGGACGCGAGGGCGGGGGGCGGCCATGCAGGGCCCGGGCCCGACCCCGACTCCAGCCCGGTCCCGGACCCCGAACCCAACCCCCGGCGCCGCCCGGCTGCCCCGACGGAGGAGTTGGCGGGCGCGGGGCGCGCTCTGAGGCCGGGGGATGCGCTGCCGCCTCGACCATGGGCGCCGCCGCCTCCAGGAGGAGGGCGCTGAGGAGCGAGGCCATGTCCTCCGTGGCGGCCAAAGTGCGGTGAGTGCAACGGGGGCCGGGGGCGGCGGCGACCACCCGGGGACCCAGCTGGGGGAGGGGACGGCCATGCAGCCCCGGCGCCCCTCCGGCTCGTGCCCCCATCCCTCCCCTTCCCGGCCCCCCATCTCCTCCCCACCCCGAGCCCCCAGCCCCTCTCCACCCCGAGCCCCCAGCCCCTCCCCAGCCCGAGCCCCCAGCCCCTCCCCAGCCCGAGCCCCCAGCCCCTCCCCAGCCCGAGCCCCCAGCCCCTCCCCAGCCCGAGCCCCCAGCCCCTCCCCAGCCCGAGCCCCCAGCCCCTCCCCAGCCCGAGCCCCCAGCCCCTCCCCAGCCCGAGCCCCCAGCCCCTCCCCAGCCCGAGCCCCCAGCCCCTCCCCAGCCCGAGCCCCCAGCCCCTCCCCAGCCCGAGCCCCCAGCCCCTCCCCAGCCCGAGCCCCCAGCCCCTCCCCAGCCCGAGCCCCCAGCCCCTCTCCACCCCGAGCCCCCAGCCCCTCTCCACCCCGAGCCCCCAGCCCCTCCGCAGCCCGAGCCCCCAGCCCCTCCGCAGCCCGAGCCCCCAGCCCCTCCGCAGCCCGAGCCCCCAGCCCGTCTCCATCCCAAGCCCCCGGCCCCTCCCCAGCCCGAGCCCCCGGCCCCTCCCCAGCCCGAGCCCCCAGGCCCTCCCCAGCCCAGCCCCCAGCCCCTCTCCAGCCTCTTCTCCCGTCTCCGCTGGATCCCCATTCCAGGCCCCTCAGCCCCTCCCCTCCGCCCTCAGGTCCATTTGCCCTTCTGTCTCCCGGAGGGCGTCCTGGACTGCGGGGCCGGCAGCCTCTGTGCTCCCCAGAACTTGGGAGCCCCCACTTCGCACTCCCACCAACCCCTCCGCCTCCCGTCTCTCCCCCGCCCCCAGCCCCTCGTACCTCCCCCACCACATCTCCCGCATCGTGCGCCCCCGCTCCCATCCTTTCTCTCCGCGCCTCTCTAGCCCAGGCCCCCCACTGCCTTGTGTGGCACCCCTCCTGACCTCCCCTCCCAGAACCAGGGTGCAGGTGGTCCCCAGGTTGGAATGAGCCGCTGGCTTCTGGAGGGGGAGGATTCCACCGACCTCGAGTTCATCCACCCCCAGGCTGATGGGGAGTGGACAGAAAGCAGACGGGAGCGATACCCTACAGGTCTTCTCGGGGTGCCCAAGGACTCAAGGGCTTCCTGCAGTGGGACAGGGGTGTCTGAGGGGCCAGACACCTCTCCTTGGCCACACACACACAGGTGCATGCACTGGCTTGTACACACACAGCTGTGTGTCCCTAGCTGGTGCCCAGGGCCTTGTGGGATACAGGAGCTTTGGGGGTACTCCCCTGATCTCTAACCACCCCCGCTGCTGTCCACCCTTCAGAGCAGCCCGTGCGTTTGGAGAATACCTGTCCCAGAGTCACCCTGAGAACAGCAACGGCGCAGGTAGGGACACTGGAGGCAGAGCCAGGTGGGGGCCCGGCTGCCCTGGGGCCTGGTGAGTGGCCTCTGCGCGGGACTGAGGGTGGGGCAGGCAGTGACCTTCGGCCGGCTCCCAGTGCCCCCTCCTCTGCCCTGCCTGGCCCAGAGCCCCAGGAGGAGCGCAAGTCACTCGTCACCATGGCACCCACCCAGCCTGGGCGTTGGCATGGCAACAGGCCTCCTGGCATCCCAGGCTGGCACCACTGTCTCTCAGGGCCAGCTGGGGGGTTGGCACCAGGACAATGGGCAATGTTGCAGCTGGGAGGTGGCCTGTGCACTCCCGCCCCCGCCCCCATGCCCCACATAGGCAGCACCACAGAGCACTGGCCAGGGCCAGGAAGACACCGTCCCCCTATGTACACACACAAGGGGCAGCTGGCCCAAAGCCCAGCCAGGAAGGAGGTGGGAGCCTTGGACAGGCGTGAAGCTTGGGAACATGTTTCCCAAAGATGTTGGGCCCAGGGCTTGATCAGTGGGCTGAGGGCCAGCTACAGGCTACCCCCTTCCCCCTCCACCCCGCCACATCGGACAGGCTCCTGCTAAGTTCCCTGCCCTCGGGAGACCCAGAGCTCACCTTGCGCCTTTTCACAGACCACCTGCTGGCCGACGCCTACTCTGGCCACGACGGGTCACCCGAGATGGAGCCAGCCCCCCAGAACAAGCGTCGCCTCTCCCTCGTTTCCAACGGCCGCTATGAGGGCAGCCTGTCTGAGGAGATGGGCGGCGAGAAGCCGGCAGGTGAGGGCCCCGAGCCCTGTGTGTACACGATCTCAGGCGAGCCAGCCCTGCTGCCTGGCCCCGAGGCTGAAGCCATCGAGCTGGTGGTGGTGAAGGGGCGGCGGCAAGGTGGGCAGCACCACCACCACAGCCACCCCCTGCGTGGCAGCCCCGGCGGCGGCCGCGACGACCTCAGCAGGTCCTGCCAGAGTTGGGCGAGCAGCCGCCAGGGCTCCAAGGAGTGTCCCGGCTGTACCCCGCCGGCCCCCAGCCCCCCCCCACGGGCCTTTGGGCTGGACCCACCGCCCTTGCCTGAGCCTGCCAGCCGCCGGAAGAAGCTGGAGGGGATGTGCAGCGTTGACCGCGTGTCCGGTAAGGGCTGGTCGTCACGTGGGCTCTGCGGCTTGGGTGGGGATGCTGGTGCCAGGTGGCAGACAGCAGCCACCAAGAGGTGGGGCACATGTGTAGCTTGGCCAGATCACAAGGCGTGCAGGGCAGAGTCAGGATTACACCTCAGTTGGGCGTTCCTGCCATACCCCCACACCCCTGCGCTGTAGCCTCCCGAGTGACCTCAAATCCCAGAGGCAGAGCGAGGCCTGTGGTTGGGAAGGCCCTACCAGCCTCTGGGTAGCTTCCTGGTGAGGCCTGGGGTCAATCAAGGAGGACTTCCTGGAGGTGGAGGCCTGGGCTCTGAAGACCAAGCTGCCTTGGAGGGAGTCCTGGGCCGCAGTCCTTGCCCTGGGGCCCTCCAGGTAGAGCCTTCATGCACCCGGGGAGAATGCCACTCTCTGAGGTTGGCCACTCTGGGGAGCCCCTGAGGTCTTCTGTGTCTTGTAGCTGCTCTGCTCTGTGGAGAGGCTCCCTGGGATACCCTAGTAGCCCGTGCCTCTGGTATTTGAGGTCACCTCCTGCACAGCAGAGTTCTAACCTAGCCGGGGACTCCATGTCCTCCCACCACGCCTCCTGGGCTGAGACAGACCCATTCCCTCTGGGCACAGCTGAGCCCTGGGGTGGCCACCTGACCAAGGGTGGAGCCAGGGGCAGGCCCACTACCACCCGCCCACCCACCTTGTCCTAGGTGCATAGAGGCTTCTCTATCCCAGTTGCCCCTCGAGCATCTGGAAAGGAGGCTGGTGTACCAGTAGTTTACCTCCAGGACCTCACATTTCTGCTGGCTGCAGGCAAGGGACGGATGGACAGGGTGTGGAGCTCCCAGTCCAAGAGCTTGTAGAGGCCTGGGAGGGGGGCCGCCCCCAGCAAGGTGGTCTCCACACAGGCAGTTCCTGGGGAGGGCCTCCAGCTCACAGTCCTGGAGGGTCGTGGGGAAGGGCTTGGCTGAGCCGGTGTGAGCCAGAGTTGGGCAGCAGAAGCTGAGAAGGCCCTGGAACAGCCCCCTCAAGCCCAAGAGAGGCAGCAGCTGCTGTCCCAAGCTGCCCCTTCCGCCCAGAGGAGACAGACGAGTCCCTCCCCAGGCCCCTGCAGACAAGCAGGGTTTCAGAGCCTTGGGAAATCCAGAAGAGCTTTGCCAGGGAAACCAAAGCCTCTCAGCGAGCTGTGCTTGCTCCCGGGCCCTGTGGACCCGCATCAACACCTTTCCCTGCCCCCCCCCACCGTGGCTACCATGGACCACACAGCCAGGAGTATCCTCTGCCTGATAGGTGGAGGGCTTCATGAACCCCCGAGCCCACCCTCATCACTGCTCCCATGTCCTTCCCTGCTTCCCCCGGCCATGCTGGACCGCACGGCCAAGAGTGTTCTCTGCCTGATAGGTGGGGGACTCGCGAACCCCCAGACCACCTTGTCACTGTTTTCTTGGGTCTTCTCCAGATGACATCCCCATCCGCACCTGGTTCCCCAAGGAGAACCTCTTCAGCTTCCAAACAGCGACCACAACTATGCAAGCGTGAGTCTCAGGGCTGGCTGGGCTGAGCTCTGGGAGGGCTTCAGGCCTTTCTCCACCCCGGGGCCCGTCTTGTCGGCATTTGCCTGCTGCACAGGTCTGCTGGGCATCTTTGGCTGGTTTGGACAAGCCCATAGGCCATCCCCTCACTGTCCTTGTCTGTCCCTCTGGTCCTCTGGGGCCAGGTGTGCTCAGCAGGGAATTCTCCTCGGCCCTACCCTGTCTACCCCTACTCTGCCCTCTCGCATCCCAAATAGCATCCCGTTTCCTCTATACCAGAGGTGATCACAGTTTCTGGGTGCCTGAGGGCCTGCTCTTCTTTACCCCGACACACATCTGGGTTCCTGTCCTGGGGCTCCTCCTCAGGGCCACCCTTTGCAACAGTGCCTGACCCCCTGCCTGGCATCAAAGAAGCTCCGTCCCCTAATCTTTCCCATGAGACTGGGGCACCACCACCCCGACACTGGCCCTGGCAGGATGACCCCCTCAGGCTGGGCCATGCCTCCCCTCACAGCAGGCTGAGGGACCAGGACCCCTCTGCCTGGTCCAGCACCCTGGACTGCCTGTGGGCCCTGCACATGCCTCCAGCTGAGGGCAGCTCTGACTCAGAGTGGTTTCCCAGGGTGTTCAGGGGCTACCCCCAGCCCAGGACCAGCCTGACCCAGTCACGGCACTCTGGTGGCTATGGCCAAGGTGACCTCACATCCACACCAGTTCAAGGGGTTGGCCTGGATGGTGATGGGTACTGCTGGTGATGGGTGCTACTTGGGGCCTGGGGGCTGGGGAGGCCAAGCTCACTGTCTTCTCTCTCTCTCTGCCCCTGCCTGCTGTGGCTCCAGCATCTCGTAAGTACCCACCAAGACCTCGCGTCGAAGGGTGCTGGCTGTTGTCCCTGGGGGTCCTCCCACCCCAGATAGGTCTGGACAGGCCAGGGGCTGGCTTCTGCTTTGATGTGGGGAGTGCTGCACCCGAGAACCGGCTCCCTGCAGGCACCTGAGCTACAAGCAGGGCCTGCTGGGAGCTGGAGCCTTGGGCTGGGCCACGCCTCCCCTCGCAGCAGGCCGAGGGACCAGGAGCCCTCTGCCTGGCCCAGCACCCTGGACTGTCTGCGGGCCCTGCACTCACCTCCACCCAAGGGCAGCTCTGACTCCCAGCGGTTTCCCAGGGTGTTCAGGGGCTACGCAGAGAGGAAGCGGCGGAAGCGAGAGAACGAGTCCGCGTCTGTGATCCAGAGGTAGGGCCTGCCAGCCCCTCGCCACCAGGTCCATCTCGTCTGGGCCAAGGTCTGGGCTGGGTGGGACGGGTGGCAGTGACTGGCCTGGCCCTGCTCTGGACGCGCAGTAGGGGAGGGTTGCCCTGGGCTCTGACGGCCTTGCCCCAGGCTCAGCTTGGTGGCCTCTTGGCAGTCCAACTGCCCAGTGGCCCTCCCGGGTCTGGCCCCCGAGGCCCAGAGCTTCAGTGCCAGTTGGAAGCCCAAGCCCCCAACTTCAGAGCCATGTCCAAGAGGGCCTGTGCAGGGTACACATTGGGGCAGGAGGACCACAGGGATGTAACGGTAGGGGAAGGTGCCTGCAGCTCCCAAACTGGGCTCGCAGTCCTGGGCACCGTGGCAGGGCCAGGGTCCTTGGTGACCTGGGAAGAAGCACGCAGGGCTTGGGCAGGGTTCGGCTGCAAGGTGGGGGGCGAGATGGAAGGGCCGGCGTGGGCTGAGAAGGGATGGCAGGCTCTGGCACAGGGGTGGGGTGTGGGGGGGCACCAAGGGAGCACCCCTGGGTGGGGGCTGGGAGCCGGCCAGGAGCTGCGCCTTCACCTCTGGAGGTTCCAGCAGGAGAGAGGCTGCCTGGGGTTTGCCTTTGTGGCCGTGGGCGAGGGGAGGCAAGAGCCAGGGAAGGCAGGAAAGGGGCGAGGGCAGAAGGGCCAGCAGACAGGCAGGTGGGCCACCCACCCCCTGTGGCCCTCGTCACCCGGTGCTCCCTCTGGCAGGAACTTCCGCAAACACCTGCGCATGGTCGGCAGCCGGCGGGTGAAGGCCCAGAGTAAGGCCGGGCCCGGGTGCGGGCAGGTGGAGGGGGCAGCTGCTGTGCTTGGCCGGGCTTCACGGGCTGCTGGCTGCACCCTAGACTCCGCCCCTTACAGGCCCATGGCCACGCCCAGACCCCGCCCCAGCACTACCGGGCTCCTCCCCTAGTCCTTATCCCCGCCCACCCTGGCACCCAAGACTCCACCCCCTCCCTGCCCTGCCAGTCTTCAACTCCCACCCAGAGCCAAGGACTTTCTCATCCGACCTCAGGTGCCGCCCCGTCCTCAGTCCCCACTTTCACCCAGGCCCCCCCTCCAAGGCCCTGCTCAGGCCCCGCCCCTTCAGGTACGCCTCCACTGAGGCCACGCCCACCCCAGGCCCCACCCCCACTGGCTAATGCGGGTTTTGCGGTTTTGCAGCGTTCGCTGAGCGGCGCGAGCGAAGCTTCAGCCGGTCCTGGAGCGACCCCACCCCCATGAAAGCCGACACTTCCCACGACTCCCGAGACAGTAGGTGCCCTGGCCTAGGCTGGTCCACCTCCCCTAGGCCCCCAGACTCCCTGCTCAGCAGACCTTCTGCGCTTCTGCTCTTAGCCTCAGTTTCTTCCCCTGTGAGATTGGGGTCAGCATATCCCGTTCTCGTAGGAGAGGCTAACTGACATGGCACCACGACAACAGACTTAGGCGGCTGCGGCAGTGCTGAAGACGGGGTGCTGGGGGCCCCGGGTGTCTCACTGGCTCTGCAGGCAGCGGGGGAGGGTCCTGGGAGACCGCACAGTGCCTGGGCTGGGACAGGAGGAGCCTGGAGGGACCCGCCGTCTGCCCCCCCCCAGGTAATGACCTGCAGGGCTCCTGCTGCACCTTGGATGAGGCCTTCGAGGGCCTGGACTGGGAGGCTGAGAAGAGCCTGGAGGCTGTAGCCTGCGACTCAGAGGATTTTGTACCTCCCAAGGTTATGGTGAGGCTTGAGGGCTCAGCAGGCGGTGGGGGCAGTCAACCTGCAGTGGCGGGGGGAGGGCTGCAGGGCGGGCATGGCCCACTAAGCAGCCCTGCCTCCCCCCAGCTCATCTCCTCCAAGGTACCCAAAGCTGAGTACATCCCCACCATCATCCGCAGGGATGACCCTTCCATCATCCCCATCCTCTATGTGAGTGGACCAGACAGATCACAGGGGCAGGATAGGGCCTGTGGGAGAATGGGGGGGATGACAGGACGACACAGACACCGTGGGTGGGACAGAACCCACAGGGGTGGGGGCGGGGGTAGGACAGACTGAGGGTGGGACAGGCCTCACGAGAGAGACAGATCAGTGGGTGAGACCGCCCACCATGGGTGGGACAGACTCCGTGGGGAGGGGTCCTGATGTGGCCTGTGTCTGTCCCCAGGACCATGAGCACGCAACCTTTGAGGATATCCTGGGTAAGTGCTCCCTTCCGGTCCTGGGAAGGCAGACAGGACAGGCGGTGGCCTAGGGCTGTTCCTGGGAAGGCAGACAGGGCAGGTGGTGGCCTGGGGCACTCATAGCCCTCCCGTCCCCAGAGGAGATTGAGAAGAAGCTGAACGTCTACCACAAGGGAGCTCGTATCTGGAAAATGCTCATCTTCTGCCAGGTAGGGCTGCCCCTTGTCCCGCTGAGGGAGGGGGCCACTGCCGACTGGGGGGGCTAGCAAGGGGATGGAGGGGGAGCGGGCATGCGGAGGAGGGTGGGGGAGCACAGAGAGGCTAGATGGAAGCGCCTGCCTGAGCCCCAGAGGGCCCGCCCCAAGAGAACCTGCCCTCAGATGACCTACCCCCAGAAGGCCCACTGTCAGGATCAGCCCCCAGAGGTCCAGCCCCCAGAGGTCCAGCCCCCAGAGGACCCGCCTCACCCCCACTCTCCTGACTCACAGGGAGGCCCTGGACACCTCTATTTGCTCAAGAACAAGGTGGCCACATTTGCCAAAGTGGAGAAGGAAGACGACATGATCCAGTGAGGGGTGGGGCTGCTCCCGGGCAGGGAGGTAGAGGCAGAGACCCAGGCCCCAGGGTCCCCCTCAAACCTCCCCCATGATGCTCCTCTGAACAGCTGGGCTCCAGGGCCCCCCGTGGCCTGCCCCCTTCTCTGGGCTGGAGGCCCCCCATCGCCTGCCCCCTCGTCACCACTGGGGACCTGGGCTGGAGGGCCCCAGTGGCCTGCCCCCTTCTCTGGGCTGGAGGCCCCCCATGACCTGCCCCCTCGTCACCACTGGGGACCTGGGCTGGAGGCCCCCCATGGCCTGCCCCCTCGTCACCACGGGGACCTGGGCTGGAGGCCCCCCGTGACCTGCCCCCTTCTCTGGGCTGGAGGCCCCCCATGACCTGCCCCCTCGTCACCACAGGGACCTGGGCTGGAGGCCCCCCGTGATCTGCCTCCTCATCACCACTGGGGACCTGGGCTGGAGACCCCCCGTAACCTGCCCCATCGTCACCATGGGGGACCTGGGCTGGAGGCCCCCCGTGGCCTGCCCCCTTCTCTGGGCTAGAGGCCCCCGTGGCCTGCCCCCTCGTCACCACGGGGACCTGGGCTGGAGGCCCCCTGTGACCTGCCCCCTCATCACCACGGGGACCTGGGCTGGAGGCCCCCCGTGACCTGCCCCCTCGTCACCACGGGGACCTGTGCCTCCCCAGCTTCTGGAAGCGTCTGAGCCACCTGATGAGCAAAGTGAACCCGGAGCCTAACGTCATTCACATCATGGGCTGTTACATCCTGGGGAACCCCAATGGGGAGAAGGTATGGGGACCTCAAACTTTATCCAGACTTCTAGAGCCCCCAGACCTGGGAAAAGAGACAACAGGACTCCCGTTCCTCCTCGGATCACCCTTTTCCTTCCCCTAACCCCCCAAGGAAACTCCTGCTCCTGAGCCAGCCCAAGTCGGGGGGTTCTGAGAAGAGGGTGGGCCCTGTGTCTGCCCCGTTGCCCTGCCTGCATCCCCCCTGCACCCTCACAGCCCCCGCCTTCCTTTCAGCTATTTCAGAGCCTCAGGACCCTCATGACCCCATACAGGGTCACCTTTGAGTCCCCCCTGGAGCTGTCAGCCCAAGGTGAGTCCCCCAGCCTGGTCCCCAGCCCTCGGGTGGGTCTGGCACCCCCGCCTGGCCTGAGCCACCCTCGTCCCCCCAGGGAAGCAGATGATTGAGACGTACTTCGACTTTCGGCTGTACCGCCTCTGGAAGAGCAGGCAGCACTCGAAACTGCTGGACTTTGACGATGTCCTGTGAGCGCTGGCCGGTCGCTCGGGACCAGGGCACCTGGGGCCAGGCCACGCGGCCATGCGGCCACCAGGCCTCGGTCCCGGCCCGGCATGGAGCCACCTCAGGGCTGACGCTTGCTCAGGTTCTCCGCAGTTGTCCACTGCACTGGCACGGGGCCAGCCGGGGGCACCCAGCCCTGCCTGCAGCCAGTGCCCAGGAGCTGTCCTCCTCGGGCCGTAGAAATAAGTGCAATTTTTTACACCCCTGAAACAAATCAGAGTGCAGTGGCATTGCTAGTTAACTAGTTAGGCACTGTGCTACTAGTTACTGCGTAGATGGCGGCCCCGTGGCCGGTGTGTTCAGGACTTTCCCCGGCCCGGCCGTCTTCATCACCAGCATAGGTGAGCCTGGCCGTGTGGCCGGGTGCCCCGCCTGGCCGTCCACCCCATGAGGCCCCTCCAGGCCCCATCGTCTGCTTGGACCCCTCCCTGCTGCTTTCTCTGACCTCAGCAGTCCAGTGGGCAGCCCAGGCGGCAGCAGGGAGAAGTCCCTCTTTCCCCAGGAGACACTGGGCTGAGTTGCCCAGCACTCCACACTCACTGCTGTGGGATTTAGCTTCTGCCACCGCATTCTGGAGCTGTCCCAGCCTGGCTGAGTGAGCAGGGCTGGGTCCTGGTGGCGGGCGAGGATGTCCGTGCTCTGCAGAGGGCCCAGTGCCCCTAGTCCGTGGTGGCACAGGGCTGGAGCTTTCCAGGGCCCAGCAAGGATGGCCCTTCTGTACATAGCTGGAACTTGGGGGCAGGCCCCCCTTTTTCAGAGCTGGGCTCAAAGGCAGAGGGAGGGGCTGGGGCATGGGTGCGCTCAGAACAGTGTACGATATCCCTTAGAGTGACATTAAACCCAATTCTCTGCTGCGGCTGGCTGCCTGTTCTCTCCCCCACCCCTCGCCCTGGACAGGGCAGGGCTGAGGCTCCTAGGACACCACCAAGGATGAATGCCACTGGGATGGGGGGCCCCCAGGACAGGGAGGTGTGCCTCATCTTTGGGCACCAAGCAGATGCCACATGTGCTGGGCTCAGGAATGAGCCCTGCCTGGCTGCCCCCACTGCTACCTCTGCCTGTGGACAGAGCTGGAGGGCAGGGGGGGACCACAGGACAGGCCCTGGTTGCCTCCAGGGGTGCCCATTGCCCTTCCAGTGGCTCCTGGTCCAGTGGAGGGTGGAAAGGGGGAATGGGTGGGAACGGAACAGATGCAATCAGGCTGTCGGAGTCCACGAGGCCTGGAGAGACAGGAGGGCTGCAGCTGGGGCAGAGGGCAGGCCCTCCCCCAAGTCCCTTCCTCACCCCCTCAGGAAGGAAGTGGAGGTGGATGCAGGTTCCCCGTGGGTAAGACCAGCCTCAGGGACTGCCGCCTTCATCTCCCTCTGAACCCCTAGTCTGTGGCCTG
Organism: Elephas maximus indicus; assembly: GCF_024166365.1. Classification (NCBI taxonomy): domain Eukaryota; kingdom Metazoa; phylum Chordata; class Mammalia; order Proboscidea; family Elephantidae; genus Elephas; species Elephas maximus. Next base: position 799,360 of record NC_064827.1, read on the forward strand.
GACTAGGGCCTTTCCGTTCCCCCTTGGCCACGGGGTCCTGCCTGCCCTCTGCAAACACCCCGGCCCATCTTCACCTGCTGGCCCAGCTCTGCTCTGAGGCCCACCTGGGTGGCAGGCGGTGAGACTCCAAGGACAACTTCTTTTTTTTTTTTGTATTTTTTTTTTTATTATTATTAACTTTTATTGAGCTTCAAGTGAATGTTTACAAATCAAGTCAGGCCGTCACATACAAGTTTATATACACCTTACTCCGTTCTCCCACTTGCTCTGCCCTTAATGAGTCAGCCCTTCCAGTCTCTCCTTTCGTGACAATTTTGCCAGCTTCCAACTCTCTCTATCCTCCCATCCCCCCTCCAGACAGGAGATGCCAACACAATCTCAAGTGTCCACCTGATATAATTAGCTCACTCTTCATCAGCGTCTCTCTCCTACCCACTGCCCAGTCCCTTCCATGTCTGATGAGTTGTCTTCGGGGATGGTTCCTGTCCTGGGCCAACAGAAGGTTTGGGGACCATGACCGCCGGGATTCCTCTAGTCTCAGTCAGACCATTAAGTCAGGTCTTTTTATGAGAATTTGGGGTCTGCATCCCACTGATCTCCTGCTCCCTCAGGGGTTCTCTGTTGCGCTCCCTGTCAGGGCCGTCATCGATTGTGGCCGGGCACCAACTAGTTCTTCTGGTCTCAGGATGATGTAGGTCTCTGGTTCATGTGGCCCTTTCTGTCTCTTGGGCTCTTAGTTATCGTGGGACCTTGGTGTTCTTCATTCTCCTTTGATCCAGGTGGGTTGAGACCCATTGATGCATCTTAGATGGCCGCTTGTTAGCATTTAAGACCCCAGACGCCACACTTCAAAGTGGGATGCAGAATGTTTTCATAATAGAATTATTTTGCCAATTGACTTAGAAGTCCCCTTAAGCCATAGTCCCCAAACCCCCGCCCTTGCTCCGCTGACCTTTGAAGTATTCAGTTTATCCCGGAAACTTCTTTGCTTTTGGTCCAGTCCAGTCCAGTTGAGCTGACCTTTCATGTATTGAGTATCAAGGACAACTTCTTGTGGTCCTTGATCCTTCAGCCACACCTCCAGCCAGAAAAACAATGGCGATGCATAAACAAAAACAATGGCGATGCATAAACATAGCGGTCAAAGATAGTTGGGGAAATACTTGCAACCCATGAAGGAGGAGGATTAGGGTCCATAATAAATAAAAAGTTTTTATAAATCGATAAGAAAAAAATCAAAAGTTGAGCAAAGATACAAAAAGTCAACTCAGAGCAGAGAAAATCCAAATGGCCAATCACTGCGAGCAGAGTCTTGACCCGTTAACGCTTTAAGGAAAAACCAGTTGACACAGCCATGAGACAGCACTTCTTGCTGTCAGAGTGGGGCAGCATAAAAGGCTGTGGCCGCCCCGTGCTGGTGCATGTGTGGAAGAAAGGGACTCTGAATCCCGGCCTTTGGAGGAAGCATTTGGCAGGAGCTCTTGAAATGACCGTAAATGATGAACTCGAATGCCACTTGAGCTGGCAGGTGCCCTCCTGAACCTCTTCAGGGTGCTGTCAGGCACCCTTCGTTGCCAGGGTGGTATCACCCGACCACTAATTTGGGGCTACGAAGCTTGTGTGAGGGGACAAGGTAGCCAGCTGCCCTGTGGTTTGCCTGTCTCAGGGCCAAAAAAACCAAACCAAACCTGTTGCCCTCGAGTCGATTGCGACTCACAGCGACCCTATAGGACAGAGTAGAACTTTCCCATAGGGTTTCTAAAGAGCGGCTGGTGGATTCGAATTGCCAACCTTCTGGCTAGCAGCCAAGCTTTTAACCACTGCTCCATCAGGGCTCCTGTCTCAGGGCAGAGGCTCAAGTACTGCTGTCTAAATCTAGGTTGAGCTAATGACCTGATAAAGAAGCAGGTTCTGCCCTCCCACCTTGGCGTGTGTACCTTCAGAGCTGTTCAGGAGACGGGCTGGAATTGAGAGTTCTTGCCTAAATGAGACCTCGCAGGCAGAGTTGGCCACAGCTGCCCCAGCCTCCCAGCTCTGTCCTGCTTGGAGCCCCTGCTCACTTGTGCCTGTTGGCAGCCCAGCCTCTGTGTCCAGGTGCAACCACACCCACCCCAACAGTACCCCCTTGAGCCCCCAGCCCGCACGTGTGCTTGGCCTAGCAGCCCTCCATTGGAGGTGGACCTGGGTTGAGGCCTGGGGGGGGTAGGGACGTCCCTTCGTGGAGAGGTGTAGGGGCCTGAAAAGTCCAGGGTGGGGGCCCGTCTCACCAAAGTGTAAGGTAGTGCGGAGGTGTGGTCCTTGTTCTGTAAAAGAGAGAAAACAGCAAACCCGGTGACGGGAATAAGCAAGTACATGCCACCGCCACACTGCAATCAGAGGAGGGTGGCCGATCACTCTCCAGGCCCTTAGCATTGTTGGTGGGGGAGGGGAGGGGGTGTTAGCATAGCTGGTGGGGGAGGGGAGGGGGTGTTAGCATAGCTCGGGGGAGGGGAGGGGTGTTAGCATAGCTGGGAGGAGGGGAGGGGTGTTAGCAAAGCTGGGGGGGAGAGGTTTTAGCATAGCTGGGGGAGGGGAGGGGGTGTTAGTATAGCTGGGGAGGGGAGGGGTGTTAGTATAGCTGGGGGAGGGGAGGGGGTGTTAGTATAGCTGGGGAGGGGAGGGGTGTTAGTATAGCTGGGGGAGGGGAGGGGTGTTAGTATAGCTGGTGGGGGAGGGGAGGGGTGTTAGCATAGCTGGGGGAGGGGAGGGGTGTTAGTATAGCTGGTGGGGGAGGGGAGGGGTGTTAGTATAGCTGGGGAGGGGAGGGGGTGTTAGTATAACTGGTGGGGGAGGGGAGGGGTGTTAGCATAGCTGGGGGAGGGGAGGGGGTGTTAGTATAGCTGGAGAGGGGAGGGGGTGTTAGTATAGCTGGTGGGGGAGGGAAGGGGTGTTAGCATAGCTGGGGGAGGGGAGGGGGTGTTAGCATAGCTGGGGGAGGGGAGGGGGTGTTAGTATAGCTGGGGGAGGGGAGGGGTGTTAGCATAGCTGGGGGAGGGGAGGGGTGTTAGCATAGCTGGGGGAGGGGAGGGGGTGTTAGTATAGCTGGGGGAGAGTAAGGGGTGTTAGTATAGCTGGGGGAGGGGAGGGGGTGTTAGTATAGCTGGGGGAGGGGAGGGGGTGTTAGCATAGCTGGGGGGAGGGGAGGGGTGTTAGCATAGCTGGGGGAGGGGAGGGGGTGTTAGTATAGCTGGGGGAAAGTAAGGGGTGTTAGTATAGCTGGGGGAGGGGAGGGGGTGTTAGTATAGCTGGTGGGGGAGGGAAGGGGTGTTAGCATAGCTGGGGGAGGGGAGGGGGTGTTAGCCTAGCTGGGGGAGGGGAGGGGGTGTTAGTATAGCTGGGGGAGGGGAAGGGGTATTAGCATAGCTGGGGGAGGGGAGGGGGTGTTAGTATAGCTGGGGGAGAGTAAGGGGTGTTAGTATAGCTGGGGGAGGGGAGGGGGTGTTAGCATAGCTGGGGGAGGGGAGGGGGTGTTAGCATAGCTGGGGGGAAGCGGAGAGGAACCGAGCCTGCAGGCACGTTGCAGGCACAAGGGGCACTGCTCTCTCTGAAGGCCCAGAAGCAGGCGCGCTCGGGCACTCACAGCTGGGCTGCCAACCGGCAGGGTGCGTGGGCGGGTAGGACACTTATTGGGCTTCGGGTGGAGATAACGGACAACTGACGCTTCGTGTTTTGCTTTCCTATCATCTCTGCCAAAAAAGCACACAAGCATGGACCCAGAGAAAGTCCGTGTCATTGACGCAAAAATACGCTTGTAGGAATTGTGCACAAAATAGTCAAGGATGTGATCAAAGTTTTTTCTGCCAAGCCCATGACAGTGAGATTTATGGCGGTGCAGGTATTGGTAACAGGCAACCTCCTGTGGCCCCTGCACCTGACGTGGTAATCAGAAGTCCCCTTCCCCCACCGGGCCCTGGCTTCCAGCCTCTGCACATAGCAGCACAGACCCAGGCTTCTGCTTGGCCTGCTGGCCGTTGATCTGCTTCTCCCCCACAGGCCACCCCAGGGACAGGCCACCATCTCTTTGAAGGCTGCAGCCCCCATCCACACTGGCCTCCACTTCCAGCCATCGCCCCTATAGTGCCTTCTCCCAGCAGCTGAACCAAGCTTCTGGGGGCACATCTCCCCCAGGTGGAACCCTCCAACAGCCCCACCACCCTTAGGATGAGGCTCACGCTTGTCCCATAGCCCCCTTGTTTAGGGCCCCTGCTTCTCAGATGACCTGACCTGGCTCTTCCCTCACCCTCGGTGCTCCCTCCACTCCAGACATCCCAGGACCTTTGCACATGCTGTCCTGTGCACCGACCTCCTCCCTCATCACTGGTTTCCTTCTGACTCCTGCTTCCAACACTGAACTGACCATGGACCCGAAGTCCACAGAGGCTAAACCAAGCATGTACACTCTTCAAGGCCCAAGGCCTCATAAAGTCATAGTATGTCCAGGATAAAAGCCAAAATTACTGGGCATCTGAAGACCACGGAATGCTTGACCAATAGGGAAAAGGCCACTGATGGACCCTGAGGAGAAGACACTGATGCTGAAATTACCTCACAAAGGCTCCAAATCAGTTATTATAAAAATGCTCTAATGAGCAACCAAAAACCCTTAAAAATTAAAATGGAGTGTCAGGAAAGAAATAGAAGAACCAAATGGAAACTTTAAAACTGAAAAATACGGTAACTGAATAAGACTCCCAAACTCATTTTGCAAGGCCAGTTTACCCTGACACTGAAAAAAACAAACAAACAAACAAACAAAAAAAACTGATGAAGTCATTCAGCTTGGGGATGACAGAGGAAAAAAAATCGGAACATAAATCACCCAATCTGAGCAACAGAGAGGAAAAAAGATTAGAAAAGTACACGGACAGAGTGTCAGGGACCTGTGAACAACAAAGGCCTAACGTGTTTTTGGAGTTACAGAAGCAGAGGAAGAGATACGCTGAAAAAAATTTGAGATAATAAAGTCTGAAAACATCCCAAGTTTAGCAAAAGACATAAACCTACAGCTTCAAGAAGCTGAGCAAACCCCAAACAAATAAACTCAAAGAAATCCATGCCTAGACACATCTGAAATATACAAAATTTTTAGTTTCTAGTTTAAAATAGGAAGAACGTAAATTCTAAAATTCCTCCCAGAAAAGAGAAGAAGAGGGAATGCTTCCCAACTCATTTTATAAGCCCAGTTTACTCTGATCCCAAACCAGAACTGAAACAATACTACAGACTCTTGTGAATACAACTGCAAAAATCCTCAACGGAATACTAACAGATTGAATCCAGAAATATATAAATAGAACAATACACCACAACCAAGTGGGGTTTACCCTGGGAATGCAGGACTGGCTCAATGTTACAAAAATAGCCACCAATGTGATCCGTGTGATCCACTCTCCTGGGAAAAATCACACGTTCATATAACTGGATGAGAAGCATCTGACAAAATACAGCCTCCATTCGTGATGAAAACTCTCAGCAAACCAGGAATAGAAAAAACTTCCTCAACCTGATGACTAACGTCTGTGAAAAACCTACAGCTGCTGTCATACTTAATGGTGAACAACTGAATGCCTTTCCCCAAGACTGAAGAAAGGCAAAGATTTCCACTCTGGCCACTCCTGCTCAACAGTGTGGAAGTCTCAGCCAGTGCAATAAAACAGGAAAAACAAATAAAAGGCATGCAGATTACAGAGAAAGACATGAAGCTGTCCCTGTTCAAACACAACACAATTGTCTATATAAAAAACCCCAGGAAGGGGCAGGGCCACGATGGCTGACTAGGTAGAAGCTACCTCGTATCCCTCTTGCAACAAAGACTCGGAAAAACAAGTGAATTGATCACATACGTGACAATCTACGAACCCTGACCATCAAACACAGATCTAAAGAGTTGACCTGAGTGACAGAGACTGAGAACGAACAACCACGGGGAAGCAGCGACTGTTTTTGGAGCCTGGAGCCAGCATCCCAGTCAGGAAACCTTGGCCCTGGGCTTTGGTCTGGGTGCACGGGAGCTGAGCAGAGCATCCTGAGACGACGCAAACACGGGACGCAGCCCTAGCCCCCAGAAGTGACCCCGGGGGGAAGCCCAGCCAGTGGACGCAGGCAGTGCAGCGACGCAGCTGACAGGAGGAGAAGTTACCAGGAGGCACTCGGGGGCAATCTCTACCCAGCCAATGCACACAGGCTACACGCCCCTCGGGAATCTCAGATAAAACAGTCCTCACCAAGCAAGATAAGTAACTTTGTCTATATTCCTGGGTGCTACTCTCTTCTATCTATCTGATCCCTCCCCTCCCCTTCCCAGGCAGCTTCATTAACATTGGAATTTCCTGGGCCAGAGAGTGAAGTGCACTGCGTTGTTTTTTTTTTTTCCTGGTCTTTTCCTAACCCATTCTCCTGGCCTGAGAGAAGCAGCTACAAAAAACCCAGGGACCAAAAATCCTTCCCTAATTGGACTAAAAACACAGAACCAGCTCCAGCCAAACATATGTGATCCACAGTCTTGGGCTTTCATCCCTACAGGGAACAAGGTGGCTATTATAATGCAAAGGCATTTCTGATAGGGATCTGGCTATAATTGTTTTAGCTGATTACTGGAAAGACAAGTTTCCCAGGTCTGATACCTCTGCTTATTCAACAAAGCCCTCACTGACCCACAACAGGGAACTGAGGGCTGAAGCTCCCCCCCAGACCACCTAGCCTCCTGCCTTAGGGGTCTAAGGAGGGTGACACCTACCAATCTGTAGAGGTACTTGCATCGGGGCCTAAGGTACAGCTGCAGAGCCCACCCACCAAAGTGCTTTAGGAATAGAGACACACCTACCTCACTGACACTTGGGGGAAGCCTGTCAGGATCCTGCCCCCCCTGGAGTGTGAACCCCAGCTACTACTAGAATCTGGTGCACACAACTATCACCACTACTTCTCGAGGTGGATAGGTGACAGTCTGCACCACACACTTGATGACCCAAAATCAGATTCTACCCAAGAATAGTGAACAGACTCTTAGGCTTATATATCTGGTAACAGCCCAAACCAGCTGGTAATAGGACATAAGTGATTCAAGGGCTACAACAATCAAGATAGTGCAATCTAGTAGCCCATCTATGTGTATTGAAAGAAAACAAAACAAGATAAGACCCTGTGAGCAAATATAGAATAAATCACTACAATATCTTAGAGATGGCTCGGAGACAGCAGTCGATATCAAACCACATAAAGAAGCAGACCATGACTGCTTCTAAAACTCCCCAAACTAAAGAATCAAAATCTTTCCCAAATGAAGATACAATCCTGGAATTGCCAGATGCAGAATATTAAAAACTAATTTACAGAATGCTTCAAGACATCAAGGATGACCTCAGAAATGAATAAGGCAATCTACAGAAAAAGCCAAAGAACACACTGATAAAGCAGTTGAAGAACTCAAAAAGATTATTCAAGAACATAGTGGAAAAATTAATAAGCTGCAAGAACCCACAGAGAGACAGCATTCAGAAATCCAAAAGATTAACAGTAAAATTACAGAATTAGACAACGCAATAGGAAGTCAGAGGAGCAGAATCGAGCAATTGGAATGCAGAGTGCGGGAGCTGGAGGATAAGGGAATTGACATCAATGTGGCTGAAAAAAAAATCAGATAAAAGAATTTAAAAAAAATGAAGAAACCCTAAGAATCATGTGGGACTCTAACAAGAAGAATAAGTTGTGTGTGATGGGAGTCCCAGAACAGGGAGGGGGGACAGAAAATACAGAGAGAATAGTTGAAGATCTGTTGGCAGAAAACTTCCCTGACATCATGAAAGACGAAAGGATATCTATCCAAGATGCTCATCGAACCCCATTTAAGATTGATCCAAAAAGAAAAACACCAAGACATATTATCATCAAACTTGCCAAAACCAAAGATAAAGAGAAAATTTTAAAAGCAGCCAGGGATAAAAGAAAGGTCTCCGACAAAGGAGAATCAATAAGTTCAGACTACTCAGCAGAAACCATGCAGGCAAGAAGGCAATGGGATGGCATATATAGAGCACTGAAGGAGAAAAACTGCCAGCCAAGGATCATATATCCAGCAAAACTCTCTCTCAAATATGAAGGCGAAATTAAAACATTTACAGATAAACACAAGCTTAGAGAATTTGCAAAAACCAAACCAAAGCTACAAGAAATACTAAAGGAAATTGTTTGGTCAGAAAACCAATAATATCAGATACCAGCACAACACAAGGTCACAGAACAGAACATCCTGATATCAACTCAAATAGGGAAATCACAAAAACAAATTAGATTAATATTAAAAGGAAAAAAATGCTCAAAACAGGGAATCATTGAAGTTAATATGTAAAAGATCACAATAATCAAAAAGAGGGGCTAAATGCAGGTGGCATAGAACTGCCATATGGAGAGGGAAACAAGGCAATATAGGACAACATAAGTTAGGTTTTTACTTAGAAAAATAGGGGTAAATATTAAGGTGACCACAAAGAGGTATAACAACTCCATAACTCAAAATAAAAACCAAGAAAAACTTAACGACTCAGCAAACAGAAAGTCAAATACTATGAAAATGAGGAACACACAATTTACAAAGAAAAGGTCTCAGCACAAAAAAGTAAGTGGAAAAATGAAATTGTCAACAACACACATAAAAGGCATCAAAATGACAGCACTAAACACATCCTTAGCTATAATTACGCTGAATGTGAATGGACTAAATGAACCAATAAAGAGACAAAGAGTCTCAGACTGGATAAAGAAACACGATCCGTCTATTTGCTGCCTACAAGAGACACACCTTAGACTTAGAGACAAAAACAAACTAAAACTCAAAGGATGGAAAAAAATATATCAAGCAAACAACAAGCAAAAAAGAGCAGGATTAGCAATATTGATTTCTGACAAAATAGACTTTAAAGTTAAATCCACCACAAAGGATAAAGAAGGACACTACATAACGATTAAAGGGACAATTGACCAGCAAGATATAACCATATTAAATATTTATGCACCCAATGACAGGGCTGCAAGATACACAAAACAAACTTTAACAGAACTGAAAAGTGAGATAGACACCTCCACAATTATAGTAGGAGACTTCAACACACCACTTTCAGAGAAGGATAGGACATCCAGTAAGAAGCTCAACAGAGACACGGGAGACCTAATTGCTACAATCAACCAACTTGACCTCATTGACTTATACAGGGCACTCCACCCAACTGCTGCAAAGTATACATTTTTTTTTCTAGAGCACATGGAACATTCTCTAGAATAGACCACATATTAGGTCATAAAACAAACCTTTGCAGAATCCAAAGCATCGAAATATTACAAAGCATCTTCTCAGACCACAAGGCCATAAAAGTGGAAACCAATAACAGAAAAATATGGGGAAAGAAATCAAATACTTGGAAACTGAACAATACCCTGCTCAAAAAAGACTGGGTTATAGAAGACATTAAGGACGGAATAAAGAAATTCTTAGAATGCAAAGAGAATGGAAACACTTCCTATCAAAACCTCTGGGACACAGCAAAAGCAGTGCTCAGAGGCCAATTTATATGGATAAATGCACACATACAAAAAGAAGAAAGAGCCAAAATCAGAGAACTGTCCCTACAACTTGAACAAATAGGAAGTGAGCAACAAAAGAAATCCATCAGCACCAGAAGAAAACAAATAATAAAAATTAGAGCTGAACTAAATGAATTAGAGAACAGGAAAGCAATTGAAAGAATTAACAAAGCCAAAAGCTGGTTCTTTGAAAAAATTAACAAAATTGATAAACCATTGGCCAGACTGACTAAAGAAATACAGGAAAGGAAACAAATAACCTGAAAAAGAAACAACATGGGTCACATCACAACAGACCCAAATGAAATTAAAAGAATCATATCAGATTATTAGGAAAAATTGTACTCTAACAAATTTGCAAACCTAGACGAAATGGGTGAATTCCTAGAAAAACACTACCTACCTAAACTAACACAATCAGAAGTAGAACAACTAAATAGACCCATAACAAAAAAAGAGATTGAAAAGGTAATCAAAAAACTCCCAAGAAAAAAAAGCCCTGGACCAGACAGCTTTACTGCAGAGTTCTACCAAACTTTCAGAGAAGAGTTAACACCACTACTACTAAAGGTATTTCAAAGCATAGAAATGAGGAATACTACCTAACTCATTCTATGAAGCCACCATATCCCTGATACCAAAGCCAGGTAAAGACATCACAAAAAAAGAAAATTATAGACCTGTATCCCTCATGAACATAGATGCAAAAATCCTCAACAAAATTCTAGCCAAAAGAATTCAACAACATATCAAAAAAAAATCCACCACGACCAAGTGGGATTTATACCAGGTATGCAAGGCTGGTTTAATATTAGAAAAACCGTTAATTTAATCCACCATATAAATAAAACAAAAGGCAAAAACCACATGATCTTATCAATTGATGCAGAAAAGGCATTTGACAAAGTCCAACACCCATTTATGATAAAATAGGAATTGAAGGAAAATTCCTGAACGTAATAAAGGGCATCTGTATTTTTTTTATACAAAGCCAACAGCCAACATCACTCTAAATGGAGAGAGCCTGAAAGCATTTCCCTTGAGAACGGGAACCAGACAAGGATGCCCTTTATCACCGCCCTTATTTAACATTGTGCTAGAGGTCCTAGCCAGAGCAATTAGGCTAGACAAAGAAATAAAGGGCATCTGGATTGGCAAGGAGGAAGTAAAATTATCTCTATTTGCAGATGACATGATCTTATACACAGAAAACCCTAAGGAATCCTCCAGAAAACTACTGAAACTAATAGAAGAGTTTGTCAGAGTCTCAGGTTATAAAATAAACATACAAAAATCACTTGGATTCCTCTACATCAACAAAAAGAACATCGAAGAGGAAATCACCAAATTAATACCATTCACAGTAGCCCCCAAGAAGATAAAATACTTAGGAATAAATCTTACCAAAGATGTAAAAGACCTATACAAAGAAAACTACAAAGTACTAGTGCAAGAAACTAAAAAGGACCTACGTAAGTGGAAAAACATACCTTGCTCATGGATAGGAAGACTTAATATAGTAAAAATGTCTATTCTACCAAAAGCCATCTATACATACAATGCACTTCTGATCCAAATTCCAATGACATTTTTTAAAGTGATGGAGAAACAAATTACCAACTTCATATGGAAGGAAAAGAAGCCCCGGATAAGTAAAGCATTACTGAAAAAGAAGAAGAAAGTGGGAGGCCTCACTCTACCTGATTTTAGAACATATTATACAGCCACAGTAGTCAAAACAGCCTGGTACTGGTACAACAACAGGCACATAGACCGATGGAACAGAATTGAGAACCCAGATATAAATCCATCCACGTATGAGCAGCTGATATTTGACAAAGGCCCAGTGTCAGTTAATTGGGGAAAAGATACTCTTTTTAACAAATGGTGCTGGCATAACTGGATATCCATTTGCAAAAAAATGAAACAGGACCCATACCTCACACCATGCAGAAAAACTAACTCCAAGTGGATCAAAGACCTAAACATAAAGACTAAAACGATAAAGATCATGGAAGAAAAAATAGGGACAACATTAGGAGCCCTAATAAAAGGCATAAACAGAATACAAAACATTACCAAAAATGACGAAGAGAAACCAGATAACTTGGAGCTCCTAAAAATCAAACATCTATGCTCATCTAAAGACTTCGTCAAAAGAGTAAAAAGACCACCTAAAGATTGGGAAAGAATTTTCAGCTATGACATCTCCGACCAGCGCCTGATCTCTAAAATCTATTTGATTCTGTTAAAACTCAACCACAAAAAGACAAACAACCCAATCAAAAAGTGGGCAAAGGATATGAACACGCACTTCACTAAAGAAGATATTCAGGCAGCTAACATACATGAGAAAATGCTCTCGATCATTAGCCATTAGAGAAATGTGAATTAAAACTATGATGAGATTCCATCTCACTCCAACAAGGCTGGCATTAATCCAAAAAACACAAAATAATAAATGTTGGAGAGGCTGCGGAGAGATTGGAACTCTTATACACTGCTGGTGGGAATGTAAAATGGTACAACCACTTTGGAAATCTATCTGGCATTTTCTTAAAAAGTTAGAAATAGAACTACCATACAACCCAGAAATCCCACTCCTTGGAATATACCCTAGAGAAATAAGAGCCTTTACACCAACAGATATATGCACACCCATGTTTATTGCAGCTCTGTTTACAATAGCAAAAAGCTGGAAGCAACCAAGGTGTCCATCAACGGATGAATGGGTAAATAAATTATGGTATATTCACACAATGGAATACTACGCATCGATAAAGAACAGTGACGAATCTGTGAAACATTTCATAACATGGAGAAACCTGGAAGGCATTAAGCTGAGTGAAATTAGTCAGAGGCAAAAGGACAAATATTGTATAAGACCACTATTATAAGATCTTGAGAAATAGTATAAACTGAGAAGAACACATACTTTGTGGTTATGAGGGGGGGAAGGGAGGGAGGGTGGGAGAGGGTTATTTACTGATTAGTTAGTAGATAAGAACTACTTTAGGTGAAGGGAAGGACAATACTCAATACACGGAAGGTCAGCTCAAGTGGACTGGACCAAAAGCAAAGAAGTTTCCGGGATAAACTGAATGCTTCAAAGGTCAGAGGAGCAAGGGCGGGGGTTTGGGGACTATGGTTTAAGGGGACTTCTAAGTCAATTGGCAAAATAATTCTATTATGAAAACATTCTGCATCCCACTTTGAAATGTGGCGTCTGGGGTCTTAAATGCTAACAAGCGGCCATCTAAGATGCATCAATTGATCTCAACCCACCTGGATCAAAGGAGAATGAAGAACACCAGGGTCACACGATAACTATGAGCCCAAGAGACAGAAAGGGCCACATGAACCAGAGACTTACATCATCCTGAGACCAGAAGAACTAGTTGGTGCCCGGCCACAATCGATGACGGCCCTGACAGGGAGCGCAACAGAGAACCCCTGAGGGAGCAGGAGATCAGTGGGATGCAGACCCCAAATTCTCATAAAAAGACCTGACTTAATGGTCTGACTGAGACTAGAGGAATCCCGGCGGTCACGGTCCCCAAACCTTCTGTTGGACCAGGACAGGAACCATTCCCGAAGACAACTCATCAGACATGGAAGGGACTGGACAATGGGTTGGAGAGAGATGCTGATGAAGAGTGAGCTACTTGTATCAGGTGGACACTTGAGACTGTGTTGGCATCTCCTGTCTGGAGGGGAGATGGGAGGGTAGAGAGGGTTAGAAACTGACAAAATTGTCACGAAAGGAGAGACTGGAAGGAGGGAGCGGGCTGACTCATTAGGGGGAGAGTAAGTGGGAGCATGGAGTAAGGTGTATATAAGCTTATATGTGACAGACTGACTTGATTTGTAAACTTTCACTTAAAGCATAATAAAAATAATTAAAAAAAAAAAAAACAACCCAGGAGGTCTATACACAAATTCCTAGAACTAAGGTCGGAGTTTAGCAAGGTCACGGGCTACAAGGTCAACACAAACACCAGTCATATTTATATATACTACTAGTCAACAATTGAAAACCAAATTTAAAACAATACCATTTACAATAAAAACCCCAAAACCAAACTAATTGCCATCGAGTCAATTCCGACTCATAGCAATCCTGTATAGGGTTTCCAAGGCTGTAAATCTTTATGGAAACAGGCTGTACATCTTTCTCCTTTGGAAGGGCTGGTGGGTCCAAATCACTGGCCTTTTGGTTAGTAGCCAAGTGCTTAACCACTGCACCATTGTGCCCCCATAATGAAATACTTAGGTGTAAATTTAACCAAACATATATAGGAACTTTATTCTGGAAACTAGAAAATGCTGGTGAAATTTTTTTTTTTTAATGTTTTTAAGCCTAAATACAAAGTAAATGGAAAGGTAAATCACATTTGAATTGGAAGTCTCAATATTGTTAATATATTAATTCTCCCCAAGGTGGCCATAGATTTAATACAATACCAATCAAAATGTTAGAAGAATTTTTTGTAGCCAGAGAAACTAATTATAAAATTTATGTGGAAGGGAAAAGAAACTAGAATAATAAAACAATTTTGAAAAAAAAGAATAAAGTTAGAGGACTCACTACCCAATTTTAAGGTTCATGCATGGCTACAATAATCCTGACAGACTGGTGAATAGACAGACACACGGATCAACAGTGCACAACAGAGCCCAGAAATAACCCCACAAATACAGCTATTTAATCTTATCACAAACATGCAGAAGAAATTCAATGCAGAATGGTTCTGAGACATAGGTAAAGAAAATGAGCTGCAGCCTAAATCTCACACATATTATACAAAGATGAACTTAAAATGGATCAGGAATTTGAATTTATAACGAGAAGCCATAAAACTTTCAGGAAGAAGAAACCTTCATGAGGTGAAGAGTTGTTAGAAATGACACGAGGAGGTGGGGCCAAGACGGTAAGTAGTCAGACACTTCCTGTGATCCTTCTTACAACAAAGTCCCGAAACAGCAAGTGAATCATTTATATATGATAATCTAGGGGTCCTGAACATCAAAGACAAAGTTGAGGAGTTGGACCGAGCGGCAGGGGGAGGGAGAGACAGTTCAGAAGCAGTGAGGATTGGCCAGACCTGACCTGGCCAGCACCCTGCAGGCTGGATTGGCCAGTGCACATGGGCTGAGGCAAGTGGTAGCGCTCAGGACTCATTTTCCATGCCGAGAGAGACCCAGCGGTTGAGAGTCTTCGCAGACCTGTGGAATCGGGGCAAGTGGCGCTGAATCTGCAAAAGTAAAGTGCAAGCATCTAACCTACTGTGAGGGAGCAAAAAACCCTTCCTACCTCTGGAGAGAGAGGTACTTCCCAGAAGAAGTCCAGCTTCAATGATTGCCACACCCCCTCGGCTGAAAGCGGGACCCTTCACTCACCCCAAGCCACATTCCTGACTTTGGAGAGGGAAGATATTAACAGAAGAAAAAAAATAATCTGCCAGCTCCCCTAAGCCAGCAACTCAGGGCAGGCACAGCCCCTTTGCCTAGGCACAGCCATTTGGGTTCTACAGACTTTGAATGCCTTTTACCCCTGCCTAGACCTGTGTGGGCCCATTTCAATAGCATAAGCCCTCATTAGCACAGTACAACAGGGTATATTCCTGAAGCCTAATTTCAACTGCAACAGCCAAGGGGGAATGGCAAATTCATGACATTTGATACCACCTTGTCCATTAAGCAGGGTCCTCACCTACCCGCATCAGGGGCTTGAGGACTGGTGGCTCCACCCACTCCACCTAGCCACCTGCGACAGGGGTTCAACAATAAGTGGTGCCTCTCAGTCTTTACAGCCAACAGCATTGGGTGCCCAAAGTCTGGCTGCAAAACCCACCCACCTATGTGCTCTAGGGAACAGGGGCACACCTTCCACCTGGGCACTCAGGGGCAGCCGTCAGCCCCCTACCTTGCTTAGCACATAACCCCCTACTGCAGCCGGATACCTGGGCCTACTCCAATCACCCGTATATAGCCCGGCCCGTGTAGGACTTTAGGTGAGGGCCTGGACCACAGACTCGGTGAGCGATGACCTGGACACCTGAGCTGAATCCACACAAGAAAGATAAACATACTCTTGGGCTCACATACTGCCTGGTGACAGGATTTGAGAGCTTCAAAGGCACCGATAATCAAAGCAGCTCACATCACCTGCCTATTTGGGCATATCAAAACAAAACAAAAGAAGAAGCTAGGACAGAGTAAGCAAACATAAAATAAATAAATATAATAACTTATTGATGGCTTGGAGACAACCCAATCAAAAAACCCATTGCCATCAAATCGATTCTGACTCATAGCGAGACAACGGTCAACATCAAATCACATAAAGAGGCAGACCATGATGGCTTCAACAGGAGACCAAAATAAGGAACCAGGAAACCTCCGAGAGGAAGATAAAATCTTGGAATTACCGGACATAGAATTCTAAAGATTAATATACAGAGATTTCAAGAGATCAGGAAGGAGACTGGGCAAAATGCAGAACAAGCCAAGGGACACACAGACAAAGCAACAGGGGAAATTAAGAAGGCTATACAAGAGCATAATGACAAATTTAACAGGCTGCAAGAACCCACAGACAGATAGCAAACAAATCTGAAAGATTTAATAACAAAATTTCAGAGTTAGACAACTCAATAGAAGTCACTGGAGCAAAACTGAGGCAACGGAAGTCAGAATGAGTGAGACTGAAGATAAAGCACTTGACACCAACTTATTTGAGGAAAAATCAGATAAAAGAATTAAAAAAAATGAAGAAAACCTAAGAATTATGTGGGACTGTTTCAAGAGGAATAACCTACGAGTGACTGGGGTACCAGAACAAGAAGGGGAACGGAAAATACAGAGAGAATTGTGGAAGATTTGTTGGCAGAAAACTTCCCTGATAGTGTGAAAGATGAGAAGATATCGATCCAAGAAACTCATCAAACCCCTCACAAGGTAGATCCCAAAAGAAAGTCACCGAGACATATTATAATCAAACTTGCCAAAACCATAGATAAAGAGAGCATTTTAAGACCTGCTAGGGATAAATGAAAAGTCATCTACAAAAGAGAGTCAATTAAGACTAAGTTCTGACTACTCAGCAGAAACCATGTAGGCAAGAAGGCAATGGGATGACAAACATAAAGCCTTGAAGGAAAAAAAATTGTCAGCCAAGAATTACATATCCAGATAAACAGAAGTTTAGGGAATTTGTAAAAACCAAACCAAAATTACAAGAAATACTAAAGGGCGTCCTCTGGTTACAAAATCAATAACATCAGATAACAACCCAAGACTAGAACAAAGGACAGAACAATCAGATATCAACCCAAATAAGGAAGTCACAAAAATCAATCAAAACTAAAACACTGAAAACAGAGAAACGAGATGTCTATATGAAAAACATGACAACATTAAAACAAAAAAGAGGGATTAAATAATATAGTCATAGAATTTTCATATAGAGAGGAAGGCAAGACGATATCAAGAAATAAAAGGTTGGTTTAAATTTAGAAAAATAGAGGAAAATATTAAAGTAACCACAAAGGAAACTAACAATTCTACACATCAAAATAAAAAAGAAGAAAAACATAAAGACTCAGCACCGAAAATTAAGTGGAACAAAGAAACTGTCAACAACACACACAAAAAATACGTCAAAATGACAGCACTAAAAAAAAACTCATACCTATCAATAATTATGCTGAAAGTAAACAGACTAAATGCACTAAGAAAGAGACAGAGAGTGGCAGAAAGGATTAAAAAAAAAAACACAATCCATCTATATGCTGCCTACAAGACACACACCTTAGACTCAAAGACACAAATAAACTAAAACTCAAAGGATGGAAAAAAGTATATCAAGCAAACAACAATCAAAAAAGAGCAGAATTAGCAATATTAATCTCTGACAAAATAGACTTTAAAGCAAAATCCACCATAAAGGATAAAGAAGGATACTACATAATAATTAAAGGGCCAATACACCAGGAGGACATAATAAATACTTACATACCCAACAACAGGGCTCCCAAATACATAAAACAAACTCTAACAGCATTGAAAAGAGAGATAGACAGCTTCACGATAATAGTAGCAGACTTCAACACACCACTTTTGGTGAAGGACAGAACATCCAGAAAGAAGCTCAATAAAGACATGGAAGATCTAAATGCCACAATCAACCAACTTGACCTCATAGACATATACAGAACACTCCACCCAACAGCAGCCAAGTATACTTTCTTTTCCAACACACATGGAACATTCTCCAGAATAGACCACATATTAGCCCACAAAGCAAGCCTTAACAGAATCTAAAATATCAAAATATTCAAAGCATTTTTCTGACCATAAAGCCATAAAGTGGAAATCGATAACAAGAAAAGGGGAAAAAAATCAAATACATGGAAACTGAAAAACACCTTGCTCAAAAACTACTGGGTTATAGAAGAAATCAAGGATGGAATAAAGAAATTCACAGAATCAAATGAGAGTGAAAACATATCCTACCAGAACCTTTGGGACACAGCAAAAGCAATGCTCACAGGTCAATTTATAGCAATAAATGTACACGTCCAAAAAGAAAAAAGGGCCAAAATCAAAATATTAACCCTACAACTCAAACAAATAAAAAGAGAGCAGCAAAAGAAGCCCACAGGCTCCAGAAGAAAGGAAATAATAAAAATTAGAGCAGAAATAAATGAAATAGAGAATAGAAACAACTGAAAGAGTTAACAAACCCAAAAGCTAGTTCTTTGGAAAGATCAACAAAATTGATAAACCACTGGCCAAACTGACAAAAGAAGAACAGGAGAGGAAGCAAATAACCCAAATAAGAAATCAGATGGGCAATATTACAACAGACCCAACTGAAATTAAAAGAGTCATAACAGAATACCGGAAACCCTGGTGGTGCAGTGGTTAAGTGCTACGGCTGCTAATCGAGGGGTCGGGAGTTCAAATCCTCCAGGCGCTCCTTGGAAACTCTGTCTATAGGGTCACTATGAGTCGGAATCGACTTGACGGCACTGGGTTTGGGTTTTTGGTTTGAACAGAATACCATGAAAAATTGTACTCCAACAAATTTGAAAACCTAGAGGAAATGGGCAATTTATAGAAACACACTACCTACTTAAACTAGCACAAACTGAGGTAGAATAACCAAATAAACCTATAACAAAAGGAGAGATTGAATATGTAATTTAAAAACTCCCAACCAAGCAAAGAGAATGAAGAACACCAAAGGCACAAAGTAATTATGAGCCCAAGAGACAGAAAGGGCCACATAAACCAGAGATTACATCAGCATGAGACCAGAAGAACTAGATGGTGTCTGGCTACAACCAATGACTGCTCCGACAGGGAACACAACAGAGAACCACTGAGGGAGCAGGAGAGCAGCAGACCCCAAATTCTCTAAAAAGACCAGACTTAATGGTCTGACTGAGACTAGAAGGACCCCGGAGGTCATGGCCCCCAGACCTTCTGTTAGCCCAAGACAGGAACCATTCCCAAAGCCAACTCTTCAGACAAGGATTGGACTGGACTGTGGGATAGAAAATGATACTGGTGAAGAGTGAGCTTCTTGGCTCAAGTAGACTCATAAGACTATGTGGGCAGCTTCTGTTTGGAGGGGAGATGAGAGGGCAGAGGGGCTCAGAAGCTGGACGAATGGACACAAAAAGAGAGAGTGGAGGGAAGGAGTGTGCTGTCTCATTAGGGGGAGAGCAACTAAGAGTATATGGCAAGGTGTATATAAATTTTTGTATGAGAGACTGACTTGATTTGTAAACTTTCACTTAAAGCACAATAACATTTTTTAAAAAGCATTACTGTATACTAATGCTATTATCGGACAGCACTTTTCTCACAGGCTTTCACTGGAAGGTCCACAAAGTAGCTTTTTAGGGGTTCTGAATATGAACAGAAGCACTTTAAGTGTGTGTAACTTAAAGGTATGGAGGTACAAATGAAAAATACCATTCTCCAGGAAGGGTGAAGAGACTGGCCTGTTCAGAATAAAGGATGACAGGAAGAGTTGAAGACCAAGACACCAAATATAAGAATAAGAAATAGTGGAAGGTAAGAATAGGTAAATCTTAAATTGCTTGCAATTCTGAGAGGCTACAGTTTTTTTATTTGTTTGTATGTTTGTTTTTCAATGGACACCAAAGGATAGTACTATTTAATGAGATCTTTTAATAAAAGCCTGTGTTGGACAAAAAAAAAAAAAAAATCCCAACCAAAATAAGCCCTGACCCTGATGGCTTCACTGGAGAATTTTACCAAACTTTCAGAGAAGAGTTAACACCACTACTACTAAAGGTATTTCAGAGCATAGAAAAAGATGGAATACTCCTGAACTCATTCTATGAAGCCAGCATAACCTGGATACCAAAACCAGGTAAAGACACCACACACAAAAAAGAAAATTACGGACCGACATCCCTCATGAACATAAATGCAAAAATTTTGTCAACAAAATTCTAGCCAATAGAATTCAACAACACATCAAAAAAATAATTCACCATTACCAAGTGGAATTCATACCAGGTATGCAGGGATGGTTCAACATTAGAAAAGCAATCAATGTAATCCACCACATAAATAAAACAAAAAACAAGAACCACATGATCTTAAAATCAATCAATACAAAAAAGGCATTTGACAAAGTCCAACACCTACTCATGATAAAAACTCTCAGCAAAATAGGAACAGAAGGAAAATTCCTCAACATAATAAAAGGCCTTTATACGAAGCCAACAGCCAACATCGTCCTCAATGGAGATAGCCTGAAAGCATTCCCCTTGAGAACGGGAACCAGACAAGGATGTCCTTTATCACTGCTCTTATTCAACATTGTGCTGGAGGTCCTAGCCAGAGCAATAAGGCAAGAAAAAGAAATAAAAGGCATTCAAATTGGTAAGGAAGAAGTAAAGTATCCGTACTTGCAGATGATATGATCTTATACACAGAAAACCCCAAAGAATCCACAAGAAAACTACTGGAACTAATAGAAGATTTCAGCAAAGTATCAGGATACAAGCTAAACATACAAAAATCAGTTGGATTGCTCTACACCAACAAAGAGAACTTCAAAGAGGAAATCACCCAATCAGTACCATTTACAATGGCCCCCAAGAAGACAAAATACTTAGGAATAAATCTAACCAGAGATGTAAAAGACCTATACAAAGAAAACTAGAAGACACTACTGCAAGAAACCAAAAGAAACTTACAAAAGTAGAGAACATACCTTGCTCACGGATAGGAAGAGTCAACACTGTGAAAAAGTCACTTCTACCCAAAGCGATCTACAGATACAATGAATCCTGACCCAAATTCCAATGACATTTTTTAACAAAATGGAGAAACAAAGCACCAGCTTCATTTGAATAGGGAAGAGGCCCCGGGTAAGTAAACCATTACTGAAGAAGAACAAAGTGGGAGGCCTCACACTACCTGATTTTAGAACCTATATACCACCACGGTAGTCAAAACAGCCTGGTATTGGTACAACAACAGCTACATAGACCAGTGGAATGGAATTAAGAATCCAGACATAAATTCATCCACCTATGAGCAGCTGATATTTGACAAAGGCCCAAAGTCCGTTAGATGAGGAAAAGACAGTCTCCTTAACAAATGGTGCTGGCATAACTGGATATTCATCCGCAAAAAAATGAAACAAGACCCATACCTCACGCCGTGTACAAAAACTAACCTGAAATTAATCAAAGACCTAAATATAAAATCTAAAACAATAAAGACCATGGAAGAAAAAATAGGGACAACACTAGGAGCCCTAATACATGGCATAAGCACATACAAAACATTACTAACAATGCACAAACACCAGAAAAGAAACTAGATAACTGGGAGCTCCTAAAAGTCGAACACCTCTGCTTACCCAAAGACTTCATCAAAAGAGTAAAACGATTACCTACAGACTGGAAAAAGTCTTTAGCTATGACATTTCTCATCAGCATCTGATCTCTAAAATCTACATGATACTGCAAAAACTCAACAACAAAAAGACAAATAACCCCTTAAAAAATTGGCAAAGGATATGGACAGGCACTTTACCAAAGAAGACATTCAGGCTGCTAACAGATACATGAGGAAATGCTCACAATCATTAGCTATTAGAGAAATGCAAATCTAAACTACAATGAGATTCCATCTTTTCCAACAAGGCTGGCACTAATCCAAAAAACACAAAATAATAGTTGTGGGAGAAGTTGTGGAGAGACTGAAACTGCTGATGAGAATGTAAAATGGTACGACCACTTTGGAAATCAATTTGCCACTTCCTTAAAAAGCAAGAAATAGAACTACCATATGATCCAGCAATCCCACTCCTTAGAATATATCCTAGAGAAAAAAGAGCCTTTACACGAACAGATATATGCACACCCATGTTCACTGCAATACTGTTCATGATAGCACAAAGACAGAAACAACCTAGATGTCCATCAACAGACAAGGGGATAAACGAATACTAATACTAGCAACGATAAAGAACAACGATGAATCCAAGAAACATCTCACAACATGGTTGAATCTGGAAGGCATTATGCTGAGTGAAATTATTCAGTGGCAAAAGGAGAAATATTGTTTGAGACTATTATTATAAGAACTCAAGAAAAGGTTTAAGCACAGAAGAAAACGTTCTTTGATGGTTACGAGGGTGGGGAAGGAGGAAAAGGGGAGTTCACTAACTAGATAAATAGACAAGAATTATCTTAGGTGAAGCGAAGGACAACACACAACACAGGGAAGTCAGCACAACTGGACTCAACCAAAAGCTAAGAAGTTTCCTGAATATGACCAAACACTTCAAGGGACAGAGGAATAGGGGCAGGGGTCTGAGGACCATGGTTTTGGGGGACATCTAGGTCAACTGACATGACGAAGTTTATTAAGAAAATTTTCTGCACCCCACTTTGTTGAGTGGCATCTGAAACCTTAAAAGCTTGCGAGCAGCCACCTAAGATGCATCAATTGGTTTCAACCCACCTGGAGCAAAGGAGAATGAAGAACTCCAAAGACACAAGGAAAATATGAGCCCAAGAGACAAAAGGGCCACATAAATCAGAGACTCCATCAGCCTGACACCAGAAGAACTAGATGGTGCCTGGCTAGCACCAATGACCGCCCTGACAGGGAACACAACAGAGAGTTGCTGATGGAGCAGGAGAAAAGTGGGGTGCAGAACTCCAATTCTAGTAAAAAGACCAGACTTAATGGTCTGCCTGAAACTAGAGGAAGCCCAGAAGACATGGCTCCCAGACTCCCTGTTAACCCAGAACTGAAACCATTCCCGAAACCAGCTCTTCGCACAAAGATTAGACTGGACTACAAAACATAAAATAATACTCACGGAGTTCAAGTACATCAGGAGACTAAATGGGCAGCTCCTGTCCAGCGACGGGATGAGAAGGTAGAAAGGGACAGGAGCTGGCTGAATGGACACAGGAAACCCGGGCTGGAAAGGGGGGGCGGGGCGCAACTAGGATCAGGTAACAATATGTGTATAAATTTTTATGTGAGAAATTAACTCAAGCTGTAAACTTTCACCTAAAGCAACATAAAAAAAGAAAGAAATGACACGGAAACCATAACCTATAAAAGAACAAATTGATAAACTGGACTTCATCAAAATTAAACATTTGTGCTTTGTGACATATACTGTTAAGAGAATAAAAGACAAGCCACAGACTGGGAGAAAATATTTGCAGATGACATACATACCTGACAAGGGACTTGTATGCAGAAGATGTAAGGAGCTCTCTAAACTTGAAAGGAAAAAATGAAACAATAATAACAGGAGAGAAAACCATGGGCAATGGACATGAAGAAACATTTTGTAGAAAATGATATGTAGGTGGCAAACACTGTTGGCACATGAAACGATGGTCGGCCTCACTAGCCATCAGGGAAATGCAAATTAAAACCACAATGAGATGCCACTACACACACACATCAGGGTGGCTAAAACAGAAATGTGGGACAGCACCAAATGCTGGTGAGAGTGTGGAGAAACTGGACTCTCTCATTGCTGGTGGGAATGTAAAATAGTGCAGGGACCTGGTTTGGCAGTTGTGTGGTGTATTCTCATACAGCCCAGCAGCCCCACTCCCGGCTGTTTACTCGAGGGAAATGAAAGCCAAACAAAGAGTTATCCATGAACATTTGCTGAGCTGTAAACACAGAAGCCTAAAGATGGAAACACCCTGTACCCTTCAACAGGTGGATGGCTGAACAAACCCCGGTGAGCCCATACAGGGGGGCTCCCCTTGGACTCACAAAGGAGAGGCCGCTGACCAGCACCCCTAACGGTTCTCAGGGTTTTATGTGGTGAGAAGGAAGTTAGTCTGCAACATTGCACGAGGTCTGATCCAGTCATATGACATTCTCTAAAGGACAAAACTCTAGTGAAGAGAACTGGCAAGGTGGGGATTCGGGGGGCTGACTACAAAGGGGCTGCTCCAGGGAGATGTTTGGGTGATGGGGCTGCTCTGTGTCTCACCGTGGTGTGACCACACAAATCTACACATGCACAGGGAAAAAAAAGGGGCAATTTAACTGTGCGAGGAAAAAATACCCAGGTGAGAGGCTGGACTGGACTGGGTCCTCTCTGTTCCACTGCAGCTGCCAGGCCTCCCCACCTTGGCTCTGGCCGGCCTGGCTCAGGCCCCTTCCGGTCACCTGACTCCCACTGTCCCTTAGCCTAGCCCAGGCACTCCGTCTTCCCACTGGCGGAGGGTGAAGGGCAAAGTCCATGGGGCCTTGGCCAGGGAGGGCTGTCATGGGGTGGAGCGGGGTGGGGGCCACAGGCCCCAGGTCACAGGAGGACAGGGGCCCGGGGGACAGAGAGGCTGGGATGACAGAAGACTGGATGGACGGGGGACTGGAGGTTGGAGAACAGGGGTTTCCTGCAAGCACCTGCCCTCCCCGCCCTGTCACCATGGTGGGTCCAGCCTTTGCCCTCCCTGTGATCCTGAGAGCTAAGGGCACTACCGCTCCCCTCAGTTGGTCCTCCCCTCCCGACTTTTCTTCTTTCCACCCCCCGATCCCCCACCTGAGGCCGTGCCTGGTGGAGGGCCTGTAAGAGTTAAGGCCAGCGGGGTACAATACGGCAGCTGCGAGAGAATGGGGTCAGGTAGGCAGTGCCGCCTGCTGTGTGCTACTTCCTCCACCTCGGTCAGTCACCACCATGGACCCGGGTCCAGGTGGGCGGTGACTGGAGGGTGGAGCAGACAGCAGGTGCCCAAAGGACAACAGACGTGTCCAGCCAGAGCTTCCTCGTTGCTGCCGGTCGGCTGTCAGCCCAGGTGAGGGGGATGTCCCTGTCCCGAGGCTGTCCTGTCCCCAGGGGGCTGTCCTGTCTTTGCAGCAGCCTGCTGCCTCCTCTTTGCTGCCCACCTGGGGGGCTCAGGCTGGAGTGTGGGGTTGCTCTTCCCATGGTGTTGTGTGAGGTGGGGGTCCCTGGCTGTGTCTCTGAGTTGTTCTGAGACTGCAGGCGGGGTGCTGATCAGGAACACAGGCAGGTTTGGTGGAGGGCTGCATCTTCCCTTTGCTCTGTGGGTCTCAGTCTCACCTGAGAGTGGGATGACCCCCCTCCACGGGACAGCTGTAAGAACCATGAGCCAGTACCCCTGAGGTGTGCCCGAGCCCTCCCCAGAGCTGGGGTGAAGCCTGTGTTGGTGCCAGCATCCTTAAGGGACACTCGGATGATACACCAGCCAAAATGGCTCAGAGCTCCCATCTCCGAACTGGGTTCTAAGCTGCCATCTGGGCAGTAGAGCCCAAAGAGGGCTGGAGCAGTCAGCGCTGGGGGCAGGGTCACCCTAGGCTGCCTGGTGACCCCTGTAGGCTCTCCCGGCACCTCTGGGGACCCGGGCTGCTGTGGCCCTACACAGGCCCAAGCTAAGGGGGCAGATGCCGCTGGGCCCCACTGCCAACTGCATTCCCATGCCCGCCTCAGCCAGTTGGCAAATGCCCATCTCAGGCCAACAGAAAAGTTTCAGGATCAGATTAGAGAAATCTAAGGTCTGGGTTTTTAAACAGAAACCAGATTTCTTTGTTCAGAATCCCCTGCGTGAAGGTCCCTTAACCGAGATGACCTGTGTCTGGGAAGCCAGCTGACCTTGCTCGTAGGGTTATACACATGGATGCCAGGGAAAAACTAGACCTCCCGGTGGGGACAGAAGAGATCACTGGTAACCCTCCTGGGTCAGCCTGATTGCAGAGAGGAGGCGAGTGGGCTGAGAGGGCAGGGGTCTGGGCCAGCTCTGCCCAAGTTCAGAGTAGGGAGACCCAAAGAGCTGGGACATGACCTCCTCCCAACCTGCCATGAAGGGAGGCTGTGAGGGGCGCAAAGGGGCCTGGAGGGTGGGGTGGGGGATACTTCCTCAGATGATGTGGATGGGGACAGTTCTGCCCACCCATCTGTTGCAGGTCCACAGAGTCCCAGACAGTGGCATTAAAAAGGGCTATCTTAGACCAACCCACAGTGTGTGTCATGGGCTAGCCTTGACCCAGACAAGGTACCTGTTCCCCACAGGCCCCTCTGGCAGTCCTGGGCCCTGCACCCTGTGGCTCCCCAGGACCCGGGCAATGGTGGTATCTGATCTCCAGGGAGGTGCCCAGGGCAGCAGCGTCGAGAGACATCAGGTGCACTGAGCCCCTACTCAGAGGGCCAGGGGAGGAGCAGTAGGTGGTATCTGGTGCCCATCGCTGCCCCCCCTACAGGTGCCAGCCCTGCCCCCACTATGGGGCTGTCCTGGAAAGAGGGGGTCCTCACCATCCTGCTGGGGGCTGCCGCTGCCTCAGGCCTCACCACACTCATCCTCTTTCTGGTGGAGGCCACCAGCATCCTCCTGCCCGCAGACACCAAGGTGAGCCGGCTAGTCCAGAGCAGGGGCGCGGGCTGGGGTGACACCACGGGTTCCCTCCTGACCCATGCCACCCCCAGTTCGGGATTGTGTTTGATGCTGGCTCCTCCCACACGTCCCTCTTCGTGTACAAGTGGCCAGCAGACAAGGAGAACAACACAGGTGTGGTCAGCCAAGCCCTGGCCTGCCAGGCAGAAGGTGAGTGAGGTGCCCGTGGCTGCCGGCAGGGGGGCTCTGACAGGGGGCGGGAGGTGTGGCACCAGGCGGGGAGCTGCATTTTCCACCCCCCACAGACCAGCAAGTCAACCTAGAGAAAACAGGCTCAGAGAGATGGAGTGGCGTGCCCAAGGTCACACAGCTTGGGTGCTGGGCTGCACCTGCATGCACTCCAGGGAGGCCCCTCGCTGCTCTTTCCTTGGCACCCCTGCCTCCCAGCTCTGTCCCCTCTGTTGCCCCTCCCTCTAGACCCCAGAGGCTCCCCACCCCCACCCTGCTGGGCAGCTGCACTTCCCGGCCCTGAGGGAGGAAGGAGCTAGGCCGGCCTGGGTGTTGGGGCTGCCTCAACAAGGTGTCTCAACTAGGGGCTTCAGACCACAACAAAGTACGCCTTCAGAAGTCCGAAGCCAGGTGTCTGGGTCCAGCTGCCTCTGAGGCTCTAAGTGAGGACCCTTCCTGGCCTCTGCCAGCTTCCGGTGGCTCCAGGCATCCTGGCTTGTGGTGGCATAGCTTCAGTTGCTACCTCTGTGGTCACATGGCTTCTCTTCTTGTGTCTTCTTCTCTTCTGTCTCTTATAACAACGCTTAAACTAGGCCCCTCCCTCCCCCTACCCTGTAACCCAGGATGTTCTCACCTGAGACCCCTCACTTGGTCACACCTACAGAGACCTTTCCCCAAGAGGTGCACAGTCACAGGTTCAGGGCCGCCCTTCCCCCCACTACCCTCTTGTCAGCCCAGTAGCCACGGAGCCTGGCCCCAGTCCTCTGTTTCAGGGCCCGGGATCTCCTCCTACACGTCTGACCCTGCCCTGGCTGGTGAGAGCCTGCGGGGCTGCCTGGAGGAGGCACTGGCGCTGATCCCGGAGGCCCAGCACCGGGAGACGCCAACTTTCCTGGGGGCCACCGCGGGCATGAGGCTGCTCAGGTGAGGTGGCTGGGCGCTCGGGCGCTCCTGGTGACACCAAGGTGGGCGGAGTGGGGGCGGCGGCAGGGGCTCCAGCTCCAGCCAGCCGGACCCCTCCCCTCCATCCAGCCAGAAGAACAGCTCTCAGGCCGAGCGCATCTTCGCCGAGGTCGCCCGGGTCCTCAGCCAGTCCCCTGTGGATTTCCGGGGCGCCTCGCTCCTGGCGGGGCTGGATGAAGGGGCCTTTGCCTGGATCACGATCAACTACGTACTGGGGTCCCTGCTTACGGTGCTGGGCCCAGGGGTCCACGGGGGCAGGGCCTGAAGGGCAAGGCTGGGATCTGAGGGGCAGGGCGGGTCCAAGGGCTGGGCGGAGGGTGGGCGAGACCAGTGTCAGTGCTGGCTGACTGGGCCTGGGGTCAGCGGGTCAGAGTGGGCCCTGTTTGTGGTCAGCAGTACACCTTCTCCGGAGAATGGGCCCGGCCCCCCGAGGCGACGCTGGTGGGCGCCCTGGATATGGGTGGGGCGTCCACGCAGATGTCCTTCGTCCCTGGGGGCCCCATCCTGGATGCGAGCACGAAGGCCTCTTTCATCCTCTACGGCTCCAGCTACAGCGTCTACTCGCATAGCTACCTCTGCTTCGGGCGGGACGAGGTGCTGAACCGGCTCCTGGCCCGGCTGGTGCAGGTCAGGCCCGCGAGGGCTGGGCGGTGTGGGGGGCTGCGAGTTCCCGAGGTGCTTAAGCGCTCTCCTTTCAGGGCAGCCACTCCGGCCTGGCCCGTCATCCCTGCTACCACAGCGGCTACCGGGCCACGGTGCCCCTGGCGCCCCTGTTCGAGTCGCCCTGTGTCCACACCTCTATGCCCCCTGGTGCCGCCCAGAACCTCACGGTTGAGGGCGCGGGAAACCCCGGGGCCTGCGTGTCCGCCATCCGGGAGCTTTTCAACTTCTCCAGCTGTGAGGGCCAAGCAGACTGCACCTTTGATGGGGTCTACCAGCCCCTGATGCAGGGCCGGTTCTACGTGAGTGCCCCTACTGCCCTCAGTCCCGCCCCCTCCCTCTGATGGGACCTGGGGCCCTGGGTGTGATGGGGTCCCTGCTGGCCCATGGGCCTGCTGGCTGCCACCCCTAGAGCAGGGCTCCCACCCCCAGGCCTTCTCCAACTTCTACTATACCTTCCACTTCCTGAACCTCACCTCTGGGCAGACCTTGGACACTGTCAACGCCACAGTCTGGGAATTCTGCCAGCGGCCCTGGAAGCTGGTGAGTGGCCCAGGGCTGTGCCCACCTGGCCTCCTCTGGCCCCTGGGCTTTAGCTGTGGGCAGATGGGGCCTCTGAGGGACCTGCCAGGCGGCAGGGATAAGCAGGCAGGGGTGTCAGGGAGAGTGGGCTCTAGCCTCTCAGGGCAGTGTGGCCAGCGGGGTTTGGGGGATCCCAGGGGAGGGAGGACAGCCATGGTCACCCTGCTCCAGTAGAAGCCCATGGTCTAGTCAGCTGTGAGGTGGGGACTGCACCAGCCTCCTCTTGGCAGATCCCATGAGTCCCCAAAAGAACAGCGGGGAAGAGCTCTCTGTGACTTCCTAGGCCCCCAACCCTTCCTCCTGCTGTCCAGTCTCAGTCCGGCCAGTGAGTAGGGTCTGCCCATCACTGGGACAGGGCGCCGTTGGGGGTCCTGAGCCCACAGCCAGGAAGGGTGGAGCCCCCCACCCCTGATGCCTCAGCCTCTCGGGTCCCAGGTAGAGGTGAGCTACCCTGAGCACGCCAGCTGGCTTCGAGACTACTGCGCCTCAGGCCTGTACATCCTCACACTCCTGCTTGAGGGCTACGGCTTCAGCGAGGAGACTTGGCCCAGCATTGAGTTCCGCAGACAGGTGACCAGGGACCCCATCCGGCATGGCTGCACCAAGTGGGAGCTTGGGGCAGTGCCTTGCAACCCTGACCATGTGCTTGTCCCCAGGCTGGTGGGACCGACATTGGCTGGACGCTGGGTTACATGCTGAACCTGACCAACATGATCCCGGCCAAGGCACCAGCCATGAAGCAGGCAGAGAACTATGGCGTCTGGGCGGCCGGTATTGTCCTTGTGGGGCTGACCCTTGGGGCCATTCTCGGGGCTGCTGCGGTCCAGCTCCTCTGGCCCCGGGACTAGGCCAGCGGCACCTGCTGTTGCGGCAGGTAGAGGCCCAGCCCCGCAGCTCAGTGGGGGCTCCTTCACAGTTGAGGCCCTGCCCCCATCGTGCCCCTAGTGACCTTGTCCTGTGGGCTCTGGGTCCTCAGTTAGCTGACCATGGACAGGGCCTTGGCATGACCTGACCCTGCTCCCAGAAAATCTGGGCGCTGTCCTGCAGCGTGTGTGACAGTGCAGTCTACCCAGGACTGAGAAGTGCTGATGCAGGCAAACATGGTGCCAGGGCTGCTCAGAGACGAGATGTATAGACCCAGCCCTGGTCCTGAGCCCCTGTGCCTGTGAGTGCTGACGCGTGTTCTCTGCCCCACCCTGTGAGTGCTCACGTGTGTCCTCACCATTGCTTTATGAGTGCCCACTGTTCTCGCTCCCACCCCGTGAGTGTGCCAGGACTCAGGGAGGCTGGGATCTTGTGTGGGGACACCGACTACACAGAGAAGCCCCAATAAAACCCAGACTCAGTGTGGCAGTGGTTCTGCGTGTTGGGAGCAGAGGTGGGGAGGAGGTAGGCGGGGTGCACCCTGCAGAGCTGTAGACAGAGACCACAGAGCTGCCTGCCAATACTGTCCTTCGATGCCCATGAGGCTGTGGGCAGAAGTAGGTGGGAAGAGGGCCTTGTTCCCACCCTGGAGGCATCCTGCACCCAGAAGCTCAGGAGCAGGGCTCTGGAAGATGACCAGGCCTGTCCTTCCCAGCCGTGCATTGCAGGAGGGCAGCAGGGGTGGGCTGCAGTGGCCTGCAGGGTGGTGACTCTTGGGTCCACCCACAGAAGGTGATGGGGAAGCATTCCAGGTGGAGCAGCCAGTGCGAAGGCCCTGAGAGAAGAGGGACAGGTGAGGGGCAGTGTGGCTGGAGCAGAGTGGGGGCCCATGGTCAGGAAGGGGCCAGAGTGTGGGGGGCTGCAGACAGGTCCTGCTCTGACCTGCGATGACCCTGTTACTTTGCTGCTGCATTGGGGAAGGGTAGAGGTGGAGGCCAGGAGACAAGGAGGGACTGCTGCAGCCCCTCAGCCACCTCGCAGACACCCCTTGGTCCCTCTCTGTCCTCACGGTCACTCTGACCATGGAGGCTGCTGTGGCCTCCCCAGGCGTCCAGGTTGTGTGACTGCAGCCCTCAGTGGAATGTGAGCCTGGGCTGAAACCTGGGAGGTGGAAGTGACAGCTGGGAAGAAGGGGCCTGGCCCCTGGGGAAGGGCTGGAGGGGCTGGCCCTGTCCCTCCTGTGGTCTGAGGATGTGCCAACATGGTTAAGCGCCTCTCCCAAGCTGCGGTCAGGCCCCTCTCAGTCGCCAAGCACAGCACATGGACCACATGGGGAGGGGACAGGTAGTCTTTATTAAAAGCCCCCTGCACAGGACTCCTCAGGGCACGCCCCCTGCAGGGCTGGGGCACCTGGGGGCCCAGGAGGCTGGATTTAGCAGGTGGCTCTGCTTACATGCCCACCCAGGCCACAAAGCACTTGGGAAAAATGCCAACGCGGCTGTCATCGTGGCCCTCCAGCCACGCTTCATCCACTGCAAAGCGAGAGGGGCTCAGGACATTTCAAGACATCCGCTCACCTGTGCAGGTGCCCTGGGTGGCCACCTGAGCCCCAGCAGCACCCTGACCCCCAGGCAGACCCTCTGTCCCCTGCAGCCCCTCAGCTGTGCCTGGGGCAGCTTGAGGTCCAAAAGGGCTTCCTGGAACCTGCAGGCATCTGGGACTAGTCCTTTTGAGGTGGCAGGGACCCAAGGAGTGCCCAGCCATGCCCTGCTTGGGGTACCTGCAGATGGGCAGTGCTGGTCACCTGGCTTGGCCTTAGCAAGGGTGGACACTCAGATCCTGGAAGTGAGTCACTGTGTCAATGCGCAAACCTGGCTGGGTTGGCATAGGAGGGGCCATGCCCTGGGGTTGTGAGGGCAGGGAACACCCTGAACCTAAATGGCTGGTTGAGATCATTGCCTCGGTCTGACTCAGTTTCCTACACACTGGCCTCCTTTCTCCTGGGCACCCTGCCCACACCTTTCTGGGTCTGTGGACACCCCAGACCCTCCTCCAAACCAGGGCTTCTAACTGGTTCATTCCTGTTGGAACCCCTGCTGAGAATTTGAATTTCTAACAAGTTCCCAGGAAGTTGTACATAAGAGTCACCTGGGGATCTTGTTAAAATGTAGATTCTGATTCAGTATATCTAGGGTGGAAATGCAAATTCTCTGCAGGGGTTGGAACCCACCCACCGAACTGGAGTCCCGCTCCAAACCCAGGGCTGTGCAGTGTCCTGGTGGCAAAATGGCCTGGTGACGTTGGACCTCCTCTGACTTCAGGGGGCCAGGAGAGAAACAAGACAGCAGCACAGCCCAAGGCTGATGATTCCCTATGAGGTGATGGTCAGACATACCTCCACCCTCCAACTCTTTTTACCAGTTCTGACACCAGTATCCCTCCCAAGGCACTCTGCTTCTCTGCTTAATTCGTGACAATGGCTACGCAGAACTCACAGACCATACTCACAATTGTGGGGTTCATTAGGGAAGTAACTGGTTATAATTCAGGATCAGGAACAACTCGGGACAGTTCTTTAATCAGGGCAGCTTTTTCCTGGCGGTGCCCCCAGGCAGACAGGCCTTTCTCTTGGCCCTCGGCCCTGGGCTCAGCTCTCGGCTCTTGCTCTCAGCCTGGTCTCTGCCCTACTTGGGCAAGTGTTACAAAACTCTTTAGCTCTACCAGTAAGTGCCTGGAGGCACCCCAAGAGCTCCCCTAATAAGTATCGGAGGCACCCCACTCCACCAGCTAGTCTGCTGCCCCTCTCTTGCTCCAGGCAGAGTGGGTCTGCAAGCTTAGCCTGCTAGTCCCACAGTGCTGCCTCCTTATGCCGTGTTCAGTGTTATAGCTCTCTGTCCCCTGGGTCTAAGAGGTTCTCAGTGCAGGGACCCTGGGTTCAAAGTGTATGCTCCACTCCTGGGCCTTCTTCTTGATGGTAGTGAGGTACTCCCCAGCCTCTGGAATTGGCTCCCTTTAAGCCTAGTAGGATGGCAAAATTGACCAGTTCCCTCAAGAATTCCATGCACCTTATTTGCATGGACCCACTCTCGCAAGGTTCCACGTGCCGTATTTGCAGTAGCAAAGCTGTCCAAAGTTGCTGCAAACATCATTTGCCTAGTCCCACACAGTCATCTTGTGGGAGCCACAGGACCACAGCTAGAAGGGCCACATCCAAGCATTTCTCCTCCTGCTTCTCAGCCTGCTCCACCCCCATGCCACAGCCTAGACTCAGCTTCCTTCTGGAAGCTTCTGCTGGAAGCTTGTCCCTCCAACTGGAAATTCCATCTCCCGCCAGCAGGCTTCCTGGGTGGATCAGAGAATAAGAGGTTGCCCATCAGATCCTGCTCTGCTGGCATGGGGCCTCCTCCCTCAGGCATCCTTCTTCACCCCTCCTCACCCCTTGTGCTGGGAGCCAGGCAGAGGGGGCAGGACCAGTTCTGGAGCTGCTGACCATGGCCCCTTCCCCAATTCCTCCTCCAGGAAGGACTGAGTGACAGAGAGGCCTGGGGGAGTGGTCAGGACCCTCAGGGTCTCTGCTGGGCCCTGACCACCATCGTGTTCTGGGTAAGCCACCCCTCCAGCTCTGCCCTCAGTTTCTGTATCTGTAAAATGGGTACAATCCTATGGCTCCTGCTGCTGCAAAGATGTAGTGAGGAGTAGAGGTGGGTCCATGAAAGTGCTCTGCAAGCCACTACACAGAGTGACATGGTTCTGCTCTGCATCTGCCATGGGGGTGGGGGGGATTTGGGAGCCAGAGAGTGACTAGCTGAGACAAAGGGCCTCTGTGTTCACTGTGCCAGCTGGAAGTTGGCCACCCCATGTTGGAAGAGGTCAATCGCCATGTAGGCGTCCTTAGTTACCACCTGGTCAAATGCCTGGGGACAAAAATACCCTCGAAACTTCAAAGCCTGCAGCCCAGTCACCCGGTGTTACACAAGTCCAGGCAGGTGACAGGCCTGCACTTCCACTGGCCCCTCATGGAAGTCACTGCCGGCTCCTCCCTCCTAAGCTGCCACAATGCCATCTACTCATGCTGGCCCAGGGTCCTGGAAGATAAGACCAGAGCGTGCCGAGGGTTGTCAGAAAGCAATCTGTGGACAGTGGGGACAAAGGAGAAACAAGAGAAGGAAAAACTTCAGGGTGCTAATAGTCACCTCTGGGGGATGGGCTATGTAGGGTCGTTGTCTTCTTCTTTACTCTTTTTGGTAGTCCAAAGAAACGCTCTACATACGTCTTAGAATCAGAAAGAAAACGACCAAAAGCTCTTGGTATGACAGGCTGCTCTGCATCCAAAGCACAACTCTTCCTTAAACCAGAGAAAACACGCGGACTGTTCCTGTTGAGGACAGCAGCCATCAGTTCAGTACAGGGACCTGGAGGCACACGCGGACTGTTCCTACTGAGGACAGCAGCCATCAGTTCAGTACAGGGACCTGGAGGCACACGCGGACTGTTCCTACTGAGGACAGCAGCCATCAGTTCAGTACAGGGACCTGGAGGCACACGCTGACTGTTCCTATTGAGGACAGCAGCCATCAGTTCAGTACAGGGACCTGGAGGCACACGCTGACTGTTCCTACTGAGGACAGCAGCCATCAGTTCAGTACAGGGACCTGGAGGCACACGCTGACTGTTCCTATTGAGGACAGCAGCCATCAGTTCAGTACAGGAACCTGGAGGCACACGCGGACTGTTCCTACTGAGGACAACAGCCATCAGTTAAGTACAGGAACCTGGAGGCACACGCGGACTGTTCCTACTGAGGACAGCAGCCATCAGTTCAGTACAGGGACCTGGAGGCACACGCGGACTGTTCCTATTGAGGACAGCAGCCATCAGTTCAGTACAGGGACCTGGAGGCACACGCTGACTGTTCCTATTGAGGACAACAGCCATCAGTTAAGTACAGGAACCTGGAGGCACACGCGGACTGTTCCTACTGAGGACAGCAGCCATCAGTTCAGTACAGAGACCTGGAGGCACACGCGGACTGTTCCTACTGAGGACAGCAGCCATCAGTTCAGTACAGGGACCTGGAGGCACACGCGGACTGTTCCTACTGAGGACAGCAGCCATCAGTTCAGTACAGGGACCTGGAGGCACACGCTGACTGTTCCTACTGAGGACAGCAGCCATCAGTTCAGTACAGGGACCTGGAGGCACACGCGGACTGTTCCTACTGAGGACAGCAGCCATCAGTTCAGTACAGGGACCTGGAGGCACACGCGGACTGTTCCTATTGAGGACAGCAGCCATCAGTTCAGTACAGGGACCTGGAGGCACACACGGACTGTTCCTACTGAGGACAGCAGCCATCAGTTCAGTACAGGAACCTGGAGGCACACGCTGACTGTTCCTACTGAGGACAGCAGCCATCAGTTCAGTACAGGGACCTGGAGGCAGATGGCAGGGGTGTTTGGGTCCTGCTCGAACAAGCTGGGCTGAGCGGGGGGCTTGCTGGGTGAACTGAGTTTGAGTCAGGTCTGAAGGCTCAATGGCTGTTATAACAAAGGCATGAGAGTGGTGTCTGACTCCTTTAGCTTCACAAGGGGAAGGAGAATCAAGATCAACCGGCCAAGCCTGATTCCTGTGAGGTGGCGGTCAGACGTGCCCGCTTTCTCCACCGTCGTTACCAATCCTGACGCCAACCATTCTTCCACGGCACTCTCTGCTTCTCTGCTGGGTTTGAGAACTCACTGCAGCGGCCACACAGAGCTCACAGACGGTGATCAGGGGGTTTATTAGGGAAGTAAGAGGTTCAGAAACGCTCAGGACACAGTTCTTCTATCAGGACAGCCCCCCTGGCCTCTGCCCTGCTTGGGCAAATGTTACAAGGCTCTTTTAACTCTGCCTATAAGTGCACAGTTTGATTGGTTTAAAGTC
This sequence comes from Elephas maximus indicus, assembly GCF_024166365.1. Classification (NCBI taxonomy): domain Eukaryota; kingdom Metazoa; phylum Chordata; class Mammalia; order Proboscidea; family Elephantidae; genus Elephas; species Elephas maximus. The sequence continues at coordinate 835,089 of NC_064827.1, forward strand.
AGGAAAGGTGTGCGTCAGGGTCGTATCCTTTCACCACACCTATTTAATCTGTCTGCTGAACAAATAATCCGAGAAGCTGGACTATATGAAGAAGAACGGGGCATCGGGATTGGAGGAAGACTCATTAACAACCTGTGTTATGCAGATGACACGGCCTTGTTCACTGAAAGTGAAGAGGACTTGAAGCACTTACTGATGAAGATCAAAGACCACAGCCTTCAGTATGGATTACACCTCAACATGAAGAAAACAAAAATCCTCACAACTGGGCCAATGAGCAACATCATGATAAACGGAGAAAAGTGTGAAGTTGTCAAGGATTTCATTTTACTTGGATCCACAATCAACAGCCATGGAAGCAGCAGTCAAGAAATCAAAAGATGCATTGCAGTGGGCAAATCTGCTGCAAAGGACCTCTTTAAAGTGTTGAAAAGCAAAGATGTCACCTTAAAAACTAAGGTGCACGTGACCCAAGCCGTGGTATTTTCAATCACATCATATGCATGTGAAAGCTGGACAATGAATAAAGGAAGACTGAAGAAGAGTCGACGCCTTTGTGGTGCTGGCGAAGAATATTGAATATACCATGGACTGCCAAAAGAACGAACAAATCTGTCTTAGAAGTACAACCAGAATGCTCCTTGGAAGCAAGGATGGCGAGATTGCGTCTTACATACTTTGGACGTGTTGTCAGGAGGGATCAATCCCTGGAGAAGGACATCATGCTTGGTAGAGTACAGGGTCAGTGGAAAAGAGGAAGACGCTCAACGAGGTGGAGTGACACAGTGGCTGCAACAGTGAGCTCAAGCATAACAACGATTGTAAGGATGGTGCAGGACCAGGCAGTGTTTTGTTCTGTTGTGCATAGGGTCTCTGTGAGTCAGAACCAACTCGACGGCACCTAACAACAACATAAGTGCATGGAGACATCGCACTCCACCAGTAAGCCTCAGCCTGAAGGCACTCAGCTCTAGCTCTGTAGGTCAGCAAACTCAGGTCCACCAAGTGCCCGGAGGCACCCTACTCTACCAGCAAACCTCCTGCCTGAAGGTACTCAGCTTTCTCGCATCATGGACTAGGAAGCCCACCATGCCATCTCCTGCCAGCCTCTCCTGCTGCCATTTCTCTGCCACCCCTTCTCACCGTCTTCAGTGTTACAGCTCTCTCTCTTTCTCTTGATCTCCTGGTTCCAGGAGCTTCTCAAAGAATGAGCTCTGCTCTTGGCTCTTCTTTGGCGGTGGTGAGATCCTCTCCTTCCACCCCTGGGATGGCTCATTTTAAGCCTAGTGGGGCAGCAAAATTGACCAGTCCCTTGGTGGGCCACAATTACCTTGTTTGCACTGTCCTGCCTAATCACTTGGGAGTTACAAGCAGTGGGAGTTACAAGCAGTAGGAGTTATAAGACCATGTTGAGAAAGGTCACACAAAGGCGAACCATCATACCGCAGCTGTGCAGAGAGGGGTGCTGATGTGGGGTGGCTGCTCTGTGTGGGTTAAATCCAACTGTGCCACCCCCAGAGTGACCAAATAAAATATTATACCTAGTTCATGCCCACAAATAGCAGTGCCAGGTACACCTCTCCTCACCCTCAAGCAATTTGAATGTTGGCAGGAGCTCTGTCTGCCTTCAAAATCTCCGTATTCCTACCTCATCTGCCTGTGCCATAGTTCCTTAACTTCATCGACTTTGGGTACTACTCGCTCGTTTCTTATTGTGGTAGAGAATTTAACTTTCATGGCCTGCACCCCTTGTCCCTTCCCTCCAGTTAAATCACAATTGCCTTAAACTTTGAGTTTTGGTTGAAGCACGTGGTGTGTGATGATTAGGCCCCCCTTTTCCTGTGACCTTCTAAAAGGGAGATTCTTAGTGAAACGAGGGTAGATTAACACGGGGTGTAAGAAACAACAGATCTGGGTACACTTTACCTCATTTTCCCCAATTTTTGCAAAGCTATTTTTTTTTTTATGCTTCAGTATCACAACCAGGACACTGACATGGAGTTTCTGTTGTAACTTTTCGTTCTTTTTCCCTCCTTTCTTCCCTCTCATTTGCATCATTTCCCAGGTAGTTGTCACTGGATACTCTGAACTTTCCTGTGTGAGGACCTGGTTGTTTCCGTGGGGCAACTTGAGGCCGGGGCCATGGCAGGATGCTGTCTGTGGAACTTGTCTGACTTTGAAGAAAATAAGATCTTTAAAAAGCCAGGGACAGGTGCGTGTGCCTTTGTGCCCCTCCTGAGCTCTTAGATGCTTTTTGGGAAGAGGTTGGCAGACAGGTCAGCACTCACATCAAGGATTTGGACACCTCTGCCCTCAAGTCCCTGCTCATGGCCAGATCTAGCTTCTACCTGTTCCAGGAATGTCCCCGCCTTTGGCCGTTAGGTCCTGGCCTGTCTCTTTTTGTCTCTGGAATCCCAGAGGAACACGGTAGTGACAGGGGAGGCAGTGAGGGAGTGCCGTGACTGCCATGTGGCCCTTACTCAGCTACTGGTGGGGACCCGGCCTTACTGCTCCCACCCCACCTTAGGCGCCGGCTGAGGCGAGACACCGGATGGACAACCCCAGGTCACTGTCGGGGAGGGAGGGCAGGGGCTCTGGGCTTCACCTCTGTAGCAGGGTCTTTGCTGGCCACCTCTCATTCACCTACCACAGGGTAAGGAGTACAGCGTCCGAGAGTTGGGCCAGTGGGCAGAAACTAAGGATGGAGAATGTCCTCACTCAGGGATGAGGTCTCCGCGCCCAGTCCCGGGGACGCCCCGGGCGCCAAGGCCCTGGCTCCCCGGCAGCGCGGGCTCCGGTCCCGGCCAGGTACGCAGCCCACGTTAAAGCTGGCGGGCAGCTCTGGGAAACGGAGGCGCAGGGCGCAGCCCAGGTCCCCCACGGTCCACGGCCCTCGCTCCCCGGGGCCAGCCGCGCACCAGGTCCCCGAGCGCGGCCAAGGCAGTGAGACACCTGGCCGGCCGCTCAGCGGGAGGTGGGGGCGCAGGTGGAGTCCTGGGAGGGTCCAGGAGACGACGGTGGTGGTGAGGAGGCCCAGTGCTGCGGCGTAGGGGCTTCAGGGTTCAGACAGCGGCGTGGGGCAGTGGGGCCCCTTCAAGGAGGAAAGTCACGAGCGGGGACCGGGGTCACTGGGCGTTTCAAGTTCACGGCCTCGGTGAGCGCAGGTGCGCCGGCGTCTCCGCTGCCCAATGGCGCCCGCTGGCGGTAGTGTGGCCACACCACGCGCCCAGCCAGCCACGCCCCGGCCCTTCCTGACCACGCCCGTCCACCGGCTAAACCCCTCCCCAGCAAGGCATGGCCACGCCCCTTCCGGCTTAGCCCCACCCCAGTCCGCCTTCCGGAATCTCCCGGACCTGGTTCTGCTCCAGCCAGCGGCTCGGCCTGGACCCGGCCTGTCCACGTCCCTTCTTCCTCGTTCCGGCACGGCCTGAGCATGCCCATAGACAGCCTAAGCTCCGCCCCGATCATGCAGGGACCTGACCACGCCTCCAGTTTGACCTGGCCCCGCCCCAGCCCGCCCCTTCTCTGGTTGGCCTCTCCCCTCCCTGACTCAGCTTCCCTCCCCCTGCCCCGCCCCGCCCCGGTTTGGCCCCGCCCCCGCTTCGGGGTTGGCCCCGCCCCCGCTTCGGGGTTGGCCCCAGCCGCACTTCCGGCTATCCCCGCGACCCTGCTTCCGGGTCTCGGCCCACAGCCCGCCCAGCCCCAGTCGGCCTCGGTGCACCGGGGAAAGCCGTCCGGGCAGGCTCCTGACGCCGCTGCCCGCGGCGGGACCAAGGTTCCGTACGGGCCGGGCGTGGACGGCGTGTCCAGGTGAGTGTCCTCCGCGAGTGGCCCTCCTACCGGCGCCCTCCGACAGCCAGGCCTTCCGGGCACCGAGGGGGCGGAGCCGGGGCGGGGCACGGGGACGGCGGGCGCGGGGACGGCGGTCGGGGCCTTCGCGCTGCCCCTTTCGCGCCCGGAGAGGGTCTGGGGTCGTTGCGCCGAAGTCCGTGCCGAGCGGGGGGTCCCCGGGACACTGCCTGGGGTGGACGGGCTGCGCCTGTCGGCTTGGGGGGCCACGTCGCGTCGGGGGCCGGGCTCCTAGGGGTACCTGGGGGGCTCCTGGGGGTTCCTGGGGGGCTTCTGGCGGGCTCTGGGGGGACTTCGGGAGGGTCCTGGGGGGGACTCCGGGGGGGTCCTGGAGGGGCTCTGGGGGGGCTTCGGGAGGGTCGTGGGGGGGGCTCCTGGGGGGGCTCTTGGGGGGACTCCTGGGGGGGCTCTGGGGAGACTTCGGGAGGGTCCTGGGGGGGACTCCGGGGGGCTCCTGGAGGGGCTCTGGGGGTTCCTGGGGGGCTCTGGGGGCTCTGGGGGGCCTTCGGGAGGGTCGTTGGGGGGGCTCCGGGGGGACTCCGGGGGGACTTCGGGGGGGTCCTGGGGGGGGCTCTGGGGGGGTCCTGGAGGGGCTCTGGGGGGGGCTTCGGGAGGGTCGTGGGGGGGGCTCCTGTGGGGGCTCTGAGGGGGACTCCGGGGGGCTCTTGGGGGGACTCCTGGGGGGGCTCTGGGGAGACTTCGGGAGGGTCCTGGGGGGGGCTCCTGGAGGGGCTCTGGGGGTTCCTGGGGGGCTCTGGGGGGCCTTCGGGAGGGTCGTTGGGGGGCTCCGGGGGGACTTCGGGGGGGTCCTGGGGGGGCTCCTGGGAGCTTCTGGGGGGACTCCGGGGGGGGGCTCCGGGAGGCATCCCTCTGCCTCCTCCAGCGGGGTCCCGCGCAGCTGGCTGGGCACGGCTACCACGGGCCTGGGGTCCCCCACGCCAGCGGCCGGCGCTGAGAGGGGCCGAAGCCAGCCCTTGCCGGTGCTCCAGGTGCGGAAACTGAGGCCCAGAGTGGGGAGGCTGGGCGGGGCGCCCTCCCCGGAGGGCCTGCTCTGGGAGCCTGGAAGCCCCCTCGGCTGTGTGCAGACGTGCCTGGGAGCCCAGGGAGCCTCGGGCTGCGGGGGGCAGGTCCCGGCAGGGCTTGGAGTCCCTGCGGAGAATTGGCATTTCCAGCCCAGTTGTACTAAACCAGAACCCATAGTTTAACAAGAATCCCAGGAGACTCTTAAGTGTAAGGTCTTGGCAACTTGTTGGAAAATGCAGCGAACTCGAACAAACCGGGTGGAAGCCCTGGGTCTGAGACCCAGGCCAGAGGCAGGTGCTGGGGGCTCCTTCTGACTTTCGGGTTCAGGAAGTAGGGAAAGGCCTCGGAGGCGGTGTGGTCAGCCAGGCAGAGCGCTTTGTCCCGGGTGCGTTAGGACCCGGGCCAGGCTGGCTGGGAGGATGCCCCTCTTGGCTTCTAGTGTCAGAGGGTGTGACGCTGCGGCCCTGAGTGGGAAACAGACGGCCATGCCCTTGGGACCTTCTGGTCAAAGTGGAGGTGTGGCCCTCGGCGCCATGGGCGGGATATGAGGCCCCGGGGCTAAGGGTGCTGCTGGAGGAGGTGGACAGGGACGGGGGGCTCTGGCCAGCCAGACTGGTGAGAAGGGGTCAGTGTGGACCGGAGAGCCACGGCTCTGCCAGGCACGCACCTCTCACCTGGTGGCCCACCTGTTGTTGCACACACCTGAGAAGCCACCAGGGGGCGCTGACACCACAGCTTCCGTGAGGCTGGTCGCCCTGGCCTCCACTCCAGCTCGGCACCTGGGGTTACAAACTCAGACAAAAGGAACCCTTGTCATTGCTACATTGCTAACGAAGAACTGAACCCTGTCCGCTGTAGAAGGTGCAGGGCACGTGGCAGGCGAGCATGGAGGCAACCTGGATCCCACCAGTGCTGATTCGCTCAGGCCCCCTTCCTGTGAACCTGGACTGTTTTAGGGGTGCGTTTAAATTGCCCTGGGCCACTTCCCTCTGCATGGTGGGTGCTCCAGCACTAGCTTCGGTCAGCTGTCTGCACTGACCCTCTTCCGACTACACTCCAGCCACCAGCTGACGTGGTCACACCCCTCTGGTCATCATGAGGGTCCTCAGCTGCCACCTTTGCCCACTGAGGTCCTATCCAGGCTGCTGAGAGGGTGCCCATGGCAGAAGGGTCCTTGGAGAGCCCACAGGGCGATGGGGAGACCGGGGCACAGAGGCCAGATGTGGCTGAGAAAGTGGCAAGGCCCTATGCAGTGGGCCATGAGCACCACAGGTGAGGAACATGGGGATGTGAGGTACTTAGTCTCCTAGGAAGCATGTTGGTCACTAACCACCTTTTGAGTTTGGAATGTTCTGTGTTGCACCCGTCAACAAATGCAAAGGCGTTTGGGCCCCACATCCTGGCCAGTCGAGAGCACTTACAGCCCAGGACACTAAGCCCAAGACAGGACACTGAGCCCAGATTTTGAGTCTGGGACGTAGGATGCCACGCTCAGGAGGCCCAGCCTGGAGTGCTGAGCCGGGATGGAGGATGGCGAGCCCAGGACGCCCAGCCCAGATGCCAAGCCTGGCGTGCTGGGTGCTCTCTCAGGCACTGCTGGGAGGAGGCGGTTCCTTGTGGAGGGAGGACTGGGGAGCCCCACACACCCCCATTCCTGTGCCTGTAGTGGCATGCATGGTTGCTTGGAGATGAGGCTGTTCCGAAGCTGGGGACAGTGTGGATACTGGCTTGGGGCTCCCAGCCTTTTAGCCCTGAATGTGCTCTCAGGAAGCTGCCACCCCTGAGCAGGGCAGGTGGAGGGTGGCCCTTCCACCACCCATCCTGCGTGTTGGAGGTTCTTCAGTGCTAGGGTGCGCCTGTTGGTGGAGTTCCATCTCATTCCTCGTGTTTCCTCACCTGGTCTGTGGAAGAAATTCACCTCTTACAGTTGTCTGGACTGTTCCCTGACTCCCAGCAACCACTGCTCTGTTCTCCGTTTCCATAATTCTGTCATTTCAGGAATGTTAACCCACTGCTGTTGAGTCAATTCTGACTCATAGTGACCCTGTAGGACAGAATAGAGCTGCCCCATAGGGTTTCCAAGGCTGTAATCTTTACAGAGATGGATTGACACAGTGGCTGCAGCAGCAGGCTCAAGCCTAACAACGGTTGTGAGGATGGCGCAGGACCTGGCAGTGTTTCATCTGTTGTGTACGGGATTGGTATGAGTCGGAGCCGACTCAACGGCACTTAACATTAACAGTCTTTATGGAAGCCAACTTCCACATCTTTCTCCCACAGAGTGGTGTGTTTGAATCTCCAGCCTTTCGGTTCACAGCTGAGCGCTTAACCACTGCGCCACTAGGGCTCTTTAAGAATGTTACGTGGATGGAATCGTAGAGTACGTATCGTTTTGTATTGGCTCTTTTCATTCCATGTAATTCTCTGAAAATTCACCCAAGTTGTGTGTATCAGTGGTTTGTTCCTTTCTACTGCCGAGTAGTATTCCATGAGTGGACGTAGCACCGTCTGTTTGAACGTTCATCTGTTGAAGAGTGTCTGGGTTATTTCTATTGTACTTTTTGGTCACTGGAAATAAAACTGCTATGAACTTCCATGCGCTGGTTTTTGTGTGCCCACAAGCCTATGTTTCTGTGGGATGAAAGCCCAGGAGTGAAATAACTGGCTTATATGGTAATTACATGTTTAGTTTTATAGGAAACTGCCATACTCTTTCCTGAGTGGCTGCACCCTTTCACATTCCCATCAGCAGTGAGTGAGTGAGCCAGTTTCTCCACGTCCGCGCCAGCCTTTGGTATCATTGCTGTTTTTTGTTTTAGTCATTTTAATAGGTGTGTAGTGATGTCTTCTGTGGTTTTGACTTGCATTTCCCTTACAGCCAGTGAAGTTGAGCATCTTTCCATGTGCTCCCTTGTCACCTGTATATCGTCTTCAGTGCTGTGTCGCTTTGTGTCCGTAGCCCAATTTCTAGGCACCTCGTTCTTGTGCTGCTGTGTTTTCTGGGTTTTTTATAGGTTCTAGGTATGAGTTATTTGTCAGATATGTAGTTTGCAAACTTTCCCCCAGTCTGTACCTTGTCTTCTCATTCTCTTAATGGGGTCTTCTGCAGAGAAAATGTTTTAATTTTGATGAAGTCCACTTTATCAGTGTCATTTTTTATGGAGTTAAGTCTAAGAACACCTAATGATTTTCTCCTGCTTTTAAAAAAAGGTTTTATAGTTTTACGTTTATATGCAAATGAGTGATCCATTTCAAGTTACTCTTTGTGTAAGCTATGAACTTTAGGCCAAGGCTCACTCTTGGCCTGTGGGCGTCCAGTGGCTCCAGAGGGCTTCTGCCACTGAATGGTCTCTGTACCTCTGTCAGAAGTCAGCAGGCGGCACTGTGTGGTAAATACGCCTAAGGAAAAGGAGCACCAAAAAAAAAAAAAAAAACCAAACCCAGGGCCCTCCAGACCACTCCGACTGGTAGTGACCCTATAGGACAGAGTAGAACAGCCCCATAGAGTTTCCAAGGAGCGCCTGATGGATTCGAACTGCCATCCCTTTGGTTAGCAGCTGTAGCACTTAACCACTATGCCACCAGGGTTTCCAGGAAAAGGAGTAGGTACGTTTATATGCGCTGATGTGTAAAGATGTTAAAAACACACTGGTAAGTGAACTACATTACAAAAACTTATGCACTGTATAATTGAAGTTTCGTTTTTGTAAAATGTTACCGTATTGATGTAGTGTTTGAGTAGTTAAAAAGTAAAATAATGGCAGAAATACAATAAGTCAAATCAGTAAAAACAAAAAGTGGGGTGTATTTGTGGGTTCAGTTTCCGAGTTCTCTGTTTGTTCCACTGATTTGTCTGTCCCTCCACCAGTACGCCACTGTCTCGTTACTGCAGTGACATGGGCTCTATGCCCGTTGGGTCTTACTCCTGCAAGCCCTGAGTACATGAGATTGTTAGGTGCGTTGAGTCAGCTCCGACACTTAACAACCCTGTATACGACGGAACAAACACTGCCTGGTCCTGCACCATCTTCACAATCATTGCTAGGCTGAGCCCATTGCTGCAGCCACTGTGTCAGTCCATCTCGTCAAGGGTATTCCTCTTTTTCAGTGACCCTCTACCTTACCAAGCATGATTTCCTACTCCGGGGACTGGTCCCTTCTGAGAACATGTCCAAAGTACGTGAGACAAAGTCTTGACATCTTGCTTCTAATGAGCATTCTGGCTGTACTTCTTCCAAGACAGAGTTGTTTGTTCTTCTGCAGGCCATGGTACACTCAACATTCTTTGCCAACACCATAATTTAAAGGCATCAGTTCTTCTTTGGTCTTCCTTATTCATTGTCTAGTTTTCATATACATATGACATGACCGAAAACACCATGGCCTGGGTCAGGTGCACCGTAGTCCTTAAAGTGACATCTTTGCTTTTTAACACTTTAAGAGATCTTTTGCAGCCGATTTGCCTAATGCGATGCATCGTTTGATTTCTTGACTGCTGCTTTCATGGGCGTTGATTGTGGATCCAAGTAAAATGAAATCCTTGACAACTTCAATCTTTTGTTCGTTTATCATGATGTTGCTTATTGGTCCAGTTGTAAGGATTTTTGTTTTCTTTATGTTGAGGTGTAATCCATACTGAAGGCTGCAGTCTTTGATCTTCATCAGTAAGTGCTTCAAGTCCTCTTCACTTTCAGCAAGCAAGGTTGTGTCATCTGCATAACTCAGGTTGTTAATGAGTCTTCCTCCAGTACTGATGCCCCGTCCTTCTATATACAGTCCAGCTTCTCAGATTATTTGCGCATATACGAATTGACTAGGTATGGTGAAAGAATACAACCCTGACACACACTTTTTTTTCTTTTATTATACTTTGGGTAAAAGTTTACAGCTCAAGTTAATCTCTCATGCAAAAATTTATACACATATTGCTATGTGACACTAGTTGCAATCCCTACAATGTGACAGCATGTTTTCCCTTTTCGCCCCAGGTTTCCTGTGTCCGTCCAACCAGCTCCTGTCCCTTTCTGCCTTCTCATCCTGCCTCCAGACAGGAGCCGCCCATTTGGTCTTGCGTATCTGCTTCAGCGCCCCTACGTGTCTGTCAGTTTGTCGTACTGTGGGGGCTTGTGTGGTGCTGTGATGCTGGAAGCTATGCCACCGGCATTTAGATACCAGCAGGGTCACCCATGGAGGACAGGTTTTAGCTGAGTTTCCACCCTAAGACAGACTAGGAAGAAGGGCCCAGCAGTCTACTTCTGAAAAGCATTAGCCAGTGAAAACCTTATGAATAGCAGCGGAACATTGTCTGATATAGTGCTGGAAGATGAGCCCCCCAGGTTGGAAGGCACTCAAAAGATGACTGGGGAAGAGCTGCCTCCTCAAAGTAGAGGCGACCTTAATGACGTGGATGGAGTAGAGCTTTCGGGACCTTCATTCGCTGATGTGACACGACTCAAAATGAGAAGAAACAGCTGCAAGCATCCGTTAATAATTAAAACGTGGAATGTACGAAGTATGAACCTAGGAAAATTGGAAATCGTCAGAAATGAAATAGAACGCATAAACATCGATATCCTAGGCATTAGTGAGCTGAAATGGACTGCTATTGGCCGCTTTGAATCAGACAATCATATAGTCTACTATGCTGGGAATGACACCTTGAAGAGGAATGGTGTTGCATTCATCGTCAAAAAGACCGTTTCAAGATCTATCCTGAGGTACAGCGCTGTCAGTGACGGATAATATCCATACGCCTACAAGAAAGACCAGTTAATACGACTGTTATTCAAATTTATGCACCAACCGCTAGGGCCAAAGATGACGAAATAGAAGATTTTTATCAGCTGCTGCAGTCTGAAATTGATTGAACATGCTATGAAGGTGCATTGATAATTACCAGTGATTGGAATGCAAAAGTTGGAAACAAAGAAGAAGGATCAATAGTTGGAAAATATGGCCTTGGTGATAGCAACAATGCTGGAGATCGAATGATAGAATTTTGCAAGACCAACGACTTCTTCACTGCAAATACCTTCTTTCACCAACATAAACAGCGACTATACACATGAACCTGGCCAGATGGAACACACAGAAATCAAACTGACTACATCTGTGGAAAGAGACGATGGAAAAGCTCAATATCATCAGTCAGAACAAGGCCAGGGGCCAACTGTGGAACAGACCATCAATTGCTCATATGCAAGTTCAAGCTGAAACCAAAGAAAATCAGAGCAAGTCCACAAGAGCCAAAATATGACCTTGAATATATCCCACCTGAATTTAGAGACCATCTGAAAAATAGTTTTGACGCATTAAACACTAGTGACTGAAGACCAGACGAGTTGTGGAATGACATCAAGGACATCATCCATGAAGAAAGCAAGAGGTCATTGAAAAGACAGGAAAGAAAGAAAAGACCAAGATGGATGTCAGAGGAGACTCTGAAACTTGCTCTCCAACATTGAGCAGCTAAAGCAAAAGGAAGAATTGATGAAGTAAAGACCTGAACAGAAGATTTCAAAGGACGTCTCGAGAATACAAAGTAAAGTATTACAATGACATGTGCAAAGAGCTGGAGATAGAAAACCAAAAGGGAAGAACACACTCAGTGTTTCTCAAGCTGAAATAAAAAAATTCAAGCCTCGAGTTGCAATAGTGAAGGATTCTATGGGGAAAATATTAAACAATGCAGAAAGCATCAAAAGAAGACAGAGGGAGTACACAGAGTCATTATACCAAAAAGGATTAGTGGATATTCAACCATTTCAAGAGGTGGCATATGATCAGGAACTGATGGTACTGAAGGAAGAAGTCCAAGCTGCTCTGAAGGCATTGGCAAAAAACAAGGCTCCAGGAATTGATGGAATATCAATAGAGATGTTTTAACAAGCAGATGCAGCGCTGAAGGTGCTCACTCGCTTATGCCAAGAAATATGGAAGAGAGCTTCCTGGCCAACTAGATTGGAAGAGATCCATATTTACGCCTATTCCCAAGAAAGGTGATCCAACCAAATGTGAAAATTATAGAACAATATCATTAATATCATATGCAAGCAAAATTTTGCTGAAGATCATTCAAAAACGGCTGCAGCAGTATATCAACAGGGAACTGCCAGAAATTCAGGCCGGTTTCAGAAGAGGATGTGGAACCAGGGATATCATTGCTGATGTCAGATGGATCCTGGATGAAAGCAGAGACTACCAGAACGATGTTTACCTGTGTTTTATTGAGTATGCAAAGGCATTCGGCTGTGTGGATCATAACAAATTATGGATAACATTGTGAAGAATGGGAATTCCAGAACACTTAATTGTGGTCATGAGGAAATTTACATAGATCAAGAGGCAGTTGTTCAGACAGAACAAGGGGATACTGATTGGTTTTAAGTCAGGAAAGGTGTGCATCAGGGTTGTGTTCTTTCGCCATACCTATTCAATCTGTATGCTGAGCAAATAATCCGAGAAGCTGGACTATATGAAGAAGAACGGAGCATCAGGATTGGAGGAAGACTCATTAACAACCTGCGTTATGCAGATGACACAACCTTGCTTGCTGAAAGTGAGGAGGACTTGAAGCACTTACTAATGAAGATCAAAGACCACAGCCTTCAGTATGGGTCGCACCTCAACATAAAGAAAACAAAAATCCTCACAACTGGACCAATGAGCAACATCATGATAAACGGAGAAAAGATTGAAGTTGTCAAGGATTTCATTTTACTTGGATCCACAATCAACAGCCATGGAAGCAGCAGTCAAGAAATCAAAAGTCGCGTTGCATTGGGTGAATCTGCTGCAAAGGACCTCTTTAAAGTGTTGAAGAGCAAAGATGTCACCTTGAAGACTAAGGTGTGCCTGACCCAAGCCGTGGTATTTTCAATCACATCATATGCATGTGAAAGCTAGACAATGAATAAGGAAGACCGAAGAAGAGTTGACGCCTTTGAATTGTGGTGTTGGTGAAGAATATTGAATATACCATGGACTGCCAAAAGAATGAACAAATCTGTCTTAGAAGAAGTACAGCCAGAATGCTCCTTAGAAGCAAGGATGGCGAGACTGCGTCTTACATACTTTGGACATGTTGTCAGGAGGGATCAGTCCCTGGAGAAGGACATCATGCTTGGCAGAGTACAGGGTCAGCGGAAAAGAGGAAGACCCTCAATGAGGTGGACTGACACGGTGGCTGCAACATTGAGCTCAAGCATAGCAACGATTGTAAGGATGGCTCAGGACCGGGCAGTGTTTCATTCTGTTGTGCGTAGGATCGCCCTGAGTCGGAACCGACTCAATGGCACCTGACAACAACATCTGCTTGAACTAAGAAGCGCATGCTTCACAGGTATTTTGTGTTTATAGTTCAATCTTTGTCTGAAGAGTGGGCTTTAGGAATGGTTTTAGTCCTGGGTTAACGGAGTGTCCGGGGGCCGTGACTTCAGGGGTTCCTCCAGTCTCAGTCAGACCATTAAGTCTAGGTTTTTTTAACGTGAATTGGAGTTCTGCTCCACAATTTTCTCCAGCTCCGTGAGAGACTCGCTGTTGTGTTCCCTGTCAGGGCCATCATTGGTGGTAGCCGAGCACCATTTAGTTCTCCGTCTCAGGCTGATGGAGTCTCTGGTTTATGTGGCCCTTTTTGTCTCTTGGGCTAATGTTTTCCTTGTGTCTTTGGTGTTCTTCATTCTCCTGTGCTCCAAGTGGGTTGGGACCAATGGATGCATGTTAGATGGCTGCGCTCAAGCTCTTAAGACCCCAGAGACAGTTCACCGAAGTGAGATACAGAACATTTTCTTAAAAAACTTTGTTATGCCAGTTGACCTAGATGACACACACTTTTCTTGGCTTTAAACCATGCAGTAACCCCTTGTTCTGTTGGAACAGCTACCTTTTGGTCTAAGAACAGGTTCCTCATGAGTGCAATTACCTCATGAGTACAATTAAGTGTTCTGCAATTCCTAGTCTTCACAATCTTACCCATAATTTGTTATGATCCACACAGTCAAATGCCTTCGCATAGTCAATGAGACACAGGTAAACATCCTTCTGGGATTCTCTGCTTTCAGTCAGGATCCATTTGACATCAGCAGTGATATCCCTGGTTCCAAGTCCTCTTCTGAATCCGGCTTGAATTTCTGGCACTTCCCTGAAGATGAACCGCTGCAACGACTTTTGAATGATCTTCAGGAAAATTTTACTTGTGTGTGATTTTAATGATATTGTTTGATAATTTCCACATTCTGTCGGATCACCTTTCTTTGGAATGGACACAATCTCTTACAGTCGGTTTGCCAGGTAGTTGTCTTCCAAATTTCTTGGCATAGACAAGTGAGCACTTACACCACTGCATCGTTTGCTGAAACATCTCAGTTGATATTCTGTCAATTCCTAGAACTTTGTTTTTTGCCAGCATCTGCAGTGCACCTTGGACCTCTTCTTCAGTGCCATCGGTTCTTGATTATATGGTACCTCCTTAAATGGTTGAACGTTGACCAGGTCTTTTTGATACAGTGACTGTGTATTCCTTCCATCTTCTTTTGATGCTTCCTGCATTGTTTAATATTTTGCCCATAGAATCCTTCAGTATTGGAACTCGAGGCTTGAATTTTTTCTTCAGTTCTTTCAGCTTGAGAAATGCTGAGCTAGCTCTTCCCTTTTGGTTTTCCATCTCCAGGTCTTTGCACATTTCATTCTAATACTTTGTTTTCTTGAGCTGCCCTTTGAAATCTTCTGAACAGCTCTTTTACTTCATCATTTCTTCCATTTGCTTTAACTACTCTACTTTTAAAGAGCAAGTTTCAGAGGCTCTTCTGATATCCATTTTGGTCTTTTCTTTCTTTTCTGTCTACTTAATGACCTTTTGCTTTCTTTCTGTATGATGTCTTTGGTGTCATTCCACAACTCATCTGGTCTTCAGTCATTAGTATTAAGGGCGTCAGCTCTATCCTTGAGACAGCCTCTAAATTCGGGTGCGATATACTCAAGGTCATACTTTTGCTCTTGTGGATTTTTTCTAATTTTGTTCATTTTCAACTTGTACATGTGCATGAGCAATTGATGGTCTGCTCCACAGTTGGGCCCTGGCCTTGTTCTGGCTGATGATATTGAGGTTTTCCATCATCTCTTTCCACAGATGTAGTCGATTTGATTCCTGTGTGTTCCATCTGGTGAGGTCCATGTGTATAGTAGCTGTTCATGTTGTTGAAAAAATGTATTTGCAATGAAGAAGTTGTTGGTCTTCCAATATTCTAGCACACAATCTCTGGCGTCATTTCTATCACCAAGGCTATGTATTCCAACTACCAATTCTTCTTTTTTTTTTCCAACTTTCACATTCCAATTGTCAGTAATTATCGATGCATCTTGTGTGAATGTTTGATCAATTTCATACTGAAGATGTTGGTAAAAATCTTCAGTTTCTTCATCTTTGGGCTTGGTGGTTGGTGCATAAATTTGAATAATAGTCGTATTAACTGGTCTTCCTTGTAGGCATGTGGATATTATTCTATCACTGACAATGTATTTCAGGATAGATCTTGAAATGTTCTTTTTGACAATGAACGCTACGCTGTTCCCCCTCAGTTTGTCATTCTCAGTGTAGAGACCATATGATTTTCTGATTCATAATGGCCAATTCTGATTCATAATGGCCAATTCATAATGGTCTTTTTGAGCTCACTAATGCCTAAGATATCGATCTTTATGCATTCTATTTAATTTTTGATGACTTCCAGTTTTCTACA
This sequence comes from Elephas maximus indicus, assembly GCF_024166365.1. Taxonomy (NCBI): domain Eukaryota; kingdom Metazoa; phylum Chordata; class Mammalia; order Proboscidea; family Elephantidae; genus Elephas; species Elephas maximus. Next base: position 850,697 of record NC_064827.1, read on the forward strand.
TTCCGATTATTAATGGATGTTTGCAGTCATTTCTTCTCATTTTGAGTTGTGCCACATCAGCAAATGAAGGTCCCGAAAGCTTGACTCCATCCACATCATTAGGTCGACTCTACGTTGAGGCCCTCACATGTCTACTTTGATGAGGCAGGTCTTCCGGAGTTGTGTTTTCAGTGCTGTCCAGGCTGAAGGGCTCATCTCCGGGCACTGTATCAGACGATATTGCACTGCTATTCTTAAGGTTTTCACTGGCCAATTTTTTCAGAAGTAGACCATCAGGTCCTTCTTCCTAGTCTGTCTTAGTCTGGAAGTGCCACTGAAACCTGTCCATCAAGGGTGACCCTGCTGGTGTTTGAAATACTGATGTCAAAGCTTCCAGTGTCAAGCAGCACACACGCCCCCACGGTGCGACAAACTGACAGATGCATATTGCCTGAGTGCATAGCAGTGAGAAAACAGCTGGGCACTCCAGCATGAGGGGGCACGGGGCTGTCATGTACCAGGAAGAATACATAGACCAGGTGCTAATACCCATGTGTGTATGTGTGTTGTGCACACGGTGCAGTGGGCCACCTCTCGGGGGCACTCCCTGCTGCCCCACCAGGAAGCCCCAGGCCCTGTGGGCCCTGAACCCTCCAATGGGCTCACTTGGCTCCTCCTTCTGGTGTTTTCTCTGTCCCCTCCTTCTGTGTCCTGGACAGTGCTCATGCGATGTGTGATGGTGCACTGTACTTGTGTGTAAATGGCTTTGTCACTTGTCGCTTGGGTGTTTGGTCCCTGAAGGCAGGGGGCAGGTGGGTTTTCTCATTCCCCACCCCCAACGGTCTTTGTGGATAGAACAGATGCTGCTGAGAGTGAGGGGTTTGCCTCTGGTGGGAGGATGGTGCTGGGGGGCGCTTCCATGAGGACAGGGAGTGAGGACAACTGTGCAGGTGAGTGGAGACTGGGGGCTGCAGGTAGGTGGTCCAGGTAGGCAGTGTGAGCTCAGTGGGATCTGGCAGGTGCTGTTGAGCACATGGCCTTGGGCCGCTCCTCACAGATCAGAGCCTCTGCTGGACACAGAACCATGCCTGATCTCATGCTGTGGCACTCAGGCCACGCAAGGCACCCGTGTCACACTTTAAGGCCATGGATGGCGGGCCCTCTGGGGAGGGGCAGCCAGGCTGGCAAGCCTAGCTCTAAGGAACAGCAGAGGGGTCGGGGCCTTTGCTCACTCATGAGGAGACAGGGCAGGGTGGGGTGGACCTGAATTCCTGCAGCAGTTGAGGTGGAGAGGTGATGGCTCTCAGACAGAAGCTTGGTTTAGGGCTGAACCCAGCGCTGTTAGTTGAGAAGATGCCTGTTGGTTATGGTGTGTTTCACACAGACCGGCGTACCAAGGACCTTGTGCCCACCACCTGACATGGGCACGACCGCACCCCCATGTCTGCCCCAGCATCTGTTGTTGGGGAAACACCCTTAGCAGCTACATGCACAGCCTCTTTCCCACTCTTGCCCTGAACGTAACTCTCTGAAAAGGTGTTCTTGTGTTTCAAATCAGTCGTGTTAATTCTTAAAGAAAGGGACAATTCTTAAGTTAAATCAGTAAGTTGTGAGGTACTCCCGCTAGGATGGCTAAAGTGAAAAACAACAACGTAATAACAAGTGTTGGCAAGGAGGTGGAGAAACTGGAACTGCCGTTCATCGCCTGTGGGAGTGTCAAATGGTGCAGCTGCTGTGGAAATCAGTTTGGTGGTTCCTCAAAAAACTGAACACAGAGTACTGTAGAAAAATAAAACCTCTTGCAGTTGAGTCAGTTCCTACCCATAGCGACCCTAGAAGACAGAGTAGAACTGCCCCATAGGATTCCCAAGGAGCAGCTGATAGATTTGAACTGCCGACATTTTGGTTAGCAGCTGCATCACTTAACCAGGGCTCCTGGAGTTACCATATGACCCAGCAATTCCACTCCTAGGTATTTACTCAAAAAAATTGAAAGCAAGAACATAAACCGATGCTTGTACACGAGTGCTCACTGCAGCGCTATTCGCAACGGACAATAGGTGGGAACGACCCAAGTGTCCGTCAGCACATGCACAGATAGGTTGAGATACGGTCTGTCCACACAGGGTCACGTTACTTAGCCATAAAGAGAGTGGAGGTCCTGATAGCGTGCTGTGACACGGATGGACCCTGAGACCGTCATGCTCAGTGAAATAAGTCAGACACAAAAAACAAATACTGTATGAGCCCACTTACATGAAATATCTAGACTAGGCAAATACATAGAGACAGTATAGTGGTGGGACGGGCCGTGGGGAGGGGCCTTGGGGAGTGACTGCTGGTGGGCACGGGGTTTCATTCTGGGTGATGAAAATATTGTGGAATTAGAAGTGGTTACACACCTTTGAAAATACTAAAAGCCACTGAATTGTACACCTTCGAAGAGTGGATCTTATGGTATGTGAATTGTCTCAGCTGTAAAACAGTCCGAGGTGAATGAGAAAACATTTGGTTCCATGTGAACAGAATTGAAACCGCCTTCTCTGTTGGGCTGAGCAGCCTCAGAACCCGGTGGTTTTGGGGGTCTGTTCCCAGGTGGCCCTGCAGTGGTCCCCCTCGTATTTGGAACTTGGGCACAGCAGATCATCTAGGTCAGAGGGAGACTGCCCAGTTTTAACTGGAACTGTTCTGACCCTTTCTCCTCCTGGCCCAGGCCGGTTTCTCCTCTACCTGCTCTGTCGGGGCGTGATGGGTGGGCGGGGTCCTGGGGGGGAGACTCAGAGTGACTGGAGAGGCCCCTGGTGTTTCCTGGGCGGGTCTGCCTCGATGACCCCAGGTCCACACTTGTCTCTGGCCGGCTATTCTCCTGGTTGAAACCAGCAGAGATGTAATGTGAACTGCACATAACATTTTAAAATTTTTAGTAGCCACATAAAAAAAAGTAAACAGAAACAGGTGACATTAATTTTTAGTAACATATTTCACACCCACCAAAATGTTGTCGTTCCACATTGAAGTCACCGTGGAGGTCCCATGCCCTCTTCACCAGCACAAGATTTGCACGCAGGCAGTGGTATCCACGCTGGTTGCAGGGCTGGTCCCCCCTACCCTGCTGCCCGCAATTGCCTGGCGTGCAGCAGGCGGTGCCTCTGTCCCAACCAGACGATATGGCACGGCACACAGAGCGGGGAGAGGAGGAGGGCCCTGCTGTGTCCCTGTCAAGCGCCCCCCCCCCCCCCACCGCCGTGAACCCTTGCTGCTCTTATGGGCACGTGAGGGTGACCCAGAGACACCTGAGAGAGGAGCCAGGACACACGGCCGGGCAACTGTGAGCTGCAGAAGCTGTGCAGAAAAAGCAGCAGAGGAAATGGGCCTTGGCTTCTGAACAAGAATGCTGGGGCTAACCGGTCTTAGAGTTCATTTTCAGTTATTCACCCACAAGTGTGGAGAAAATACCATTGTGTTCTGTGGCCACGGGAAGCCCACCCTACCAGCCTGCTCCTCCTGTGGCAGGGCCGAGGCTGAGGCTGTGGGCACCGAGGGTCCTGGGGGCAGGTTCCCTTCGGGCTGGTGAAGAAGCTGTGGGCACCAGCGGTCCCAGGGAGCCCCCCGTGTGCTCCGTCTGCCTGTGTCCCCTCTCTGTGGACACTCCCAGTGGTGGCCCACTGGCACGGGTCTTCTGGGTTCTGCCAGTTTCTTGGCTTTGCCTTGCATGTCTGGCCCATCTTGGGGCATCTAGGAGAAGCTCCTCAACTGGAGAGGGTTTGGAAGACACCTGGGCCAGTTGTGACGGGTGCCTTGGTGCATTGAAGGGACAGTTCAAGCCACTGTGAAGGCCGTGTGCCAGGGTGGGACGCTGAGGGGCCTATGGACCCTGCTCTGTGCCATGAGTCCCACCTGCCCTCTGGCCCCCCGGTCAGTGTCCTCACGGAGGCTTGGACCCCCACACCTAAGCGGGGAGGCCATGAGGTGGTATGGAGCCTCTTTGGTCCCCATCTGGAGTCTGCTCCGGGGCTGGGAGGAGGGCAGACGTCCCTGCCTCTTTCTCAGCCTCTGGTGAGGTGGCCAAAGGTGGGGGTTGGCGCCTGCCACCTCTTCCTTCCAAACCCCTCCCGCTGGGCCTGGTAGGTCCCAGGGCTGATGTCATGGCCATGTCCTGGCTGTCTGCACTTGGTCCCCCACCCTCTGGCCTGGGGACTAGCTCTGTGGGCGGCTACCGTTGTCCCATGTGCTGGGCAGGGCAGCCAGGTGGGTGTGGGACTGGCACATGTGGGGGCCGGGATTGCTCTGGGGCCTGTCACAGATGCTCGGTGTGGCCTGCGTGGTTCTGGCTGGGCAGACTTCCAGCTAGGTAGCCAGCTAGGTCTCCTAGCTGTGTCGGGACCAAGGGCCTAAAAAGCAGCTCCCAGGACGAGGTGCTGGCCTGCAAGACGCTGACATCGTGGCTGTGGCTCTGTCCCTGTGCCCCAGGTGGGCTCGCTGGTGTGCCCAGACAGTGCCTTCTTCAGCACGGAGCATGCCGGAAGGGGAAGCAAAAGCCCTGGGTGAGCCAAGGATCTTGGAGTCATGTTCTGTTGTGTTGCAAGGGCTCAAGGCCAGAGTTTGGATCAGGTTAGATGCCATTAAGAAAAAATTGAGACACTTAAACGAATTGCACATGTTGATTGCTAATTTTAGGCAAAAGTTACCAAACTGCCTGGCGGCGTGACCTCAGCAACCTCCTGGAGGGCTGGGTCCCTGGGCCCTCTGTCTTGGTGTGGAGACCGGCAGTCTGGGAATGTCAAACCACCCCCATGTTTGTAGCGAAGGACAATTTGGATTCCAAGCAGATTTTCTTCGTTTAAAGTAAGTTCAGTTTAAAACCCACAGTGGGGCCAATTTGCACATCACCTCCACCTGATCTCTTGTTCTCAGGTCATGCTGGTCCTCAGCGTTTCCTCCCCTTGTCACGCTCAGACTCCAGGGCAGAGGCCGTGGGAGAGCTGACCTTGGCTCTGATGGCTCCCATCACAGGCCTGGGTGCAGCCCCAGTCCACAGCTCCGTGCGGCTGGGTTCCTTGGCTGGGGCTTACAGAGGGGAGGGGGACGGACTTGGGGTAGACAGGAGCCGCATGCATCCTTATTCTGAGACAGGTACAGCTGCACGGACAGTGCACGCCTGGGCTCCGTGTCTCTGGTCAGACGCGCCTCTGCAGGGTGGACTCTGGGACTGCCATGGCTGGGCCTGTCCCCACAATGAGGCCTCACTTCATTACAACTGCTGTGCTGCCTTCAGCCCCATCCTGCCAGTAAATGGTCCAGAGCACAGCTGGGTGCTGTCCCCAAGGCCCCACTGTGTGCCTGCCTGTGGCTGCTGTGCCCTGAGGGTGGGCCCTGCTGCTTTCCCTGCCCAGGCTGTGATGTGTCCAGAGCCTGGCCTGCTCTCCGCAGGGGTTTGCTCCTTGCACGGATGGTGGATGGACAGATGAGGACAGTGTATGGATGGATGGGTGCTGTGTGGGTGGTGGATGGATGGATGGACAGAAGGACAGGTGAGTGGGTGGATGCGTGGACATCCCCACCAAGCAGCCCAGCCAGGATTCCGCTCTGCCAACCCCACAGATGTTGGCTCGCCCTTCATGCTGATTTTTGCTGACCCCATTAGACCCTGGGCCAGGTGTGGGGAGTGAGGAAGTCTTGTGCCCCAGAATCAGGCTGGGTTTTGTACCCAGGCCTGGTTGGCCCCACACAGGCTTCTGGGGCCCCTCGAGGTCCATGTGGGTCTGAGCAAGGCTTCTCCGGCTGTCCCTGTGGGGACCCTTTGTCAGGGCCTGTGAGCTACCACTGTCTTCCCCCAGGGCTGGAGGCCCCGCAGAGCTGACCCAGAGAGGGGGCGGAGCTGCTGGATTCCTCCTTTGGGGTTGGTGGGGGCACAACAGGTGGACCAAGGTACTCACTAGCCTGCCCTGCCCACCGGGACCCTCAGGCACATGGCCTCAGGGAAAAGGGACTGGCAGGCTCGTGGGGGACTGTGGGGGCAGCCCAGGAGCCTCTCCTGTGGTCAGGACAAAGGACAGACCAAGTGGGGAGCACAGGGGGCCCTGGGGTGTCCCCTCACCCCAAGCTGGAACCCTCATGGGGACCCTGTGGAAGGAGGCCAGGCCCAGTGCAGACAGGAGGTGCTGCTATCAGATCACCGAGAGGGTCAGAGGTGGCTGCGAGCCAAGGAGGCGGTGTCAGGGTCGGCCACCAGAGGGGCCCAAAGACCAGCTCATGGCAGCCCCTCCCCATCCCTCCACTCAGGGGTGGTGCTGCAGCAGAGGGGCCTGACTGCGCCCAGAACACACGCTGTGGTGGCCTGCGGGGCTCGAGAGCATCCACAGGGGCTATGGGGGCTCCTGCACACCATCCCTGTCTGCTGACCTTCTCCTGGGGGAGGGTGAAGCTCAGGTAGCCTCCTTCCTGGAAGGACTGGACCCAGGGAGCAGTCAGCCCGGCCCGGTCCTTGCCTCGTGTTGCGCAGCACCTGTACTGGGCTGGCTTACCCTTCTCCATCTCTGACCAGTGAGGCCCTGGAGAGCTCAGGCACTGGGTCAGACTCGACTCCATGCGAGCTTTGCAGGCATACTGCCAAGTGTGTCTCGGTTTCCCCACCCTTGAGCGGGATGGTGATGGTGTGTCCTTATGTATGGAGGACAGGAGGGAAGGCGTGTGCACGTGGGGCTGGAAGCAGCAGTGTGAGGAGCTGTGGTGCTAGGACAGAGGCCAATGTGACCCTTGGGACAGCCAGGCAGGCAGGGCATCGTTGGCATGACTCCTCCCTCCCGGGGCTGACAGGAGCCTGCTGCACTCTTGTCTTTGTCTGAAGCCCCCAGCTCCTCCCCTAAGGAGAAGAAATGATCTGATGTGGCACCACTGAAGGCCCTTTGCTTAAAGGGGTCATCGGCCACGCGAGCGTCTGGGCTCTTGGAAAGCGTGGACCTTGGGCATCACTCCCTGTTCTTGGAGGGCTGTGTGCCCATGGGGTCTTTGCTTGCTGACCAGCAAGCAGGGTCTTTGGCTGCCCTTCACAGTGCTGATTTCTTTGGGTCCTGCAGAAAGCTCTTCCAGGGAAGATTTGTTGTTGCCGTCTAATCAGCTCCAGCTCATGGCGACCTTGGTCCTGCACCGTCCTCACAGTTGTTGGCACGTGTGAGTCCATCTTATGGAGGGTTTCCCTCGTGTGACGGTTAATTTTATGTGTCAGTTTGGCGAGGCTGTGGTTCCTAGTGGTTTTGCCAAATGCTACTCTAGATGCTGACCCATAATGTGATCTACTCTAGTGCAGTCTAATGTAGTAATCTAAGGCAGTCAGTCATCAGTGGAAAGGGGTAGATATCTTGGCAGAACTCACGCTGTCTGGGCTCGGCACTCTTCTCCTCTTTCTGTAACCTGACCTAAGAATCTTGGGATGAAAGCCTGCGGGAGTCTCCAGCTTTCTGCCTCCTCTACAGATTTTGAACTTGCCAGCTCCAACAATCACGTGAGCAAACCCTTTGAAGTACCTCCCCCTCCCATATACATACCACTGGTTCTGTTTCTCTAGAGAACCCTAAGACATTTTGGTGGTACCAAGAGTAGTTTTAGAGGTGCAGAATTGGTTTTAGGGTTTCTGGAATTAGTTGTCAAATTTGGTTAGATTAAAAGGCACCGATGACTCTATTTCCAGTAGTAAAGAGGGCATTGTACCAAGAGTAGTTTTAGAGGTGCAGAATTGGTTTTAGGGTTTCTGGAATTAGTTGTCAAATTTGGTTAGATTAAAAGGCACCGATGACTCTATTTCCAGTAGTAAAGAGGGCATTGTTAGTTCATGGTGTGATAGGGCAAGAGAGATAACGGAAAATACTACCACTGTTGTGGTTGTTAGGTACCATTGAGTTGGTTCCAGCTCACAGTGACCCTACATACAACAGAATGGAACACCGCCCGATCCTGCACCATCCACACAATCATTGCTATGTTTGAGTTTGTCGTTGCCGCCAGTGTGAAAGTTCATCTCATTAAGGGTCTTCCTCTTTTTACCGACTCTCCATTTTACCAAGCGTGATGTCCTTTTCCAGTCATGGGCCCTCTTGATAGCATGTCCAAAGTGAGACAAAGTCTCCCTGTCCTTGCTTCTAAAGAACAGTCTGTGTGTACTTCTCCCAAGACAGATTTGTTCATTCTTCTGGCAGTTCATGGTGGATTCAGTGTTCTTCATCATTGAGAAGCATCAGTTCTTCAGTCTTCCCTATTCCTTGTCCAGCTTTCGCATGCATATGAGGCAGTTGAAAATACCATGGGTTGGGTCAGAGGCACCTTAGTCCTCAAAGTGACACCTTTGCTTTTTAACACTTTAAAGAGGTTTTTTGCAGCAGATTTGCCCAATGCAATGCATCGTTTCGTTTATTGGCCGCAGCTTCCATGGCAAGAGAGATGTGGAAAGTATCACTGTTGGATACTCCTAGGCAAACTCGTATGAGAGATGAGGTTCTAGGTGATCGTGTATTTGATCCCTTAAAACGTTGTTGTCAGACTGATGAGTATGACGACACTGGCTGTTTGTTCCTACTTTCGCTGGAAAAAGTGGGGAAAGAAAAGGATGAGCTTAGGGCTTCAAAGCCCAGCTCAGGTGCCACATAAATGAAAGTTGCCATGTGTGCCGTGGAAAAAACTCTATGGCCTGTAGCCACAGAGCTGAGATTGCTGAAAACCAATCCAGAGCCTGTCTTGAGAGTGGTGGAATTACAAAGCCAACTGAATTCCCAATGACACAGGATATCTGAGGTTAAAGTGAGGACATTGATTGGGAAGAAATAAATATATATCCTAAAAATTGGGATGAGGACATATGGCCAGATATTGATAAAGCTGGGGACATTAAGTCCCTAAATTCTGCCAAGCCGCTCTTCTGCCCCTATTTGAAGAGATAATCCAGCTTTGTCTGAAGAATCTTTGCCTGAGGCAGATGCCTGGCAAGACACTGCTGAATATCCTTAGGAGCCACCCCCCACAACCCATCTTTACTTCCGGACCTATAGCTAGACTCAAGTCCCAGCGAGCCATGATAGGTGAGGTACCAAGCAGAGAACAACTTGATTTTTTCTAATTTATACAGACAGAAATCTGGGGAATATGTATGGGAATGGCTATTAAGGGTGTGGGATAATGGTGCAAGGAACATAAATTTGGGTCAGTCCAAATTTATTGATATGGGCCCCTAAGCACAGATTCTGCGTTCGGTGTTTCAGCTGGAGGGGTCAGAAAAGGCTCTAACAGTTTATTTGGTTGGATGGCTGAAACGTGAATAGAGAAGTAGCCTAGACTAGATGAAGCTGAAATGCCAGCACTGCCCTGGTGTACTTCAGAAGGAGGTAACCAAAGGCTTGGGGAAACTGGATTGTTAGGGTGGACTTACCATGTTGGACCCACAGGAAGTATCCAGAGGACACACCTTTCACCAAGACTGTGAGGAGTGAATTTGTGAGGGGAGCCCCAGCATCCTTGAAGAGCCTGTGATTGCTCTTCTGTGTAGGTCGTTGTGAACTGCTCTCACTGAATTAAGACACCTAACTTCAGTGGGGGTGACTGGTTGTTGGGGTGGCAGGGCCAAGTGGCTACACTTAATCACCAAAGACAAGGCGGGTGTGGTTATCATAATGAAGAGCAGAATCAAAGCAGTCATCAGAATGGTCTGACCGGCATGGGTTTATGGTTGGTAATTAGTCATGGTGTCCCTGGGAGTGAAATCTACTGAATATTTACTCCATCAGGATAAATGGAAGAATTCTAGGTCAAAAGTGAAGTCTAACTTGAATTGCCCAAAGTTTGGGGCAGACTTTGGGGTGGGGACGGTGGAAAGCACATTAAAACAATTCAGCAAAGCGTCCCTGGGTGGGGTCCCACCGAGAAAGGTGCAGCCAGGACAGGACGCAGTGGGAACGAGGCCACCCCTCGGGAGCTCGGCCGGAGCCGAGGGAGGCCCTGCGTCTGCCGCACAGCGCTGCGGCTGGCGAATTGGGGCCTGCTTCCCCCAGCGGCTGAGGTCAATTTAACATTAGGCACTCGAGCGGTTTAACGTGATGTAAGGAAAACAACTGTACTTTCAGGAAAGGATCCGGGAGGAAACCAACAATAAAGAAAGAGAAGTTATTATTTTTGCTACTTTAAGAAGTGGGAGCTGTGCCTAAAGCAACACCCCTCTGCCAAGAACCCTTCACTTCGGAGTCAGGAGACGTAGAAGTTTATTGTCAGGGACTGGGAACCACTGCGGGGAGGGTGCGGGGCCGCCTGCCTCTGCTGGGGTCGGGGGGCTCACAGGACTAAGCCTTGGACACCAGCTGGCTCATCCAGTGCTTGTCCTGCCCTCGTGGGTCAGAGCCTAGGGTGGCTGGTGCCTGCGGGTTCTGGGGGGGGTCATCGCAGGAGGGGAGCTGGGTGCAGTTGGGGTCCTCCCCTTAGGTGCCTGCAGAACCTCCTGTGGGGCTGGGGGCGATTCTTGGCTGACCTCTGCTGCCTGCTATTCTTTGTGTGGCGTGCGCACGTGGGGTGCGTGCGTGCGTGGGGAGCACATGTGGGGTGTACGTGTGTGGAATGCATGTGTGGGGTGCCTGTAGGGTATGTGCGTGGGGCGCGCATGGGGGCATGCGGTAGCTCTGCGCAGGGTGCTGGAGAGCGGGCGGCGGACGCCATGGCTGCACCTGCAGGAAGGGGCCTGTCGCTACAGAGGAGCCCATCTCCGGGTCCAGCCCAGGCGGAGGACCAGCGGGGCTCTGTCCTTGGCTGGCGCCTCCAAGGCTAGGAATGAGCCCTCCTCATGGAGGCAGGTCAGGGCAGCAGGAGACGAAGGGAGCGCTGTGCTCAGCGGGGTGAGTGAGGCTGAGACGGGGCAGGGCAGGACTGGGCAGGGGATCCAAGGGGGCTGGGGGCCAGCAGGTGGAGAAACAGGAACAGACGGAAACTGGGAGCAGTAGAGTTAGACAGACTGGAGGGAACATGGAGAGAGCAAGGTGGAGAAATGGTGGAAGTTACCGACCCAAATATGAATGGAGAGATGATCGTGGCCTTTTAATCACTTTCTTTTGCATCAGTGTTCTAAAATTTGTAAGTTAATTTAGCTTCCCAAGTATTCAGTGTGCATAAACGGCCTTTACAGATAGTAATGAAAGCACACCCGCTGCTGACAGACGCGTTCTGACTCACGGCGGCCACGTGTGTGTTGGGGTAGCCCTGTCCCATGGGGTTTTCTTGGCAGTAATCTTTATGGAAGCAGGTTGCCAGGCCTTTCTTCTGCAGTGCCCCTGGATGGGTCCAAACTGCCAACCTTTAGGTTAGTAGTTAAGTGCAAAGCATTTGTGCCACCCAGGGACCCTTTACAGCTAGGAGAGAAAAAAAATATTAAAAAGCAAAAACAAAGCAGTGGTGTGATGGGAAGGGGGCTCTTGGGTGATACAGGTGGTTCACGAGCTCACCTGCTGAGAAAGCAGGGCAAGTAGTGCTCTGCCCCCTGGGCCTCTTGGTAGGGCCTGCCCACCGTGGGGAGAAGGACGCTCTGGGTGTGCAGGATAGACTGGCTCCCGTTCTTCATGCCTCCTTTTAGCCGTGCCCTTTGCAAGGATGCTTTGCAGCTCTGTGCACCGAGAGGAATCCCTGGGTGGTGAAAATGGTTAACCTGTTCAGCTGCTAACCGAAAGGTTGGAGGTTCACCTAGAGGTGCCTCGTAAGAAAGGCCTGATGACCTACTTCCAAAAAATCAGCCACTGAAAACCCTGTGGAGCACAGTTCTATCCTGACACACAGGGGGCGCCTGTGAGTCGGGGTCTGCTTGACAGCAACCGTTTTGTCTGTCATGGCGGAGAGAACTGGAGATAGGCTGGTCCAGTCGTGGCTGAGCCTTAGCTTCCTCATTTGGGGAATGGGCTGACAGTTTCTGTCTCAGTCTCGGAAGGCCAGGGAGGCTCCCATCAGCCCCCCTCGGTGCTCGCACCCTTTCCCTGTAGAGCAAGTAGGGGCCTATGGCCACCTTCTGGGGAAGGGCCTGTGGCGCCGAGGCTCCTTTTCTTCCCTGGGGCCAAACTCTGGGAGGGTGGGCTTCTAATTATCGCATAGGGACCCCACTCATACCTCTCCGTCTCTTCATCCATGTCCAGAACCAAACAAAACCAAACCTGTTGCTAGTGAGTTGATTCTGATTGCAGTGAATCACTTAATATGGCCCTTCTAGTCGAGGTCTTTGTGCTCTCACACAGTGATGAGGTGGGACTGTGCAAATAAGGTGTATGGAACCTGTGATAGTTAAGGTTATGTGTCAGCTTGGCTGGGCCATGATTTTCAGTGGTTTGGCAGTTACGTTTTGATGTAATTTGACATTATGTAATGATGTAGTCATCCTTCATTTCGTGATGTGTTGTAAATCCTAGCCTGTGGCTCTAGACCCATTTGAGAGTGGGTTGTCCGTTATGGTAATGAGACAGGATTAGGGCGGGATGTGTCCTGAACCACCACCTTCCTAGAGGGTATGACTCAAGTCACTGCCCTTACCCTAGTCACAACTCTTACCACCCTTATTCAAGTCACTTTTTATTTTACAAGAGATAAAAGGAGAGAGAAGAGAGCAGGGAAGAGACATCCTGGCAGAGTGGGGTACCTCTGGGCACTTGTCAGAGCTAGGCTTGCTGACCCACCACAGAGTGAGAGAGCCGAGCATCTTTGGGCTGAGGCTTACTGACAGAGTGGGGGTGCCCCTGGGAACTTATTGGCAGAGCTAAAGAGGTTTGTAACACTTGCCCAAGCAGGGCAGAGGCTGCCGAGGGGCTGAGGGCGAGAGAGAGAGAGACCTGCCTGTGGGCACGGCCGAGGAGAGGCCGTCCTGATCAAAGAACTGTATCCTGAGTAGTTTCTCATCCTGAGTTGTAACCTGTTACTTCCCTAATAAACCCCGTAATCGTGAGTATGGTCTGTGAGTTCTGTGTGGCCATTGCAACGAATTAGCAAACACAGCAGAGAAGTAGAGGGAATTGTGGGAGGGGCGGCTGGTGTCAGGATTGGTAAAAAGGTTGGAGAGAGGAGGTATGTCTGACTTCCACCTCCTAGGAATCAGCCTGGGGCTGCGATCTCTCTCCCCCTCGTGGAGTTACAGGAGGACTTCTGACACCTCCTTCACCATGCTGCCGTTTTTTACACTGACTCATAACAACCCTCTAGGACAGAGAAGAACTACCCTATAGGGTTTCCAAGGCTGTAATCTTTATGGAAGCAGACTGCCACATCTTTCTCCTTTGGAGTAGCTGGTGGGTTTGAACCGCCAACCTTTCGGTTAGCTGCCAATCAGTTTAACCACTGCGCCACCACAGCCTCTTAAGGAAAGAACAGTGCAGGCCATTTTCCTTTATGAACCAAACCAAAAAACCAAATCCATTGCCGTCAAGTTGATTTCTACTCGTAGAGACCCTATAGGAGAGAGTAGAACTGCCCTGTAGGGCTTCCAAGGCTGAAATCTTTACAGAAGCAGACTGCCATATCTTTCTCACAGGGAGCAGCTGTTGGGTTTGAAAAGTCAACCTTTTGGTTAACAGCCAAGTACTTTAACCACTGTGCCACCAGGGCTCTTCCTTTGTGAACATAGATGCAAAAATCCATGAGAAATGGTTGAATGAAACTTAGCTGCCTGCGGAACCAGCAGAGTGTGTTCTGTATGAGCTGTTTCACCCCGGGCATGTGGAGGTGCAGCGTTGGCTTGTGCGCTGAGAATTCAGGGCCCACGGGGGCCACTTGTCCCCGTTCCCCTTGAAACCCATTAAGGTGATGTTAAAGGAATGAAACATGTAAAAGTGCATTAGGGCCAAGAGAATAGGGGAGGTGAAAACATCCAACAAGACGGTGAGCATTAATTCTTTGAGCATGTTTACAATAGCTGCTTTAAGTCTTTAGTAAATCCAACATTTGGGTCATCTCAGAGTCAGTTTCTATTCTCTGTCGTTGTTTTTTCTCCTGACTGTGGATTTTTTTTTTCCTTTTTTTTTTTTTTTTTAGGTCTTGTGATTTTTTTTATTATGAATGATATACCATAGAGATTCTGGATTGTTATCTTCCTCTGAAGAATGTTCATTTTTGTTCCAGCTCAGATGCTAGCTGATTACCTTGAACTTGGGTAGGCTTGGTTTGACATTTTGTTAGGGCAGATCTTGGGAAAGCCCAACATGTTTTCCAAGCTTTCTTTTCTTGGTGGGACTCAACTTCTAAACTGTATCACCTGTGAATTTCTTTGGGGCTTGCTTTGAGACTTTGGTAGGATGGGTGTAGAGTAGGCCTTACTCTAGACGTGGTCCCTGAGGTGTGGCTTTTCTGGAATCTCAGTTGGATGCCGTGGTGTTCGTAAGATTCTTCACTTGGCTGGGCTGGAACTCCGGTGTCTCTTGGCACTGCCCAGTCTCTAGTGTTTCTGCTGTACTTAGCCCTGGGAAAGCTGCCCCCTGGTAGTTTGGGGTGGTCTTGCCCTGCCCCCATGGACTTCTGGGATGCCCAGCACAGCCCCCTTGTGCTGGTGCCCTGTCCCACAGATACAGTGCCACTCAGCTCAGCAGGATGCTGTGCTATGCCTGGGTTCCAGCTCTGTGGGTCTCAGCTGGGACAGGCGGGGACTGAGAGTCGTAGGGCCCATCTCAGGAGTCGCCTCTTTCTCAGGAAGCACAGTCTTATTTTTTATTTTTTAAAGAATTTTCTTTATTTTGTTGTTGTTGGTGTTGAGAATATACAAAGAAAAACACACCACAGTTTCTACTTGTACAATTCAGTGACGACTGTGTTCTTCTAGCTGTGCTATATCATTCTCACCCTCCTTTTCTAAGTTGTTCCCCCCCTTGTCATGTCCTCCTGAAAATGTGTGCTAACTCGGCTAGTCCATGATTCCAGATGACAAAATGATGGACAGTCGCTGGTATTAATGTGACTGTCCATCATTTTGTCATCTGATGTGATTTTCCTATGTGTTGTAAATCCTCATGAGGTGGAATTATCGGCAGTTATGTTAATGAGGCAGGACTCAATCTACAAGATTAGGTTGTGACATAAGTCAGTCTCTTTTGAGATACAAAAAGAGAGAAGTGAGCAGAGAGACAAGGGAGGCTCGTATCAGCAAGTAATAAGAGTCAGGAGAATAGCGTGTCCTTTGGACCCAGGATCCCTGTGCTGAGAAGCTCCTCAACCGGGAAGACTGATGACAAGGACCTTCCCCCAGAGCCAACAGAGAGAAAAAGCTTTTGTTGGAGTTGGCACCCTGAATTCAGACTTCTAGCCTCCTAGACTGTGAGAGAATAAATTTCTCTTTATGAAAGCCATCCACTGTGGTATTTCTTTTATAGCAGCACTAGATGACTAAGACACCCATTAACATAAACTCACTGCCCCCTAAGTTTTCTGTCTAATCTTTCAAGTTGCTATCGTCAGTTTGATCCCAGATAGTTTTTAAAAGAGCATAATGCTCAAGGCAGACACTTTTTTTATGTTTTAAGCTAAACTATTGTTTGTTTGTTAATTTTTATTGTGCTTTAAGTGAAAGTTTACAAATCAAGTCAGTCTCTCATACAAAAACTTATACACACCTTGCTATATATTCCTAGGTGCTCTACGCCTAACGAGACGGCACGCTCCTTCTTTGCACTCTATTTTCGTGTCCATTCAGCCAGCTTCTGACCCCCTTTGCCCTCTCTTCTCCCTTCCAGACAGGAGCTGCCCACATAGCCTCATGTGTCTACTTGAGCCAAGAACTTACTCCTCACCAGTATCATTTTCTTTCCCATAGTCCAGTCCAATCCCTGTCTGAAGAGTTGACTTTGGGAATGGTTCCTGTCTTAGGCTGACAGAAGATCTGGGGACCACGACATCTGGGGTCCTTCCAGTCTCAGTCAGACCATTAAATCTGGTCTTTTTATAAGGATTTGAGGTCTGCATCCCACTGCTGTCCTGCTCCCTCAGGGGTTCTGTGTTGTGTTCCCTGTCAGGCAGTCATCGGTTGTAGCAGAGCACCATCTAGTTCTTCTGGTCTCGGGCTTTCTGTCTCTTGAGTTGTTTGGTTTTAAGAAGACTTCAGGGGATGTTTTTGGTTTAAGGTTTAAAGATTATCTCAGGACAGTAGTTTCAGGGGTTTATCCAACCTCCATGGCTCCAGAAAGTCTGGATTCCATGAAAATTTGAAATTCTGTTCTGCATTCTCCCCCTTTTTATCAGGATTTTTCTATAGAATCTTTGATGCAAAGATTCAGTAATTGTAGACAGGCACCGTTTAGCTCTGGTCTCACGGCAAAGGAAGGAGCTGTTTATGGAGGCATTTAGCCACACAGTCCATATCCTCCTCCTGTTCCTGACTCTCCTTCTTCCTCTGTTGCTCCAGGTGAATAGAGACCATTCGTTGTACCTAGATGGCTGCTTGCAAGCTTTTAAGACCCCAGGCACTACACAACGAACTAGGAGGTAGAACAGAAGCACTAAATACGTCATTAGGCCAATTAACTGGGATGTCCCATGAAACCATGAGCCTAAATCTCCAAACCAAGGAACCAAATTCCATGGGGTGTTTAGTTGTACATACGCAGCCTCAGCAGCTATTCTTTCCTATTATATTTTTGGTCATTGTTGTAAATATGTCTATCACACAACTTTTGCCAGCTCAGTTTTTTACAGGTATACAAGTTATTGGCAGCACTTACACTAATGGGCTTTGTAGCCCTACTTGTATTCAGTGCAATTTTTCCGTCACGGTAAACTGAGACCCAGTACTCCATAAGCACTATCTCCCCCTTTCCCCTTCCTTCCTGCCAGTGGTAACTGCTAATAAACTTTGGTCTCTATACATTTCCCTTTTGTCTTTTTGTATAAGTAGGGTGTCTTAGGCTGGGTTCTCTAGAGAAGCAAAGCCAGTAAAGCGTGTCAATATATAGAGAGATTTATGTCAAGGAAATGGCTCGTGCACTCATAGAGGCTAAAATGTCCCAAGTCTGTGGATCAGAATAGAGGTTCACCTGACTCACATAGCTGCAGGGGCTGGGGAAGCCAAGATTGGCAGGTCAGAGAGCAGGGCTCTTGCTCACAGGCTGTGAAGATCGATGAATCCCAAGATGGGCAGCCAAGTCGATAGCTCAAATTCCAAAACCAGAGGTCAAGACAAACAGGAGGTGGCTACAGGTTCCACAGCAAGCAAAAAGCCAAAACGTCTGGTTATATTCGGATGCGGGCCACACCCCCAAGGAAGCTCCCTTTCAACTGATTGGCTACTCATAGCAGATACGATCCTGAGAGTGATGACGTATAAACACTGATATCATGGCCCAGCCAAGGTGACACACGATCTTAACTGTCACATGAGGTCATACAGTATTTGTCCTTTTGTGATTGACTTATTTCACTCAGCACGTCTTAGAGCTTTATCTGTATTGTAGCGTGTATCATGACTTCATTTCTCCTGCTGACTGTGTAGTAGTCCATTGTATGTGTGTATCACATTTTGTTTATCCATTGTCTGTTGATGGACATTTAGGTCGTTTCCACCTTTTGGTTGTTGTATTCAGAGCTGCAGGAACACTGATGTGCGATACTCTTTTTGAGTCTCTGTTTCAAGTCTTTTCACGTATATACCTGGGAGTGGAATGGCTGGGTCATATGATAGTTCTATTTTTAGTTTTTTGAGGAACTGCCACACTGGCTTCCACAATGGCTGTAGCATTTTGCATTCCCACCAGCAACGGATAAAGGTCAGGAAGCACAGCAGGGCCAGAAAACAGGTGCCTAAAACATGTTGTGCGCAGTTTTATGGTTGTTCTGGGTGAAAAGGCCAGGCTGACAACAGTTATTCCACCATGGCCAGAGTGAAGTCTACGGTAATTTTTATTTGATTAAGAATTATATGAGGAAGGGAAAGTAACCATTGTCCACCTTGTGACTCGGGTATGAATGATATTTACAAAGCTGGCATCATGGGATCCCTATGCAGCGATTCAACAGACAGGGCAGATAGGACTCTTCTTAGGAGGCTGGGGGTGTGTACTGGGTGATGGAGGAAGACAGAGGAATCTTACTTTGAACAAACAATAATATCTAAAACTGAAAAATCAAAAAATAGTAATACAAGGGTACTCTTGAAAGAGCCCTGCTGGGTAAGAGGTGGGGCTTACGGCAGGTTCTCTGTCTCACACCTGTGTCAGGGTCAGAGTTTCATCCTGTGTACAGAGTGTGTTACATATAAAAGGGAATGTTATTATAAGTCATCACATAAATAGATTCAAGGAGGAAAAAGATAACCTCCATAAATGAAGAGAAAAGTTCTCCATAAAACACAAGTTATGTAAGCTGTCGGCACACTGGGAGTGATGACCGTGAATTTGGTGGCTTTAGGGCCTGGCACACTGCCTGCTCTATCTGGTCGGGTCCTGACTGGCCCCCCAAGGTCAGTACTCTCAGCATCCTGGGTCCTGACTGGCCCCCCAAGGTCGGTGCTCCCAGCATCCTGAGGAAGCAGAGGGTGTCTGGGGGTGGCTGGCAGCCTGCTTGAGGGCCTGGGTGCTGAGTGTACCACGGGGCCTCCACAGTGGCGCTTCCTCACCCCAGAGGGGCAACCCCAGAGGCCTGGCCTGTGGGAAGGCAGCTGTCAGTCTTGGGTAGGGACCCCCATCACCAACCCCTGCTGGTCAGTGCCCAAGGGCAGAAGCAGACCCAAAGTCTGAGGACCAGAGAAGGGGACAGGAACCATTTGTGATGATAGGGTTGTCTGCAAGTGAAACCCTCAAGAACCTGTCAGCCACTTACTAGAACTAGTGTGTTCACTGAGGTGCATTGGGGTGGAGATCACCCCTCTCTCTAGGGCCCCAGGGTGCTGCGCGGGGGTAGGGGCCTGCTCCTGGGTCCACTCCCATGGCCCTCCCTACTGAGAGCTCTCAGGGTATCAGGCCCGGACGTCCAGCTGGGAGCAGTGTTCAGACTGCTCTCGTGCTCCACAGCACCGCGGGTGCAGGGATGGGCTGCCACCGGGGTCTGGGTCTCCGTTCTGTGAGAGGAGCCACGGCCTGGTTGTACCTTTTCCCCAGTTCTTCGCTCCTCAAGCTGCTGCCGCCTCCCCTGAAGAATGGACCTAGGAGTACCTGCTGGTGACACCACTGCTGACCCCGCCGTCGGTGAACCCGCCACCGGTGACCCCGCCGCCGGTGAGTCCTGTTCCACATGTGAATCTGTACCCCTCGTGGTGCGTCTGGGGTCGCGTATGCCAGGGAGAGTGTAGGGTTGGGTGTGGGGTCAAGTACAGGGTTGGGTGTGGGGTCTCGTGTGGTTCGAGTGGGGTCTGGTGTGTGATCAAGTGTAGGGTCGGGTGTGGGGTCTGATGTGGGGTCTGGTGTGGGGTCTGATATGGGGTCTGGTGTGGTTTGAGTGGGGTCTGGTGTGTAGTCAAGTGTAGGGTCAGATGTGGGGTCTGGTCTGGGGTCTGATGTGGGGTCGAGGGTGGGCTCGGGTGTGTGGTTGAGTGTGCGGTTGGTTATGGAGTTGGGTGTGGGGTCCAGGTGTGTGGTTGAGTATGGGGTCTGGGTGTTTGGTCAGGTGTAGGGTTTGTTGTGGGGTCAGGTGTGATGTCGGGTCTGGCATCAGGTACGGTGTTGGGTGTGGGGTCTGGGTGTTTGGGCGAGTGTGAAGTTGGTTGTGGGGCTGGGTGTGGGATCGGGTGTGGGGTCAGGTTTGGGGGTTGGGTATGGGTTTGGGTGTGTGGTTAGGTGTGGGATCCTGGTGTCAAGTGCGGGGTCTAGGTATTAGGTCCAGGTGTATGATTGAGTGTGGGGTTAGTTGTGGGTCCAGGTGTGAGGTCCAGGTGTGTGGCCCGGTGTGGGGTCAGGTATGAGGTTGGGTGTGGGGTCTGAGTGTTTGGCCAAGTGTGGGGTTGGTTTTGGGGTCCAGGTGCAAGGTTGATTGTGACAGTGGCACCCACCCCATCTGCCTACAGGCGATAAAGGGCTGTCCTGAGCAGACCTCGTGAGCCCCCACCTTTGGGGCCCCCCTGCAGTGTCTGCAGATGGAGACCTTAAGAATTGTGAAAAGCTTCAGCCTGGGTGGTCTTGGGAGGACTTCAGGACACACTGCCTTCTTGAGCCCCAGAGCAGGTGGCTCGGTGGGTGGCCCTGGGACTATTGGATTCTGGGGTGGGAGCAATGGGGTCCCACTGGGGGCCGGCTTCAGGGTTGAGGGCTCTGGTGCCTTGTCAGAGGATCTTGAGGGTCTGCACGATTCACACCATGGCTGCACGAAGGCGTCCTGGCCCAGGGTCTCCGCTTTGTGGGGTGAGGGTTGTCTGGCACGGGGTGGCTTCCTGGGCAGAGGGTCTAATAAGCGTGTGCAAGTCTCCCCCTCCTGCTGAAGCAGTGTGGTGCCCCCGCTCGCAAGGTGTCCCAGCAGAAATGACAGAGTGGGTGGGAACATGAGCGCGAAGGAAGCAGATCTGCCAGGCCAGGTGTCCCCCTCCCTGCCGCCGTGCCCTGTCTGGGTGTGGGAGGATCCAGGGCTGTCCGGGGGCTGTCAGCGTAGCCCTCCATCTGGGTGCAGGGAACCCCAGACATCTCCAGGGGCCTTCGAGGGGGCTGTCACGCATCCCCTGCCATTTTCAAAGTCAAATCGTGCTGATTGTTTTAAGCTGAGAGGAGTGGCTGCCCCCACCCCTAGAGAATGGCCATGAGGCTTTCCCTGTGGATGAGAAAGAGCCAGGTTAGCAGGGGTGACTGACATGCCTTCCCCCAGGTCTGAAGGGTCTGCACGTGGCTGGGCCGCCCCCCCGACCGCCCCGTGATGCCTCCTCCCAGGCACGAACCCGCTGACTCCATTTAAAAAGGAAACCTCCGTGGAGTTGTCGTCTAGAGGTGGTAGGGGCTGCTCACGCCCACCTCAGCCTCCTCCTGGGACCATGGGACCTTCTGCTGGGAGTGGGTGGGGATAGGGCAGGGCCATTGCTGGACCCCACGATTCCCTTCAGCAAGCGAGGGGGGTTTTGGGGAGACAGGCTGGGGAGGAGACGAGGCAGGCCAAGGGAGTGGGGGGCCAGTGCTGCCCAGGATGCTCTGTGCTGGGAAGTGTCCTGCAGTGCCCCCTTGTCGGCTTGTGTGGCTGTGGGTTTGTGCTCCAGGTAGGGGCGTGGGGTAGGCGGGGGCCAGGACATGTGCACATAGGTGGCCACCAGCGGAGGCAGCAGTGGTGAAAAGGGGCTTCCCTGTCTGAGTGCCCCCCACTTCCACGCCTGCTGCCCCTAACGCCCACGTCCACCTGCACCGAGAATTTACCTGGGACGGAACCACCAGACACACACTCTGGGGAAGGAGGGCTGAAAGCCAGATGCTGAGTGTGGGAGGAGACGGGGGCTGAGGTCTGGTAGAGATGCTGAGTGTTCTTTGTGCCCCCACCCCCACCGCCACAAGTCCCCCTCCGCAGCTCTGGCTCCACACAAAGGCATTTTCTTCATCTGCCAAGAAGGAAGGGGGTGGGGCTGGGACGGGCCTGGAAATAAGGCCCTGGGCCAGCGGGTGCTGTCAGCTGTCAGCGTGGGAGCTGGGACTCTGCTGGCCTCCGTGAACCGCCCCGTGCCCCGGCCAGGGTCGGCCCTGGGCCCTGCCTGTGACAAAGGGCCTTGCTCGGGACGAGGGGCCCTACCGGGCACAGAAGCCCCCTCGATGGGGGGTGATTTTACTTTGAATGGCCCCAGGGATCCCAGCCCCCACTGTTGCTGCTGCTACTGCCTGCAAATGTCCCCAAAGCAGCCTCCAGACTAGGTTGTGGCATCTGGGGGTTGTCTCCAGCCATCAGACCAGCAGGAGACCAGAGCAGTGGCCCAGGGGCTGAGGTGGGGAGAGGCCTGGCGGCCCCAGCAGCCCATCGTAAACATAGTGGGGTACCTCTGAGCTCCCCAGGAAGGCTGATGGGCTCTCCCCACTTTCCAGGCCTGGGGGGTCCTGGATGCTCTCCCGTTACCTACTGGGCTGTGCTGGGGTGGGGGTGGTTCTGACCTGCGGCCTCTGCCTGATGAAGGATGGGTGGCAGGTGGGTACCAGGTGGGGGTCAGGCGGGGTAGGCTGAGGTCCAGGGGAGCCTGTTGGACAGGCCGATGGGAGACATGTTACATTTCATTTTACAGAAAGTTTCTTCACCCCCCACCCCCCAGACCACCTCTCAGACCACCAGAGCCTGCCTCCACAGACAATCCCCCAGGCTCCCTCTTGCCCCCACAATTCACCACCCCAGACTGTCCCCGGCACTGCCCCCCGCCACTGCCTCCCCCTGCACCATCCTCCTATACCTCCCGCCTGTACCTCCTCCATAACCCTGTGCAGACTGCCCCCCAGGCTGCCCCCCTTGCTATCCAGGGAGGGATTGTAGCAATCTTGTTTCTTTTTTCTTGAGGCTCCGCCTCCTTCTGCTGACCCTGGGGCTGGTTCTGCTGTGGCTCCGCCTCTGGTGGGGTTGGGCCCTGGGGGTCCTGACCATGTGTGGAAGGGACCACCAGCCCTCCCCCCCATGAAAGTTCCCATTCATGGCTCAGAGTGACCCATCACGGGGAGAGTCCTGCATGTGATCAGCCCGGCCTTCCCAGCAAGGCTCTCTGCCTTGGTTTACCCACCCAACACAGCTGTCCCTCCAAGACCCCAAGCTCTTCGTGGGAGGCTTTGACTTTCTGTGATTCTCTGCTGGGTGACAGTTTACGGCTGCGTGTCTGGGTGGTCCCCACACTTTACCTCCAAATCAGCTCTCAGCACCTGTCAGAGAAGACAGGAGAGATCCACAGTGCACCGGGGAAACCGAGGCCAGAGAGGTTCAGACCCAGGCTCAGCTGCCGTGACGCTGTGGTGTTCTAGGGGTGGGGGCCACCTGATGGGTCCTGGTGGGGCAGGGGTGGGGAAGAGCCCCCCTTCCTGCAGGTGGGGAGGGACCTGGGACTTGGGTGAGGCAGGGCCTCCCCTCGCCTTTTAGGGCCCCCATCCCAGGTTCAGAGGGGCACGTGGAGTGCGTGCCCTCCTCTTCCTCCAGGTCACCCGAAGGCTGTCATTGTGAGCACTCCAGGCTCCATCCCCCTGCATCAACGTGTTGACAGACCCCCGGGGTCCAGGGCCCTAATACCCTGGCTTCTCTCCATCCATGTAGACTTGCCCCCAGAAGGATCCCCAAGTGCCGCTGTCCCCACTGTCCTTCACTGAAGCCTAGTTGGGGGTCTAGAAAGGCCTCCCACCCACCTGCCAGTTCCTGGAGTGGCACAGCCTCCCAGGCCTCCACCCACCGCCCAGCCCCACCCCGCCCAGGCCAGTCCCATGGCATGCCCTGCATGAGGCCTCAGACCGGGGAAGCCCTCCCCAACGGGCACTGTTAGGCCATGGTCTTTGGGGGGCCCACCCTGACGTGCTCCCTGGCCGCTCTGCAGGCCCAGCTCCGCAGCTGTCCACCCTTGGTCACCGCCTGCCCACTCCAGCCCAGTACTGGGGCTCCAGGACTCCCACCCAGGGTTCCTGCCTCAGCAGAGTCCCACCCCAGGGTGGCCAGGGCCAATGGTAGGAACAGCCCTTGTCCTCCCTCCCTCCCGGGGGCCTCCAGAACGTATTCCAGTTGAGTTGTCACCTTTTTTACTCCTGAAAATTTGGCTTTTCACAGACACAGCTGGAGTCGGGGTGCTCTGTCTTGGGACTCCAGCACCGGAGCCTGCCTGGGAAATCAGAGTCTTGCAAACCAAAACAAACCCATTGCTGTCGAGTCTATTCTGACTCATAGCGACCCTATAGGACAGAGTAGAACTGCCCCACGGGCTTCCAAGGAGTGCCTGGTGGATATGAACAGCCAACGTTTTGGTTAGCAACCAAGCTCTTAACGACTGTGCCACCAGGGCTCCAGAGATAAATAATTTCTCAGCCCAGCGAGCAAGCCACTTGGGAAAGCCTGTTTGCCTTGACCTGGCAGGCCACCCTCCCTCTTTCCTCCTGGCTTCCCCTGTGAGGCCTCCCCTGGGGCAGGGGCGTGCTGGCTGGGGGTCACTGAGGAGGTACAGGTGCTGGGCAAGGCTCTGTCAGGAAGGAAGGGCCGGGGCCCTGGGAGAGTGTGGTGGTAGGGAGCAGGGTTGCTGCACAGTTAGGAAGAATAAAGTTGCACAGTGTCCAGGAGACGTGGCAGGTGCCTGGAGAGCGACTGCAGGGTGAAGGGGCTTGAGGAAGCCGGGTGGGGGGTGGGGTGCAGAGGCGCCCAGGACTAGACTCGTGCTGCGAGGGCTCTCCTCGTGGCATGCTCTCCAGGGTTATACCCTGAGGTGCAGGCGACCTGCGCACAGGGCAGGACCCCACTCATCCACAGGGACGGGGATGGGGCCAACTGCCTCACAGGGGTCTCCCGTGGAATGGGGTGCCCACTCTCACCCCGCTGTCTCTCAGGAAGACCTCTGCCGTGTCCTCTCCTGCCCCTCCACAGTGTACCCCCCACGCCCTTGCTGCCCTCCACTGCCGCCCCAGTCACCGAACGGCCCAGCCTTCTCCCCTCTGGCTTCCTTTCCCTTTCAGGAAACTGTCATCTGTGCCATTTTCCCTGTGGGTATCGGTCTTTTTCTTAGGGATTTGTGGTGCTGTTAGCTGCCGATGAGTCTGCCCCCAACTCACGGCGACCCCGTGTGCAATGAAACAAAATGCTGCCTGGTCCTTTGCCGTCGCCATGGTCAGTTGAGGACTGAACCGCTGTGGTCACTGTCTGATTGTTGGAAATAGACTGCCAGGCCTTTCTTCCTGGTCTTAGTCTGGAAGCTCCGATGAAACTTTTTCGGCATCACAGCCACACTGGAGCTTCCACTGACAGACGGAGGCTCCCACATGGAGTCTGAGAATCTTCTCCTGAGCCAGCACGGCCCCTGTGGGTTTGTCCGCACTCTTTATAAATCAGTTAGCCCACGGCAGTGGCAGGTCCGGGTACTTTATCACTTGTCCTTGACCTTGCTCGAGTGGCTCTGCTTGTTTGTGCACGGTCCAGCTTATCAGTGCTGCTAGCTTTTGCATCTCACTTAAAAAGACCTTCCCCACCTGAGAGGAGTCATAATATCCCCCCAGTTTCTCCCTTTACTTTTGTGGTTTCTTGAAGACCACGAGAAGCAGACCACACAGTACTAGCCTGTTAGGAGACAGGGCTTTGCTTTCCTTCCTGTGTGACTGTGGGCAAGTTACTTAAGCTCTCTGCTTCCTCGTCTGAAAAACGTTGTGATTCCAATACTTACTCCATCTCTTTGTGAGCGTTAGATGAGCTACTTCTCGTAAAACTGCCCGAACAGAGCCAGTGCTCCGTGTGTGCCAGCTGCCTCTGCGTCTGATCCATGTGGAATTTCCTTTCTGTAAGATGGGGTGTGGGTCCAACTTTGTTTTTTCTGGAAGACTCTGAGGATGTCCTAGTGATATTCAGTGAACCACCGCTTTACCCCGCTGCTCAGAAGCGTCTTCTCTCACCGTGGAGTTCCTGTATCTTTGAGTCACTGGCTTTCTCTTCTGTCCCTCTGACTGTTCGTCTGTTCACGGACCAGCGTCACGCTGTCTTCATTGCTGTGGCCCTGTAACCCGGTTCAGCGTCTGGAGGACCAAAACCCCTCGCGGCTCCTTCTGCTTGTTTTTCTCCTCTGTCCTTCCCTCCTCCCTCCTTTCCCTACCCGCTCCTTCTTTCCTCCCTCCCCATGTAGATAGATGTCAGAATGAGCCTGCGGTCCTACAGAAAGTGTGTTGGTACTTGTGTTGGATTTCACTACATTTATAGTGTAACTTCTGGAACTCCTGGTGGCATAGTGGTTAAGAGCTACGGCTGCTAACCAAAAGGTTGGCAGTTCGAATATACCACGTGTTCCTTGGAAACCCTATGGGGCAGCTCTACTCTGTCCTGTAGGGTGGCTGAGTTGGCATCGAACTCGATGGCAATGGGCTTGGTTTGGGTTATTGTGTAACTCCGGGAGACCTGACCTCCTAATGGACATCTGTGGTGACTCTCAAACACCCATGAGTTCTTTGGCACTCCTCCCTTTAAAGGTGCGGCCAGACTCCCCTCGCCTTGACTGTGGGTCGGCCTTAGCAATAGGCTCCTAATGAAGTGAGAGCCTCTAGCAATGCTGTGTGACTGGAGGGAGGCTAGAGCAGACGGCTTCCGTCTGGCATTTCTCTTGGGCCACTTGCTCTTGGCGTACAGCTGCCATGCTGTAAGGAAGCCCAGTCTAACTCCCAGAGGGAGCCCTGAGGAGGGAACTGAGGACCCAGGTCAACGCTGGCACCAAGCCTCCAAACCCCCGCCAGCCTTCCCCATTTGCACTGAGGCCTGGACATGGAGGTTAAATTCCTCCCTAAAGAATCTGAGAACATAAGAAATGCCCAGCCTGTTTGGGGGTAAATTTTTATGCAGCTGCAGAAACAGAGCTCTATTCAAGGACACGTTTTGCTCTTCTATTTGTTCTTTTATTGTCCGGTTTGTCTTTTTTAAATAGATCTCACACATTTTGTTTTTGTAAGGAGGTGTTTTGTCTTTTAAAGTTTTCTTGGTTTTCTAACTCTTCTTTGCAAATAAATCTGGAGATTTCTTTGTGTGAATTTTGTGTGTGTCGGCCTGACTTAGCTGCTCTCACAGCTTTTCCAGCTTCCCTGGCTTTCCAGGTGAGCAGCCTAGTCTGCAGGTGTGCCGGCTCTCCCCCGCCCCCCAGGCCCAAGCCTCCTCCTGCCCTTCGCACACCTGAGGGGGCACCCCTGCAGCACCATGACAGGTAAGTGTCCTCCCGCCTCCAGAGGAGAGCCGCTCGTCCGCGTTGTGGTGCTGGCTGGGAGCCAACTGGGTGTAGGCTGAGGACAGGTGGGGTTTCTCTCTGAGACTCGTGGTTGTGTGGATGAAACCATAAGCGAGTGAGCGTCCTCGTCGGTGGGACACCCGTGTGGAGGCAGGTTGTCCGCTGGCCGCCCCACCTCCTCCCGGACTGCATCTGTTATTTCGCTGGAAAAAAGCACGCGTTTGTTTATTTCTTGCCACCAGTTTTGTGGTAAGCATTTACTAGGGGTCTTTATCAAAGTTAACTTGGCAGCTTTTTTTTTTTTTCCTGGAATGCATTGATTTTTTAAGGTGAAGGCCACTTTTGGGATAAAGCCATGTCTGCTCATCACCCTTCCTGTGTCTCCGCCACCCCAGGATCACCCCGGAGGAGGCGGCCCCAGTGGTTCTTAGTGTCCATGTGACCCCCCCCCAGCACAGAGTGGGAGGGGTGGGGGCAGCCAGCGAAGACCCTGGAGCGTTGTACTTAAGCAGGTCCTCTCAGCAGGACAGCCACATTTGGGGACCTTCAGGGCCGAGCTTTTTTTCTTGAGCTTACATAGCTGCCCCACCCCACCCCACCCCACACTCCTGGGAGTCAGAGGCCAGACCTGCTACGGACCTCCTGCAGTTATCACACTCATGAGCACGTTCGTGTGCAGCTCTGGCTGTGAACTTGGGCCTGATCCAGGCTGTGGAGGTCAGTCTGGGGTCCTGCTCTCAGGCCCTGAGCCACACACCCCCGCTGTGGAGTCCCCAGAAGGGCGCATTTGGGTGCAGTGGACGCTGAAGTGTGAGGGTCTGGCCGGGGCATGTAGAATGGGGTCCTGACATCAGGCCCCGAACCCACACCCCTGCCGTAGTGTCCCCAGAAGGGCACGTATGGGTGCAGTGGACGTTGAAATATGAGGGTCTGGCCGGGGGCGTTCAGAGTGGGGAGGCGCTCTGCCGCCCCTTGACCTGCCCTCCTGCTGTGGACCCTCAGCCTAGCAGAATGTCACATAACTCGCTTATCTCACTCACTCAGATAAACACCTCTCAGCATCCTGTTTTTCTTATGTCATGCGAACAGGAAGCCAGCGATTGTTTGAGATGTGCGTCAGTGTGGCTGTGCAGTGGCGGGGACAGGCCTCCCCTCCTGGCCATCCGCGGGACCACCCTCACCCACGCCCACACCCGCTAGCACTCACCCCCACCCGTACCAACCCATGCTCCTGTCTGAGACTTGGGCTTTCGCAAGCTTTCCCCTTGGGTCCTGTGGGACTGTGTGGTAGGCGGGGGGGAACTG
Organism: Elephas maximus indicus; assembly: GCF_024166365.1. NCBI lineage: Eukaryota > Metazoa > Chordata > Mammalia > Proboscidea > Elephantidae > Elephas > Elephas maximus. Next base: position 878,760 of record NC_064827.1, read on the forward strand.
ACCTCACACATCGTCCACGGTCGCAAACAAGGTGACGTGGCCTGAACCTGGAGCTTGCAGTCTTGTGGGAGCTGACAGTAAACGAAAGAGCCCCCGGTGAAATGCTGGTTGTGCCAGTGCCAGGAGTAGGGGTTGGGCACAGGGTGAGCGGTGCTGGGCACAGGACAGGTGGTATAAAGTGCAGGATGGTCAGTGTGAGGCGCGGGGTGGATGGTGTGGGGTGCAGAGTGGATGGTGTGGGGTGCAGGATGGTCAGTGTGGGGTGCAGGGCGAGCAGTACGGGATGCAGGGCGGGTGGTATGGAGTGTAGGATGGTCAGTGCAAGGCGCAGGGTGAGCGGTGCGGGGTGCAGGGTGGATGGTGTGGGGTGCAGGGTGGTCAGTGTGGGGTGCAGGGCGAGCAGTACGGGATGCAGGGCGGGTGGTATGGAGTGTAGGATGGTCAGTGCAAGGCGCAGGGTGAGCGGTGCGGGGTGCAGGGTGGATGGTGTGGGGCAGGTGGTGCAGGCTGAAGGAAGAGCACTCTGGGTGGAGCGGCGGGCAGCCTGGGAGAGGACACACATGCCCACTCAGATACACACATGCAGAGCCCCTTGCTGCTTTGCTGGAATATCATGGAATCCATCAAGCAACTTGGGGAGAATTGAGAAGTTTACATTGTGGATAATATGGTGTTAAAAAACAAAACAAAAAACCATTGCCATCGAGTCGATTCCAACTCACAGTGACCCTAGAGGACAGAGCAGAACTGTCCCATAGAGTTTCCAAGGAGCGCCTGGTGGATTCTAGCTGCAACCTTTTGCTTAGCAGCCGCAGCTGTTAACCACTACACCACCACGGTTTCCAATATGGTGTAGCTCTTCCTTTATTTTGTTTATTAATTTTTTTCTCAGTGTTTTATGGCTTTTTGCACAAATATCTGTTAAATTTCTCCCAAGGAATTTGAATGTTTTTTAATGATATTTTCTCATTTCACTTTAATGTTCATTTTCTGTTTATGCTAGTTTACAGGAAAACAGTTTGTTCTGAACACTGGGTCCATGTTGAGCATCCGTGCTAAGCTCTCTGGTTAATTTACCTTTAGCTTCTCTGCAGCTTTCCACATAACCATTCCCATTGCCAGTGAAGAGTCATGTTTTTATTTTTCTATTGCAAAAACCTTTCCTTTTTTTTCACGCCCTGCAGCACTGGCTAGGACCCAGGTCACTGTGGGGTGGAAGTTGTGGGCATCCCTGTGAAGGTCCATCTCACCAGGAACACCTGGCGTGAGGTGTGACATTTGTGGAAGGTCTTTTGCAGCTGCCTCTTACGTGGTTAAGGAAGTTCTCATCTACTAGTGTGCTGAGTCACCTGTTTAAAATCAGGGGCAGAATCTAGCTGTATGAAATGGGTCTGTTGAGAGGACAGGACGGTTTTCTCCCGTGTCCTGTGATGGGCTGAGCTACTCCGGCAGACTGCCAGGTGCTGACTCGGTTTCTGGTGCAAACCCAACTTGCGACCTGCTCTCTTTCCTGCGTGCGCTGTGGCAGGCCTGGTCTCTCGGCCTTACCGCATGTCTTAGTTATCTAGTGCTGCTAGAGATACCACAAGTGGGTGGCGTTAATGAACAGAAATTTATTTTCTCACGGTTTAGGAGACTAGAAGTCTGAATTCAGGGTCCTGGCTCTAGAGGAAGGCTCTCTCTCTCGCCTCTGGGGCAGGCCTGTGGCGGTCACGTGGCGTGTATCGTAAGACCTCTCCGCCTGTGCTGGCTTAATCTGCTCCTTTATATCTCAAAAGAGGTTGATTTAAAACGCCCCCTACACTAACACCACCTCATTAACAAAACAGGGAAAGCCCATTCCCAAATGTGATTATAACCACAGGTGTAGGGGTCAGATTCACACTACATATTTTTGGGGACACAATTCAATCCACGGCAGGGGGATCCAGGCTTGCGTCTAGCAAGTGTGGTGCCATCAACTGCCCAACTGCTTGTGAACTGCCTTCGGCAGGTCTGTCTCAGGTCTCACTGACCTCGTGAGAGGTTTTGGGGCACCTCCCCTTTTTTGTCCTGCCCCCGGGGGAGCCCCAGCAGGTTGGTGTTGTCCTCTCTATCCCCGGGTAGAGTTTGCTGGGGAAGCCCCCTGGATTCCTGGAGAGCGGAACGCCCGTGTTAGTAACCCCCCTCACCCAACGTATGGGGTCGTGGTCGGGGTCCTGATCCTGACCCTCAGCCTATCCTGGCCCCCACTATGTGGGGCAGTGGTCAGATTCTGGGTGGGTGCAGACAGGTGGAAAGGAAGCAGTGAGGTCATGGTGAAAGGCGCTTTCCTCCCTAACACCAAGAGAGGTCGTCGTCTCTCCTCGGCTTTGACATTGGGCGCTGGCCAAAGGCTACCACCTTTCCCTATCACGCGCCTGCTGACCCCCAACCTCCCTGAACCCAGTGTCCAAACAGGCTTTCTCTGGGGTCCTCCAGGACATGTGTGGCAGGAGCGTCCAGCCAGTTCTGGGCTGAGTGCCCCCATCTTGTGGGCCCCTCCCCATGCCCAGGGGCTGCTCTTGTCCCATCTGCAGCCAGGTAGGGGGTACCAGGAAGGCAAGAGACAGTACAGCCAAATGCAGAGGACTGTGGGTGGGGGCTCCAGGAGTGAGCCACGTAGCCGTGGGGAGGCTTGGGGAGGCTTTGGGGAGTGGCTGGCCTTTGTGAGGTGTAGCAGGAACCAAGGCTTGGGGGTAGGGGAGAGGAGGAGGGAGAGAAATGGGCAGGCAGAGGCCTCGGGAGGGACCACATGTGGTGGGCAGTGGCTGGGGTGACTGCTGTGACTCAGGGGGACTCTGGTGGGTCGGGCTGGCACCGGGCCTGGTCTTGGTGGCCCAGTGTCCTCGCCATGCTCTGGATGCTGCAGCCGTTGCAGCTGAAAGGTGCAGCCAGGGCGCCGGGCTGTGGGTGGAGCCTGCCCTGAGAGCACTGGAGCTGCTCCAGAGCAGACCACTGGCCACAGGGAGGGGGCCTGCGGGACGAGCTTCCCGAGGGGCTGCGCAGCAGCCCCATCACCCTGTCTGTCCTCTGTCACTCACAGGCCAGGACCCAGTCCTGCTCCTGCAGGCACTGCAGGCACGGTGGCCCACGAAGGATCTGCACCAGGTGAGTCAGGTTGTGGCATCTTGTGTGCAGACCCTGGAAGCCACATACGACTGTTCTGCCCGACACACAAGGTGGTGGGTGCCGACTTGGGGCCTGTGCACATGTGGGGTGGTGGGTCCCTGGGCAGGACTGTTGGGCCCTAGTAGGAACAAGGGCTTCATGGCCCCTACACATGTCTGTGCCCGGAGCTTCTTCACCGCTCTGTCTGCTAGGTCCACTCCCACCACGGCCAGCTCAGGTGGTTCAGGCAACTGTCCCTTCCAGTTCATTCATGTCTCTTCTTTGAAATTTCCTTTTTCTTCTTCCTTCACCTTCTCTCTGTTCTCTTCCCACATTCTCTCATGGGGTGCTAAGTCGATAGTTCTCAGTCTTCCTTTTCTGACGCGTACATTTGGCGTTGTGAACGTCCCTCTAGGCGCTGCTCGCACTGGATGTCACAGGTTTTGATACGTTGAATTTTCGTTGTCCTTCTGTTGTATTTTCTAATGTTCTTGGGATGTCTTCTTTGACCGCTGTGTTATTTATTTCCAGACACATACAGGAACGTGTTTAGGTATCTTTTTGTTGTCTGTTTCTGGTTTCATTGCATTCCTGGTGTATGTTGAGGCTTGCTTTGTGGTTAGTTTGTAGAAATGTCCCAAGCTGGGGAAAAAATGTGAATTCTCTCCAAGGGCTGGCTTCAGAGCTTCTGCCTGGAGGGACCGTGTCACTTCTGTTCACGTTTTATCAGCCAGAGCTGGTCATGTGGCCGCTCCTGGTTCCAGCGAGCAGAGAAGAGCCGTGGTGTCCAGTGAGCAGCAAGAGCTGGTTGGCGTTTGTGACAACCATGCAAGTGACCACCAGAGGCCAGAGCAGAAGCAGGGAGGCCTGGGGAAGTCACCGTAGTGACTGTGAGTTGGTGGTGGCTCGGCCAGGGTGATGGGAACAGTGAGACCTGCTGACAAGTCCACGGAGTTTTTATTTCCATGATAATTTTTAGTTTTTAAGGTTCTCCTTGGTTCTTTTTCAAATCTGCCTCCCCTTCCTCCTGCAACGTCTTGCCCTTTTCTTAGTTTTGATTCTTCTTTTATTTCATTCATAATTTTAGACATAGTTATATTAATTCCCAGATTGATGTCCTGTTATCCCACACACTCAAAGTTGTAATCCTCCTACTTGGAATGGTTAGCACTCATGGTGGGTTGCTTCCTTGTGTGTTTTGTGGGTTTTCATTGTGAGCTCGTTTCAGTGGAACTTTGCCCCCTGGTGGCCGAAGGCCTCAAGCGCCCCTACCCACACAAAAACCCACTGCCAAGTGTCCCTACAGAGCAGTTAAAGAACAATTGTTTTTACTCTCTAAGATCCCTCAGGGGTGTCCCTAGATTGAGACGAATTTCCTGGACCATGTGTGTAAATTAAAGCCCCAAGTGAGGTACAGGCCCCAGATTTCATGTATTTAGGAGTGGCTTTCCTTTTATTCCCAGAATCCAGGCAGATAGGCAAGTGGCCTTGCCCACTTCCCAGCAGTGGGTAGGTGTTTTCCCGGCCCACCCTTTCCCCAAGGAACACCCCTTGGAGGGTTTCAGCTGTTCACTTTTCAGCTGAGGGGACCCAGGCCTTGTCCCCTGCCCTCATGCAGTGTCAGCACCCACCAGAGCAGCTCTGGAATCCCCTTGCCTGCTCACTGCGCATCGTTTTTTGGCTCCCTCCTTGTTCCTGGCAGATGTAATTCTTTTTCCTGGGTGCTCAGCATCTATTTTTAGGTGTTTGCTGTGGGAGAATTGTCAGGTTGCCCCCACTCTGCAAGCATATCAAATCGCCGAACACCGTGGGTGTTTACTCCTGGGGTACCCTATGGAATAATTATCCATATTCTGGGAGCTGGGGAGCAGCCTCCTCGGAACAGGGTACTTGCCTGTGTCGCGATTCTACAGCTGCAACCCAGCCACCTTCACACTGCTCCGCGGGAGCTGTCTACACAACCCAGCCACCTTCACGCTGCTCCGCGGGGACTGTCTACACAACCCAGCCACCTTCACGCTGCTCCGCGGGGACTGTCTACACAACCCAGCCACCTTCACGCTGCTCCGCGGGGGCTGTCTACACAACCCAGCCACCTTCACGCTGCTCCGCGGGAGCTGTCTACACAACCCAGCCACCTTCACGCTGCTCCGCGGGGACTGTCTACACAACCCAGCCACCTTCACGCTGCTCCGCGGGGACTGTCTACACAACCCAGCCACCTTCACGCTGCTCCGCAGGGGCTGTCTACACACAGCTGAGGACCAAGGTTTAGGGGAGGCACGCTTAAACAGGGTACAGACAAGGCCCGGGGAGCAATGGGGGCCCAGGGAGATGAGGGGCGACTGCTGGCTCAGGGGCTGATGCAGGCAGTGGTCACTCTGAGGCTGAGAGGAGAGGAGATCAGAGTGAGTGGGGTGCCAGGAGGGTTCACGTGGGCGGTGATGAACCCTGTGGCAGCCTCCCCAGTGTCTGTCCCTCCATTCCTGAGGCTCCAGTCCTGTGGTCCTGTGGTTCAGAGGTGAACACATGACCCAGGCTCAGCCAGTGAGACAATGGGACAGTCATCCAGGGGCTTTGGGGGTATTTCCTCTTTCCGGGAAGGAGGCCAGAGTGAGCGTGAAGGTGCCTGGGCCCCCCATGGTGTCATGGGTCCGCTCCCCTGCCCTTGGGGACGCGATAACCCTGGTGACATGGAGAGCTGCCAGGAGTTAGGACTGCTGACCACCACAGGCTCACTTGGGGTGCAGAGGGACCTGCTGTGTGATGCCTGGGCTGAGTGAGCACTGCCCCTCATGGTTGTCCCTGGGGTTGGTGCAGACCAGGCCACAACTGGTTTAGGGCACTGGGGGGGTCACTCCCTCCCCCCACCCCCTTTTGGCTCAGTGATGGCAGCCTTGGCAGAGATACTTCAGCAGTGGGAGGGCCATGGCTCAGTCATGGGGGTGGTGCCCATGCTTGTAGTGGCCATGAAGGATCTCCTGGGCATTCACAGCCACACACAGGATACACCTCTGGCTTCCCAGGGCCCAGAAGGGGCAGCTGTCAGCATGGTACTGCTGGTCCCTGAGCTGTGCACCTCAACATGTTGGGGGAGCCGGCCACCTGAGACCCTGAGGAAGCAGAGCCTGTGCCTGGCCAATCCAGCTGTGGGCCATCAGCAGGGAAGTTCCCACTCACACCCCAAACCCTCACAAGGCTTCCTGACACCCCCCACCAGGGGGCCCCCGGGGGGGCCCAAGGAGCTCCTTGGTGATGCTCAGCAGCGACACAGCGGCTCTGCGGGACCGCTGAGGACACAGTTCACCCCGAAGTGTAAACCTTAACCTCCGCTAGTCCTGGCAGAGGAAGCTGCAGACCAGTGTCCACGGACGAAGGTTCGTCTGGAGTCAAGCGCGGGAAGACCAACTGACTGAACGTGTTGTAAACACATCTTGTTGTTTTCCGTGTTTACATAGAGAGCTCCGATACTCTGTTGTTTTTCTTTCAGCTGTGATGGGTCTTCCACGTTTTCTGCTTTGTGGGGGTAAAGATGTTTTCAGGTTGGGGCTTGGTCCCTTCTTTTCACTCTGTTTCCCATTGCTTGTTGGGACGGAGCAGGCCTGGCTGTTTCTGGAGGGAAAAGTGGGCTGTATGTACCCTCCGTGCAGGTGCCGGAGACGCAGGTAAAGTGGCTTGTAAACCTGTGCTTTCCCTGCCGTGCCACCTTTCAGATGAAGAGCCAGCCTTTGTCTGGCCCGGAGGACAAGCTCCCCGTCTCTATAGGATGATTAGTTGGACAATGACCGCCGTCCCTTGTGGGTTTGGGGTGCAGCAGACCAGAACGGAATCCTAGGGGCGTGAAGAGTCGCTGGGGGCGTGGATGGTGGCTGAATGGCAACAGTTACCTCTCTGAATAGATTAAATTGGGGAAAAAAAAATTGTGGGGTGGGGGAGGGTCTGCGGATGCTGTGAGCCCCCACAGTGCCCTGTCGTGTCTCCGCAGCTCAGGGAGGAAGCCTGGCAGGGTTTTGCTGCCCTGGACGACCCGCTCACAGGACTCCTGGACATGCTGGAGGGTGGCCGCGCCAGCGGGGGGCAGGGCCACTCACTGCAGACATGGGTTGCCTGTGAGATGCAGCGTTGGCTGCAGGCACAGCCACCACACCCAGGGCTGGCCCCGGTGAGCCATCCCCCACAGACCCCCCACGTCCCAAAGCCACGGCATTCCTGCCCTCTATCCCCCTGCACCCATGCTTGCCAACCAGGCTGCTGTGGTCAGCTCAGCTTGTCCAGGGGACAGGGTGGGACACTTGGCCTTGGCACCAGCTCTTATGCCTTGGGACATGGGCCTGACCCTCAGTGTCCCCACAGGGTCTCCCCACCTGCCCCTCTGTGTCCTGCTGCCTGCCCCAAATGTCCACCCCACGGACCGGAGCTGCAGGGTCTGCGTGTCCCCAGCCAGACCTGCCCTGACCCAGGCCCAGCCCCGTCATGTCCCAGGACCAGCCAAGGGTGGGCAGGTGGCAGGGAGCTCAGGTGGCACTGTGGTGAGAGCCTTGCTTGACCTGCCTTGTACCCTTCAGGGCAGCCCACAACTGGGGCAGCTGCAGGCCCGAGCAGCTGCGGTCCTCGCCGGGGGACCCTTCAGTCTCACAGAGCCACTGGTCAGCATCTTCCGGCTTCAGGACGCCGATCGGAGCCTTTTGCTGGATCACATTGGCCGCCTCCATGACAGGGGCAAGTTCAAAGAGGTGAGTGTGAGTTCTGATCATCCCCCATGGGAGCGGGCCCCACTGGCCAGGGCCTCGGCTAGGTCTGCACGGGGCAGGGGGCCAGGCGTGGGGGCTGCCCTAGGGCCACAAGCCTGCGGCTCCCTCCCCAGCATCCACACTGGAGTTGGTCTGGGGTTGCCTTCTCCTCCTGAGGTTACCACCCGCACCATGGCCCTCACATGGCTCAGTTCCAGGTCCCAAGTCCATGCCCTGGCCGCCCTGCATCCCTGCCATGGCCACCCCACCCTTGTCACTGCCCAAGCTTGGGTTGTCATTTGTAAACTGTGGTCGCACGAGGCAGACACCCCTTTGTCAGTTCATCTCTTCCTTCACTCAACTGGCGCTGCACCTCCTGTGTGCTAGGCGCTGTTCTCCTCCTGGAGTCTTAGTGAGGGGACAGCAGGCTGGGGGAAAGCTCGTGGTGCCCCTCCCCCCCACCCCCCAGCCTGCCCCTAGGCCCTGCCCCCTCCAGGTCCCACCCCGTCCCAGGCTGGTTCCCTCTGCCTCCTGCCCTGTCCAGTCCTCCAGCCAGGGCTCTTCTGCAGGGAGTGTTCTGGTGACCCTGTGGGGTTAGGGCTCCCTTTTCCCTCTTCCTGCCCATCCCCAACCCACCCAACACCTGGCACATCCCAGGTCCCTTGCCCTCCCAAGTCCACATCTGAGCCTCACTGCCACCCCTTGAGGAGGGGACCCTGTCTGTGTTCTCCTGGCCTCCAGTCAGAGGACAAGACCCTGGGGCACCAGGAGTCTTGGCTCTGCCTGCCTTAGTGGGAGGCCTGCGTCCAGGGCTGTGCAGCCACAACAGGCTGGACTTTGCCTCTGCTCCAGGAACTGGTCCTGGGAGGGGCTGTGAGTACCTGCCTCACCTCCCAGGCCCCCCCATGGGACCCTACTCTGGAGTGAGGCACTCTCAATGGGCCCCGACTCCTGTGTCTGGTGGTTTACACAGCTTTCAGGGACACCTTTTTCTTGAACCAGCCGGGCCAGCAGTGACTGTGGGTTTGTGAATCCCCCTGTGGCCTGCCCCATGTGATGCTTGGCCCTCTTCTAGTTTCCTGTGATGGCACGTGGGGGACACCGGCAGACTAGAGCCACTTCATGGACAGCCACCGGTTTGGTCAGCATCTGACCTCTCCCCAAGCTTTGGGGGTGCCTGCTGCTCGTTGTCTGAGTACGTTCAGAGTCAGGAGCATCACTGGCGAGAGGAGGCTCAGCCCGACGTCGGGGCTTTTGAAATAGTGGCCGTGTGGCAGTGCTTCTTGGTGAGCCCTGCTGGCCCCAGAGGGAGCTCATGGGCTGAGCTCACAGACTCAGGTGCTCCAGGCAGGTGCATCTGGGTGTGACCTGAACCCCCAAGACAGTTGGGACCAGGGAGGGGTGAGCAGGAAAAGGGTGAAGGTGGCCTGGTATGGCCCTCTGGCGCCAGCCAGTGGCTACAGCAAGACCCAAGCAGTGGGCCTTGATAGACGCAGGGGGCCAGTGGTCACAGGGCACATTGGGAAGCTGGAGGACAAGCCTCTGGGGGTGCCGGTTTGGAGGTGCCCACCCCCTTGCTGACCTCGAGCCCCATGGTCTCATCAGGGCCTGAGGCCAAGCCTGACTCAGGGACAATGCTGTTTGCAGGCTACCAGTTGGTACCCTAACCCCCACATGGACTTCTTCCTGTCCCATAGAGGGGCTACTGGACTTTAGGCTTTGAGTGTTAGAGTGGCCTGCCTCAACTGGGACCGGTCAGCCCAGGCAGAAAGGCACTGGTCCACAGCCCAGAGCTGTGGCAGCTTCTCCACCTTTGGAACCCTTTCTGGGCCTGTCCCGGGGACTCTGGAAGCCGAGATGGCAGCCCTGGGCGGGGGGCGGAGTGCAGGGTAGAGGGCATTCTGGCAGATGGGGGCCGTGTGGGGGTGGAGGGGTGGGGTGGAAGGTGTGGTCTGGGTCATGCAGGGTGAAGGATTAGCCCTGGGACGTTCAGAGAGGAGGGCACAGCCCTGGGATGTACGGGGTAGGATTTGACGGGGCTGTGAGAGGTGGGGTCCTGGTGGTGCAGTGGTTAAAGCGCTGAACTGCTAACTGAAAAGTTGGTAGTTAGAAATCACCAGCAGCCCCATGGGAGGAAGATGTGCCAGTCTGCTTCCGTGACAATTTACAGCCTTGGAAACCCTGTAGGGCCGCCGTGAGTCAGAATTGACTTGACGGCAGTGGGTTTGGTTTGGGTTTTGGTGAGGGGTGAGGTCGCAGTGGGGGCGGCTCTTCTCGAGCTGAACGCTGAACGAGCTGAACGGGGGGCTGAGCTAGAGCGCAGGCGGCCAGGCAGCTCAGGTTTCCTGCTGTCTTCGGTTACACTCTAGCCTTTCACGGGGCGTCTGGGGCCCATGAATGTACCCCCCTGCCCCTCCCAGCAAGTCCAGACACAAAGGGGGCTCTTGTCCCACACAGGCCTGTGCAGAGGCCATTGTCCAAGCAGGCCGCCCGGCGGGAGGTGCACGCCCCAGGGCCCGCCGCTCCTCCGGGCATTCAGGCCTGTCCGCTTGGATTAGCAGCGGCTCACCACTTAATGCGGGCAATATTTCATGTCGAGGGGCGGCTGCTGGGGGGGAATGAATGCCCGCCTTTGTCCACTGAGTTATTTTATTTATATTTTTTAAACAGCTTATCAAGGTGAAAAGATAGCTGTGCTCAAAAAACAAAACAAAAAAAGCTTCCTTGGCTTTGGGCTATGCTGTGCTGCTGGGGTTAGGGTCAGAGCCATTGGGTCCCAGGGCTGTGGGAGGGGGCTGCACTGGGCTGGGCACCTGTAGCCATTGTTGATGGGTGGAGGAGGCAGAGGCTGCCCCTTGGTGCCCGTGGCCCAGCACAGCCCAGCCTTCCCTGGGTTTCTCACTTGCTTTCTCAAAAGCAGGGGCTCCAGGCCTGTCTGGCCAGAGGTGGGCATAGCCCCAGCCGTGGCAGGAGCCTGGGTGCCAGGCTGGTCCTGCAGCACCCCACCCTGTTCTCAGCTCTTTCCTCCTGTGAGGTGCCCCCCCAGTCTGAGGCCAGTGGCAGGCAACCTTCCTGTGCCCACAGTCCCTGCCTGGCCTCCCTGTGTGACCAGGCGTGGGAAGCTGGGCCTGCCATCTCCTCTGGGAGAGTCCCAGACAGCAGTGGCTGGAGGCCGAGTCCAGGCCAGGTCAGTGACAGGGAGAGATGAGCCACACAAAGCCCGGGGGAGGGGGCAGAGCAGACTAGGAGGTGGACTCCAGGGTGGCAGCCTCGGGCAGTGGATCTGTGGCCCTCCTGAGCTGCCCCATGCAGGCAGCCTGGCTGTGCAGAGACTCAGGGAGTGGGGGGCAGTGTTGGGGCCTGGCTGGTCTCTGCCCTGAAGGAAATTGGGGACGATGAGAAGGCCCATGTTGGGGGCACAAACCAGTACCCTTGTCTCACAGTGCTAAGTATTGGTGCCAAGAAAGCTCACTCCACCTCACATGGGGTGGGTGGGGCGCTCCCCGTCCCTCCCCTCCCCCAGCCCTTACCGCCTCTGCAGCAGGCAGCATGGACACTGAGTACTGCTGTGTGGACAAGACTGACCAGGGCCTTGACCCAGGGCTGCAGGAGGGAGGCCAGGGTTGGGGTGGGGGCAGGCCAGCACTGAGGGGCCCAAGCAGGCAGAGAGGAGGGGGCCTGGGGTGCAGTGTGGCAAACAGGCTCCAGGCCAGCATCCCTGACTACCCTGCCGCATGCCAACTACCCCAGGACTCAGAGGGGCTCTGGTCGGTGAAGGGCTCAGGCCTCCAAAGACAGTGCAGGGGTCCTGGGGGACAGGACCTGGGCACTGGTCCTTGTGTGTGACACAGATGTGGGGAATGGGGGCTCAGCTGTCCCCTGGTGAGGGCTCCCGGCTCCCAGCGGCTTTCTCAGGGTCTCTGATCCAGGAAAGGCCAGAGCCCCCAGTGGGACAGTGTTAAGTGAGACCCTGACGCCCGGCTGGGAGGGACTGACCAGGGCTGGGTTCCTGGACACGGTCCAGGTCGTGGAGGCTCTGGGTCAGCGGCTCCACAGGGAAAGGCTGGGCTTCTGGGCCCCCTCCCCTCCATGGAAGCCGGGCGGGACCTTTCCCAGGCCGCTATTTTGGTCCTCCCTGTGGCTGGCGGGGGCGGGGTCCTGCCTGTTATTTTTGTGCCTACAGGAGCTGGCACGCAGGAAGTACTCATGGTGTACGTGCACGCAGCCACGAGGCACGTCCCCAGGTGGGCTCTGGGCCAGTTCCAGGGCCCATTACTCAGAGCTACGACCCCCCAGTATCGGGCACACCTGCCTCAGTGCTGGTGGCTGCTCTCCCAGGAGCCTCTTGCTCTGTTGGTTGTTTGGGGCCCTGGGAAGAATCCTGGAGGTAGCTCTGTCCACCCCTCACACTGACCACCCTGCCTCCCGTTCTCTAGCTGCCTGCCCACTTATAGGGCCCACAGGGGCCAGGCAGAGACCCTCTGCATGTCAGCAGTACAGTCACTGAGAAGGGGCCCCCTTGTCCCTCAGGCCTCCTGTTGACAGCCCCCAGCCCCTCAGCTGCCAGGCCCTGTGACCCTGGGTGGGTGGGGGGCAGCAGCCCCAGGAGCAGGTAGGAGAGGAGCAGGTAATGCTGGTTGGTGCCAGGCTTGGCAGGTGACCTTCCTCTCATCCCTCCCCTCCATGTGCTTGTCTGCAAGCCCTGACCAGTGCCCATGGGGCCAGCTCTGTGTCGATGGCGGCATGCCACTGTCCTGGCCACTCCCTAGCCTGGGAGGACACGGTGTGGGAGGGGTGTCTCCTCCCACCTGCCCCTCCCCAGAGGAGGCCTGGTCAGCAGAGGGAGGTGCTTGTCTAACAGGTTGGGGCCTCTTGGGGCCCTTCTGACTGTCCGTGTGAGAGGGTAGGTGACTGGCCCCCATCACGAGGCCTGAGCAGCTGCTTCCTTTGTCTTTGCCAGGCCGTCTTGCTGAGCACAAAGCTCAAGCTGCAGCGAGAACTCGACATTGAGAAGGTAAGTTTTCTCTCATGGAAATGTTTTGATTTAAACTTGAATAAAATCCAGGTTTCCAGAGCACGTGCGTGCAGGGGGAGGTCCCTGGGAGTCATGGGTTGGGGGTGCTGGGAACAGGACATGCTGGGCTTCAAGGGCAGGGCCAGGGGAGGCGGTGGGGCTGCCTGGTCCACGGGAGAAGCCGCAAATGTTCTCCTGGGAAGCTGTCGGTCGCACTTCCCTCCACAGGCCATCTTGGCATCCCTGCACCTTCCCCCAAGGCCACAGAGTGGCAAGGGACCCCTCGGGGCTGTGTTCCAGGTGAGATCCCCCCGGAGGTGGATGAATCACCTCAGGGAACACAAGTGCGTGCATGTGCCTGTGCATGTGTGTACACGTGTGTGCATAGATGTGCATGTTTGTGTGTACACACGTGTGCAGGGCATGGAGTCAGAACATAGGGTACAGTAAGTTGACAGGATGCTCTCACAGAGTGCACAGGCACACTCTGACCTTGCCCCATGGAGGACAGACTGCTTGGAATGGCCTCCAGCCTGTTCCGTTCTGGCTCTCTGGTCACTCCCTCTTCGGGTTAGCAGTGGGTCTGGGGTCTAGGCTGCCGTGGCAAAAGCTGCAACACCAAGACACCGGCTGCCCGTGGGACAGCAACCAGAGTGTGTGCTCTCCTCCAGATGAGCATCCCACTGCTCCTCCAGAACAAGGCGAACCTGGTAGAGCGCTACGTGGATGGCTTCCCAGACCTGCAGAGGAGGCTGCTGGTCCTCATGGATTCCTGGTGCAAGCCTGGCTTTGACATCAGAGATGTTGCCAGGTGAGTCCCGTGGGGAGCCCAGGTGGGGCAGGGGGATGTCAGGGGCCGTAGGCACACGGGACAGTGTCTTATTCATCAAATGCTGCTGTAACAAATACCACAGGTGGGTGGCTTCAACAAAGAGAAGTTTATTTCCTCACAGTAAATTAGGCTAAAAGTACAAATTCAGGGTGTCAGCTCCAGGGGAAGGCTTTCTCTCTCTGTTGGCTCTAGAGGAAGGAAGGTCCTTCTCATCAATCCTCCCCTGGACCAGGAGCTTCTCCATGCAGGAACCCTGGGTCCAAAGGACACTCTCTGCTCCTGGCACTGCTTTCTTGGTGGTATGAGTGGCCCCCCTACCTCCAGTTGCTTCTCTTTTATATCCCAAAAGAAGCTGGCTTAAGAAACAATCCAATCCTGTAGATTGAGTCCTGCCTCATCAACACAACTGCCGTCCATCCCTCTCATTAACGTCATAGACGCATAATTCATAACACATGGGAAAATCACATTGGCTGACAAAATGGCGGACAGTCACACAATACCGGGAATCATGGCCCAGCCAAACTGGTACAGACATTTTTGGGGCAACGCAATTCAGTCCATGACAGACAGCTCCACACACGGCCCAACACCCTCACCCCAAGAGGTTCCTAGTGTTTGAGCAGGGCAGTGGTGAGATAGGAGCCTGATTAGGTTTAGGATGGAAAGAGGGAACTCCCTTTGAAGCAGGGAGGCTGGGGAAGGCCAGAGCACACCTGTCTCCTGGGAGGAGGAGAGGCAATTTCTACACAGAAGAGTAAAAATAACTCCCCTCCCGGAAGTCACACTATGTTTGTGTTCATTTATTCATTCATTACTTGTTCATGCATTCATCCATTCATTTATAAACCTCTACAAAGCCTACTGTGTGAACTGTGTCCCAGCTGCTACGGGGAAAAGCTACATGTTGACAGGGACCCAGTATGGACTCAGTGTGCTTGTGTGTGTGTGCACACGTGTGCACACGTGTGTGTATGCATGCCTGTGTATGTGACGTGTGTGTGTGCATGTGTGTACAAGTGACTGCATGAATATGCATAAGTGTATGCATGCAGACATGCATGTGTGAGTGTGCATGGGTATGTGTGTATATTAGTGTGTGTGTGTACGAGTGTGTGGGGGGGAGAGAGATACGAAGGTGTCTCCTGAGTGTGGACGCAGGCACAGCGTCTGGAAGGAGAAGAACTTGCCACCACACACCTGGTCAGCGTGGCTGAGGTGAGGCAGCACTCGGATGTCTGTGAAGGCCCCTGAGTCACCTCTTCATCAGTAGACAGTCTTGGCCCTGCACCTGCCTCGGGGCCATCTCACTCCCTGGGGCAACCCTACCCTGCCCTTCCTCTTCTAGAACTCTGGGCAAGTCATTCTTAGTGTCTGAGTGTGGGACCTCATCCCTGCAATGGGGCTGGTTCTACCTGCTGCATAGATTTCTTGTGACTTTACATGATCTAAGTCAGGAACCAGGTCAGGCACTTGGTGAATAGACAATTGTGTTTTGCTACTTTTATTATGTGTTAAAAAAAAAATGGCGTGCAAACAAGAGAATTTATTGATGGGGTTGGGGACCACGGTTCCCACTGTGAAGAGAAGAGATATAGGTATGGAAAATGGGAGGGTGAGGAAAGCTCTTCCTTCATTGTCAGATTTTCTTGGAGATATTCATTTAAATTAATGATTAAAAAAAAAAACTCCTAGCTCTATGCACTGAAAGAGCCTGGGAGTAATGACACCCCATAGCCAGAAGCCTGCCCAGCACCTAGATCTTGGTTTCTAAATACCATTCTCCACCAAAAGGAATGAGGGCTCTTTGGAGAAATGACCAAGAATCAAAAGGAAGGATGGTAGCGGAGCGTAACAATTGAATTTTTAAAAATCCATGAGTCTGTAGTGATGCTCATGGGAGGTGGGGAGGGCAAGTTCTTCTTTACAGTGTATACTAGCTAATAAATAAATAAGGAATGATAGAATTAAAAGACAGCGCTTTACAATTCCCAATACAGTAATTGATTCAGGCCCAGAGCATCAAGGTGTGCTAAGAAAGTAAGAGATAAAACACAAATTATTTCATTATCACAAACAAAAACGGGGCCATCAATGCAGGCCTACAGACCTTAAGACGGCAATGAAGATGTCATCTACAACTTGATGCAACTATATTTGACAATTTAAATGAAATACACCAAATCTTGGAAAAACACGATTTACCAAAACTTATACCAGAAAAAAGTAGATAATTTGGGTAGCCCTATTAAATAAATTGAACTCATAGTTTATATTTCTACCACAAAGAGACTTTAGGGCCAGGTTGCTTCACTGGTGAATTAAACATTTAAGGAAGGAATTATACTAATCTTACACAAACTCTCCCAGAAAATACAAAAAGAAGGAACACATCCCAAATTGTTTTATTTGGACAGCTTGAGCCTTGATACCAAAACTTAAAAAAGACTTTAGGATAAAGGAAAGTTGAACTCCAATATGTCTCATGAACATAGATGCAAAAATGCTTAGCAATATATTAACAAATCAATTAATATATTAAAAGGTTAATACAACATGATCAAGTAGAATTTATTTCAGAAATGCGATGTTGATTTAATATTCAAAAATCAATCATTTTAATCTACCATATTGACAGAAAATAATGACAAAAGCTATATAACCATCTCAATAGATACAGAAGAAAACTTCATAAAATTCAAAATTTATTCATGATTAAAGCTTTCAGTAAACTACAAACAGAAGGGAACTTCATTAATCTGATAAAGGCTATTACTCTGTGGCAGGACTGGAAACAGGGTCTTGGGGAGGGCTTTATGAGCAAAGTCAGACCCTGGTCCCCTCCCTGACCCTCTGGGGACCCTGGACCAGGCTGTGGGTGGGACTGAGAATGTCATCACTTAACTGAGAACTTTGGAATGACTATTTTGCGAGTATGAGGGTAGAGTGCCTTGCATGGTAAGATATCAATATGAAACATCTAAAACAGAATAGTCAAGAGATCACAATAAATCAAATGATACGTTGCATTGAGCAAATCTGTTACAAAAGACCTCTTTACAGTGTTAAAAAGCAGAGGTGTCACTTTGAGGACTAAGGTGCACCTGACCCAAGCCATGGTATTTTCTTTTTTTTATATATATATTTATATTTATTTAAGTTTATTATGTATCAGGTGGAACTTTACAGTGCAAATTATTTTCTCATTCAAAAATTTGTACACGGATAGTCAATGCTTGCAATCCCCACAATATGTCAGTACCCTCCCCTTTTCCCTTTAAGCCCCAGGTTCCTGTGTCCATTTGTCCAGTTTTTCTGTCCCTTCCTGCCTTCTTGTCTTCACTTTTGGGCAGGTGTTGCTCACTTGGTCTTGTATATTTGATTGAGCTAAAAAGCACGTTCCTCACTTGTGTTATCGTTTGTTTTATAAGCCTGTCTAACCTTTGGCGGAAAAGTGGAACTTGGAAGTGGTTTCAGTTCCTAAGTTAGGATATCCGGGGGCCATAGTCTCAGGGTTTCTCCAGTCTGTATCAGACCAATAAGTCTGGTCTTTTTTGTGAGTTTAAATTTCGTTGCACTTATCTCTCTCACTCTGTCCTGGACCCTTTATTGCGATCCCTGTCAGAGCCATCGGTGGTGGTAGCCGGGCACCAGCTAGATCTTCTGGGTTCAGGCAAGCCGTGGTATTTTCAGTCACCTCATATGCGTGGAAAATTGGAAGTCAGAAATGAAATAGAGCACATAAACAGCAATATCCTAGGCATTTTAGTGAGCTGAAATGGACTGGTATTGGCCATTTTGAATCAGACAATCATATGGTTTACTGTGCTGGGAATGACAAATCAGAGAGGCATGGCGTTGTGATCATCATCAAAAAGAACATTTCAAGAACTAGCCTGAAGTACAATACTGTCAGTGATAGGATAATATCCATATGCCTACAAGGAAGACCAGTTAACATGACTGTTATGTAAATTTACATGCCAACCACCAAGGCCGATGCTGAAGAAATTGAAGATTTTTACTAACTTCTGCAATCTGAAATTGATCAAACATGCACACAAGATGCGTTGATAATTACTGGCAGTTGGAATGTGAAAGTTGGAAAAAAAGGATTGATAGTTGGAAAATATGGCTTTGGTGCTAGAAACGATGCCAGAGATCACATGATAGAATTTTGCAAGACCGACAACTTCTTCATTGTAAATGCCTTTTTTCAGCAACATAAATGGCAGCTATACACGTGGACCTCACCAGATGGAATACACAGGAATCAAATGTATTACATCTGTGGAAAGAGACAATGGAAAAGCTCAATATCATCAATAAGAAAAAAGCCAGGGGCCAACTGTGGAATAGACCATCAGTTGTTCATATGCAAGTTCAAGTTGAAACCAAAGAAAATTATAACAAGTCCACAAGAGCCAAAGCATGACCTTGAGTATATCCCACCTGAATTTAGAGACCATCTCAAGAATAGATTTGATGCGTTGAACACTAATGGCCAAAGACCAGATGAGTTGTGGAATGACATCAAGGACATCACACATGAAGAAAGCAAGAGGTCATTAAAAAGACAGAAAAGAAAGAAAAGACCTAAATGGATGTCAGAGGAGACTCTGAAACTTCTTGAATGTAGAGTAGCTAGAGTGACAGGAAGAAATGACGACGTAAAAGAGCTGAACAGATTTCAAAGGGTGGCTCAAGAAGACAAAGTAAAGTTTTACAATGAAAAGTGCGAAGACCTGGCGATAGAAAACCAAAAGGGAAGAAGGGGTTCAGCATTTCTAAAGCTGAAAGAGCTGAAGAAAAAATTCAAGCCTTGAGTTGCAATATTGAAGGATTCTACAGGAAAAATATTAAACAATGCAGGAAGCATCAAAAAAAAAGATGGAAGGAGCACACAGTCAGCTGTAACAAAAAGAACTGGTTGACATTCATCCGTTTCAGGAGGTAATATATGATTGAGAAACAATGGCATTCAAGGAAGAAGTCCAAGCTGCACTGAAGGCATTGGTGAGAAACAAGGCTCCAGGAATTGACAGAATACCAACTGAGATGTTTCAGCAAATGGATGCAGCACTGGAAGCACTTACTTGTCTATGCCAGAAAATTTGGAAGACAGCTACCTGGCCAACTGACTGGAAGAGATCCCTATTTGTGCCCATTCCGAAGAACAGGGATTCAACAGAATGTGGAAATTATTGATTATCGTTAATATCACACATAAAGTTTTTCCGGAGATCATTCAAAGCAGTTGCAGCAGTATATCAACAGGGAACTGGCAGAAATTCAAGCCGGATTCAGAAGAGGACGTGGAACCAGGGATATCATTGCTGATGTCAGATGGATCCTGGCTGAAAGCAGAGAATTCCAGAAAGATGTTTACCTGTGGTTTACTGACTATGCAAAGGCATTCGACTGTGTGTTTCATAGCAAATTATGGATAACATTGAGAAGAGTGGGAATTCCAGAACACTTAATTGTGCTCATGAGGAACTTCAACTAAAGAGGCAGTCATTTGAACAGAACAAGAGGATAGTGCATGGTTTAAAATCAAGAAAAGTATGCGTGAGGGCTGTATCCTTTCACCATACTTACTCAATCAGTATGCTGAGCATATAATCCAAGAAGCTGAACTATACGAGGAGGAACTTGGCATCAGGATTCAAGGAAGATTCATTAACAATCTGCGATATGCAGATGACACAACCTTGCTTGCTGAAAGTGAAAAAGGACTTGAAGTACTTCCTGATGAAGATCAAAGACTACAGCCTTTAGTATGAATTACACCTGAACATAAAGAAAACAAAAATCCTCACCAATGAACCAATAAGAAACATCATGATAAACGAAGAAAATACTGAAGTTGTCCGGAATTTCATTTACTTCAACCCACAATCAATGCCCTTGGAAGCAACAGTCAAGAAATCAAACTATGCATCCATCAGCCCGAGACCAGAAGAACTAGACGGTACCCAGCTACCACCAATGACCGCCCTGACAGGGATCACAACAGAGGTTCCCTGACGGAGTAGGAGAAAAGTAGGGTGCAGAACTCAAATTCATGTAAAAAGAAACTTAACGGTCTGACTGAGACTGGAGGAACCCCAGAAGACATAGCCCCTGGGCTCTCTGTTAACCCAGAACTAAAACCATTCCTGAAGCCGACTCTTCCGACAAAGATTAGACTGGACTATAAGACGTAAAATGATACTCATGAAGAGTGTGCTTCTTAGTTTGAGTAGATACAGGAGACTGCATGGGCAGCTCCTGTCCGGAGGCAGGATGACAAGGCAGAAAGGGAGAGGAGCTGGTTGAATGGACACAGGAAACCCGGGCTGGAAAGGCTGTAAACTTTTCACCTAAAGCACAATTAAAAAAGAAATTGTATTGTCACAAGTTCAAAATGACATTTACGTAGAGTTTATTACCTCCCAGACACTACCTGATTTAAATGCATAGCTTATTTAATATTCTCAAGATACTATTACCAGGTCAGACAACTTGGTCACACAGCTAGAACTAAGTGGTACACTCAGGGTTCAAATCCAGGCACTCTGTTTGGAAGGCCGCACTTTGAACCACTACTCTATCTCATCTCCTAAGGGAGATGATGCAGCCAGGGTCTACTGTGCTTTCAAAAGCCATTGTTTAAACTACAAACAATGAGGGATGTCAAATGTGAAAACTTTTTGCCCATTATGAAGGTGGGTATGTGAGTTTCAAGAAACTGAAAAGGAACGTGGGCATAATAAATGCGCCAAAAATTGTACACAGTGTTAATGTCAGAGATGGCATTTAAATGCTTATAACTGTGATTTTACCCTGAGACTACTCTCATTCAAAACAAAAACAAAAAAGTAGACAGTCACATTTAACATTCAAGGTCATTAACGTTCAAATTATCTGCATATAGAGAAAAACTACAGTGGTGTCCTAAGCAATTATGCCAAAGAAACAATAGTTGTTTCATTAACCTTGTTCCAAAACATTAAAGATATTTTGTTTCTAAAATAATTAATAATCAAAATGTTTAAACAATGATGACATTTGTCGAACAATAAAATTCACATACCTCAGATTTCTAAGGAGGAAAGTCAATCTTTATTGGCAGGAAATTTGACATAATTTGATTTTAACTTTCCAAATAAAAAGCAGCATACAGGCTCACCTTTGTGATGCCAGCCGGAAGTCAGAGGAGAGGAAAGCATGGCTCAACAAATGTGGACCTTCTTTCCTTTGAAGGTGTCTTTGAAAGGAGCAGTAGGAGGGAGAACAATGTAGATATTCTCTAGAACTGAATTTCAGAGGTATTATTTGGCCCTTCTTCCACCTGGGAAGAATTAGAAAACTTTTTTGCCTTTTATTTTCCATTGTAAGGTCCAAAATGGGAAAGTGAGTCCAGGCTGTGTCAGTCCCCATGTGGTATTAGGGTCACTAATAGCCATAGTGCAATGAATGTAGGACACAATGACCTGTGTAACTGGCAGTCGTGAACTTTAGTGGCAAACTTAAAAAATAAAAAACTTTAGCACTGCAGCACAGCCCTCAAAATCACTCAGGAAATTTCCTTCAACTGGATCTGATGCCTTACTGAGATCATAGAACAGAACTGCTCATTTCCAATTAAGTACTTGGTGAGGAAAATTTATTATTGTAAACTAAAAAGCCATGTTGTTGATGTTGTTGGGTGCCGTCGAGTCGGTTCCGACTCACAGCGACCCTATGCACAACAGAACGAAACACTGCCTGGTCCTGCGCCATCCTTACAATCGTTGTTATGCTTGAGCTCAATGTTGCAGCCACTGTGTCAATCCACCTCGTTGAGGGTCTTCCTCTTTTCCGCTGACCCTGTACTCTGCCAAGCATGATGTCCTTCTCCAGGGACTGATCCCTCCTGACAACATGTCCAAAGTACGTAAGACACAGTCTCGCCATCCTTGCTTCTAAGGAGCATTCTGGTTGTACTTCTCCTAAGACAGATTTGTTCGTTCTTTTGGCAGTCCACGGTGTATTCAATATTCTTCACCAACACCACAATTCGAAGGTGTCAATTCTTCTTCGGTCTTCCATATTCATTGTCCAGCTCTCACATGCATATGATGTGATTGAAAATACCATGGCCTGGGTCAGGCGCACCTTAGTCTTCAGGGTGACATCTTTGCTCTTCAACACTTTAAAGAGGTCCTTTGCAGCAGATTTGCTCAATGCAATGCGTCTTTTGATTTCTTGGCTGCTGCTTCCATCAGTGTTGATTGTGGATCCAAGTAAAATGAGATCCTTGACAACTTCAATCTTTTCTCCATTTATCATGATGTTGCTCATTGGTCCAGTTGTGAGGATTTTTGTTTTCTTTATGTTGAGATGTAATCCATACTGAAGGCTGTGGTCTTTGATCTTCATTAGTAAGTGCTTCAAGTCCTCTTCACTTTCAGCAAGCAAAGTTGTGTCATCTGCATAATGCAGGTTGTTAATGAGTCTTCGTCCAATCCTGATGCCCCGTTCTTCTTCGTATAGTCCAGCTTTTCATATTATTTGTTCAACATATAGATTGAATAGGTATGGTGAAAGGATACAACCCTGATGCACACCTTTCCTGACTAAACCAATCAGTATCCCCTTGTTCTGTCCGAACAACTGCTTCTTCATCTATGTAAAGTTTCCTCATGAGCACCATTAAGTGTTCTGGAATTCCCGTTCTTCAAAGTGTTATCCATAGTTTGTTATGATCCACACAGTCTAATGCCTTTGCATAGTCTGGTATTCTCTGCTTTCAGCCAGGATCCATCTGACATCAGCAGTGATATCCCTGGTTCCACGTCCTCTTCTGAAACCACCCTGAATTTCTGGCAGTTCCCTATCGATACACCGCTGCAGCCATTTTTGAATGATCTTCAGCAAAATTTTGCTTGCGTGTGATATTAATGATATTGTTCTATAATTTCCACATTCGGTTGGATCACCTTTCTTAGGAATAGGCATAAATATGGATCTCTTCCAGTCAGTTGACCAGGAAGCTGTCTTCCATATTTCTTGGCATAGACGAGTGAGCACCTCCAGCGCTGCATCTGTTTGTTGAAACATCTCAGTTGATATTCCATCAGTTCCTGGAGCCTTGTTTATCGCCAATGCCTTCAGAACAGCTTGGACTTCTTCCTTCAGTACCATTGGTTCCTGATCATATGCCACCTCTTGAAATGGTTGAATATCGACTAATTCTTTTTGGTATAATGACTCTGTGTATTCCTTCCATCTTCTTTTGATGCTTCCTGCGTCATTTAATATTTTCCCCATAGAATCCTTCACTATTGCAACTCGAGGCTTGAATTTTTTCTTTAGTTCTTTCAGCTTGAGAAATGCCAAGCGTGTTCTTCCCTTTTGGTTTTCTATCTCCAGCTCTTTGCACATGTCGTTATAATACTTTGTCTTCTCGAGAGGCCCTTTGAAATCTTCTGTTCAGTTCTTTTACTTCATCAATTCTTCCTTTTGCTTTAGCTGCTCAACAATCAAGAGAAAGTTTCAGAGTCTCCTCTGACATCCATCTTGGTCTTTTCTTTCTTTCCTGTCTTTTCAGTGACCTCTTGCTTTCTTCACGGATGATGTCCTTGATGTCATTCCACAACTCGTCTGGTCTGCGGTCACTAGTGTTCAATGTGTCAAATCTATTCTTGAGATGGTCTCTAAATTCAGGTGGAATATACTCAAGATCATGTTTTGGCTCTCGTGGACTCCCTCTGATTTTCTTCAGTTTCAGCTTTAACTTGCATATGAGCAATTGATGGTCTGTTTATTTTAAATAGTTTGTTTTAAAAATTGGATATGACAATAAATGGTATTTTTCTTTAAAAAAAAATAATAAACCATGCATCATTTTTGGGAAATCTGCTACAAAAGATCTCTTTAAAGTGTTAGAAAGCAAAGATCTCATATTAAGGACTAAGGTGTGCCTGAACCAAGCCATGGTGTTTTCAGTCGCCTTATATAGATGTCAAAGCTGGACAATGAATAAGACCAAAGAAGAATTGATGCCTTTGAATTGTGGCATTGGTGAAGAATATTGAATATGCTATGGGCTGCCAGAAGAACAAACAAATCTGTCTTGGAAGAAGCACAGCCAGAATATTCGTTAGAAACGAGGATGAGGAGAGTTTGTCTCACATACTTTGGACATGTCATCTGGATGGACTAGGCCCTGGAGAAGGACATCATTCTTGGTAAAGTAGAGGGTCACTGAAAAAGAGGAAGACTCTCAATGAGATGGATTGACATGGTGATTGCAACAGTGGGGGCTTGAGCATAACAATTGTGAGGATGGCACAGGACCTGGCAGTGTTTTGTTCTGTTGTACATAGGGTCACTATGAGTCAGAACTGACTCGATGGCATGTAAAAACAATAACAGGACGGCTATTACAAGAAAAATGGAAAACAACAAGTGTTGGTGATGACGTGGAGAAGTTGGAATTCTCGTTCATTGTTGGAGGGATTGTAAAATGGTGCAGATTTTGTGGAAAACAGTTTGCTGACTCCTCAGAAAGAACGAGCATATGACCCAGCAATTCCTCTCCTAGATATATACCCAAAATAATTTAACACCAGGAATACAAACAGATACTTGTACACCCATGTTTATGGAAGCATTATTCACAATAGCCAAGAGGTTAAAACAACCCAGTGTCCATCAGCGGATGATGGATAAGCCAAATGTGGTATACGTCTGCACTGGAGTGTCGCCCAGCCATAAAGCTGACTGAAGGCCCGATACGCACTCCAACACAAGTGAACCTTTTTTTTTTTTAATTGTGCTTTAGATGAAGGTTTACAGAACAAACTAGCGTCTCATTAAACAGTATATATATTGTTTTATGACATAGGTCAACAACCCCATGACATGTCAGTACTCTCCCTTCTCAGCCTTGGCTTCCATGTTACCAGCTTTCCTGTTCCCTCCTATCCTCTAGTCCTTACCCCTGGGCTGGTGTGTCCCTTTAGTCTCATCTTGCCCTATGGGTCTGTCTAATCTTTGGCTAAAAGATGAACCTCCGGAGTGACTTCATTACTGAACTAAAAGGGTGTCCAGGGGCCATACACTCAGGGTTTCTCCAGTCTCTGTCAGGCCAGTAAGTCTGGTCTTTCTTGTTTTGTTTTTTTTTTTAATTAACTTTTATTAAGCTTCAAGTGAACATTTACAATTCCAATCAGTCTGTCACATGTAAGTTTACATACATCTTACTCCCTTCTCCCTGGTCTTTCTTGTTTTTGAGTTAGAATTTGATTCTACATTTTTCCCCAGCTTTCTCCAGGACCCTGTATTGTGATGCCTGTCAGAGCAGTCTGTGGTGGTAGCCGGGCACCATCTGGTTGTGCGGGACTCAGTCTGGTGGAGGCTGTGGTAGTTGTGGCCTATTAGTCCTTTGGACTAATCTTTCTTCTGTGTCTTTAGTTTTCTTCATTATCCCTTGCTCCTGAAGTGGCGAGAGACCAGTGGAGTATCTTAGATGGCAGCTCACAGGCTTTTAAGACCTCAGACGCTACTTGCCAAAGTAGAATGTAGAACATTTTCTTTATAAAGTATGTTATACTAGTTGAGCTAGATGTTCCCTGAGACCGTGGTCCCCACAGCCCGCAGCCCAGTAATTTGTTCCCTGAGGAAGTTTGGATTTGTCCATGGGGCTTCCGTGACCTTACCCTGAACAAGTTGTGCTGGCTTCCCCAGTATTGTGTACTGCCTTACCCTTCACCGAAGTTAACACTTATCTATTGTCTATTCTGTGTTTTTCCACCCCTACCCCTCCCCTCCCTCTTAACTATCGAAGATTGTTTCTTTTTGCATGTAAACCTCCTCATGGGTTTTTACAGTAGTGGTTTCATACAACATTTGGCCTTTCGTGACTGACTTATTTCACTCAGCATAACGCCCTCCGGATTCATCCACAACACAGGTGAACCTTGAAACACTGTGCTGACTGAAATAAGTCAGACACAAAAGCCAGGTGTTGTATGATCCCACTTATGTGAGTTATCTAGAATAGGCGATTCCATAGATCCAAAAGTTCATTTGTAGTGATCAGGGGCAAGCGGGAGAGAGGGGGAAAGGACTCAGCGCTTAGGGGGCAGTGAGCGTCTGTTCATGTTGGTGAAAAACAATTGGAAACGGATATGGCAGTGGTCACACAGCATAGTGAGCGTAATTACGTCACCAAATTTTACCTGTAAAAATGGTTGAAATGGGGAATGTTTTCTCACATACATTTTACCACACTAAAAGATGCACTAACTGAAAAAAGGAGACAGCAGCAGACAGCGCTGTACTCTCTCCCATAGGAGGGTTCCGGAGGTGACGGGGGCCAGGCTGGAGAAGCTGAGTCCAAAACTGCTGAGTAGACAGGTGCTGCGTCTGCTGGAGCGCTATGGCCTGGACCCAGGTGAGCTGGGCCCCAGCACTGCACCCCGCCCCTCGCCAAGCTCGGGAAGTGGGTGCCAGGTGGGGTCTGGGCACCTTGGCAGGCAGGGACTGATCAGCCAAGCCCGTCACACCTCTCCCTGCTGGCTGGAGAGACATTTCCCAGGCCCCTGGGATTCGTCCTCCAGCCCCTCTCAGCACCTGGGCTCCTTGTCACTTGCTGCAGGCTGGGGCCTGGGAGCCCCTCTGCCCTCCCAGGGCAGTTCCAGGAGACCGAGCATCAAGGTCGGGACCAACCCTCATCTCTCACCTCTCCTGTCCCCCTGTCCTGCCTCCTGGCTCCTCCACACCTTGAACTGGCTTCCTGGGGTCTTGACCTGACCGGGTTCTTGGAGCCCTGGTGGTCTACATGTATCACAGACCTGCATGAGCTCTGACCGCCACCCAGACACCTTGGTCAGTTCACTGTCTTTGCACCGCCTGGGGCGCCTTCTGATGGACAGAGGTCTGAATTCCCCAACTTGCTCCTGTGAGCATCTGCTCCTTCACGGCTGGTGCCTTCTGTGCTAGTTTACCAGCTCCGAGGTTGTGAGCACACGATTTGTGTCATCCTCCAACAAGCAGCTTTATGGTCATCTTCTCCCCCAGGCCCTCAGGTGCCTGCAGTTGACTCATGTGTATATCCAATGCCATTTCCCACCCGTGTTCCCAGCCAGCCCAAAGTGTGGCCCCCCATCACCCCACCCCCATTGGTCTTCGGCCGCCACTGTCCTGCATCTCCTTTCTCCAGTGCTGAGATCTGTCTCTGACCTCTCAGTGGGCCCATCTGCTGTTTGTCCTCCCTGCGCACGTGTGTGGCACCCTGTTTCTCCTGCCACAGCCCCTGCTACCCCCGCCCTGTGGCTCGGCCGCCATGTCCCTCACCTCCATGATCACTGCCATGGTTCCCTGTCACGTCCCCCGCCTCCACGATCACCGCGGCCACGTCCCCCGCCTCCACGATCACCGCGGCCACGTCCCCCACCTTCGCGATCACTGCCATGTCTCCCACCTCTGCTATCACCACCGCCACGTCCCCCAACTCTGAGACCACTGGTGTGGCTCCACCACCTCCACAATCACTGCCGTAGCTCCGCTGCCATGCCCCCCGTACATGTTTCCACTACCTAGTGATGAGTTCCAAGATCATGTAGCAAGTTCCTTCCTCTCCTTTTATCCTGGGAGGACTGTCTTGGCTGTTCTTGGCCCTTTATTTCCATACAAATTTTAGAACCAGTTTGCCAAGTTTTACAGGGGAAAACCCTACTGGGATTTGTATGGGATTGCCTTGAATGTGTAGGCCTTCTGGGGAGAATTGGCATCTTCATGCTCGACACTTTCTATCTTCCTTTGTGTATTTAGGCCTTCTTTAACTTAATAGCCTCAGTAAAGTTGTGTTTTCCTACAGAGACCTTAGACATCTGCTAGATTTTTGTTTAAATTTTACATTATTTGAAAATGCTGTTTATATTTAAGTTCTGCTTTCTACTTGCTGCTACCTAGGAATCCAACTGATTTCTTTATATTGATTTTGATTCCAGGTTCCTGCCAGACTCTTCCATTGTTGTTGTTGTTAGGTGCCGTTGAGTCGGTTCCAACTCATAGTGACCCTCTGCACAGCAGAAAGAAACACTGCCTGGTCCTGAGCCATCCTTTCAATCGTTGCTACGCTTGAGCTCATCATTGCAGCCACTGTGTCAATCCACCTCGTTGAGGGTCTTCCTCTTTTCCGCTGACCCTGTACTCTGCCAAGCATGATGTCCTTCTCCAGGGACTGATCCCTCCTGACAACAGTCTCGCCATCCTTGCTTCTAAGGAGCGTTCTGGTTGTACTTCTCCTAAGACAGATTTGTTCGTCCTTTTGACAGTCCATGGTATATTCAATATTCTTCGCCAACACCACAATTCAAAGGCGTCAATTCCTCTTCGGTCTTCCTTATTCATTGTCCAGCTCTCACATGCATATGATGCGATTGAAAATACCATGGCCTGGGTCAGGCGCACCTTAGTCTTCAAGGTGACATCTTTGCTTTTCAACAGTTTAAAGAGGTCCTTTGCAGCAGATTTGCCCAATGCAATGCATCTTTTGATTTCTTGACTGCTGCTTCCATGGCTGTTGATTGTGGATCCAAGTAAAATGAAAACCTTGACAACTTCAATCTTTTCTCCATTTATCATGATGTTGCTCATTGGTCCAGTTGTGAGGATTTTTGTTTTCTTTATGTTGAGGTGCAATCCATACTGAAGGCTGTGGTCTTTGATCTTCATCAGTAAGTGCTTCAAGTCCTCTTCACTTTCAGCAAGCAAGATTCTGTCATCTGCATAACGCAGGTTGTTAATGAGTCTTCGTCCAATCCTGATGCCCCGTTCTTCTTCGTATAGTCCAGCTTCTCGTATTATTTGTTCAACATATAGATTGAATAGGTATGGTGAAAGGATACAACTCTGACGCACACCTTTCCTGACTTTAAACCAATCAGTATCCCCTTGTTCTGTCCTAGCAACTGCCTCTTGATCTATGTAAAGTTTCCTCATGAGCACCATTAAGTGTTCTGGAATTCCCATTCTTCAAAGTGTTATCCATAATTTGTTATGATCCAAACAGTCGAATGCCTTTGCATAGTCCATAAAACACAGGTAAACATCCTTCTGGTATTCTCTGCTTTCAGCCAGGATCCATCTGACATCAGCAATGACATCCCTGGTTCCACATCCTCTTCTGAAACCGGCCTGAATTTCTGGCAGTTCCCTGTCGATATACCGCTGCAGCCGTTTTTGAATGATCTTCAGCAAAAGTTTGCTTGCGTGTGATATTAATGATATTGTTCTATAATTTCCACATTCGGTTGGATCACCTTTATTAGGAATAGGCATAAATATAGCCAGTGAAAACCTTACGAATAGCAGCAGAACATTGTCTGATATAGTGCTGGAAGATGAGCCCCAGGTTGGAAGGCACTCAAAAGATGACTGGGGAAGAGCTGCCTCCTCAAAGTAGAGTCGACCTTAATGACATGGATGGAGTAAAGCTTTCAGGACCTTCATTCGCTGATGTGGCATGACTCAAAATGAGAAGAAACAGCTGCAAACATCCATTAATAATCGGAACCTGGAATGTACAAAGTATGACTCTAGGAAAATTAGACATTGTCAAAAATGAAATACAATGCATAAACATCGATATCCTAGGCATTAGTGAGCTGAAATGGACTGGTATTGGCCATTTTGAATGGGACAATCATATAGTCCACTATGCTGGGAACGACAACTTGAAGAGGAATGGTGTTCCATTCATCGTCAAAAAGACCGTTTCAAAATCTATCCTGAAGTGCGACGCTGTCAGTGATAGGATAATATCCATACGCCTACAAGGAAGACCAGTTAATACTATTATTCAAATTTACGTACCAACCACTAGGGCCAAAGATGAAGAAATAGAATATTTTTATCAGCTGCTGCAGTCTGAAATTGATCGAACATGCAAACAAGATGCATTGATAATTTCTGGCGATTGGAATGTGAAAGTTGGAAACAAAGAAGAAGGACTCTGTCATTAAAATTTTTTTTTTTTTTTTTAACTGTGATAATTTCTCAAAGATTCCTGTAGATTCCCTGTATATGCCAGCAGAGCACCAGCGAATCCTGACTTTCTGGTCCTTCTACTTTTGATTTCTTTTTCTTTCCATGCTACGTCGCCAAGGACCTGGAAGACAGCGTAGGAATGGAAATGGTGATCACAGGCCTCCCTGCCCCCTCCCTCATCTCAAAGGAAATGCTTCACTGACGGCGTTTTGTTAGTCTCCTCTGACTCATGGCCCCTCAGTGCAGAACTGAACCAGATGCTGCCCAGCTTGCACCATCTTCACCATCGTTGGTCTGCTCAACTCTGTTGTTGCAGCCACTGTGTGTTCCGAGTGCCTTCCAACCTAAGGGGCTCATATTCCAGCACTGTATTGAACAATGTTGTGTTGCTACCCATAGGATTTTTTTTACTGGCTAATTTTCAAAAGTAGATCACCAGGCCTTTCGTCCTAGTCTGTCTGAGTTTGGAAGCTCTGCTGAAACCTGCCCACCATGGGTGACCCTACTGGTATTTGAAACACTGGTGGCATAGCTTCCAGCAACATTTCTTTATTAGATTATGAAAATTAGATTCCATTCCTGTTTTTCGAGAGTGTCAGGAATCGATGTTAAATTTTATCAAGTCCTCTTTCTGCATCTGATGGAGAGAATGGTGTGTGTTTTTCCGTCTGTCTGCTCATCTGGGGGATGACAACAGTGGACACCGTAACGTGACCGGCCGATTCTACAACGACCTCGGCCTGGTCGGTGTGCATTGTCCTTTTACTGTGTTGCCAGATTTGGTTGCCAGCTTTTTTTGTTTGTTGCATCTGTGTTCACAACTGAACTTGAACTCAAACTTTCCTGAAATGTATGTGTCTGTTACGCCTGGGGGAAGCTGAGTGGGCCAGCTCCCTCCCCTCCTCTCTTCTGCAAGCGTCTGTCTCACGATGGAATTATTTCTTCCTTAGATGTTTTGCCTGCAGGCCTCGGGTCTTCCTTGTGGAAACATTTGACCCCTGATTCCATTTTGATCAACTGTTTTTTCTAGAAATTTACCTATTTCATTTACATTTTCCAGCTTATTGTCACAAGTTTTTCACTAAGTCCCCTTGTTGTCTGTGGAACATCTGTAGTGTTCTGGATACTGGCTGTTTGGGCCCCACCCCTGCCCCATCAATCTCACGAGAAGTCTGTCCATCTAATCAGGTGTTCAAAGAACTAGCTTTTACCTTTGCTGGTCATCCCCGTTCCACCACATTAAATGTTCCAGCCTTCCACTTTCTCTGGGTTTATTTTTCTCATTTTCCCCTAACTTCTTGAGACTTGGGCTTTACTCATTCGTTTTGAACCTTTTTTCTTTTTTAATATTTAAACAAGTTCCCATATATATTATTTTTTATTATTGTTCAGTTCAAGGTATTTTCTAATTTCTATGATGATTTTTTATCTTTTATGCATCAGCTAATTAGAAATGTGTTTCTTAATTTCCAGACTCTGTGAAATGTCTCATTTTCAGCTCGTGTCCAGGTCTGGAGCACGTACTCATGTGGGTGGGCCTGGCCATCAGTGCCCTTCCCCTTGAAGACTTGCTTCCCAGTGAGAGGAACGTTCCATTGGCTTCCAGTCTGTGTAGCTGCCGTCCCAAGGCCTCTGCCCCAAGATGGGGCCTCTGGAGGCTTGGATGCAGTCTGCCTCTCTGGCAAAACTGCACTCGTGTGGAGGGGTTGGGTGGGTGTGCATCTGGAGGACCGAGAGTGAGCAGCTTTGCAAAACACATCGACTGCCTTGTCCCTCCACCCCTGCCCCCCCCCCGGCCCACTGTGGCCTGTGCCTGGGCCCTTGGCCACCCATTCCTTCCTCAGAGAATGTGTATCAGGCTTTGTTCCCACACTGCCCATAGTAGTCCCAGTGTGGTCTAAAGGCAAGGTGCCTGGAGCTGGTGCCCAGCTTCCAGGCAGGTGGCCACAGGAGGAAGGCAGGCACCGTGTTCCCATGTGGGGGACCTGGGGAGCTGCCACAGCTCGTGCTCTCATTGCCAAGAACCTCTGACTGGGGCGCATCACTGGCTGACCCATCCCTGCCCTGGGTGACCACGTGGACGGGGCTGTAAGTGGAGATGCTCACTGGGGCACCCTGCCAGGCATGCAGGGGTCATGCTGACCCTGCTGGAGTAGGAAGGGCGGCCAGGCCCCTGCTGGAGAAGCCTCCGGGCTGAAGGTCTCGGCCATTGAGCGGGCAGGCTGGCTCAGTGTGGTCAGCATCCAACTGAGGCTTGGCCTGCTGGCAGGGGCCACAGGGGTCAGAGCAATGCGGGTGGCAGGGCCGCTTGCACCTAGCCCTTAAACGAAGTATGGAAACAAGGTCGTGGGAAGGAGCATTGGCTTATGGCCACTGTGACACGCTGGGCCTGCAAGGTCGGGTCCCTGCTCCAGGAACCACATTCCAGTGGAGAGAGCCAGGAAGCAGACTCTAAGCCAACACCGCACAATGGCAGGAAGCGTTGTGCCCGGAGAGAAGGGGGGAAGGCCAGGAGGGCAGGGCTGCTGGACAGAGAAGACCAGGAGGCCCCCAGAGGTGGCGAACACCCAACGGAAGAACCAGTCTGGGACACCTGGGTGGGGGGCTTTCAGCAGAGCAGGTAGCTCTGCGAGACCCCAGGGAGGTGACCCCCCCAGGGAGACCAGACCCCAAGACAGCCAAGATCCCCAGGGAAAGGAACCCACCCAGGGAGATGGCAACCCCCTGAGGGAGGCGAGACCCCCCAGGGAGGTAACCTTCCCAGGGAGGCATGCTTTTGGGCCTGTGGGTTTGGGGTGCAGTGTGCGTGGGTGGGCTGGGGCAGAGGGTGTCTTCAGAGAGCAGGAGGAGGGCTCTGGAGGCCTTGCACAGGGGATGGTGTGATCTACCCTCTGGCTGTTGGCTGAGAGGACCCTGGCCCCTTCCTCCCCACCCCACCACCACTCCACTCCTCGAAAGCAGGAGAGGCTAGGCAACAGGTGTCACACTCAGCTTCTCAAGGTCCCTGGCACTGAGTCCTGCTCTCTCCTTCAGCCCTGTGCTCCAATGTCATCAACCAGCAGCACCTAGGGACTCTGCAGTACCTGTGCTACAAAAGGTTTGTGGAGGTGTGTATGCAGGGCGGGACCTAGGCCCTGTGGTACCTGTGTTAGGAGCAGTGTGTGCAGCTGAATGTGTGTGTGCAGGTGTGTGTACAGGGTGTGGCCTGGGCCCTGCGGTACCCGTGCTAGGCGTGGTGTGTGTGGATGAATGTGTGTGTGCAGGTATGTGTGCGGGGCGTGGCCCGGGCCCTGTACTTGTGCTAGGAATGGTCATGAAGGGCCATGTGGCACGTGGGCTGCCAGACTGGGTGTGATGAGCCCCTCAGCTGCGCCCTACAGGAAAGGGTGGGTGGGGGCCTGGAAATTCCGTAGGAGAAGTTACCCTGCATTTGCTCTTGCAGGGAAGCCTGTCTCAGGAGAACTGGGCCGACCACGTGCGGGTGAGTTCCATGGCCTGGCTGTCCACCAGACACCTGGAGAGTCCTGCTTGGTCTGCAGCACAGGCCTGTGATGTCTGGGGAAGGCAGTGTGCCTGTGTGTGTGTACGTGTGGGGAGGTGTGCATGTGTGTGTACTTGTGGGGGGTGTGCACAGGTGCTTGTCTTCATTGGGTTCCCTAAAGGAGCAAAGCCAATGAGACACATGTATAGACATATTGAGAGAGATCAGCCCCTGGAGAACGACATCATGCTTGGTAAAGTAGAGGGTCATCGAAAAAGTAGAAGAGCTGGGTTGACACAGTGGCTGCAGCAATGGGCTCAAGCATAACAAGGATTGTGAGGATGGCATAGAAGCTGGCAGTGTTTTGTTCTGTTGTGCACAGGGTCACTATGAGTTGGAACCGACTCGACAGCGCCTAACGACAACAACAAGAGAGTTTAACTTCAAGGAAATGGCTCACGAAATTGTAGGGCTGGCAAGTCTCAAATCCATAGGTCAGGTGACAGGCTGGAGACCTCTGCTGGTTGATGGGATTGCCAGGGCTGGCAAATCCAAAATCCACAGGTCAGACAGCAGGCCAGAAACGTCCGCAGGGTTATGTTCTGAAAACTGGAGGTCAAGCGGCAGGAAGAGTGTAGAGTTGAAAGGGAGAAAGAGCAAGCTCTGCCAAAACACCCATTTGTATTCTGGAGGCAGGGCACACCCCCAAAGAAGCTCCCCTTTTGATCGATGGGTTGATCACATCAGAGCACATCATGGCAGGTAATTACGTTATATTACATCATATCACATCACCATCAGCATCCCATCCTGTTGTCCCCCCAGCATCAACATCAACATTCCTACCCCATCACCCTGTCCCATCATCTCATCCCATCACCCTGTCCCATCACCATGTCCCATCATCTCATCCCATCACCCTGTCCCATCATCTCATCCCATCATCCCATCCCATCACCATGTCCGATCATCTCATCCCATCATCCTGTCCCATCATCTTGTCCCATCACCTTGTCCCATCATCTCATCCCATCACCCTGTCCCGTCATCTCGTCCCATCATCCCATCCCGTCACCCTGTCCCATCATCCTGATTCTCTTAGTGCTGCTGTAACAGCATCCACAAGTGGACGGCTTTAACCAAGAGAAGTTTATTCTCTCACAGTCTAGGTGGCTAGAAGTCCAAATTCAGGGTGCCAGCTTTCTCTCTCTGTTGGCTCTGGGGGAAGGTCCTTGTCATCAGTCTTCCCTGGTCAAGGAGCTTTTCAGGGCAAGGACCCCGGGTCCAAAGGACACACTGTTCTCTTGGCTCTTGTTCCCCTAGTGGTATGAGGTCCTCTTGTCTCTCTGCTTGCTTTTCTTTTATATTTCAAAAGATATTGATTTAAGACACAACCTAAGTCCTGCCTCATTAACATAACTGTCTCTAATCCTGCCTCCTTAACATCATAGAGTTAGGATTTACAACACATAGGAAAATCACATCCAATGACAAAATGGTGGACAGTTACACAATACTGGGAATCATGGCCTAGCCAAGTTGACAGGTATTTGGGGGGACACAGTCCATGACACCATCCCATCATTGTGTCCCATCAACCCATCCATCATCCTGTCCTATTACCCCATACCATCACCTCACATCATCACCATCACAACCCATCACATCATCACCATCACATCAGCCCATCACGTCATCACTGTTAACATCAACGTCACCATCGTATCATCATCACACCAACCCATTGTGTGTGCATGTACACGTGAGGTGGGTGTGTGCAAGTCTGTGTGTGAGCAATAGTCCTCCACTACCCCTAGGCGGGGCAACAGCTTTGCATGGGCCCTGGGGACGAAGGGGACATCTGGCCTACGTGGCCATGATCTGGTTGGGACAGGGACTGGCCCCCGGGCCCACAGCAGTTAGCAGAGGCCGTGCTTCCAGGCAGAGGCCTTGGTACAACCGAAGCCATAGGCATAGGAGGCACAGGTACTGCATGGGGCTTTGTGGAGAGTCTGGGTTCAGTGGTGAGGGTTCCTCATTCTCCTGCCGTGGGTCCAAGGCATGGCCCTGGCCAGTGCTCTCCCAAAGTTGTGTCCCCACTGTGTGTGCCTTTGGTGCCCTGGTGGCCACCCCATCCTGCCCCTGATGCAGCAGCACCATCCAAGAGGCTCAGGAAACCACGGTCCTGAGGACAGCAGCAGCATGGCCACCTTGAGGGAGAGAGGATGTAAGGAAAGGGCAGGGTCAGGGAGGCAGCAGGAGGGACACCGCAGATTTCCCGTGTCCTTTCCACCTTCCTCCCTGGAGCAGAACCCTCCCAGAGTGGGGACCCCAGGAAGGCGGCAGCCACGTCCTTACTTTGGGCCAGGCAGGGTTGTAACTGGGACTCTGAGGTGAGGGCAAGACTCCAGGCTCCCTTCAGCCACGAGACAGCTTACCGAGTGCCTGCTCCGGGCTTTGGGTGACTCTGGCTCCGTAGCAGTGAGGGAGCTGCCCCTCTGGGTGATGAACCCCAAAGCAGAGGCGTCAAAGGGACTGGCCTGCACGTGCCCTTCCCCGATAGTAGCCTGGACGAGAGCAGCGTCTGTCTCTTTAGGCCTGAGCTAGAGGCAGGGTCATCCACGGGGGCAGGACTATCCCCAGGCCCTGGGTGACGGAGCCTCAGGGTGGAGGGCAGAGTTCCTCAGGGACCCAGAGGGTGCACAGGGCCATGAGCTGTCGGTTGGCGTCTCTCGGGGAGGGGGGTGAAGCGTATGGAGTCCTCCAACCGGACTGGCCGTGAATGGCTTCCAGCCATGCCTGCCCCCAGGGGTGATGGGGACATGAGTCACCAGAGAGGAACGTAGCCCCCCACCCGGCCAGAGCCCGGAAAGGCCGTCCCCCCTGGGTGCCAAGGCCGAGGCAGCCGGAAGGGCAGCGGACATCCTGAAGAATGCGGAGGAGTTTCCACTTATTGTCGTCCACGTGGGAACCTGCAGCCGCAGGGGAGGCAGCAGCCAGAGGCTGCTGAGGGCCGGAGCCGTGGGGGAGGGTGGGCGCCCAGGCAGCAGGGGCTCCTGGGGGGCGTTGAGACTCCTGGGGGGTAGGCCCCCCACCTTCTGTCCTCACATCCTGTGGCGATGGCTTGACCTGTGACCTCAGGGACTTTAGGCCTCACACAGCGACCAGCCTGGATTTATTGGTGAAGGGGTGCCGAGGAGGGCAGCCAGCCATGAGTCGGGGAGTTGGGGTGGCCAGTGGCCCAAGCAAGCTCAGCTTCGTGTGTGCTGAGGTCTTGTGGGCCTCCGCAGGGCATCTTTGTCCATGCTTAGGATCCTGGAGTGCTCAGGAGGCATGCGCCCCCGGCAAGACACCAGCCCTGGCATGGTGGTTGGGAAAGGGGTTCCAAGGAGGAAAGGTGTGAACAGGGGCTCTGGCTGGACCCCACGGAGCAAAGGTGTCCGGGCTGAAGGGGAGCAGGGTGGATGGGCATTGTAGACAAGTGGTTCAGGCTGCAGAGCTGGAACAGGAGACCACCGAGAAGGGGTGGAGGCCAGGGGCAGGAGACTTTTCAGCTCAGCCAAGCCATGTTGACCAGCATTGGCATCGGCCTCCTGGAGCCTCAGTCGGCCAAGGCTCAGAGCAGAAAGCAGCTCCCCACCAGGCCCTCCGGGGGACCCAGCCTCCCCTTCCTCCCAGAGGATTCAGACTGGGTCCGAAGGGGTCAGGGCAGTCTTTGTGATTGAGGGATGTCCCGGACCCACCTGGTGTCTAAGAGTATCCCCTCTGGGCGTCCCTGTGGGCATCCACACCCAACCACACTGACTGGTCCCTCTCCCCAGGACCTGGTGGGGCAGAGTGAGTGGCTGCAGGACAGGCTGCTCCAGCTGCTGGCCTCTCATGGTGACATGGCCATGACTGCCCGGTGTGCCCAGGACCTCTCGCTGCCTGAGGGGCGGCTGCCGGCCGCAGTAGCCAATGAGCTGAGCAGGCTTCAGCTGCAGGAGAGGTGAGCACCCCAGGTTGGGCCAGGTCTGCACATGGCATCCCTGAATCACCAGTGCTTCAGGGCAGGGGCTGTTACCGGGTGGTGGGGGCCTCAGCTCTGCTCCTCTTAGGGCGGCCCAGGCTGGTGGGAGGCTGGAGGAACCTGGCAGCAAGGACAGGAGCAGTTACTACCAGCTGCCCATTGCCAGGGAAGACATTTGCTTCCTGGCCACATGGGAGGACCTGGCCCAGCACAGGCCTGAGCTCCTGCAGGTAGGCCCCTCTGCGGGGTGGGGTAAACTCAGCCCTTGGGCAGCCCTGTTCACACCATCTGTGTCCACAGCCTCTGTGTCCACAATCTAATGGGATGGGCCCAGCCTAGGGGCAGCACCCCTCACGCCCATACCCTCTGCGTTTGTAGCCCGGTGGGGTGGTCGGCGTGGACCTGGAATGGAGGCCCTTGTTCCAGGCATCGGGCCGGCCCTGCGCTTCCCTAGTGCAGCTGGCGGTGGAGGGCCGAGTGCTACTGCTGGACGTGCCTGGACTTGCCCAGCTGCCGGGGGGCCAGGGGGTGCAGGCCTTGTCCCAGCTCCTGAGCCAGCTCTTCTCAGACCCCTCCATCACCAAGCTGGGTGAGCCTGCGCCACCAACCAGAGGAGGCTGCTGGGTGCACCCTGGGGCAAGGTGAGGAGGTGTAGGCCATATCCCTTCATGTCGGTGTGGCCCCTCAGGTTACGGGATGGCAGGAGACCTGCAGAGCCTGGGTGCTTCCTGCCCCACCCTTGCCGACTTGGAGAAGCAGATGCGGGGCGGCCTGGACCTGCAACAGATGCACAGGCAGGTCAGCATGGGGGGGAGCAGTGGCGGGGCCATGGAGGGTTGGGGCTTGGATGTGGGGGGCGAGGTTTGGAGCCAGGTGTAGAGTGTGAATGGGGCAGGGCATGGGGACAAGAGTGGATGGGGCGTGGGGGGCGGGTCGTGGGTTCAGAGGGTGGGAATTCAGGGAGGGGCAGCCGGAACCCAGGCGAACCTGCCAGTCTGAGTCTGGTGCATCAAGTGTGGGTGGTACTGTCTTGGTAGATGCGGTTGGCAGACAGGCCAGGCCCACGTGTGGATGCGGCAGGGGCACCACGGGGCCTGAGCCTCCTGGTACAGCAGGTGCTGGGCAAGCCCCTGGACAAGGCGCAGCAGCTCTCCAACTGGGACCTGCGGCCACTGCGGGAGGAACAGCTTGTCTATGCAGGTGCTTGGGGTGGGGCAGCTGGAGCGCTCCCAAGGGGACGGGTGGCCCCCTCCCTCAAAGCCCCTCTACCACCCTGCGGCCCCCTACCTGTGCATTCCAAGGAGGCTGAGGCAGACCCCTGCCCCCAGCCACAGACGCCTACTGCCTGCTGGAGGTGTACAGGGCACTGTGCCGAGACCCCGCCCGCTTTCGCTTGTCTATGAACCTGGTCAAGAGCCTGGGGGCCAGGCGCATCGTGAGATCAGGGGCCCAGAGGCCACCTGACCGGCGGGAGGCCCTGGCCTCGCCCCAGCAGGTGAGTGCAGGCCTCTCTGGGGAACCATCAGGGATGGGTGAAGGTGGGGGGTAGGTGCACACCACCAGCTACCTATCAGAGCTTCCAAAGAGGCATCTAGGTCCTCACTCCCTGCTGACTGGACATGACCCCTGGAGGAGCCCAGGAAGCTGATGAGTGAGGGGCGGGCTGCGTTGCAGGTGCCTGTGGCAGTGGGTGAGGGAGCAGCCCCCGAAGTCTCCGCCAAGGACTTCCGCGTGGTATGTGACAGCATGCTGCAGGGGTTGGCACGGAGCCTGCGTTGCCTAGGTGTGGACGTTCGTGTGTTGGGTGCCGGTGAGGACCACCGCAGGGCGGCTGAGGTGAGCACGTGACTTGGGTTGCATGTGGAAGGACAGCAGTCCATCCCTAAGGACATCTGGGCTTTGGGACAAGCTGGGCAGAGACCAGAGAAGACGGTGCTGTGGGCTGAACCCCAAGGTGGGTAGGGCCGGCGGTGAAAGCCAAGCCGTTAGCTTCCTGTGGCAGCCATAACAAATACTGAGAACTGGATGGCTTGAAACAGCAGAAATTTATTATCTTGTAACTCTAAGCCAGAGTCCATAATCAGTCTTGGGCTGGTGTCTCGGTGAGACAGCTGCGTCTCACCTATTCCAGCATCCAGAGGCTGTGTGTCCTTTGCTCGCCATCCCTCCCGTCACTCAGCCTCTTGTCAGAGCTCTGTTATCGCAGCTCCTGCCTCCGCTGACCCTCCTACCTCCTGGTGATGAGGAGACTTGTGAATACACTGGACCACCCCAGCAACGCACAGTGGGCAGCCTTCATTGGTTCCACCTGACACTCGTAGTCTGATAACTTCTTTGCTTTCTGATGTAAGACATGCTGGCCTCATCGTGCATGTTCCCTGCCATTTCTCCAGAGCCTTAGTTCCCTTGAGCATAAATGGCACTGAGAGACCCATCTGGGTGCTTGCAGCCCCTGGGTTGTTTCTTGTTTCTAGGCCTTTGCAGCAGGTAGAGATATGAAATATCCTTTTTAAAAAGATGACGTACCTCATGAATTAATATTAGAACTTGATTCAGACCTGGGGTTTCTATTTAACCTTTTCAGTCTTCATCAGTAGCCCCTTCCTCTTAGCTAAAAGCCCTAGTACTCACAGTATATGAGCACCTACTCGTTTGATGCCACGGTTCACACAAAAAAATTCCAGAATAACAGTGCTTGTGGGGTTTTGTTGTTTCCGGGTTTCTTGTTTGTTTGTTTTACTCTCTAGCGTAGCTTGCTAGAAACATACAATTTACCGTGTTTTCACGTCGCTTTGCATAGTTCCTTTCTGTGTGGTTCATTGGTTTCATTTTCTTTTGATTTTTAGCAGTCATTTTTTAAAATTCTGTTTTTTAAAAGATTTACATGGCTCCAAGATCAACCTATAAAACAAGACAAATTCAGAGATGTCTGCCTTCTCTCCCTGCCCCTTCCCCACCTCTCCTTTCATTGATTACTTAGTAATAAGCAAACGCACACACATTCACAGCACCCCCCCCCATGGATAGGATAGTGTCACACGGCCACCTGGAGATGGTACGTGGCCGTACCAGCAGGGTCTTTAGCAATCCCTCTGGCTGCTCACCTCTCGCTGTGGGTCCATCGGCCTGTCGATGGACACCGGGGTCCCCGTCTTCTGCTGTTGTGGGCAGTGCTGCGGGCGCAGCCTAGAGTACTGTCTTCTCCTGCCTTCTATGGCTGTTCTTAAGATGCTTTTGTGCTGGGGATTTGGCAGCTTCCCTGTCATGTCAGGTGTGGATATGACATGCTTTTGACTCCTTGGGCTTTCTAAATCTGAGAAATTGGATCTTTCTTTGGTTCTAGAAAATTCTCAGCCATTTCCCCTTAAATATTGTCTTTCCCATTCTCTCTTATCTCTTTTGGGAATTCCAATTAAATCTCCTCTCTATTTGATCCATCTACTGAGGGTACAATTTTTTTTCTTTTTTAAGTTACGCGTTCCCTTTTCAGTCTGTTTCCCTGTAACTTTGATCCTTTGGGCTTTTCATGTCAGTTATTATATTTTATTATATGTTTTTATTTCTTGTAGCTGTTGTTCAGTGCCATCAAGTCAGTTCAACTCATAGCGACCCCCCATGTACAACAGAATGACACACTGCCCAGTCCTGTGCCATCCTCACAGTCGTTGTTATCCTTGAGCCCATTGTTGCAGCCACTGTGTCACTCCATCTCATGGATGGTTTTCCTCTTATTTGCTGACCCTCTACCTTACCAAGTATGATGTCCTTCTCCAGGGACTGGTCCCTCCAGATAAGGTCCAAAGTATGTGAGACAAAGTCTTGCCATCATCACTTCCGAGGAGCGCTCTGGCTGTGCTCCTGAGACAGACTTGTTCGCTCTTCCAGCAGTTCATGGTATAGTCAGTATTCGTCACCAGAACTCTAATTCGAAGGCATCAGTCCTTCTTTGGTCTTCCTTATTCATTGTTGAGCTTTCACATGCGTGTGAGGTGATTGAAAACACCATGGCTTCGTTCTCAAAGTGACATCTTTGCTTTTCAACACTGTAAAGAGGTCTTTTGCAGATTTGCTCATCACAAATCTTAAAGCTGTATTTGTTGTCTTTCAGATCTACTCAGTCCTTTTTAAAGATCTGTCCCTGTACTTTGAGTATACTTTTCATTTAACTACATGAACCTTGTTTATTTTGTTCTCTGTAACTGATGGTTCTGTTGTTGAATGTACCGTTTCTACTCAGCCTCATTTCTGTCAGGTTGGATTGACTGGCCATGCTGGGGACCACCTCCACCCAGAGTGAAAGGACAGGCCCTGGTGCACCCTCAGAGGCCAGAGAGGACCTCAGCCTGTGTGCTGTAGGACTCAACGGCTGCTGTAGGGCCCCAGGCAGAGGGCTCAGGAGGCAGAGGGGCCTGGCAGGGCCAGGAGCTGGGCTGGGGAGCAGGCGGGGGTGGGGGAGTAGCCCAGTGCAGGAGTGGTATACGATGGGCAGCCTGATCTTACACTCTGGCCTCCTGCACAGATCGCCAGACAGGAGGAGAGGATTATCCTGACGTCGGGGCTGCCGTACCACAAGGTGAGGACACCAGACATGCTGTATTCCCAGGATGGCGCCCTCCTGGGGGTGGGACCCAGGCAGCTGCCCCTCAGCCACCACATCCCGGGGTCCCCCAAGTGCAGGCGCAGTGGAGGCAGTGGGGAGGCAGGTCTGGGTCTGCACCCCTGCCCTGTCAGTAATGTCTCCCTCCCTGCAGCTCCAGGCCCAGGTTGGGGCTGGGCGCTGCCTCTCGGTTGACTGTTCCCTCAAGGCCCGGGAGCAGGCGCAGGCTGTGCTCAGGCACTTCAACGTGCGAGTCACCCTCTCTGACATCTTCAGCCGCTGCCAGGTGGGTCCCGAAGCAGGTAGGCCTCCACAACTGGAGGTCCCGGGTGCTCCTGAGGGCAGCAGGGCAGCACCCACCCTGGGCCTGCATGGCCCCTCTTTCGGGCAGGGCACCACGTGGCTGCAGGGCTCCCTCCATACTAGCACATCCATTGGGGGTTCAAGGTCTAGGGCTGGCGGCCAAGCATCCCTGGCTGGTCCTGGGGACATGCAACATGCTGCAACCTCGGTTACTTCCAGAAGGACTGCCTGTGGCATTGCCCTGTGGTGCCCGCTGGATGCCAGGGGCGGGGGGCAGCTCCCATCGGGCGTAGGTTTAAATGGAGGCATTTACTCCTGCAGAGGGGAGCTGGGGCTGCCTGGGAGAGCTCCTGGAATCAGGCTTGCTGTGGGTTTCACTCCTGGCTGGGCAGGGCCCACTCTCTGAGGGTGATGTTGTCCAGGGTACCAACTACCCTAGGTTCACGCCGCACCACCTAGAAGGTTCTGGGCCAGGAAATTCTCGAGTGGGAGTGGCCTCACCTGGGTGGGGCCTCTGAGCTCCGAGCCATTTGGTGTCACAGAGGCAGAGGAAGCACTTCCTTCCCTCTCCAGCCCATGTCACCTGCCAAGGGAAGAATTCTCCCCTGGCCCTTTAACGCCAGCACCACCCCCCCCACCACCCCCCACCCCGCCTGGCCTTGTGGGAGCCTCATCCTGCCCGAGGCTGGCTTGGCCAGACTGGGGAGCCACTGGTCTAGTTGGGCACCCCTCTGAACCATGGTGTTGTGCCTCTGTGCTGGCCCTGCCTGGGCTGGGTGAGGCTGCCTGAGCCTGTGGGTCTCCCGAGCCTGCCCAGAGTAGGGGCCTGCACTCCCTCCTCCGTGTGTCTGAGGGCCTGCTGGGCACACGGTCCACCTCCCAGGGGCACCTGCTGCTTTCCTTCCCCAGAGGAGCTGCAGGGCCTGGTTTCCAACAGGTTCCTTCTGGCTTGAACCGCTGCTGAGAACTTACATTTCTAACAGTTGCTCAGGAAGTCTCCAGTAAGAATCACCCGCGGACCTTATTAACATGTAGGTTCTGATCCGGTATATCTGGGGGTAGACATGCAAGTTCTCAGCAGGGGTTTGAACCGGCAGGAACCTGTTGGAAGCCCTGCTGCAGGGATTGGGGGAGGTGGCCAGAACGTGACTTCCACCCTGGCTGCCTCTCTGGCTACATCTGCCCACAGGGTTTGGTGAAGGAAGAAAGGACAACCCCTCTCCTGAAACCTGGCAGTGCACCTGAGCCCTCTGCCCCCCTCCACCCTGTGGCGCCAGCTGTACAGGGACTGTGCAGAGCCGGCAGGGGTAGGGGCTGCAGGGCCTCTTCCTTCGAGTGGAGCTCAGGGGCATCAAGAACTGTGTTCACTGCTGCTGTCTGTCTGTCTGCACCCGGCTGGCGAGTGGAGGCGTCTTAATGAGCTTTTCAGAGCCTTGGCTGTGCACTTTCTTGAGAAAACAGGAAGCCGGGTTGTTAGAGGAAACACCCTCCAGGCCTGGGAAGCTCGTGCTGGGGTGTGGCTGGGCCCCACTGGGCTTGACGCTCCTATAGACCCTGTGGCCAAGGGTGGAGCTTGGCAGCAACCACGCCCTGGGCCAGCCAAAGAGCCAGTGTGGAGGACTGTTGGTGGTGGGGCGTGGAGCCAGGAGGTCTCGTTGGCATTCTGGTCAGTCTGCGGTGGCTGTGTTAGTCCGAGCATGCTAGTTGGCTGGCAGCTTTACTAGGTGAACCTGGATTTGTCCAGTGGCTTTGCCCCCGCCAGGTTCTCAGGACGTCCAACCCCATCTTCTCCAGCCCAGGTTCTCAGGATGGCAGACCCCGTCCTCTCCAGTCCAGGGTGTCAGGATGGCCTACCCCATCCTCTCCAGCCCAGGGTGTCAGGATGTGCAGGCCCTGTCCTCTCCAGCCCAGGTTGTCAGGATGCCCAGGCCCCGTCCTCTCCAGCCCAGGTTGTCAGGATGCCCAGGCCCCGTCCTCTCCAGCCCAGGGTGTCAGGATGCCCAGGCCCCAAGCAGCCACTGCTTGGCAGGCCCTGTGTCTGCGTGGAAAGATGCCCAGTGCCTTGGCCACATTCCCACCACCCACGCAGGGAGCCCTTGCCACCGCCACCTTCCCAGCTGTGCCTGGAAGCTGAGCCTGAGTGGGCTCTGACCCCCAGCCCCACACCTAGCCCAGCCTAGCCCGTTGGCTGAGGAGACCAGCACTGCCCCCCATAGGTGGACACCTGGAAGGGCCTCAGGTGATACACTGAGAGGTCGCCAGGTGCAGAGCCTGCCTCGGGTGGCCCCAGGCCTGTGGGCTACAGACCCCACTCTCATCCTCAGGCCACAGCACAGGCTGACTGGCCATTCAGCCTGGGACTGACCTGGGCAGACCTCCCCATGCCAGTGCCCCTAGGGGCAGATGAGGGCGGGCAAGAGCCTCCCCGCCTCCACAGACCTGCCTCACGGCCCAGGCATCTGTGCTTAGGCCCACAGCGTCTGCCTGAGCTCCCTGGACGTGGGCGCAGACCCGTTGTC
Source organism: Elephas maximus indicus (assembly GCF_024166365.1). Taxonomy (NCBI): domain Eukaryota; kingdom Metazoa; phylum Chordata; class Mammalia; order Proboscidea; family Elephantidae; genus Elephas; species Elephas maximus. The sequence goes on from NC_064827.1 coordinate 923,400, forward strand.
CCCAGGCTGAGCTGGCCACTTCCCTGGAGACTCCCTGCCGCCAAGCCGTTTCCATTTTCTTTTCCTTCCTTCTGCTATTTTGGTGCCATTCCTGGAGGGAGTCCCGTGGCTCTCAGACCCTTCCCAGCAGCCTCGAGGCACATGGGGAGCAGGGCAGGAAGTGACCAGTGACAGCCAGGGCACCTGGTGGATCTGTAGTGCTCACTACCCCTGCCACGTGTACCTGCGTGGCCCTGACCACCACGTGTACTTGTGCCATGTGTACCTGTGCGGCCCTGACCACCGCGTGTACCTGTGTCGCCCTCCCTACCGTGTGTACCCGTCGCCCTCAGCACTGTATGTACTTGGTCGTCCTCACCACCTTGTGTACCCGTCGCCCTCACCACTGCGTGTACTTGGTCGTCCTCACCACCGTGTGTACCCGTCGCCCTCAGCACCGCGTGTACTTGGTCGTTCTCCTGTACCACATCACTGGCTGGCCTTGAGGTGCCAGCCTGTGCAGCAGCATCTCTCCATGAGGACCAAACTCCAGGGAAGGCCATGGGGTGGGGTCCTGGCCAGACATGGAGGGACTGGTCCCAAAGAGCCACCTGGGGGTGCACCCCCCGCCCACAGCCGACATGGACCCACTTCAAGCTGAGTTAGTGGACGGAGAGGTTATGCCTTTTGCCGCATCGTCTGCCCTCTGCCCTCTGCCTTCTGCCCTCTCCCTCTGCCCTCTGCCCTCCAAAGCTGGCAGGGGCAGGATGGCTGGGATTGTCCACTGGGAATGTTCACTGAGAGGACATTCCCATTGCTGACCAGCATGGGAAAATATTTTATCAAAGAAGTTTAACAAAAAGTCCAGAGAGAACCCCTGACACTCAGGCACAGTCTCTTTTTGTCTCCCTTTTGGCCTCTCCACCACGGTGCTCAGGTGGCTGCGTGGACAGTGGAGGAAGGGCATCAGACCTCAGAAGTGGGTATTGGGGGGCACCATAGGACGGTGACCCTCTGAGATGGTGGGTCCCCTGGAAAGAGGGGCCCAGGCCACGGATGGAAGAAGGGGCCTTGTAGCTAGGGAAGGGAGCCCCCTGAGGACTGGGCCATGGGTACATTGGAACCCCTCCAGGCCACCACCCCCAGTTCAGCAGAGGCTGGGGAAGGGGGGGGTGGCCGGGCCTCCTGGCAGGCAGAGAGTGGCCTGCAGTGGTGGGTGGGTGTCAGCAGCCAGGGCTCTTGCTCTGCCCCCAACCCCTGTGGGACCAGATATCCTTTCGATCTTTGTTCTCCCTCTGTGAACGGAAGGATGGGAAGTAGCGCCCAGACCCTGGCCTTTGTCCACCACAGCCCCCAAGTCGCATTCCCACACTGGGTACCCCCGGTCTCAGGCACAAAGGGCCACAGGAGGGTCACCACCACCCTGCACGGCAATGTGCTTCGTGCACCCAGCCCCCCTACAGGGAGACCCCACAGGAAGACCAGACCACCCCCTCAAGACTCAGCCCTCCCCCAAGAGAGACCCAGCCCCCCCACAGGGAGACCTGGCCCCTCTACAGCGAGACCCGGCCCCTCCACAGGGAGACCCGGCCCCCCACAGGGAGACCCTGCACTCCACAGGGAGACCCGGCAACCCACAGGGAGACCCAGCACCCCACAGGAGACCACCACCACCCAGCACAGCCACGTGTTCCCCCCAGGGAGACTCACCGCCCCCCTGGGAGACCCAGCCACCCCAGGAGAAGGTCGGGTGTTCCTGCAGGGCAAGGACAGCCAGGGCAGGGAGGGCTGCCACGGGTCTCAGCAAGAGTTGGGGTGACAGCCCCACTGCGGAGATCTGAATAGCCCTCTCGTCCTGGGTGCCCCCAGAGGTAACAGCAGGACAGCAGTCAGGGCCCCCCCACCTCCATCCGTTCCCATCCTCCCCTGCCCCTTCTTCCCCCACTTCCCCTCCCCTTCCTATCAGCTTTCCAGAAAAAGCACTGGGTCTCAGCCAGAGCCCCGCCGGGTTCCCACCAGATGGCCCCTGGGGGCACTGAGGATGGGGCCCGCCACCCGAGGGCCACTGGCTCCCCGGCGCCTGGGCTCCACTGGGGCTGCCGCATGTGAAGCAGCACATCCACACCCTCAAACTGACATACATGGCCACCTCCTGCGTGCCTGGCGGGCCCCACACGGCCGTCTTTTCAGGTGGCATTTGAGGAGCTCCTCCCCATAGCCTGGCCCCTTGGGCACACCAGGCTTTCCCCATCCAGGCCCCTGGTGGCCTAGGCTGAGGGCCAGAAGGTCAGTCCCTCTGGGGCTGGTGTACAGGGAGATGGACAAGCTGGCCTAGGAGGTCCCGTGTGTAGACCCCAGAGCCAACCTCACACCAAGCCGCCAGCCTTTCACTCGGCTCGTGTCTGCGTCTGTCTACCTGGGGACAGGTGCTGAGGCCTGGACAGGGTGCTCTAATGGGCATGTCCATCAGCTGGTCTGGGGCCCGCTCAGGACGGAGCTGCATCCTTCTGGATGGCAATGGAGGAGTGCTTGTCTGCCGTCTGTGCCCTGCTGGCTTTCAAGAGGGGTTAACGTGCTTATAGCCGAAACACTAAACACAAGCTGGGAGGTGTGTGCTGGGCACAGAACCAGCATGCAGACTCAGGAGAGAGGAGGCATACCCTCCTGGGGTGGAAGCCGTGGGAGTCCAGGTGTGGGGCCAGTGGGGTGGGAGGGAAGAAAGGAGCTTTGCTGGTGCCCAGCCCCCACACTGGGGGAGCCAGAGCACACGGGGCTGTGGGCACAGATGTGTGTGCATGGTTCATGGACATGCGTCGTCTTCAGGACTCTGCCTGCGTCCACGTGCTTATGTCCACACGAGGGTGTGGGGGACAATGTCGGCTGGAGCCAGGACAGTTTGATGTAGGGCATGGACATGGCACTGGAACAGGACGTGGGGGCAGAGTGGAAAACAGATCCTGTGGCCAGTGGCTGGACCGCGGTTTATAGAGCAAGTGCTGGCCACCATGGGCCAGACAGGACAGACTGGCCAGGGGGTGACCGCTGGGCATGTAGGAGGAGGGGCAGACATGTGTACCCCTCAGACCTTCCTCCCATGTCAGCAGATCAGCCCAGGTGCCCTGGGCAGCAGCAGAGAGCCCAGGAGAAGGCTTCAACAGTAGGAGAAGGTAATGCCCACCCAGAACAAAACATCTGAGTGCACCCATGTCATCCCTCCACTCTGCATCGGCTGATGGCCACTGTGCCTGCCTGTTCCCCAAAGCCCCCCAGCACCGGCACCAACCAGAGCCCTGGGCAGTTTCCAAACCCTAGGATGGCGCAGGCCTGGCCTGGCAGTGGGGATCCGTGCTCTGAGCACTGATCCAAGAGGGTGGTCCGGCAGGTCTGGGTACTGCAGACTCCTGCGCAAGTTACCCACCTCCCACAGGTTACCTGCCTGCTGGCATGGCCTGAGGGGCAAGGGGCCATGTGGGTAGCGACTCATTGGGTCTGGGCTCCACCCCATGCTGGGTAGCCCCTGGAGGAGGCGAGGCAGAGGTGGGCACCAGCTCGACCCTGGAGCTAGGTAGAGGCCCGCGTTGCAGAAGTGGGGGGCACCATCAGCCTGTGGAGACGGTACCCCCGCTCACACAGCCAGGTCAGCAACCATGGCCCTGAGCCAAGAATGTCCTTTTACAAAAGTCAAAAGATGTGTGAAAATCAGAGGATTGTCACCCCTCCGTCTACAAAAAAAAAAATTTTTTTTTTTTTTTTTATTGGAGCACAGACACCGGTGTGACCACAGGCCACAAGGCCCACCAGGCCCAGTGTGGCTCTGGCCCCCACATGCATGCATGCACAGGTACATACACACCACACGCACACATACACACACACACCACACACCACATGCACACATACACGCACCACATGCCACATGCACACGTGCACCACATGCCACATGCACACGTACACTGCACCACACGCCACATGCACATGTACACGCATCATGCACCACATGCACACGTACACACGTGGACCACACGCCACATGCACACATACACGCACCACACACCACATGCACATGTACACGTGCACCACACGCCACATGCACATGTACACGTGCACCACATGCCACATGCACACAGCACATGCCACATGCACACGTACACGCACCACACGCCACATGCACACGTACACACGCCACGTGCACACACAGCACATGCCACATACACGCACGCCACATGCACACGTACACGTGTGCACCACATGCCAAATGCACATGTACACACGCACCACACGCCACATGCACATGTACACACACCACGTACACACGCACCACACGCCACATGCACACGTACACACACGCACCATACGTCACATGCGCACGTACACACATGCACCACACGCACACATACGTGCACCACACACCACATGCACAGCCTGGCTGCACCCCCATGCGCGGGGTCCCCCCTTCAGCCCTGGCTTGCACCCTCTTCCCAGCCGACCAGGGTGGAGAGGTCCTGCTGCCTCCCTAGAAACTTTAAACCTGTTGCCCATTGAGTACATTCCAACTCCTCCTGCCCCTATAGGGGAGGGTAGAACTACCCCATAGGGTTCTTTATGGCCCTGGAAACTGTATGGGGCAGTTCTGCTCAACAGCCCTGGTAGCACAGTGGTTAAAGCACTCAGCTGCTAACTGAAATGTTGGTGGTTTGAACCCACCAGCCGCTGTGATGGGAGAGAGATGTGGCACCCTGCTCCCATCAAGATTTACAGCGGCAGTTCCACTCTATCGTAGGGTCACTGGGAGTGGGAATCGACTCGATGGCAGTAGGTTAATTTTTACAGAAGCAGACTCTCTTCTCACATTTTTCACTGTGCCACCAGGGCTCCTGCCTAGAAACTTTACTGAGGCAGTATACATATAATGAAATGTACCCTTTTGAAGTTTGATGAGTATAGCCATTTCCATCATTTCAGGAAGTCCCCTGGTGCCGTTGCCCCCCTCCCCAGCCCCTAACCCTAAGCCTGGGAGCCCCTCCCAGGCACCCCAGTGCTGAGGGGGAGTAGGGGGCTGAGGGGTCCTGCAAGAAGCAAAGGGGAGACAGGGCCTGAGAGCAGGGGCAGCTGGCAGTTCAGACGGTGTGAACACCAGGTCTGAGGAGAGGCTGCATCTGGGTGGGCGCATTTGGAGGTGGGGCTCAAGGACCGAGACTAGATGTGAACAGGGTCAGCCAGGGCAGTGTCCCCAGGGGCAGATGTGAACAGGGTCAGCCAGGGCAGTGTCCCCAGGGGTGGGGACCAAGGGAGAGAGGCCCCCCCGCCTCTTCCCGGTCCCCTGAGCTCCTGCAGCACCCCAGCTGCCCTCCTCCATTTGGGCAGCCAAGCCCAGATGTCACTTCCTCCAGGAAGTCCTCTGTAACCCCCACACCCGCTAGACACCACCATGTTCTGACCCTTGCTAGAGTGGTTTGGGAGCCACCAGGAGCAGGACGGCCCCCTGAACCTGGGTGGCGGGCACAGGCTACAGGCTGTGGTTCAGGAGGGGTCAGACCCCAGACTGCGGGGGCTGGATTTGGGCTTTGCACCTGCTGTGTGGGGGGCCTGGGCCCCACTCTCATCTGTGAGACCCGGACAGTCAGGGGCCCCCTAGGCCGTGAGTCCCAGGACAGGCACGGCTCCTGTGCCCATCACCAGGTCTCTGCGGGTCCGCCAAGCCCGGGCCTCCAGTCCCCCCGCCCCTCCCTCCTCCGCCCCCAGCGGGGTCTCTCAGCTAGCCCCCCACCAGTCCGCCCCCGTCCCCTGTGCCCTCCCCGCCCCCCGCGCGGGAAGCCGGCCCGGGCAGGCGGCCGTTGGCTTTTGAATCTCCGCCGGGCGCCGCTGAGTGGCCCTTTCAAAGGCGGCGGCGGCGGGGGCGGGGGCCGTTCCCAGGCGCGCCCCGCCCCCCGCGCCGCCCCTCCTCCCACTTTCCCACGGCCCGGCCGCCGGCGGGTTCTCACGGCCGGCGCCGCCCCTCCCCCGTCTGGGAACGGCCGCTGCGCGCCGCGCCCGTGGCCCTCAGCGGCTGGGGGGGTCGGGAACCCCGGGGACGGGACGGGGTGGGGGTAAAGAGGGTCGCTGGGGAGCCCCAGGGAAGGGGGAGTTCAGGAGCTGCAAGGACGGGGGGCTTTGGAGACCCCAAGGATGGTGGAGGGACCTGCTCAGAAGCTCCAGTGTTGGAGGTATCCTCCACCCCCGCCTGAGACGGGAGGTTGCGTCTTCCCAAACCTCTGTGCGCCCCATTCCATTTGGCACAACCCAGGACAGAGGGGATGGCTGGGCTGTCGGGAACCAAACCCGGGTCCTGAGTGGAGGCCCGTGTTGGTGGAGCACCTTTCCAACGGCGCGTTACCCTCTGACCGACCTGACGGGCGCAGGGTGGCCAGGTTTAGCAGTGAAAACACGGGAGCCTGTTAAGGTTGTCTTCCAGATAAACGTGTCTAAGTCTACGATTTAAAAACGGACTCGTACTTTATTTGAAATGCTTTTTGCCCAGGATACTTGGAGTGGTTGTAAGATGCGCCCCAGCTCTCGCTGGCCCCCCTTGGGGGCGGAGGAGGGGTGCAGGTGCCTGTAGGGCACCACATGCCAGTCGTGGGCCCATCCCTAGCCCGCTTGGCAGTCGCGGTTGGGGGCGGGCTCTGTGGCCCAGGCTCCGGTTTCACACAGTTTTCGGCACGGGGTGTGGTCCTCTTGTCCCTGGCGGCAGGAGGTGGAACTGGCTGGGCCAGGCATATCTGGGAGACTGAGGTTCCTGGACTTGGAGGGGGCACAGTAGTTCGAGACTACATGCAGCTGGGTCAGCTTTGTCTAACTCTTGTCATCTCTGAGCCCAGCCTTTGGTGGAAAAGTCCCAAAATCCATCTCTTTGGAGAGCAGGCTCACTGGTCAGAGCCAGTTATTCCAGGAACCCCCCAAAATGGCAGCTGGGCTGGAGTGCCCAAGGGTGGCCCCAGGACATACTCCTGAAACCCTCTTGATGGTGTGATGAAGCCATCAGGCCAAGGAGTCCACACGTGGTCATGCCATCATACACTCCATGTCACACACACAGTCACACGCAGACCGTGTCACACACCTGACACGCAATCACAGTCACACACTGACATGCAATCACATGTACACTTCGTGCGACAGTCACACACACACCCTGTGTCACACGGCTGACACAGTCACACACCCCGTGTCACACGGCTGACAGTCACACACACACCCCGTGTCACACAGCTGACAGTCACACACACACCCCGTGTCACATGGCTGACAGTCACACACCCCGTGTCACACGGCTGATACACACACCCCGTGTCACACGGCTGACACAGTCACCCCATGTCACACGGCTGACACACCCACCCCGTGTCACACGGCTGGCACAGTCACACACCCCGTGTCACACGGCTGACACACACACACCCCGTGTCACACGGCTGATGCAGTCACACACCCCGTGTCACACGGCTGACACAGTCACACACACACCACGTATCACACAGCTGACAGTTACTCACACACCCCGTGTCACACAGCTGACAGTCACTCACACACCCCGTGTCACACAGCTTACAGTCACACACACACCCTGTGCTCACTCCTGACATGCACTTACACACACCTCCTGGCACTCACCCACGTGCATACACCCATCACTGGGATGCTCAGCACTGTTGTGTCTCCATCCTTCCCTACTCAACCCCCAAATGCTCCTTCACACACGTGCCCAAAGGTGGTCCTATCGGGGACCCTGCCTCTTTTGCACGTGTGACAGCCTGTCCTCATGGGCACCAGGGCCTGGCTCTGTGGCTGACACAGGGAGAGCCTGCATGGACCATCCCTGACTCCCCTGGGGATGCGCACCACGGGCCACTGCCCATCGTCTGCTCTGTCTTAGCAGACATTGTCTGGGCCATACAAAGGGGATCAGGGCAGTGACCGGTGGGGGGAGGGGCTGGGGCCCATGGGAACTGCCCTTCCTGGGCCAAAGGGGCAGGGCGTGGGCAAGGGCCCTGCCAGAGCTGCTGTCACTGGTCACGGGTGCCCAGCCAGGGAGACCCCTTCGGGTCCTTGAGTTCAGTTCGTAGCAGAAGAGCACTTTGGTTGGATTTTAAAACCTTCCCACCTAGTAGTCATGACATCTCAGGTGCCCAGGGACCTGGCCCTGTACCCTCTGTACCCAGCTGTGCCCCAGGCCCATGGAGCTGGGGGTCACACTCCACAGGCCCTGCGGCTCTCAGCTGTGGGCTGGCCTCCTTCCTGCCCTGCCCAGGTCCCCACCAGGCCTCACTCCAGACACACCCTGCCATTGTCAGGCCCAGAACGAGCATGGGTGTACCCACTCCAGGGGCTTACAGGGTCCTGTGGGTAAGCGCTGCAGGTCCCTTGCCGCCACTGGCTGCCCTCTTCCTCCCAGACGGCCTTCAGGACATCGTGGGAGCTTGAGGTGTGGGGCAGACCCAGGCCTTGCGGCTGGCGCCTGATTGCTTCCTCCAGACGCTAACTGGAGGTGTCAGGCAGACCCCCAAGCGAGGCCCCAGGGCTTTTCATTCAGCCCTTTGGCCCTGCTGGCTGGACCATTTGTTGGGGGTAGTAGCTCCGGGGTTCAGCATGGATGATACAGTCTGGGAGGCCTGGAACCTGCCGCTCAGAACCAAATGGGCAAGCACCCAGGGATGCTGGCCCAGCCTGGCCCCACCCTGGGAAAAGCGTGCGGGACAATGGAGGGGTAGGAGCCCGAAGGGGCTGGTGGGCAGGTTTAGGAGACACAGGAAGCCCCCCTGGGCTTGGGCACTGGGTGGCGGGCCCCTCGTGTTCTTTTTGCTTTTGTGTGCTTCCCGACTTCTGAGCACAAGCAGCCCTTCCCTCTGAGGCTCAGAGCTCCACAGTCCCAGGTACCCCCACATTGCAGACTGCGGGCCACCCCCCCATTGCAGATTGTGGGCCACCCCACTGCAGGCCTGTGGACCACCCCCTCCCAGGGCAGACCTGTGGACCACCACCCCCACCACAGACTTCGGGCCACCCCACCCTCCAGCTGACTGTAGAGTCAGAGATCCCAACTTAGGGTCTTCCAGGGGAGTTTCACCAGGGCCCAGAGCTCCCACCCTCACCTGGTCTCACTGGGAGGGCCGTGAGGGGGGTGGGGGCAGGGCCACTTAGTGACAGGCCACGGGGGAGCAGGAGGTCCCTAACAGCCCAAGGAGGCCTCTCATGGCCTGTACCGCCCCCCTGCGCCCCCCCCCCCGCCCCCGCCACCAGCCCTTTCCAGAGGAGGCAACCACTTGGCTTGGGTGCAGGGTGGGGATCCCTCAGACCCGGACACCTGGCTTTGCCTCTTGGTAGATGGATGTCTGTTAGGCTGGGGGAACGGGTTGGGGATTCCTGGACAGCCTGGCTGCTAGACCTGGGGAGCGGCTCCCAGCCTGGGCAGGCCATGTTCCATACCCCCGGCCCACTCTCAGGCCCCATACCAGGCGTCCCTGTCCACCCTCAGTCTGCCCCAGAGAGGCCCAGGTCCCAGGCTCTTTAGGGTGTGAGTGTGTGTGTAGGCAGGACTACACCCTGGGAGGCCTACCGTGCTTCCTGTGAGAGGCACCATCCCACCAACCACACACACTGCTCCATGTGCGCTCAGCAGACACCTGTAGGCACACAGGCCTGTGTTTCTGGCCAAGGGGCACCTGGGGCAGGAGAGTGCTCAGGGCAGGGGGGCTCTCGGGGCAGGGGGCACCGAGGGCAGGGGGCTGTACAGTACAGGGGCGCCCAAGGCAGAGGGAACACAGACATTCCTGGAGACGTGGTTCAGGACAAATGCCGTGACCTTGCCTGTAGCTCAGCTCTGGTTTTGTCATCATACTCGCTCCCCTTAGCAGGTGTGGCTGGGAATTCCTGGACTCCCAGGGCGCTGAGGGACACTCGTGGGCCTGGCTCCCAGGCTCACTGCTGAGAGAGCCTCCAGCACCCTGGGAACACCCGCCAAGTCCCTGCCTGTGGTCAGAGGCACAGGCAGGAGTCCCGGGTACTGCTGCAGCTCCTCCTCACATACTTGCCAAGCCTAGGTGAGGGGCAGCCTGAAGGCTCAGGACACCTCACACCTCCAGGACTGGCCCCAGCTTGGGGGAAGTGGCCAGAGCAGCCCTTTCCCACGCTCTTCCTTGGGGTCTGGGCTGGGGAAGGGGCTCCAGAGGGGACCCCTGGATGAAGCCTCACCCTGGCCGAGTGCCCTGTCTGGCTGTGGGGCGGGGACAGTGTTGGCCCAGGGTCCACAGCGGATCCAGGCTGGTGACCTGGTCCCAGGAGACGCGCCATGTGTCCACCGCCCCCAGCAGTCCTCAGAGTCAAGTGGGGCATTGGCACTGAGCGGCCTTCTGCAGCCTCCCAGTGGGAGCCGTGGGAACGCAGTGTGCAGGCGGACCCCTGGGACCGGGAGCTGGGAGCCTTCCCAGCCCCTCCTGCCAGGGACTCACCTGGGCCCTCCCACGCCCCTGGCCCTTCCCACCAGCCGGGCTCTGGGGCGGTGGCCACCGCACCCTGAGGCTCCCAGACTGCAGGAAGGGGAGGGGGGAGGAGGGGGCTGGGCCCCAACCTGCAGGAGCTGTGGGCAACAGGCACCCAGGTGGGCTCTTGGCCTCTGTCCAGGGACCCTTGGGCTCCCCTCTTATCCCTGCCCAGCCCTGATGGCCCCCTAGCTGGGGGTCTGCCTTCCCACGCAGGGAGCTGAGTGAGGAGGGCCACGTGAGACCCCTGTGCAGGGGTTCTGCCACCCAAGCCTGTGACCGTGAGCCATACTCAGCCCCTTGAAGCCCTTCTTTCTTCAAAGTGGAGGAGGGATGGAGGCTGCATCACCTAGGTGTCCTTCCCACAGACCTATCATGTATAGCGGACAGTAAGCTTTAGAGGGCAGGGCCGGCAGCCTCCCTTGGGCCGTGGCCACTGCCCGCCGGGGCTCCAGGATGGACAGGGAGGTCCTGGTGCCAGGCCTGTCCCTCAGGCAGCCGGCCAGGCACAGAGAGGGCGGGCACTTCAGGCGGGCGGCAGAACCGGCCTTTCCAGCCAGGGAGGGAGCTGCACTGGGTGATGGTGAGGCCCGCCAGCGGGCAGCGGCTGCCGTGGGAAAACCAGCCCCGGTGGTTCCCGAGGGTGGGGCCAGGCCCTTGCAGAAAGGACTGGGTGCTTGTCTGCGGCAGGCAGTGACTCAGTGTGAGCTGGCCAGCCAGCCTGCCGGCCCACCTCGGACCCCAGCCACCTCCTGCGGCTCTGACACCCCTTCCCTCACCTCCTGGCAGCCAACCTTGGCCTGACCACGTCCTGTGGGGATCTCAGCACCCTACTGAGCCCAGGGCCAGTGGGCCACTGCAGCTGTACCCTGGGCAGCAGGTGGATGCAGGGCCACCCACTCCCTCTCAGCCCCTTCCCCAGCGAGGCCTAGCGGGGGCCCTCTACCTGTACCACTGCCTTAGGAAGACCCCTGGACTTGTGACCCATGAGGGCACACCCACAGCAGCCTTCATGGCCAGCGTCTAGGCTAGGTGGAGGTCTTCATGGGGACAGGTGCCTCCACCATGGTCAGGGAGCCACTTGGTGGACAGCTGGGGCCAGTGGCAGAGGGAGGGTCCTGCCTGGGGAACAGCTAAGCCTCAGGCCCTGTCCCAGCCAGGCTAGCACCCAGTGGAGATGCAGCAATGAGCCCCCCACCCTGAGTGCAGCCTCCCCAGTTTTTGAAATGCTGATGGGGAAGGGCAGTGGGGGAGGATGGACCCCGCCCTGCTGTGGGCACACCTGAGGCCCAGTCCCCCGCAGCAGCCACCTGCAGGCTCCATGTCTTCTCATCTCAGGGCCCTGGGAGGGGGGGCGGGAGGCAGGACTCTGGGCATGACCACGGCCCCCTCCCACCACCTCTGCACAGGCGGTCCTGAGAATTTCTGGGCCCTGCCCTTGGCCCTGCTCCCTGGGTAGGGATCTGGGAAGTGCCTGTGTGTGTCCCCAGGGCACCTGCGTGCACCTGTGTGGGAATCGGGGCCCTGCGGGCTCTGCCTTGTCAGGGAACCCTCGAGTCCAGGCCCAGCTCCTTGTCCTGGCAGTGATGGTGCCTGGGGTGGCATCAGCAGAAGGGCAGCAGGACTGGCAGCCCGCCCGCCAGGTGCAGTCACCGATGGGGGTCAGGGCACCCAGTGCTGGCTGGATCTGGCCTTGGTGCCCCACTCAGGGTCATTGCTGGGGCCAAAGGGTGAGCTCCTCACAGGACCTGTGGAGGTCACCCAGACACGTCACAGGCTGGCGTCAGGGTCACCACGTGTTCCTGATGAGGACACTGTATGGAAGCCATCACGGTGTCCTTCCTGATGCCTCGGGGGCAGCAGTGCCCAGGGGACTGTGCTCGGGTGGGGGAGGGTGATGGCAGGGCCTTGCAGGTTTCACAGCAGGAGAGGTTGCCCAGCTCTCGAGGGGCTGCACAGCCAGGTTGGGCACCACAGTGGTGGACATGAGCTGCGGGGCATTGGGCTGAGAGGGGAGGGGTGTGTGATCGGCAGACCCAGAGCTGCAGGCACCGAGCATGGTTCTGGGCTTCCTCGAAGCCACAAGGGCTCGGGGAGCCAGGCCCTGCTCAGACCAAATCCCTGTGCCCCCCCAGGTGTGTAACTGTGACCGGTACCTGAAGGTCTCCAAGGACATGATGAAACACCTCATGAGGCTCAACGGTCACCAGGAAGCCTCCAGCAGCACAGGTGAGGGCACAGGTGCAGCCTTGCCGGTCCCCGAGCCCCAAAGGGTCGATCGTGGGCTCTGTGGGGACAGGCAGCCCAGCTTTGAGCTTCTTGGTCAGGTGGTGGAGGGAAAGGTGCATGCTGGGAAGGGACCCTTGTGTGCCAGGCAGGGAGGCCCCGCCCCAGGTCACCATGCAGGCAGCACGAGGCTCAGCCCTCAGTGACCTCCCTGTGTGCTGTCCCCACCTCCTCTGGTGGGCCCTGCATAGCTGCTGGTTACCCTGGTCACATGTGCCATGCACACAGGTGCACACTCACCTGCTCACGTGCACAGCCGCTCACATGCACACGCCATATACACACGCATGTGCACACCATGAACTCACATGCATACACACATGCAGTTACATGCACACCCAATAACAAATAGGCACACCTGAGCAGACATGAAGGAGGGTGGGCACCAGCTGGCCCCCCGATTTCTCCCTGCCCTGCCAGGGGGGTTCCTACCAAGGGACCCAAGGGACTCCGACAGCCCAGTCGGCTTTCCTGTTTGTAAAACTAGAAAGAGGTTTCTCCCTTCTCCTGCCTTCCCGAGAGAGTGCTGCCCACCTCAGCAGAGAGCTCTCCCGGGCTTCTGGCAGCCCCCAGCCCTCCACAGCGTACCCCCATGGCCTGTGCCCACCCCCATCCAGCCCCTTGGAGGTTGGCTGCCTTGAATTCCCGCCCAGGAGTTCGCACTTATCCCATCCTGGGCAATGCCTGGTATGGAAGCCTCGGACGGGAGGGGGTCTCAGCCGTTCAGACCCACTGCAGTTAATCTGGAGCTTTGTTGAAGAGACGTTTGCCAGGCACATTGCAGGGTAGACACGGAGGGCGGGCCTCCCACCTGCTGCTGGCCTTTTGGAGGTCCCCATCCAAGGTCCTGAGCATCTCACCAGCCAGGAGCATCGCCCCTCCCCCCCCCACTCGGCCCAGCCTGGTGCTGGCTGGTTGCGAAACCAGCTCCTTGGCAGAAGGCTTATCTACTCATCACCACAAACGGGCCGCCCCCGCCCGTGCCGGCACCGTTCTCAGGCCCCCAAGTGCCCTTATCAACCCATCTCGAGCCCAGAACGTGTTTCCCAGGGACCTTTGAGCCCCAAGAACTTTCCAAGGTGTGAGTTTCCTCTGAGTTCTCCCTCCCTTACCCCTCTTTGCTGATGGTGTGCCCCAGGGGCTGGGGGTGTGGACAGGACAATCCCACGACCCACTGCCATCCTTGTTACCAGGTGAAGAGGCTACCCCAAGTGAGGATGGGCAGGGGACAGGTAAGCCTTGGGCCCCTGCCGAGGATGAAGTCGCTGTTCCCCGGGGCCCTGGCACCTTGGCCCCCGCTACAGGGTTTGTCTCCTGGTCCAGCAGAGGGATCACCCAGTTCTCAGGGGACCACAAGGCAGGGTCGGGGGGCACTGGCCAGGGAGAGCTGGGGAGTAGGGCCCAGGATAGAGGGCTGATGAGCCAAGGAACTCCTGGGTGGGGGCGGTAGAGGGCCTGTGTGGATGGGGGAGCTCAGGAAAAGCCGCCAGGGGGCCAGGCGGACCCCACGTGGGCTTGGGCACAGCAGTTGGGGATGCTGGCTCTCAGCTGGAGGCTCGGTGGCCTCTTCCCTCTGTCCAGGTTCAGCACCAGAGCCGACCCCCAAGGACTGTGTCTACGACCCGCCATGCCGCTGGCTGGAGACGTCAGACCTACAGACCATCACGCCAGCCACGCTGGGCAATGGCACTCGGCTGCAGCTGGCGGGGGTCCCAGTGGGTGTGCTGTGGCGCCCGGGACAGTGGCCTTTCTACTGCTGCACAGGCTGCGGCAAGGTCTTCTGGGAGGGCTCCCATCTGGGCCGCCTGACTGCAAAGTTCCACGAGGTCCTGGAGCCCCCAGCCCGGCTGGCAGCCCCACCAGGACAGGCTGGGCCCCAGGAAGCCCTGCAATAAAAGTGGTCTTGGATCCACACTCACCCTGCAGGCTGCTGAGTGTTTCCGTCCACGTGTTGAGGGGGTCACCGAGAGGGCGGTACACCCACCTGGCAAGGTCCAGGACCAGACCAAGGTGACACTGAGGCCACAGGGCTCCTTGAGCTGGGGGTGGAGGGAACAGGCTGCCATGTGCTCTCGGTGGCCCACCCACATGCCAGTCCCACTCCCAGCACTCCAGGCTGGGCAAGACGGGGCCCTCCCTGTCCTCCATCAGCTAGGCCTGCCCTGGATCCTCCAACCCCAAGGAGTGCCAATGTTGCTGTGCTGCCGGGGCCTGATGGGATCCCAGGAGGATGGACAGACCGAGGGAGAAGCTCCCTTGGGGAACAGGACTCGAGTGGACCCAGAAGGCGGATAGAGGGATGGGTGGGGCACCATGGCCACTATCCTCATCTGGGAAGTCGTCCATTGTCCCAACCAGAAGGATGAGGCCTGGCACAGGAGGGGCCCCTCTGTCCCTCTCATGGCCAGGCAGGACTCCTCCCAGGAGGGCAGCAGCTGCTCCAGGCACTCAGCACTCACAGCCAGGTGGCTGCTCCTGCCCTGTGGCTGGAGAGGAAGGAGGTTCTGCGGGTCACACGGTCTGTTCCTGACCCCTCTGGAGGTCAGACGACACAGGGTATCATTCAGGGAGCCCTGGGGGCTGAGGCCCTGGGGGAGGGGCACCAGGCAGGAGTGTGGGCTTGGGATAGGGTGGCCAGTGTCTCAGGGTGGGTGCCAGCTTGCTCTCGGGCCTCCTCCAATCTCACCCCCAGGAACCACCCCCTCGCGCTCACATCCCCTTCCTGCACTTCCTGCCTGGGCGGAAGGAAACCAGCTCAGATTTGGCAGAGGAGGCGGGTGGGCGGAAGCCTCAGGCAGCCTTCAGCCCAGGACCTCACACCTGCAGGCCCCAGGTGTACAGGTTCCGGCTGCTCTGGGGCCTCCCGGCAGGACCCTGGCCATCCCAGGGCTGGCATTTGTTCTCCTGTCTGAGCAGCTGGGGTGGGGGGGGGCGGTGGCAGGGAAGGGACAGCCAGGGCTGGGGCTCCAGTCTGAGGAGTGCATCACAGGTTTGCCAGGCAGTCTCCTCCAGCCCCGCTCCACTAGGCTGGCCCTGCTGGGTGCCGCTCACTCAAGGTCGATGCTGGAGGAGTGGGCACCAGGTCAGAGCCAGCCCTCCCCTGTGGTCACTGCCCGGTCCTGCTGGGGGCCCCCAGGGCTGAGATGGGTCAGGTGGGGCATGCAGGTGAACAGGGAAGCAGGACCCAGCGGGGCTGAGGGGCCACCCTCTCGAGAGGGGCCCACGACCCGTTCTGGTGAGGCAGGGAAGTGACCACTGCTCTCTACCTCTCTAGGACCAAGAGGAAGCAGCCCAGGGGGCCAGCTCCCTCCGCCCAGCTGCATCCTGGAGGCCCTGCTCTGGCCCTGGGCAGACAGGATGGCCAAGGAAAGGCTGGGACCCAGCTGCAGATGGCGGTCTCCTCCCGGCTCTGGGGCTCAGGCCGGACTGCCTGGCATCAGGCCCAGGTGGCTAGTGCCGGGTCCTTCACCTCAGACTCCGGAGCGGGGTGATGCTCTCCTAGCCCCAGGGGCAGGCTCGACTGGCAGCGGCCAGCTGACGGTGGGCTCTGGCCCCAGTGCCCGGCTGGCCAAGGAGCCGCCTGCCTGCGCGGCGATTGTCTGCGGCAGTTCCTGCCCAGGCGTCCTTCCTCCGAGGCCTGGCCCGGCCGTGTTTGTTATTTGATCTCTACCCTCTCAAGGCCTTCTACCACCAGGTGTCTGGGCTGCTGGGAAGAAACACTCTTCTCTTTCCCACGCTCCCCGACACATTTTAATGAATTAGCTGGAGGCCCCGCCCCCACTGCCGGCCGCTCACCCTCCGCTCTGTGCCCAGTGGTGCCTTGAAGGTGGCGGAGGGCCTCAGCCCAGGTCTGGCCAGCTGCCCTCTCCCCTCTCTCTGCCCCTGCTGCCCTGGCCACCTTGCCCTGCCAGGGTCCCCGGGAAGGATGGGAAGGGGGTCCTTAGAGGGAGAAGGGGGGCCCTTCCAAATCCCCCATGTTGGGGTCAGAACCAGGCCAGTGCCCAGGGCAGCAGGCAGGGCACCTACAGGGCCTCGTGGCCAGGCCCAGGTGGCAATGGAGGGGGCCAGAGTCCAACCTCGCCGTCAGGACTTTGTTCTCTTTGCCTAGCCCTGCTCTTGGAGAGCAGAGGACCAGGCCAGTTTGCAGGGGACCACAGTGAGGATCATGATGGCCCATGCTGGGGGCTCGAAGGGGCTCCTCCCACCCACTGACCCATCTGGACGAAGTGTCCTCTTCTGGGATGGGCTTGATCCAGCAAACATTTAGGACGGGCTGGTGCCCTGCTGCCCCCTCCTTCCATCCTTGGCCAAGCCTCCGGTTCCCAGACCTGACAACCCCGTGGCCTCAAATGTAGACGCCATGGGGATATGGGTGTGGGGCTGAGTGGCTCAGAACACAAGTTCCCTTCTCTGCTGGCCACTAGGTTGCTCGGCTGGGGCACCCGCCAGGCCGCCGACTCCACAGCCTGTGGTGGGGCTGAGTTCCCACACGGAGCTCACAGGCCCCTTTGTCTGCCGCCTGCCGCAGGGCGTCAAAGGGCTTTCTCCCAGGCTCTACCCACTGAGGCCACAGGGCCCACAGGTGCCCTTCCTCTGACCAGGCCTGCTGGTGATCTTCCCGCCTTCCCAGAGGGAGGAGCCAGCTGAGGGCCCTGGGTGGCCTCACCCACTCTATCGTCCCTCCACACTGGGCCGCTGCATCCCCCCATCTCCAGGGCTGGCAGAGAGAGACCAAGACCAGGACGGAGCCACCTGTGTCTTGGGAGCCCTCCCCTCAGTGTCCAGCCCCACCCCCACCCATGCCGGGGTGAGGCCGAGGCATTAGGGAGGAGTGGACAGTGGGCAGTGGGCAGCCAATGCCTGGCAGGCCAGGACCTGGCCCAGCAGGTTCGTGCCCAGCCCAGGGCTCCCCTGTGGCTGCAGCCACCTGAGCCAGGCTGCTTTCCTGAGCTCCAGGCCTCTCATTTCTAAATGGGGTCACAGTGAGGCCCAGACTCCTGGAAGAGGTGCCTCCTCCTTCCCTTCTTGTCCCCCATCTGGGTGAGGTTGAGGGGCTGTTCACAGTCCAACAGCAGTAGATTCTGGGCCCTTGATGGGGCAGGTTCTGGGGTCACAGCCCCCTCCCCACAGCTGCCCTGGGCCAAGTGAACAGGCTTTCCCATGACCGTGGGACCACGGGTAGGCTGTGTGGGAGCCATCAGGAGGGGCCTGAAGACAGCTGCTCCATGGACCACGCCCACCAGGGTCCCGGGGTCCCAAAGAAGGCCCTCAGGAGGCCAAGGCACTCCTGTGTCATCAGGGCCCCTGGGCCTGCCGAGGTCATGGGACCCCCTGCCCTGACCAGGCTTTGGGCCTTGGCCCCTGCCTCCCTGCTGGGACCTCCATCTGTGGCTGGACAGGGTCCCCTTCTAAGTCTCAATGTTCCCACCTTTAGGGTGGGGACAACCCTGAGCCACCAGCCCAAGAGCTTCTGGGAGTGGGGGCAGGTCTAAGCAGAACGGACTAGACCAGGCCTGGGAAGACCCAGACTGAGCTTCTCCTGGGACTCTGCTCCTGGGCCTGACATCAGATAGCCTGGCCACCAGGAAACCAGGGGACCCCAGGGGCAGTGTGGCCCTGTCCCAGTCAGCAGGGTCAGGTCTGGGGGCAGCTGGACAGACAGCCGGCAAGCATGGTTAGCCTCGCCCAGTTTTTCCTGCTGGTTTAGCTGTGACCCCTCCCAGAGCGCCGAGCAGGGTGGGGTCACACCCACGTGGGTACTGGGCATGGGGGCAGCAGGCAGACGCCCATAGGGTCCCCACCCCACACCCCGGGCGAGCTGGCCCCAGCAGGGTGGTCTCCCCAGGCTGAGGGCCTGTCTTTCCTGCTGCCTGGCTTTCCCGCCCAGCTTCTGAAGGAATGCAAGTCTCGGCGTGTTGCGCCCTCCCGGGGCCTCCCTCTGCAGCCGCGGCGGCATCTGAGAAGTCCTTCCTCCTTCCTCTCCAGCAACCACAGATGAGCTATAAACTGTGCAGCCTAATGAGGAAATTGGGCCGGCCCTGCCTCCCAGTATTCATGTGGTCAATAAAACAGGGTTGTCACAGCCTGCAACAGTCTCTCCTGAGTGTCCTCTCAGGTCAGCCCTTGGCTATACCTAGGGCCGCTCACCTGGCCAGGCTTGCAGGTCTTGCCCTCATGCTGATGTGGAGTGGGGCACGGCGGAGGGTTTCAGGGCGCCCTGAAGACGTCCCCAGCCCTCTGCTTCCTTGGCTTTTAGGAAGACAAGACTGCTGGCCTCAGGGCTGGGGTCGTGGGTATTCAGTGCGGAGATTCAATGCCGCGCGGGTGAAAACTTCAGACGGCCAGGCCTTGCTGAACGCGGGCTCCTCCAAACACAGGGCGGGAGTTTGGCTCAGCCACGCGCGAGGGCAGCTTCCCTGGGGTGCACACAGGGGCCGGGGCTGGGCCTGGCTTACTGCCTCTGTGCACCAGTGGGCTGGGGCCGCACAGGGGGCCCTCCTGGGAGTAGGAGGCAGCCCCTCCGCTCAAGAAGTGCTCAGCAAGTCCTGTCTCTCGTCCTCCGTTCCCGGGGCTGAGATGCCAGCAAAGCCCCCCACCCAGGATCGGCAGCCCTCGGCGCCACGAGGTCGCCCTCCGGCCTGGAGCAGAGAGCTTGCAATTCCCCAGGTGGCCCGAGGGAGGGTGGGCAGGACGAGTGCGAAGAAGACGCTGAGGGGCCAGAACGTGGCGGGGGGGTGACACCCGCGGACACAGGCTGCGGAGCGAGCGGGACCCCTCCGGCCACCTGGCCTCCTCCGCCCCCGCACGGCCGGCTACTAGCACCCCCGCCGCACCGGGCACGCCCCCGGCACCGCGCCCCGCCCTGCCGCGCCCCGCCCCCACGTGGGCGCTGCCCAATCGCCGCGTCGCCGGCGCCAGCGTCACTGGCCCTCCATTGTCATGCAAATATAAAGCACGTAAAAGGCGCCTGGCGCGACCCGCCCGGGAGTGCAGCGGCGCGTGGGAAGGCGCGAGTGGAGCCGCAGCCCGAGCAGCCCAGGCACCGGGGACCGCGCGGTGGCCGCCGTCCCCGCCGCCAGGCCAGCGGCTCGCCAGCGCAGCGCCCGCCCCCGCTCGCCCGCCCGCCCGGGCGCGGCTGGATGCGGCGGGGGCCCCGCGGCGGCGGCCCCCGGCCCCGAGCGCCCGGAGCGACGAGGGGCGGCGTGCGGGGCCCGGGCGGCTGCACGCCCTCCATGCGCCCCGGCGCGCCCCAAGGCAGCCGGGGCCCCGCGCCGCAGCCGCCGCCCGCGCTGAGCCGGCCCACCCCGGCCCCGGCCCCCGACCCGGGAGCTGCGGCAGCATGAGCCAGGCCGAGCTATCCACCTGCTCCGCGCCCCAGACGCAGCGCATCTTCCAGGAGGCTGTGCGCAAGGGCAACACGCAGGAGCTGCAGTCGTTGCTGCAGAACATGACGAACTGCGAGTTCAACGTGAACTCGTTCGGGCCCGAGGGCCAGACGGCGCTGCACCAGTCGGTCATCGACGGAAACCTGGAGCTCGTGAAGCTGCTGGTCAAGTTTGGCGCCGACATCCGCCTGGCCAACCGCGATGGCTGGAGCGCGCTGCACATCGCCGCGTTCGGCGGCCACCAGGACATCGTGCTCTATCTCATCACCAAGGCCAAGTACGCGGCCAGCGGCCGGTGATGCCCGGCCCGGACCCTGCGCCCAGGAGCCCGCGCCCGGGCCCGTGTCGTCTCTGCTGTACCTTTCCGCCAACTACCTCGGTGTGCGCAGGGTCGCCAGCCCAGCCAGAAGCCCCGTGCCCGCCACGACGAACCCGGCATCCGGCGCGAGCGTCCGTGTCCGCGGCGCCTGCTCCTCCCGGCCCGGCAGCTCCATAGGCCAAGCGCCCCCCCGGGGCCTTCGGGGCCGGCGCGCCGGGCGGAGCGAGCTTCACGGCCCCGCCGCCTTCGGGTGGGGGCGGAGGCTCCAGCGCCTTTGAAATCTGAGTCTCGCACCAGCAAGTTCGGAATCCCGAGATACCGGATCCTCGGCTCGAAATGTTCTCTTCCGAAGGTGAAAGGCGGACAGCGGGGGGATGCCGGACTCGGGGGCCCCCCCAGCAGGACGCGCCTGCCGCCCGCGCGGGGCCCCTGCCGAGGAGGAGCCCTGCCGCGCTGGGTCGTTCTCAGCTATTTATCATGTATGTGTCTATCTGTCGGTGACGTTCGTGCGCCTGGTGTTTTTGTTTGGAAAATATTGTGCGTGGTCGATGTGGTTTCGGGGGGCATAGGTTTTGTTTTTTTTTTTTTTCCTAGTCCTAAAACTAAAAACTTGAGTCTGCCAGTTCTTCGTTGCACTGAAAATACCGCCCCGCCTGATGGGTCCCCGGTGCACTTCCCCTGCACCCCATCGTTTCCCCCCTTCCGCCCACCCTCTCTGCCCTCTCACAACCCCCACAGCCCTGTTCCCCCTTCCTCCGGCTCCCCCTTCTCTTCCCCGCCCCTGCCCCCTCTCTGGAACAATTTCGTGTGAGTTTTGGAGGCGCCAGGCCCGGCGCTCCCCCGCCACCCCCAGCCCGCGAACGGCCACCAACCCCAAACCTACGGGTCTCCCAGTTTCCGCGGGAGCCTCGGAGCGCGTCGGTGTCCGCGGGTGGCGGCGATGGGGGCGACGGGAGGCGGGGACGATACCTTTTCTAGTGAGTTCTATCGTAGGTAACAGTCGGTTGCACACTTTTTTTAAAAAGTAAATGGATTTGCCAGAATTAAATGTCATAACATTTATGACAATATAAAATATTAACATATTTTAAGCCAAGTTCTAGGTGTATGTTTCGAATCTTGGTTATAAACCCAATTTTAAAGGGCGTTGTGTCCATCGTTGTGAAGGCAACAGCGTGTGCCCATATTTATATTTTTATAAAATGCCTATAGACTGTGAAGCTCTTGTGCGAATTTCTGAGCGCGTTTAAGGACCGGCAGCCCCCCCAGCCCCGCAGCTACCGGGACCGGATTCGAAGCCGCAAACCCTGCGTGGGAGAGGGGCCCCGGGGCGAGGCGGTGTCTGCGCGTCACTGTCCGTCCCCAAAGGCGCCCTGCCCGGTCGCCGCGGCTCCAATTTTCTATGCAACCCCACACCCCTCGTTGTTTTGATCCCGGGAAATAAAAGGGAGGCTGGACATTCAAATTTAAATGCGGTTTCCCCTTCCCAGCGGTGCTGCTGACCCTTCGTGCCGAAATGGGAGCTGCGAGGACACAGGTGGACGGGCCTTTGCGCAGGGCTGGCCACACGGCGCACGGGGGCGTCTGTTCGCCGGTGTGGGGAGCAGAGATGGCCGCGAGTAAGACCCAGGCAGTGACACTGAGGCACAGATCGCTCCGCAGGGAGCTTTTCTGTATATTTTTTCTAGATGCAAATACCTTTTTAATTATGTTAATTAATGTTGAGACTTTTTAGGCTTACTCCAAGCCGTGTTTGTCCTGTCTGGTCACGGCTAACTGGATAAAAGTTGACAGCACCTCCCAAGTGTACGATAGAGACTTGTAGCCCAGCATGAAAAATTTAAAATAAATTTTTCATTGATTTTTTTTTTATATTAAAAACAAACTTTGTTGGTTCTTCTTGGTCAGGGTCGCGGTCCGCTGGTGGTAACTACACAATGCCCCCACCGTAGGAATCAATAGGGGTAGCCTGGAGCCTGCCTCCCATCCCCCGGCACCTCTGAGCCAAGACTGTGTCTTTGTAGGAGTGCGACACCCAGGCTGGCCCGATCCCACCCATGGGGACCCAGAGAGGGCACCCCCAGGAGCATCTCAGCCCCTTTTCTCTGACTGCCAGCAAAGGCACCGAAGTCCCAATGGAAAGGGACAACCCTGTCTCTGCTGAGGCTCTCCTGTTCCCCACCTGCCAAGATGTCGTGGGCCCTTAAAGGAGGCCAGGCCCCCCTTGTCTCCCTGGGCTGCTACACAGAGTGAGTACCCTTCAAACTTGGGGCACCACACCGTTGATCACTCCTGGAAAGGAGAAGGGTGCTCATGCAGCTACCGTCCCACAGGCATCTCAGGATCAGAGAAGACGTCCCGGAGAGCACTGGCTGGGCAGAGTGGGAGGTGCTGGGCTGAGCCTTGCCTTACGTGCAACGACAGCAGCGGGGCAGGGGGCCTATTCTCAGAGCACACAAGGGGAACCCTGACTTTTGGCCCATTCCTGAGAAGCCTGCCAGGACCAGGGGCCCAGCATGGGGGTCCAGAGGGGAATGCCCTGACCTTTGGGGAGGGACCCCACTCCCAGCAACAGTAGCCTACAAAGAGGAGATCTGGGGGACTGGCAAACCAAGGTTACCTGTGAGTTACGAGGTCTCGACTCTCTCCTTGTAATACTGTGACCCTCCTCAGAGCAGCCAAATGACGTCACCCTGCCTGTCACAGTGTCCCCCTGCTGCAGCTTGCCTTCCTGACACTCTGACCACACATACTCCGCCACTTACTGCTCTGCGCCCCCCACTCTGTTCCCCCAAGTTTCACGAGTGCACTTCCACTGGGTTAAAAGGGCATTTACTGTCCCCAGAGCTGGCCTACAAGATGAGCTCCTTGGTCCTCAAACACCCCCAGAAGTCCAGGGTTCTTGTGGCCCCAGAAGAGAGTGGGGTATTTGACAGGAAAGAGTGCTTGGAAGGCAGGTATCCATGTGACCCTCCCTGAGGCTGGGTTGGGGGGTGGGAGACTGGGACAAGTTGGTACAGGAACTGGGAAATGACGGGCATCTCCAAATGCCAGAATGAGCTCAAAACGGGCCGTTGGGTGCAAGGGACGGACGGGGCCGCCATCTACGCACCCGCCCCCCCCCCCCCAGTGTGGTGATGAGGGTGGTACAGCTGCTGAAATACCAAGGTCATGTTTGTTCTTGGGATCAGCCTGTGGGTGAGTGGGGCCCTGGCCCAAGGCTTCACTCCACCCTGGAAGTGCCACCTCCATGGAGAGACACTGGGCAGCCAAGATGGCCCCAGGCTGCCTCCAGCACATGGCAGCCACTGGACTCCAGGCCTGGGAGACTGCTTATGTTTGGTTGAGGAAGGCTTTGTGCTGCTGGCTGGGGGAACAGTCCTCCCTCTTGGCCTGGGAGAGAGAGGAAGGCAGCCCAGCTCAAACCTGGTGCTGGGAAGAGGCGGGGGCTCAGGCTGCAGCCCGAGTTGGGGGTTGGCTGGCTGCCCCCCAGGTGCTGTTCTGTGCCCCCCCTTCCTGGCTAAGGACAAGGCACCCCAGGGTGTGACCAATGGCACGATGGCCTCCCTGAAGCCTCTCTTCTAGGGCAGACCCCCTCAGTGACCAGGCAACTAGCCTCGTTCTTCCCACAGTGTGAGGCCCAAGCTGCAGAGACGAGGCCTGCGCTGTAAGGAGGTCCCTGGCACACGGGTCTTGCAGTGTCACCCTCTGTCTGAAGAGGACTGAGCACAGCCCACAGTCTTGTCTTTGGAGGGAACCCGGAGCAGCAGGTCCTAAGAATGAGAGGGAGGTCACGCTTTTAGTAAGGCCACAATGGACCTAGTGATCTAGTGAGATCACATCTAGTGCGGCCCTGCCGCAGAGTGGCCAAGCACAACCCTCAGTGAGGGGTGGGGCAGGAGGCAGAAGGCCCCATCCTCCCTGGAGCCCCGGGGAACAGGGCGTGGCCAGGGAGCCTCTGGTGCCTGTTTTCTCACCGGTAACCGCCTGCCTCCCTCTTGCGAGCAGTGACTTCCACTGATCCGTTCCTCTGTGCTCAGCAGACAGGAATTTGGGGCCAAGGGCAGTGTGGTATCAGGAGGTGCTGGCCAATGGTGTTGCTGGGGAGTCCCACCATCCCTCCTAACACAGGCCTTCGGGGTGGAAGCATCTGTGCTGGTCTTTGGAAGCCTCTTTGTGGCCAGGGTGAGAGGGGAGCAGCCCCCAGCCACATCCCACAGTCCTGACCCACCTCCAAGGCTCTGAGTCCCCCTCAATGGGCCTCTCTGCCCTGACCACCCTGATCAGCAAGTGGGGTGCAGGAGGCACTGCCAGGCTTCTGGAGGGTAGTTGAGGGTCTCATCCAGGGTACACTGAGGGGACCCAGAGAAGAGGGGCGATGGGCAGGACTGGTCCCTGGGTGGCTGCCTTGGAGAGAAGGGACAGACCAAAGTGGCCAGGGCATGGCCCACCCCATAGCCTGCCCCTACCCCACTCCAGCTGCAGGAGGGCTCTGACCCTGGTCACTTGGATTGGACACCCAGAGAGACCCAGAAGTCCAGGAAGTGTCAGCCAGAGCAAGTGCTGAGCAGCAGGCCTGGCAGGGGCTGGCCAGAGGAGGGAGGGCAGGATTGGGGGGGGCCAGGGAAAAGGGTGGAGAGGAGGAGAGGGAGGGCCTGTCCCCCAAAGGCCTTCTTCCAGGATGAAGGAGCAAGTGCAGGGCAACACTGCTGCCAAGTGCAGCCTGGAGTAGGAGACAGGGTCCACCAGGGCCCTGAAGGACGAAAAAGGACCACTGGTGGACAAAGGCAGTGCCTGGGATGTGAGAACGCAGGCAGAGAGGGGTTGTCAGCCCCCAGATCAGCCCCTGCCCAGGCTTTGGGGGTCTCCAGGCTGCCGCCCTCCCCAACCCTGGCCCACTCGGCCTCCACCCACAGGGATCCGGCCCAGCCTGCCCTGTCCCGGTTGGACTCATTCTTCTGCTTGGCTGTCCGTCTGACCGTCCCTCTGCGTCCGTCTGTCGGTCTTTCTTCTCTTGCTGCTCCAAAGCCGCAGCCCCCATTCATTCCCGGGGCCTCTGCCCTTTCCTTCCCGCGAGTCCCCGCTCGGCGAGCAGCTGCTATGCTAATGAGGGCCAGGGGAGGTTCGGGGGGAGTGGTCGGTGGGGTCGAAGCGAGGAAGCTGGGGGGGCCGGGCGAGGGGAGGCAGCTAAGGAGGCTGGGGGGGTTGGGGGGCAGGCGGGGCAGGGGTGGGTAGGGGTCCTCATGGTTGGGGGGCTGGCACTCACAAAAGGCCCGTACGCGCCCAACCGGGCTGGGTGGGAGCGGGGCCTTCGCACCCGGAAAACGCACCCGGCCGTGAGGGCGCCCTAGCGACCGACAGAGGGGCCACCCGCCCCTCCCCCGCGCACCCTTCTCCGTCCGGCGTGTGAGGGGTGGACACCAGCTGTCATTTCTGTTCGGGGGTCACGGCCTGGGACGCGTGGACTGAACGGGTCTCAGCAGCCGGGCCCGCGGATACCCCCAGCCCCGCGCTGACAGAGACGGGCAGGGCCTGTCCGAGGAGCTGGGGCGCCTCTCCCCGACCCCCTCCGCTCCCGCCGCGCCTCGTCAGTCCCTTCTGGGGGCTCCGACCTCTCCGGACTCAGGGACTCTCTCAGGTGGGGGGCAGTGGGGCGGCAGGTCTCCGGGCGAGCAGTATAGCGCGTTCTGCCACGGATCTGCTCTCTTCCACCTCTGAGCCCCACCCCGGGCCTAGCACCCCACCCCGGGCCTAGCACCCCACCCCAGGCCCAGCGCCCCACCCCAGGCCCAGCGCCCCGAGGCCCAGCGCCCCACTCCAGGCTCAGCGCCCCACCCCAGGCCCAGCGCCCCACCCCGGGCCCAGCGCCCCACCCCGGGCCCAACACCCCACCCCGGGCCCAGCGCCCCACCCCGGGCCCAGCGCCCCACCCCGGGCCCAGCACCCCACCCCAGGCCCAGCGCCCCGACTCCAGGCCCAGCGCCCGGACCCCGAGGCCCAGCGCCCCGAGGCCCGGGCCCCGACCCCGAGGCCCGCGCCCCGACCCCGAGGCCCGAGCCCCTAGCCGGCTGAAGACCCTGTGGTGCGCGCGGCGGAGGAGCGCGCCGAGGCCCGGGCTGTGCTGCCGCCCCGTGGCCGCAGCCGGTACTGCGCCTGCATGCCTTCGGCGGCTCCGGCTCAGTCGGGCAGGACCAGGGCCCGCAGGCGTCCGCTCCGCCCCTGGGGTCTGTGGACACCCCCGGACTGGTTCAGCCCCGCTATGCGCTGGAGCCCACCCCGCCTATCCGCTGTGCTGGGGGCACCGAGGAGCCGGGACCGGCTGGACGGCGCAGCGGAGCGGGGGCGGGTGAGGTGACCAGGGGCGCTCCTGGCCACTCAGTAGCCTGCGCGAGGGCTGGGGGGGTTGAAGGGACAGAAAGAGGGTTCAGACGGGGGTGGCCAGGTGAGGCCAGGGGCGCCCAGGACCAGGAGGCCAGCTCTGAGCGAGCAGGAGTGCCGCGGCCGGAGCCGCCCCAGCCTCTCCTCAGTGTGAGCAGACCCAGCATGTCAGATCCCCACAGGAAAAGCCCAGAGAGGAGAGTAACCCGGGCTCCCAAACTTGAGTGGCCACAGGATGAGGTGCCCAGCAGACCCTGGATGGTCCTTGCTGAACTGGCCCAAGTTGGAACACAGCCACTGGGGCGGGGGGAGGCACATGGACCAGGACACCAGGGGCTGACTGTGCAGGGTTTCCAAGCGGTCAGGGGCGGCCCTAACCCTGAGTGCAGGCAGCAGGGAGGACCCCTATGAATGCCAGTAAATTTCCAGTAGTCCTTAAACTAGCCCAAGCCAGATCTGCAGCACCCTGAATGCCCAGAAGGGCCAGCTGTGACCACTAATTGACGTCAACAGCAGACACAGCCACAGGTGGAATGAATCGGAAGGAAAATCATCATCTGGACCCCATTCTGTTTCCTGGACACCTTCTAGAATGTTCCCTGCCCAATATGCCTGTGGAAACCCTGGTGGCATAGTGGTTAAGTGCTACAGCTGCTAACCAAGAGGTTGGCAGTTCGAATCCGCCAGGCGCTCCTTGGAAACTCTATGGGGCATTTCTATTCTGTCCTATAGGGTCCCTATAGGTCAGAATCGGCTCTACGGCAGTGGGTTTTGGTTAGTATGCCTGCGCGGCCACCATCTTGCTGCCCAAATCACATATAAGCCCTGCCTTTTTTTTTTCCCCATAGCTCAGAAACCCTGGTGGTGTGTAGTAGTCAAGTGCTATGGCTGCTAGCCAAAAGGCTGGCAGTTCGAATTCACCAGGCACTCCTTGGAAACTCTATGGGGCAGTTCTGTAGGGTCCTGTATGGCCACTATGAGTCGGAATAGATTCGACAGCAATGGGTTTCTTTGTTTGTTTCCCCATACCTCAGGGAGCCAGATCTGAGGACTTCCTCCTGGCTCCTTGCTCTTCGCATTGCAATAAAGTTACTTTTTCAAAGATCGGTGTCCAGGTAATTGGCAAGTCTGAGCTTGCTGGACAAGGGCCCATCTAGGGTTCAGTAACAGGAACACTGATGGTACATCCTCAGCCACGTGTCAAAGGAAGAGGCAAGTGTGTTAGCCCCCGGAGGCTTCTGGCTTCCATAGTCCCCAGAAGGAGATGCTGTCTTGAGATCCAAACTGGGGCCTGTGGAAGCCTTCACCATCCTCCTCAAGTGACCTGTGACAATGTGCTATTCTCTGGTTTGGTCGAATAGGAAAAGGAGGGCTTTCTAGGCCCCCCAGAGTCAACAAGAGTGGAGGGTCAGCAAGACTAAAGTGTCCATCACAGCTTTGTGCACATGGCCACCATGCGTCACACGTCAGATGGGCAGGACACAGAGCACATCCCTCAGGGCTATGTACAGGGTGCTACCAGATCCCCCCATGGAGCCAGGAGCCTCAGGGACTCCTCAGAGGAAGGGGTTACGGGGGCAAAGCTCCCACAGTCCGGGTGGAGGCTGCTACCAGAGTCGCTTCCCTCCCACCCCACCCCTTTCTGATGGAGCACCTATGCCTTCAAACCCTGGTCCTTGCTGCCTCTGCCTGCTCAGACAGGAGCCTGAGGCCTGGTTTATACCGGGTACATGGTGCCCCAATGGAGAAAAGCCACCTCTGCAGGTCTGTAGGCCTCCTTCTTTGCACCCAGTTCCATCTGGTCACTCCATGGGCAGAAGCCCCCAGGGGAACCAAGCCCAAAACATCCCATAAACTTTCCAAAGAGATACGAGAACATTCAAAACAGAAGTGGCTTAAACAAGATGGAGGTGTAGTTCTCACTCACAGAGGAGCTAAGTAGGACGTCCAGAGCTCGCTGTGTAGGCCTTTCAGTCACATGATTCAAGGTGGCTTCCCGGATCCAGCCATTAAGTCTGTCTTCCAACCAACAGAAAAGAGGAGGCAGGGAGAGCAAGGACACATCTGCTCACATCCCTTTGGCTAGAACTTAGCCACATGATTAACCCAGCTGCAAGGGAGGCTGGGAAATGTAGTCTTTATTCTGTGTCATGCTCAGGGTTATATTCTAGAGGAAGAAGATTTGGGGGATGGGGGGCAGTCCACACCTCTGCTGGTGGGGATCACCACACAGGCCATGTTCTGGCACAGAGTTACAGCTGAAGTCCCTAGGTCATGGAAAACGCCAGCTGTGTTTTCTGCTTTGTTTGTTCTTTCCTGCTGAGAATAAGCTCGACACTCTAGGTTTAAATACTTGTGCTCAAGAACCTTCTAAGAATCCAGGCTGTTCAACAATGGACTGGATTCCTGAGCGTCTAAAGAACCAGCCTTGTGCTGTGTTTTGGCTGACTTCGCCTCTTCCTGAATGACTGTACTTGCACAGGAAGGGGGGACGTTAGAAGCAGGGCCTGGTGCTTCCTGGCAAATGGGGAGCACATGCAGGTTGTATAGAGATGACTCTGACTAGCACAAGTGGATGGCTTTAACAAAGAGAAGTTTATTCTCTTACAGTCTAGTAGGCTACAAGTCAGCTCCAGGGGAAGGCTTTCTCCCTCTGTTGGCTCAGGAGGAAGGTCATTCTCGTCACTCTTTCCCTGGACTAGGAACTTCTCTGTGCAGGAACCCCAGGCCCAAAGGACAAGCTCTGCCCCTGGTGCTGCTTTCTTGGTGGTATAAGGCCCCCACTCTCTGCTTGCTTTCCTTTCATCTCTTGTAAGATAAAAGGTGGTGCAGGCCACACT
Organism: Elephas maximus indicus; assembly: GCF_024166365.1. Lineage (NCBI taxonomy): Eukaryota > Metazoa > Chordata > Mammalia > Proboscidea > Elephantidae > Elephas > Elephas maximus. The sequence goes on from NC_064827.1 coordinate 953,101, forward strand.
CCAGGGAAACCCCCTTTACATTGGATCAGGGATGTGACCTTAGTAAGGGTATTACAATTCCACCCTAATCCTCTTTAACATAAAATTGCAATAACAAAATGGAGGACAACCACACAATACCGGGAATTATGGCCTAGCCAAGTCGACACATATTTTGAGGGGACACAATTCAATCCATGATACTTCCCCACCCAAACCCGACCCCAGAGCTCCATTTCCAAGTTACAGGATTCCAACCAAACTAAACCCCTTGCCATCTAGTCAATTCTGACTCATGGCCACTCCATGTGTGTAACAGTAGAACTGCCCCATAGGGTTTTCTTAGCTGTAATTTTTATGAAGCAGATCACCAGGCCTTCTGTGGCACTGCTGGATGGATTTGAACAGCCAGCCTATGGGTTAGCAGTCGAGTGCAAACTGCCCACACCACATAGGGACTTTTAGTTACAGGATAAGTATCGTGTTATCTATCGGATGAGCAGCGACTGTCCCCAGGTTGTGTGGCCATCCCATGCTCTGCCGGGGAAAGTTGCATTCCAGGGAATTAAATGAACAGTTGTTAGGGAAGAGCCCAGGAAGTACCACAAGACAATCCTTGTACAGTGGGAGGAGAATGGAGATGTGACTTGGCCCTTGGCCCCCTGTCAGGTGTCCCTGTTCCTGGTTCTCCTGAGGTTGCAGAGATGCCCCCATCTTGAGCCTCCCTCTCTCCTATCTCTCTGAGGAAAGTAATAAGTAACCAGCACTTTGAAGTTCGAGGTTATCTTGCCAATAAAGTACCCTGTGGTGCCATAAATAGCTTTTGTGCGGACTTTCTAGCCATGGTCTTGTAACTCCGCCCCAAGTGATTGGGTGGGACTGTGTGATAGGGTAACCGTGGCCCACCAAAGGAATTGGTCAGTGTTGCCATCCTGATGGGCTTGAAATGAGCCACCCCAGAGGTGGGAAAAGAGAAGTTTCCATCACCACCAAGGAAGAACAGCCAGGAGCCAGCATGTCCTTTGGACCCAAAATCCCTGCACTCAGAAGCTCCTGGAAGCAGGAGACCTAGAGAGAGAGCGAGCTGTAACCCTGAAGATGGAGAGAAGCAGTGGCAGGAGAGGCCCAGGAGCAGGAGACGGAGAGAAGCAGTGGCAGGAGAGGCCCAGGAGCAGGAGACGGCGTGATGGACTTCGCAGTCCAGAGAGAGAGAAAGCTAAGTGCCTTTGGGCAGAGACTGAGGGCCAGGCAGAGAGGCGAGCTGTGAGTACCGTTGGGAAGAGGCTGTCCTGACAGAAGAACTCTGTCGTTGCTGTTCCTGAGCCTGAATTGTAACCTGTTACTCCCCTAATAAACCCCACAATCCTGAGTACTGTCTGTGAGTTGTGTGGCCACTGCAGTGAATTATCCAACCCAGCAGAGTGCTGTGGGAGGGACAGTCGGTGCTAAGAGTTTGTAAAGGCGTGTCTGACCTCCGCCTTACAGCAATCAGCCTTAGAATGTCGATATTGACTCTCCTTCCCACTGTGAAGTTACAGGAGATCAGACACTGCCATTTTTACATATCTTTTCTCAAGTCTTCCAATTATGCCTCTTTGTGAGTTATTTTTCAATTGTGATAAACTATATATATCATTTTAACATTTTTAGATATACAATTCAGCGGCACTAATTACATTCACAATGCTGTTCAACCTTCACCCCATCTACTTCCAAAAGTTTTCATCACCCCAAACAAAAACTCAGCAATAACTCCCGTTTCTCCCTCCCTCCAGCCCTGGTAAAGCCTAATCTGCTTTCTGTCTCTATGAATTTGCCTATTTTTTTTTTTTTTGTAGATATCTTATCCCCCACGTATCTCTCAGTTTGTCGTACTGTGGGGGCTTGTGTGTTGCTATGATGCTGGAAGCTATGCCACCGGCATTCAGATACCAGCAGTGTCACCCATGGAGGACAGGTTTTAGCTGAGTTTCCACCCTAAGACAGACTAGGAAGAAGGGCCCAGCAGTCTACTTCTGAAAATCACTAGCCAGTGAAAACCTTATGAATAGCAGCGGAACATTGTCTGATATAGTGCTGGAAGATGAGCCCCCCAGGTTGGAAGGCCCTCAGAGATGACTGGGGAAGAGCTGCCTCCTCAAAGTAGAGTCGACCTTAATGACGTGGATACAGTCAAGCTTTTGGGACCTTCATTTCTGATGTAGCATGACTCAAAATGAGAAGAAACAGCTGCAAACATCCATTGATAAACGGAATCTGGAATGATGAAATATGAATCTAGGAAAATTGGAAATCATAAAAAATGAAATGGAACTAAAAAATATCAATATCCTAGGCATTAGTGAGCTGAAATGGACTGGTATTGGTCATTTTGAATCGGACAATCATATAGTCTACTATGCTGGGAATGACAACTTGAAAAGGAATGGTGTTGCATTCATCGTCAAAAAAAACATTTCAAGATCTATCCTGAAGTACAACGCTGTCAGTGATAGGATAATATCCATACGCCTACAAGGAAGACCAGTTAATACGACTATTATTCAAATTGACACACCAACCACTAAGGCCAAAGGTGAAGAAATTGAAGATTTTTTACCAGCTTCTACAGTCTGAAATTGATGAAACATGCATTCAGGATGAACTGATAATTGCTGGTGACTGGAATGAGAACGTTAGAAAAAAAGAAGGATCGGTAGTTGAAAAATACGGCCTTGGTGATAGAAATGATGCCAGAGGTCACATGATTGAATTTTGGAAGACCAATGACTTCTTTACTGCAAAAACCTTTTTTCACCATCTTAAATGGTGACTACATGCATGGATCTCGCCAGACGGAATAGATTGGTTTGGTTCCTGTGAATTCCATCTGGAATTGGTTCCAGTCATTGTCCAGCTTTCACATGCACATGAGGTGATTGAAAACACCATGGCCTGGGTCAGGCGCACCTTAGTCTTCAAGGCAACATCTTTGTTCTTCAACACTGTGAAGACGTCCTTTGCAGCAGATTTGCCCACTGCAATGCACCTTTAGATTTCTTGACTGCTGCTTCTATGGGTGTTGATTTTGGATCCAAGTAAAATGAAATTCTTGACAACCTCGATCTTTTCTCCATTTGTCATGATGTTGCTCATTGGTCCAGTTGTGAGGATTTTTGTTTTCTTTATGTTGAGGCGTAATCCATACTGAAGGCTGCGGTCTTTGATCTTCATCAGTAAGTGCTTCAAGTCCTCTTCACTTTGAGCAAGCAAGGTTGTGTCCTCTGCATAACACAGGTTGTTATTGAGTCTTCCTCCAATCCTGATGCCCCATTGTTCTTCATATAGTTCAGCTTCTCAGAGCATTTGCTCAGCAAACAATAGGTATGGTGAAAGGATACAACCCGGATACACACCTTTCCTGACTTCAAACCACACAGTGTCCCCTTGTTCTGTTCAAACGACTATCTCTTGATCCATGCACAGATTCCTCACGAGCACAATAAAGTGTTCTGGAATTCCCATTCTCCAAAATATTATCCATAATTTGTTATGATCCACACAGTCGAATGCCTTTGCATAGTCCATAAAACACAGGTAAACATCCTTCTGGTATTCTCTGCTTTCAGCCAGGATCCATCTGACATCAGCGATGATATCCCTGGTTCCACGTCCTCTTTTGAATCCAGCTTGAATTTCTGGCAGTTCCCTGTCCATATATTACTGCAGCCGCTTTTGAATGATCTTCAGCAAGATTTTACTTGCATGTGATACTAATGATATTGTTTGATAATTTCTGCATTCGGTTGGGTTACCGTTCTTGGGAATAGGCATAAATATGGATCTCTTCCAGTCAGTTGGCCGGGAAGCTGTCTTCCATATTTCTTGGCACAGACGAGTGAGCACCTCCAGCGCTGCATCTGTTTGTCAAAACATCTCAGTTTGTATTCCGTCAATTCCTGGAGCCTTGTTTTTCCCCAATGACTTCAGTGTTTCTTGAAATTCTTCCTTTGGTACCATCAGTTCCTGATCATACGTTACCTCCTGAAATGGCTGAACATCAACCAATTCTTTTTGGTATAGTGACTCTCTGTATTCCTTCCATCTTCTTTGATGCTTCCTGTGTCGTTTAATATTTTCCCTATAGAACTCTTTAGAATTGCAACTCGAGGCTTGAAATTTTCTTCAGTTCCTTCAGCTTGAGAAATGCTGAGCCTGTTCTTCCCTTTTGGTTTTCTGCCTCCAGCTCTTTTCACGTGTTATTATGATACTTTATCTTCTCAAGTCGTCCTTTGAAATCTTCTGTTCATTTCTTCTACTTCATCATTTTTTCCTTTTGCTTTAGCTACTCATTGTTCAAGAGTAAGTTTCAGAGTCTCTTCCGAATCCATTTTGATCTTTTATTTCTTTTCTGTCTTTTTGATGACCTCTTGCTTTCTTCATGGATGATGTCCTTGATGTCATTCCACGACTCGTCTGGTCTTCGGTCATTAGTATTCAACATGTCAAATCTATTCTTGAGATGGTCTCTAAATTCAGGTGGGATACACTCAAGGTCATATTTTGGCTCTCGTGGACTTATTCTAATTTCCTTCAGTTTCAACTTGAACTTGCATATGAGCAATTGATGGTCAGCCCCTGGTCTTGTTCTGATGATATTGAGGTTTTCCATCATCTCTTTCCATAGAGGTAGTCGATTTGATTCCTGTGTATTCCATCTGGTGAGGTCCATAGGTATAGTTATGGTTTATGTTGGTGAGAAAATGTATTTGCAATGAAGAAGTCGTTGGTCTTGCGAAATTCTATCATGCAATCTCTGGCATCATTTCTATCACCAAGGCCATATTTTCCAACTACCGATCCTTCTTCGTTTCCAGCTTTCACATTCCAGCCATCGGTAACTATCAGTGCATCCTGATTGCATGTTTCATCAATTTCAGACGGCAGAAGTGGGTAATCTTCAATTCTTCATCTTTGGCCCCACACGTCTGTCAGTTTGTCATACTGTGGGCCTTGCGTGTTGCTGTGATGCTGGAAGCTATGTTACCAGTATTCAGACAGCAGCAGGGTCACCCACGGCAGATAGGTTTCAGCTGAGCTTCCAGAGTAAGACAGACTAGGAAGAAGGACCCAGAAGTCTACTTCTGAAAAGCATTAGCCAGTGAAAACCTTATGAATAGCAGCGGAACATTGTCTGATAGAATGCTGGAAGATGACCCCCAGGTTGGAAGGCACTCAAAATGTGACTGCCTCCTCAAAGTAGAATCAAACTTAATAACATTGATGGAGTCAAGCTTTCAGGACCTTCATTTGCTGATGTGACACGACTCAAAATGAGAAGAAACAGCTGCAAACATCCATTAATAATCAAAACATGGAATGTACAAAGTACGAATCTAGGAAAATTGGAAATCATCAAAAATGAAATGGAACACAAACATATCCTCACGCATTAGTGAGCTAAAATGGACTGGTTCTGGCCATTTTGAATCAGACAATCATATGGTCTACTATGCCAGGAATGACAACTTGAAGAGGAATGGTGTTGCATTCATCGTCAAAAAGAACGTTTCAAGATCTTTCCTGAAGTACAAAGCTGTCAGTGATTGGAATATCCATACGCCTACAAGAAAGACCAGTTAATACAGCTATTGATAAATTTACTCCATCATAATGGAGTTGTTTTTTTAATTCCATTTTCAGATTAGTGATTTTGTCGATTCTATAGATCAATTTGGAGAAATAGCATCTTCACAACACTGAGGTTTTTAATTCATGGGGACAGGTCATTTGTCTTCTTTAATTTCCCTCAGCTGAGGTTCATGTTGAGGACAAAGGGAATATGGAATGGGTAGTTGTAAATGAGAAGCCTGGGTGGCACAAATGGTTCGGGCTCAGCTGCTAACCTAAGGGTTGGTGGTTTAAACCCACCCAACAGCTCTGTGGAAGAAAGGCCTGGCAAACTGCTCCCATAAAGGTTACAGCCAAGAAAACCCCATGGAGCAGTTCTAATCTGTAACACACGGGGTGGTCATGAGTTGAGGACCGACTCAACCGCACAACAGCAGCAAGAAGTTGTAAATACCAGCTGTGGTCACATGAAACAAGGATTGTAATCATTATTATATTTTATTGTTTTGTTATAAGTATTTTTGTATATATATTAACCAAAGTTTTATTTTTTCCTTTCTCTTATTCCTTTATCATCTAACATAAGATGTATTAATAGTAGTTAACTTCTTTATAGGATAGTATTTAAGCTGCAGAATATCAAAGAAGAGTGACCTCCACCCAGTGACATGGAGTCCTCATCTGGGGAAAGGGTCAGCTTGTTTTCAATTGTATCCTGGGTAGTTGTGTCATGTTAAATGGAAGTTTAGCTTAATTACTGTCTTTATTAGATTAGATGTGGTATGGTTTCAAGAGCTGTGTATGGGTGCCAAGTTCATGTGTCAACCTGAGTAGGTTACTATCTTAGGCTGGGTTCTCTGGAGAAGCAAAACCAGTAAAGCCTAAAAATATCTATAAAAGCAATTTGTACCAAAGAAATGGCTCACTCGGTTGCAGAGGTTACCCAAAAAGAACATCCCAAATCCATAGGTCAGGCTGGAGGCATCTCCTAATTCACACAGCAGCAGGTCAGACACCAGAGCTCTTGCCCACAGGCTGCAAAGGCAGATGAATCAGCAGGCAAGACCACAGGTAAGCTGCTAACTCAGGTCCCAAGAACCAGAGGTCAGATAAACAGAAGCCAGCTGCAGGATCCAGAACAAGCAAAAGCCCCAAGAGCCTTGCCAGAGAGTCCATTTATATTCCGTGCAGGCCATACCCTCAAGGAAACTCCCCTTCACCTGACTGGCTACTCACAGCAGATCCCATCGTGGAGGTGATCACATTAGATCACATTTCATCATGGAAGTGATCACATCATCAGACAACTGCCAAACTACATCCTAACTGCCAAACCACTGAGAACTCATGGCCCAGCCAAGTTGACACACAACCTTAACCACCCAGTTACCATCCCCATTTATTCAAAACAACACTAATCTCAGTGTTGCTGTGAAGGATGTGATTAAAGCCCACAATGCGTTGACTTGAGTAACAGAGAGTACCCTAGATAATCTGGGTGACCTGGTTCAATCATTTAAAGGCCTCGAGCAGAGCTGAGGCTTCCCTAAAGAAGAGGAGATCCTACCTCTGGACTGCGGTTTCAGCTCCTGCTTGGGAGTTCCACCCTGCCCTTCCTGACAGCTTGCCCTATGGATTGTGGACTTATCTAGCCAGGCCCCACAACCCCACAATCTCATAAGCCAATTCCTTGCAATAAATCTCTTGATATATAGTTCTTATTGATTCTATTTTTCCGGTTGTACCCTAACTGATACGTGTGTGTGTGCGCGCGCGCGTGTTGGGGGGATAGTCTTTTCAGTATATGATGCTGGTTCAACTGGATCTCCACATGGAAAAAGATTGATTTAGACTCTTACCTCACATTACACACAAAAATTAACTCAAATGGTTAATTTCAGAGCTAGCTACGAAATCTATTAAAACAAAACATAGGAGAAAATCTTTATGACCTTGGATTAGGAAAAGAGGTCTTAGATACAATAGCAAAGACATGATCCACAAAAGAAAAAATAGATAAGTTTGACTTCATAAAAATGAAAAACTTTTGCTCTTCAAATGACACCATTAAGAAAATGAAAAGATAAGCAGAAGACTGGGAGAAAATATTCACAAATCATGTATCTGATAAAAGACCTGTATCCAGAATAGACTGAGAACCCTTACAGCTCAGTAAGAAAACAAACAACCCAATTAAGAAAATTGGTGAAAGATTTTAGTAGACATTTCACCAAAGAAGACATACAAATGGCTAATAAGCACATGAAAAAAAATGCTCAATGTCATCAGTCATTAGGGAAATGCAAATCAAAACCACAGTTAAAGCCACACACTAGGACCGCCATAATCAAAACGACTGATGATAACAGGTGTTAGTTAGGTTGTGGAGGAACTAGAACCGTTCTACATGGCTGGTGGGAATGTCAAAGGGTGCAGCCACTTTGGAAAGCAGTTTGGCAGTTTCTTAAAACATTAAAGAGAATTTTTTCACATGACCTAGAAATTCCACTCCTTGGTATTTATTCAAGAGGAATGAAAACATATGTCCACACAAAGGGCTTTTTGGCAAATGTTCCTAGCACCATTATTCATAATAGCCAAAAAGTGGAAAGAATCCAAATGTTCATTAACTGGTGAATGAAAAATAAAAGGTCTTGTATCCATTCAAAGGAATGCTATTCAGCAATAGAATGGCGCTAACTGCAGATATATTCTACAGCATGGATGAGCCTCAAAAAATTTATGCTAAGGGAAGAAGCAGAGCACAAAAACTACAAAATATCCCATTTATATAAAAAATTTTAAAGGAAAATCTAGAGACAGAAAGTAGCTTGGTTGTCTGAGGCAGAGGTGGAGACAGGAATTCATTTGAATTTTCGGGGCATGTCGGATCTTTCTGGGGTGACGAAAACGTTCTAAGCCTGGATTGCAGTGATGTTTGCACAATTCTGTAAATTTACTAAAAAATCATGACATTGTACACTTAAAATAGGTAAATTTTGCAGCACATAAATTATTATGTAAATAAAGTGATTTTTTAAAATAAATCATTTAATAAATAAAAAGATTAAAAAAATACAAAATGCACTGAACCAGAATATTTAGGCTTGTAAAGTTAAGTTGTAAAAGTATGAAGGAAACAAGCCCCTGAGTATCTTGACAGAAGGACAGTAACTGCCTTGGGGGCCTTGAGGGGAGCCCAGTGACTGGGGGATGACATGGGGAGGTGGGGTGGCTGCTAGGATACCAACAGTGTTCTGTTTTTTACCTGGAAGGTGAGTACATGTGTAGTTGCTCTGTGATAAAATACTTTTCTCTATGTGTGCTCTATTTTACAAAGTAATCCTTTCCAATACCAGCAGAAAATAATGTGGTTTCTGGGAATAGATCTAACAAAAAATGAACAAGACCTTTCTGCAGAAAATCACAAAACTTTATTGAAAGGCATTTTAAAAAGCCCTTAGTAAACGAACAGCAGTGTAAAGACATCATTACTCCCTCAAATTGATCTAAACGGTAGAGTCAGTGCAATTCCAATCAAATCCTAAAAGGTTTTTTCAAAGAACTTGACAAACCCAGCTTCTAAGAAAAAAGCCTAAGGATAAAACAATAGCCAAGAAGAATCAGGTGGAATTCCTGCTGGACATCATGATTCATGTTATAAAGTTGTACCGATTATGGCATAGTAGAGTTGGCCGAGAGAAAACAGACTGACCGGGGAACCCAGGAGAGAGCCCAGGGACAGGCCACACGCACGTATGGAAACCTGGTTTCTAACAGAATGAGCTCACCACAGGCTTGGGCTTTTGGTGAGGAGATGAGTGGGGACTCCAGGGGAGAAAGACCTGGCGATCTGCTCCCGTAAAGATCACAGCCTAGAAAATGACATGGGGTCGTTGTAAGTTGAAATCCACTCCAGGGCACACGACGCTAGAACTTCAGTGGGCGTTTGTTGACTGAGTAGGTGAGTGAATCGCCTGTGCTGGGCTGGGCAGGTGACACCCAAGTGGCTCTCCCCCACCCAGTCCACACACAGGCTGGCAAGCACACCTCCCACTCAGCAAGGATCTCTCTCTCTCCCTCTCACACACACACACACACACACACACGCCTTGAAGCATCACCACAAAGCTCTGGGCCATCAGAGAGGACAGTCCACCCGCGCAGCACCTTTGTCAGGTATCTGGCCTCCCTCTTAGCCCAGCACTTCAGAGCTGGGGCTGAAAGGCCGCCCTCCAATACCAGGACCTGCTACCCCTCTCAGCTCCCAGAGGAAAAGGTTTCCAGATGCCCCTGGCCCCAGCCCCTCACCCCTCCACACACACCCCCACCTTGCCACTGCGAAAGCCCCAGGGAGCCCACAGCCTGGGCCTCAGAAGGGCAGGATGTGACCCCCACACCAGATCCGTCCTGGGCCCAGGATGTGTGCGCTGGGCTCGCCAGGTGGGCGGTTCCGTCCGCCCAGATACTCCCTACACCCTGGACTGCGAATGCTCCAGCTACTCAGACAGACCTCGGCCCAGGTCCATGGAGCGAGGTCAGGGAAGGGGTGTTCCAGGAGCCCGGCGAGGGAGGCAGGGCTCTGGGGGTCGCAGGTCTTCAGACCTGGGGGATGGGAGCGTGCACAGCCTCCCGCCCTGTAAACACGCGCGCTCACACCCACGAGGGGCGCCCTCCCCTTGCTCCTGGATGGCGCCTTCCGCTTGGGTTGTCCCCTCCAGCGCTAGTGCCCTCTGCCCATCACCCGCGCGAAGTCTCCCCGTCCCCCATGCGACCCCAGCCCCCTCGAGCCCCCACTTTAGGACTTATCGTCGTCATTGTTGTCATCTGTGCGCCGCTAGACCGCTAGCTCCGCGGGACCCACCTAGGGCCGGGACGGTGGCGGGGAGGCGGTGGGGACGGCGGGAGAGGCCTGGCCCGCCGGACTCGGAAGCCCGGGTCCGGGCAGGGCATTTCCCCGGAGCCCCAGGCGCCGAAGCGGCCTCAGATGGGGGGACACGCCGCGCGCCCCGCTCCTGCCACCCGCCGAGGTCCGCTCGGGCGGGACGCGCTCCCCAGCTCCGCGGCGCTGACGAGGTCACCAGGCGGCAGCACTGAGCCCGCAGGCGCGCCCTGAGCTCGTGGCCGCGGGAGGTGCCCCCCGCTCCGACGCGGCCCCCGGTCCTCGGGAACCACAGCACGAAGTGCGCCCCCAGCAAGTCCCTCTAGAGCTTGGGTGGGCGCGGGGAACCGCGCGGTCCGCTGGAGGAGTCTGAGGACGCTTCTTGGAGGTGGAGCGTGCGCACCTACCGCCGAGGGGTTTGCAGAGCCGCGTTCCCCGTGAACAAGCGCGGGGAGGGCAGAACCCGGGGGCACAAGAGGATAAAAGAGCAGCAAGGGGGGTAGGCACCGCGGGGAAGAGAGAGCGGTTCACGGGCGAAGGCTGCCAGGAGCATACACAGCCACGAAGACAAGGGGCCCGGGAGCACAGGGGACAGGGTCCTTCCTACCCAAAGTTGCCCCTGCCTCCAAGGGCACATGGCCAGCCTGGGCGTCCAATCAAGGGCCGGCCCTGGGCGGGGGGGTAGGGGTAAGAGGCTGCGTGAGGCCGCGGTCCTCTCCACTGCCCAGACACAGCCAGGCACTGCCAGCCTCCGCCCCCTGAAAACGCGACCCCTGCCAGGGCGAGGGGACAGCTGTGGAGGTCTAGGCTGGGAAAGGGGCTGTCCAAACAGCTCCTGCACTGTGGGATGAGGACCCCGAGTGCTGTCGTCACTGTGGACTACCGCCCCACATTGGGCGTCCTCTCCAAAGCCACGGCCCTCCCCCAACCCAGCACCAGGAGGAACCCTGGCCAGGGCTCTGCACGTCTGCAGCGCCTGTCCAAGGGCCTCCCTGCAGAGGCACCTTTCTTCTTTCAGGGCCAGGTTGGGTTGGAGAGTCAGGGCTCCCCACTCAGGCCCACCTGTGACCACAGTCAACCTGCTATGTCCCTGCGTCCCGATGTCAGGCTCCACTGGAGCACCCCAATTGCCTTTGAGGAATGTCTTCATGGAATCTAGACCATCCCAGAGCTGTGTCTTTGCCCCTACCCCCAGCAAGTGGGTAGGGGGCTGGTGTGTGTGCATAGTGTGCAATGATGGTTGCCACAAGCACTCCACAGAGCTGGGTTAAAATCCCAGTTCTGCAGAGAATGAGCTGAGTGACCAGGCGCCACTCGCCCTCTCTGAGATCATCTTCTCCAACACAGGATGACTGCCCACCTTCTGGGGTGGTGTAAGAACTCACCAGATCCTCCTGGAACGTGCCCGCACACAGCAGTCTCTAAGGGATAGTGGCCAAGTTAAGGACCAAATGGAGGGCCGTTCCTCAGCTGGAAGTGGAGACCTCAGACTAGGGCACCTTGACCCACCACTCCACCACTCCACCAGTCTCCCTAGCTCTGAGTGCTCCAGGGGCGCATCCACAGGTTTATTAGAGGCCTCAGTGGCCTGGGGTGAGTCTCTCCTGCTGCCACCACCATCCCAAATGTCCTGCAGTGCCCACTAGGATCCATGTGTCCAGCTGCACCTACGCTACAAGAGGTTCACCTTGGCCACCACCTGCTTGCAGCCGGTGACGGCGTACTCGCGGCCGGCGACGCGGTAGTAGCTGAGCTGCGCAGCCAGGCGCTCCGCGCGGGCCTGCTCAGGAAAAAAGCCCTCCCCGGCCATCTCGTCCCGGAAGCAATTAACCACGTCCCACTTGTCCAGCAGCAGGAAGGGCACGATGGCAGCAGCCTTCCACAGCGGGTGCTCGCGGGCTAGGAGCACCCGCAGGCTGGCGCGCAGCTCCTCTTCCGCCTGGTCTCCGGGGCCGCTGTCGGGACCACCGTTGGGGCGCAGGGGCAGCGCGCGGGTGGCGTTCTGAAGCACGAAGCGGGTGATCTCGCCGCCGCCTGTGCTGCTGAGGAGCACGTAGATGGCGCTGTGGAACTGGTGTGAGCGCTGTGGCTGCAGGAAGCCGTGCACCTCGTCCAGCAGCGCGGGCGGCATGGCCTCCACCTCGTCCAGGACGAGGAGCGGAGTCTTCTCCTCGGCCTCGGCCCGGGCCACCACGTCCGCGACGCGCCTCGCCAGCTCCTCGCGGCAGGCCTTCACAGCGCTTGGCTCAGGGCAGTGGTGGCGCGCGTGGTACTGCAGCACCAGCGCACCGTCGTCGAGCACAGCGCGGAAGTGGCGTGCCAGCAGGCGGCCCACGTGGCTCTTACCCACGCCACTGGGCCCATGCAGCGCCAGGAGCAGCGGGCGGCTGTGCACGTGCGTGGCCAGGTAGTCCCGTAGCAGCGCCACGATGCGCCCCACAGCAGCCGGCTGCCCAAACACCGCGCGCTGCAGCGCCTTCTCCAGCCCGTCGAGGTCGTAGCGCTGGGCGTTGTCGTCCAGGTTCTCGATGGCGTTGAGAACCTGGAAGCCCACGATCGCCACGAGCAGCAGCAGGCAGCGTTGCGCGCGGCTCCGGCGCTCGGCGCGCGGGAGGTACTTGCGCGAGCTCTCGGGGTACAGCACCACGCGGCTGCGCCGGCGCCTCTTGCGCGGCGCTCTCGAGGTCAGCTCCGCGGCGCCGTCGAAGGTGAAGAAGAGCGGCTGGTCGGCTCCCGAGCGCGACGCCCCGGGCACCGCATCCGGGCCCCGGTCTGCCGGCCCCGCGCCCGCCGACCCCACGCCGGGCAGCAGCAGGCGGCGCTTGCGCAGGAGGCACACGCGGCGGCGCAGGCGGAGCACGGCGCGCACGGGGGCGATCACACCCGGGTCAGGGGCGCGGGGGGCCGCGGGCTCCGGGCTGATCGGGTCCATGGCTCGGGGGCGGCACTCGGTATGCAGGTCTCGTCCCTGCAACGGGTACATGAGAAGGAGTTCCACCCTCCCGCCGCGGCGCCCTGAGCCCACTGGGACCCTTCTCCCGAGTGGTCTTCCAGCCTAAGGAGGCCGCGGGGCGCGGCCCGGGCAGGCCCCCTCAGGACCTGGTCCGGGCCTCGCTGCGCTGGCGGCTCGCCCGCTGACCAGGAAGCGGCTCCCCGCGGGGCCCCATGCAAATCCCTTGGCCCTCCCGTAAACAGCGGCCGCGGCCGCCTGGAGGAAGTGGCTGGAGGGGGTGGTGAGGCGGCCGCAGCTTATCGGCTGCCTCCCCGGCTTCCTGGAGGAGGAGTCGGTGTCCGACCTGGCGCCGATTCGGGGTGATGAAGGGTCACGCCCGGACCCGCCCCCGCCCGCAGCTGCGACTGCCAGGCGCCAGGGGCCCTCCGCATCCCAAGAAGGGGCAACGGTGAGCAGAGGCCCGAGCACCGTCTGTTCAAGAACACTTGGTGGGGGGGTCTGGTCGGAGATTCTACTTTTGAGAATAGGCCCCAGCCCTGCCCCAGGCTCAGCGCAGTCCTCCTGGGCCTCCTCCCCCAAACTGGAGCCCTCTCACCATCCCGACAGTGGACACCCAAGCGGGGCTGCGGCGGGGAGCCCCCCCACCCCGGCGGGTCCGGGTGAGGCGCAAAGACGACCGAGAGCCAAGAGGAAGAGAGAGGAGGAGGGGTAAAGCCGTTGACCCCCAGAGAGCAGCCTGAGCAGACGGCTGGGGGAGGCCCGGGAGGGATGCGCGGGAGGCTGGCGCAAAGGCCCCGCTGAGGGGGAGGGCGGGACAAGCCTGAGCGCGGAGCTCCCCACACCCCATACCTGCAGCTGCGTCAGGCTCCGGGCCCCCGGCCCCGCCTGCTGCGGCTCCACACGCCAGGCCTCGGACTCAGCAAGCGGAAATGCCTGCCTCCCTGGGGCGAGGGGCAGGCGGGGCGGGGGGCCTGGAGTGTAGCGGACACCTGCGGGTCCCTGGGGAGCGTCCGAGTCACGGAGGAAGCTCTGGGAGGTTTCCGCTTCTTTAAAAAGGAAGTGAGTCAGGGGTGCAGCGGGCGGGACTTGGGCTGGACAAGGCGTGGAAGGGGAGGCCTGGCTGGCTCCTGAGGTCCCCTGGCGGGCTGTGTCCGGGGTCCCTCACCTCCTCCATCCTTGGTTCTGGAAGCCCCTTTTGGCAGTTCCAGGCCAGGCAACACCTGCCTCGGCTCCCTCCAGGGGATGAGTCCCCCCCTTCAATCTGTCCTTTCACCCATGCCTTCTACCCCAGAACTCCTTCTCCACTTGCCCTCTCCTTCCCAGAGGCAGGTAAACAAGAGGGGAAGGGAGAGAGGCCTCTGCCAGGTCGGTGCCCCACCCTCCCCATCATTTTTTTCCCCTCCCCTTCCCCATATTCCACCAGCTCAGGAGACCCTCAAGGACAGTCCTAGACCTGGGAACATGCCGCACATGGCTCATGTTCCATCTTGGGGGTAGGGAGGAAATTAAATACGAACTTGGGGTCCAGAGTTGGGAGCCTTGGGCTCTGGGCCCGCCCCTCCTCACTTACAGTAATAGTTGCCAGTTTCTCAGCTCCCTCTCCTTCCTTTTGAGCCAAGGAACCTGGTCTCTCCAGCCCCTGGCCCAGGCCCACGGGGAAGCCCCCCACCTCAGTCTCAGTGGAGGCCCAGGGCCCGTTCACGTTCATCCTGGCTAACCTGGTTGTCCACCAACTTCGTCTGTACCCACGGGCTCTGGGAACCCCACCGCAGACCTGTCCTGCCAGAACCCTCCGGGCCCCAGCTGCCAGGCCTTTGCTCCCACAGGTCCCTCTGCTTCCCTTCAGGCTGTTCCACCTGCCCCAACAGGTACAGATGTCAGTTACCCACCTGGAGAAGCAGGAAGGCTGGCGGGGGATGGGGGGGCACAGTCTCTGCGTATTGTGGATCCCAGGCCTCCCTGAGACGCCTGTCCCTGGATAAGGCCTTTGGGAATCCCTGTCTAGGCTCCTCCAGAGGACCACCTGACCACTTCTGCCACGTCCCTCCAGCACCTTTCCTGTCTCCAAAGATGAAGGGGGCCCAGACGCCCACCTCTCCCTACCTCCAACCTTTCTCTCCTCCTCTGGACGCTTCTCCATCCTGATGGACCAATCACCACTTAGTCAGAGGAACAGGCTACGCTCGCAACACCTCACCCTGCACCCCCAGATGTGACACTGCCCCCCCTCCCCGGGAAACCAGGCACTGCTGGCAGGGTAGCACCAGGCAGGACCCCTGTAAGGGAGGGAAGCTGGGCTGGGGTCTGACCAGGCCAAGTCAGCTCCAGACATGCCCGCCAACCAGGGCTCAAGCTCTGCCCTTTGGAGCCTCCGTCTCCACATCTGGGCACAGCCTGTAGGTGGTAGTACCCCATCCACATGGACCCAGCAAGACCTGGCATTCCAGCAGGCACTGGAGCCCCTGGAATGGGCTGCTGTGAGACCTAGAGGGGGTCCTGCCAGCCTTGGCATGGGAGGATGGTGGGGTCACCAGACTCTGGCCACTTGTGCCAAAACCACAGGCCGTGGGGCTGAAGGCTGCCAAGCCTGAACTGGGCTCTCTGGCCCCTCAGGGGCCCAGCACCATCTCCAACCCCACAGCAGACCAGTAGAGGCACAAAATCATCTCATGAAAATGCCTTTTATTCCCATAGTGAGTCTCCCCTCACCCCTGGGCATGGAGACCCATGTGGGGACCTGGCTCTCCTGGGGCTGTCTGCAAACCCCCCACCAGCCAGGACCCTGTGCACACAGGCCGGGCCTTGGGGCCCAACGCAGCCTCTGCCACTGTACTGCAGCAAAATCAGCCCTGTTCTCAGGGGTTCTAGGCGGCGACAAGTGATACGGACAGGCCCCAAGTCCAACTCTGCAGACACCAAATGTGGCCAGGCCCCACCCCTCAAACACTGAGGTGGTTCACCAGGTCCTCAACCCCCTCCCCCCATGTGGAGACCAGGTTCCTAACCGAAGTCTGGTCCATCTTTGCTGCGACAGTAAAAACCTACAAGGCAGCTCGACATCATGCTTTCTGTGGTTGGAAAACACGCCAGAGCAGGCCGGGCACCAAGTGTGCAGCCGGTCACAGCTCTAGGGGTGGGCAGGGCAGGACCCTCCCGTGGGTGCAGCCCAAACCCCCAGAACCCAGCAGCCCGGCACAGAGCGGTGGGTCCTGTGTGGACGGTGGACAGGAGGCCATGGACACAGCCTTCAGCTGAGCTGCTTGTCCTGCACGGGCCACATCCACCCGGTGCTGGGTGCAGCACCACTGCCTTCACGGGTTGCAGGGTGTGTCTGATGGGGCTCACTATACAGCTGGGGAAGGCACGGGGGGCAGGGGCAGCTCCAGGGTGGGCGTTTCAGCTGCTGGGGCCGGGCTGGGCTTCAGGTGGTCCAGCTGTTCCAGCTTCTGGCCGAGCTGCGTGTACAGCTCCTTCACAGCCTCCCCGCTCTGTAGGTGTACACACAGGTCACCTGGGATCACAGGGAAGCCGCACCTACACACGCACATCACCTGGGGTCACCACGCAGGCAGCCCCAGGGCACCCACCTGGCCTGTGGGCTCCAGGGCCCGCTGCAGCGCCTCTAGCCTGGCTGGTGTCACCCGGTGGTGCAAATGGATCAGGAGCCGCAGCACGTGCCGGTGCACATTCTCCTTCCTGGGGGGTGGTGCAGGCTGGGCCAGGGCTGCAGGCTCCTCCCACCCATGCCCCCAAGCTCCCAGCGGCCACCCCTCCCCAGTCCCTCAGCTCTGCAGGGCACTCGGTGGGAAGAGAATGTGGAGTCAGGGCAGAGACCAGGATGCAAGCCCACATCCAGGAAAGCTGCAGCATCTCCCACCTCGCCGGGGACCCCTGCGCTGCCCCACACCTTGATGAGGCTGTAAGGAGGAAGCCATCAAATAGGCTCGTGCAAAAGTCCTCCAGTGCGAACTCGTCGGCCAGCAATGCCAGGTTCCCGGTGAGCAGGTGCAGGAAGATGTCGCTGAAGGCCAGATCCCCGAAGGTCTCCACTGCAATGACACACACGTCAGCTCCGTGCCCGGGACCTCCAGGCTCATGAGGACCAGGGAGGCAGTGCCGTGGGGTCAGCCCTGATCTCAGGAGCACCAGATCCCCACAGTTCTCCACTGCAACGACACACACGTCAGCTCCGTGCCCGGGACCTCCTGGCTCATGAGGACCAGGGAGGCAGTGCCGTGGGGTCAGGCACCAGGCACCTGAGGGTGGGGCTCCAGCAGAGCAGAATGCTGAGGGGGCCCACCAGGCAGGGGGCAGCAGGGACAGCCAGGGTAGGGGACCACAGGGGTGGGGGGTCTGGGACTCCACACAGCACAGCCATAGCACACAGTCAGGAGCAGAGGGCTTAGGGGAGGCAGGGGGTGAGGGACAAGGACTAGTCACACATGGCCTTGCCCGGTGGCCACTAAACTGACCTCAGAAGAAAGAAAACCTAAAGAGACCACTAAATAGGAAAAAAAAAACCCAGAAAACTACCAAAACACTTGGCACTAAGTAAGTTTCACCATACCAGGACCTGGAGTGTTCTGGACTGTCCTAGAGAAACAAGAACAAAAAAAGAAACACAAGCCCTTTTTTGAAGCTGACTCAACGCTGACCAGGATAGAGAGACAGGTGGCAGGGTGAGGGTCTGTCCACACAGTCACCAGAAGGCAGCCCTGCATGTGTGTGGCTGTCACTGGCACGAACAAAAGTCACTCAGAGCTTGGGTGCTGCCGCCATTCCTCCTCCTGCGGCCACGGCCACACGCCAAGAGGTGCCAGAACACGGCCACCCTGCACCCTGGGAACAATGGTCCAGACGAGGACCACCAGTGAACGGGAGCGTGACAACATCGGGTCTGCAGAGCACCCGGTGCATCAGAGGAAGACGCACAGCCCCCAGGCTCCTTCCAGCCTCCCCTGACTGCTGCGTCCAAACACTCAGACACAGTGAGCAGCACACACTCAGAGCCCAAGGATGCCACCAACAAGTGCCAGCCAGAGATAACAGCCCTGATTTCCTCAACAAAATGAAACATAAAACCGTGCTATCATCAGAGATCTGAGAGGCAAAGCCCGCAAGACCAAGTTGGATCCTGATCTGAGCAAACCATCTGCACCAACGGTTTGCACAACTAAGGAAGCATAACCACCATGTAAAAAGTCAGCATTCAGGAATTACAGACCACTCCACTGAGATATGACAGTGACCCCGTGGTTTCATTTTTTAAAGCATCTTTATTTTGTGGTAACACCTACGCTAAATTCTCTTCGGCTGACACGTTACCCGCCCAGGCCTCATGCGAAGGTAGCCACACATCACAGTGGACGCTGGTGAGGGACCGAGGGGTTCATAAGCGTCCAGAATATAAAGTCCAAAAACAAACCAAAGAGGATGGGAGAGGTGCCATGGGAACTCTGTACTTCCTGCTCAATTGTTCTCTCTAAAACCGCTATAAAAAATAAAGCCTGTAAATTCCAATAACCGACCAACCTGAGGAGGTAGAAAGCAGGGAAGCACGCTAACGATAAAAAACAAAAACAAAGGAGAACCGTGAGGGCCGTGCCCATTCTCACCAGAGGCCCCCAGCAGAGCAGCAGCCAGCACCTATGGGGACAGTAGACATTGCCCACTCAGCAGAATAAGTCTGGGGCCTGTCACCCCAGTTTGTAGCCAACACAATGAAAAGAAAAGAAGAAACAAAAGTATTAAAATAAATAGAACAGAGGCAGCAAACAAAGTTAATTTATCTCTGGGTTCCTGGGAGTCTCAAAAACCAAACAATAAAATTCCAACCCTGTGGTCAGCAGAGTAACTGCAGAAAGATATTAGAATCCTCATCCCTGAACTGTCACTGTGCTGCCTGATGTGGCCAGAGGGACCCTGGAAGTGTGATCAGAAGGGCCCTGAGATGGGAGACAGCCCTGTACCACTGGGAGCCAAATGTGCTCACAAGGGTCCTCATGATGGAGACGGGAGGGTTGTGGGAAAGAGCTGTGAGGATGGAAAAAGTCTGAAGATGGAGGAGGGGGCCACAAGCCAAGGAACACAGCGGACTCCAGAAGGTGGAAAAGGCAAAAAACGGACCCTCTCTGGAGCCCCAGAGGGAGCCTGCCTTGCAGACACCTGGACTTAGCCCAGTGGGGCTTATGTGGGGCTCTGACCCTGGAACTAGAGAAGACAGTGAGTGTTGCTTGAAGCCAAGTTACTACTGCACAGCAAGCTCGTCCAGAGCCAGGAGAGTTCCGTTAGATGGCAGCTGGGTATAAATTAACACCCCTGGATCAACAGGTAGCTTTCCTCACACACAAAAAGCAAATACATAACACACACAACGTCACCAAAAACACCAGTGGTCCAGAAATATAATCACAGGACACCTGCAAGATCCTATGATGAGACCCTAAGACTTACAAGCCCCCAGGGCTAAGAGAGCCATGTGGACTGAGTCCTCCCCCACCTCGATTTGAAGTGCAGTTGAGGTTCCCCAGGAGGGGAGTTGGGGCTTTCTGCACCACTGGGCCAGATGGCTTGTCAACAGATGGGGTGAGCCTGGGGCACATGGGAAGGGAGAGCTGAAGCCCCTTCCTCACTCTGTATTAAAATCCTAGACAAGGATGAAACGAGGCACCAAGCTGGCCCAGGAGAAGAGGCCTGGATGTAGCAGCAGGCTCTGGGGCAGGGCAGGGGCGGGCTCACCCAGGCCGGGCAGCAGACGCAGCAGCGCACTCTTGTTCCTCTGCTTGGCGATGTGCAGCACATAGTAGAGCCCCACCTCACAGGCCATGCGCTGCTCTTGAAGGAACCTGTGTCAGTGGGCAGACCATCAGCCGAGGCACTCCGTGGGACCCCCCATCACAGGGCTGTCAGCATGGGGCACTCCACAAGACCCCCACAGGGCTGTCAGCTGGGGCGCTCCGCAAGACCCCCAAAGGGCCATCAGCCAGGGCGCTCCGCAGGACCCCCATAGGGCTGTCACCACGGAGAACGGCGCAGGACCGCCCCCCACAGGGCCATCAGCATGGGACTCTGCAGGACCCCCACAGAGCTGTCAGCACTAGACACTCCTCAGGTCCCACCCACTCAGGCCTGGGACACCTCCACGGGACCTCCCTGCAGGACTGGTCAAACACGGCTTCTCTGCCATGACCCCAAAAGGGGTGCATCCCACAGACCCAGATGTCTGCTGCCCCTTACTGCCCACCAGGCTCGTACTTGGTAAAGCTTTCTGGAAGTGTGTTTGGATAGGTGACTGGGGCCTTCTCTTCAGCAGGAAGCTTCTGGTCCACGTTGAAGGTATGGTCATCCACCACAAAAGACATGAGTGTCGGCAGGAACCTGGTGATGAGCTCCACTTCCTGGGAGGCCATGAGGTGAGCAGACTGTCCGCTGGCCCTCACCAAAGCCCTGCCCCCACGCCCCCTCCCACCTCCTATACACCTGCACCCCTCCGCTAGTCAGCTGCCCGAGAGCCCACCTCAAGTGGAAACCGTCATCAAGGGCCAGCTCCACTTTGTACCCACACGCCCGACACCCCATGGGGGCACTGTCCCCAAGGTAAGGGGTTGCATTTGGTATGGAGCTCTGGGACTGGGAGGCTCTTGACCACCTAGGCCCAGCCCTGCCCTGGGGAGGAGGACCAGGGCACACGGCTGGCCTTGAGACTCCGAAAGAGAAGGCAGGGTGAGGAGAGATGATGCCCCACAGCAAGTTACCATCTTGGGCTCCTTGAAGACCTGGCTGTCGATCATGTCCCAGGCGCCCTGCCCCAGGGACAGGAGCCTGAGCAGGAGGAGCAGGTCGGGGCTGTCCTGTGTGGGGAGGGGCCGGGCTCAGCAGGTGCTCGCCACATCTGTGCCTGCCTGAGCCCGCCCTCCTCCAACTCTAGCAGAAACTAGTGGGGCCTGGCCAAGCTGTCCATCTCCATCATAGGCTCCCCAGATATCCGCCCAATGCAGCATGACCCTCACCAGGGCAGGGCAGCGTGGTTCCCACCTATAGCCCATGTCCAAGCTTCCACCCAGAAGGGCCAGTGTGAGGCCCAACCCAATGCTACCTGGCACCACGGCCGCACTCACCCTAGGCAGCATCTCCTGGCCCACCAGTTCCTGCAGGTGCCTGATGGTGCTCAGCGCAAGTGTGTTGATGGCAAAGGGGTCACACAGGATCATGGACAAGTCCCTGGGAGGACAAAGTGCCAGCATGACTTCAGGAAGCCTGGCTACCCGCCCGCCAGGGGATGGCCTCCCTCCAAACTGAGTGACCGACTCCACCCTGGACTCTTTCAAAGACAACTTTCGAGACCCATAACCTGTCTCAATTCAGTCAAAAATCTCTGGAAAAAATAAAGAGCTTGTACATCCATAAAAAATTGGAAAAACTTTAGAGTCATATGTTTTGGCTCTGAAAACCTGACCAGACCCCTGAACCCAAAACCTGAGTGCTCTCCCCAACCAAGACAACACAATAAAGGAACAGAAACCGAGACAGGGCTGGGCCCTGGCATCATGGGGTCAGGGGCCCAGCTACACCAGTAAATGAAGACCCCCCTGCAGCCAAGGACACCGGGTCTGACCTGCCACTGCCCAGACACAGTGTCAACAGGGTGTGGCCATGACTGCCTCTAGACTGAAGGGCCCTGGCACTCCCCAAGCACAGGAACCACCTACCCCACCAGCTCCAAAGAGCTCTGCCACAGTGTGTCCCACTACCACACCGTGGGCTCAGGGCTGGTCGTGGGTTTTCTAAAACACCTGAGACAAATCCCTAACTGATGACTGCTAAGGGTCCAGAAAGTGCGGCGGTGGGCAGTCCTGCGCCCTGGACAGGCCCTCACCCCAGGACTTGCTCCTGCCCCTTCTTCACTCCGTCAAGAAAGCCCTGCAGCTCACGTGCCCGCTTGCTGTCCACGAACCGCTCCCGGATGCAGGCGTCCAGGCACCAGGTGAACTGCAGGGGGCAGCGTGGTCAGCATGTAGCCATGCCCCGCCACAGAGGACCAGATCCTGGGCCAAATGCCACTGAGGATGCCTAGAAACCTCGGCCCGAGAGCACATGCAGCCCCAGGAGGGGCCCTGCCTCACGCTCAGTGCCATGTTGGGGGCGGGGGCAATGCAGGAAGCCCCATCCCTGGAACTCTGGCGCCTTGCCGGCGAGCAGCCCCAAGGGCTCTAGGAAGGCAGGGGGAGCTGAGAGAGACCTCTGGGGCAGATGCAGGCATGGGGGGCAGAGTGGTGGCAGTCTACGGTGGCTGTGGGGTCTGTACCCACTGTAGCAAAAGGAGGTACAGGGAGGGGACAAGCGGGGGCGGGATCCTGGGAAGGCGCCAGGTCTCAGGCTCAGGCTCCAAGTTGGGGTCACCAGAGTGGCAGACCTGCTCGCTGGTGCGCCTGGAGCAGCGTCGCCTGGCAGGCGCCCACCTTGTGGCAGGGGTCCACCCAGGCAGGCGCCCACCTTGTGGCAGGGGTCCACCCAGGCAGGCACCCACCTTGTGGCAGGGGTCCACGGTGCAGATGTCACTAACGTCCAGGTCATGCAGGGACATGAGCAGCTCGGCCCTCAGCGTGCAGTAGTGCACGTTGCGTGTGCGCAGGAAGAGCGTACGCAGGAACTGCAGTACCATGTCGTACAGCTTCACCTTCTTCCCCACCATCTGCGTTAGCTTCTGCACTACCTGGCACCCAGAGAGGCCCGTCATGCCCGGGGCCTGCGCCCGCTCCCGGGGTCACCAAACAGAGCGCTGGTGCTGCCGACACCCGATTACCAGGAGACGGAGTTGGGGGATGGGGAGAAAGACAGGGAAACATGGGGACCCCACGCCACGCAGGGGGACGAGGGCGATGGGACGAGAAAGAGATTATGAAGGACCTAAACTGGCGATACACACAACATGCTGGGAAGGGGCTGGCACCCTCCTCCAGCATGCACTGCCCAATGGGGACAAGCCACAACGACTCAAACGTTCAGAAACGTGGCAGCTGAGATAAGCTATGAGTATAAAAGACATGCTAAAGACAAAAAAGACATAGCTTGCTAATGGTTTTTACACGAACTACGTGTTTAACTTACAATGCCACGGATACACTGAGTTAAATAAAACACGTTGATATACCTTTTAACATATTTCTTTCAACGTGGCTACCAAAAAGTTTTACGTTATATACGCAACTTACTTTATCTTTCTCTTGGACGCCCCCAAAAAACCAAACCCATTGCCATCCAGTAGGTTTTGACCCATATCAAACCTATAGGACAGAACAGGACCGCCTCACAGAGTTTCCAAAGAACGGTGGACCTTTTAATTAGCAGTAGAATGCTTAACCACTGTGCAACCAGGGCTAAAGTCGGCCCACTGAGAAACCTCAGTATAAAAACAAACAAACGGTTATTACAGATTTGAATTCAGAATAGTGCCGGTCTCGTTAATAAATACAACCTTAAGATGACTGTTTTCTAAAGAGTAAAAAAACACAATTCATACTATAAATTTACCAATTAACATACCATTTACAGATATAATATTAACCAAAAAGAAGTTGGGTTTTAGAGGTAGCAGTGGATAGGGAGGGAGCTGTCACTCTTCATTAAGGCCCTCCAGTGGATTTTGAGGCAGTTCTACTCTGTTCTATAGGGTCACTATGAGTCGGAATCGACTCGACGGCACTGGGTTGGGTTAGTGGATTTTAACCTTGTCCACCTTGTTAACCTTGTTCAGGTACTACTTTGTCAAAAAGCAAAATACCCACAAACACGAAACCGAACAAAATACAACACTGAGAGAAACAAATAGCAAAGCTCCCTCTCACCACAGATACAGCCCACCTTAAAGTAGCAGAACCACCAAACATGCATGGAGTAGGGGGCTCCTAGGTGCAGTCCGCACCTGCACCCACCGCTGCCCACCCTCACCTCGCCCTGGCGCCTCGTCTTAGGTGAGGGGCTGAAGAAGTTGTGCAGGACGGACAGCTCGGTGCTGAAGAGCGCAGCTTCCTTCTCCAGGATGTACTGCTTCAGCAGTGGGGAGACCTCGTCCCCAAAGAGTGCCTGGTTGTCCTGCCAGATCTGCCGCTTCACCTCCACCGCGCAGGCTCGGTACAGCTCCTTGTCGGCCATCACCAGCTTCAGCTTCTTCTCAGGCACCTGCAGGAGGGCCACCATCAGCCACGCCTCTACCTGGGAACCTCTTTCCAGACAAGTCAAGAGGCCATCTGCCCCAAAGGCAGAGACCTCCGCTAGCCCGGCTCCCTCCAGGAGAAGTTGGCACCTGTGACTGACCCCAGGGGGCTCCAAAGCCAAGGCAGGTGCCAAACCAAACCAAACTTGTTGCCGTCAAGTAGATTCCGGCTCATGGCGACCCCACGTGTGCCAGGATAGAACTGCTCCATAGGATTTTCTTGGCTGTAATCTTTATGGAAACAGATTGCCAGAACTTTCTTCTGCAGTACTGCAAGGTGGGTTCAAACCGCCAAAATTTCAGTTAGCAGCCAAGCGAAAACCACTTGTTCTACCCAGGCTCCTGGGACAGGTTCAGCCGTGCTGAATACAAAGGGGTCCTGCACCTCAACTCAAAGGCCCAGGATGCATCTCGGTGAGGCTCTTCAAGTGGAGCAAGCACGAAATGCGCCTAGAACAGCACTTGCCTGCCAAACCTCCCTGGAACTAAGCTGACCCCTGGGCCAAGCACACATTCTGAATTTGTGCCAACCGGGGGCACGTGGACAGGTCCACCTACCCTGTGCCACACTCCTGGCTCTCACCTTGGGCAAGTGTTTCATAACGCACATCACCACAGGCTGCAGGGATGGCATCTTCACCAGAGAGAAGCTCTTCTCCAGGAGGTCCTCCAGCTTCTTGTACCTGGAAAGACTTGCACAGCTGAGCAAGTCAGGAAGAGGCCGTCTGTCTGGCCCCAGACCCATGGCAATTAAGACAGCACCAGGCTGGCTTAACAATTCAAGACATTCTAAGGCTGAGAAGCAACTGCACCGTCACCTGCCCACAAGTCTGTAGTGGAAACCCACCTTTCCTCAGCCTTTCCCTCTGAGGCAATGGCAGACACTCTCTCTAGCAGCTTGTCCCGCAGTTCGTCAAACACCGACTGGTGGAACTCCAGCCGGGGCGTCCCATGCAGGTCCAGGAAGGGCAGGGCAGACTGCAAGGACGGCAGGAGCACGCCATTCTCGGTCTGAGGCGGCAGAGAGGCAGAAAGCGGTCGATTTCAGCTGCAGCCAAGTCTGAGTGCACAGGAGGCACGTTCGAGAGTGTCCCCCGCAGCTGCAACAGCTGGAGACCACCCAAAATAACCACCAATTAGACATTAGTGTAGGCCAACCTCGGAGATTCTAACACGGCTAACGGGGCAAAGAAATGAAAACTACAACTTCCCAAGGGAGCGCCTCGACTCGCCCGCCACCTGGCCTGCCGCCCGGCCCTCCCGTCGGGCCCCCACCCCCCACCCCGCCCGGCCCTCCCGTCGGGCCCCCACCCCCCGACCCCGCCGGCGGCCCCCCCACCTGGAACTGCTCAATGGCCTTGAGCGGCTCCGTGCAGTTCGTCAGCGTCTCCTTCAAGTCCTCGCCGTTGGCCACGCCCAGGTCCTGCAGCCCCGCGAACATGGCCGAGGCCCCGGCCCCCGCCCGGTTCGGCGCCCCATCCCCGACCCGCTCCCCGGGCGCCGCCGCGGACGCCGCAGGCCCCGCAGACGCCCGCTCTCCCGGGCCTCGGGGGCCGCCCGCGCCCCGCTCCCCCGCGCCCTCCAGCTCGGCCAGCTCTTGCCGCACCGCGGCTCCCCACGGGGTCCCGCAGCGACCCGCTCGCGCCCCGCGACCCTCGGCCCGGCCGCCGACCGGCCCAGGCGACACACCGCCGCCGCCGCGCAGAGGATCCTGGGAGCGGGGCCGTCACTTCGCGCGACGGAGAGCGACGGCGGCGGGGAGGAGGGCGCCGGGATGACGCACGCGCGCGTCGACGCGTCCCCGCCCCACCCAGGTCAAGCCCGCTCGCGCAGGCCAGGCCACGCCCCCACGGCCCCGCCGGCTCACTCCCCTCGCCGTCCCTTCCCTGCCCGTCTCCAGGCCCGCCCCTGTCGGCGCGACCCCGCCCCACGTCCCCGGGCCCGCCCCCGTGGGGGCGACCCGGCCCACGTCCCCGAGCCCGCTCCTGTCGGCGCGACCCCGCCCCACGTCCCCGGGCCCGCCCCCGGCCCCAAGGCCACGCCCCCACTTCCCCGGGCCCGCCCCCGGCCCCAAGGCCACGCCCCCTCCAGCGGCCCTCCTCTGCGCGCGCACCTGCAGTCCCGAGTCGTCTCGCTCCAGGTCTCCTCCGCCCGTGGCGCTCGAAGCCGCTGGCCTCGTCTCGCCTCTCCCAGCAGGGACCGAAAAAGCCCGGCCCCAAAACCCGCCGTGGGGGAAGGGGCAGAGGGTTCCACGGCGAGGGACTTCCCCGTCCTCCTTTGTGTTCGGGATGGACTTTTTTAGCCAAGAACGTTTTATTCCCTAATCGCTATGAAACCTGCCGCTGACCTTAGGTGGCTTTGACGTGGAGGGAGTGGAGCCCAGCCACCTGGAAGCTCTCACTTTCACCACCAGGTGCCCAGGTGGGGGCGCTCACACCCCCTGTGAAACGAGGACGTGCTCACGGGGGAAGCAGGGGACAGCAGAGACCTCGGCGCACCTTGGGCGCCCGAGTCGGGGCTGACCTTGGCTTCCCTGTGGGCTCCAACTCCGGCTAACCTAAGCGCGGCGGACTCCTGAGTCCCAGAGAGCTGCAAACGCAGGTCCCTGCCCCATAGTGCCCCTTGCAGCCCTGGTCGTTGCTCAGCTTGCGAACCCCTCACCACATCGTGCAGCTCTTCTACCTCTCGTCCACCCGCCAAGCCAACCTCCAGACATCCGCCTTTGCCCTTTTCACCGCCCTTAAGTCTGAGGTTTTCTCTACTAGGAAATGCCTTCCTGCAAACTCGTGCTTAGTTCTGAAAGCCGGTCCCTCTGTCGCCTCCTCCGACAAGCCCTCCCTCCTCAGCCCAGCTTCATCCTTGATGCTGTTCAACTTCTGGTTTGGGGCTTCAGGAGACACCTGGGGTGTGCCTGTGAGCAGGACTTCTGTCCATCACCCACTGGCCGAACTACTGCTGTGCTTCCCAGGCTGCTGGGCAAACTGGTCCCACCCAGAGATGGACACAGGTGCCTGGTGCTCTGGCTCCCTAGGCCTTGAGCTCCCCCCTGCAAAGGGAGTGATGGCGGCAACACCACAAGGTGGTTTTAGAGGGGCCAAGCTTCCACAGAGGAGACTGTGTGACCCTGGGGAGGGGACCGGGTCCGGGGCTGGGGGCAGGCACAGGGAGAACACCTGGAGGGATTGTAGCCAGCCACAAGAGCATCACCAGCTGTAGGCGAGTGGTCAGGGTGGTGGTCTCAGGGGCTGACCCCAGGAGAGGGCAGGCCAACAGCTCATGAGGACCAGGCTCCACTGTGGGCCTAGAGCTGAGGGGAAGGGGCAGGCCCTAACAAGGTGCACACACCCGAGCCACCTGCCTGCTAGTCTGGCCAGCCCGAATCTCCTGGCTTCGGCTTGGCCCGGGAGGTCCTGGCCTGAAGCTCTCAGGGAGAAGGTAGCCCATTGGGTTGGGCCTCTGGGCATGGGGCAGTGGGGCGGACCCAGATGAGCTGGGCCTCTGGGCCCTCC
Organism: Elephas maximus indicus; assembly: GCF_024166365.1. Taxonomy (NCBI): domain Eukaryota; kingdom Metazoa; phylum Chordata; class Mammalia; order Proboscidea; family Elephantidae; genus Elephas; species Elephas maximus. The sequence goes on from NC_064827.1 coordinate 981,246, forward strand.
ATCACAACTGGGTGGCTGGTCCCAGCTCAAGCTGGTGGCCACAGAGTCTGGCCCCCCACCTCAGCCCCAGCACTTGGGTCGTTGCTCAACAAGAAGCCTGGCCCCTAGCGATTGACTGGTGCCCAGACCAGCCCCTGGGTGCCACCCTATGTGACAGGCAAGGGGCAAGCACTGGCCAAGGGCAGCATTGATGACGGTGAGGCGGCACATGGAGGCGGGAATGGTGAGCTTACAAAAAGGCCAGAGTGAATGACAGCGTCTCTGTATAGCGTAAGGTGGGCAGGAGGAGACCGTAGCCTGGAATCTCTCGTCCATGGTCTCAGAAGGGTGGCCTGGGGTTCCCAGAGGGTCAGAAGGCTAGGCTAGGGGGCTGAGTTCCAGAGGGAGGCCTGGGAAGGCCCCAGGTGAAGCCAGGGTGCCACTCGATGGCCAGGCCAGCTCTGCCTGGTGGCTCTAGAGCGTGCTGAAGGGGCCCGTGTCATGGCGCTTGGGTCTCCGTGAGCCTTGGATGAGCACTCCAGGTGTCGAAGGGAAGCGTGAGTTGTAGCAGTCCTCCACGTGGTAGGTGGCTGGGCCAGGGGTGCACGCTGTAAAAAGAGGAGGCTGGGAGCCCCTCCCTGGCCCAGCTCCCACCCCTGGCCCCTGGGCCTTGTCCCTAGCTCCTGCCCCCAACCCATCCCAGTCCGGCCCCAGCTCCCGATCTCGTCTCCAGGACCCCAGCCCTCTCCCCAGCTCTTCCCCCGGCCCTGACAACTCCTGTCCCCCCACCCCCCAGCCCCGGCTCCCGGGCCTCCTTACAGGTGCTGACCCAGGAGGCGAAGGCAGGCGAGCGGCTCATAGAGAAGGCGGGTGAGCGTGGGCTCTGCAGGACAGACCCGGGCAGGATGTTGTAGGTGTTGGGGCTGGGCCGCTTTTCACCGGGGGGATGCAAAGAAGTCTGTAGGGGGGCCTGGGCCCAGGGGCTTGGTCCCCGAGCCTTGGGTGCGCGGGCATGGCCCTCAGGGGTCTTGGAGGTTGGGCAGTGACAGCCAGAGCTGAAGGCAGGCCGGATGGAGGGCTGGTAGTCAGTGGGCGATGGCCACTGCAGAAGGGCCAGAAGCTTCAGAGGCCCCTTCCTGGGCACCCTCCCCAAGGCCCCTCCCTACCCTGCCCAAGGCCCCTGCCTGCCCCTGCCACCCTGCCCAAGGTCCCTCCCCACCCTCCCCAGGACCCGCTCCCTACCCATCCTTCCCAGGACCCCCTCCCCACCTGCCCCAAGACACCTGCCCAATCCTCCCCAGTACCCCCTCTTCCCACCTGACCCAGGACACCTGTCCCATCCTCCCTAGGACCCTCTCCCCATTTACCCTCCCCAGGACCTCCTCCCGACCTGTTCTCCCCAGGACCCCTCCCCACCCACTCTACCCAGTCTTTTTCTTGAGTATTCTCCCTGGACCTCTCTCTGCCCATTCTTTTATGAGGTCCCTTCCCCACCCGTCCCCCACAGGACCCTTGCCCAGTTGATACCCCCCACCTTTTGCTCTCGGTTGAAGTCAGCTTTCTGTGTGAAGGGGTTTTCACTCTGAAGCCACACGGTCTGCCAGGCCCTGCGGCCACCACCCTCTGCAGAGGGAGGCATGATGGTTGGAGAGAAGGTGAGCTGGGGTGGACAGTGGGCTGGGAGAGACGGGCAGGGGAACAGAGGCAGGGTGTGGGGCCCGGCCCCACTCCCAGGTAAGGGAAGCCAGGAAGTGGGGTGAGGTGAACATGGGGAGTGGGGTCTTGGGGACACTTACCATGGGCAGGGGGCTTGCGGCCCATGGTATAGCAGGGATGTGGGGAGGACTCGCGCACAGATGCATCTGGCACTGGGTACTTCGTGGGGCTGGGGATCTCCAGGTCAGTCAGGATAGGGGGGCGCTGCTCCAGCACTGGCCGCAAGAAGCAAGTTCTGGGCCAGGGTACTCCTAGCAGGCTCCTCCCCCTCCCCACTCCCCGGGACCAGACTGGGGTGCCACTGATGGGTGCCGTGGCCAAGCTAGTACCCTTACTCACGCAGCTCCCTCAGGGTGCAGGTGCAGGCAGGCGGGAGGTCCTGAGGGGTGCCCATTCGCACCCTAAGGCCGGCCGGGAGATCGTGGGCCACTGGGGGCCATGCCTTGTCCCAGGCCATCTCGGGTTCCTGGCTCTCCAACAGCACAGAAGCCTTGGGCCTGCAAGGGAGACAAGGAGACACAGTCCAGCCCTGTCTGACTGCAGCCCCCATCCCAGGCTGCCATCCCGGCCCACCATCAGGAGTTACTGGTTGAGTGCTGGTGCTTTCTGCCCCAGCGGGCCATGGGTCCAGTGTTTGCCTCCGTTGATGTAAAAGTTTGCCAGGAATTTCACAGCTTTCTGGTCAAAATTCATGGCTGGCTCTCCGTCTCCCTGCTCCTCAGCACAGTTGCAGGGCTCTGTGACCTCACTGCTGGGTCACAGGGCCCCTCTGTTCCCAGGGCCTCCCTGGGGAAAGAGCACTGTCCAGCCCTGGAAGGGCTGCAGGGCTCTCAGCTGAGCCCTGGGGAGAGGGCAGCCAGTGAGCCCCGCTGCTGCTCCACCCAGCTATGCCCTCCCCTACCTACAGGCTGGGTCCCCTGGCTGTGACTGTGTCCCATCCAGCCCAGGCCTGCTGCCACTTAGAGGCCCTCCAGACTGGCAGATAGATGGATGGAGACATGTCGGGGGAAACACAAGTTTAACTGGGGCAAGGGGTCCACAGACTGCCCTGGGCCCTCCCCGGGTTGAGGTGTCTTTGAGAATTTAGTAACAGTGACTACAAACATGGCTGGGCCATGTCTTGCGTTAACGAAGCTCTTGTCATTGGATGCTTTGGCTGGCTCTACTTTGTCCCGTTAATAAATGTGGCTGTGGTGAAACGCACTGGCATCTATCTTTAGCTAAATATCCAGCTGCTTTCTTAGGACCGAGTCCTCGGAGTGTGTAAAGTGCTCAGCCTGTGTTGCCAAATTGCTTTCCAGAGAGAGTCTACCAAATTACAGGTTACTCTCAGGTGGTCCTGCCAGCCACGGTGGTTGCCAGCACTTAATCAGCAGCCATTTGATGGGTAAGGTTCAGCCTTATGTCTGTTTCTTTCTTAAGGTATTTATGTATTTTTCTAGTGGGGTATAACTTTTCATATTGTTTGTTTTGTGAAGGTTTTTCATATGGATTTTGTATCTGTCGCACTTTTTTCCCAAGTTTGTGGTTTGCTGTTTGGTATTGTTTAAGCTAGCTTTTGACTTGTTCAGGAACCCATTCTTCCTTTATGATTCTTTTTTTGTATGGTTAGAAAGTCCTTCCTGTACAGAACACCGGGGTCCCTGGGCAGTGCAGACATTAAGCACTTGGCCCCAACCTTGTGGAGGTTCAAATCCTGCCCGGAGACGCCTTGGAAGATGGGCCTGGCTCTCTGCTTCCGAATGGTCACAGCCTTGAAAATCCTATGGAGCGGTTCTGCTCTGTACACATGGGGTCACTATGAGTTGGAGTCTACTCAACAGCAACTGGTGTATAAAAATCCAGGACGGGTTGAGGATGGAAGCTTGGAAACCCCAGACCTGAAAGAGGCTTTTGACCATAGCCCTTCATATGGACAGCTAGGGGAGGGGACGCCCTGAGCCACATCCTGCGGCAGGGGCGGCTTCTCAGGGGGCTGCTGGCCTCAGAGGAGTGGTTAGAGTCCAGGCTGAAGCCCATCTGCCCCTTCCCAATGGACCTACTTGCTCTACGACAATAGTCCCTGTTTCTGAGCTCTGAGGCTCAGTGAGATGGGGGCCTCCCTCCTAGGCCTACCCATCCCGAGCCCAGGTGCTCTGCCTTGCTTGGGCCTCGGTGTCCCGTGGGTAGAAGGGAGCACTCCCTGGTGAGCACATGGCCTGGTCCAGGTGGTGCCCAGTAATGCTGGACCTCTTCACAATGGTTGCCCAGCAACAGGGACTCCTCCCAGGGAGGGAGCCAGACACACCAGAAGGGGCCTGGAGCAGGAAGGGCAGCGTAGAGGCAAGATGACAGCTACCCAGAAACACAACCTCTTCACGCCAGAACCGCACTATATCCCTGGGTAAGAGCCGGTGTGCTGGTGGGAGGCTGCAGCCAGCTGCCGGGGGCTCCAGAGCTGGAAGAGGTGGGAGACCTGGGGCAGAGGGTGCTCCGGGGAGGGGGCCTCCAGGGGCCCAGGCCTCCCCCAACCCTGGCCCTGGCCACAGGCTACATACTAGGGAACAGCATGTCTGTAAAGAGCAGAAAACAGGCAACCAGCAGCCAGCTGAGGCTGGTTAAATAAATGCCATGCCCCTGCCATGCCCCCTGCTTTCTCAAAGATGAGGTCAGCACCCAGGGCAAACGGTGTAAACAGATAAATACAAATGCCAGCTGCTCGCTGGGTGTCTCCCCGAATGTGAAAACTAAGACAGCCCTTCTCGGTAGTGTGTGCACATGTGTGCATCTGTGCACGTGGGCATCAAAATACACACACACGGATACACATGAAAAAGGGAAAAGGCTGGGAAGGAATCAAACCTAACTTTTTTTAGGTTTTGAAATTCATTTGCATAGAAGTCTGAGAAGTAGTCTCATTTTTTTTAAGCACTATTTGTTTTCTCGCTTTTTCACGGCCCCAACCAGAAACTCTATCCGTTAAGCAATAGCTGTCTGCTCTTTCTTCTCCGGGCCTGGTAATCACAAATCTACTTTCTGACTATGCATTTGTCTATTCTAGATGTTGTTGGGAGGGGATAGGAGGAGCTGGAGGATGGCTGGGTCCAGGGAGCATGAGCACCCAAGGGTGGTGGTGAGCCACTGCGTAAAGTAGACAACACTGTTCTCCCAGTATTAGAGGTGAGGTCAGGTAACTCAGGTAACTCGCTGCAAGTCGAGCAGCTGTAAGTGTAGGCAGGCTGGATCTGTGCCTCCCCACCCCGCATGCCCACAGGCCCTGCCTCCTCCTCCTCTTCCCTCCACAGCTATGCCGGCTTCTATCCACAGCTGCGATACCAGGTGGGGAACACCTATGGGCACACCACGGCCCAGCTGCTCATGGACCCCAGCGTGCAGAAGAGCCCCTGCTCTGTGCTGTCGCCCATGTCCAGGCCCAAGTTCATTGAGGACTTCAGCAAGTCCAAGCCACCCTTTGTTCCCTGCCGGGAATTGACCCAGCCCTACATCCCACACTACACCGGTGAGCGCCAGACCTTAGCCTGTCACCCGCCGCCGCCCACCCATCTGCCCGCTTTGCTCACCAGCTGCTGTCTCTACAGGTCTCAAGCCCTACAAGAACTTTGAGATCTTGGGCCAGTTTCCACCCCAGGGCACACATGCCCAGGGGCTGCCGGGGGCAGAGAGTGTATCCAGGCAGGTGCCGCTCCCTCCAGGTTTCATGCCCTATCCCCCCTACCCACCGTGCCCACCGGGGAGGAAGGGCAACTCCAGAGACTTCGGACACTCAGATCTGAGGCTGGCCTTTGGGGAGGTGGGCTGGAGAAGCCCCCACCCTGCCCAGGAGGTCCCGGGGCAGTACCAGGTAACCAGGAGACTCAGCGGGGGGACTGAGCCTCACCCCACACCCAGACCCAGGTGGGGCCTGGAAGGTGACTTGTTCCTCCCCCTCCCAGCTGTACCACTGCCGGAGGGATGAATACCCACCCCTGCCCCACCAGTCAGAGACACTGGACGTGGGCAGGTTTGAGAGGCTGCCTCAGCTGGACCACCCCAACCTGATCCAACGCAAGGCTATCTCAGGTGAATGCGGGTGTGAGTGGGCTGAGGCATTCTCTCCAGGGCCGGGGGGGAGGGAGGAGCACAGGTAGAGGAGGAGGGCTGCAAGAGCTGTCACCTCCCAGGCAGGCCCCAGGCCTGCTCCCTGTTTCAATTCTGGCCCTAAGGGGGCAGCACCAGTGTTTAGGGAAGGAAAAGAATCCCAGCCGGCTTCCGGGATGTGTGTGGCGAGGGGTCTGCCACTGGGACGGGGAAGGCATCGCAGTCTTCCCTTCCTGCAGGCTACGCTGGCTTCGTGCCCCGCTTCGCCTGGGTGATGGGCGTGAATTACCGTGATGGGGTCACACAAGCCATGGATGAGTTTGACAGGAACCAGGTATAGCCATCAGCGAGGCAGGCTTGCTCCCGGTGTCTTAGCTTAGCTCTGCAGTGAACCACCTGAGTGGCAGGGGCCGGGAGGGCCTGGCCACCTTCCACTGCTTCCTAGGAGAGGCCTGGGGAGGAGGCTCCGCCTGGCCTAGGGCCTGTCAAGGTTGCCTTGCCCTCTCTGCTTCCCAGGAGGGCCCCCCGTCCCACTCCTAGCCTTTCAGACATCTGGTTCCTTGCTGCAGTGAAGTGCTTGTGCTGGGGGAGAAGAGCCCCTGGGAGGTTAAGCACTTCCCAGAGCAGGCCAGCATCCTCCCACCCCAATCTGACTTGCTGGTGTGGGGCTGGGGGCTGCAGAGCATCAGGGTCTGCCTCTACACTCAGTTCCTGTCTAGGAACCCCATCTGTGCCCTGGGCCAGAGGCTGCCCAAAACACACTGGCCCAGCAACACCATCTACAGCAGCCAAGGCCTGATTCCCTTCTACATGGGGTTTATACCATGTGAGTACACGGGGCGGGGTGTCAGGATGTGGGACGTGGCCATCAGCTCAGGCAGTTGCACCTAGGGAGGGGGCGGTTGACTGGGCACACCCACCATCATCCCTCCCCCAGCGTGGACTAGACTTGAACAGTGGAGTCTGGGACCAAGGTCTGCCTCACACCGGGGTCTGGTCCTCCTTGAGGAAGCAGACTTCTTCACCAGCCAGTGGAGTCTGGCCAGGTGACCAGGGCTCAGCTGCACCTGTCCCCCTACCCAGCCACTCAAGACAGCTATGCGCTCACATTTGGCAACAGCACCCGGAAGGCCTATCAGAAGGAAACAGAGAGGCGGGGCCGCACACTATGAAAACGCTTTAATGGAGATGTCTGTACAGCATGTAAGGAGAGACAGAAGGACAGCAAGTGAGACAGTGAAACATGGTATCAGAACAGGTTGTGAATGAATAAAGAGTTCACACCGCTTCCACGCTTCCCCACTAGCAGAGCGCCCTAGGCCACTTCCTCCTCGGCCTCCTCCTCAAACTCGCCCTCCTCCTCAGCTGTGGCATCCTGGTACTGCTGGTACTCGGACACCAGGTCGTTCATGTTGCTCTCAGCCTCAGTGAACTCCATCTCGTCCATGCCCTCGCCTGTGTACCAGTGCAGGAAGGCCTTGCGCCGGAACATGGCCGTGAACTGCTCGGAGATGCGCTTGAACAGCTCCTGGATGGCCGTGCTGTTACCAATGAAGGTGGCAGACATCTTGAGGCCGCGGGGCGGGATGTCGCAGACAGCCGTCTTCACGTTGTTGGGGATCCACTCCACGAAGTAGCTGCTGTTCTTGTTTTGCACGTTCAGCATCTGCTCGTCCACCTCCTTCATGGACATGCGGCCCCGGAAGACGGCGGCCACCGTTAGGTAGCGGCCGTGGCGGGGGTCACAAGCGGCCATCATGTTCTTGGCATCAAACATCTGCTGGGTGAGCTCGGGCACGGTCAGGGCCCGGTACTGCTGGCTGCCCCGGCTGGTCAGCGGGGCGAAGCCGGGCATGAAAAAGTGTAGGCGGGGGAAGGGCACCATGTTGACGGCCAGCTTCCGCAGGTCAGCATTGAGCTGGCCTGGGAAACGCAGGCAGGTGGTGACCCCACTCATGGTAGCTGACACCAGGTGGTTCAGATCACCGTAGGTGGGCGTGGTCAGCTTTAGGGTTCTGAAGCAGATGTCGTAGAGAGCTTCGTTATCAATGCAATAGGTCTCGTCTGTATTCTCCACCAGCTGGTGCACCGAGAGGGTGGCGTTGTAGGGCTCCACCACCGTGTCTGACACCTTGGGCGAGGGCACCACACTGAAGGTGTTCATAATCCTGTCAGGGTATTCCTCCCGGATCTTGCTGATGAGGAGGGTGCCCATCCCAGACCCAGTCCCCCCACCCAGGGAGTGGGTCAGCTGGAAACCCTGCAGGCAGTCACAGCTCTCGGCCTCCTTCCTCACAACGTCCAGCACCGAGTCGACCAGCTCTGCACCTTCTGTGTAGTGCCCTTTGGCCCAGTTGTTCCCAGCACCACTCTGACCTGCAAGGGAGAACAGCTGCTGGTCATTCTCAGCCAGGCACTCCCACCACAGATCATCTGCGTCCATGCCAAAAGAGCCAGATAATGTGGTGTGAGGTGGCACACAAAGTTCGTCCTGTGGGCAGAGCAGACAAGCCCCCAAAACCATGAGACTACAGTCTGCCCAGTTAGGAGTTAAATTAGAGGCCAAAGTTGAGACAGCCTAACAATAAACCAGCCCCTCCCACGGCAGCCCTGCCAATTCCCAAGGACAAGTCTAGCTCCAGAGAGATTACACCTGCGCGTTCCTTCCCTACAGACAGCTGAGCCTTTCTCCCAAAGCCGATTTATGAGAAGGGATTGAGTGACTCCAGGGGAAGCGTGTCCAGGGGCCTAGTTTTTGCCCTGGGGAGGGTGGATTCTGACAGTGACCTTTGGGCCTGCCCATGGATGGCCGTCCTGGCTTTCCAGCCACCCACACAAGCCCCACCCTGCTCACCAAAGACGAAGTTGTCGGGGCGGAAGATCTGCCCGAAGGGCCCTGAGCGCACAGAGTCCATGGTGCCCGGCTCCAGGTCCACCAGCACGGCGCGGGGCACGTACTTGCCACCTGGGGGGGGGCGGGAAGGGCGTCGGCGGGGGCGGGGGGCGGGGGAGCGGGGGGGCGCCGGGGGGCCGCGGGGGGGGCCGGGGGCCGCGGGGGGGGCCTGGGGGCGCCGGGGGGCCGCGGGGGACCTGGGGGCTCACCGGTGGCCTCGTTGTAATACACGTTGATCCGCTCCAGCTGCAGGTCGCTGTCGCCGTGGTAGGTGCCGGTGGGGTCGATGCCATGCTCGTCGCTGATCACCTCCCAGAACTGCGAGGCGGCGGGCGGGCGCGGGGCTGAGTCACGCCCGGCCGGTGCGCAGGGAGGCGGCCCTGCCCCCGCCCGGCTCCTCCGCCGCCCCGCCCCGCACCTGCCGACCCCCGCAGGGCGGGCGCCGAGGGCCGCAGTCCGGGGCCGCAGTCCGGGGCCGCAATGCGGGGGCGCCGCCCGCCCGCCGCCGCCGCCGCCGCCGCCATCTTCCCGGCCGCCCGCCCGCCCGCCCGCCCGCCCGCCCGCCCGGCGCCCCCCCCGCGGCCCCCCGCCTACCTTGGCGCCGATCTGGTTTCCGCACTGCCCGGCCTGCAGGTGCACGATCTCCCTCATGGCGGCGGCGGCGGCGCGGGCAGCAGGTCCAAACCGGGAATGGAAGAGCGGGCACACGGACTGCTACAACCGACGCTGCGCGAACCCTTATATATACGCGGCGCCCGCCCCCGCCGGCGTCGTATTGGGCTTCCAGAACGAGGCTGGCAAGTGACCTCGATTGATTGGCTGCTACCCCGACCATCGAGCCGCCTAAGGCCCGCCTTCCCACGGCGGAGCGCTCTTTATTGGTCAGCCGCTTCCTGCGCTCTCCCTATCCAAGTCCTCCCCCATCGCGCCGCAGTGCTCTGCCCATTGGGTGTTTCAAATGATTGATTTGTGCTTTCATTGGCTGTCGCCGGGGTGCACGGCGACGGGCTGGTGCTATTGGCCAAACGGGGCTAGCGTCCTGGTAACCGCCGCAATGCAGCGGGCGCCGCGCGCGGAAGGGCGGGCGCGTGCTGCGGGCGCGCGCACTCCGGTCGGGGCGCCGGTTTCCGGCCCGGCGGCGGGCTCCAGGGCCCGACCCGGGCGGCACGGTTGCGGGCAGGCCCGGGGCGGAGGCTGAGGAGGGTCCGGGCCCGGGGAACGCAGGAAGGGCGGCGCCTCGAGTCCGGACCGGGCCGGTGGGGCCCTCGCGCGAGCGCCGGAGCGCGTCACTGCAGCCCCGCGTGCGGCGTCGTGGAGAGCCCGCCGCGCTGGCCTCGGGGGCGAGTCGGACCGCCCCTGGGCCCGGCATGGGCGCCTTCTCGAGGGTGGCTCCTTCGGTTCGGTCGTCACGGAACCGGCATGAGTGGGCCAGTTGTCCGCGCTGTGCCGGAGCCCTGGGGGTGGGCGCGGCTGGGTTCGGGGAGGCGAGCGCGCCGGGCCCGGGCCACCCTGGAGAGGTCTTGGCGCGGGCGAGCCCCGGAGGTCCGCAAGCAGGAAGGGGCGTGTTGTCATTGACGCTAAAAAATAAACAAGCTGCAGGCGCCAAAGGGGCGGTGGCGCTGGGACAGGAGTGCTGGCGGAGGAGGGGACCTGTCTCTCCTGCGCCCCGACAGTGGAGACCAAGGGGGATGTGGCGAGAGGCTTCCTGTCCTGCCCGCTCCTCACGCCCCGCGACCCTCACAGCCTTGTGAGGTGCGCGCCCGGGCCCCAGTCCGGCCCCTGCCCGGACGGCCGCCTTTGAAGGCGCAGCGCCCTTGGGTGCGGAGTGGCCGAGGTCTGGCGCAGGGCCGCCTCCTCCTCCTCCCCCGCAGTTGCTCCCGGGGAGCGAGTCGGACGCGCGGATCCTGCCAAGGCCCGGGGCCCTACCCCTGGCAGCCGCGCGCGGGCTGTTTGTAGAGACGCTGGCCCGGCGCCCGTCGCCTTGGTGTCTGTGCCCAGAGCGCACCGGGCTGCCTGGAGACCAGGGCGGCGTCAGGGCGCGGGACCTCCCTCGGTGAGCATGGGATCGTCACGGCTCCACGGCTCAGCCGCAACCAGGGCTCGGCGCGCCTGACCTGAGAAGAGCTTTTATTTCTCTCTGATTTATATGGGGGGCGGGGGCGGGGACTTATAAAGGAATACTAGTTAAATTACATGTGATTGCACCTTTAATCATTTTCTTTTGAACTACGCATTTGCATTATATGTTTGTAAAATTTTAAAAACAAGATATACAGTCAGGACTGCCCTGAACAGCCTCTCTTGCCGTGGCCAGGTGGGGGGTCAGGGGTTCTCTGGATTCTGGTTTTCTTGAACTTCTCACCCCCTCAGCTTCCTGACTCAGGGTGTCCTGGGCAATACCTGCTGCTCTATTTCTCTCTTCGGGGGGGAGGCGGGGGTGAGGGGGGAATGCTAACCCTTCTTCAGGCTTAATTAAACACATTCTTGGGTGGTTTCAAAGACAGAAACAGCTTATCTTTGGGTCAAAATCTCCAGGACAAGCAGCAGCCCAGCCTAGAGGCCAGCCAGCGTTTATGCCCATTGAGAGGAGTCTGCAGCTTCGCTCACCCTGGATCTACTGTCCTGGCCTGGGGGCGAGTTGGTCTATCAATGTGCTGAACAGTCCTCGCAGGGCTGGGGGACCACTCCTTCCCCACTCGCCACCTGGGAAGGCAGGTCTGGCTTCTGTTAATCACCCATCGCAGGCAGGATCTCTTGGTGCGTAGGAAGTGTCGCCCCAGTCCTAGGGTCCTCATGGTGCCCATTGCTTCCCCTCGATTTGGTTGCCAAGTGGTTAGGTGTCCAAGCAGTAGGCAAAACACGAGTTGTCACAAATTCAGGGGGAAGAAGGGGGGCGGGGAGAATTCTGATTTCTTCACTCAGCCTGCTGGGGCTGCTCTTGAAGGTACTTGGACCCCTCATTCCTGCCTGTTTTCAAAGATGTCTCTGCCCCTTAGGCTGTGCACTGGAAAAAGCCACTGGTAACTGTGACAGGTTCTCCTGGGGCTATGAGGTCTGCATGTCACCCCCGTTTTGCAGGTGATACACAGAGGCTGTGGGAGTGAACCCCAGCGCCCTCGGTGGACCAGGTGTCCTCTCCCCGACAGTGCCCGGGTATGGTCAATGCTGGCTGGGACAGGAGGCTGGGGGCCTGCGGCTGCCACACAGAGCTGGTGGCGAAAAGCTCCAAAGTTCCCCACCCGGAGCCCTCCGTGGGGCCCCAGTCTGGAGAGATGAGCAGTGTGGGCAGGAGGGCAGCTGCTAGGACCTGGGCCAGGTAGGGGTCTGTGGTTGGTGGAACACAGAGCAGCAATGGCCGGAAGCAGGGAAGCCCAGGCAGAAGAAGCCCTGGATCTGGTGTCCAGGCTGTGGGAGTGCTGGCCAGCCCCACCCACTGTGCCTACAGCTGTTGGAGGAGTCCTCAAGGACAGCTCTGTTTACCAGTGGCCATGGTCCCAGCGGGAGGGTTTGTTATCTCCGGCCTCAAAGGACCCGGCGGTCAGCCTTTGTAGGCAGCCTCACTGGCTCCGGAAGGAGGGGTATGAGGAGCACTTTCCTCCTCCTGCCCATGAGGGCCTCATTGCCTCCCCAAGGCCCCCCCATCACCCTCCCCAGGGCACTGGCCAGGCCTAGCCCCTCCCGAGGAGATAGCAGAGAATACCATAAGGCCAGTGGGTGGGACCAAAACTGGGGAGCAGAGCTGGCCATGGGGCCCTGGTTCTTGCTGGAGTTCACCTGTGAGGGACCCACAATTCCCAGAGCAATGTCACCTTGGGTTAGCCAGGTGATCCCCAGTCTCCAGAGGCTCTCACAAGGGGTGCTGTAGGAGCCTGGGGGACACTGGGGGGCTGAGGGGACTAGGGGAAATGGGGGAGCTGAGGGGACAGAGAGAGCCTGGGAGACACTGGGGGTAACTGGGGGAGACTCGGAGAACTTGAGGGGATCCAAGGTGGGATAAAAGGACAAGACTTCAGCAAGAAATGTAGTCTCCTTGGCCAGCTCCCCTTGTCCTCCATTTGGCAAACCTGGGCTCCCAGGATGGGTGGGAGGGTGTAGGAGGAGAGGTGGGTCTCCTGGATCAGGGGAGGCTTCGGGCCACAGCATAGGGCTCTAGAAGTGTGCCAGACAGTCAGGCCCTGAGGGAGGGTCAGGCTGCCCAATTGTCCATGCACATGCCCTGGCTAAAGGACTGGGTTCTGGAATGACGGACATAATTCACTTGAAGCTTCCCTCCTTGGGGGAACCCTGCGGTCGGCTGGGGTGTGGGCAGCCCTGGGCGGGAGGCAGTAGCCAGCACTCCCCTGGTGTCTGCTTACAAGATGGCCGAGGACAAGCCTTCCTGTGTGAAACCGGATCCCAGGGAGTAGGGTGCTGGGCCTGTACTCCCCACAGGCCCACCTGCTCTGAGGGCATGTCCTGGGCAGGCATATCCCCAGGTGCAGGGTCTCAGAAGGTACTGCGGACCTGGAGAGGGGTTTGCAAGGCCAGTGGTTCAAGACATGAGGTCTAGGTACAGTGACCCCATCTGCAGGACTGACTTCCTGGTAGGTGTCAGCCAAGCCGAGTGGCGCCCCCTGGTGTCTCAGGCAGGTGCGGGGGGGGGGCGGTGCCTGGGAAACCCTAGCCCAGGGGTCTCCCACCCACTGCCCACCTTTGGCAGCCCCCACAGTCTAGGATAGGTTCCTGGAGCCCCACCCAGAAAAAGGGTACTAGAGAGAGAACCAAACTGGGGGGGATGCCTTAGGGACAACCCCATCCTTACGACCCTCTCCAGTACTCTCCTTGCTTCCCCCCACCCTGCACCTAGCGGGACCTAAGCTCTCAGTCTCTGAGGTCCTGCAAGCTGACCACCATGAGTGGGGCCAGGAAGGCAAGGGGGCTTCTTTGCCCTGGCCACGGTCCTGCAGGAGCCCCAGGGGTGGAGGGGCTAGGAGGCCGCGGAGGGTAGGAGCAGGTCTCCCATCTCACCTCCCGCACAGGAGGGAGGCCCAGCTCCCTCCAGACAACCCCCTGGCTGCATCCTGGGGGAGGAGCCCTGGCCCGCCCACCTGCCTCCCCCACCACAGCTTCTTGCTTCGGGAAGTCTCCACTTTCTAGGCTGGCTGTCACCCTGCGTCCTCTGTCCACAGTGGCCGTGGGGTGAAACAAAGTTACAACCTGGGGCTGGGGAGGTCACTTCTGTCCCCACACTCTGGGGAGGGTCACTGAGATCCCAGCTGGCTCCCTGTGATTCCCCAAGTGTCTGCTAGGGGGCAGCACTGGTGCCCTCTACCCCCACCACCCACGAAGCTGGGCCCAGGAGACCCTCCCCAAGCAGCCCCTGTCCCAGGGTGGGCAAAGACCAGCGAGGCTGTACCACAGCTTCCTTTATTTGCAAAGAAGGGGAGGCAGGTGACGCAGAACTCTGCAGCTCTGGGGACCCACAGGGGCACTGGGCAGGCTGGCTCTCCACAGCCCAGCCAGGCCAGTGGGGCTGGAGGGAGGGTTGTGGTGACTGCCCCTTACAGATGCTGGGAGGCCAGGACCTCGGGGTTCTCATAGCAGTGAGCCTCTTTTGTGGTGGCGTGAGGGGCACTGCAGGCCTGGCAGGGACAGCAGTGGGTGACCAGGCCGTCCCAAGGCTCCAGGGAGTGCAGCCAGTGGGGGAGCCAGGCCCAGGACCGCAGGCAATGGGGCAGCCAGGTTGGCCGGTGGCACTGCAAAACATTGACTAGAACGACCAGGAGCAGTAGCCCCGCCACGGGCCCCCCGACCGCAGCCAGCACCGTGCTGCCCGCCAGGGAGAGCCCAAAGGCTGCCAGGGGCAGCAGCAGGAAGCTGAGCAGCAGGTAGGCAATGGCCACCCAACGGTAACGGGCGGTCAGGTCACCGAAGCGCTTGGCCACTGGGATGGGCAGCCGCAGGGCGGGCACCACGTACCACAGCAGGATGCCGGCCAGATTGAAGAGGAAGTGGATGAGGGCCACCTGACAGGTGGGTGACAGGTCAGCAGCCAGGCTGGGCAAGGCAGGGCCACTCTGAACTGTCAGGACTCCCACTTTCTCCCCCAGAAACAAGGGCCCCAAGTCCAAAGCTTATCTGAGGATCCAGCTCAGTAGCTGTTCTGGGACCACCCGGGAGAGGCAGACTCCACCTCACACTTTGGGGGGGCAGGGGCCCGGTCCGACACCCCAATGGGGCAGTTCTGTCATTGCCATCATGGCAATCCTCTGCTGTGATTCTGACTCTCTCCTGGGCTGACTGGGCCTTGCCTACGCCCCACACCTAGGAGACCTCTCCCGCCCTCTCCTTCCTGGAGAAGCCTTTCTGCCTAGCCCTGGCTCTGCCCATGGCTCCTGTTGGGAGGAGGAATACATGTGGAGGGAACACAGAGCCTGCAGGACTCAGGGCTCAGAGGTGTCAGCCCCGGGTGGAGCCTGGAGGGCTTCCTGGAGGGGGTGGGGCTGGGCCTGGGCTTGGGGCTCTGAGTGCATGGATAGATGGGAGAGGGAGGGTGCAGGCTGGAGTCGGGAGGGCTGGGCTTATCTCCGCTTGCAGGCGGCTGATAGTCACTGCAGCGCCAGGCAGCAGCCCAGCATAATTGGGGTTTTAGGAGGCGAACCTGTCAGGGCGCTCAGGTGGAGGTGGCCATGACCAACCAGGGGCCCTAGGGCAGGCCACTCACCTCCTGTCCATGGGGCTGGACCTGAGAGGAAGGCTGGTGCTGACAGGGGGCCTAGGGGGGCTGGGGGCCAGCCCCTGGGTGGCTGTGGGCTGTACCTGGACGGCGCTGAGCAGCATGTTGGAGGGGGTGGCCAGGGCAGCCAGCAGGGCCGTGGTGGTGGTGCCAATGTTGGAGCCCAGAAAGAGGGGGTAGGCCCGCTCCATGCTGATCACCCCGACCCCTGGGGGAGCCGGGGGTCACCACAGGGCCCTAGCCCAAGTCCCCTTGCCCCTGCCCTGCTGCGGCCACTGTGGGGCAGAGCCCCACCTGCCCCCACCTTCCCCCCTGCTCACCCATCAGTGGCACGATGGCGGCTGTGAAGACGCTGCTGCTCTGGACCACAAAGGTCAGGCCAGCGCCCACCAGGATGGCCAGGTAGCCACTGAGCCAGCCGAACGGGAAGGGGAAGTCTGGTGGGGGAAGCTGGGTCACCCCCAGCCCGGCGGGTCCATGCCTATCTCCGTGTGCTCACCCCCACCTGCCCCACGTGCCTGGCAGTGCCCGCCCCCGCCCGCCCACCCGCCGCCCGCACCAGCGTTGATGACTGTCCTCACAGCCTGGGCCACGCGGCTGCGCAGCATGGAGTTGAGCAGCTTCACGATGAGGACCAGGCAGGTGCAGAGCATGAGCAGGGAGGCGGCCAGCAGGATAAGGCCCACGGCCAGGTCCGTGAGCACAGTGCCCACAAACAGGTGGTGGCCTGGGCAGGGCAGTGGGTGGTCAGCGGGGACCAGGCCAGGGCGGGACGGGGGCGGGGTGGGAGGCTCACAAGGCAGCTTGTCTTCGGGGCTTGTGCCGTTCCTCCGGAAGCACTCGGCAGCTCCACAGGCGCTGCTGTTCCCCTTGGTCTAGGGAAGCAGGGACAGTTCAGGCTTGGGGAGCAGGCGGAAGGTCAGAGGGCTCGAGGGTCAGAGCAGGTGGGGCTGGATGACTCAACAGGTCAGAAATCAGGGGTTATATCAGAGGTCAGGTCGAAGGCACCTCACCATCTGTGCTCTAGCGCCACACCATCTCTTGATGAGGCTGCTGTTGGCATTGCCCGTGGCGCTGCCTGTAATCAGGTCAGTGTCCAGCTGAGAGGCAGAGGGTTGGGGACCGTGTGCTGGACTCCTGGGCCTCACATGGGGCTCAGGTGCCCCTAGGGTCCAGCCCAGCCCACCTCTGCCTAGCCCACCCCTGCCCAGCTCATTTGCCCTGCCCTGCCCTCTCCCCCAACCCAATTCAAGACCCAGGTATTCCCCTCTCCTGTCCCCACCAGATCAGGGCCTGGTCCCCTCTGTCCCCTCCATCTCGGGCAGGGCCTGGGTCTCCACCTCCTCCGCTCTCCTCCAGCATGACGGGGCATGTGGGACCACCTGGCCAGGGCAGCAGTGTCCTCACCTGAATGATAAGGTGTGTGATCGGCTGTGTCAGCACCTTGAGGATGTCAGGCGCACGTGCCCCAGGCTGCAGGCTGGTGGCACCCAGGGCCAGTGCGCTCAGCCTCTCCAGCACGGCCGCTGCACTCTCCAGAGGCAGCAGGATCAGCACCGTCAGCCAGTTGAAGATGCCATGCACAGCTGAGCCACCAAAGGCCCTACAGGCACACAGCACAGGGGGTGGTCAGGGGCCCCTCTCCTGCCCACCCTGGGCCCCACCCACCACCCCCCGGGCTGCCCTTCTGCCCCCCCACTCACCTGCGGAACTCACCCATGTCCCCGGACTGCGCCAATGAGACCAAGGTGCTGGTGACGGATGTACCCACGTTGACGCCCATGATGATGGGCACCGAGGCCTGGATGGTCAGCACTGTGGGGGTACCCCATCAGCCCGCATCCCACCCTCTTGCCTGCCCTGGGCCCTGTCCGGGACTGGGGGCACTCACGCTTGGAGGCCACCATGCTGACCACGATGGAGGATGATGTGCTGGAGCTCTGCACCAGGACGGTGACCAGCACGCCGATGACCAGGCCAGCCACGGGGTTGGCCAGCACCTGGTTGTCCTTGAAGATGTCTCCAGCCACTTTGCCTGAACCACGGAGAGGAGCACTGAAGCTGCAAGGACTGGCCTTCCTCCCCCCTCCCCCCCACCACCCTGACCCGTCACTCACTGCCCAGAAGCTGGAAGGCAGAGCTGAGGGTGTCCAGGGAGCAGATGAAGAGGTACAGGTTGCCCAGGAGGCCAGAGGCCTTGAGGATGCCTCCGACCACCCAGCGCACTCTGCCAGTCACGCTGAGCTCTGAGGGAACAGGGCGCTCGATCCTCAGCCAGGCTGCCCGCCAGTGCTGCCAGGCCCCTCCTCCTCTGTCCCTCCCCCTACCCAGGCAGGGCCTGGACTCTCCTGTTCCCCCAGGGAACAGGCACAGTCCCCCTTCTCTGTTCCCCTGCAAGGACCTATATCCCCTGTTCTGTCCCCAGGGCCAGGGCCTGGGTCCCCTCCCCTGTCCCCCAGGGTGGGGTCTGAGGCCCCTCCTCTCCTTGCCCTCTGTAGAATGGCCCAGTGAGCAGCCCCTGGGCCTCCCAGAAGCAGAGCTGCCTGCAGGACAAGCAGGGCTTAAGAGGCCCAGCTTTGAGGGCTCCCTCTGCTGTATGTTCTAGAGCACGCGTCCCCCCAAGGCCCCACTCCACGCTCAGACCCTGAGGCCGTCACCACCCACCCTGATATCTGTGGACACACCTTTCCAGGACTGGCCAGTGTCCTTCAGCTGAGGGAGGGCCCAGGGGTCTGTGTCCCCCTCCTCCAGGGCCAAGGCAGAACCAGAGGCCTCTGCAGGAGTAGGAGTCAAGTAAGACCAGGGACCCCCAGCTAGGGACAAAGGGGAGCAGGACAGAGCAGGGGCTGAGGCTGGAAGAGCTTGGGGTGAGGGCCAGAAGCAGAGAAGGGGGGGCCTCCTGCCAGCTGGGCCCCGACAGGGTCGTCAGGAGCCCACGTGGGCTCTAGGAGGCAGATGAGGCACCTGTCTCCTTCTCGTCCAGGGCGTGCTATCAGGGTAGGGGGGGGTAGGCTGAGGCCTGGGTGCTGTGGCCCCTCATACCTGCATTCTCCAGACTCCAGTCCACCAGGTCAACCGTGTCCAGAGCAGGGTGGGGGACCTGACCGCCAGTGAGGGGACTCGTCATGGATTTTGGGCAGGGACAAACCCAGGCCCAAGCTCAGATCTGTGGTGGAAGGGTCCATCAGAGACCTTACTCCCTTGGCCCCCACCCTGGCCAAACAGGCCCTCAGCCACTGCCCCGCCCAGTCCCCACTGGCCTTGGTGACCACAGGGGGATGGCTACGGTCACCTCAGGCGGTAGTCAGATGAGCCCCGTACAGTTCGGGGGACAGAGTCGAAGGGGCCCTGGCTCCCTGGCTCCCTCGCTGGTCCTGAAGTCACAGGGTGCTGGGGTGCAGGCCAAAAGCGGCCAGGAGCCGGGGAACCCAGGGAGCTCTCCTATCAGGTGTCATTGGCACACTGTGGATGGTCCTAGCTGGGACTTTGGCATTTGATGCCAAATGGTGACATTTCTGCTAGATAAGGACTGCACCCCCAGGGATGGGAACAGGGGCAAGGGGCTTGGGTGACGCGTCATCCATCCCAGGGCTCCTCTCCCCACAGCCTCTGCCCCCCTGGCCTGCTGGGGCTGCACCCTCATCTGAGTCCTCTGTCTGGACTCCCTCCCCATGCCCCGCCTCTGGTTCTGGGGTATCCCTCCTGTCACCCCCCTTCTGCCTGTCCCCAGGCCCATTTCTCTTGCCCTTGGCTTGTGGAGGCTCAGGATGGGGCCTCAGCCCTGGGCCTGGAGGTCACCCTGGCCTTGCGCTCCGTATCCCTGGCCCTAGACAAAAGCGCCTACCTGTGTGGGTGGTGAGGGGCACCTGCAGGGAGGCGCGGGAGCAACTGCAGGGCAAAGATCCGCTAGGTGCACACATGACCTGCTATGTACTGAGCCCCATTAATGTTTACCTAGGAGCGGGGCCTGCAGCCTCTTGGAGCGTCTCCTGGGGTGGGCATGGAGAGGGGCAGGAGCTGGTGCAGGGCCAGGCAAATGGTCCTGGTACCTGGCCATCCATGTGCTTTGTGGCCCTGTCAGACACTCCCCACCACCCAGACATGGGTATGTGGCCTTCACTGCCCATGGCAGGGTGCTTGTGTGCGGCCAGCACCCCTGGGCAAGTAGGCCTTTGGTGTTGAGAGCCCTGCCGACCTCAGGGTGGTCCTTCCTGCTTAGGCAGTGGCGGTGGGAAGCCCTTTGCAGAGGTGGGCTGGTAAAAAGCACCAGGCCTGAGGGGCTGGGCAGAGCTCCCAGTGGCTTGCTGGTGGCCAGCCCTGTTGGGAGCTTGTCTCCACCTTTGGTCCCAGCTCACTGCCCACCCCCACCCGCACCAGAAAACACCCAGCCCACCCCAACCCACTGAGCCCTGACCTTTCTGTCAGGCCCCTTCCTGTCCCTGGGGCCCTCCTGGGGTGTCCCCTCTAGGCCTGGTCTCTGTGGAGGGCCTGCCCACCCAGCACCCTGCTTGCTGCTCCCCACCCCGCCCCTGTGCCTGGGGAACTTTGCCCAGGGGCAAGAGGAAGCTTCTGAGTGTCCTCTCAGCAAATTCTGTTTCCCTCCTTGTCCTGCTGCCCACTGCCCAAGCCAGGCCCAGGTGTCCCCTCCAGGGACCCCTGGATGACAGCTTCTTCCTGGGTGGGGACGAGATGTCTGTGGCTGTGGCTGGGGGCCAGCATTCATGGCCACCGTGGGCACTGGCTCTGGCCCCCTGCAGCTGGGAGGGAAGCCTCGTTTGGAGCTGGGAAAAGGTCCAGCATGGAATTGGTCCAGCTGAGCTCTGCAGGCCTCAGGTGGGCACTGATTGTCTCTGAGCCTCAAGCTGGCCACAGCAGTGGCTGTGTGCCTGTCACCCTGGTAACAACAAGCTGGGCACCTGCCACCCCCTAAAACGCATGGACACACAGTGGGGCTCAGTGAATGTTGTTGAGTGAGTGGACAACACCACCTCCCAGGGTGAAGGAGGTACCCCTCCAACTGCTGGCTCCCATCACTGGATGAGTCCCCCCCTTCCAGAGAGGAGGGCTACTTCCACGTGCAGGCTGGTCAGGAACCCCCAGAGCCTTCTAGGAGCTAGCCTCTGAGCTAAGTCCAGGCCTGAGCTGGGCTTGTGGGGGTCTGAAGGCTGTGCCCTGTCCTTGCTGTACGTCAGCAAGTTTGGGGTCCGGGAATCCTGGTCACCAGCCTCCGGTGGAGTCTCACTGCACTGTGGCCATGGCTCCCTGGCTGTAGGCTGTGGCCCAGGGGTTCCCATGCGGGGATGACACCATGCTGGGCCCCACAGGGCTAGACCCAGGACAACGTCCTGGATGGAAGTTCTGAGGTTGCAGGCCCAATTCTGCAGCGGATGGGAGTGGCCTGAGCTCAGACCTCCAGGCTGCCTGGGATGTCCCAGCAGCAGCAGCAGCGGCGGCGTCTGGACCTCGGGAAGCTGGGTTGGTGGCCCAAGGCCAGGCAGAGGCCGGCTGGCTGCTGTGTGACGATGGTGGCACCGCCTTTGAGGGGCCCAGGCAGCCGAGTCTCCCCTCGCGCCGGCTCCCGCTCTGCCTTGACCGCCAGGAAGGCGGCCAGGTCGAGGTCCAGCATGGCCACCCCACCCCGAGGCGTGGGTGTGCTCTGGCGGCACTGCGGGCAGGGGATCCAGTGCTGCTCGTGGGCCAGTGTGTCCAGCCGCCGCCTGCACGCCTGGCAGAAGCTGTGGCCACAGTAGAGGCGGCGGGGCAAGTGCCCAGCCAGGTCATAGGCTGAGTAGCAGACGACACAGTCAGTCCTCCGGGTCCCGGTGTCAGCGGCCTCCTCCTCGGGGGCCCGGAGACTCTCAGGCTGCAGCATCCTGGGGTACAGATGACAGCGGTGGACAGGCTCAGGCTACAGACTGCACTGTCCATCTCCCCAGCTGTCTGGATGAACCGGTCGCTGGCTTGATCCTAACCCCAGACCCACAGAGCTGCCAGTCGCTACCAGATCTGGGGGCGGGGCAAAGGCTGGTGGAGTCAGGGTCTGGGCACAGCCAGGGTTCCTGAGGCCCCACCTGGGCCAAATCCTGTCCAGTTGTCCGTTCCCCTGCAGCCCCTCCTGCCCACCTTGGACCCCCACCCACTGCATCCTGCCTGAGCCCCAGGCCTTTCTTACCTGTACCTGCGCTGCTTATGCCGGCCAGTGGTGGCTTGAGGGGGGACCCAGGGTGCCCTGTGGCTCCCACCCTGGGGCTCATGTTACGGCCTGAGAGCAGAAGAGTCAGCAGGGAGGCAGTTGGCGGGCTGTGGGCTGTTGTGGGCTCCCCTTTCAGCCACAGGGCACTGCAACTGGATCCCCCAGCACCTCCCACTTCCTGGCGATGAGGCACCAGCCCCCTGCCCACCACCTCTGCCCCACCCGCTCTGTGTTCAGCCCTGGGTTCCGCTGGCCGCCCACGCTGGCTTTGCTGCTCCCCTGGACCCACCCGGTCCTCCCAGGCCCACCGTCCTGTCCACCCAGTCCTCCCCAGGACCCCCTTCTCTGCCCAGACTGGAAATGCCCCCTCCTTGTATCCACTCTCATTCTCTGCCCCACCCAGCGGCCCCCCACCACTAGGGCATGCACCCAGGAAAGCTTTCCCATCTTGGCCTGGTTGTTGCCATTCTTCAGCTGGAGTGTCCCCTCCTCCAGGAAGCCTGCCAGGACTCCCAGCCAGCTCAGAGCCCTGAGGGTCTGCTCCTCCTCATCTTGGACACAGTGTGTGTGGTCACGGTGTAGAGCGTGTGAATTTTTGGTCATTGCCTACATCGGGCTGGCTGGTGGCCTGTTCCCACCTCAGGCCTGCAGCAGCTGGGCACGACCCCTAGGAGGCGTGCCAACACCACCTGTGGAAATCTTGAAGGCTCGCACTGTCCATGGTCACAAGCGAACCACCTCAGCAGCTCTCACGGCAGACTCAGTCCCAGACACCCCACCAGCAGGCACCTCCCCTCTGCCGTCCTGCCAGCCCTGGTGGTGTGGGAGGAAGGGTGGTGGAGGTGGGGTCTGAAGGGGTCAGGGCGAGTGTCCCTTCGGCCCCAGAGCCCCTCACAGCCCAGCTGGGAGGGAGCCAAGAGCCAGAGAAGCCCCTCAGGATTTCTGCCTGCCCCCTTAGCAGTCCTCCCTCCAGACTGGTCGGGCGGGTTTCTGTGGCTGGGCAGGGCAGAGACAAATAGGGGCCTAGCTGAGGGTTTGGGGTTCTGTGGGCAGGGACAGGTGGGGTCCCATGGGCAGCTGGCCAAGGCACAGGGTCCCCCAGGCAGCACAGGTGGGGTCCCACTGACAGCCAGCCAAGATGCAGGGTCCCCTGGGCAGGGACAGATGGGGTCCCACGGGCAGCCAGGTGGGGCACGGGGTTCCCCAGGCAGGGACAGGTTGGGCCCCATTGGCGGCGAGCTGAGGTGCAGGGTCCCCTGGGCAGCACAGGGTGCCTGGCCCTGCGGAGTCAGCCCGTGACACATGATGACACATTTGTCCCACGCCCACAACCCCTGCACACCACTCACCCGCCTCCCTGCCCTGGGTGAGCCATTGGGTACTGAGGGAGGGTCGGCATGCAGACCTGTTTGTCCTGCGTGGCCAGCTCATCCGTGGTTCACCTCCGTGCCACTGCCCTGCCCTAAAATGCCAGGGCTGTCTCAGCACTGGCCTCATCCAGGCTTCTGGGTCAGCTGTGTGGAACGTGTGCCCGGTTGCTCACATATCCCACAGACAGGCAAGCTAGGCAGCGGGGGCAGTGAGCTGGACGCACCCAACCCCTCCCGGCCCCTCTCTGCACCCTTCAATTCCAGTCCCACCACCTCTTCCAGGCAGCCCAGGGTCCAGGCCCCGGAGACAGGACAGCGGCCACCAGCATGGCTTGACCACCGCGTGGCAGATGTTCAGGAATTAAACTTATCATGGGAAACAGAAAAACACCCTGGCTGACGTCGGTAGGTGACTCATGGGTGGGCAGGGCTGGGTCCTGACCACCTGGGTTCTCACATCCTAAGCTCCTGCTCCCCGAAACCTGCCAGTGCCAGCCCCACCCACCACCCTTCTGCCAGCCTGGTCCTCCTTCCAGAGGCCTGTCTTGGGGCTCCCCGCCCCAGTTCCATGCATGGCAGCCTCCTGCCGCCTGACCAGTCTCAGCCTCAGCCCCAGGCAGTGCAGGACAGCTCAAACCCCAACCACCCCCTATCCCTTCCTGCCCGGCCTCTGGCCAGACCTGAGACCTGCATGCAAGCCGAAGTGTCTGTGTCATGAAGCAGTTACCACCCTGTCCTGGAATGTCCCACAGGCTGTGAGTGTGTGTGCGTATTTGGCGGGGGGGCTCTGCTACCGCCCAGCCCAGGCTCCATCCAGAAGGAGCAGAAGCAGAAAGGAGCAGAGTCTTGGAGATCAAGCACATCCCACTTTATTGTCTGGGCCCTGGCTTGAAGAAGGTGGTCAAAGGGTGTCCTCGGGCTCAGGGCTCCGTTTCCAGGGACCTGAGCTGAGCCATGGCCACTCCAAATGTCCGAGGAGCAGAGGCCCCTCGCCGACTAGGAGACGACGCAGCAGCAGCTGTGGCAGCGGCAGAAGCGAGGGCAGTGGCAGCAGGAGCAGCAGGGGCAGCAACAGCAGTGGTGGGCAATGTCGTCGCCACGCCCGATGGGTGGCAGGCCGGCGTAGGTCAGTCCTGCCGGGCGCTGGGTGCTGCCGTAGGGGTTGCCGGGGTGTTGCCATGTCTGCTGGCCCTGGAGGGGGGCGGCCCCCTCAGCCCCCTTGGCGCCTGGGAGCTCAGTGGGCTGCAGGAGGCAGGTGGGCTCCGGGGCACAGGGTCCTACAGGCACAGGCTGTGTCTCGGAGGACACAGAGGGGGAGGATGGGCAGGGACCTTCCTCCAGCTGTTTTACCAGGTCGGGCCGCAGGTGAGCTCGGGGGATGCTGATGTGGGCATAGGGATTCTTGACAACCATCTCATGTGGGTCCATAGCACGGACTAGCAAGGTGGGTGGCTGGCCACAGGACACAGGTCTGGACAGAAAAGACACAGAGACAGATACTCAGTGGAGAGAGATGGGACGCCCAAAAGCCTGCAGCCCCAGAAAGTGCCCACCCCAGGAAAAGGTGGGTGCGCCTGCCCTGTCCAGTGTCCCTAGGCCACTTTTGCCCTGAGTGAAGAGACATCCAGTGTGTGTGCAAGACCTGTGTGTCAGGGGTGTGCACAAGGTGGGCTGTGGGCAGGCACAGCGAGGCTAGTGTTCCCAGCCGCCTGCCCCGCGTCCTCCCCTCCCTGGGTGGCAGTTCTGTGTGATGGAGCTGGGAGTGGGGTGGGGAAGGGGGAGAAGCGGCCTCTGGGCACCTTGTGCAGGGACAGCCCGCGGCGAGGACCCACCTGCAGTGGTGCTTGCGGCAGCAGCAGCAGTCTGTCCTCTCGGTCCTCTGGGCTCCAGGTCCCCAGTGCCTGTGGGCTGAGCGCCTGGCATTTGCCTTGTCCCTCCTCAGGAAGGCAGAGCCATGGGGCGGGGCTCCAGAATGGGGTTCCTGAGAACCCAAGGCCCCAGCTCCCTTCGTTGTCAGGTGGGTGGCGGCTGTGCCTGGGCTCTGAGGGGCACTGCCAGCCCAGGTGACTCAGCCTCCACCCATCCCCGGCATGCCCTGGGCCCCCAGCCAGCCTCAGCTCTCCAGGAAGGAGGCAGGAGGGAGCCTGAGGTCACAGCCCCAGCAGGAAAGTGGGGCCAGGGTGGGAGCCTCAGAACCCAGATTCTGGGGCCTGCACTTGGCAGGGCTCCCCAGCCACGGCTCACACCCCTCAGGGCTGCGGTGCCTGTCACCAAAGTGCCCCTGCTGCCCCCCAAGGAGACCAAGATGGCAGGGGACACGGACGACAGGGAGGATTTTCAGTTGACAATAAAGTTTGATTTTCACACTTTTGCTGAAAAAGCTTAAGTGGTGATTGGGCTTCCCACACAAGCGGCATTTCTAGCCCGTTTCTGAAATTGCACTTTTTTCTCTGGGTGGTGGGACTGGGAGGCCACACGCCCCAGGGACGTCCCTTTCCTCGGCGCCCTCGCCCCTTCCATCTCGTCCCTGTCACGGCCCCCCAGAGCCGCTGGGTGACGGGATTAGAGTCCCTGGCTCTGGGCCCGGACCCCACGCCACAGCCCACTGCGCCCGGGAGCCCCCCAGGAGGGGCAGGGTCCGGGGGCCCGGGTGGCCGGGAGGCCTGGGTGGGACCGGTCAGACCGGCCAGGCACCGGATGTGGGGGGAGCTGGGGCTGGGGGCGGGGCTCCGGGCTTCGGGAGCGGAGGCGGGCGGCGACCCACCGCGCACGCGCACGCGCCACGCCCACCGTCCCTGCCGGCCCCGCCCCTACCGAGAGTCGGGCCGGGCGCATGCGCACACCAGGCCTGGGGCGGGCGGCGGAAGCTTTGCTCCCCAGAAACCTCCGCGCTCGAGGGTTTCCCGAAAGACCCGGTTCGGGATCTGCTGGCCTCGGATGACCCCGTATTCGGCGTGGGCAGCCCCAGCTCTGGACGGAGGGGTCCCGGGAGGCCCGGAGTTGGGGGTGGGGCGGGGGCCCATGACGACGGGGCGGCCAGGGGCGGGGCCTCGAGGCGGGGCGTGGCCTCGAGGCGGGGGCGGGGCTCCGGGCGGGCCTGCGCCCGGCGGCCGGTGCCTCCTCCGGGGCGCGCCCACGCGGTCTGCTGGTGGGTGGGTCGTTGAGGACAGCCCCCCAGGTGTCCCCGCCATCATGTCAGGGCCCCCACACGGCCCTCGCGGCCCCTCCCGCCGCGCACCTGTACACCTCTCGCACTTGCGGGCGCTGAATGGCCCAAGACACCGAGGCCTGGACGTTAACCTGAGGTCACTCGGAGCGGCAAGGGCAGGCCCCGTAACCCCGGGAGGCCCATCCGTTGTGTTTTGCCCACGCAGGCTGCCTCAGTCTCCCTCCCTGCGCCAGGGGCAGTCTGGCCTATACAGATGAGAGGGGGCTGCTGTCCAGGTCAGGCACCCCCACTAGTGCTGGTCGCAGGGGTGCAGCATGCCAAGTGACGGCCATGGCAGGGCAGGGGCGGCCCTCGGGGGGCCCCACAGCCTAGTCCCCTGGCCCGGAGTTACCGTCATGTCCTCGGCCCCCCTCCTCACCTGAGGGCGCCCCACAGGCAGAGGGCGGATGTCAGGGGTCAGGAAGCCCTGCCTGACAGGGAAGCGGAAAGGAATGGGGCTCTGCCGGGTGGGGTCACGCAGCCCACAGCCGTGACACCAGGGCACGTGCTGACCCGGTGGGATGCCAGGAGGGGTCACCCCACCCTGGGGAGGCGCCTGCCCTCCCTGTGCCCCTCCACCTGCCCGCTGCCGCCTGACACCTGTCCACTCATCTCTCCGACCTTCCATCCACCCGTCTGTCCAGGTATCCTCGGAACCTTCTGTCGCCTCTGTTCCTCACTCCCTGGCCCACTCCTGACGTGGGCTTGCCGCCCCCTGCTCATGTCCCCATCGCATCGCCCCCTTTGAGCCCGCAGGCACTGGGCACAGCTAAGGGCATCCTGAGAACCCGACTCCTGGGCGTTCCCAGCGGGGGCTGAGCGGAAGGACAGTCAGAGGCCGTGACTCTGGCGGCGGTGTGGGGGGAGTCAAGGCAGGGGAAGGTCGCCCACGCACAGCGCCGACCCCTGGGAGGAGTCCCGGGGGCCAAGCTTTCCTGCGACCCACCTCTCCGCCCCTGTCCCTCCCCTCCTGCATTATGAGGCGTAGGGAGAAAGAAGCAAGATTTCCCTTCAAGGATGGGGGGCTGGTGGTGGTGGTTACCAGGCCCCAGGTCGCGAGGCGGGGCAGGGGAGGGGCCACGCAGGGGTCCCCCAAGAGCAGGTGCCAGGCCCGGGCGGACTGAGGGGCGGCAGAGAGGCTGGCTCCGCCCCACGGACCCCGCGCGGGTTCCCAGACGGGTGGTGGCGCTGCGGGCGCAGGCGGGCGCCGCGCGCACTGCGGTCCCCGCGTCTCCGCCGCAGAGCGCGCCACGCTCCGCACGCACCTGCCGCTGCCGCCGCACGGGCCCGAGCGCGGCCCAGCCCAGCCTTGCGCCCCCGCGCCCCTCCGTCCGCCGAGGTTGCCGCGGCACCGCCGGAGCTGCCCAAGCAGCCGCCAAGGCGCGGGCGCCGCAACTGGGCCTGCCTTTCAGACAACCTCTGCGGCGGCGGCGGCGGCGGCGGCGCGCGGCCCGGGACGCCAGGCTGGGGCAGGTGAGCGCGGGGCGGGGCGGCGACCGGGGCCCCCTGGGTCGGGCTTCTGGTTCCGCACGCCGGGAAGGGCGGGTTCTCTGGAAGGTGCGTCAGTCTTTGGGGGGTGGGCGCCGGGAGGGGTTGGGTCCCGAGGCCGGCGGGTGGGGCACCGGCGGCCAGGTTAGGGTCGGAGGTCAAGGCGCTCGGGCTTTGTGCAGGGTGAGGGTGGGGGCGGGTCAGGGGTGGGTAGTCCAGGCGCTGCCCTCACACCGTCTCTCACCTGCAGCCCGGGCCTGGCACAGGCCTCTCCTCCGCTCCTGCCGAGGCGCCTGCGGCCCAGGTCCTCGGGAGGCCGGGGCACAGGCTAGCTGCCTTCCCTGGGTGCCCTGCCCTGGAGCCATGGGGCCCACCTAGCCCCCACCTGCCCCGATGTCCCGGCGCAGGGACTGCTGACCTTGGCTGCAGGGGGATCCCCCCCAACTCCCCCTCGCCAGCCCCCGAAACCCAGGACCCTGGGTGAGACCCTGGGCGAGACCCCCGGCCCAGGGAAGCTTCCCACCCTCCCCTGCCCTCCTCTCCCACCCCCACCCCCTCCCCTTCCTCCTCCTCCCAGGACTGGACCAGAGAAGCCACTGTGGCCACTGGGGGGGGCCCTGTCCCCCCAGCTCTTGCCGGCTGCCCCCAGGAGTCCACGGGGCGGTCGAGGTCCCCCCCAGGCCTGGCGGGACCAGGATGCTGCCCCTTTGCCTCCCCCCCGACCCCACCCAAAGCCCCCATCCTCCCAAACATCCAGTCTGACCGAAGACAGCCGGATGCCGGCTGACCCTGGGCCCGAGGCGGGCAGCGGCTGGCCGGGCCTCCTCATGTCCTGCCTGAAGGGACCCCACGTCATCCTCAAGATGGAGGCCATGAAGATCGTGCACCCTGAGAAGTTCCCTGAGCTGCCGGCGGCTGCCCCCTGCTTCCCCCCTGCACCCCGGCCTACTCCTGCCCTGGCACCAAAGCGCGCCTGGCCCTCAGACACGGAGATAATTGTCAACCAGGCATGTGGAGGGGACATGCCTGCCTTGGAAGGGGCACCCCACACCCCACCCCTGCCCCGCCGGCCCCGCAAGGGCAGCGCAGAGCTGGGCTTCCCCCGCGTGGCGCCTGTGGACGAGGTGATTGTGAACCAGTATGTGATGCGGCCAGGCCCTGCGGCCCCAGCAGCCCCCTCAGCAATGGCGGGTGAGCCCCTGGAGTGCCCCACCTGCGGGCACACATACAACGTCACTCAACGGCGGCCCCGCGTGCTGTCCTGTCTGCACTCTGTGTGTGAGCAGTGCCTGCAGATCCTCTACGAGTCCTGCCCCAAGTACAAGTTCATCTCCTGTCCCACCTGCCACCGCGAGACCGTGCTCTTCACGGACTACGGCCTGGCCGCACTGGCTGTCAACACGTCCATCCTGAGCCGCCTGCCCCCAGAGGCACTGACCGCCCCACCCAGTGGCCAGTGGGGCGGTGAACCCGAGGGCAGCTGCTACCAGACCTTCCGGCAATACTGCGGGGCTGCGTGCACCTGCCATGTACGGAACCCCCTCTCTGCCTGCTCCATCATGTAGCCCCCACTGCCACCGCCAGCCCTTGCTCTGCTTTTCCAGGGACCCTGCCCACCTGCCCGCTGACCCCTCCACGCTCACCGCAGCTTCTGCCCCACCCCGTGTGGTACTGTTGCTGCAGCCAACTCTGCCATTAAAACTCTTTGCCAAAGTCTGCACCTCGTTCCCTGGACTGAAGCTGGCTCCTGTGGCCTAGGCCCAGGTCCAGGTTGGGTGCAGGGGTTGCAGCCCAGACATTGGGCCTGGAGCTGCTGCCGGGACCTCCCGTGTGGCAGCCACTTGTGCAGGTGCTCATGTGGGCTGCCTGGCCATTTGCCTGTGGGCCTGCGAGTGCCCCCATGTTGGAGCAGAGCTGGCCAGCGCTTGGGCAGAGCAGGCCTAACTGGTTAAAGGGAGGTCTCTTCCTCCATACTGGCTGCACGCATGGGGTGGCTGTGCTGGGTGCCACTCAGAGTCATCCCAGTCTCTGTTAGCCCCACTGTCCACCTGGCCCTGAGCTTGGGTCTGGGTCCTCCCAGGTGGTGTGGGAACTGTCTTCAAGGCTAGGCGAGGAAGGGTTTGGGACAAAAGTTGGCTGATATTGTGGTGGGGGTATGAGGACCTGGGAGAGCCTTCTGTCTGGCACTGAGCCACCGAAGTTTGGAGAAGGGATCTTGGCGGGGGATGCGAGGAGACTGGCCTGGGTAGTGAAAATGGATGGGTGAGAGTATTAACAACAGTGACAGGAACATTACTGGCATCGGTACCAGCTGCCATTTATTGAGAGCACTGCCGTGCTGGGCCCTGCCTCAGCATGTCACATGCTCCCTCCTGGGCCATCTCATCCACAGCTGGTGAGGTCGTGTGGGGCTGTCTCCTTCTTCAGGTGGACACTGGGGCTCAGGATGAAACCTGGTGAGATCACACAGGCAGTCCATGGACAGCGGAGCCGGGCTTGAGCCCAGCACTCTTGGGCACCCAGACCTCAGTGGCCCTGGCCATTGCCATGAAGGGGCATCAGCTGTGCGTGGGTGCCTCTGCTGGTGTCCAGCCCCCTGGCTGCTGTGGCAGGTCCTGACCCATGTCCGGTGAGGACACCCTTGCAGCAAGCAGGCTAAGCCTCCAGAGGCGTCATGGGCTCCTCCCCTCAGTAGCTCCGACCTTCAGGGAACACATGCTGGCCCTTATCTAGAACACAGGTGGATGGTGTGCCCTGTGGGCTCTACCCAGGGCCCTGCCCAATCCACTGCCCTGGGTCACTTCAGACTTCTCTGAGCTTGGCAGTCCAAGCCCAGGGCCCTCTGCAGAAAGGGCGGTTGGGGGTGGTGGAGAGGGGAGTCCTGGGCTAGGCCTCAGCCAAGAGGGGGCTGGCCCCTCTCATGGTTGTCCTTGGGTGGCCAATGTCTGGCCACAGAGTGGTGCTGGCTTCTCTGACCCAGCCCCGGGGCAAACCCAGGCTCTCGGGCTTAACGAAGGCAGCTCTCGGTTAAAGGCCTGAGTTCAATGTGGGGCTTTCAGCCTGGACCTCAGCTGTGGTGCCCAGGCTGCCTGACCGCTGGCTCAGTGGCCTGCACGGTCCAGGAGCACGAAGAGCAGCCCCAGCAGCATGAGTGGTGTGAAAATGAGAAGCAACCCTAGCAGCTCCAGGCTCAGCAGGCTCAGCAGCGCCAGGCGGCGGGCACAGGGTCCCCGCTCCCGCAGGGCCCAGAGCCAGGCACCCAGGCAGGGTGGGCAGGGCAGAAAGGGCAGGCAGCCCCGGGCGCCCATGGGCCCTGCCAGGAAACGCAGCTGGTAGCGGTGCTCCAGGGCAGCCCAGGGCCCAGGGCCGCGGTGGGGCAGCACGGGCAGCGTGGGAGGCGGTGGGCGCTGGGGCCCATCGGCCCGCAGCAGCTCCTCCTGCAGCTGGCAGATCTCCCACTCCAGCATGGGTGTCTTCTGGCGGCACAGGGGGCAGCGCACGCGGCCCATGTCGGTGCTGGAGTTGGCGCCCAGCAGCTGGTGTAGGCAGCCCGCGCAAAGGCCATGGCCGCAGTTCAGCAGCGCCAGGCGGTGCTCGCCGGGGCCGTAGGGCTCCGTGCAGATGGGGCACTCGTCCTCGGGGCTGTCCGCCTCTGGCACCTCCAGCGGTGGGGCCATGGTGCCGGCTGACGCTGCAGTCCCCAGCAGGGGCTCACGGTCCAGCAGGCTGGCATCCGGGGCCACCCTGATCCTCGCGCTGTTCTCTCCTTCGCCTGCCTGCACTTGGCACCCGGCGTCCAACCATTCGGGGCTCATGGGGGCCAAAGGTGGGCTGGGGGGTCCAGTGCTGGGGGCTCCGGGGCAGTAATCACGATGGGCCGGCTGGGAACCCAAGGCTGCGAGGTGTCCGGGAATATGAGGGTCGGGGTCGCCCTCAGGGTCGGAGCAGCGTGTGGGCTCCACCCTCGCTCCGGTACTGACCTCGCGGCGGGCGGCCGGCCTCCTCCGCACTGGAAGTAAACTTCGCCTGGGCCCCGGCGTCCTGCGCCAGCTCCGGGCAGCTCCTGGGCCAGCGTCACGCCGTCCCCAGCCAAATCTGGGCCAGAGCCCAGCTGTGGCGCCGTCCAGTTCCCGCGCCAGCAACGACCGACCGACCGACCAGCGACCGACCAACTGTCACCGCCAGGCTCGGGAGGTGCGGGCAGGCGGCAGGACCACTCCAACAGCACTTCCTCCAGGGCACCTGGAAGCCCCTCCCAGGGGCGGGGCCGCCGCCGGCCCCGCCCCTCGGCCCGGCCTCCTGGAAAGCGATGGCGGGACCGCCCACCGGCCCGGCCCCTCGCACCTCCCACGCCCCGTCGCCTTCCGGGTCCCCTCCCTGCCAGCCCAGCCTGCCCCTCTGCTCTGCGGTCACCTGGGCCGGGCTGACCTGCCTTGGGAGCTCTAGGTTCTGATGAGCAAACAGCAGGTGTGCGCCCCAGTACAACTCAATCTCAAAGCACTGCAGGGCAGCTCAGCCAGAAGTTACTGAGCAATGGAACAAAGACGTGAGCACACACAAAAATACACGCACGAACGTGCACGCACAGAAACACACGTGCACACATACACAAAAGGCACACACACACACACAGAAACGCACATAGGTACACACACATACACATGCACAAACACGTGCACACATACACAGGTCCACACATGCACTAATACACATACACAGGTGCACACGCACACAGATGCTAACATACGCAGAAACACGTGCACATATACGTGGGTGCACAGAGGCAGAAATACATAGAAACACGTGCACACAGGCACAAACACAAACACGTGCACACATGCACAGCTGCACACACGCACACAGGCACAAACACAAATGTGCACACATACACAGGTGCACAAACACGTGGGCACACACACAGACACGTGCACACATACACAGGCACACACAGAGGCAGAAATACATAGAAACACATGCACACAGGCACAAACACAAACACGTGCACACATACACAGGCACACACACACAAGCAGAAACACAGAAACATGTGCATACACAGGCGCACACATGCACACACGTACACAAAGCACACCTGCATGCACACGCCCACCATGGGGGGGCCACCCTGATGTGGACAGTCAAGCGGCCCACCCATCACCTGAGGCAAAGGAAGATACACACAGAAGAGACACCAAGGGAGTAGTCAGGCAACCCAGGGACCATAATTTATTGCCCCACTTTCACCTTCCTGGAACAGGAAGGTGCTGTGCTGGCGGAGCTTCACCCTCAGCTCCACAGGTAAGCCCTTGTCCTCACTGCCCCCAGGTGTGGGCCTGCGCCCCGGTGGGCCTGGCATTTCATGGTGTGGTGCAGGCACCAGTGACTGGAAACTGCGCTGCCCCAGACTGTGGTGGGATGGCAGGGATCCCAGGGCAGGGGTGGAGGCAGGGCCAGCTCTCACGTGGACCCATTGGGCTCCTGGGTGCTTTCCTGGGTCACTGTTCCTGCCCGTGGGGAATGGGCCAGCAGGAGGTCCTGTCCCAGCCAGCAGCCCAGATCCAGCCAGACCACGGGATGGGCATAGGCCATGGACGCAGGGTAAAGAAGCCGAGGTGCTGGTGAGGTGAGGGTGGCCGAGGGCGGCCCACAGCAGAGGCTGGAGTGGGCTGGCACTATGTGCAGGGGCTCTTGATACTCAGACAGGCCCAGAGGTGGGGATGCCCCCAGGCACATGCCCTTTAGACTCCTTTCTGGGCTCACTGGAGGCTTAGGCCCAGGTCTCTGCCTGGAAGCGCAGTGTACGCTGGAGCCTGGCTAGGTAGCTGACTGCATCGGGGCCAGAAAGCCCGCCCTGCTCCTGGAAGATTGACGTCAGGGCGCTGGTGACAGCAGCTGGCATGGACTTGGCATTGCTGAAAAGTGGGCAAGAGGCTTAGTGTGGCCTGGAACCCCTGGGCTAAGCTCACCCCTTCCCCATGCACTGCTCACCCTGCCAGGTAGAAGTGGGCACCACGGCGATCCAGTAGCTCCCATACCAGGGACCCAAGCTCCTGCAGCCGGTGTTGTACATACACTTTCCGCTCCTGTGGGTGGGGCAGGAAGCAGTGTCTGTACCTTGCGCCCCTCTGCTCCACCCAGTGGGGCTGAGCCTGCACCCCATCTTGCCCTCCAGGCCAGGGGGGCTGAGTCTATGCCCTTCGGGACCCCCGTCCCAGCCTGGGCTCACACACCTGCTCCCTAGAGAAGGCCGTGACCAGGGTGAGGCAGCCCCTCCTCTCCAGCTCCCGCCACTCAGCCTCCCAGTAGAAGTCTTGGTCCCTCTGGCGGCAGCCAAAAAACAGGACGTTTCCTAGGGAAAAGCACAGAGACTTGAGATGGGGCACAGGCACAGGTGCTGGGGCCTCCTGCGAGGCCTCAGGGGTCCCCTCAAGGAGGTCCCGAGAAGCAGACTGCACTGGGCCCCTGCCCTGGGACCCCTGTGCACTCACCAGTCTGGCCCTGGGCTACCCGCTCCTGGATGGCTGCTCGGAAGGGCGCCACACCTGTGCCAGGCCCCACCATGACCACAGGTGTGTCCGGGGTCTCCGGGAAAGCCAGGCCTCCAGGCCGCACCCATAGAGGCACCCGGACGGGTCCTGTTGTAGGAGGGAGGTAGCGTGAAGAGACAGCAGGGCCAGGCTGAGGACGGTAGGCCCCCAGCCCAAGACAGGCTGGACTGCATAGGGGAGCAAGGACCCTGGGCCCCGGTAACCCCCACCCCCACGGAGCAGAGGGCCACCTTGGCCAGGGTCCAGGGAAGCCAGCCAGCAGGAGCAGAGGCCCCGGCGGGGCTCCTTGAGGCGCGTCCGGTACTGCACCACAGCCACCAGGATCTGCAGACGCCCAGGGAGGGCCTGGGGGAAGGGACTGTGAGTGTGGGTTGGCCACTTGGCTGCAGGTGCTGCCACCTGCACCCTGGACTCTGCTGCCTGATGGTCACAGCCCCCTTCTCCACACCTCATCCCCACCCCTGTTTCCCCAAAGCCAGCCTGGCTGTGTCC
The DNA here is from genome assembly GCF_024166365.1 of Elephas maximus indicus. Taxonomy (NCBI): domain Eukaryota; kingdom Metazoa; phylum Chordata; class Mammalia; order Proboscidea; family Elephantidae; genus Elephas; species Elephas maximus. The sequence continues at coordinate 1,015,925 of NC_064827.1, forward strand.
CTGGAACCCTCACCAAGAGAGAGGAGGCAATGGAGAAGGCACGGGGCCGGATCGGGGGGATGAGGTCCAGCAGGTAGTCGGGGGGCACAGCACCTGCCGTGTGTGGAAAGTCACAGAGCACCTGGGGGGGGGAGCGTCCCTCAGGCTGGCCCGAACCTCATCCTGGGCTCAGGGCCCACCTGCCGCCTGTGCCCACCTCCAGGATGGTCCTGCGGGGCCGGTTGCAATAGTCATAGAGCCCTTCTTGGCCTTGGGCAGAGCTGAACTCCAGCAGCTTCTCCCGTTCCAGCTCATCTGGGGAGAGGCCAGCCAGGAGCTCAAAGAAGGAACGGCGAGGGACGCTGGCGATGTCCAGGTACTGTGACACGAGGTGCCTCATGGAGCAGGGCTGAGGCAGCCGTGAGGGGCAGGAGACATCTGCGGCAGCAGGGTGGGCGGTGGGCTGGGGGAGCTGGTGGTGGGTCGGGTCATGGGGGAGGGAGGGGGTGGGGATGGGAAGAGCAGGGGCAGTCTGCTGGCCTTCAGGCTCACCTGGCTCCCGGGGCTGCAGTATAAACCATGAGTCAGGGTCCAGGGCCAGCACCTGGCAGAACTGCTGGACGTGGCTGGCTGAGTTCTCAGGCTGGATTAGCACAACGTCCCCGGCAGCAAAGCTATGTGGGAGAGCACCAAGGGCTGCAGAGCCACGTGGGCTCAGTGCGGGGTACGGGGCACGTGTGTGTGGGGAGAGTGCGGGGCTCAGTGGGGAGTACATGTGTGTGGAGGGAGGGTTGGGGCTCAGTGGGGGATGTGTGGGAGGAAGGTGTGGGGACAGTGGGGGGTACATGTATGTTGGGAGAGGGCACTGGGCCTTCTGGGGAAACTGGGAGAAAGGAAGCAGGCGCCCTAGGAGGTGAGGATGGGGGCACTGAACAGAAACCGTCTCCCCTGCAGGTGAGCCAACCTGCGCCTCCTCCCTGGCCACCATACCCACGCCCTTCTGTGGGGAGGGACTGTCTCTCTAGACCCCAGATCTGTGGCCCACCCTCACCCTGGGCTCTCTGTTGAGGGCACTGAGCCATGTTCTCTACATCTCCCCAGGATGCTTGGCACCTTGCTGTCCAGTTAGACCCTGGCACCCTGCTGCTCTCGGGCAGACCCCTGCTGGACTCCAGTGCTCCACTTCCCCAGGTGGACCCTGGTGCCCTGCTGCCCCGTTGGATCCCGGCACCTGCTGACCCTGGGCAGACCCCAGGGCCCACTTAGTATTTTGGGTCCTGCTTGGGCCAGGCCCACGCCAGAGCCCCACCTGATCCCAGAGCCCGCGATGTCGAACTCAATCAGCCGGACGTCCTGGAAGTGTGTGGGGCCGGTGACCCTCTGGCTGGAGACCATGGGTGCCAAGAAGGGCTGGAGCTCTGAGGGGGGTCCCTGAGGGCCTGCCATGGGCATATGCCACTCCTCAGTCCTGGGAGCCTCCTGTAGAAGCTGCAGCGTGAACCTGGATGGCAGACTAGGGAGAGGGCAGGGGCTCAACCTAGGCTCCCCAGGACCACACGCCCACAGCCTCAGGCTGTGGGAAGGTTCTTGGGCAGGCCAGGCTGCACTCACGGGACTCCAGGTGGGATCATGCTGAGGCCAGGGGGCACTGGGTGCAGCGCCAACACCTTTCCCCACAGGTCGTTCAGCCAAGGGTCAATGGCAGCATTGGGTCTGTTGAGAGCACGCATGGGTACATGAAGGACCTGGTGACGGCAGCACCCTCCCTCTGCCCTGTCTGTAGGGATGTAGACTTACCCCAGCTCATGCTGGTCGTCACCTAGGCACGTGGGCAGGAGGGCACAGCCCCCAAGCTGCAGCAGCCTGCGATGCAGCTTCTTGGCCACAAAATTGAACCTGTGGAGGGAACAGAGTGAGGCTGGGCCAATAGGGACCCCAGGTGCCAGGCAGCCCCTGTGTGCACTTTCTATCCCAGCCGTACCCTGGAGGGGGGCAGGGCACTGCTGAGGGGGCCAGAGCAGCCCCACTAGAAAAAGCCCACCCTCTGCCCACTTTCTAACAAGGTTCTGGTGTCACTGCCCACCGTGTGTCACCGAGGGTGGGAACCAGAGCCTCAGGGCCCACAGGAGGACTCTGGCCGCCTCCACTGAGAGCCTGCCAAGGGTGCTGTGGGCCTGGGGCTTGTCCACCTGCACACCTGAGAACATGTGCACAGTGGGGATGGGTGTCCACACACTGCGCACGACAGGCTCCAGGTAGAGTCAAGTCACATGGCCACTCCATCCTCTCTTACCTGAGAAGACCTCAGAGCCCTCCCCATGGGTCAGCGTTGGAGGATACTGACTACGGGCACACAGACTTAACACCCCTGGTCCCCTGCGTGGGCAGTTTGAGGTTTCAAGATTCCAGTGTCTTAAGATGCCATGCAGACCCTTGAACACAAATCCTTCAAAGCTTGAACACCAAGCACTATTCCTTAGAAAAGAATGCAAAACCATATACTATTTGTTCAGAGGCACAGTTGTGTGTGCAGAGATACTGAAAGAAAACAAGCAGAGATGGCAGCCATCCCACCTCTCGGGCAGGTGGGGTGCTGAGGTGAAATGAATTCCTTTATGTGGCCTTGTGCCTCGGTTCTTCGGAAAAACTGCTTGAAGGATTTTCCCCCAGTCCTGAGGAATTACCTTTGCCCTAGTTTTCTACCCCAGGGGGTCTGTTACTTTTGTCCAGGCTGAATTACGTTTCCTGGGTAAGCTGTAAACATCTTGAGGTTTGGTACTTTTTGTCTGGCTCTGGGCTACAGACTACTCTGTGATTGGTCTATTTTACACACCTTGCAGGGATTGGCCAATAAACTTACGCAAATGAAGTAACTCTACCCTACTATGCAAATGAAGTGTGTGGCCTACTGAGGATGGTCAGTTTGTGGCCCTGGTGAGAAGGCCATACCTTGAAATTGACCAGGAGTTTGCTTACACATGCAGTCAATCTCATAAAAATTAACACTGACAGAAACAGAAAGAAAAAAAAAACCAAGAAAGGTAAGAAGGCACAAGCAGAGAAAGAGATGGCGAGGAAGATCCTAAAAGCTGTAACACAGGTCGTGGGCTGTGACACTGAAGACAGCGAGATGCTTGTGGCAGTGACAGGCCTAGAAATGGCCCTGAGGCACCGTCAGTAGTGACAGCAGAAACCTGCTGCCAGGCATGTAGCTTAGAGAGCTGACAAAGCGGCTACACTGGCTAAGAGCTGGGTCAGTTGGCAGTGGAGAAGCTGACAGCAGAGGAGGCCTGTCCTGAGGGGGCCGAGAGGAGGCCTGTCCTGAGGGGGCCGAGAGGAGGCCTGTCCTGAGGGGGCCGAGAGGAGGCCTGTCCTGAGGGGGCCGAGAGGAGGCCTGTCCTGAGGGGGCCGAGAGGAGGCCTGTCCTGAGGGGGCCGAGAGGAGGCCTGTCCTGAGGGGGCCGAGAGGAGGCCTGTCCTGAGGGGGCCGAGAGGAGGCCTGTCCTGAGGGGGCCGAGAGGAGGCCTGTCCTGAGGGGGCCGAGAGGAGGCCTGTCCTGAGGGGGCCGAGAGGAGGCCTGCACGGCTGAGGCTGAGAGGGACCGGGCATGGCAGAGAGAAGGACCTGCTTGCTTATACGGCCGAGGAGCTGAGAGAGCTGTCCTGCGCTAAGAAGGGAGGGATGTACTCTCCACTTCAGGGGAGCCTTCCAGACTTTGCCTGCGTGTTTCCTGATCCCGACCGTGAGCTGTGGCCTGTTACTTCCTTAATACACCACTTAACCCTAAGTATGGTCTGTGCGCTCTGTGCGGCCACTGCAACAGATTATCGAACCCAGCAAAGACGACAGTGCTATGGGAGGACAGCTGGTGTCCAAATTGGTAAAGGAGTTAGAGAGTGGAGGTATGTCTGACCTCTGCCTCACAGGGATCCGCTTTGGGCCTGCTCTTGATGGTGATTCTCATTGTTCCCCCTGAAGTTAGGTGAGGTCTGACACTACCTTCTTTTAGGCATTCACGGGCGGGGCTCAGGCCGGGCCCACAGGCCCCAGTGGTGCTGATGACTCCTTGTCTGCCACTGGGCTAGACAGGCAGCAATGCCCACGGCACTGCTCTCTATGCTCTTTCTGCAAGTCTTACAGGTTTCACAGTCTGTGTTTATACACACATTGGGAAACCAGGTAGGTCTCTGTGCCATTAGCACATGACGGTGACCTGTGGTAGGGCCGCCCACATGCTGGCTCTGAACCCTGGATGTCAGCAGCCTCTTCTGCTCCAGTGTCCTTCCCACCCTGGGATGGGAGGGCCTGGTGTGAGTGCGTGCTCCTCCACGGGTTGTCTGTGGGGATGAGGTGCAGCCATCACAGGTGCCCGCAGTGACCTGGGAGAGCCATCCCTGCTGACTCACTTGGTGTACGAGGAATCCCCAAGGCCCAGGACGGCAAAGTCCATCTGGCAGAGGGAGGTCAGTGGCAGGTTCTTCCGGAATATGAACCTCCAAAAGTTCTGCAACCAGAAGAAACCCTGGTTAGAGTCCCCGACCCCTGGGCCAGCCCTGCAGCTCTCAGGAGTAGGTGGGACCAAGTAGCAGGAATGGCGGGGAGGGCATCAGGGGGGTGGAGGAGACTGCCAGGCCCAGCTTGCAGGATGAAAGGCCACAGGGTGGGTAGGAGGGCTGCCCCAGGTCCCTTGCCAGGGCGCCCACCCTCTTGCTCCTAAAGATCCTATTTTATTAAGACAATAACACAGTTTATTCTGATTACAGCAGTCAGACATTTAGATAAATACAGAAAACCACAAACAAAAAAAACTACACCAAGCTACCACCACAGAGTGTAGGGCGGGGGCCACGCCCTCCAGGCACAGGGCATGGGACCAGGCAGCAGGCAAGCTGGCGTTTCCTGATGGGGGAGACAGAAGAATAGGAAATGTCCTGGAGGATGACGGCCAGGCCCCAACCCAGGAGGCCATCTGGTGGGATGATGGCAGGACCTGAGCCTCGCTTTCTCTCACCCCAGCATCCCCCAGCCTGTGACTTCCAGCCTGGGCTTCCACAGCCTCAGGTTGCTCTAGGCCGAGCTGCCACATCCAACAGGCTGTCTTGGTCTTTGCTATTTACTCTCTTCTGCAGGGCTCCCACCCTGGGCTCCGGGCCCCTGCTCTTCCTGACCACACGAGGCTCTGCCTGCCCTGTCCTCACCCTCCTCTGCCCCTGCTCGCTCACCTGGCCCTGCATGCTCACATTTCCCACTCCACACACCCACCACTGCACAGCCTGCCCCAGCTAGTCCTGTCCCCAGGGACATTAGGACCCCAACCCCGAGGTCTGAGCCTGTGTCTGCAAACATATCCCTTCCATCCCCAGCCATGCCAATCACAGCCAGCCTGGAGGCCTCATCTAGAACACCTCATGTACTTGGCCCTGGCAAAGGGTCCAGCCCCTGCCTCCTCGCAGCTGCCAAAGGGGCCTCCAGCACACAGGGCTCACATGTGGCCTGTCTTCACGCCTCATGCCTCCCTGAGCACACGCTGCCCAGCCTCCACCCCAACCTGCCCAGCTCCTGCACAGGGGAGGGTGTGGGACCTTACACCCCTCAGAGGCCCAGCCCCGCTTGTGGCTGACACCCCGTCAGACAGACTCCCAGGTCCCCAGCTCCACCTCTTTTGACCACACCTGGCAGTCAAAGGCTCACACCTCCTGACCCCCTCCTCTACGTCTCCTGGGTCAGGGCCCGTGTCCCGGAAGCCTGGGACGGCCTTCTCGCTTGTTTCAGTGGAGAACTACCTCTTGGGCTTCCCAAGACAGGGGTCATGAGAAATAACGTCTCATATGAAAATGTAAACATCCTGATTCTCCCCACAGCTGGTTCACAGGTGGGCCAGGCATACTCTAGGTTGAAGTCATTTTCCTCGAGAATCCGAGGCTCTGCTCTAGGTGCTCCAGGTTCGCCTCCAGCTTTCAAGGTGGCTGCTGGGAAGCCAAAAGCTGGTCTGCTGTCTGCTCCCTTGAGTGTGGTTCCATCCGTGTCGCCCCGGCACCATCCCCAAGAGCTAAGTCTATGCCCACAAGCCCCGCTGGGCCTTGCTCTTGTGGGGTGGGGCCTCCCGGCACCTGTAGGCTCCATCAGGTGAAGACTTGCCCATCAGTTCTGTTGCTCATCCTTGATAACTTCCTTCCCACTATCTTGTGTTCACGCTGAACTTTCTGGAATGACCTTTAAATTCTGGTATTTTCTCTTTCCATGTTCTATTTCTCTGCTTTTTGTTATACTTGCTGGGAGAATCCCCTAACTTTATCTTACAACCTTTCTCCAAGCTTTTCCTTGGTCTCTGATTTTGTCCAGTTTAGTGTTTCTGTGGCACCTGCTGTTTCCTCCTTCTCCGCAGAGCAGCCTCCGTGGTCCTGTCCCAGCTGTCTGTCCTTCACCCCAGAGTCTTTCCTCAGATGTGCCCTGTTTACACTGAGAGGCGCTAACAGACAGCTGTGAGGATGGGGGCCTGTCGACTGGCTTCACGGCAAGGAGGTGGGGCAGGGGCCCTGCCTGTGGGAGCCTGTTCACCTGGCCACGTGGTTCCCTAGGAGGAAGCATCTGGCCAACCTGGGAGCTGTGCTGCCGCAGTGCTGTTGTACAGGCCTGAGGTGAGGCTGGGCTCTTCCTCCTGGGGATAGAAGAGCACCTCACCCTGGCCTCTGCACCCAGGCCCCAGTCTGCAGCACCATCTGGGAAGATCCCAGATCTCTACGCTGGCTCCCCGCGCAGGCCTTCTCTCAGGGCAGCCATCCTGGCACTGTTCTCTATCTGCACTCACTTTTGAGTTGGTGACTCCTGACATCCAGTGTGACTCCACCCTGACTGCAGAGCATGGCTCAGACCTGAGGGGTGGGGGGGGTCTCTGCTCTCTCTCTCCTCCCCATGCTTCCCAGCAGATGAACCCACCCTCTACTCACTGCCCTTCTCTCTTGACTCCAGGAAGGCTGCCCTCCTCCTGTCGGAGCACAGCCATCACCCCGTGCTTGGCTCTTAAACCTTCGGCTTCACGCGGACTTGCCCCTGATCTTCATCTGTTATGCACTGAATTGTGTTCCCCCAAGATGTGTTGTAAACCTTAACTCTATATCTATATCGTGTCCATTTGGAAAAACGTTTTAATATATTAACTAGACAGTATTAGAATAAAACATCTTAAATCAATCTCTTCTGAAATGTAAAAAACAGGTTAAACTAGCAAGCCAGCAAGCAGAGCTGGGAGAAGATAGATGCCTCGCCACATGAAGATGACCAAGGAGCCAAAGAATAGAAGCTGAAGAGACAAGGACCTTCCTCCAGATCCGACAGAGAGAAAATCTTTCCCTAGAGCCAGCACCCTGAATTTGGGGTTTTAGTGTCCTGAACTGTGAGAAAATATATTTTTGTTTGTACAGCAGCGCTAGAGAACTAAGACACCAAACTTCAACCTCCTTCTCGCCAATCTTTTCTCCAGCAGCATTTGAACACGTCCAAGTCTCTCTCATCTCATAAATACCTTCTCAACCCTGCACATCCTTCATGGACAAATTTAAACAAACAACAAAAAACCATGGAAGACTCTCTTCACTCACCTCTCACTCGCTCTTTGATCCCCGTACTCTAACTTCTCTTCCCAGGAAGACTCTCTTCACTCACCTCTCACTCACTCTTTGATCCCCGTTCTCTAACATTTCTTCCCAAGAAGACTCTCTTCACTCACCTCTCACTCACTCTTTGATCCCTGTACTCTAACTTCTCTTCCCAAGAAGACTCTCTTCACTCACCTCTCACTCGCTCTTTGATCCCCGTACTCTAACTTCTCTTCCCAGGAAGTCTCTCTTCACTCACCTCTCACTCACTCTTTGATCCCTGTACTCTAACTTCTCTTCCCAAGAAGACTCTCTTCACTCACCTCTCACTCACTCTTTGATCCCCGTACTCTAACTTCTCTTCCCAAGAAGACTCTCTTCACTCACCTCTCACTCGCTCTTTGATCCCCGTACTCTAACTTCTCTTCCCAGGAAGACTCTCTTCACTCGCCTCTCACTCGCTCTTTGATCCCCGTACTCTAACTTCTCTTCCCAGGAAGACTCTCTTCACTCGCCTCTCACTCGCTCTTTGATCCCCGTACTCTAACTTCTCTTCCCAGGAAGACTCTCTTCACTCGCCTCTCACTCGCTCTTTGATCCCCGTACTCTAACTTCTCTTCCCAGGAAGACTCTCTTCACTCACCTCTCACTCACTCTTTGATCCCCGTACTCTAACTTCTCTTCCCAGGAAGACTGTCTTCACTCACCTCTCACTCACTCTTTGATCCCCGTTCTCTAACATTTCTTCCCAGGAAGACTCTCTTCACTCACCTCTCACTCGCTCTTTGATCCCCGTACTCTAACTTCTCTTCCCAGGAAGACTCTCTTCACTCGCCTCTCACTCGCTCTTTGATCCCCGTACTCTAACTTCTCTTCCCAGGAAGACTCTCTTCACTCACCTCTCACTCACTCTTTGATCCCCGTTCTCTAACATTTCTTCCCAGGAAGACTCTCTTCACTCACCTCTCACTCGCTCTTTGATCCCCGTACTCTAACTTCTCTTCCCAGGAAGACTCTCTTCACTCACCTCTCACTCGCTCTTTGATCCCCGTACTCTAACATTTCTTCCCAGGAAGACTCTCTTCACTCACCTCTCACTCGCTCTTTGATCCCCGTACTCTAACTTCTCTTCCCAGGGAGCCACTGAAACTGCTCTGCCCAAGGTTGCCACCATCCCCTTGCTGACAAAACAATAGGTCTGTCTTAGGCCTTATCATAGTGCCTCCCCCGGACTCTGAGCACTACAGACCTTCTTCCTGAAGCATCCAGTCCCCTGCCCTTGATCTTGGGTGTTGCACTCCCTCTTCCTGCTGCTTGGGACACTTCTGCATCCCCGTTACAGCCTTTTCTCTGGGCTTCCACACCCCAACGTTCAGGGCAGCCTGTCTTCAGGGTAGCTGCTTCCTTTTCTCATACGGAACCTTTCCTGAGCTCCTCTCACCCATCCCCAGACCTCCATGGCACTCTGTATGTCAGCCACTCGTGACACTGAATTCCAGCCCAGAATCCTCCTCTGAGTCCACACCCACTGGCACCTCCAACTAGGGTGTCTTCCAGGCCCCTGCCCCACTGTTTGCCCTCATTTTCTGTGAGTGAAATGACCTTCCATCCCAGTGCCAAGTCTGAAGCTCTGTCTCGGTTCTTCTTTCTTATCTTCACATCTGTGCAATTACATGTCCTGTCTGTGATCCTATTTTGGGGTGTGCCCACCTTCCTCTGCCCTAGTCGTCCCCCAGCTCAGACCATGAGCATCTCCTGCTGGCACTGTGCATCTGCTGGCATTGTTCTCATTCTGACACCCTGTTCTCCCCAGTAGAAAAGGCGTGGTCTGATTAGAACAATGGCCTGGCGGTGTCACCTCCAAGCCCAGGAGCTTCAATGTGGCTGCCCTGACTCTCTGGGATTGGGCCAGCTCCTTGCTTCCCTTCTCCTCCCCTCCCATCCTGATACATTCCTTGTCTCGGCCATAATGAACTGTCTTGCTCTTCCCATAGACGATCCAGTTTTTCTCTCCTCCATAGGCTGTTCCCTCTTCCCTGCTGCCTGGCTAGCCCTCTCTGTCCTCCAGGACTCAACTCATGCTCCTTTTTTTGAGAAAGCTCTCCCCGAGCCCCAGGCTGGGCTAGATGTCTCTTACCAATGCTCCCACAACACCTGGCCCTTGTCTTAGCAGCATGTACTTCCTAGTATTATAACTGCCTGTCACACTTGTTGGTTATGCTATGTTGTGACTCCCAGGAGGCTGGAAATGTGGCCACAGTGTTCACAGACAGAATATGATATGTGCTGAGTAGACATTCCAAGAACCATAGAGTGCTCCCTGAAGGTCAAATAGTCTAGAAACACACACAAGTCCCAGACCAGGCTCATGTATACTACCCTGGAAATACACGTGAGGCTACGATGGAAGACAAGGGTATTTAGTAACCTATGAAATGTTTACTAGGGAGGACAACCAGGGTCTCCAGCTCCTCCCGGATCCCAAGGGAAAATGAGATGCACGTGAGCTTGCAGTGGACACAAGACAGTTAGTTACTGTGCTTCTCCGACTCTCAAGACAATGGGGAGAGGATGAGGACTGAGGTAGGATCTGAGCTCCTGAGCAGGTGTAGACTCATCAGCTCTGCCTTACCTTCATGTTGTCAGGGGGGTCTCCTTGGCCTGTAGTTGCACAAACAAATATCACCAAGGGCTCGTTAATCAGATTCACCTCAACAAAAAGACAAGCGCGTAAGACCTCCCGCTGTAATGCCCAGGCAACTTACCACCCCACCCCCCTTCGGAGTGAAAGGGACTCATGAGGACGCTTAGAGTCCCGAAGGAAGGAAAAGTACAGTCGAGAGGCCTGCCTGCCTTCTCGCCTTCAGCCTGCGCCCTCCTACCTTGCCCCCCTCCTCCCCAGCCTCCCGTTCCCCTGAAACCGCCAGAATCGAAGGGCCCGGTCTCAGACAAAATGTGACGCCCTGAGTCCAGGGCCCTGAGGGCCAGCACGACAGGCCTGCTCGGGACCCCCGCTCAGGCCCTCGGGGGCCCTCACCACTGGGTAGGAGTCCAAGGCCAGCACCCTGCAGCGCAGCCGCCGGCGCCGGGCCTCGCGGCCCAGCCTCTCGGCCGTATCTTCGGCCGTGCCAGTCTGGCTGCCGAAGAGCACAAGAAGCTGCGGGCTCGACATCCGAGGCGCGGCCTGGGGTCTCCACAGGAAGACAGACCGCCGAGAAGACAGCGCCCCCGAGACCGAAGACTACCACTGCCGACTTCCGCCGTCGGCCGGAAGTGACGCCATCGGGCCGCGCCCGGCGGGGAATGGCGTCTGAACGAGGCGGGCGTCAGCTGGCGGCCAGCGCTGGGTCCCGGGCTGGGGCCGGGGGAGTGGTTGCGCGCCAGGGCCAAGGGCCGGGACAGGCGGGTCCGCACACTGCCTTTCGTGCGCAGCGTCGGTGGCAGGCGCTGGCGAGGTCCGCGAGGAGCGGAGGTGCAGCCCGGCGGGTGGAACGCTCGGCTGGACCGCGGCCCGGGGCCCGGCCCGCTCTAAACCGTCAAGATGCTCTTCTCGCTCCGGGAGCTGGTGCAGTGGCTCGGCTTCGCCACCTTCGAGATCTTCGTGCACCTGCTGGCCCTGTTGGTGTTTTCCGTGCTGTTGGCACTGCGTGTGGACGGCCTGGCCCCCGGCCTCTCCTGGTGGAACGTGTTCGTGCCCTTCTTCGCCGCTGACGGGCTCAGCACCTACTTCACCACCATCGTGTCGGTGCGCCTCTTCCAGGACGGAGAGAAGCGGCTGGCCGTGCTCCGCCTCTTCTGGGTCCTCACAGTCCTTAGCCTCAAGTTCGTTTTCGAGATGCTGTTGTGCCAGAAGCTGGTGGAGCAGACTCGGGAGCTCTGGTTTGGCTTGATCACGTCTCCGGTCTTCATTCTCTTGCAGCTGCTCATGATCCGCGCTTGCCGGGTCAACTAGCCTGCGGAGGGGCCAGGGAGGGAGCCCCGGACAGCTAGAATGCTGGACGCCTAGCCTGACCCTCCTTCCTCTGCACCATCGGAGAGGTCTCTGTCTGAAGACAATGCCCACTTTTCTTTACACCTATCGTGTCTGAAATTATTCCCACAGCAGGGACAAACAGAGCAGTCTTGACCCTTAAAATGCACTTCCTATTGCTCTGAGCTTTGAGCTGCAAATCCTGGGTTAACCTGAGAAGGATCCCAGGCCAGAAATGCTTCTGACAGTTGGATGTTGCATATAACTAAAATGTACTAATGGCGTCTGAGTATCCTCTATGGACCCATGGGGAAGCACCCCTGTCCCAAGGCAGCAGAGATGGATTCAGGGATTTCCTCTGGCCAGCCGTGCTGACCTGGGAGTTTACCTTCCTGTCTTTGTTACATGCTTGAACTCTGAGAACCATAAACAAGCTTGTGCCTCCTCTTCTATGTGATGGGGGAAGGGGCCTTCTTCTTCATTCCAGCCAAGGTAGATACAGGACTATGTTCAATAAGAGCACGATTGGGACCCAGAGGTGGGGTCACGTGGGAAGGGAGCTCTGCTTTCAAAGCTCTGCTTGGCCCTATACCCGCACAGTTTGCAGCTTCACGAACTTTCCCCCCACTTTGTGGCTGGCACTGTTAGCGCACCTGAGGCAGATTGAGGCTTCCCCAGGTCCATGGGGCTGGCAAGAGGAATAGGTGCTCTGATGCTCATAAGCATTGAGACCTACAAACATGATGTTTGTGAGCGGTTCTGTGGTCACTAGGAACTGATCCTGGCCCAGGTTTGTCATCCCAAAGGCTTTGGTTTGATGCCAGTCAGGTGCCAAATGAGAATATTTGCTGATAGGAAAATAAAATAATGTTTTGCTGAAGCAAATGGTGATTGTCTCTTGAGGGTTGGATAAGGTTAATGCCAAGATGCTCTCTGCTCTGTGACATCACTGGGATTACAGAACAGCTCCAGCTCCCAATTCCGAGGCTGTGGGTAGACAAAGGGACTCTCTTCCCTGCCTGGGGGGTAGGGTGCCTCTCCCCCAGGGTTAGAACCACAGGCCTGTGTTAACCTGCCGGGTAGTCTGTGTGACACCAGAGCCTTGGTTGCAGCCTGTGGCCTGTATCTGGACAGCCCACGTGTTTTACATTTGTAGAGTTGTAAAAACAAAAAAGTATATGTGACGGAGTGAATGTGGTCTACAAAGTATGACAGTGTTGGTACTTTAGCTCAGATAATGCTTTGTTGTGTGGGTGTTGGGGGGTGCTGTCCTGTGCATTGTAGGATGTTCACCAGCATCCCTGGCCTCTACCCACTAGAGGCCAGTAGCATCTCTCCAGTTGTGACAAACAAAAATATCTCTAGGCATTGCCTCATGTCCCCTGGGGGGCAAAATTGACCCCAGTGAGAGTTACTGGACTAAAATATTTACTCTCTGACCCTCAGAAAAGTTTTACCAACCTCTGCTGTAGTACATCAGCTTGGCAGATGGTGTGAACCTTGTGACCCCTTTGCCTGGGATAGATGCTGAGTGGCTAACGCATTGAGGGACTTGAACTGGTCTGGATTATGCCACAGTTACCCGGGATTGGCATAACTTTTGTCCAAGCAGAATACAAGCTGCACGTTGGGAGTGGATTTCCTTATAAAGCTATTTTCAGTCTTCATGTCTTATTTGCGAATGTGCCTCTGTCCTATTTTGGTAGTTCAGAACTGGGTAATCCTGTTGGCGTAAAAGCGAAGAGCATAAGAAAGCTCAGCTTCCTCTGGGAAGGTTGCTTCGAGGAAGATCTTAAGGGGAGAAACACTTGGCATCTGGAAGGCTGGAATCCAAAATGTTCTTTTCTCTAGCTTAATACAGTGGGTAGAGGGCTTGGTGGCTCAGTGGTAGAACTCTCACCGAGCATGCAGGAAATGTGGGTCCAAATCCCAGCCACTGCGCTTCATGCACAGGCAGCATGTCTGTCAGGGGAGGCTTGTGTGGCTGTGACACTGACCAGGTTTCAGTGGAGCTTCTAGACCAAGACAGACTAAGAAGAAGGGCCTGGCGGTCTTCTGAAGTCAGGCAGTGAAAACCCTGTGGAGTACGTTTCATTCTATTGTGTACAGAGGCACTATTTGTCAGGGTGTGACCCAACAGCATAACAATGGCATAGGCAGGAGACTAAGGCAGCGGCAGCTGTAGACTGCTGTGGGACCCAAAAGCTGAGAAGGGCGCCTGCAGCCCCAAACCTGCCCCGTCTTTGCAGAGACAGAGGCGCCCTTGAAGCCCCATCCTTTAAAGATGAGTGGTGTGGGAGGCAGTAGTCATTACTGCAAGCTACTGACTGCAGGGTAGGGGATGGAGGTTGGGTGACGGCTGTGGGTGCTCTAACTTCCCTTCTTTCCATGGCTTCCAGCAATCTTCCTTAGAAAGGAGATTGTGGACACTGCCCATGGCTGGTGGCAGGCTGTGCCCTCAGGGCCAGTAGCACCCCTGCCCTAGCCTTGGGACATGAGGAAGGTTAACAGATGATGAAGGAAGAATGGCCATGGGACACCACAAGGTAGAGTGAGGGACACCACAAGGTAGAGTGAGTGGCCCCCTTTGTTTTCAGAGCCTGGAGCCCACCCTCACCCATTTTCCTGGCTCATTCTGCATCTGAGTGAGTGTGGAAGGAAGTCCCCTCCCCCCCCCCGTGCCTCCTACAGACACTGGGTGGCAAGGTGTAGAGTAGAGGGTCTCACACGTGCTGAGCAATGGGACATTTGTAAGAACTAGGGGCTCTGGGTACCCTTCCTGAAAACCGATTCCTTAGGGCTGGGTGCAACTCCGGAATCTGCATTTTGCTAAGTCCTGCAGGGAGCCCTGGTGGCACAGTGGTCAAAGCGCTCCACTGCGAACCGAAAGGTCAGCGGTTGGAATTCCACCAGCTGCTCGGCAGGGGGAAGATGTGGCAGTCTGCTTCTGTAAGGATTTACAGTCTCGGAAGCCCTATGGGGCAGTTCTACTCTGTGCGACAGGGGCTCTATGAGTCCGAATCGATTCGACGGTAGTGGGTTTGGCTTTGGGTTTTGGTTTAGGTCCTGAAGAGCACCCACACCTGAGGAACTCAGGTAGGAAGTAGGGCCTGGACTGGCGGGCGCACCTCCTTCGAGGGCGCGGCGGGGCCTTCCTCCAACGTGCTCTCAGCGGAGGGACAGGCTGGCTGGGCTCTGCCTGATGAAGAAGGCGCCAGCCAGTCCAAGGTCACAGCGACGCGGGGCCCAGGGGTCCCGCCTAGCTGCGCGCCGGGACCCGCCCCCCGCTGGGACCCGCCCCCGCCGGGATCCGCCCCCTGGGACCCGCCCCCCGCCGGGACCCGCCCCCTGGCGCCGGAGGCCGGAGCCCAGGGCGCAGAGGCGGAAGTCGGGGCGGCCAATGAGCGGCGCCCGGCGCGGGGGCGTGCCCGGCTCGGCTGGTGGGCATTGCCCGACAAGCCCGGGGAGGCGTGGTCGGGGCGCGCGTCCTCCAATCCGCGGGGCTGTCCCCGAGGCCGGGACTCGGGGCGACAGGCCTCCCGCCGTCAGCGGCCGCCCGCGGGGCCCGAGCCGACCTCCTCCAACGGGCGGCGGCCTGCGTGGGGGCGGGGCCGCGAGAGGCCGGCGGCGGGCGAGGGCGCGCGGTCCCGCCACCCGGCGCAGTCCGCGCAGTCGCCGCCGGCCGCGTCCGCAGCATGGCCGGCCTGGGGCGGCCCGGCCCGGGGCCCCGCGCCGCGCTGCCCGCCTGGAAGCGCGAGATCCTGGAGCGCAAGCGCGCCAAGCTGGCCGCCCTGGCCGGGGGCGCGGGCCCGGAGCCGGAGCCCGGGGCGGGGGCGGGGGCGGCGGCGGACCCCCCGGCGCCCGCTGCGCCCGCGGCCGAGCGGCTGGTGCTGGCCGAGAGCCTGGGCCCGCTGCGCGAGAACCCGTTCATGCGGCTCGAGTCGGAGCGGCGGCGCGGGAGGCGGGCGGGCGCGGCGGGGGCGCGGCCGGCGTCGCC
Organism: Elephas maximus indicus; assembly: GCF_024166365.1. Lineage (NCBI taxonomy): Eukaryota > Metazoa > Chordata > Mammalia > Proboscidea > Elephantidae > Elephas > Elephas maximus. The sequence continues at coordinate 1,031,465 of NC_064827.1, forward strand.
GCGTCTGGAGCTGTGCGTGCCGGGGCTGCGCACCATCCGCGCCGACAACATCCTCATCATCGAGTCGGCGCCGGGCTTCGCGCCCGCGCCCGCGCCCGCGCCCGCGCCACCCGGCCGCGCCGCCGCCGAGATCCGCGCCGCCGAGGTGCTGGTGTACGAGGCGGCGCCGGCTCCGGGCCGTGTCAGCCGGCTGCTGGAAAAGTTCGACCCGCCCGCCGGCGCCGCGCCGTGCGCGCCCTCCCCGCCGCGCCGCCGCGGGAGCCCCGAGCGCGCCCGCCCGCCGCCGGTGGTGCCAAAGCCTCCGCCCGTGGCCCCGGGCCCGCCGACCGCCCCGCGCGTGGGCGAGCGCGCCGCCTGGTTCGAGCGGGAGCGCCGCGGCGGCGGGGCCGGCCCCACAACCCGGCGCAGCGACTTCCTCCAGAAGACGGGCAGCAACTCGTTCATTGTGCACCCCCGGGGCCTGCACCGCGGCGTGGGTGCGCGCCCACTCCCCAACGGGCCCGCGGCCCCCAAGCCCCGGGCCAGCCCTGCCAACAGCCTCGCAGGCTCCGCGCCGGGGCCAGCCTCCCCCAGCGCGGCCCGGGGCGCTGGTGAGTGGAAGCCAAAGGTGGAGTCGGTGGAGCCCCCTCTCTACCCGCCTTCAAGCCCTGGAAGCCCCAGTGCCACTCCAGCCGGGCCTTCGGCCTTCCCGGTGACCAGCCCTGCCAGTGCCACTCCCAGCCAGCGCCAGTGGGTCTCGGCGGCCACCAGCGCCAACGATTCCTTCGAGATACGGCCGGCCCCCAAGCCAGACATGGAGACCATCCCCGAGGGGGATCTCCAGGCCCGGGCCCTGGCCAGTCTCCGCGTGAACTCCCGAAACTCTTTCGTGTTCATCCCCAAGGGAAAGATCTCCGGTGCCCATGCCCCCGGGGAGAGGCAGCCTGTGGAGCAGCCAAAAGGACGGCTGGGCTGGGCCTTGCAGCCCCCGGAACCCGGAGCTCATCTGGTGCCTGAAGTGGATGGTGTTCCTGCCTGTCCAAGGCGACCCTTGGGCGCCGAGGCACCGTGGGCAGTGGAAGAGGGGAGCTGCCCCCAGGCAGCCACCGCCCTTGCTGACCGGGTGGTTAGGTGGCAGAGGCCTTTGTCGCCACCCCCCTCCCTCCTGGGCACCACTGAAGCTGAGCCTGCCCAGGGCTTCGGGGCTCCTGTCCTGGCCAGAAACAGCCAGGAGCCTGGGAGACCAGGCCTCCCGGTCACCTTCATTGACGAGGTGGACTCAGACAATGAGACCTCCCAGGAAGCCAAATTGTCTTCCGGGTACCACCTGCGCCCTGCTGCGCCCAAGCACTCACCAGGGCTCCAGCACCGTGGCAGTAGCACCTTTACAGTGGTGCCCAAGAGGAAGCCGGGGGCCTCGGAGGAGCAACGCTCTGGCCAGGCCAATGGGGAAGCCCAGCCACGAGAGGCTGAGGAGGAGGAGGAAGAGGCAGACGGCCCCATGGGGCCCCACGTCGCCCTGGGGACCATGCTAAAGAAGCGCTATCCCACTGTGCATGAGATCGAGGTGATCGGTGGTTACCTGGCCCTGGGGAAGTCTTGCCTCACCAAGGCCGGATCCTCAAGAAAGAAGGTCAGTGGTGGGGGCAGGGCAGCTTGGCTGGAAGTGGGCATTGAATGGCTTCTGGGAGCCAGAGGGGAACAGGCCTGGGTCGCCATACTCGTTGCGGGAGGTCTGATGACCATGGATGCAGGGACAGCTGTCCCACTGCCTCTCGTAGGGCTGTGGCTCAGTCTTAGTGGCCTGTCTGGTATTTACTGGGCAGGGCTTGGGCTGGTGAGGCTCGTCCTATCGTGGGTCCAACAGGGAGAAGCAGCCTGCATTTGTTGACCCTGGCAGAGAAGCGTGCCACGCTCAGCATGTGCAGCGTCGTGGGCCAGGATCTCACCAGAAAGGCACGGGCCTGTGACATCATGAGGCCCATCCCCACTGGCTGTCAGCCTTGGGGTGTGTACCCTGAATCCCTCTTGGTCCCTGGAGATTGGTGGGAACTGGCTTTGGAAGAAAGTGTGGAGTTCCTAGTGTGTGCCAGGCCTGTCTGGGCACAGGGTGGTGCTGGGGAGGGGGCCTGCAGGCAGACAGAGGAGCCGAGACCCAGGCTCAGGGGTTTCCGGGAATGCTTTGCTCACTGGCTGGCCTCGTTTAGTGGCCTGGAACTCTTTGGGCACAAGGAAATGTGCCCCAGGTTCTTCCTGGTTATTCTAGCACCTGGGTTTTTCCTGGGGCAAATTCCAAGGCAAGCCCCACATGACTTCCTTGTCAACGAGCAGTAGGCAGATAGATGGGCCTTCCCCTGTCTGAGGTGGTGCCAGGGGTGCCGCCCATGGCTGCTCCCATCCTAGCCCCTGAGGCCACCTCTCCCCCAATCTCAGTTTTCCTGGGGTACAAGGTGGGGGGTGCCTCTGTGAATTAAGTCTCTTTGTTCTCTATCTGTTAGCCTGCAGCCACACATTCCGTCCTTTTGAATTGGGCTTTCTCCACCCCCGGCTTTGGTGTCACCTCCACCCTTCTGGCTGAGGGCGTCCACCGGCGGCCCATCTGCCCAGCTTGGCATCATGCCCATCTCCCTGCAGTGCTGCCCCCTCGAGACCTCCCCCATCACACTGGGCCTGCCGGCCACCCTGCCCCCTGCTCTCACCCTGCCCTTTGTCCTGAGCCCTCTGGGGAGAGGAGAATGTGTGTCTGCATCCTGATCAGTGCCTCAGCCCCCAGCCACCCCCCTGCCGCCCACGGCTGTCTGCCCTGACCCTAGACCCAAGCTGGTCAGAAAGGCATTTCTTCCCACAATGGTAGAGGTGATGATAGCTCTCGCCGTATCGCAGATAAGGACACTGAGACCCAAGAAAAGTTGAATGAGTGATCAAGGTCGTTAGTTCTTGGATAGGACTCAAACTCAGGCCCTCATCTCTAGAGCTCCTACCCTGACCCATGGGCCACAAGTCCATCTTGGACTTGACTTTTTCCTGGGACTCGAGGGCCATTGTCCCAGGCCAGGGACAGAGCTGTGGGGGGCTCCTGGGGCTTGGTTAGGATGCAGAGGTGTGGAGGGGGCCTGAGGCCCAGCAGGGCAGGAAGAAATGAGAGGTAGGGCCAAGCCTGGGAAGCAGGCCCTGGCCAGGCTGGGGGAGGGACAGACCAGCCTGCGCTGTGTCGGTGACAGCCTGGGTGTCCAGATGGACATCCGGCCTGGCCCTGTCAGGGCAGCTTGGCCTGCTGGCTGTGTCTTCCTGTCTGGGTAAGTACCACCTGGTAAAGAGCAGTGTCTGCTGGAGGTGGGGGGCAGGGCTGCCCGGTGGCCTTGGGCACAGTGGGTCTGCTGGGGGGGCCAGCTCAGTGCATGCAACTCCCTTCCTGTGCATCCCTCTTACTCACAGGTTCCCAGGGCCATGTGATTGTTCAGCACAGGGTGGAGGACACAGTGGGACCCCCTTTCAGTGCTGCTTCAAGCCCTAGGCTGTCCCCTCCCAGAACCTCCCGAGTTGGTCTTTGCTGGGCATTCTGTCTTGCTCCTTCTTCCCCAGGAGGACATGGGTGGGCTGGACTGTGGGGCCTCAGAGCCCAGGCGGACCTTGGGACCCTTGGGCATATCCTCCTAGCTGACCACAGAGTTCTTGGTGGGAGGCACAAATGGGCCTGGTGCTTGCGCCTGCTGAGAGCCTCTGTGCTGTGCTTTGAGCATGTGAGGGGGAGCCCCGTCCTTCTTGGGGGCCACCCTGCCATCTTCCCTGCGCCTGTGAGCTCGGAGGCCTGCCTGGCGGGCACACGTTTCCACTTAGCTATCTGTTGACAGAACCAACAGATCTCCTCTTTCTCGTCCCCATCTCAGCCAAGCTTCCAGCTGATGGCTGTGTGGGTGCAGCCATGCTCCATGCTACACGCGCTGCCCCGGTTCCAGGCTGCTCTCTCAACAGTGGGGGGGGGGGGTGTCAGCGGGTCTTTGTAGGAAATCTAGTGGTCAATTCTCACTCCTTGACGCAGGGTTGGTTGGATGTCACACTCCCTTTTCTGTGAAATGCCCCCTGCCCAATCCCACCTGCCCACTGTTCATCCTTTCTTCCCCTCTCTCTATCTTCTTGACTCCTGGTTCTTGGTACCCTGGCCACATTCTCTCCATGGGGTGGCCACCACCACTACTTGGTGACCTGGCCTTGGTCCTCAGCCTCGCCTCTGACCTTTGGACTCTCCCAGGCATACCTCCTAGCCACCCTTGGGCACCACCCCTCCCTAGGTGCTCTTCCTGGTGACAACACCTTCCCACAGTGTTGAGCTCCACGCCCTCCCCAGTGCCTGCTCCCCCAGGCATAGCCCATTTCTGTAGACAAGAAGCCGGGCAGCTTGGCCCCATTGTGCCACTTGTGATCTCTGGCTGAGGCTTGTCTTGCTGTTCTCCCTTCCTTCTTCCAGCTTTTTCTACGAGTTCCCCTCGTGGTGTTTCTGGAATTTAGGTATACCCGGCCTGGCTTGGACTATTTAACTCCACGTCCCTGAAGCTAGGGCTCTGGCCTAGGGTGGGGGCCGTTTGACCTGGGCAGTACCCAGCCTTAGGGAGGTGTCAGGAAGCAGCTGTATGGTGCCCCCAGGGCTACCCTCAGCTGGTGGCCGGCCACCATGCACATCAGGGATGTGGGGTGAGGGGCTGGCAGTAGAGGTGGACTGGTCTGCCTCACAGCCCAGAGAGCAGGGTGAACACCCCACGGTAATTCCAGCTGGGAATCCTCAGCGGGGTAGGTTGAGGGAGAACAAAAGCATCCTGTACAGGCTGGGAAGGCCAGACTGGGAGGCTTATTGTGACCCACCTGCTCAGGGCTTTGGGCAAAGTCCCCGTCGGGCAGGTGTGGGCAAGGGCCAGGCCCTGGGCAACGCCCTCCTGCCTCTTCCCTCCCAGCTGTGAGGGACTGATGGCCGTAGCACTTGAGTCACAAGGCACCCTGTGACCCACTGACCGCACCTACAGAGGGAGGGCAGCTGGGGGGGCCTGGGGCAGGGAGGCCTGGGAGCCCCTCTAAGCCTACAGGCTGAAGTTTGAAGGTGACCAGTCCCCCACCCCTGCCTGACCAGGCTGTGTCAGGCCCGGTGTCCACTGTATGCCCAGCCCCCTCAGCCTGCCTGCTGAGAGCCAGTCATGTGGACTGACAGCACGCTAATCAGCTCAGGCCCTGGCACTGGGCCCTTCCCGTGTCCTTGTGGGTGGGGGATGGGGCTGGGTGGTCTCTGTTTCGGGGGGATCTGCAGCTGCGTCCAGGCTTCTTGGGGTCCTTGGTGGTGGTACCTGGGAGGGGAGGGGAAGCCTCTGGCCCACTAGCCCCATCCTGCCTAGGGTTTATCTTTGAAGCCCAGAGGGTCAGTCCAGGGGCCCAGGCAACCCCATTTCCATTGAGGTGCAGGGCAGATGCCAAGGCCAAGGGGCTGGTCAGGCTGGGTCTAAAGAGCTGGCCAGCAGTGAGCCGGCTCTGTGGACTCACAGGGTAGGGGGGCCAGGGGCTGGAGGGCCCCTGGTGGGATGGAGGTCCAGGGGTGGGGCCTGCGAGTGGCCTAGTACGTCTCTGGGTGGGAACTGTGCTGTACCAGAGGGGCCTGGGAGATTGGGGGGCACAGAGAGTGCTCTAACCTGCCAGTGCAGGGGCACCCTGGCTGTGCGGGGTTGTGTGCACGTGAGCTAGCATGTGTGGCCAGGAAAGGGGAGAGTGGCTGGGAGGGTGGAAGAGTGGCCTGCCCTCCTTTCTGGATGCCAGGCTCAGCAGGGTGGTGGCTCTGCTCCTGGTCAGCAGCGTGTGTGTCTCTCTCAGTCTGGCCAGGTCACTGGGCTGCCCATTCCTCCGAAGCTGCCTCAGAGTGAGCCCAGCTCTCCAGGGACTGTCTCCAGCCACCACGGTTCTCTGCCTGGAGGGGGCGGCTCCCACCTCCGGCCCCGTTCAGAGGAGGAGGAGGAATATGAGCTGGCTGGAGGTGTACTGTGCCCATGAGGAGTTTAATATTTCGAGCTAGAATGCGGCTGCTCCCATCTGCTGCAGGCAGGCAGGCAGGGGTGTATTCGTTACCAACGTGCTGGCCCAGGGCGGGCCCACTGAGCAGGCCTGGTGGGTGCTTTTGGGGGGATCTGAGCCCTCAGGCCACGAGGCCTTGGCGTCAGGGCTGCCCATGGACCCCCTGGTCCAGTCTCAGCCCCACCCCCACGAACCCCCCAGGTGCTGGGAATAGGGAGGCGAGGATCCTGACCCGTTGGTGCTCCCAGCCCTTCTGCTTACGCCTGTCCTGGGGATGTGACTGTCCTGGGGATGTGACTGTCCCCACAGCCCCTGTCCCCATGGACCCTGAGAACTAGCAGCTAATTTGGGCTCTGAGGCCAGGTGTGAAAGAGGGAGAGTTTACTTGGTATGGAGTTGTGGGGCCTTGGGGGTGGGCAGGAGCTCTGGTGGCACACTGGCTAAGCACTCAGCTGCTAACCAAAAGGTCTGTGGTTCAAACCCACCAGTTGTTCCTCAAGAGAAAGATGTGGCAATTTGCTTCCGTAAAGATCTACGTTTTTGGAAACCCTACGGGGCAGTTCTATTCTGTGTTATAGAGTTGCTGTGAATCAGAACTGACTTGACAGCAGCAGTTTTGGGTTTTTTTTGGGGGGGGGGGCAGGGGTGAAGAGGGTGGATGAGGGCCAGCAGGGCAGACTAGGTAGAGCTGGTGTGGGAAGAAGGGCCCACAGCAGTGGGGCCTGTTGGGGTAGGACCACTGCTCTGTGCTGCCTGTGGCAGCACGCATCTCCATCTGGTGCCACCTTTCTGGGGCTGGCACCAACACCTCCTCTCTTGGGCCATGGGTGTGCCAGGCCCTTGCCTGGCAGCGGTGTCCCTGTTCAGCTGGGCGGGCAGGATCATCCAGGTGCCTAGCAAGCCTGGACATGAACTTGGCCTTGGAGAGGGCCCCAGCCAATAGGGGCTGCTGGGAGCCAAATTTGGGCTCCCCCAAGAATGCGGGGGGTCTTCCAAGGGTGTGAGGCTCCCCCGAGGGTGCAGCTTCACCTGCACTTTGCTTTTGCCATTGAACTGCAAGTCTGGAAGGGGCCGGGCCCAGCCCCAGGGCCCCATGATTGGGGGCTCTGCCCACAGAGCAGTGCAGAGGATCCTACCCTGGCCCTGGCCCTGTGACATGGTGTGAGGCAGGCAGGGCTGGCCAGGGTTGGGAACTGCTAGTGAACAGGTAGAGTCAGGGTGTCTCATCTCAGGGTCTGGGCACCAGTTGTCCAGTGAGGTCCTGGCTCTGGCTGTGGACTTGGGGAGCACCTCCAACAAGGCCCTGAAGCTCTGGGGGAGAATAGGTGTCTGCATCTCTGGGCCTGGCGGGAGTCTGGTCCTGGGCCAGTGGCTCACTCAGGGGACTTGATCTGGGGTGGGAGGATGGGTGGGGCCCAGGCACAGGTATTTGGACACATTGGCCTGGGTCTGCCATGAGCAGCAGGCCCCATCCCTTTTGGGGGTCTCTGATGAGGGCCCCCCTGACTTAGGGACCCAGAGAAGCCGCAGCTCCCTCACCCCACTTGACATGGGTACAGTGTGGCTCCTGGAGCTGCTGAGGCTGATGGGATATTACCCACCAGGCCTGACCCCCGCCTGGGTCTTGCTGATGGGTGTCTCCTGCCTCCAGATGAAGATCTCCTTCAACGACAAGAGCCTGCAGACCACATTCGAGTACCCCTCTGAGAGCTCCCTGGTGCAGGAGGAGGAGGCGGCCGAGGAGCCAGAGGAGGAGGGGGAGGACGAGGGGTCCGGCTCAGAGGGGGCAGCCGAGGAGAAGCCCTTTGTGCTCTTCCTGCCCCGGGCCACCTTCGTGAACAGCGTGGGGCCCGAGAGCCCTCGGCTGCCAGGTGGTAGCCCAGGTGAGTGCCCACCTGTGAGGGTGGCAGTGGGGGAGGGCAGTGCTGGGATCCCAGGTCCTCATACTGCGCCTATGACCCACAGACCTGTCCAGCTACACTCCAAAGCACTCGGTGGCCTTCAGCAAGTGGCAGGAGCAGACAGCAGAGCTGGTTCCGTGCGAGGTGGAGCCCCTTCCTAAGGAGATCATGGTGAGTGGGGGCTGGAGGGTACCAAGGGGCAGGGCCAGAGAGGGTCTTGAACGCCTGGACAAGCCAGCAGCCTCAGCCATCCCCTCTTTCTCCCAGCTCACTCCTGCCGGCCAGAATGACCTCTCGGACTTCCGCAGTGAGCCGGCCCTCTATTTCTGATCCTTCAGGATGATGGGTAGAACCCTGGTGCAGGTGGTGGGGCCAGCAGTTCCCAGGAGCCCGCCTTCACTCTGTCCCCACCCCTTACCAGGCTCCCTTGCCACAATGTACCACCTTCTGCCCTGCAAGGGCAGCCAGGTGCTCAGGGCCTGCACTGGGGCTCCTGGGTTCTTCCCATGGGTCTGTCTGGGTCTCACTTCCTTTGGATGGGCTCCAAAGTAGAGAGCGGTGTGGGGCCCAGGGGTCCGGCTGGATGGCGCCCCTGTCTGTCCTGGTGGGGGCCTGAGCGGACTCTGGCCCAGGTTACCCTCTGTCCTGCCAAGCCCTGGCTCCTCATCCTGCCCAGTTGCACTGTGAAGGGGCTCTCCCCTGCAGGGGCTCCCTGGCCCACCCCTAGCCCAGCCAGCACTGACCCCCAAGGCTGAGCCTGGCCCTGCTTCTTGAGTGGTAAACGGGAAGTCTTTCCTGAGGAACGGACTAAATAAACAGCACTGGACACTGCCGCCTCGGTCTCTGGGTGGTCCCTCCTGTTGGGCATTCAGGGTTCAGGGGTTGGGGTTCCACGGAGCACATCTGCTGGGGGCCCACTGGGGGGTGGGGGAGGGGAGGGACCTTGTAGATGGGCACCTGTGGCCAAGTAGGAGGTACCTGTTGGCCTCTCACAATCTCCACAGCCCCAGCTCTCCCCCACCATTCTCTCACCCAGCTGCCCTGTGTCGCCTCTCGGTCAGTGTCGGGAGCGCCTGGTGCAGCACCCCCACCTAGAGCTGGCAACTTTAGGAGGCAGGATGCTGGGCCTTCCATCTGAGATTGGGAATTCTTTGTGTGCCAGGACCTGAGTTGGTTCCCTGAAGAGTTAGGGGCAAGGAGCCCGAGAGGGGTTGAAGAGCAAGGGCTGAGTATGGGCCCACGGGTGGTCTGGGGCAGGGCAGAGCCCTGGAGATCTTGGCTTTGTTTGGCTTGGAAAAGTCCTAACCCAGCAGAGCCCACACAGTGGCAGGCAGGCAGGCAGATGTGGGTGCCTGGGGTGGGCGCTAGTGCTGGCAGGAAAAACCGAAGTATGTCAAGAGGTGGGAAAGCCGAGGTGGGGGCCCCCACACTGGAGCAGCTCCTGGCTGGGCTGGGGGCCCAGATATCCTCGCTGCCACGTGCAGGCTGAGCCGGGCTGTTTACAAATCCACAGGCAGGACCGACCAAGCATTGAGTCTGAATACCTGTTTCCTTCCTGGGGAGTTAGGGAGTCAAACTTATGAATGAGCAAGTGGGACCAGGTTTGGGACAAAGGGCAGCATGTTGGTGTGTTCTCTCTCCTCTCAACAACATGTGTCTCCCCAAGGCACCCAGCCACAGGCCTGGGTTGCTGCAGTGCTAGGACCCCAGGGTGGAGGATATGCCAGCGAAGGTAGGGTTGGAGAGGTCTGGGGATGAAGGATGGGGCCCAGCAGCGCAGGGAAGAAGAGAAGTGGACAGAAAGGGTGTGAAGCTATAAGGCCTGTGTTCAGAGGAACCAGCGTCCAGAAGGGGGCTGGCGTGCACACTCAGCCATTTCCAACTGTCCTTGGGCCCGGCTATGGTGTGGCAGAGAGCACGACCAGCAGATGAAGGCCCTCAGAGAAGGATGGGCTGTGTCCTGGATTTGGGGGAAAGTAAGTGGGGGTCGGGTGAGACAGGGATAGAGCAAGTGGCCGTAGGTGAAGCAAAGGTCTGGGGCTGACATCTGCAGGTAGGCGGAGGAGGGTCATGGGAGATGCCCAGTGGCACCCTCTGCATCTGAGACTGGGGCTCTCAGTCACAGGGAAAACCACTCCAAGTCCCCTTTCCCTGCCCCGCCCCATGGAGGAGCCACCATACCCAGCCAGAACCTTTGTGGGCTAGCTCTGGGGGTGGCAAGCAGCCCCATGTACTCGACACAGGCACAAGCCAGCACGATTCTTTACAAAGAAAGCCTTTATTCACACAGTCACGGGGCACTAGGAACAAGCTCTGAGGTCTCAGTTCTGAGGCAGAAGAGGGCCCAACCACTACCTCACTTGCCTGGGCCCCTGCTGGCCAAGGAGGGACAAGGGAGGCAGAAGTCCTGGGGGTTGAGACTAGAACCAGCAGCACAGGGAGGCGTGGAGGTTTTGGAGTGCCCTCCCCAATTGCTGCCTGCTGGGAGCACCACGGAGCCAGATCCCTGCCTGGTAGGCTACTTTTCTCATCCAGAGCTAACAAAGGCTGCAGCTGCCTTGATACCAAAGACAGGAAAAGAAGGTGGCTGCTGCCATACAGAACAAAGACGCTTTATTAACAGGTTTCCTGGGGGCCAAGTAGCCTGGCCCACCCATGGCCTCGTCAACTGTCCTTGCCCCCACTGGCCTTCTGCTCCGAAGCCGTGGCCTTGGTCAGGTTCCCAGCTTCTCTCTTCAGGACACTAAGCAGAGTCTGGGAGCTCTCCAGGATCTGAGACCAAAGAAAACACAGGCTGGTCATTGATGCTCCCGCCTGGGGGGTACCCGGGGACAGGCAGGGCCTGCAGGGGCCTCTTCCCTCCCCAGGTCTGGCCAGTGCTTTGTTCTCTGCCGGCCCCCCGTCCATCACACACCGAGCAGAGTGAACCTCAGGAACAACCGTGGTAGGAGAACATGGGCTGGGACACACCATGTTCCACAGACAGCATTCTCCTTTCCTCAGTGGGCCCAGCCGAGATGTGGGGAAGATGCAGACTGCTCGCTGGGACCCCTTGCTCCCACAACTGAATGCCCCTGTGCTGAGCCAGGGTCCGGGGAGGGGAAGGGAAGCCTCTACTCAGGAAAGCCCCCAGTCCTGAACCCCCTAGGCACTCAACGCTTGCCCACACAAGGGATCGGCCTGGCCTGTGGCCCCAGCTGCCTCGAGTCCCACCTTGAGGTAGGCAGCTTCCGTCTCCGCGATGGTCCGGTCAAACTCGTTTCGAGAGGCGATCTTTCGAGCCAGGTTCTCATTGACCCGGGCCAGCTTCTCCGTCAGCTGCCTCACCTCGTTCTGCAGCCGCTGCTTCTCGTCCTCTTCCTGCTGGATCTGGCGGCACAGCTCCTCGCGCTTCTGGGACAACTCCTCGATGCCTGGGGCGGCAGGAAGGAGAGCAAGGTCCTGGCTAGGCCGCCTTCCCTCCAAGGAGGGCCAGAGTCCTGCCTCTCGGGGGCCTCTGGATACAATAAGGCGGTGGACGTGGGCGACAGCGCTGTGCCTGGGAGGTAGTGCTCACTACAAACACGCGGCACTCAGTGCGCACTCGGTGCGCACCAGGCGCTCTCCCACGCGCCTTCCACGCACAGTGACCGAGCTGGGCGGGTCCTAATGTACCGCTAGGCCCACCCTGGGGCCAGGAGGCCACGCACGGACTCGGCGCGACACTTGCCCACGGCCACGCAACTGCTTGGCGGCCGCGCGCCTACTGCCTGGGGCCCCGCCGCTGGGCCGCCGCCTCCAGCGCCCCGCTGCGCCCGGGCGGCTGTGCCAACGCTGGCCCAGGCCCCTCCGCGGGCTACGACCGCCCGGGCTACACGGCGCGGGACGTGCTCACACTTGACCAGCTCGTTGTTGTAGTTCTGCAGCGCCGCTCCCTGCTGAGTCATCGTCCCGGACACTCGCCCCTCCGCCGCCGCCGCGGGGATCCCGGTCACTCCAACCGCCGCCGCCGAGCACTCGCCTGCGCCTGCGCAGTGCGCACCGAGAGCGCGCCGACCTGCAACGTCATCGCCGCGCGCCTCTTTTGCGTCATCGCCCTGCGCCGCGCCCGGCCCGTGCGTCAAGGAGCCGCGCTGATCCGGGCGGACCCGGGAGCCGGTGGGCCCAGATGGCTGCAGAGGCGGCGGGGGCGAAGGGGGACTGCGACCCCGCGCCCGGACAGGAGCTGTTGGTGGCCTGGAACACCGTGAGCACCGGGCTGGTGCCGCCGGCTGCGCTGGGGCTGGTGAGGCCCGGAAGAGAACGGCGGGCTCGCGCGCGGTCCCCGCGAAGCTTTAGGGCCTCCGCCTCTGTCCATCGCCCGTCTCTGCCCTCCCGCCCTCCTCCACAGTCCCGCATCTTTCGGCTCCCTTGCCAGCCCTTCCCAGCGTCGGCGCCACATCGGCGCGCTGCGGCCGAGGAGCGGCGGGGCTCGCGCAGCCTCCCCTCCGCTGCACTGCCCGCCTTTCCCGCCTGCCGCTCCCCTCCCCCGCCACGTCCACTCGCAGCTCTGCGTTCCCCTCTCCTCACGGTTGTCTGCACTGTAGGCGTCCTCTCGGACCAGCGGTGCGGTCCAGCCAAAGGAGGAGGAGCTCCGGGCGGCTGTGGAGGTTCTGCGGGGCCACGGCCTGCACTCAGTCCTGGAGGAGTGGTTCGTGGAGGTGCTGCAGAACGACCTGCAGGCTAACATCTCCCCCGAGTTCTGGAATGCCATCTCCCAGCGCGAGAACTCCGCGGACGAGCCCCAGTGCCTTCTGCTGCTCCTTGACGCTTTTGGCCTGTTGGAGAATCGCCTGGATCCCTACCTGCGTAGCTTAGAGCTCCTGGAGAAATGGTCTCGCCTGGGATTGCTGATGGGCACTGGCGCACAGGGGCTGCGGGAGAAGGTCCACACCATGTTGCGGGGTGTTCTGTTTTTTTCCACTCCCAGAACTTTCCAGGAGATGATCCAACGTCTCTACGGGCGCTTCTTGAGAGTCTATATGCAGAGTAAGAGGAAGGGGGAAGGAGGCACCGACCCAGAACTGGAGGGGGAGTTGGATAGCCGATATGCTCGCCGCCGTTACTACCGGCTCCTGCAGAGCCCACTCTGTGCTGGGTGTGGCAGTGACAAGCAGCAGTGTTGGTGTCGCCAGGCCCTGGAGCAGTTCCACCAGCTCAGCCAGGTCCTGTGAGTACTATGCGTGTGGCCACGCCCCTGGGCCTCCTGATTTCCCAATTGTTCCTCTGGGTCTGGCTGCAGAGAGCTGGTCAGCTGGCCAGGGGCATCCCAGAGGGAGGGGGCCCTGGCACCCTTGGATGGTGAGTTTTGAGCCTTTGGTCTTGGACCAGTTGTATCTCTTTAGTTTTTGTGCACAGCCCAGGAGTTGACACTTTGCCCACACTGAGACCCTATGTGACTTGTGCGTGCAGCAGATTTCTGTCCCCATTCCAAACTTACTGGCTCCCCAGAATTCTGCTGTACTGCCTGTAGGCTAACGGGAGTGTACGTAGCCTGTGATTGTGGTTGCTGTGCCAGTGGGTAACAAACAGGGGGCTCACCATTTCTTCTGTGCTGAGCGTGTCAGGCAGGCAGATTTGTGTCCCCATTCTCTGGGAAGGAGTTCTTGTTGGCTGCAGCCAGGCTCTGCTGTCTGCTCCCTCCAGCGCGGTTATGATTTCTGTCATGTTGAGCAAAGTGGTTGCGATGCCGTTGTTTGGAAGGGGTCTCTTAGTTAGATTTGGATCAAGGGAGTGGTCCCGCTGCTGCCAAGGGCCCTAGAGGCCCTGAAGGGCTTCTGCTAGGCTCATCCCAGTTGAAGGTTGTATGGAACGCTCTTTCTTGTTTCCTCGTGAGTAGCTTTATTTTTCTAGACCAGCGTTCGTGCTGAAAGGTGCAGACGGTGGTATCTATGTTTACGTGGCCCGGGTAGCAGTGATTCAGTTGCTGTTTCCGAGCCAGGCCAGGGAGATGGGGCTTGGGCCTCTGGTAGCTCCCCTGCCGCCACTTCCTACGGGAATGGCCATCACCCCAGTCTGGGCAGTCCAGCTGGGCAGGCCAAATGGCACCTCGCCAGTGCTCTGTTCTCCCAGCAGCTTTTCCACAGAGCCCTGGCACAGCTGACACTGCACACACTCGTCTGTTCTCAGACACAGACTCAGTTTGCTGGAACGGGTCAGTGCCGAGGCTGTGACCACCACGCTGCACCAGGTGACCCGGGAGAGGATGGAGGACCGCTGCCGGGGCGAGTACGAACGCTCCTTCCTACGGGAGTTCCACAAGGTATCGCCGCCTTTGCTCCGTCCCCTTTGGAAGTGTGCCAAAGTGCAGAGACGGAGTGGGCTGGGACCTCGAAGGTAGTTGAGGCCATTCCGGGGGCTGCACTGATCATGTTGCATCCACGACGTGCTGGGTGAAGTCTTAGCGGAATCACACGGTTCGAGGCAGTGCCAGGGCCAAGCAGCGGTGTGGCCAGGCCCACCTGAGAGGGACAGACTGATCTCCTTTTAGCTGCGCCCCCCGGGGACTGACCCCTTGCAGCCAGCCTGCATCCCAGCATGGCCTGCGCACCCCCATGGGGCAGAGGAGGAGGGGCAGGAAGAGAAGAGCAGCCAGGGCAATGGGGGAGACTGGGGAGACAGCCTGGCAAGGTGGGGTCGTATCCCAGGGTGGGCCTCATGGTACTGTGCCATCCACAGACAGGCTTGGGGCTCTCCCAGAGCTGGCGGAGAGCTGGGACCAACCGTCGTGGCTCCCTGCTTTTCACCTGTTCTCACTCCGCCATTTCTGAGGGTCGCTCTCCAAAAATGACGGTTAGCATGGTTGAAGGAGGTACAATAGGGGTCCTCCAAGCAGTGGGCAAGAGTGGTCATGAGCCCTGGCAGCCCAGCTGGGACGAAGTGCAGATTCCCAGATACTGGAGTGAGCCGGGGACTCAAGGCGCAGCAGCCCAGGGCAGCTTGGGCTGTCTCTGTGGTGTTAACCCCACCCACGTCTGGGACGCCTCTCAGCAGGATCACACGTACACACACACACAGGAGTGACTTTGTCCCGCACTGCTTTGTTTGTGAAGGGCAGGGCACTGGTAACATCTGTGTCCTGGAGGGGTGTACCCACGCGGTGCATGCAGCGTGTGAGTGTGTGTGCAACTGTCTCACTCACGTGTGACATCAGTGTCAGTGGAGATGAACAGGGGGGCTGACGTGCATAGAGGGGGCTGGAGTCAGGGCCTGGGGCGCCCGTGCGCTGCCAGCCTCCACCTCACAGCCGTGCCTGCCCCACAGTGGATCGAGAGGGTGGTCGGCTGGCTTGGCAAGGCGTTCCTTCAGGATGGCCCTGCCAGGCCCGCATCCCCGGAGGCTGGCCACACGCTGCGCCGCTGGCGCTGCCATGTGCAGAGGTTCTTCTACCGCGTCTATGCCGGCATGCGCATCCAGGAGCTTTTCAGCATCATCCGAGGTCTGCCTGCCCTCCTGGCCTTCACTGCCCGTCCTCCAGGCCCATGTCCATCCGTCCCGGGTCTCCTTGTCTTCCTGGGGCCGGTCGGGGTTGTGGCATGGGCACACACGTGTGAGCGTCGCTGCAGAGTCCCAGGGAGGCTGCTCAGCCATGCTCGGTGTCTGCGTATCCTGTGTGTGAAGGGGCCTCTCCCCACAGACTTCCCAGACTCACGGCCAGCCATTGAGGACCTCAAGTACTGCCTGGAGAGGACCAACCAGAGGCAGCAGCTGCTCGAGTCGCTCAAGGCGGCACTGGAGACCCGGCTCCTGCACCCAGGTGCTGCACTGTCTCGCCACAGATGGCACATCCCAGCCACGGGCGCCCCCGGGCCTTCGGGGACTAACGAAGCTGTTTTCTGAAGTCCTTTAGGGGGCAGGGTGGCCCCCGCCCCATTTTTTGAAATTGAGTTTGGTTTGGGGTGATGCCCTCAGGAGAGACTGCTTAATGGGGAAACAGTCATCCTTATAAAGCTTTGAAGAAGGCAGCTGGGGGTTCGAAGGAGGGGGTTCCCTGATCAGGTTGCCAGGCTCTTCTGTGCACAAGTTCAAGGTGGTGTGCTAAAGACCATCTGACCGGGCTGTACCATGTGAACACATGGGGGTTGCTGTCCAGGGTGTGGCCAGTGGCAGGGAAGGGCGGGCAGTTTGGCCTGACCCCACTGTCCCACAGCCCCTGTAACCATTTGATCCCTCTGGCTGCAGGCGTGAACACATGTGACATCATCACGCTGTACATCTCTGCTATCAAGGCACTGCGTGTGCTGGATTCTTCCATGGTCATCTTGGAGGTGGCCTGTGAGCCCGTCCGCCGCTACCTGAGGTGAGCTGGCCCGCCAGCCAGAGCCTGTCCTCCATGCGTCTCAGTCCTGCTGCTCCAAATGACTTGCAGAACAAGTTCGCCAGGCCCTTGTATGCCCCTGGCCATCAGTGATGTGCAGACTGGCCTGTGGTTCAGTCACCCCGGGGCCAGATGCCAGCCAGAACAGCCCCACTCAAATGCCTTGTGCATTTGTGGTGATGGTGTAGATTGCTTGTTTCCTGGCAGGACACGGGAGGACACAGTGCGGCAGATTGTGGCCGGTCTGACTGGGGACTCTGATGGGACTGGGGACTTGGCTGTCGAGCTGTCCAAGACTGACCCTGCGAGCCTGGAGACTGGCCAGGACAGTGAGGATGACTCTGGTGAACCTGAGGACTGGGTTCCTGACCCTGTGGATGCCGACCCAGGTCAGCTTGCCCCCCGCCGGCCTCCTCGGAGGGGCTGGTCCTTGGTGCTCACAGCCTAGGTTTTCTGGGGAAGGGAGAGCACCTACCCGGCTTGTGGCCACGTGTGCTGGGCTATGCCAGAAAAACGAGGCCAGAGCACTGTGCAAGGCCCATCCGGGCACCCCCAGGGTGCTAGGAGGGGCTCTACCACTGGCTTGTGTCTGGTCACTGTTATCAAGAATTGTTTCCTTTGGGGGCTGTTGGGGGTTGCCACCTGCTGCCCTCCCCCTGCAGGCTTCAAGTCCCATCCACCTCTGCTCCTCTAGCTGCTGGCTGGGTAGCCTGGGCCAGCCCCATGTGGGGTCCCTGAGGGCACAGTGTCCTCTCCTGGCCCTCACCTGGTACAGAGAAGGCTTTTTCGGTCTCTGGAAAAAACCCAAAGGCCTTCTATTTATTCCTTAAGTCGGGGTTTAGGCAGGTCCCCATGGAACCAGGAAAGGCGGCTGGGCTCAGAGCTGCTGTCCCAGGCTAGTTCAGGAAGCACAACGAGGTGACGCCCCGGCCGTCACTGGACTGGCCTGGTTGGGGGTCCCTGTCCCACAGAGGTGCCAGTGGTGCCTCCCCCCATGCTGTGCCAGGGAAGTCAAGCTCCAAGCGGCGGTCTTCGGACATCATCAGCCTGCTGGTCAGCATTTATGGCAGCAAAGATCTCTTCATCAATGAGTACCGTTCTCTGCTTGCTGACCGCCTTCTGCACCAGTTCAGCTTCAGCCCGGAGCGGTGAGCACCTTGCTGTTCACCATCCTTCACCCCAGTGCCACCCTCCTTGGCCCCAGTGTACACAGGCAAGGAGCAAGCTCAGGCTTCCACAGAAGGTGGGGCCTTGGGCTCAGGTCACCACCTGGGAGGCCTGGTGGGTCAGGAGAGGCTGGCACAGGAGGGCTGGGAAGCCAGGGTCTGCCAGGTTGTGGCAGGATGGGGTAGGAAGGGGCCGTGGCAGCTGTGCTCCCACCTCCCTCTTGGACCAGGAGTCCCAGCGCTGAGGGTGCCCTGCAGAGCCCCTGCCCAGGTGCCAAGGTGGGGTGTGGGCTCCCATCCCCACCTCACCCCACCCAAGACCCGTCCTTCCAGGGAAATCCGCAACGTGGAGCTGCTGAAGCTACGCTTTGGCGAGGCCCCGATGCACTTCTGTGAGGTCATGCTGAAGGTGGGTGCTATCTCGGTCTATGGCCACCCTGCAGGCCTCAGCTGGCCCAGCCTCTGGTGATCCTCTCATTCCCTTCTCTTAGGACATGGCAGACTCGCGACGCATCAATGCCAACATCCGCGAGGAGGACGAGAAGCGCCCGGCAGAAGAACAGCCACCCTTTGGGGTCTATGCGGTTATCCTGTCCAGTGAGTTCTGGCCCCCCTTCAAGGACGAGAAGCTGGAGGTCCCTGAAGACATCAAGGAGGCTTTGGATGTCTACTGCAAGAAGTACGAGAAGCTGAAGGTACCTGTTTGTGGCTCCAGTGGCCAAGCGGGCCCCGTGCAGCGATGTGGAGGGGCAGTGTCGCCCGTGATCCTCCCGACTCCCCGCTCTGTCTGTGAAGCAGCTCTACATCACTGCTCCCTTGGAGCTGTTGGGGATCACGGAAGGACTCAGGGCAGGGCCCAGCCCCGAGTGGTCCTGGTCCTACAGGCCCAGGGCCTCAGGAAGCCGAGCTGTGTGCTGACTCAGGCCCTCCACAGGCCATGCGGACCCTCAGCTGGAAGCATACTCTGGGCCTGGTGACCATGGACGTGGAGCTGACTGACCGCACACTGTCTGTGGCCGTGACCCCTGTGCAGGCTGTGATCCTGCTGTACTTCCAGGATCAAGGTAAGCCCCATGTCCAGCTGGTCTCCCTGGCCTCGCCTGTGGGCCTCACTTTGCCTGGGGGGACACAGTTCTCTAATAAGGGGCAGGATTTGAGCAACCTTTTCCTATTTTGTGGTCGTGGTGTGCAGACCACCTATGTCCCCAAGGTCTCCTGGGGAATTCTAGGCCTGGCTCTGCATCCCCGCTGATCATGGGGAAGCAGGGTGGGGCCGGTGAGGAAGGCTGGGGATGGGGAGGCCTGGCCCGTCTGCCTGGCAGTCACCCATCATCCCTGCTGCTCTGCACACAGCCACCTGGACTCTGGAGGAGCTGAGCAAGGCAGTGAAGATGCCAGTGGCGCTGCTGCGGCGGCGCATGTCTGTCTGGCTGCAGCAGGGTGTGCTGCGGGAGGAGCCCCCGGGCACCTTCTCGGTCATTGAGGAGGAGCGGCCCCAGGACCGGGACAACATGGTGCTCATGGACAGTGATGATGAGAGCGACTCGGGCATGGCCTCCCAGGCAGACCAGAAGGAGGAGGAGCTGCTGGTGAGCAGGGAGCATGCAGGGCCCGGCCTGCGGGTAGGAAGGGCAAGTCAAGGTGGGGTCCGCAGGCAGGAGGGGGAGAGGGAGGGACCGTGTCGGCGGGCAGCAGGGGCTGGGCCCGTGGGTGGGTGGGCAGGGAGGGCCCAGGGGTACAGGCAGCTGCCTCAGCAGCAATCCAGCCCCAGCGGCTCCTGACGGCCCCCGGTCCAGCTCTTCTGGACGTACATTCAGGCCATGCTGACCAACCTGGAAAGCCTGTCCCTGGAGCGCATCTACAGCATGCTGCGCATGTTCGTCATGACCGGCCCTGCCCTGGCCGAGATCGATCTGCAGGAGCTGCAGGGCTACCTACAGAAGAAGGTGCGCGACCACCAACTCATCTACTCAGCTGGCGTCTACCGCCTGCCCAAAAACTGTGGCTGACACCCCACCCCTGCACAGGAGGGCCCGCCGGCCAGGTGCTCCCAGCCCTCCCGGCAGGCTCTGCACACGCACAGGATGGACAGCCCTGGGCGGACTCTCTCTCCCCTCAACTTCTCAGCTACGTGGCCTGTACAGATTAAAGCTGGTCAGCTCACCGTCCCTTCCCTGTCCTGGTGATTTTGTGGTAGAGAGGGTACAGTGGGGCCAGGAGGCAGCCCTCACAGTAGGTGCCCCAAGGCAGAGATGGGGAGATTTTGGGGGCAGGCCCACACCTGGCACACATCTGCGTTTGGGCTCTGAACCTACTGGCAGGGTCCTGGGCATGGACACCCTGGGCACTGTCCTGATCTGGCAGGTCGCTCCACCCACCTCCAGCACATCCAGGCCTGCAACTCAGGCGGGAGCGCACCAGGGGGCGCTGCCTAGAAGTTTCTCTTGGGCCGTTTTCTAGCCAGCCACAGGGCTTCTAGTCTCATTTCTCTGGCTTTTGAAAGGAGGCAGGATCACTGCCCTCTGCCTGGCTGGAGGGTCAGCCTTGTGTACCCCAGCCAAGAGTACCAGCTTGGGCACTACTGGACTCCGAGTGGGGTCCATCAAACATCTGAGGCCCCGATGGTGCCTGAGCTGAGAACTCTGTCTCGGCAGCGAGAGGATCTGGTATCTGCCCACAGCCCACACCAGGAGCAGAGCAGCTACAACGCTGCACAGCTCAGAGCTAGGAGGGATCCTGGCTGGTGGGGGGTAGCCAAAACGTAAATGTGCTTTCAAGAAAGGCAGGCAACTCCTGTAGGGGAGCACCCCTTCTGGGAGCCTCAGGGCAGAGGCACAGGCTGAGCTGGCTAGGGCCAGGCCCTGGGTGTCTGGGCCCTCGCCTTGCTACGGAGTGCCCACCCTGAAGGTACTGTCCTGGGAGGTCCTGGGAGCAAGGTGGTCCCAGGGCTGGGCATGTTCAGAGCCATGTGGGCACTTGAGTTGCTTTCCTGGCTCCCACCTGGCTTGTGCCTCCCTGTGCCCTATTCCTGCCTGCTCTGCACATGGGCTTGGAGGGCAGCCCTGTCTCAAGGACTTTCTCCTCCGGCCCTTCATACTCGCTAGAGAGCTTCGTGGATTGTTCTGATTTCGAAGTTTACTCCTGTCCGTTTCCTCAGGCTTCCCGTATCCAGTCTGCTACGAGGCTGTTGTCTTGGGTGGTACCACCTGCCCCGGCAGCAGCATTACGGCAAAGCCCAGATCAACTTAGTCCCTCAAGTGGCCACTGCCCGGCCCTTGGGCTGGGTGCCTGCAGTCCTCACCAGGATGCAAACCTGCTGAACTGGCCTGGCAAGGTGGCAGCGCCAGCCACCTGCCCAGGCACACCTGCCCTGAGTTCCTTTGGACTCAGTTTTCCAAACGCGTCCTAAAGCGGACCTCCCAGCCCAAGGCTCGTCTCAGATCACAGCAAAAAGTCTGTGCCGGTCCCCAGGGCCCCACAGGGAGGCCACTGGTGTTAGCGGTTGGAGTTTCCTGCTGAGCCCACCGCCCTGGTGCCTGTGGGGCATGTGATGGCAGGAGGCTGGTGTGGTCTTCAGGGGGCTGAGCCACTTCCTCCTGCTGCCTCTGTGGTTTGCTTGGCAGGTGCAAGGGGAGGAGGGAAGAAGTCCCCTGGGTGGGGACGGCCTGGCGCAGGAGGACTGTGCTTTGGCATCTCGGCCCGTGACAGGCTCCAGGAGGCGGCCAAGGTCAATTTCCAACCCCCTCAGCCCCTTCCCTGATCTGCAGGAGCAGTACCGGGCAGCGGGGTGGGGTGGGGAGACCCCTGCAGGTGTGGGTGGTTTCGGGACAGAGAAGCTTACCCAAGTCTGTATGAAGGCCTCTTAGTAACCTTAATGACATGTTTGTTTAGTGGGAGGGAGCCTGGGACACTGCCCACAGCTACTCTGAGCCACCTGCTCAAGAGGAAGGGCTCCTCGGAGGCCTGTGGCTTTGGCTCAGGCAGGTGTGTACCAGACCTTTCCTTGGGTGACCAGGCAGGGGAGCGGGGCCTTGGGGGGCAGGGCCCTGTTAGGGTGGAGGCTTAGTGGCCTGTGGGATTGGACAGGCTGGGGGCCCACCTACCCTCCTGCCCCAGGCCCCATCTAACCCACTGCAGTCCTTTTTCTGGAGCAGGAACTGAGGGGTGGGCCAAAGACTTCCCAAGGTTGCCAGGCCACTGCCCCCCTAGAGATCAGGGTGTGGCCACACCCCCTTCTCTGAGTGCCCTCTCCCCACAGTCAGCTTCTGCTGACATCTGGGCACCCCAGAGGGGCTCTCCAGCCCCTGTCCCCCCTTCCTGCCCCAACCCAGGCTCCCTGTCTGGACTCCTTCAGGTCCCCTGTGGTCCAGGGGGTGGCTCAGGGTCCACTCCAGGCCCAGGGGTGAGGCTCCAGTGGCCTCAGACACCCCGGACCCTGCCCCCACCTGCCCTGCCTCACAGCATCCACTGTGAGGTCAGCGCCTTCCGACAAGTTCTGTCCAGAGGTATCCGGTGGGGCCGGGGGCTGGACATGGCCCCACCTCCCCAGCCCTACTTCTGCCTGGTTGGCAGCCCCCTTGGCCTGATCTGTCTGTCCCTCCTGCTCATCCCTGCTGCAGGTGCCTCCTTCTGCCCCTCCCGCACCAGCCAGGGGACCCCCCCCTCGTCCAGGTGGGGCGGGTTGTGCCCTGTCCTTCCAATGGCCACCAGGGCAGGGGGCAGGCCCAGGGGGTCCCCCAGCTGCTGGTGACTGGCCCCACTGCCACGCTGCCCTGTCTCCGCAGCTGGAACCTACTGTGAGTGCAGCCTGGGCCTCAGCCGTGAGGCACTCATTGCCCTGCTTGTGGTGCTGGCCGGCATCAGCACCAGCTGCTTCTGTGCCCTGGTCATCGTGGTGGTGGGCGTCATGAGGGCCAAGTGGTGCGTGGCCCTAACCCTTGATGCCCCGCACCTGTTGTCTGGGAGCTGGTCTGAGCAGGGGTGGGTCAGCGTCACTGTGCTACTACCTGGCCTGTGTCCTGGTGCTGCCCAACAGGTGGCTCTGTCCCCTGAGTGGGATGCCATGATAACCTGGGGATGGCACCTCCCTGGGGAGGGGCCCTGGGGCCAGCCCTGGCAGCCTGGGACTCACACCCCTCTCTGTCCCCCAGTGACTCAAGCACCCCTGGACAAGTGGACAGCAGGTGAGTAACCCCTGGGCCAGGCAGAGCCCACCGGCAGCTTCAGGAGCACTGTCCCTGAGGCAGGGTCTGCTGGGTGCCCCCGGCCGCCTGACCACTCATGTCCTGGCAGGTTGGTGGGGCACTACGGGGTCCAGGAGGGCCACATGGATCTGCACACAGTGCACGTGGAGTCCCACCTCATGGACCCTGACCTGGAGGCCTCTATGATGGCGTCCCTGGAGGACCAGGGCCTCAGGACCATCCCTGTGGACGCTCTGGAGGAGCCGCCGCCACCCACACCGCCACCTCCACCCACACCGCCACCTCCACCCACACCGCCACCTCCACCCCCACCACCACCTGAGCAGGACTGAGGGCCCTGAGACTGCTCAGGGGGAATTAAAGAGTATTTAGTGGTTCTGCACTGTCCTCTCTGCATCCTGGGCGCGGGCTGAGGCTCTCTGGTCTTCAGTGGGGAGGTGCCAGGTCTTCCCTGGCCCCCGAGGGGGGCCACACTGCTCGTGTTCCCTGGCTTTCTGCCATCGCCCTGAGCCCCAGTCCTGCACCTCATGGTGCTATGTCCCCTGGAGCTGCCAGGGACCCTGGGCCCTGCCCAGCCTAGTCCACCCCCACCCTGGGAAACCCAGCCCAGGTTGGGGCCATACCTCCGGCTACTCCAGGAGGGAGCTGGGTGTGACAGGCACAACTGAGTAACGCCCCTGGCCCCACTCACACTGTCCCCAGAAGTTCCAGGAGTCTTTGGCAGGTGGACAGAACACTGACCTACCTCCTGTGGCTCCTCTGCCTCAGTGTACATCCCCACCCTGGGCCCCTACTGTGTGTTCAGCTCCCACCGATTAGGGGTTGCCATGGGCATGGGGCATCCCTCCTGAGTGCTCAGTGTGCTTCTGGGGAGAAGCTGAATGGAGGGCAAGGGGGCTGGGCCAGGCAGGGCCACTTGGGAGAGTGGGACCACTTTGCTTAGCCCCAGCAGGGCAAGACTGGGGCGATGGGCTGAGAAGCAGGGCATCCTGGGGACATCTGAGAGTTGGGTGGGCATGGGTGTGTTGGGTTCCAGCTCTCAGGGCTCAATGGGTGCCTGGTGGTGGTCTTGTCAGTGCTGTTGCCTCCTAGAGCCTAGGGAGCCCAGAGCTCTGGGACAGGTGTTTGGCAGCGCAGGCATTGGCTGTGTGCCCGGCCCCCGCCCCAGGCAGGAGCCAGTCCTGGGACAGGAACTGCCGACGCTCCAGCTGGAGAGTCCATATTTGGACAGGCGCCGCAGGGACAGGATCCGGGTACAAAAGGCTCCGAGGTCCGACGGGCTCAGGGGACGTGCAGCCCCCACCGTGGCCCCAGCGCTGCCCCCATGCGGAGCCCCTCCTTTCTCTCCTGGCCGCTGCCCTCTTTGCTGCTATTGCTGCTGCTGTCGCCGCCGTCCACCTGGGCCCAGGTGCTCCTCGCGGCTGCCCCCTTGGGGCCCAGTGGCGCCCCGACCTGCCCTGAGGAGTGTGAGTGTGCGCCGGGCGGCCAGGCCAACTGCTCGGCGCGCGCGCTACCCGCAGTGCCTGTAGGCCTGAGCTGGCGCGTGCGTGCGCTACTGCTGGACCACAACCGAGTGAGCGCGCTGCCGCCCGGCGCCTTCGCGGGCGCGGGCGCGCTGGTGCACCTAGACCTGCGCGAGAACGGGCTGCGTGCAGTGCACGCTCGCGCCTTCTGGGGCCTGGGCGCGCTGCAGCGGCTGGACCTCAGCTCCAACCAGCTGGAGGCACTGGCGCCCGGCACCTTCGCGCCACTGCGCGCGCTGCGCGTCCTCTCGCTGGCGGGCAACCGCCTGGCGCACCTGGAGCCGGCGGCTTTGGGCACGCTCCCGCTGCTGAGCGGGCTGAACCTGCAGGACAACGCGCTGGCGGCGCTCGGGCCCGGCCTGCTGGCCACCCTGCCCGCCCTCGACTCACTCCGTCTGCGCGGCAACCCCTGGGCCTGTGGTTGCGCGCTGCGCCCGCTCTGCGGTTGGCTGCGCCGGCACCCGCGTCCCCCAGGTAAGCCGTCGAGGTGAGGGCACCAGGTGAGGGTGGGAGGGGGTCGCCAGGTGAGGTGTGTGTGGGGTGCCAGGTGAAGTGTGTGGGGGTGCCAGGTGAGGCTTGAGGGGAGGTGCTGGATGAGCCATGGAGGTGGGGCGCCGAGTGAGCTGACGGGGACGCTCGAGCTAGCCCCGGCCTGTTGAGGCCCTGCCATCTGCCCACAGAGGAAGAGACCCTGTTCTGCGTGTTCCCGGGGCGCTTGACGCTCAGCCCTCTGACCGCCTTCACCGACGCCGCCTTCAGCCACTGCGCACAGCCACTAACCTTGCGGGACCTGGCTGTGATCTACGTGCTGGGGCCCTTCTCCTTCCTCGCCAGCCTGGCCACCTGCCTGGTGCTGGGTTCCGTGCTCACCGCCTGCCGCATCCGCCGCCGCGCTGCCGCCCGCCGCCCGCCCGGGAAACCACCGGACCCTAAGGCCTCCGCCCCGCCCCCGGACCCTGGGAGCCCCGCCACTGCCCAAGCCTGAGCCGGCCTCCCAGAAGCCAGGGATATTCCCACTCTGCAGGGGCATCTCCTCCCCGCACTCTAGAAACTTCCCCACCCACTCCCTTCACACCCCCTGCAGGCGTCAACAAGCAGCACAGACGGAAACTTTCGTGACATTCATTTAGGAAACACTACTGCACACACCGGGTCATGGGGGTTGCGCGCCAGGGCCCCTGGAGTGGAGGGGAGCGGTGGCTGCACACAGGCTGCACGGGGAAGGCACGCACTCAGGCGGGAGGGCTGAGCCTGTGAAAGGTGGCAGGCGGGTCCCACAGCTGGAGCAAGGGGGCGGGGGCATGGGGCAGGGCTGAGGGCAGTCCTCGGCTGTCCTGGGCTAGAGGCCGTGAGGTGTAGAGAAGCCTCGGTTTTCTAGGAGTCTGGAGGAGAACAGAGGCCACAGGGACCCCAAAAGTGCCCTGGGCCGGCTGCTGGCAGGGAGTCCGGACTGAGATGGGGAGGGGGCAGGGCGAGCCGGTGGCAGGGTCCGGGGGAGAAGGGGCATGGGTGAAGGTGCAGCGAGAAGAGGGGAGAGGCCGAGCTGAGGCTGGAGAAGAACGCAGATGCTTCAGGACAGGGTGGCCCAGCCAGCTGGGGCAGTGGGCCCTGCTGTGGCTCCAGCGGTGGCAGGGCAGGTTGCGGCTGTCTGCTCCAAGCCCCTCCATCCAGGGGCAGAGTAACCCCTCTCAACACGCTCCAGCCCCCAGGGCCCTGCCTCTGCCGGAGCGCCCTGTGGCCCTGCCCAACTGGCTCAGCCTCCGATCTGCTCTCGGTCCAGCAGGGGCCTGCCCCCCAGGCGGCGGGTGGACAGATGGACGGGACGCCCGGGGCGGGCAGTCTCTGGGGCGGGTGGGCTTCCCTCAGGCCTTCCCGAGCAGCAGGACCATCAGTGTCCTTGGCTGGGCTAACTGGGCGGGCAGGCGGGCGGCTCCGGGGGCCTCACACCACGGTGCTGACCGAGGGATCTGAGAGGTTGAGCGGGCCCGTGATATCAGTGGGATGGTACTGCTGTAAGATAGAAATACACAGACAAGGCAGCCCGTTAGCCCCGAGGCTCAGGGGCACGTGTGGGGCCAGGATGGGGACCGGCCAGCCGGCTGACCGGCAGGCGGGTGGGCGCGGCCTGGGGGAGGCTGGGGGGCACTCCTCCCCCTGACCCCATCGTGCTCCGGGGACTCTGCGTGGGCCGGGCCGCTGTCCCGTCCATCTGTCTGTCTGTCTGCGGGGGAGGGGGGCAGAGGAGGGCGGGCAGGGCGTCTCAGCTCTCCCTATGACGGGCACACATCTGCAGCTGGCCCTCCTCCCTCTCAATAGCGCGTCGCGGCAGCACTGTGTCTTTTTGGTTTTGCAAAGCGACGCGTCCACCCCCGGTGCTCTATAAATAAGAACCAACAATCAATACCTGCTGGCCCCGCTGGCCGCCAGGGACCCCAGCCAGCCCTGAGTGCCCAGTGCCACCCTGGCCCAGACCAGCCTTAGGACAGGGGCCACGGATCTCAGCAGCCAGACCGACCCCCCACCCCAAGCAGCCCCCCACCCAGCCTCCCTCTGAGGAGCCGCCCAGCCCCAGAGACAGGTTGGGAGCTGGGCTGCTCGCCCCCGCCCAGCCCCCCAGCTGGCAGTGCCCTGGCAGAGTCACCCCTTCAGGGCCGGGCCCCCAGATGCCACGTGGTGTCGGGCTGGCCCAGGGGGACTGGTCCCTGGTGCCCAGGGGGCTTGGGCGGGGAGTCCTGGGAGTGTATCCTGGGAAGGGTACCGTGAGCATCTCTGACTGAGCTGCCTGTGAGCCATCTACAGGGCCTTGTCTGCTCTGGATGGGGCCCCGGGGTGCCTTCTGAAAGCCCCCATTGCCTGCAAGATGTTTTGTGCTCCCCCTTCGGCCATCTGCTCCCAAAGTGCTGCTCCTCCTGTCTGCTGGAGACCCCTCCTCTTTCCTGGGCTGCCCCCCACCCCCACTCCACGCTCTGGCCTTGTTCCTCCCTACAGCGTAGGCCCCACCCATTTCCCACCCGGCATGGCCGTGGATGCCTCAGCCTGGGGTGGCTTTTTGTGTCTCTTGCTCCAGCACCATGGACCCTCACTCTCCACCCACTCCCCCATACCAATCCCCTCCCCGGGGCTGCCTAGGAGCCAGGTCTCACAAGTCCCTCTTTGGACACTCTGACGGCTTCCTGCTGGGACCCTGATTCCTCTGCCCCACTTCCAGTGTGCTGGGTGACCCTGCAAATCCTGCTCTGGGTTGGGGACTTCCTGTGGGTAGGAGGTCCCTGGCCATGCTCTGTGCTGGCTCCTTGGGTGGCCTCTCCCCATGTGCTGTCTGGGACTGGGGTGCCCCTAGCAAAGCCGTGTGCCCTTTGGGGGCTGTGTGGCCTGAGTGTATCAGGTGCAGGGAGAAACTGCCTTAGGCAGGAGAGCAGGGATATCAGGCTCAAAAAGGGGGAGGTCTGGCTCTGTCCAGGGACCCTGTGGGCATGGCCAGGGTCAGGAGCTGAGGCATTGGTCTCCCCAGAGGCCCTGGTCTCCCCAGAGGCCCCCCTTCCTGGGCCTCTCTCTGGGAGGCTCCCTGTCCCTCTGGGCTCTCAGACCCTCTGGGGTTGCTGCCGCTTCTGTGGGGCCCCTGCTCAGCCTGGGCCCACCCCATCCCTCCCTGAAAGCCCCCTGTGCTGGGGCCAGTCCCAAATCCAGGCCCCAGCTGTCCACCCAGAGGGACCCAGGCCCGGCCCCCAGCCCCCGGCCCACACAGAGACCACATGGAAGATGCAACACACATGGCTCTGGTGAGACAGGTGACACAGGTGTCGGGGTGGGGCCGGCGGCCAGACAGACGGACGGGATGGGACGTCACAGCCACCCCCTCTGGGGACGTCGCAGGGAAGGCGGTGGCCCCTCTAGCAGAGGCTAGATAGAGAACAGGGACAGAGCGGGTATGGCGTCTCCTCCCAGCAGGCGCGGAGCCAGGACGTGGCTGCTCTGGGTTCCAGGGGCCCAGTATGGCCCCGATAGGCAGTGACTGACTGACTGACCGACGACATGACACAGCTTCAAGATGGTGTGTGGTGGTCATGGCATGGTGGCGGGAGAGGGGCGGGCAGACCAGGGCAGAGAGACACATGGGGGGACAGGACCAAGGGGGCTCAGAGGAGAAGGAGCCAGAGAACAGCCCGAGTTGGGGGGAGGAGAGAGAGAGCCACGCCCCATGGGGTGGGCGGAAGGGTCAGCTCTGGAGAGAGAGATGGGGCAGGAGTGGGGTGGGAGTGGGGCTGGGTGGGATGACGAGGGGGAGAGCACGCCTGATGCACGGGGGACGGAGACACAGGGGCGTGGGGCGAGAAGAGTCGGAGACGTGTGACTGGGGTGTCCCCCCTTACCGTGTCTTTGGAGGACCTACGTCTCTTGAAGCTGGAAGCCAGGGTGGAGGTGATAGCCCTAAATGTGGCTTTCTTTTTAGGGTCAGGCTCTGCTCTACCACTCTTTCTATCCTAAAATGAATATGTATAAGTGATTAGATGGCTAAGGGTGTCAGCCACACCTGCCCTCGCCTGCTCCTGGGGGCCATTGCCCCGCCTGGCCAGCCGCTTGGGCCCTCACTCCTGCCTGCCTCCCTGTGCTGGACTGTCAGACTGATGGCCAGGCCCTCTCAGGCGGCCGTGTCTCCTGCCCCGGTCTCGGCCTGACCTTACTTGTGCTGGGGGCTGGGCTCAGGGGTCCTGGTTGGCTCTCTTCTCAGGAGGTCCGCCTCGCGCCCTGGTTCCTGGGCAGCCCTGGGTCTCAGGTGTCCCCAGGAGGAGGATGGTGTTGACTGGTGCCCTCCAAGGACTGGAGGCAGCACCCCTTGGGCTCCCCGCCATTCTGCGCGGAGGCCGCTGACCCCAGAGGGGGCACACACCAAGAGACAGGAAGGGGCCAAGGGGCCGAGGGGCCGAAGGCAGATGGCGAGACGGAATTGGAGGTGGACAGAGGCGGTTCCTGGGACCCGGCCTTGGCTCTGGTGACCCTTGTGCCCACTTGTGAGAGGCAGCGACCAGGTCCCCAGGGGACCTGTGGGGCCAAGAGCAACAGGGGGCAGATGGGAGGTGTGGGGCTCCAGCACCCCCACCCCCCATGGCCCTCACTGCAACACCAACAGCCGCCCAGGTTGGCAGGACCAAGGGCCCTGCTCAGGACCTGGCTCCAGAAAGGCACCCGGAGAAAGAGAAGCAATGCAGCAAACTGGAAGCCGACCACAGGGACTCTGCCTATGCTGGTCCCAGTGGCCGTGGCTGCCAGGTCCAGCCTCCCCTGCTGGCGGTAAGTTCCCACAGACACGGCCAGGGGTGCCAGGCCAGCCAGTTCATTTCTGTTGGAATCATGGAGGACAAGGACACAGCAGGGAAGGGGGCCCTGAAGGGTGCTGAGGGGGCTTGGGGCGGCGGAGGGCAAAAGGTATCTCAGATTCACGCACCACACACAAGTGGGTCCCTGTCTTACCCTGCCTCAGTTTGCCTTCCTACGGAATGGGCGCCAGGGGGCGACTCTGGAGACCAAGGGGCTGGGCAGAGGTTTGGCACGGGGTGCACAGCCTCCCTCAGTCCTGTTTTGGAGTGAGCAGCCACCTACAGGCAGCCCTCCCGCCAATACTGCCCATGAGCCCTGGGAGCACTCACCACTGCCCCTGGCCATGGCTCCCAGCTCCAGTCCTGCCCATGTGGGCTCCCGAGCTCCTGCACCTGGGGCAGGGCCAGCCGCCCAGAGCCGGAGCCAATGCCACGGCCTGCAGGGACAGAGGAGGGCCGGGCCGGGCTGGACCACGGCACCAGGCCTCAGAGGGTGGCCTGCCCTACCTGCAGGTTCTTCCTCCACACGTTCACCGCGGCAAAGGCCAGCTGCATCTGCTTCCGGCGTGCGTCCTTGTGCCGCTTGTAGGCGATCTCGATGAAGATTAGGAAAATGCCGGCCACGATGCCCCCAGCCACTAGCATGAAGACCCCTGTGCAGCCAGAACAGAGCCGTCAGCTGTTGGCCGGCAAGGGGTCCTGCTGAGCCCCACCCCCGGTGTCAGAGGATGGTGTTGAGGGGAGCGGGGAGCCCACCTGCCATGTTCTCGAAGGTGAGGGTAGCAGGGGCATTGCTTCGAGAATCACATTCCTGGTACCGCACCCAAGTCTTATCCAGGTCTTCCATGAAGCCATTCTCATGGGACCTAGGCAAACGGGGGTGGGGGGTGGTGGTGGTGAATGAGGGCCCCGGGGTGGGCGGAGCCTGCAGTGAGTGGCCTGGAGTGGAGGGGGCCTGCAGTGGGCAGACCCTTGATTCAGGTCGGGACTGGAGTGGACAATGCCTAGAGCGGGGTGGTGGGCGGGGCCCGGGGAGAATGGGGAGACGGGGCGGGGCCTGGGCGTCATCAAGAAGGCCGAGGACATAGCCCGGATGCATGCGAGAAGGGGTTGGGTGTGGCCACAGGGGCACTCAGTGGGGTCTGCCTGGGGGGGCTCCTGAGGAGGGGTGGCGGGGACAGGTGAGGGCCCGCGCCCCGGCAGACTGACTTGAGGATGGACAGGGAGACATTCTGCTTCCAGGGGCTGTCCTTGCGCATGCCGATGCCAAAGCCCGAGCGGAAGAAGAGCTCGCCCGTGGTGACCAGGTCGCACTTCTGAGAGGCCTCGAACTCCAGCACCGCAGAGTCCCAGATGAAGGCGTGCAGCTTGCTGCGGGCAGGGTGGGGGGTCAGGGTGCCCCTGCACGCTCGGCCGTCCTGCACGCCCCCATCTCCCTGCACGCCTGCAGCCCAGTTGGCCCTGCCCTACCTGGACGCCTCACACTTTTACCCTCCTGTGGCCCCCCGCGCCGTGGTCCCTGCAGCCTGGACACCCTGTCCTGGCTCTTGTAGGGCCTGGAGCCCCCCCTCCACTAGTCCCGCCCCACCACGATGCCCTCCCTCACTGTCTCGCCCCGCCCCCAGTGCCCTGCCCCTCGCCGGCCCGACAGCCACGTGCCCCCCTTACTGTCCAGCTCGGGGCTGGATGCCCGCCCCCACCGTCCCATCCCACCACATGCCGCTCCCCTCGCTGTCTTCTCACCCCGCTGCCCTGTCCTTCACGGGTACATCCCCACCTGGCGCCCCGCCCCTCACCTATCCCGCCCTCCGACGCCCCGCCCCTCTTTTCCCGCCCCGGCGTCCCGCCCCTAAGCCCCCGCCCCTCACCTGCCCCGCCCCTACGCCCCGCCCCTCACCTGCCCCGCCCCTACGCCCAGCCCCTCCTTTGCCTCTCACCTGCCCCGCCCCTCACTTTGCCCCGCCCTGCGCCCCACCCCTCAGTTGCCCCGCCCCTCACTTGCCCCGCCCAAAGCCCCGCCCCTCACCTGCCCCCGACGCCCCGCCCTCACTTGCCCCGCCCCTCACTTGTCCCGCACGGCCTGGATGGCCTCGGCTGCGCTCTCGTAGTTGTGCTTCTCCATGTGCCGGTACATGGTGCTCAGCTCCACCTGCCGCCGGAAGTAGATGTCCACCGAGCTCTGCTTCACTGTGGCGTAGATGAACTTGTCCGAGGGGTTCCTCAGCTGCAGGGCCAGAGGGCCGCTCGCATCTGCTCCCGGGGCGAGGCGACCTCCAGCCCTCGCCGCCCCCTCCCGCAGCCGCCCGGCCTCACCCGCGGGTCGTTGATGCCGGTGATGCGCTCCTCGGGCCGGTCCAGCACCAGGAAGGCCGCCAAGTTGGCGGTGTAGGAGGCCACGATGATCATGGCGAAGCCGGCCCACACCATGCCCAGGATGCGCGCCGAGAAGCTCCGGGGGGCGCCTGCGGGCAGAGGCGCGGGTCAGCGCCGGCGGGGAGGGGGGCGGCGGGACTGGGGGCGCGGGCTGGGGCGTGGCCTCACCTTCCCCGATGCCCGAGTTGAGCAGGACGCCCCAGGAGAACCACATGGCCGACGACAGGGTCAGCGCGTCCTCCTCCTCCTCCTCGCTGTTCACCTTGAACCGGCCAAAGGGGCTGCAGGACGCAGAGGGCGGGAGGGAGAGTGGGGAGAGGCAGCCTTGCGGCCCGCTCGCCCCGCTCCACCTGTCCGCACCGCGGCAGGTGCCCGGCCTGGGGCGGCACTCACCTGAACCTGTCTAGCAGGTACAGCATCACGGCCACCACGTGCACCGACAGCCCCACCAGCAGCCACAGCGTGCTCTGGAAAGGCTGCATGAACGAGTCCAGCGTGCTCCGAGGGATCTCCTGCGGGTGGCAGGCCGTCAGCACCGCGGGGCCCTCCCGTGGCCTCTCCCACCGGGCCCTCGCGCGGCCTCCCCCGCCGGGCCAGCCGGGAGGGCCCACCTTCTTGACCAGAATGGTCAGGCCCTGGTACTTGAAAGGCTTGGAGAACTCGATGTACTGCGCGCGCTCGTTGTTGATGGTCAGTGGCGCCACGATCATGTCAGCCTGCCCGCTGAGCAGCTCGCCCATCATTCCGTTCCACTCTTTCTTGTTGCTGTTGTTCACCTGGAAGGTGGCAGAGCCGGCGGGGACGCTGACAGTGTAGGGACCGCCTCCCGTAGCGGCTCCGCCCTGGCTCAGACACTGCCCCGCCCATCGTACCACAGACTCCGCCCACTTCAGGTCCCACCCTGGCTCATAGGCCCTGCCCATCCACCGCAGGTACCAGCCACTCCAGGCTCGCAGGCCCCGACCCCTGACCCTGCCTGGAGCACCACGACCTCAGCATCTGCGCGCGTTGGTGAGCCCCGTGCTGCGTACCCGCTCCTGCGTGCCGAACTTGCCGTCGGCCACCAGGTGGACCTCGTAGGTGAAGTTCATGGTCCGCGCCAGCTTGATGAGCAGGTCGATGCAGAAGCCGTAGCAGCACTGAGGCACCGTGTGGCGGGCTGAGGGGTGGGAGGCGGTAACTGCTGGGCTCCTGGCTGCCCCATCGCTGCCCGCCCCGTGCCCCCACCCCCCCCCACGCACTCACGGCTGCCCGGCGACGTGTCATTGGGCCCGGTGCAGATCACCTTCTTGACGGGGTCACCGTTGACCGTGAACTCCTCCTTGCACGTTCCATCACTCAGCGTGGGCTTGACGTACACGAAGGGCTCCTGGTGGATCGTGACGATCTGGGAGCGGGCGGATGGGGGGGGGATCAGCCTTGACCACTGGCCCCTCAGCTTTCAGCTTCCCCCAGTGCCGTGTCCCCCAATGGCCACTGCTGGCTTGGCCCCCTCTCCAGCCTCCTTGTCCACCGTGAGCATCCCCAGGAGCTGGGGATCCCCTGCCGCTGTCCACACAACCCTTGACTCTTCATCAGATGGCTTCAGCTTTCTGGGTGCTCACACCCTCTGGAGACACTATCCCCTTCTCTTGGCCACTTTCCTTTCAGGCTTGGCTTAGACGCCACTCTCTCCATCAGGGGAGCTTGCCCGACATCCAGTTTGCACTGGACACATTCTCTGACTTCTCAGAGAAACTCTCTGATCCAGCCCGGAGCTATGAGGCTGGGCATGTCCACAGATGTCCACCCAGAGCTGGCACAGAGCCTGTGACCCTCAGGGGTCCAACTCTGTCTCTTCTCCAGGCCTCCTCCTCTCAGCCTCCCCAGTGGCTCAGCAGGCACTGGCCTGGTCTATCTGGTCTTTGGCCATCATTTTTCTTCCCTTCCTCTATCCCTTTTAATGTTGCCCTTTCAGGCATCTCGTCCTGGACCTGCCTCTTAAATCCCGGGGCTCCTTGGTCTGTGCTTGTGACCTCTTGCTCCTCCCTGTCCTTCTGGGGGCAGAGGGAAGATATTGGAGCTGAGTGTGCACAGTGAGCAGGAGGTGACAGGTGGGTGGTGCTGTGCAGGAGAGCAGGACCAGGACCAGGAAAGGCAGGGAGGTGCAAAGGGGGGTGAGCAGACCCTTGGGGGACCCTGGGTGTCTTGGGGAGAGTGAGGCTGAAGGCATGGGCACATGCGGTATGGCTTTGATCCATGGTGGAGTGGGATCCCTAGATGGAGCTGATTTGCTCTTTAAACTTTTCTTGTGATTTTTCATAATGAAATGTTTGTGCTTTAAAAAATCAGTGTGTAAAGAATGTCTGCCTTAATAACAAAGTTTCTTAAGAAAATGTCCTGCACCCCACTTTGATGAGTGGCGTCTGGGGTCTTAAAAGCTAGTGAGCAGCCATCTAAGATGCATCAATTGGTCCCAACCCACCTGGAGCAAAGGTGAATGAATAACACCAAAGACAAGAAAAATATTAGCCTGAGAGACAAAAAGGGCCACATAAACCAGAGACTCCATCAGCCTGAGACCAGAAGAACTAGATGGTGCCTGGCTACCACCAATGACCGCCCTGACAGGGAACACAACAGAGAGTCCCTGATGGAGCAGGAGAAAAGTGGGGTGCAGGACTCAAATTCATGTAAAAAGACCAGACTTAATGGTCTGACTGAGACTAGAGGAACCCCAGAAGACATAGCCCCCAGACTCCCTGTTAACCCAGAACTAAAAGCCATTCCCAAAGCCAACTCTTCAGACAAAGACTAAACTGGACTATAAGACATAAAATGATGCTCGTGAAGAGTGTGCTTCTTAGTTCATGTAAATACACAAGACTAAATGGGCAGCTCCTGTCTGGAGGCAAGATGACAAGGCAGAAAGGGATGGGAGCTGGTTGAATAGACACAGGAAATATGGGGCGGAAAGGGGGAGTGTGCCGTCACATTATAGGGATAGCAAGTGGGGTCACATAACACTGTGCATATAAATTTTTGTATGAGAAACTAACTTGAGCTGTAAACTTTCACCCAAAACACAATTAAAAAAAAAAAAAAAGAATGTCTGCCTTGAGCATTATGCTCTTTTAAGATCTAGCTAAAACCCATTGCGCTGCTGTTGAGTCCATTCCGACTCATAGCAAACCTATAGATAGGAGAGAGTAGAACTGCTCCACAGGGTTTCCAATGAGCAGCTGGTGGATTCAAACTGCTGAACCTTTTAGTTAGCAGCCCATCTCTTAACTACTGCACTATCAGGGGGCCTTGGTGGCACAGTGGTTAAGTGTTATGCTGCTAACCAAAAAGTTGTGAGTATGAATCCACCAACCACATCTTGGAAATCCTATGGGGCATTTCTACTCTGTCTTAAACAGTCGCTATGAGTCGGGATCGACTTGACAGCAATGGGGTTTTAAGATCTATCTATATGAGGGGACTTTCATTTGCTGATGTGGCACAACTTAAAATGAGAAGAAACAGCTGCAAACCTCATTAATAACTGGAGTGTGGAATGTATGAAGTATAAATCTAGGAAAATTGGAAATCATCAAAAATGAAATGGAATGTATAAACATCGACATCCTAGGCATTAGTGAGCTGAAATGGGCTGGTATCGGCTATTTTGAATAGGACAGTCATATGTTCTACTATCCAGGAATGACAACTTGAAGAGGAATGGCATTGCATTCATTGTCAAAAAGAACATTTCAAGATCTATCTTGAAGTACAATGCTGTCAGTGATGGGATAATATCCATACACTTATAAGGAAGACCAATTAATACCATTATTATTCAGATTCATGCACCACCCACTAAGGCCAAAGATGAAAAAATTGAAGATTTTTACCAACTTCTGCAGTCTGAAATTGATTAAACATATGATCAGGATGCATTGATAATTACTGGTGATTGGAATCCAAAAGTTGGAAACAAAGAAGGATTGGTAGTTGGAAAATATGCCTTGGTGATGGACATGATGCGAGAGATCACATGATAGAATTTTGCAAGACCTACGACTTCATTGCAAATACCTTTTTTCAACAACGTAAACAGCCACTATACACATGGACCTTACCAGATGGAATACACAGGAATCAAATCAACTACACCTGTGCAAAGAGATGATGGAAAAGCTCAACATCATCAGTCAGAACAAGGCCGGGGCCAACTGTGGAAAACACCATCAATTGCTCATATGCAAGTTCAAGTTGAAGCTGAAGGAAATTAGAACAAGTCCACGAGAGCCAAAGTATGACCTTGAGTATATCCCACCTGAATTTAGAGATCATCTTCAAAATAAATTTGGCTCATTGAACATTTGTGGGAAGACATCAAGACATCATACATGAAGAAAGCAAAAGGCCATTAAAAAGACAGGATATAAAGAAAAAAACAAAATGATGTCAAAAGAGACTCTGAAACTTGCTCTTGAACATAGAGTACCTAAAGCAAATGGAAGAAATGATGAAGAACTGAACAGAAGATTTGAAAGGGCAGCTCGAGAAGACAAAGTATTATAATGACATGTGCAAAGAGCTGGAGTTAGAAAAACAAAAGGGAAGAACATACTCGGCGTTTCTCAAGCTGAAAGAACTGAAGAAAACATTCAAACCTCAAGGTGCAACAGTGAAGGATTCTATGGGCAAAATACTGAATGACACAAAAAGCATCAAAAGAAGATGGCAGGAACACACAGAGTCGCTATACCGAAAAGAATTGGTGGATATTCAGCCATTTCAGGAGGTAACATGTGATCAAGAACCGATGTTGCTGAAGGAAGAAGTCCAGGCTGCTCTGAAAGCATTGGTGAAAAACAGGGTTCCAGGAACTGACAGAAAACCAGATGTTTGAACAAAGAGATGCAGTGCTGGGAGCACTCACTTATCTATGTCAAGAAATTTGGAAGACAGCTTCCTGGCCAACTGACTGGAAGAGATCCATATTTATGCCTATTCCCGAGAAAGGTGATCCAACCGAATTCAGAAATTATTGAACAATATCATTAATATTACACGGAAGTAAAATTTTGCTGAAGATCATTCAAAAGCTGCTGCAGCAGTATATCAACAGGGAACTTCCAGAAATTCAGGCCGGATTCAGAAAAAGATGTAGAACCAGGGATAACATTGCTGATGTCAGTTGGATGCTGGTTGAAAGCAGAGGATACCAGAAGGATGTTTACCTGTGTTTTATTGACTATGGAAAGGCATTCAGGTGTGTGGGTCATAATAAATTAGGGACAACATTGTGAAGAATGGGAACTCCAGAACACTTTATGGTGCTCATGAGGAACCTGTACATAGATCAAGAGGCACCCGTTCAAACAGAACAAGGGGATATTGTGTGGTTTAAAGTCAGGAAAGGTGTGCGTCAGGGTTGTATCTTTTCACCATACTTACTCAATTTGTATGTTGGGCACATAATCTGAGAAGCTGGACTATATGAAGAAGAACTCGGCATCAGGATTGGAGGAAGTCTCATTAAAAACCTGCACTATGCAGATGACACAACCTTGCTTGTTGAAAGTTAAGAGGACTTCTTTGAAGGCCAGAGAAGCAGGGATGGGGGCTGAACCATGGTTTTGGGGACATCTAGGTCAATTGGCATAATAAAATCTATTAAGAAAACGTTCTGCATCCCACTTTGGAGAGTGGCATCTGGGGTCTTAAATGCTAGCAAGCGGCCATCTAAGATGCACCAATTGGTCTCAACCCACCTGGAGCAAAGGAGAAAGAAGAATACCACAGACACAAGGTAATTAACAGCCCAAGAGACAGAAAGGGCCACATAAACCAGAGACCACACAAGCCTGAGACTAGCAGAACTAGATGGTGCCAGGCTACAACTGATGACTCCTTTGACAGGGAACACAACAGAGAATCCCTGATGGAGCTGGAGAACAGCGGGA
Source organism: Elephas maximus indicus (assembly GCF_024166365.1). Classification (NCBI taxonomy): domain Eukaryota; kingdom Metazoa; phylum Chordata; class Mammalia; order Proboscidea; family Elephantidae; genus Elephas; species Elephas maximus. Next base: position 1,069,242 of record NC_064827.1, read on the forward strand.
TGCAGACCTCAAATTCTCATAAGAAGACCAGACTTAATGGTCTGACTGAGACTGGAGGGACTCCAGAGGTTATGGCCCCCAGACCCTCTGTTAGCCCAAGACTGGAACCATTCCCGAAGCCAACTCTTTATACAGGGATTAGACTGGCCTATAAGACAGAAAATGGTACTGGTGAAGAGTAAGCTTCTTGGCTCACGTAGACACATGAGACTATGTGGGCAACTCCTGTCTGCAGGCGAGATGAGAAGGTGGAGGGGGACAGAGGCTGGTTGCATGAACACAGGGAAGACAGGGTGGAGAGGGGTGTGCTGTCACATTAAGGGGAGAGCAGCTAGGGTTACATAGCAGGGTATGTATAAGTTTTTGTATGAGACTGACTTGATTTGTAAACTTTCACTTAAAGCACAATAAAAAAAAAAAAGAAAGTGAGGGGGACTTAAAGCACTTACTGATGAAGATCAAAGACCACAGCCTTCAGTATGCATAAAGAAAACAAAAATCCTCATAACTGGACCAATAAGTCACATTATGATAAACAAGGAAGCTACTGAAGTTGTCAAGGACTTCATTTTACCTGGATCCACAATCAACGCCCATGGTAGCAGCAGTCAGGAAATCAAAGGACACATTGCATTGGGCAAATCTGCTGCAAGAGGCCTCTTTAAAATGTTAAAAAGCAAAGATGTAATCTTAAAGACTAAGGTGTGCCTGACCCAAGCCATAGTGTTTTCAATCACCTCACATGCATGCGAAAGCTGGGCAATGAATAAGAAAGACCGAAAAAGAAGAATTGACACCTTTGAATTACGGTGTTGGCGAAGGATACTGAATATACCATAAACTGCCAAAAGAACGAACAAATCTGTCTTGGAAGAAGTATGGCCAGCATGCTCCTTAGAAGCTCCTTAGAAGCATAGTAGACCATTGTCTCATTCAAAATGGCCAATGCCAGTCCATTTCAGCTCACTAATGCCTAGGATGTCGATGTTTGTGTGTTCCATTTCATTTTTGATGATTTCCAATTTTCCTAGATTCATACTTCATACATTCCACATTATGATTATTAATGGATGTCTGCAGCTGTTTCTTCTCATTTTGAGGCATGCCACATCAGCAAAGGAAGGTCCCGAAAGCTTGATTCCATCCACATCATTAAGGTCGACTCTACTTTGTTCGAATCCGCCAGGCGCTTCTTGGAAACTCTGTGGGGCAGTTCTACTCCGTCCTATAGGGTTGCTATGAGTCAGAATCGACTCGAGGGCACTGGGTCTGAGTTTTTTGCTTCGAGGAGGCAGCTCTTCCCCAGTTGTATTTTGAGTGCCTTCCACCCTGAGGGGCTCATCTTCTGGCACTATATCAGACAGTGTTCCACTGCTATTCATAAGGTTTTCACTGGCTAATGCTTTTCAGAAGCAGACCACCCGGTCCTTCTTCCTAGTCTGTCTTAGTCTGGAAACTCAGCTGAAACCTGTCCACCATGGGTGACTCTGCTGGTATTTGAATACTGGTGGCAAAGCTTCCAGCATCACAGCAACACACAAGCCCCCACAGACAGACCCCTGGATGTCAGCATTTTGGCTGTTAACTGCAGACTGTTCAGTATGAGGTGTCTGAGCTGCAGGGAGGTGCACCATGTTGGCAGAGGGGAAGGGTACCTGGCCTGCAGCCAAATGTTGACCAGAAGGGTCGAGGGTGGTGCCCAGTGGGCAGGCTGCTGAGGCGGTGTCCTGGGTGGGAGGTCATGGGGGCTGGCCCAGGCTGCAGGGGTAGGCCCAGAAGTGAACAAGAGAATTTTGAGCATGTGGGGACAGCAAGGAAGGTCGGTTAGGCACATTGCATTGAAGGTCCTTGCCTTTGGTGGTCTAAGATACTGGCCTGATGTGGTATGGGTCAGCATGGGGCATGCCCTGGGAGGACAGACATGGTCCAGGGATGAGCCCAAAGAATCCTTCATATATGAGTCAGGTTAAGGGAGAGAGGCTGTGAGGGAGAAGACCAGTGGCGAGGGGGCTCCCAGAGACCCAGGGATAGCTGAGAAGAGAATGGGTGCCTCAGGGGGTGGTGCAGACAGGACAGCTTGACCAGTTGTGTTGGGAGGCCATGAAGGCTGCAGAGGGCTGTGCGGGGAGTGGCATCTCCAGCACTCTGGACAGACAGCCTGCAGCAGGGCCCAGAGTGACCAGCTGCCTGTCCCTTTGTCTCCTCATTAGCCCCTCCCCTGGGCAGTCCTGTTCTGCACTGCTTCCCAAAGGGGCAATCTCCTCCTTCAGCCTACCTTCCCTGCTCCCTCAGAGGTGCCAGGTGTGCACCAGAGGGACCAGGTGTGGGCTGGCCCCTTCCTGGTTCCTTCACTTGGCTTTTGGCCTGAGGTGCTGGACTGGGTGTCCAGGACGGAGGTGCAGGGCAGGGCAGTGGGGCCCCACCTTTAACCTGGTCGACATCTGGTACCCTCGAGGCTTCTCCGTCTCTCCCCCTGGCCAGATGATCTTCCTGTCATTGGGGATGACCTGGGGGTGGGAGTATGAGATGGAGGGTGGCCGCGCAGGGGTCTTGGCCCCAGGACCCTAAGGCCCCAGCCCCCACCCCCTCATGACCCCCACCTACGTGGGTGCCGTTGTAGACGCCCACTTGTACCAGCTTGCGGTTCTGCAGATTCATGATGCTGTAGTTGGCGAACTTCCGGTCCCCGTCCTCATTGAACTCCACACGGCCGGTCACCCCGTCTGCGTACTTTGAAGACATCAGCACCCTGGGGCCAGGGAGATTGATCAGGGACCCTCCCTCTTCCCGCCCTCCTCCTGCACCAGAGCCTCATGCCGTCTGATGGACGAGTGGTCCGCACACCTGCCAGACAGAAGGGCAGTAGCAGCTCGTGGGGGCTGAGGGGTCCTGGGCGCAAGAGGGGCCAGGGCTTTCCATGGATCAGGACCTTCCAGCCTCACAGTGGCATCCTCAGTTTACAGATGAGCAGGTAGAATCCCACATCACCCAGCCAGCAAGTGAAGGAGGCAGGGTCGGCCACGTTCCTGACCACCAGGCCTCCTGCCTCACTGTGTGTGTCCGTGTGTATGTGTGTGTGTTGCTCCGGTGGGGCCATGCTGGTGTGCCTGTGCGCATATGTGGCACCAGGTGAGGTGCCCAGTCATGTCATCTGTGCTCCCCTGTGCATGTGTGTGTGTGCCCCGTGCCACTCTGAGTCTGTGTGCACACGTGGGGCTGAGTCTGCACATCTCTGTGCACGTGTGTGCACATATGTGCTTGTATGTTGCCTCCATCCACACTGTGTGGACACCTATATAGGCACCATGGGTTGGCCTCTGGTCACGCACAGTGTTTGCTCCTCCGTGGTGGGGGGGGCCTGCCCTACCTAGGTGTCCTGGAGCTGTGGGTGCTAGGAGCTGACCCCTTCTTGCTCCAGTGTGGCCCTGCCTCTATGGTTCAGTGCTGCCTCTGAGTCTTTGCCTCACCTCCTGGGTCCTGGAAGCTCCAGGCCCCACCTCCAATAAGAGCCTCCTTCCACGGGGCGCCGGCCATGACCGGGACTGGGGGGTAGTCTCGGGTGGTCTGCAGTGGCAGTCTTAACTTGTGACAGTCAGGTGCTGGTGTCAGAGTCAGAGTGTCACAGTGGAGATGGAGATGGTGGGGAGGTGAGGGGGGTAGGAAAAAGATGGGGGTGGAGGCAAATGGGGGAGGGAGTGAGGGGACCGAGAAGAGAGGCGGAGGGAGAGGAGGGAGGTGTAAGGGTGCGGGGGTGGTGGTGAGGCAGATGGAGGAGGTGGAGGGGTGTGGGGGGAAGGGGTAGGGGAGGTGGTGGATACGGGAGGAGGTGGAGAGGAGAGGGAAGTGTTGGAAGGTGGTGGAGGAGGTACGTGTGGAGGGAGGTAGGAAAGGCTGAGGGCGCTATCTGTACAGCAAGCTGAGCTGGACCTGCTGCCGAGCCCCTGCCCACCCTAGCAGCAGGGTCCCGCCCACCCTTGAAGTAGGGTCCACCCACCCAGGCAGCAGGGTCCCGCCCACCCAGGCAGCAGGGTCCCGCCCACCCTGGCAGCAGGGTCCCGCCCTCCCTGGCAGTGTGCCCCCGCCCACCCTGGCATCAGGGTCCCGTCCACCCTGGCAGCAGAGCCCCGCCCACCCTGGCAGCGTGGCCCCGCCTTCCCTGGCAGCAGGGTCCCGCCCACCCTGGCAGCAGGGTCCCGCCCTCCCTGGCAGCAGGGTCCTGCCCACCTCTTGAAGAGTGGCCCGGTCTTCCAGATGTTGGTGTTGCCCACGCAGCCCCGCGGCGGGTCGGTGATGTTCTCCTTCTCCAGGAGCTCGTGCACGGCCTGCGCCACCACGCCCACGGCGTCGCTGATGTGCGCTGACTCGTTTTTGCCGTTGATGAGCTGCAGCCCGATGATGCCTGGGGGAGCGCCCGCTTAGAAGGCCGAGCTGCCTCTCCCTCCCCGCGGGCACCCCGAGAGCCCCGGGACTCACCGTCTGGTGCGTAGCGCAGGGCGTTCCCCGAGATCTCGCGTTCGCCCACCAGCCACACGTACCCCGAGCCCGTCATGTTCAGCATCGCGGCTGCACGGTACACGGTGGCAGCATCGTCCTCGCTGTGGGCAGACCGGGGTGACGGCCCGGACTCCAGGCCTCCCCACCGCAGGCCCAGAGGCCCTTTGTTCCCTGGGTCCTCCTCTCGTGGAGCACCATCAGAGCCCTAAGTGCCTGGGCCCGGAGACCCCACTGAGGTGACAGGTCACAGCCAACACCCCTGAGCCCCCCCACCACATTTGGGCCCAGAGACCCCACAGAGGTGACAGGCCCAGTTCTCCCCTCCCCAGTACCTGAGCTCTCCACCAGCCTGGGCCTTAAGACCCCCCAAGAAGTGTCGGCCCAGGCCCCCTCCCCCAGCTTCCCAGGCCTGCCTTGCTAGCCCCCTGCCCTTGGGCTGCGACCTGGCCTATAGGAAGGACTTCCTGTTGGGCTCCCTGACTGCCCAGCCTCCCTCACCCTCAGGAGGCCCCACCCAGGTGACCTGGGGTGGGGATGGATCATTACTGATCACTCACTCACTCACCAGTACCAGGCCCTGCTCTAAACGCTTTACGTGGGTCATCTTAATTAACTCTGAGACATCCCTAGGAGGCAAGTATTAGTACTACTCCTGTGCCAGGAGAGGAAGCTGAGACACATAGGGGCACTCAGGGCATGCAAGTGGTGCTAACTGGCAGAGGCAGGCCTGTGTCTGGACAGCCCACCCCGAGCCCTTGTCCTGCCACCTCCTGGACCAGTCCCACCTCCCTCTAGACCTCCACGTCCAAAGCTTGAAAGGAGGGCAGGGGCTGTCCAGGTTGCTGATATGTGGGTGGAACCCAGTGCTGGGGAGCTGCACTGAGCATTGCAGCAAGAGCCCACCAGTGAGGGGGCAAGGGGCCACTCACCATCTGGAGCCTGACAAGCACCTATACACCTCCCACCACCCATGCTGGGACTACCACCAGGACCTGAGAGGCTTTTCTTCTCCCAGACACTCAGGGTGTCCCCGTGGGGGAGTCCATGATTAGGTGATGAAACAGGGGACCCAGTCCCCTGGGACTGAGGTCTCCCTGGTCGCAACAAGGACCCCGGGGTCTGAGCAGGACTGTGGGGGCCACAGCGGGTCCTGGCCCCCCAGCTGCCACACCCTTCCCTGCAGGGTCTGACTTAGGTCACACCTTGAGCTTTGCTCCCCCAGTGCATGGGCAGTGGGGTGCAAGAGGGTGGACAGTTGTCCCAAGAGCTGGGCTATTTTTACAATGGCCAACCCTGGAAACCAAGGGCCCTCAGCCACCTGGAGGTCTGCTCCCCATTTTTTCATTTTCTCAAGGACTAGGCAGTAGTAGTTTTATTGATTATGCAAGGGCATCCAACTGTGTGGATTATAACAAATTATGGATAACGTTGAGAAGAATGGGAATTCCAGAACACTTAATTGTGCTGATGTGGAACCTGAACATAGATCAAGAGGCAGTCGTTCAAACAAAACAAGGGCATATTGAGTGGTTAAAATCAGAAAAGGCGTGCATCAGGTTTGTATCCTTTCACCATACCTATTCAATCTGTATGCTGAGCAAATAATCCGAGAAGCTGGACTATATGAAGAAGAACTGGGAGTCAGGATTGGAGGAAGACTCATTAACAACCTGCAATATGCAAATGACACAACCTTGCTTGCTGAAAGTGAAGAGGACTCAAAGCACTTACTGATGAAGATCAAAGACTACGACCTTCAGTATGAATTACACCTCAACATAAAGAAAACAAAAATCTTCACAACTGGACCAACCAATAAGCAACATCATAGTAAATGATGAAAATATTGGAGTTATCAAGAATTTTATTTTACTTGGGTCCACAATCAATGCCCACGGAAGCAGAAGTCAAGAAATTAAACAACATACTGCCTTGGCCAAATCTGCTACAAAAGACCTCTTTAAAGCGTTAAAAAGCAGAGATGTCACTTTGAGGACCAAAGTGTGCCTGACCCAAACCATGGTGTTTTCAGTCACCTCATATGCATGTGAAAGCTGAACAATGACTAAGGAAGACTGAAGAAGAATTGATGTCTTTGAATTATGGTGTGGACAAACAATGTTGAATATACCTTGGGCTACCAGAAGAATGAACAAATTTGTCTTTGAAGAAGTACAGCCAGAATTCTCCTTAGAAGTTGGGATGGTGAGACTTTGTCTCACTTCCTTTAGACATGTTATCAGGAGGGCTCAGTAGCTGGAGAAAGACATCATGCTTGGTAGAGTAGAACCCAAAAGGTAAAGTAGAGGGCCAAAAAAAAAGAAGACTCTCAATGAGACTGATCGACACAGTGCTTGCAACAATGGGCTCAGACATAGCAATGATTGTAAGGATGGTGAAGGACTGGGCAGTGTTCTGTTCTGTTGTACATAGTTCATTATGAGTTGGAACTGACTTGATGGCACCTAGCAACAACAGGCAGTAAAGATGTGCAAACCATCCTTGTTTGCTCTAATGAGAATGCTTGAAGAACTAGATGGTGCCCGGCTACAACCGATGACTGCCCCGACAGGGAACACAACAGAGAACCCCTGAGGGAGCAGGAGAGCAGTGGGATGCAGACCTCAAATTCTTGTAAAAAGACCAGACTTAATGGTCTGACTGAGACTAGAAGGACCCCAGAGGTCATGGTCCCCAGGCCTTCTGTTAGCCCAGGACAGGAACCATTCCCAATGCCAATTCTTCAGACAGGGATTGGACTGGACTATGGGATAGAAATTGATACTGGTGAAGAGTGAGCTTCTTGGCTCAAGTAGACACATGAGACTATGTGGGCAGCTTCTGTTTGGAGGGGAGATGAGTGGGCAGAGGGGGTCAGTAGCTGGACGAATGGACACAAAAAGAGAGAGTGGAGGGAAGGAGTGTGCTGTCTCATTAGGGGGAGAGCACCTAGGAGTATATAGCAAGGTGTATATAAATTTTTATTATATATGAATTTTTGTATGAGAGACTGACTTGATTTGTAAACTTTCACTTAAAACACAATAAAAATTAAAAAAAAAAAAAGAATGCTCTTGGTGGACATAAGCAGCAGAAAGTTGAGGTACTTCTGGCCAGTGCCACACTGCTGACCCTGGTGTGCCCACCGTCAACAGTGCCGGCCAAGACCTGGCAGAGAATCACACCTCCTCCACAAAGTCTGGGCTGTGGCCTCGGGGGGAAATTGGCTAGGTGGAGTCACAACCACGCCACACAGGAGGCAGCTTTGATCACTGCAACAGCTATCGATGAAAACCCCATCAGTCAGACCTCATCATCCTGTTTTATGGAAACAATAGGTCCCAGTAAAGACAATTTCAGTAGAATAAAAATTAAGAGTTTGGAAATGAATTCTTTGCACTGTATAGAAAACTGGTGAGGGATAAAGACTGTACGTGTGGTGTGTACACGGTCCATGTGCACATGTGTTGTGTGTGTGCATCTGTCTCTCGTGAGTGTGTCCCTTTCCCTGGGCTGATCTTTTCCTTGGAGCCAAGCCTGGCAAGCCTGTCCTGGGTGAATGAAGCCCGGTGCCTGCAGAGCAGGGACTCATTGGCTGGATGGAAAACAGCAGGGCTGGGACCGGGTGCGTTGGGGCTCTGTGGACCGGCTTCATGTGTGGCTTCTGGCCTGTGTCCCGGCGGTCACTCAGATTACATACAGGAATGGGGCAGGGACGGCTTCGTTGAGAACGGGCCCAACTGTTGAACACATAAGTTTTGGGGAAAATGGGTTCCTTGAGCTACCTTGTCCTGCATGAAGTGGGTCTTCCTCCTACTAACCAGCTGTTTGTCCATTTGCCTGTCTGTCCATCTGCCCACCGGCTGGCCATCTTTCCATCCTGTCACATTTACCCAATCTTCCTCAAGCCCTCTGTTGAGTAAAAACCCACTGCTGTCCAGACAATTCCAACTCATAGCGACCCTATAGGACAGAGTAGAACTGCCCCACAGAGTTTCCAAGGAGCGCCTGGTGGATTCAAACTGCTGGCCTTTTGGTTAGCAGCCGTAGCACTTAACCAGTACACCACTGAGGCCAGGTGTAAATGAGTCGAGCTGGGGAAATCATAGTCTGGAGGGCTTTCCCTGGACCCTGCTTGCACAGGCCCTAACCTTGCCTGGGCACACCTTTAAACTCTTCTCAGGGATCCTTGTGTGGCTTTCCCTGCAGTATCCAGGGTCGGGTGGGTGGTGGCGTGGGCAAGTGACCAATGCTTCTGAACCCTGGTTCCCCCACTGTAAGGTGGGGTGGGGGTAGGGGTGTCTCTGGTGGAGGCTGCCGGAAGAGCAGGAGAGGAGAGAATTGCTGCGGGGTGGGGCCCGCTCTTAGCACTGGCTCCTGCACTGGGGTGGGGCCCTAGCTACGTAACGGGGAGATTCCCTGCCTTCCAGTCTGGGGAGCTCCAGGTAGGTCCAACCTTAGGTAGGTCCAACCTGACATGCTGTCCGGGCGAGGGGCACCACCCCCCCCACCCCCGCTCTGTGCTGAAGGGCTTGTTGATCTAACAGACTAATTTCTCCAGACACAGTCAGGGTTCTCCCCCGCTTGCAGCAGGATTTGGGGTGTGTTCATCTGGGCACAGTGCCCCCTGCTGCCTCCTTCAGGGTCCTTACGGGGCTCTCCCTCTTCCTGTTCCAGGTGGCCTGTCATTCCCTTCCTGGGAGAACTTAGCCATTCGCAAATCAGGTTTTTACTGTGGTCTCATCCCCTGAGGCTGCGATCGGGGTGGGGTGGGGGGGGCCAGGCCCTTTGCAGGACAGCCTGGTTTCCATGTTGTGGAATTTGCTTCCCCTCTCTTTCCCTCACACTGCCTGCTCTGGCTGCTCAGATCCTTCAGGCTGTCGGCCTGGGGCCCTCTCCCACCTGGGCTTATGGGCACACCTCTACCCTCACTCCCTCTGAGCCTTCCCTGGGTCCAGCTCCCAGAGCCCTCTGCTTGCTGCTGGTCACACAGTTAACTGCCCTGCACCCTGCATGTGTGTGGGTGTGCCTCCCTGAGTCAGGTGCTTCCTAAGGGCAGGCACTTCGGCTTAGCCTCCTCCATCCCCAGAACTCTCGCTCAGCACAAGGGGCAGCTAGTGACTTTGGAAGGGTGTGATGGCAGGATGGATGCATGGGAAAATGGGGGCCAGGCAGCCCACCCTCATTGATGCCATGGGTGGGGCTGTCCTTGGCAAGGAGATTTGGGGAGCTGAGGTTTGCTCTGCTCAGCGGTGGCCCCAGCGCTGGCCCAGGTGGCTGGGCCATGGCCCAGGTACAGCCCTGGGTGGATTGAGGGCCCAGCCCTGCCTCACCTGGCCGAGAGGATGATGACCCGTGCCTCCAGCTCCCGTGCCTCCATCAGCAGGGCCGTCACGTTCTTGGTGCCAGGGTCAAACTGCAACACCTTCTCAGCCTGTGGTGTGAGCAGGGGCGTTAGCAAACGGCTAGGGAGGGAACACAGCGCCTCAGGGGCGAGGGTCTGGCTGCAGCCGCTAGGAACCCCACTGCAGCTGAGCGAGGGCCGCGTGGCGTGCACCCGGCTCCTGCGCTCCTGTCCGCCTGCCTGCCTCTCCTGGCCTGGCCTGGCCTGCCTGTCTGGTCCTGCCATCCAGCCTGTGGGCTCTGCTCTCACTGCCTGAGGCCCTTTCTGCTCTCTCTGCCTCTCTGTTCTCTTTCTCCACCGCTCACACTCCTCTCCTGGTGTTTGCACTGAGCATGCAAGCTGGAGTGGCCCGAGACTCAGAAAGGCGTGCAGCGGACAGGAAACAAAAGTTTCGGAATGCAACCGGGAGCTGAGATGGGGCCGACTGATCCAACACCACGGGAGAGCCTCTCTCTCAGGCCTGGTCTCTCAGGCCCCTGCAGGAGCGGCCTGGACTCCCGGTGGCCAGGCAGCCGGGCAGGCTCCCTCCCGGGTTCCTCGGAGGAAACCCTGGTAGACCCGGAGGTTCGCATGCACTTCCCGGAGAGCGGCACTTCCTGCGGCTCTGCCTTCAAGGCCAGAGCGGGTGGGCCGCGGGCACCCACGCCGCTTTCGCCTGCCCTCGCCTGCCTGCCTGCCTGCCTGCCTGCCTGCCTGCCTGCCTGCCTCACGAGCTCGCTCTCCTCCTGGCCGCTCGGGCCTGCGGCTGGCGCGGCTCTGCCGGACGCGGCCGTGTGGCCGCGGCACCGCAGGCCAGGGCGCCCTAGTCGGTGGGTGGCGTGCACGTCCATGCATATATACCTTGGGTCCGCGCTTGTTGTCATAGGACAGTTGGTCGAGGTTTTCATAGTTCCTTTTTTTACTCTGATGAATAATGTGCACAGAGAAAATATGCAGACACAGAAGATTATAAACGGTTGAAAATGACGGCGCCAAAGCAATCACACCACCTCCTCGCACGGCTGCAGACGGGCTCGTACCTGGAGCTCGCAAACACCTGGCCAGGGCGGGGCCGGGGGCGGGGCCGGGGCGGGCGGGGCCGGGCGTGGCGGCCAGGGAGGCTCCAGCCACGGAGCCGTGCTCTTGGAAAGGGGCCCAGCTCAGGAGAAAGGGAGGCCCTGTCCCCGCCCCCTTTGGGGTCCCACCGGCCACCCCCACCCCTGCCATGCACCTGCCTGTGGCTCCAGCAGCGCCCCCCAGGGCGATCCTAGTGGGCCGTGAGCAGCCCCTCCTCCATATCCTGTCCTCTGTCCCTCCCACCGCCATTCCCTCCCCATATCCTCCCAGCGGCCTCTCTGGAGGTCGAGGTGTTCTCACGAACTGTAGTGTGTGTGCACATCCTGCACTCATGTGTGTGCTCCAGAGTGAGTGTGACCAGGGTTTGGGCACCGTTTGTGTGCCTGCAGGGATGAGGTGTGCCCACTGTGTTCTGCCCGGGGGTGTTAGGATCCTGCCCTCGTGTGCACACATGTGGTGTGGAGTGCGGAGGAGTTGTGGCGTGATGACCTGGTGGGTGTGCGTTGGCGTGGGTGCGAGGGTGTGCACCTGATCCCAGAGAAAGCGTCCGGGCGCCTGTAAGTGGGAGGATGTAGCTGGGTTGCAGGGGTGTGTGCATGTAAGTGTGTGAGGTGCAGGTGTGGCAGTGTGCACGCACTGGCAAAGTGTCAGCGTGTGATGAGAGCTGGCGGGCATGCCAGGAGGTCACTTTCTGGGCTGGCGCTGGGGTGGCATAGAGCATCTTTTTCTTGCCTGCCAAGGGTGCTCCCTTGGAAGGGGTGGGCCCTCGGCATTGTAAGCCCTCTCTCCCTCCCTCCCTCCCTCCCAGACTCCAACAATCTCCCTGATAGGACCCCCCTCAGCACCCTGTGGCCTCACCCATCCCTCCCGCCGGTGCCCTCTACTCCCTTTGGGAGCCTGTGGCACCCTAGGGGGCTGGGAGTGGGCGCCCAGTTTGATGAAGCCAGCTCTGCTTCCCGGGCAGAGCATGCTCCCTCTCCCACCCACCGCCCCTTCCCTACTCTGGCCTCCCTAGGCGCCTCCCCAACCCCTCTCCGCTGCCTGGGGGTGGGGAGCCATAGTGGGTGCACAGCGCCCCGGGCTCTGGGCTAGGTGAGAGCGGGTCCCTGGGCGAGCGCCAGCTCCTCCTCTGACTTGCAGCAGGGCAGGCAAGGAAGGGAATGGGGGGTCGCCTCGATCCCCAGAAATCCCTGCTCTGGTCTGTCTGCAGCCCCACAGAAGGGCCCAGACTGGGGGCAGGGCGGTCAGTGAGTTCTAGAACTAACTGTCTAATTGGGCCAGGGTGGGAGTCCCCAGGGAGGGAGATGCTGAGAGGAGAGGGCTGGGGTGTCTCCAGCTGAGGAGGGCCTTGACAGGTGTGGCAAATGTGTGTGATGAGGGCCATGGTGAGGGCGATGGGCAGCTGTGAGGTGAAGGGCTGCCAGGAGGCAAGGCCAGCCTGAGCACATGGAATGGGTCACAGTAGAGGGGCTCAGGTGCTTGGGGAGGGGCTCCGAGGTGCAGGAAGGAACACGAAGGTGTCACCATCCCTCTGAGGAGGGGCGCCCTAAGGCAGGCGGCTGGGAGCCCCTCCTGTCTGTGCGACCCACCCTGTCCTGTTCTGAGTTCTGAGCCTAGTGCAGAGACAGGTGTGCGGGCCCGGGTGGGCGGGGCGTCCGGTGGGGGCGGGGCGGGGTGTTTGCGGAGCTCCAGGTGGTCCTGCCCTGGCCCCGCAGGGACTGACACGAAGGAGATTTCGACTAACGGCAAAAGCGAGTGAAATGAGCCGAGGACAGGCTGGGGCGGGCGCTCGCCAGACGTGGTGGTGCTGACCATGCACAATGGAAAGAAAAGGTGTCACACACGGAGCCACAGACACAGCGGCGGGCGGCCCGCTCCGCTCCTCTCCTGCTCCGCGCTCGGCGACCCGCCCGCGGCCGGCACTCACCTTGGACTCGCGCTCCTCCAGCAGCGTCTCCAGGCGCTTCTGCGCCGCCCGGCCCTCGTGGTCGTCGCTGACGAGCAGGATGATGTGGTTCCAGTTATAGACGCGCATCATCTCGAACCAGACGCTGGACTGGTGGGAGTAGGGCGGCACGGTGCGCAGGAAGCTCAGGTGGATGCTCTGTGGGCGGAGGGGGGCTGAGGCCGCCGCCCGGGGCCGGCCTCCTGGACCCGGCGCCCCGCTGCCTTCCCCCATCGGCACCGGGTGGGGGCGCCTGCTAGACCCGAGGTCCCCCACTGCCTTCCGCCTGTGGGACCTTCCACCTGTGGGACCTTCCACCTGTGGGACCTTCCACCTGTGGGACCAGATGAAACCACTTGCCTGACGCCGCCCCCCCCCCCACTTTCCCTGCTCCTGCCCTTCCATACTGCCTTCTTCCTCTTCCCCCCTTGCCCTCCAGTAGATTCCTACTCATAGTGACCCTATAGGACAGGGTAGAGCTGCCCCACAGTGTTTCTGAGGAGTGACTGGTGGATTTGGCTGAGGTCTTAACCTGCACTACCGGGGCTCCCCCTCTTCCCCCACATCACCTAATCAGAGATGGAGAGGTCTCAGCAGCCCTGACAGGGCATTGGGTCTCTGTGCCATACTCTGGAAATGAGCCCACCACCCCCTGGCTGCCCACCACCTGCTGGACAGTTTGAACTCTGGGCAAGTTTTCTCTGACAGGCAACATCTTGAAGATCCCCAGTATAGTGCACACGGGGTCCTTCCCAAATGCAATATCTGTCTCCAGGACGTCTTCACTCTTGGGGCTAAATATTTCGTGGATTTACCGGAGTCCGGAGGCTGGCCTTGCCCTGCTTCTCTGTGTGCACTTGGGTTTGTCACTAGCTGTCCAGGAGAGCCTCCCACAGAGCCCAGTATCCTGGCATGGGCAGTCTGGCCAGGAGAGGAGCAGGCTTTGCCCTCCCTGACCTAGGCCCTCTCTGTCCAGGTAGCCACCAGTCCCTGTAGTGCCCCTCTGTACCCATATTGATCCTGTGATCCTCTGAGGCCTATAGATTCTTTTTCGCCTCCTCCCTCTTTTTGCCTGGGTCAGTGCCTTGGAACCCGTGTGCAAGAATCCCCGCTGCCTTGTCCATCACCCATCCGGCTTTGACGGGCCTTGAGGCTGGTTGTAATTGTGGTCTTGGATCCACCCTGACTCGGGCCTAGCTGCTCTGTGGGTTGTGAGATTTGGCCATGAGGGGTGGCCTCCCGTGAGGCCTGAGGGTTGGGCCCTGATGTGACAGTGCCTTCCCCTGGCTGCTTTCCTCCACACGGCTTCTTTTCCCCTTTACATGTGAGGACACTGTGGCTGGAGGGCATGGGGGGAGTGCCTGGAGGAGCAGGTCAAATGCCTCAGGTGTACGCAGAGCCTTTCTGTGCACTCAGGGCGGTGTCTGCTCAAGCCTCCAACTGACCTCCTCCTTCTGGGCCCCAAGTCTGCCTCCTCACTGGGGCAGACCCACCCCCATCTTCCCCCAGACACCCCAGGCCTGGCCAGACACTCTCTGTGCCTTCAAGCAGCCTGATCCGGACTGTGGACTCTGGGCAGAATGGATACGTAGAAGTTGGGGGAGCCCCAGGGATCCCAGCTGCAGAGCCCAGCCCTCTACTCCTCAGCTCTGCAGGCCACACAGGACATCCTGGGACAAGTAGTCCCTGCAAGTCTGTCTGCAGGTGGCCACAGCCCTGGAGGCAGAAGTGGAGCAGCCTGGAGCACACCTAGCCGGGATGGCCTCCCACACCACCAAGTCCTCAAATGAGCTGGTGGGTCCTGCCATACTCATGGGCAGGCCGACATCTGTGTGGCCTGGAGCAAGTCCTCTGGCTCTCAGGCTGTAGTATCTCTGCCTGCCTCACAACTCTTCTAGCCACGATTCCAGGGCTGGGTGCTGTATCCAGAGCACCCAGCCCATGCGTCAAGGGGACTCCTCAGGGGGCTGAGCCCTGGTACCCTCAGTCCTGAGGCACGGAGCCCCAGACCACCTCCTTCCACCATGAGCGCCTCCTGAGTGCACCCGGCACAAATGCAGACACAGACCCATCATATTCTGGGGCTAAGAGGCGAAAGCCATAGCTCTTGTTCCTGTCTGTATGACTCACCCCCTCCTCTGCATGACCCACCCCCTCCTCAGTATGACCCACCCTCTCCTCTGTGTGACTCACCCCCTACTGTCTGTGTGACCCACCTCCTCCTCTGTGTGACTCACCCCCTACTGTCTGTGTGACCCACCTCCTCCTCTGTGTGACCCACCCCCTCCTGCCTGTGTGACTCACCCCCTCCTCTGTGTGACCCACCTCCTCCTGCCTGTGTGACCTACCTCCTCCTGCCTGTGTGACCCACCTCCTCCTGTCTGTGACCCAACTCCTCCTGTCTGTGTGACCCACCTCCTTCTCTGTGTGACCCACCTCCTCCTCTGTGTGACCCACCTCCTCCTGCCTGTGTGACTCACCTCCTCCTGTCTGTGTGACCCACCTCCTCCTGTCTGTGTGACCCACCCCCTCCTCCTCTGTGTGACCCACCTCCTCCTGCCTGTGTGACCCACCTCCTTCTCTGTGTGACCCACCTCCTCCTGCCTGAGTGACCCACCTCCTCCTCTGTGTGACCCACCTCCTCCTGCCTGTGTGACTCACCCCCTCCTCTGTGTGACCCACCTCCTTCTCTGTGTGACCCACCTCCTCCTGCCTGAGTGACCCACCTCCTCCTCTGTGTGACCCACCTCCTCCTGCCTGTGTGACTCACCTCCTCCTGTGTGTGTGACCTACCTCCTCCTGTCTGTGTGACCCACCCCCTCCTCCTCTGTCTGACCCACCTCCTCCTGCCTGTGTGACCCACCTCCTCCTGTCTGTGACCCACCTCCTCCTGCCTGTGTGACCCACCTCCTTCTCTGTGTGACCCACCCCTCCTGCCTGTGTGACCCAACTCCTCCTGCCTGTGTGACTCACCCCCTACTCTGTGTGACCCACCTCCTCCTGCCTGTGTGACCTACCTCCTCCTGCCTGTGTGACCCACCTCCTCCTGTCTGTGACCCAACTCCTCCTGTCTGTGTGACCCACCTCCTTCTCTGTGTGACCCACCTCCTTCTCTGTGTGACCCACCTCCTCCTGCCTGTGCTGTGTGACTCACCTCCTCCTGTCTGTGTGACCCACCTCCTCCTGTCTGTGTGACCCACCCCCTCCTCCTCTGTGTGACCCACCTCCTCCTGCCTGTGTGACCCACCTCCTTCTCTGTGTGACCCACCTCCTCCTCTGTGTGACCCACCTCCTCCTGCCTGTGTGACTCACCCCTTCCTTGGTGTGACCCACCCCCTCCTGTCTGTGACCCACCTCTTCCTCTGTGTGACCCACCTGCTCCTGCCTATGTGACCCACCCCCTCCTCCTTTATGTGTCCCACCTCCTCCTGCCTGTGACCCACCTCCTCCTGCCTGTGTGACTCACCCCCTCCCCTGTGTGACCCACCTCCTTCTGCCTGTGACCCACCCCTTCCTATCTGTGACCCACCCCCTCCTATATGTGACCCACCTCCTCCTGTCTGTGTGACCCCCTCCTCTTTTGTGTGTCCCACCTCCTCCCCTGTGTGACCCATTGCCTCCTGTCTGTGACCCACCTCCTCCTCTGTGTGACCCACCCCCTCCTCCTTTGTGTGTCGACCTCCTCCCCTGTGTGACTCACCCCCTCCTGCCTGTGTGACCCACCTCCTCCTGCCTGTGTGACCCACCTCCTCCTGCCTGTGACCCACCTCCTTCTCTGTGTGACCCACCCCACCTTCCTTGTGTGTCTCCCTGGAGTGTCCTGCATGTCCTTCTCCTGCTCCCCAACTCCCCTCTTCTAGATCCATGTTCCACTTCTTTCAGAAAGCCTTCCTGGCTATTACTTCTTCCAGACCACAACCTCTCCTTCTGTGGGGTTGCTCTTGGCATCTCTGATCCTTCTGCCCATGTGTGAGTGTGTTCAACACCTTGAGGGTGTGAGTGTGTGTTAGTCTGTATTTGAGTGTGGGCGTGTGAGCGCACAAGTATGTGAATTGAACATGTGAGTGTGAGTGCATGGATTTGTGAGTGTGTGATATGTGTATGGGTATATTGAGTTCATTGTGAGTGTGTAAGATTGTGTGTCAGCATGGATGTGTGAGCTCTAGGAGGGTAACCTATGAGCACGTGAGATACTTGTGAGCAAGTGTGATGTGAATATTCACAAGTACTATGTGTGTAAGATGGTTTGTGTGCACATGTTAATATGTGTGGGAGTGTGTTGTGAGAGTGAAAGTCTGTGTTGAGTGTGTGAGTGTAGGTATGAGTGCATATGGGCGTATGTGGAGGGGTGTGCATGGATGTGTAGGTGTGTGTGTATAAATGTCTGTGAAACTGAGTGTGTATGTGTGTGAGTATGCATGGGTGTGAATGTGTGCATGAGTGTGTATGGGTGTGTGACTGACTCTGAAACTGTGTGAGTTTATGTGCAAATGTGTGTATGGGAGAGTGTGTGAGGGTGTGAATATGCACAAGTGTGTGTGTTCATGTACACCCTCCTGCTCCATGGAGGCAGATCCCGTGGTCTAAGCACCTAAGTCCCCTCCTCCACTTCACAACAGTGCTGGCCAGCCCTCCCAGGTCAGCTGCCTGTGGCCCTGGGCTGCACGGAAGCAGAGAGCCAGCTGGCTGGGTCCCTGGTGCAGAGGTCAGGCTTACCTTGTCCGAGTAGATGGACATGCGGGTGGTCAGCCCCAGGACAGGGATACGGTAGAAGCCAGCAGTGTAGGAGACGGGGGTGGGAGTAAAGTGGTCGTTGGGGGTAGGAGGGTGGCTAACTAAGATGGCATAGACCTGTGGACACAGAAGACAGAGTCAATGTGAGCAGGCAGGCACTGCCCAGAGCTGGCCAAAACCTGGAAGCAGCAGAGGTGGAACTTGGCAGGCAAGGAGGGGTCCAGGTGCTGCCATGTGTGCACACGCACAGCCCAAGACACATGCTGACTCTGCCACAGAAGCCCTGCCCCCCAAACCCACAAAGCGGAATCCTATCACCACCCTCTCAGTGAGCGAATTGTGGAGGCAGCAAGCGTGACTTCAGGGGCCAAGTGGACACACAGTGAGATGGAGACCCTTGAACCCACTTACTACCCAGCCAGTGTTCCCCAATGCCCCAGGTACCCCCCTCCCATCACTCAGCTGACCAGGAGCCCCAGAGGGGCTGTCCAGAGGTGGTGGTGGGACCTTCAACAGGGAAGGGGGTAGGCCTGTCTCTGTGCCATCTCTGGGGCTTGTAACCCCCCCCCCCACTGACTGGGAATGAACTCCAGACCACACAGCTAAGGACGCCCAGCCCACCTACTGTCCCTCCTTCTGGGTGGGGGCAGGAACAGCTCAGAGACCTGAATCACACATTGTGAGAGACCTCACGAGCTTTAGCAAGAGGAATTTGGCAAGGAGCTGCCAGGGACTCCTCATGCCTCTGCTGGTGTCTCCCAGGGCCTGGGCCCTGGCTTCACTGGGCTTCGACCAGAGCCCGTCCTGACGTTGAGTTCTGACCTCCTCCCACAAGGCAGGGAAGGGAGACTCTGACAGTCTCACCACCAAGGCCCCCTACCACACGGTTCCGAAGCCAGTGGCTCAGCTCCCCGGTATAGGGGCCTCTCGACACAAAGGCAGAATGGCTCAGGTGTTGTTCACTGGTGTCAGCATTGAGAAGACCTGGGTCTGAACCCCAGCTCTGCCTCTGCCTCCTGGTCCACAGATCCCATCTGCTTCTGCACATGCTGTGGGGTACAATGCTCTGATCCCACACATCAGGGTTGGGGCTGAGCTGTTACATGGCATTGGATCCAAGGGGCACAAAATAAGAGACAGCAGCTCTTGCTGCCTTTGCTCTGAGGGGACCAGACAGCCCAGAAACAGACAGCAACGCTAAGTGACTGGCCTGCCCTAGACTCCCTGACTCCACTGCCTCACCCCTCTGCTGGCCTAGATGGACCATGGGATGGACAGAAGCTGCTGGCCCAGATCTCCAGGTGGGCTCAGTCCCATTCCACGGGGTCCTAGACTGGGGCACAGGGTGGTTTGTGAGGTGGGCAGAGGTCCCTGAACAAAGCTCTGACGTGGCCTCTGTGGCTGGGGCTGTTGTGGCCTGGCTCTTCTCCTCCCTCCTCGGTCCTCGTCCCAGTCTGCACCCAGAGGTGTTGGGCCAAGGGCTGCAGGTGAGTGTTTGCATGACCATGTGTATGCGTGTGTGTGCATGTGACCATGAAGGTTTTCACAGGTGTGTGTTGGGATATTATGTATTGTAGGCCCCAGCATGTATATATTTGTATGTGTTTGCATATAGCCCATTGAGATGTAAGCACACGTGTGTGCAGGTGCACCTGGGTGTGCCAAGCAGCTTGTGTGCTCATGGATGTGGGGGCAGCTGTGTGCAAGTGAGCCTGTGCAACCAATTATGTAATGCTGATCACAGGAGTGTGTGCTAGTGTAAGTCAATGTGTGTGCACAAGCAAGTTTTTACATGTGTGTGCAAGTGGGTGTGCCTGCCATTGTGTAACATAAATTGCAGGAGTGCGTGCCAGTGTAAATCAATGTCCCTGTGCACAAGCATGTATTTACATCAGGGCTTCTAACGAGCTCGTTCCGGTTTGAACCCCTGCTGAGGACTTGCATTTCCGCCACAGATACACTGAATCAGAAGCTACAGTTTATCAAGATGCCCAGGTGATTCTTATGTATGACACATTTTGAGAACCACTGCTCCACTAGTGGTTCTCAGAGCTGGTCCCTAACCAGAAGCATTAGCATTGCCTGGGAACTTGTTAGAAACACAACTTCTCAGCAGGGGTTCAAACCGGAGGGAACCGGTTAACAGCCCTGATTTACGTGTGTGAGTGAACATGAGCAGTCGCAAGGGCGGGTGCTGGTTTAAGTCAGTGTCTCTGTGCACAAGCACGTGTGCGTGGGCCTGTGCGCCATGATTGTGCGCGTGCACATTAAGTGAGCACGTGTGAGCAGCACTTGGCAGCGTCTGTTCCGCCTCTTACATAAAGACTGCATTGCAGTCATCCTCAGCTTCATTGGAATTCAGCAGGCGGCGGCCCAGGGGCGGACAGCTCCGACAGGCGAAAGCTCGGGAGTCGTGTCCGCCCCCGCAGCGCTCCATGCTGTGCGCGCGCACTCCAGCTCCCGCCCCTACAAAGCGTGTCCCACTTAAACGCCTGGACATTTTCCCATCTCCTGCAGACCCCAGGGCCGCTCTGGGGGATGGAGAGAGAGGAGAGAGGAAGGAAACAGAATCCAGAAGCAGAAACAAAGATCGTCCCAGACCCTGTCTCTGATACCGGCAGTGCTGGCACTGGCTGGAAGGGCACCTCTGCCCACACACCGAATGCCCACCCCCCCCCACACTGACACATGATGACACAAACTGCCAAACACCCGCCACATATTTGCACACTTGGAGGGCCTGTCAGGTCTTAGAGCCCCAGAAGCCCCTGGAGCCCTTCTGAGGGCTGGCCAGAGTGGCAGCTGGCCAGTCTTGGGACCAAAATGGGGAAACCTGGCATCGCTGGCGTCTGGTTGTTAGTGAGGCCAGCCCTGTCCAGGCTGAGCCAGGTGACTTGGGGATCCTCTTTTAGGAGAGGGAGGGGCCAGGAAAGGATGAAATGAAACTGGGACAAGTGGGGAGGGAGGGGGATGGCAGGAGGTTGGCCGAGGGGCAGGGGCGCACAGGCACCTGGCTGGAGATGAGGTCCTCGCACACGGACAGGGCCATCTGGATGGCGTTGGGCTTGTGAGTGACGGAGGTGGCATTGAGCTGGATCTTCCAGGAGCCGTGCCGCTTGTTGGCCTGGTTCACCGCCTCGCGGAACATTTGCTCATGTTTCCGCGTGCTCAGCACGGCGCCGATGTTGACGATCTTGGGGTCGCAAGCAGCACGGGCGAAGGAGCAGGAGAAAAGCAGGGCGAGGGTCAGTAGGCTCATGGTGCTCATGGGCTCCTGCCGCCGCGGGCTTGGTTCTGCGCAGCGCGAACGCGGGGCCTTGGGTGCATTCCCCACGGGGCGCCCCGGCGGTCTTCTGGGGGACGCGTCCTCACCGTCTGCGGGAAGGGGGCGCGGAGCCTGCGGCCAGCGCCGGGCTTCTTCAGCGCAGGTTGGCTCGGCGCGGGACTGGAGCGGTGCGGACGCCCTACTCGCCGCGGCTGGCGCTGTCCGCAGTGCTGAAGCGGTGCCGAACGCCTGCCTGGTGGCTCCGCGGGTCCCAGTCCCGGTCCCGGTCCCGGTCCCGGTCCCGGTCGGGTGCCGCGGCGACTGCGGCAGCTGCGGAGCCGTGAGCACGGCCGGCGTCTTCTACCCCTCCTGCCGCCCCCGCTCCCCAACACGGAGCCGAAGGGGGGAGCCTCCCGCTCCGGAGCGTGCGCCTGCGTTTGTGGGAGCGTTTGCCAGAGCGCGCGTGAGTCTGGGGAGCGCCTGTATGCGTGACTGTGTGTGTGCGGAGGGGTCGCTGGGACAGTGGATTTTGCTGCCTCGGCCCTTCAGGGAGCCGAGGGTGCCACCGCGAGCAGCCTGACCCCGACATGTCTCTTACACGACCGGGTGTGTGTCCTGCGTGCCCGTGCACGAGTCCTTACTCACAGTCGGTGATATTTAGGGGCCTGATCGCGGTTGGAGACCCAGGAGTGTGAAGAGACCCTAATCCATGCCTCGGGGGAGACAGTGGGGCTTCTTTCTCCCCAGGAGGCTAAAAAATGGGGGAGAGACCCCATCTGCCTAATCTTGTGACTCGGAGTCACCCCTGGAGGGTTGGGAAGGAATGGGAGGGTGATAGAGGTTACCCTCATGTGGACAGGAGAGTCTGGGAGCCTGGACCTGCCCATCTATGGAGAGAACAAGGCAGAAAGGAAGGAGCTGTATTTGCAGCAGCTGGGACCAAGGTTAGATACCAGGAAGCACTTGCTTCCTGAGTTGTATGCCACGTTAGACATTCCTCATCGCCTGCGTCTACTCTTCTCTCTTTGCCAGCTCCTCCCCTAGTGCCCCCAGCCCCTTCTCCCTCTGGCGTTCTGGAGCCTCCCTTGTCCCTCTGGTCCTCACCATCCTAATTCTTTGTCCTCCTTCACCCCTGGAGTGTGCTCCACCTTCCCCAGCTCAAAGGATGGCTGAAGCTCCACCCCCTGCAAGTGACATCACCGTTTCCAATAGCAACTGAGGGATTCTGCAGACCCAACAGCAAAAGCCCCCAGTGGGGACAAAGCAGGGTCGTCCTTATACCTAAGTGTTGCCCAGAGCAGCAGAGAAGGAGGAGCTATGCCCCCATTAGAGGTACCCTCACTACTCCCTCCAGCTCTCAGCCCAGCTGACCTTCCCCAAAAGCCAAAAGCAGGGCCCTGTGAGATTCCCCCGGCACCAAGAGGTGCTTTGCCTTCTCCATTGCTCCTCTCCCTCCCTCTTGTGGGAAAACTGTGCTTGGAGGCTGAACTGCCCAATCCTTCGAAAGGCCCCCATCTCTCTGTTGAGGGGTCACCTGGAGGAACACTAGCTCTGGGAACAATTACTCTTCCTGGTGGGCTGTCATAAAGGCATGGGGGGTGGCTTTCAGGGCCCCAGAGTCTGCTCCTTCTCCAGAGAGCTTGGGTTTGATTTCCAGAGCATGGGGCAGGTGGCCACCAGGTCAGCCCGCTTGGAGGGGGGGGGATAGCTTCAAGAGAGTGGAAGGATGTGACAGGGGCTGCAGCCAGAGGTCTTGTCCCCTGCCACTCACCCCCAACCCCCAGTGGGGTGCTGGAATGGGCTTCTACAGAAGCTGGAGACTGGAGAGCCAATTGCTAAGTATTTAAGAAATCTGTGAGCTGGCCCTTACACTGTTGGGAGCTTGACATTGGCCATGGTGGAAGTATTTGGTCAGGCCTACAAATCAGAGCTTTTTTCTTCTTCAGAAAGTCAGTTCACCAGCATACCACTGCCTCTCCCAGGCTGTCAGTACCCCAGCTTTTGTCCTGAGCCCCTTCCATAGGCCCCAATGTTCCAGGATAGGGTAGGCTCTCAGATGCCACCTCCAGGCTCAGCCCCCTCCTGTGAGTGAGTGTCTCCTGGGTTCTGCTCTCCTTTTTCCCTTCTGGGCTTCCTCCACTGGGGGGTGGGAAGGCCTGCAGAGGTCTTGACCTTGCTCTGTCATGCTACTGTAACAGATGAATCTGCCTGGACTTGGACCCGTGAATTTTGATAAGACAGGATGCATGGAGGATTGAAGAGACCTGGAGCTGCCTCTGGGGTGGGACCTGCTCAACAGGTGAGGTTCTGGGGAGGGGCGCCTTATTCTTCTCCAGGTGCTGTGGGATAAGTTTTCCACTGCTGAGACCCATAGTGAAGGGGCTGTTTGGGTGATCGTCCCACCTCAGTGCTTGTTAGATCTGCCCAGCACCCCTTCCTTCCTCTGGGAACTGCAGCTGCTCCTCTCCCACTTCAACAACTTGGTTCTAGTCGAGACTGTCTATCATAGGTACAGCCCCTCCTTGGCCTCAGTTAACTGGCCCAGGGGCTGTCAGATGACCCAAAACAGATCAATCAGAGTTCTTCTCTAGGATTTTGGCTAGATCAGAAGTGGGACAGGTTTCACATCCTCTCTGGAGGTGAATTCCTAAGAAGTAAGGATCAAAAGTCACCGGTTGACACATTTCCTGTCAAGAGGAAGCCACTTTGAAAGGAGGAAGCTGACAAGAAGGGAGAAGGGTGTGTGCAGGAGCCACAGGCAGGCATCCCTGCAAGAGCCAACCAAAGGTGAATTAGGGGGTTTCTCTTGTGTCCAGCTGTTCTTCAGGCCTGCCTCCACATCAGGACTAGGGAAACGGGCTGGCCTTCAGTAGGCCTGGCTACAGGGTGAAGAAATGGACCAGGGTTGGAGCCTCTGTCCCCTGATCCTGGGGATCCCAAGGGCCCTCTCCATCTGACACCCTTACAGGGAACTAGCCCCAGACGCCAACAGTGCTTTCCTGCTGGCCCTCATGCTCGCTTCCACATCCCTGTCCACGCTGTTCCACTGCCTCCCTCCACAAGATCCCTTCTCATTCCATCTCTGTCCCCTCTGACTTTCCAAATCCCACCCTTCCTGGGAAGGGCATCTTCCCAACGTTGTGAAGTCCTGATATGTCCTACCATGGACAAGACTGCACATTCATATTCAATTTACTCAACATTTACTGAGCACTTACTGTAGTGGGTTGAATAGGATCGCCCCCAAATCCAGGTCTACCTGGGACCTTAGAATACGACCTTGTTTGGAAATAGGCTATTTGTAGATGTAATTAGTTAAATTAACATGAGGTCATACTGGATTAGGGTGGGTTCTAATTCTAATGACTGCCATTATAAAAGGAGGACGCCCAGAGATACACAGGGAAGAACACTATGCGAAGATGGAGGCAGAGATTGGATGCATTCCACAAGCCAAGGGACGCCTGGACCCACCAGAAGCTGGATAAGGCAAGGAGGGATCCTAGTCTTCGGTCATTAGTGTTCAAAGTATCAAATCTCTCCTTGACATGGCCCCCAAATTCAGATGGGGTATACTCAAAGTCGTACTTTGGCTCTCATGGACTTGTTCTAATTTCCTCAGCTTCATCTTGAACTTGCATGTGAGCAATTTATGGTCTGTTCTTTTTTTTTTTTCCACAGTTGGCTCCTGGTCTTGTTCTGACTGATGGTATTGGGCTTCTCCATCATCTCTTTCCACAGATGTAGGCAATTTGATTCCTGTATATTCCATCTGGTGAAGTCCATGTGTATTGTTGTCACTTATGTTGTTGGAAAAAGGGTATTTGCAATGAATAAGCCTTTGGTCTTGCAAATTTCTGTCATGCAATCTCCAGTGTCATTTGTATTACCAAGGCCATATTTTCCAACCACTTTTCCTTCTTCTTTGTTTTCAACTTCTGCATTCTAATCGCCAATAATTATCATTGCATCTTGATTGCATGTTTGATCAATTTCAGACTGCAGAAGTTGGTAAAAATCTTCAATTTCTTCATCTTCAGCATAAGTGGTTGGTACATAAATTTGAATAATAGTGGTATTAATTGGCCTTCCTTGTAGGCATATGGATATTATCCTATCACTGAAGGCATGTACTTCAGGATAGATATTGAAATATTCTTTTTGATGATGAATGCTGTGCCATTCCTCTTCAATTTATCAATCATGGCATAATAGACCATAGGACTATCTGATTCAAAATGGCCAATATCCAGTCTATTTCAGCTCACTAATGCCTAGGATTTCGATGTTTATGCATTCCATTTCATCTTTGACAACTTCCAATCTTCCTAGATTCATACTTCGTATATTCCACTTCCCAATTATTAATGGGCATTTGTTAGAGAGAAGGTCAGGCCCTGCAGGCCCTTGCAGGCCATGCTGAGGGCTTCAGATTAGTTCTATGTGTGATGAAAAGCCATTGAAGAGTTGAGACAAGGAGAGTGATGTGATTCAATTTATTTTTATAAAGAGATCACCTGGCTGCTCTATGGAGAATATTGTTCAGCAGGGCAAGGGAGGAAGCAGGGCCATCAACCAGGACGTTTCTGTGACAACCCCTGTGCCAGGTGATGGTGGCGTGAATTAGAGGATAGCTGTGGCAAGATGCGGGCTGTGAAGAGCGAGGAGTTGAGAATAACTGCCCCAGCAACTGAAAGGATGGTGGTACTACTTACCAAGAAAGGAAACTTTGGGGATTGAGCAGGTTTTTGAAGTAGTCTGCTGAAATGAGTTCCTTTATGGGGTCTTTTGCCTTGGTTCTTTGGAAAAACAGCTTGAGAGATTTCCTCCCAAGCCCTGAGAAGTTACCTTTGCCCTGATATTCTACTCCAGAAGGTTCATTACTTTTGTCCAGGTTGACTGACATTTCCTGGGTAAGCTGTACACAGTTTGAGGTTTGATACTTTTTGTCTGGTACTGGGCTGAAGCCTGCCCTGTGATTGGTCTATTTTACAGACTTTGCAGGGATTGGTGAATATACTGTGGACTATGCAAATGAAGGGACCACGGTCCACCGAGGGAATCGGTCAGTTCATGGCCCTGCTGGGAGAGCCATGCCTTGAAATTGACAAGGAGCTTGCTTATATATGCAGCTAACCCCAGAGAGGTCTCAAAAAGAAAGAAGAAAGGAGAAAAGGCAAGACAGACAAGAAGAGAGAGAAAGGAGAGAGATCAAAGGCAAGGAACCTCCTCAAAGAACTATAACACGGATCAAGAGATATAATACTGAAGACAGCAAGGAACCCAGAAAGGGACCTGCAGCAAAGCCAGTGGTAACAGGCCTGGAAGGGCCCCGTGATAAAGCCGGTTACGACAGGTCTGGAAAAGGCCCTGCAGCAGAGTCAGCGGCAACAGCAGAAACCTGCTACTAGGGATGCAGCTAAGAGAGCTGAACAAAACTGCTACACTGGCTGTGAGCTGGGTCAGTTGGCAGTGGAGAGGCGGACAGTGGGGGGGCTGATGACAAAGAGGCCTGTCTTCAGAGGGCTGAGAGGAGTCCTGTCCTGAGGGTGTTGAGAGGAGCTCTACGAGGCTGAGAGTGGGTGCGCATGGCCAAGAGGAGTCCTGTCCTGAGGGTGTTGAGAGGAGCTCTACGAGGCTGGGAGTGGGTGCGCATGGCCAAGAGGAGGCCTGCCCTGAAAGGAGGCCTGCATGGCTGAGAGAAGGACTTGCTTGCTTGCATGGCCAAAAGCGAGTTGAGAGAGCTGTTCTGCACTGAAGAAGGGAGGGACGTGCTCTCGACTTTGTAGCCTGTTAATCTTGATGCTGAGTGGTATCTTATTACTTCCTTAATAAACCACTTAGCTGTGAGTATGGTCTGTGAGTTCTGGGGGGCCATTGCAATGAATACTCGAACCCAGCAGAGAAGGGGAGTGCTGTGGGAGGGACAGCTAGTGCCAAAATTGGTAAAAATGTTGGAGAGTGGAGGTATGTCTGACCTTCAATGACAGGAATTAACTCTGGGCTGTTCTTGTTCGTATCCCTGAGAACTCCAGACAAGCTCTGACCCTGCTACTACTCGAATATTGTAAGCAGGAATCAAGATCTTAATTTTCTTATGAAGTTCCAACTAAGGAACTTTCTGTCTCCACTGTGATTTCTTCTTTAATCCATGGGTTATTTAGAAGAGTGTGGTTTAATTTTAAAATATTTGGAGACTTTTCCAGATTAATTTTTGTTATCACTTTCTAGTTTAATTTCATGGTGGTCAGAGGACATATTTCGCATGAGTTTAAATATATTGAGACTTATTTTGTGGCCTGGAATGTAGTTTTTCTTTGTGAATGTTCCACACGCACTAGAAAAAATTGTGTATACTGCTGTTGTTGGGTGGAGTGTTCGAGAAATGTAAATTAAGTCAAGTTGGATCATCGTGTGATTAAAGCCTTCTGTATTGGTATGGATTGAATTGTGTCCCCCCAAAATACGTGTCAACTTGGCTAGGCCATGATTCCCAGTATTGTATGGTTGTCCACCATTTTGTGATCAAATGTGACTATCTTATGTGTTGTAAATACTAACCTCTATGATGTTATGTGGAGGTTCAGTGAAAAAGAGGAAGACCCTCAACGAGACAGATTGACACAGTGGCTGCAACAGTGGGCTCAAGCAGAACAACAATTGTGAGGGTGGTGCAGGACCAGGCAGAGTTTTGTTCTGCTGTACAAAGGGTCTTTATGAGTCAGAACCAACTCGACGGAAGCTAACAAAAACGTGATGTTACTGAGGCAGGATTAGAGGCAGTTATGTTAATGAGGCAGGACTCAATCTACCGAAGTAGGCTGTATCTTGAGTCAAATTATTTTGAGATATAACAGAGAGAATCAAGCAGACAGGAGAGGGACCTCCTACCACCAAGAAGAGCTGGGAGTGGAGCACAACATTTGGACCTGGGGTCCCTGCACTGAGAAGCTCCTAGACCAGGGGAAGATTGACAACAAGGACATTCCCCCAGAACCGACACAGAGAGAAAACATTTTCAGGGAGCTGGCATGCTGGATTCAGACTTCCAGCCTCCTAAACAGTGAGAGCATAAACTCCTGTTTGTTAAAGCCACCCACTTGTGGGTATTTCTGTTGTAGCAGCACTAGATGACTAAGACATATACCTCTACTATTTTTCTTCCTGCTAGTTTTATCTACTACCTACTTGTCTACTGAAATAGGGGTATTGAAATGTCTGACTATAAATGTGGACTTTTCTATTTTTCCCTTTAGTTCTTTTTCTTTTTACTTTACGTATTTTGAAGCTAAGTTGTTAGGGGCATTCACATTTGGATTATTACCTCTTCTTGGTGGATTTAGCCTTTTTTCGCTATTCTATGTCTCTTTATTCCTGATAATATTTCTTATTTTGAAGTTCGCTTTTTGATAATAACACAGCCACTCCAATTAATAGTTGCATAGTGTATATACATATTCTAACATTCTTTTAAATTTAAGCCATCTGTTTCTTAATATTTGAAGTGGATTTTTGGTAGGCAGCATATAGTTTGGTCTTGCTTTTTATCCATTATAAGGATTTCCATCTATTAATTGGAGTGTCTACAGCATTTACCTTTAATGTAATTATCCATGTGGATGGGTTTAAGTCTTCCATCTTGCTATTTGTCACATGTGTTCTTTGTTCCTTTTTCCTGTCTTTTTAAAGATAATTAAGTTTTTAAATGATTCCATGTTACCTCCACTATTAGCTTATTAGCCGTTGTTTTATTTCTTTAATGTTTCCTCTAGGGTTCACAAAATACATCTTTATCTAAACATAATCACGCCTTCAAATATCAGTCCAGTTCACACAGAGCATAAGAACCTTATATGCTTCCATTTCCCCTCTCGTCTTTAAGCTATTGTTGTCATATATTTTACACCCAGCTATGTTATCATTTTTCCTTTAAACAGTCAATTATCTTTTAAAGAAATTAAAAATGAGAAAAATATTTTTATATTTACCCATGTATGAGTATTCCTTTATTATTATTATTCTGGAAACTTCATTGTCCGTATGAAGCCAGCTGGCAGCACAGAAGTAGGTAATGGAATGTTTCAAGCTCAACTTAAAGTAATGTCTTTTCCCCACGAAGTGTTTATAGATAAATTCCTTTTTCTTCATTGTAATATCTGCTCCACTGTCCACCAGATTTAGCTTTCCATTCTGTTATAGATTAAAAACCATATCCTATTAAGTGGGGCTATTACTGAGACAGGAAGAAAGAGCATTTACTGTTTCTCTTTGTTGCTTTTTTAAAATTTATTGTTATTGAGAATATACACAGCAGAAACATACACCAATTTGAGTAGCATTTGGGGTCTTAAACGCTTGTGCGTGGACATCTGAGATACTCCACTGGTCTCACCCCTTCGGGAGCAAGGGAGAACGAAGAAAACCAAAGGCACAAGGGAAAGATTAGTCCAAAGGACTAACGGACCACAACTACCACAGCCTCCACCAGACTGAGTCCAGCACAACTAGATGGTGCCTGGCTACCACCACTGACTGAACTGACAGGGATCACAATAGAGGGTCCTGGAGAAAGCTGGAGAAAAATGTAGAACAAAATTCTGACTCAAAAAAAAAAAAAAAAGAACAGACTAACTGGCCTGACAGAAACTGGAGAAACCCCGAGACCATGGCCCCCGGACACCCTTATAGCTCAGTACTGAAGTCATTCCTGAGCTTCACCCTTCAGCCAAAGATTAGACAGGCTCATAAAACACAATGAGACTAAAGGGGCACACCAGCCCAGGGGCAAGGACTAGAAGGCAGGAGGGGACAGGAAAGCTGGTGATTGAGAACCCAAGGCTGAGAAGGGAGAATGTAGACATGTTGTGGGGTTGGTAACCAGTGTCACAAAACAGTATGTGTACTAACTGTTTAATGAGAAGCTAGTTTGTTCTGTAAACCTTCATCTAAAGTACAAAAAAAAAAATATTAGCCAATAGTCGATCTTCTGTTTTTCTCCCTCCTCTTCTCTTTATGAGCGTCATTGTAACTAGCCCACATAGAGCCATTTTTTGTTTGTTTTTAGACTCAGAATGGTCTCCCTATATGCATATAGAATAACTCCTCGGAATAAACCTTATATTTCAAAAAACATACACCAATTTATGTTTCTACATGTACATTTCAGTGACATTGACTGCATTCTTTGAGCTGTGCGACCATTCTCACCTCCTTTTCTGAGTTGTTCCTCCCCCATTAACATACACTCACTGCCCCTCAAGGTTCCTGTCTAACCTTCCGAGTTGCTGTTGTCAATTTGATCCCATGTAGACAGATCTTAAAAGGCCATAATGCTCTAAGCAGACAGTCTTTACTAGTTTAGCTAAATTATCATTCAGTTTTAAGAAGACTTCAGGGGATATTTTTGGTTTAAGGCTTAAAGATTGTCTAAGGGCTACAGTTTTCAGGGTTCATCCAGCCTCCATGGCTCCAGAAAGTCTGGAGTTCATGAGAATATTAAATTATGTTTTTCATTTTCTCCCTTTTGATCAGTATCCTTCCATAGAATCTTGGATCAATATGTTCAGTAATGGTAGCTGGGCACCATCCAGTTCTAGTCTCATGGAGAAGAAGGTAGTTGTTCATGGACGCAGTTAGCGACACATCTGTTTCCTTATCTCTGACTCTCCTTCTTTCTCTATTGCTCCATGTGAATAGAGACCAATTGTGCCTTGGATGGCCACTCGTAGGCTTTTAAGACCCAGGTACTATGCAACAAACTAGGAGGTAGAACAGAAGTATTATTCACACTATTAGGCCAATTAACTGGGATGTCCCATAAAACCGTGACCCTAAACATCCAAACCAAGGAGCCAAATCCCATGAGGTGTTTGTACCTACGCAGCCTCAGCAGCTACTCTTTTTTTTGTTATTGTTATAAATATATCTATCACACAACTTTTGCCAGTTAAACTTTTTGCAGGTGTACAATTTATTTACAGCAATTACAGTAATTGGCTGTGCAACCTTATCTTTGATCAATGCAATTTTCCATCCCGGTAAACTGAAACTCAGTACTCCATAAGCAATAACTTCCTTTTTCCCTCCTCCCTCCCAGCCCTGGTAACCACTAAAAAGCTTTGGTCTCTATACATTTGCCTGCTCTTGTCTTTTTATATAAGTGAGGTCATACGATATTTATCCTTTTGTGATTGACTTATTTCACTCGGCATAATGTCTTCAAGCTCTATCCATATTGTAGCATATATCAAGACTTCATTTCCTTAGGCTGCGTAATATTCCATAGTATGTATGTATCACGTTTTGTTTATCCACTCATCCATTGATGGGCATTTAAGTTTTTTCTACCCTTTGGCTATAGTGAATAGCACTGCAATGAACCATGGTATATGAGTATCTGTTTGAGCCTCTGCTTTCAATTCTTTTTGGTTTGTACCTAGAAGTGGAATTGCTGGATCATATGGTAGTTCTATTTTTACTTTCTGAGGAACTACTACACTGTTTTCCACAACAGTTGTACTGTTTTGCATTCTCACTAGCAATGGATAAAAGTTCCAATTTCCCCACATCCTTGTCAACATTTGTTATTTTGTTTTTTTGTTTTTTTTTTAAGTTTTAGCTATCCTAGTAGTGGGAGTGAAATGGTATCTCATTTTAGTTTTGATTTGCATCTCTTTGATGGCTAATGACATTGAGCATCTTTTCATGTGTTCCATGGCCATTTGAACATTCTCTTTGGTGAAATGTCTATTCAAGCTCTTTGCTCATTTTATAATTGCATTATTTGCCTTGTTAAGTTGTTGAAGTTTTATATATACAGTATTTTGGTTATTGTATATATAAAACTTCAGCAACTTAACAACTTTAAGACAAATTTTGGTTATTAGATTCTTATTGGATATATGGTTTCTGAAGATATTATCCCAGTTGGTAACTTGTCTTTTCACTTTTTTGGTAAAGTCTTTTTATGAACAAAATTTTTTAATTTTTATGAGGTTCAATTTGTCTTTTGCTGTTTGTGCTTGTTATTGCATAATCCATTGTTAAAAGTTAGGCCCAACAGCATTGCCCCTGCGTTTTCTTATAAGAATTTTGCAGTTTCACTTTACACATTTAGGTCCTTAATCTATGTGAAATTTGCTTTTGTGTATGGTGTGAGATGTGGATCCCATTTCATTTTTCTGCATGTGGAAATCCAATTTCCCAACATCATTTATTGAAGAGACTCTTCTTTCCCTATCAGATGGACTTAGCATCTGTTATGGATTGAATTGTGTCCCCCCAAAATGTGTGTCAACTTGGCTAGGCCTTGATTTCCAACATCATGTGTGTCCACCATTTTGTGATCTGATGTGATTATCCTGTATTGTAAATCCTAACATCTATGATGTTAATGAGTGAAGATTAGAGGCAGTTATGTTAATGAGGCAGGACTCAAACTACAGGATTAGGTTGTATCTTGAGTCAATCTATTTTCAGATATAGCAGACAGAATCGATCAGAGAGGAGAGGGACCTCCTGCCACCAAGAAAGAAGAGCCAGGAGTGGATCACCTCTTTGGACCTGAGGTCCCTGCAGTGAGAAGCTCCTAGGCCAGGGGAAGATTGATGACAAGGACCTTCCCTCAGAACCAACAGAGAGAGAAAGCCTTCTCTGGGAGCTGGCACCCTGAATTTGGATTTCTAGCCTCCTAAATGGTGAGAGAACAAACTGTTTGTTAAAGCCATCCACTTATCGTATTACTGATATAGCAGCATTACATAGCTAAAATAGAATTTAGTACCGATAGTGGGGTGCTGCCCTAACGGACACATAAAATGTAGAAGCGGTTTTGAAACTGTGAATGGGAGGAGGCTGAAATAGTTTTAAGGTGCCTAATAGTAAAAGCCTAGAGTGCCCTGAAGAGACTATTGGTAGAATTATGGATGTCAAAGGCAATTCTGCTGGGGTCTCAGAAGAAAGTGAGGAGAGCTGTCACATCAGAGACGGTGCAGACAGTGAGAAGCAGCTGCAGAAAAATGGCCGCAGCAGAACCAGGAGGCTGATACAAGACGGTGCGTGATCGGACCCACGGAGCCAGAGAGCAGAGTGCCTTTGCATAGGAGGCTTCCTGGTGGTGGGGTGCCTCTGGGCACTTATTGGTGGAGCTAGACTTGCTGGCCCATGGAGCAAGAGCGCTGAGTGCCATTCGGCCAAGGTTTACTGGTGCAGTGGGGTGCTTCCAGGCACTTATCAGTAGAGCTAAAGAACTTTGGAACACTTGCCTGAGCAGGACTGACGCTAGGCCGTCCTAAGGGCTCAAGATGCTGAGGGGCCAAGGAACCAGGAAGCTGAAGCTAAAGAGAAAAGGAACACAGGAAGCAGAGCTGCCTCAGTCTCAAAGGCTAGGGCCATGGCCTCTGTGGTTTCAAATGGTGGGGCCACAGTCTCCTAGGTTTCAAAGAGTCAGATCTTCGCCACCTTGGTTCCAGAGTGTGGGGCTGCCTTTCATGAGTGCTAGTGGGATGGGGTCAGATCCGCTGCCCAAAGTTGAGGAGGCGGGGCTGCTATGCCCAAGAGGCAGAAGAACAGGGTCTGCCAGGGCCAAGGGGATAGGGTTGCCACTCAGAGGGACTTGGAAGTTGGGGCTGCCCAGATCTGCAGGAGCAGAATTGCCATTCCAGTGGGCCTGGCAGTCAGAGCTGAAGCCCAGGGCTGAGGGGCCTTCACCCAGAATCTGGACAATGTGACCAACACCCAGAGTCTGAATGGCAGGACCATTGAACAGAGGATTATTTTCAAGCCTTGAGAGACAATGTAGTATGTTCTGCTGACTTACTTGGTACCTGTTATCCCTTTTTTCCCTCCAATTTATCCCATTTGTAATGGAAATATCTGCTTTGTGCCTGTTCTACCATTGTATTTTAGAAACAGGTAACTTGTACTCTAGATTTCACAGATGAAGAGAAATTTTGCAGATGATTTTGGACTTGGAGTTGATTTAAGACTTTTGAGATGATATAAGGGAGTGAATATGTTTCACATGTGGCAAGGACATGAATTTTTGGGGGCCAAAGGGTGAAATGGTATGGATTAAATTATAGCCCCCAAAAATGTGTGTCAACTTGGCTACACCACTGTAAAAATTGTGTGGGGGCGGTATCTGACCGCCTCTCTCTTCAAAAGGGGAAAGGAGATCAAGAGCAACTGCCGAAGGCTGATTTCTGTGAGGCAGCGATCAGACATGCCTCCTCTCTCTGCCACCTTTACCAATTCTGACACCAACTCTCTCTCCCACAGCACTCTCTACTTCTTTACTGGGTTCGATAATTCACTGCAATGTCCACATGGAACTCACAGACGATATTCGTAATTACAGGGTTTATTAGAGAAGTAACAGGTTACGATTCAGGCTCAGGAACCCTCAGGATACAGTTCTTCCAACAGGACACTCTCTTTTCAGCTATGCTTACAGGCACAGCTCTCTCTGGCCCTAGGCCTCTGACCTGCTCAGGCAAATATTACAAAGCTCTTTTAGGCCCCGCCAATAAATCCCCAGGGAACCCCGGTAGAGTAGTGGTTAAGAATTTGGCTGCTAACCAAAAAGGTCAGCAGTTCAAATCCTCCAGGTGCTCCTTGGAAACCCTATGGGGCAGTTCTGCTCTGTCCTATAGGGTTGCTGAGTTGGAATCAACTTGCCAGCAACGGGTTAATAAGTCCCCAGAGGCACTCCAGGCACTCAGCTTCTAGCTCCATGGGTTGGTAAGCCCACTGCTCGGGCTCTTGCCAGTCTCTCCTGCTACATCTTCTCACCATCTTCAGGGTTTCAGCTCTCTCTGTCTCTGTCTCTTGGTCTCCTGGTTCCAGAAGCTTCTCAGTGCTTAAATTCCGAGTCCAAAGGACAAGCTGTCTGCTCTTGGCTGTTTTTCCTTGGTGGTGGTAGGATCCTCTGTCTGCTCTGGAATTGGCTGTACTTTAAGACAAATTTGACGAATTCCCTTATTATTGTTGTTGTTAGGTGCTGTTGAGTCGAATCCAACTCCTGGCCACCCTGCACCACCCTCACAATTGTTATGCTGGAGCTCACTGTTGCAGTCACTGTGTCAATCCACCTCCTTGAGAGTCTTCCTCTTTTCCGCTGACCCTGTACTCTGCCAAGCATGGTGTCCTTCTCCAGGGACTGATCCCTCCTGACAACATGTCCAAAGTATGTAAGGTGCAGTCTCGCCATCCTTGCCTCTAAGGAGCATTCTGGCTATACTTCTAAGATTTGTTCCTTTTTTTGGCAGTCCATGGTACATTCAATATTCTTCACCAACACCACAATTCAAAGGTGTCAATTCTTCGGTCTCCCTTATTCATTGTCCAGCTTTCACATGCATATGAGGCGACTGAATATACCACAGAAGAAGAGCTGGGGTGTCAGGGGTGCAGCGGGGTGCACTTCAGCCTTGGCCACCCCAGAATCTGCCTCAGGTGGGACCATGCTCTTCCCTCACCCCGAATGTCCTCGCCCCAACACAAAGTCTTCCCCTAACGAGAAATGAGACCCGAGTCTTCTCAGCAATCAGGGGCCCCGAAGAATCCCTCCGGGATTCCTCCAGACCTCGCGGGACCGCCCAGGGCTAGGGTAGCTGTCTGACCAGGCTCCACGCCACCAGGTAGCCCAGCCCTGCGCCCCCAGTGCTGGTCTCCCCAGCCGCGGCCATCGCCCCACTCCTGCACCCAGACAGGCACGGCCCCCCTGCAGGCGTCCCGGCGCCAGGGCCCTGAACGTCCGGGGTCCGAGGCTCCGAGGCTCCGAGGCTCCGAGCGCGAGGACTTCCCGACAAGATGGCGGACCAGGCAGCCGTCCCCAGGCAGCGCTCCTGCCGCATCACTCTGCGGCCAATTGTAACGCAGCTCTGGGAGCAGACATTACCAGGACAGGACCGGCCCCGCTGCCTCCGGGAGCTCGGCGCCCTGGGAGCGCCGAGACCGTGAGACCGAAGCCTGCCAAACGGCGGACGCCCGGCAGAGCCCAAGCCCCCGAGCGCCCACCAGGCCTGGCCCGTCGCCTTGGCCACGGCCGCCCTCCGGAGGGACCTGCGCACGCGCAGTGAGGCGCAGGGGCTCGGCAGGCGCTGCGGCGGCCGCGTGGACTCACAGCGCAGGCGCCGATCACAGCAGGCGCAGTGGGGCGCAGGGGCGCGGCAGGTGCTGCGGCGGCCGCGTGAACTCACAGCGCAGGCGCCGACCACAGCAGGCGCAGTGGGGCGCAGGGGCGCGGCAGGTGCTGCGGCGGCCGCGTGGACTCACAGCGCAGGCGCCGACCACAGCAGGCGCAGTGGGGCGCAGGGGCGCGGCAGGTGGTGCGGCGGCCGCGTGGACTCACAGCGCAGGCGCCGACCACAGCAGGCGCAGTGGGGCGCAGGG
This sequence comes from Elephas maximus indicus, assembly GCF_024166365.1. Taxonomy (NCBI): domain Eukaryota; kingdom Metazoa; phylum Chordata; class Mammalia; order Proboscidea; family Elephantidae; genus Elephas; species Elephas maximus. The sequence continues at coordinate 1,105,533 of NC_064827.1, forward strand.
GCGCGGCAGGTGGTGCGGCGGCCGCGTGGACTCACAGCGCAGGCGCTGACGGCGAAAGGCACGGGGACCGGGACTGCGTAGCGCATGCGCACTCGTGGTGCGCTCGTGAACGGCGGGTTTTTAGACGGAGGTGCCCTGGCTGCCCGCGGGTGTCAGGGAGGCGGAGCTCTCCGGTCCCCTCAGAGTCGGGCTCCCCGGGCCGTCGCCGACGCTGTCGTGTATCCGCCGCCGCTGCCGCCGCCCGCCCCCCGCTCGGGGAGCCCCGGGGTGTTTCCTCATCACACCTGGGCGCCTTGGGGGGTCGCCTGAGTCAGCGACACGGGAGGCCGCGGGGTGTTTGCGCATCACACCTGGGCGCCTTGGGGGGTCGCCTGAGTCAGCGACACGGGAGGCCCCGGGGTGTTTGCGCATCACACCTGGGCGCCTTGGGGGGTCGCCTGAGTCAGCGACACGGGAGGCCCCGGGGTGTTTGCGCATCACACCTGGGCGCCTTGGGGGGGTCGCCTGAGTCAGCGACACGGGAGGCCGCGGGGTGTTTGCGCATCACACCTGGGCGCCTTGGGGGGTCGCCTGAGTCAGCGACACGGGAGGCCCCGGGGTGTTTGCGCATCACACCTGGGCGCCTTGGGGGGGTCGCCTGAGTCAGCGACACGGGAGGCCCCGGGGTGTTTGCGCATCACACCTGGGCGCCTTGGGGGGTCGCCTGAGTCAGCGACACGGGAGGCCCCGGGGTGTTTGCGCATCACACCTGGGCGCGTTGGGGGGTCGCCTGTGTCAGCGACACGGGGAGCCCCGGGGTGTTTCCGCATCACACCTCGGCGCCTTGGGGGGTCGCCTCAGTCAGCGACACGGGGAGCCCCGGGCTGCACCCCCCGAGAAGGAGGACCAGCACGGCTGCTTTCCGGGCTGAACCTCGGTGCTGGCCAGCAACGCTCACTGCCAGGCCCTTACTGCCCTGGGACGGAAACCATCTCGTGGACGCCAGCCTGAGTCAGGGCTCCTCTGAGCCCGTGGTGACATGAGATGAATGAAGGCCACTTCATCGTCTGTAAGCACAGATAAAAAGGCCACTGTGTTGCCGTTGTTGGGTGCCATGGGGTCATTCCGACTCACAGCGACCCGGTGTACACAGAAGGAAACACTTTCCGTCCGTGCCCACAGCCGTGATACTTGAGCCCGTTGTAGCCACCGTGTCAGTCAGTCTCCCTGAGGGTCTTCCTTTGTTTCCCTGACCCTCTGCTTAATCAAGCATGATGTCCTTCTCCAGGGGCTGGTCCCTCCTGATAACATGTCCAAAGTATGCGACCTGTGGTCTCCCCATCCTTGCCTCTAAGGAGCATTCTGGTTGTACTTCTCCCAAGACAGATTTGTTTGTTCTTTGGCAGTCCGTGGTATGTTCAGTATTGTTCAACACCACCACAACTCAAAGGCATCAGTTCTTCCGTCTTCCTTTTTCATTGTCCGGCTTTCGCACGCATATGGGGCAATTTAAAACATCATGGTTTGGGTCAGGTGCACCTTAGTCTTCAAGGTGACATCTTTGTGTTTTAACACTTTAAAGGGGTCTTTTGCAGCATGTTTGCCCAATGCAATGTGTCTTTTGATTTCTTGACTGCTGCTTCCATGGATGTTGATCCAAGTAAAATGACATCCTTGACAACTTCAGTCTTTTGTCTGTTTATCATGATGTTGGTTACTGGTCTAGTTGTGAGAATTTTTGTTGTTTTCTTTATGTTGAGGTGTAATCCATACTGAAGGCTGTGGTCTTTGATCTTCAGCAGTAAGAGCTTCAAGTCCTCTTCACTTTCAGCAAGCAAGGTTCTGTCATCTGCATAACACAGATTGTTAATGAGCCCCATTCTTCGTATAGTCCAGCTACTCGGATTATTTGCCCATCATACAGATTGAGTAAGTATGGTGAAAGGATATGACCCTGATGCACACCTTTCCTGACTTTAAACCATGCAGTGTCCCCTGTCCTGTTTGATCGACAGCCTCTTGACCTATGTACACGTTCCTCATGAGCACAATAAAGTTTTCTGGAATTCCCATTCTTTGCAATGTTGTCCGTAATTTGTTATATCCACACAGTCAAATGCCTTTGCATAGTCGATAAAACACAAACGGATAAACACAGAAGAGGCTGTGGGACCAGAGATATCATTGCTGATGTCAGATGGATCCTGGCCGAAAGCAGAGAATACCAGAAAGATGTTTATGTGTGTTTTATCTCCTCTTAGCTACCGAAGGGAAAATTTTTGCTATAATCTTTCTTGTTACACCTATATAAATACTATACCCCCACCAAAAAAAAAAAAAAAAAAAGTAGAAAACCAGTTGCTGTCAAGATGATCCCAATTCATGGCAACCCCATGTGCTGCAGAGCGGAACGGTGCTTCACGGGGTTTTCAAGGCTGTGACCTTTCAGTAGCAGATCACCAGGCCTTTCTTCCTCTGGTGGGTTCAAACTGTCAACCTTTCAGTGTGTAGCAGAGTGCTTAACTGTTTGTGAATACTACCAAAAAAACCAAACCCAGTGCCCGCAAGTTGATTCCAACTCAGGGTAGAACTGCCCCATAGAGTTTTCAAGGAGTGCCTGGCGGATTTGAACAGCCGACCTCTTGGTTAGCAGCCGTAGCACCTAACCACTACGCCACCAGGGCTTCCGTGAATACTACAGGGCAAATAAAATAGTTTGTGACTGGGCTAAAAAAGAATGAAATGCTATCTAATTTTCTAAAACAGACCAACTGGACTCCAGGGCCTGTTTTCATCGCCTAGTTTGGTAATGTAGGTCCTTGACTTCCAGGTGTATTGCAAGGCCTCATGGTCATTTTGTTCCTGAAGTTGCCTCTGCTACAATTGGCCGATGTGTTCTGTCCAGAGTCTAAAATCCTGCTGCTCAGATGTCACCACATAAAAAGGTTCAACAACTCCTCCTACAACAGAAGAAAAAAGAGATTGACCCTGGTCCAATTACCCACTATATTTCATGGACATTCTTCTTAACAAAATCTCGATGATGGCAAAAATCAAGATACCATGAAATCATGTCCTGCAGCCTGGCCAGTCCGTCCTTGGCCAAAAAGGGAGACAGAAGAAAAAAAGCAGCCCCCTATTCTTGCTAACGTCCACTGACTGACCCTCCAAGGCTCCCCATCGTCTGTGGTCTCCCTTGGTATCATCAGTAATGAGCCCACCTTGTCTCTCTCCAGGTGTGTCTCTGGTGGTCTCTGACTGAAGGGCATTAACACCTCCTACTGGTGGGCAGATGCCTGCCTGGGCCAGGGATCAAAGCCAGCAACACAGGGGAGCTGGAGCCTGTTCCACTGCCTGTCCAATGGGACAGAAATGGTTCCCATCTTTCAGGTACTCATGACTTATGTCACCTGTAGTGTTGTCCAAGCACTGTTCTCCGAGAGGAACTTCTCCCAGTCCAGAATAAGTGGAACCGAACACTGGATTGTCTGAGTTACCCATTGTCCTCACTGCATGTGTGGTGGGTGAAGAGATTTTTGGTAAAAAAATGTCATTCTCTTTTCCACCCTTAGAAATGGAAGCAAGGCTCACCATTACAGTGGAATGTCATTCTCCTCTTTGCCTTTCTGACTATTTGTGGTCGAATCTGCCAGGCGCTCCTTGGAAACTCTATGGGGCAGTTCTACTCTGTCCTATAGGGTCGCTATGAGTCGGAATCAACTTGACAGTGCTAGGGGTTTTTCTGGGTTGGTCCTACATGAATATGGCTGATCAATGGAAAGGTACCTGAACCACCTATACCTTGATATGATGCTTGTGCTGAGTGGTGACTCAAAAAAATATATATATATATATCGCCACTGACTCAACCCCAACTCACAGTAACCCCATAGGACAGAGTAGAGCTGCCCCCCAGGGGTTCCAAGGAGCAGCTAGTGGATTCAAACTGCCAGTTTTTTGCTTAGCAGCTGTAGCTCTTAACCGCTGTGCCACCAGACCTCCGAATGGTGACTAGGCGTAGTTGTCATCTACCTCAAACAGCTCCAGGAGAGGACAAATGGCTGCTGACTGGTATCTGATCAAGATAAAGAGGAGCATGAGGGCTCTTTTCTTTCCTAACCACATGGACTTAGTTGTGATTTGACGTTGCCATGTAAGTCCTGGTGTCTGCAACCTCTCATGGAAGTTCAGGTCATGAGGCTCATTCTAAAGTCATTACCGTCACATTCATAATACCCATTACTGCATGGTGGGCAAGGGCAGGCAGTGCTTGGTAAGGAGGTGGAAAATCTCTTCTGTTCATGGCGACTTGTCGGAGGGAAGCCAAGGAGCTGCTCAGCTTTCTCAAATAAATGGCCTATTTGCCACCATATCGCGCTTTCTGGGATGGAAATGTTTAGGTGAAGTGTTTTGGGTCGGGGATGTAATTTTAAGTTGATAAGGACAAAAACTACCAATGGCTTTGAAAAATGTCTGATTCTTCTTGAAGGTTCTTGAATTCACTCAGATGACTCCCCTGAAGTCTCACAGGGTCCATCTATAATGAGTAATGCCTGTCCAGATGTTTTTATGAAGCATTTTAAATCTCTTTTAGGCCTCCTGGCATATTCTGTGATAAAGTATATTCCCCTGTTTAGCCCTGAGTGGCAGGTCATCAGAAAAGCAGAAGGTGTGACCAGACTTCCCTGGACCGAAACCAGCAAACCCACTCGTCTTCCCGGCTCCTCAGACAGCAGGTGCCCCCAAGGCTTCCCAGAGATTCCACCTCAGGTACTTTAATAAGCCGCACTTTACAGCCCCAGAGGCATTTGTTTGATGTTTTTATCTGCTGCCCACTGGCGCTGGGCTGGTGGCAGAACCCGGGGACGGGAATATTCCTCATTCCTTCTTCTTTGAACACCTGTTGTGTGGGGAAGAGAATAAGATAGACCTGGGACTGATCTTTCAGCCAAGATGGAGTAACAGAACCGGATTTACCCTCCTGGCTGAAACAAGCAAACAAAAATCAGACAATACTGGAGACAGTGGTTTTCAGGCACAGCAATCCACGTGAGCCCCACCACTGCCCCAACTTGCTGCCTTGAGGGAGCCTCTGGGCACTGGCATGGGGGGGGAGTTGAGGTGGAGAGATGAGCTGAGAGTCACAGAGGCGCCAGGACAGCAACAGGGTGCCGGAAGAAGAGGGTGCACAGAAGGGGGCTGGAGACCTGCGGAGGCCCCAGGGAACGAGCCATATCTGAGGAAATACCCAGGCCAAAGACAGAACACCCAGCAGGACTGGATGGAGCCAAACCCGCCCCCACCAGCTGCTGAGGCACTGGGTGGAGCCCTCAGGAGGGGCTGGCCTTGGGGGAGGAACCAGCCCTTGGCCGAATTCCTGCTCTAGTCCCAAATCATAAAAGCCAGACTGAAAGGACCCCACTGTCCATCAGAGTTCAACTGCAAAGGTCCAGAATTTTCACAGGAACACACAGGTCTCTGGCCCAACATGCAGAAATTCACAATGTCTGGCATCCAATCATAGGTTGCCAGGCTGCAAAGAGGCAGGACCCACCATGAGAAGAAAAGCCAGCCCCTCGGGGACCGTCCCAGGGTGGACAGCTGAGAGGGACATTAGAGCAGCCCCTAGAACTGCGTTCCACACGCCCAACACTTGCTCAACAAGCAGGGACCTGGAGGGTCTGAAAAGGCCCTGAGTGGAGCCCTGGAGGCGACAACCACAGTCAGAGAGACGCACAGGTGGGGTTGAGACATGCTTCCCCACGACTCCCGGCCTCACAAATGGGTTGTCGTGACCGCGTGCCTGTGGGTGGCAGTGCCCAGGGAGGGGCTGCAGGGACACCGCGAGGCTGCTCGGGTGTGGGGGTGCAGCTAGCAAAGGGGCACAGCTCCGTGCTGTCTCCCTCACATTAGTTGGGTATAAACAGAGGAGATCGCCTCAGGCTCGTGAGCAGACTCCTTCTCCACGGGGGGAACCATGTCTGCGCCTGCCGTGGGGACTAGCCCCTGGCAGACAGGATGTCCGTGCCCATTGCGCTTGCCAGGTGCCAGGTGCTTGGACTTCATCAGCCCCACCGTTGGCACCCGGAGCCCTTTTCCACAGTGTTGATGAGGCTGAAGGAGCTGGAGGCTGGTTCCCCTCCATGGGGCCCTTGTTATAACCCCTCCCTGTGACCTTTGAGTCCCCAGGTTGGGGCTTGGACCCTGTGTCTATGGCTGGAGTGGCTGGTCTGCAAGGACATAGCTGGCAGGAGCTCATCGTCCAAGGCTGCATATTGTAAATGAAAATAGTGCCCTGAAGTTGCATGTGCCGGGCCAGCCCCCAGTGCTGGGTGGGTGTGTGCATCTGTATCTGAGGGGCAAGTCCTGGATGTGAAAGAATAGCAGTGCCAGGGAACTGCGTAATTGTCACGTGTGACCTCATGTTTGTGTAGAAGCCTCGGAAGCATTCCCAGTGGGGACCACCCAGCCTGCCTTATAAAGATATGACAGACAGGATGCAGGACAGTGCTGAGAAGGTAGGAGAGGAGCCAGACAGCACCCCCAGGGAGAGAGCAGGCAGAGAGCCATCCCCAGGTACAAGCATGTCGAGGAGACTCTGAGGCCAAGCTGCTCTGCCATTTTACTTCTCTGAAAAACACAGATAAAGATAACCAGGGCTCCCTGGGCGCTGGCTCTTGCCCTCTCTGTGGTGTCTGTATTGAAGGGTCCCCGTGAAGCCATTGAACAGATGGAGCTCCCAAGCATTGCTCCTCTTAATTAGGAGTATGCTGAGAGCAGGGGGCTGGCAAAGGTGGCTGCGGTGGACTCCTAGGATATTCTCAGCCCCCTCCCATCCCCTTGGACGTGCTGGGCTTGGACAGGTTGGTGACAGTTGTCACCAGCCACCCCTGAGTGACTTTGTCAGGTGCACTCTCTCAGACACTGCGCAGAGACCAGCGAGAGGTGAATGGGGCTGGTGGTGGACACACTCCACACGCATGCTAGCCCCCCAGCAAGTCTCTGGGTCTGGTGGTGGGTGGGCTCTGACCTCTGTCCTGGACAGCACAGAGTACAAGTAGAGGCCAGAACACCGTCACCCAAATGAATGAAGCAGCTCTGACCACAGGAGCTGGGGAAATGGGCTCTGGAGAAAGGGGGCCTAGGCTGCAGGTCATGCACTCAGGCCGAGTGGACATGGGCACACTTGCTACGTCTCAAAACACAGAGTCCCTCTGAAATGTACATTAATGTTAGAACAAATCCAAGGAGAATTTGCTTTCGGAGAAAAACAACATTTGAGCTCTGCTTGTTAAATAACCATGTTTGTCATCCCAAGCAGTGAGTGGTAAGTCAATCCCAGAGGCGGTTAGCTAACCCCTGGATGTGGATTCTAGTACTTGCCTGAGGCCCTTTGCCTCTGTGCATGTGGGGGATGCAGTGCCAGGTAGCCATCTTCTCCCAGAGAAGGAAGGGGACCCCAGAGCTGGACTCGCAGCCCCAGGTGTCTCTGGGGAAACAGAGGGCCTGTAGGCATTTAGACTGGGTGGCCAGGCTGTGGGTGTCAACAAGAGTGGCCCCCAAACCAAAATCAGAGAGGTTTGGTATGGAACCATCTATGTGTGTATTTATACCCACGCAGTGATGCCATGCGTGGGCGTGGTGCTGACAAAGGGGGACGAACAGAACATTCCCCAAGTCATGCTGGCCACCTCTGGGAAGGGGTAGCAAGGGGGCTTCAGGTGGCTGTGACATCACTTCCTCTCTGAAGCTGTCTAAAGCTGATAGGATAGAGTGTTCGCATCTGCAAGCTTAGGGTGTTTTTATAGAAATCAGCTCTATCATCGTAGGTGTTGAGTGTTTTACCCAAACTGTACAGACAGGCCCACGTGGGCTCCGTAGCCTATGTGCGCTAGAGCACCTCTGCTCACCCAGACGACAGCCTGCATCCCCTTCACCAGACGCGCCCAGAGACCTCACCTGCCCCGGTGCCTGCAGGGCTGGGATGGCACCGGGCAGCCTGGGCTAGCCCATTTCCATATCTCCCTGACACCGAAGCAGAGCAGGTGGCAGGGTGCCGTGGCTCTGGTGAGCAAGTCAGGCTTGGAGGGTCCCCCACAGCCGTGTCCTTGATCTTCACTTCTCACTGCTGCTTTCTGGACCTGGACCTGCCAGTTGCCTGATGGTGGCCCTCCCCCAGCACTCAACTCAGTGCACTGGGGGAGGCAGGCAGGCAGCTGCACTGGAGGGTTTCTGCCCAGGGAACTGGCCAAGGCCCCAGGACCCCCACAGTGAGTGGCCCTTCTCCTCCCTGCAGCTCCCCCAAACAGATGCCAGAAGGCCGTGGTGGACGCATTCCGCCACGCATGGAAGGGCTACCTCAAGTACACGTGGGGCCACGACGAGCTGAGGCCCCTGTCCAAGTCCTTCGGCGAGTGGTTCGGCCTCGGCCTCACCCTGGTCGACGCCCTGGACACTATGTGGATTCTGGGGCTGAAAAAAAGGTATCTGCTCGTTCTCGAGCCTGTGGGCTGCAGCTCTGTGTGGCCTGGGGAGGAGATGAACCCAGAATCTGGCCTGTGCTCAGCCCTGGCCCCCAGAGTCTCCGGAAGGTCAGCTTTAGACCATGGAGCTTGTGTTTGATTCTGGATTATGTACACCAAGGCTCTCATCCTCACGTGTCTAAGTGGTGTATATAGTTATTTCTAAGTCAGTATTTTAAACGTTGGCTTTAAGTTAAAAGTTCTCTGAATAGACTGACTGCTACCCATAAGATCACTTAAGCTGTCCATTGTGTAACGGCCTTTGCTTGCCGACCACGTGTGCTGTTACTGCAGGGGCACTTCCCCAGCTGCACTGCTGGCCTCCTTTTATCTGTACATGTTGGAGACTCCCCCCTGGGAGTAGGAAACAACATTGAAACCCTGCAGGAACACCTTCAGGTTCTGCAGGTAGACCAGAGGGCACAGGTGAGGGTCCTACAGAGTAGATGCCCAGGGCTGCACGTAGACCCAGAGGGCACAGGTGAGGGTCCTGCAGAGCAGATGGACAGGGCTGCACGTAGACCCAGAGGGCACAGGTGAGGGTCCTGCAGAGCAGATGCCTGCAGGGTGCAGGAGACCCAGAGAGCGCAGGTCAAAGTCCTGCAGAGCAGATGGCTATGAGGTGCAGGTAGACCCAGAGGGCACAGGTGAGGGTCCTGCAGAGCAGATGCCCGCAGGGTGCAGGAGACCCAGAGAGCGCAGATGAGGGCAGGACTGCTCCTTTGCTCTGTAACCTGTGCTGTTTGTGTTGTAGAGTTTGAAGAAGCCAGGAAGTGGGTGTTACAGAAGTTACAGTTCCAGAAAGACGTGGACGTCAACCTGTTTGAGAGCACGATCCGGATCCTGGGGGGGCTGCTGAGCACGTACCACCTGACAGGGGACAGCCTGTTCCTGGAGAAAGCTGTGAGTGCCTGATGACAGGGCTGCCATTTCACACAGTGACCCCTGTGACGTGAGGACGTTCAGGGTAGTGTCCTTTGTTTCCCTGTTTTCTCTGTGACCACCCATCTGAATCTCTGTATTCGTGACGTGTGTGTCTCAACAGGTGACCCAACAGGATGGTGAAATGTGAACAAGGTCTCACTCCAACCTGAACAATGGATCCTCTGCTCTCCTCCTCCACCAGAAAGATTTTAGAAATCGGCTAATGCCTGCTTTCCTGACTCCCTCCAAGATCTAATACTCGTGAACATCAGCACACCCACTCTTTTTCGTGGAACTCACACAGCACGGTGGGTGGCCAAGGTGACCAGCATTCAGCTGGAATTCTGGGAGCTCTCTCATCTCACAGGAATTGTGAGATTCCGGGTATTTATAATAATTTATAATTATATTTACAGATGTGTCTTTTATATCATCTAGGAATGCCAGGTAGAGTTACAAACCATAAATACGATAAGATTGGTGTTTGTATTTGCCCATGAAATCACCTTTACTGGAGATCTGTATTTTTTCACGTGGCTTCGAGTTACTATCTAGTGTCCTTTCATTTCAACCTGAAGAACTCATTTAGTATTTCTTGTGGAGCAGGTCTGGTGTTATAAACTCCCTCAGCTCTGGCTTATCTGAGAATGTCTTAATTTCTCCTTCATTCTGAAGGCAAGTTTTGTGAGCTGCAGAATTCTCAGTTGACAGGTTTTATTTCTTCCTGCACTTTGGGTATGCCGTCTTACTGCCTTTTGGTCTCCATGGTTTCTGAAGAGAAATCAGCTGTTAGTCTTACTGAGGATCCCTTGTTTGTGACAGGGGTCCTGGTGGCGTACTGGTTAAGAGCTATGGCTCCTAACCCAAAAGCCAGCAGTTCAAATCCACCAGCTGCTCCTTGGCAACCCTGTGGGGCACTGTGAGTGGAAATCGACTTCATGGCAATGGGTTTGGTTTGTGATGAGTTACTCTCTTGTCGCATTCGAGATTCTTTGTTTTTGGATTTTGACAGTTTGTAATGTGTCTTAGTGGGAATCTCTTTGAATTTATCCTACGAGGAGTTAATTGAGCTTTTTGTGTGTGTAGATTCATGCCTTTCATCAAATTTGGGAGGTTTTCAGCCATTATTTCTTCAAATATTCTTTTTACCCCTTTCCTCTCTCCTCTTTCAAGGATTCCCAAAATGTGTATGTTGGTCCTCTTGATGGTGTCCCATTGGTCTCTTAGGCTCTGTTCAATTTTCTTTATTCTTCTGTTCCTCAAACTGGATTGTTTCAGTTGTCCTGTCTTCAGGTTCACTGATTCTCTCGTCAGCTCAAATGCGCTGTTGAGCCCTCTAGCAAAATTTCAGTTCAGTGATTGTGCTTTTCAGCTCCAGAATTTCTGTTTTGGTTTCTTTTTATAACTATTATCTCTTTATTGATGTTCTCATTTTGTTCTTATGTTGTTTTCCTGATTTCCTTTAGTTCTTTGTTCACTTTTTCCTTTAGTTCTTTGGGCATATGTAAGACAATTGTTTTAAAGCCTTTGCCTAGTAAGTCAAATACCTGGACTTCCTAAGGAAAGTCCTTTTGAATGGGCCATCATTCCTTGTTTCTTTGTATGCCTTGTTACTTTTTGTTGAAAACTAGACATTTGAATATCATAACGTGGTAACTTTGGAAATCAGATTCTCTCCCTCTTCCTGAAAATTTGCTTGTTTTTTTTTGATTACTGAAGACTATAGTAGTCTGTGTGTTAGGTGGCTTTTCCAAGTAAAAATGAGGGCAAGTAAACATGCCAAAAGCTTACCTGCCACTTTTAACTTGCCTTTCTCTTGATTCAGCATTCACGTGGTTGCTGTCAACCTTCGACTCTTTTCCAGAGTTCTGACAAAGTTGATTCTGACAATTTCTGCTTGTTTTTCATTGTTTCACTGGGGTGGGGTGGGAATGTGAATCTGCAAAATTAGGGCATTCAGAAGCACCTCTCTATGTGGGGCCCATGGAAACCCATACCAGGTACACTGTGGATATGTGGAATACTGGGGGCCAGGAAATGGGATTTCTTTCTCCTTCTTTGGGAATAAATCAGCCCTGAGAGGAGTCAGTCGGCCCTTCTGATGTTCAACCCAGGGCTCTGCCTCCTCCCCAGTTCCGGCACACCCTTCCCTGTCAAACCCCCTTCCACTGCAGGAGCCCGTGGCGGAGTTGACCCGACACATCCACTTGCTGGTGGGGAAGAGTGATGGACTGGTGCCCATGTTCATCAACCCTTAAACTGGCCTCTGTGTGCCTGGGAGTGCACATGCTGGGTGCCAGGGCTGACAGCTACTACGAGTACCTGCTGAAGCAGTGGATCCAGGGAGGGAAGGAAGAGATGCAGTGAGGCTCTCCCCTGCTTGCTGTGGGGTCCACGGGGTGCCTGGTCCCCAGTCCTTTGTCAGGAGGCAGCTGCTGGGCTGGGCCCAGTGGGGGCCTGTCTGAACAGATGTTTCCCTTTCACCCCAGACTTCCCACAGGCCTGGCCCAATCCCTGGGGTTCCAAAGCTCGGGCTGAACTCTGCACCCTGGGGCCATGCACTTGTCCAAGGCTGAGAAGGACAGGTTCCTGCACACTGGCCCTGCAGGCTGTAAACACACTGGAAATGTGGCAAACCCACCCTTGTTTCCTGAGGTTAACAGGACAAGTTTCCCCCAGTGCACAGTGTAGTCACTCAGAATTCAGCTTGGAAAATACAGATTAGCTTTTGTAAGGGAACTTTTGTCACTGAAGTCTCAGTCCTGGGGCGGACACTGCTGACCCTAGTGGATATCTGGGGTGGGTCAGGGGCCTGGCTGAGTTGCTCCAGCTCAAGGCCCCAGGACAGTTCACAGGCGACCCTACCCAGAGGTGGCTACAGCCAGCACCCTTCCTTGGTGATGATGTGGCTGTCATGGGTCTTTGGAGCCTGATTCTCCCAGGATGAAGGTGTCCAGGGGTGGTGGTTAGAAGACAGGTCCTCTTGGCTCAGGACAGGCAGATCTCAGGGCAAAGATGACAGTTGGGACTGATTGTGACTAAGGGCCCCAGTCGGAGGAACAGGAGGCACTGCCCTCCCCCAGTAGAGCCCCCCCTTCTGTGAGCCTCCTCCCCCCAGGGACAGGGCGCTTACTGTCTGCGAGCCTGGGTTTACAGCTGGGCCTGTTCCTGAGGGCCTAGGCTGGGAGTGGGGGCCTGGGCCTCAGTGTGTCTCAGGGAGACCTAGTACAGCGCTTATCCACAGGCTCCTGGAGGACTACGTGGAGGCCATCGAGGGCATGAAGAGGCACCTGCTGCACAGCTCTGAGCCCAGCAAGCTCACCTTTGTCGGGGAGCTGGCCCAGGGCCGCTTCAGTGCCAAGATGGTGAGTGCTGACCCAGCTCTGGGCTCAAGGATACTGCTACTTCCTGTCTGTGGGAGCTGGCTGCTCCCTATCCTGCTGCTGGGAGAACAGGTGGTGTCTGCCTGGAATCAGAGATAGATGTTTGCTGCTTGACTGAGGCTTTCCTTGTTGTCAGGTAGTGAGTGGGGCCAGCACTCTTGTTGACAGCAGCTCTGCATGGGCCCTTGCTTGCTCGCTCAGCTGGCAGTGGTGACGGACCGTCTGGTTTCCAGGACCACCTGGTGTGCTTCTTGCCAGGGACGCTGGCTCTAGGGGCCCACCATGGGCTGCCAGCCGAGCACATGGACCTGGCCAAGGCGCTGATGGAGACCTGCTACCAGATGAACCGCCAGATGAAGACGGGGCTGAGCCCAGAGATCGCCCACTTCAACGTGGTCCCCCAGGAGGGCCACCACGACATGGAGGTCAAAGTGAGTGCTGGCAGGCTGAGGGGTGGTCTGTGGGCCAGAGCCCTCGCTGAGCCCACATGTCCCTACAGCCGGCAGACAGGCACAACCTGCTGCGCCCGGAGACGGTGGAGAGCCTGTTCTACCTGCACCGCTGCACGGGGGACAGCAAGTACCAGGACTGGGGCTGGGAGATCCTGCAAAGCTTTAATACCTACACACGGGTGAGCCATCCTCCGGCCGTCCCTGGTCACCGTGCAGAGGGGATGGCTGAGATGTGGAGGGCACCTTCACTTACGGGGTGGTGGGTGCTCACGGGGATGGATGCTCATGGGGTGGTGGACGCTTTGGTGGTGGTGGGTGCTCACGGGGTGGATGCTTATGGGGGGGGTGTGTCTGCAGAACTGATGACACCTCTGCCTTGCCCCTGCCCAGGTCCCCACAGGCGGCTACTCCTCTATCAACAATGTCCAGGATCCCCAGAATCCAGGCCCGAGGGACAAGATGGAGAGCTTCTTTTTGGGGGAAATGCTGAAGTACCTGTACCTGCTCTTCTCTGATGACGCAGACCTGCTCAGCGTGGACGCCTATGTGTTCAATACGGAGGCCCACCCCCTGCCCATCTGGACTCTCTCCTAGGGTTTGGGGACCCGGGCAGGAGCAGTGGACAGAGGCTGACCAGGGCGTGGGCATCCTTGATCTTAGCCGTGGGTCTCCTACTGGTCACTGGTGCCTGTCGAGCTCCAGGTTGGACTGGGACAGAGCCCGGTGGGCAGCCAGCCAGACGCCTCAGGGCCAGGCGCCAGCCTCAGGGCAGCAGCTCTGGACTGTTCCCCACCTGACTCCTAGTCAGGAGCCACCAGGACCACGTCAGAATAAACCGTGGCAGGTGTGTGATCCACGTGGCCCAGCCCACTGCAACCTCCTTTTCCTTCCTCAAGACTAATCATGACTTGTGATTCCAGGGCTGGAACCTCCTGTCTGTGCTGGGTCTGGGCTGCTAGGTGTCCTGTTCAGAGAGGAGCTGAGCGCCCGGCCCAGGACATGGCTGGGCTCAGGCTCAGCCAGCCTGTGAGCATCCTGGGCCCAGGGGGCTTGTGGTGGTGGCGGCTGTGCCCCATGGGGACATCGGGCTCAGGGCCGGCTCTCGTGTTTACACGCTGGACTCAGGGATTCCAGCCGCCCTGCAGGGGCTCAGAGGGCCGGGTGACACGTTCATCCTGCTTTCAGCCGCCCGGTGGAGTGGGGCTTTTAAAATTAGGATAAACATGGATTTGCTCTAAACTTGGTATGTTTTACATCTTTGAATCTCACAGGGTTATTGTAAGACCCGAAGGGAGAGGTCGGAAGGAGAGTGGTTGTCAGGCCGCAAATTAGTTCCTTCTGAGATTCAGAAACTTTGAAATTTAGAGGAACTTTTTCCAAGACTGCCCTCACTTCTGACATTATTGCAAGTTCAGGGGTGTCCCAGAATCATCCTCATGTTCAACAATTCACTTAAAGGACTCACGGAACTCATCAACAGCTGTTACACTCATGGGTACAGTGTATTACAGAGAAAGGATGCGGGTTAAAATCAGCTGAGAAACACACAGGCAGAGTCTGGGAGGGGCTCCAGCTCAGGCTCCCGTTGGCTTCGCCCCATGCAGTCAGGAATTGATGTGCGAAGTACACGGAGTGTTGCCAGCAGGCAAGCTCATCGGAGCCTTGGGGTCCAGCCTTTATCTGGGCTCCATCCTGTCTTCCAGTATCTGCAGCCCTGGGCATTTCTTGGTGTTCCTCGTAGCCGGTCATTACAGGCTGTCTTCACCTGCATGTGCCTGTTTCTGTGTGTGTCCTTGGTCGCCCACATGATTGATCTGTCTCCAGCGCCTCTAGCATTTCCCAAAACACCCACCCTGCTTGGTCTTCCTGGTGTAAATTTTGTCCCCCTCAAAATTATGTTGGCGTCTTAACCCTTGCCTGATGCATGTGAGCCTGTGTTGGGAAATAGGGTTTTCCTCTGCGGTTGTGACCAGCTGAGTTAAAGGAGTCACGCCAGATAGGGTAGGTCCTAAGCCTGATCCCTTTTCAGTGGCGTCTTGTAAAAGGACAGACGGGAACAGTCACAAACAGGTGAAGACAGCATGTGGCAATCCATCTACAAGCCAGGAAACACCAAGAAATACCCAGAACTACAGAAGGTGGGAGATACAAAGAAAGATCTTCCCCTACAGTGGACAAAGCATGGCCCTGCTGACACCCTGAATTCAAACTCCTAGCCTTCAGAATCCTGAGAAAACAAATGTGTTCTTTAAAGCCACCCACTTTGTGGTATTTTGTTACAACAACTCTAGGGAACTGAGACAGTGGGGGTCTAAACCGTAGCCCTAAATCACATTGTTGCTATCTGGCTAGCCCAAGGCTCCTAGTCAGACAAAGACCTTACAGGTCCCCTCCCAGAAGCTGAGTGCAAATGTTAGACCTCTCTTTGGGTAAGGTTATCTCTTCACTATGCAGGCCACCCACTGGCCTCTGGCTAACACTCTCTTACAACAAAACCATCAAGATTGTCTGGGTATCTACATTTAGTAGAATGTTTCTGTGACAGCTGCCACGATGGTGTCACTGTGAATACTCCTGGCATGTGGGGAAGCCAGTAGGGGAGGGATAGCCTCATATAGTCATACTAGCATCCTCCTAAGCCCCTCTTCCCTAGAGCCCCCAGAAAAGTGGAATGATCTCTCTAGTGTGGACCCTCTCTTGCCCCTCCTCATGTTGAGTGTGAGCACATACATGTGAAGGTGCGTAAGCCAGTCTTTCATACCTCTATTTCCCTCTGTTTAGACAACAAATATTTCAATTGTCTGTTCCAATTTTCCCTCAAACCATTACTCTGAGGATGAATCTCTCTGCCCATTGTTGGACATTATGGGCTGAAAAACTTGTTCCTTGGTCTGAAGAAGTGTGAGTTGGCGAGTCACATTGGTACAGTATCTTCTGTCCTTTTACATCACTCCGAGTATTTACATCTTCCACCGGGTGAGCAAAGCCCAGTCCAGAGTAAGTGTCTATTCCTGTCAGGCTTCCGGGGGCTTCAGGCATCAGCCATGACTTGCCCACTATGTGTAGGGCCTTCCTGGGGCATCTGCCCACTACTGTCTGCAGTCTCTGCCTCTGTTTTTGACAGAACAGTTCTTATTAGCCCCCTTTTTGCCTCAGTGCAAGGGGACTATGATGTGTATAGACTCTGCCCATGTCTGCATTGCTGTCCCCCATAAGGTCTACTCATTTCATGGGCCCAGGTGGCCACCTCAGATAAGCACATTAGGATGTCCACTCACCAGTTCCAAATTCCTTCCAGTCCTTGAAGGAGACTCTTCGGACGGGCATTATCATGTCCTACTTAAATTCCTATAGTGAGTTCCATAGGGCTGTGCCACATATGGGCATCCCCTTAATAGGGCAGGTTTCCATTGCCCTTCTTTATCATGTGGCCAGGCCATCAGCCACTGCCCATGAGTCGGTATAACCACAAACTTAGGGGCAACCAGCACGCAATTCAGTCCACTGATCTAATTTGTTTTTACCTTCTTCAGTCGGAGTGGTGGCCTTCCAAACAGGATGCTGTCTGTTCACCTCAGAACTGACTTCTATAAACCAAGCTGCTATTTGTTGGTCAGCTGAAAGCTGCTCATGGGGCACCACCAAAGTAGCAACTGGATCTGGAAGGTCCTAAGGAGGTTTCAAAATCAGCCCTAGGGGAAAAGAGGTTACCCACTTGTGAATATCATGAGTACCTCCTTGCATTCCGCCACCAGTATGTTCCTGTATAAACCATTTTTGTTTCATACATGAACTCTTCTGGGCATTGCCCTCCCCATTGTATTTCTCCAACGTCACCCAAGACATGGGTATTCCAGGTTTCATGGCTATTTTATGTCCTTCAGTCGTAAGGGCAATTTCAATTAATGTCCAATAGTAAGCTAGTGGTTGTCTCAAGTGGAAATTTTCTGGTCCCAAATCCCACCAATTGCTGCTGGGTGGTGCTCACAGACTTTGTCATAAGCCCCGGTCTGTGCTCCACAATAGGGCTGTTGTATGGAGGATCTGTCCATACTGGTACTCCAGTACACTTGACCTGTGTTGGCTCGAGCAAACCTACTGACTTCCATTTAGCATGTTTCCATATTGGCAGATATTTCAGTGTTTCAGTACTGGTGGAAGGGCAGATTTACGTGTCTTATGTTTTTACAGTACTAGGTAGGGGAAGTGTTCCCCAGTCGGACACAACATCCCTCCCCTTAATGTATTCAGGGGAAGGACATGCAACCATTTCACACAAAGTCTGCCCAAACATTCCAATTTCCATCCCAACTCTCACCTTAACCCCATCAGCCATTGCATCCCCATAGGCTCCCAATCTACCTACTGTAGAGCCTCTGTTAGGGCTTCACCAACAGGGTTTGGAACCACAGTGCATGGGGCTCCCATGTCAAGCAGCCCCAGAAACATCTTTTCTCTGCCCCCTAGCCATTTTACCCACATGCGCATATGGCCTTGGCTCCCCAGCCAAGAGTCAGGCTCAGGAATCCAGGCCCTTTTCTTAAAAAAACAAAACTTTTTTTATTGTACTGTAGATGAAAGTTTACAGAGTAAACTAGTTTCTTATTAAACAATACACATGTTGTTTTGTGACATTGGTTGCCAACCCCAAAACATGTCAATACTCTTCCCTTCTTGACCTCGGATTCCCCATTACCAGCTTTCCTGTCCCCTCCTGCCTTCTAGTACTTGCCCTTGGACTGGTGTTCCCATTTAGTCTTGTTTTATGGGCCTGTCTAATCTTTGGCTGAAGGGTGAACTTCAGGAGTGACGGGTCATTACTGAGCTATAAGGGTATCTGGGGGTCACACTCTCAGGGTTTCTCTAGTCTCTGTCAGGCCAATAAGTCTGGTCTTTTTTTGTGAGTTGGAATTTTTTTCTACATTTTTCTCCAGCTCTGTCTGGGACCCTCTATTGTGACCCCTGTCAGAGCAGTCAGTGGTGGTAGCTGGGCACCATCTAGTTGTGCTGGACTCAGTCTGGTGGAGGCTGTGGTAGTTGTGGTCCATTAGTCCTTTGGACTAATATTTCCCTTGAGTCTTGGGTTTTCTTCATTCTCCCTGGCTCCTGAAGGGGTGGGACCAGTGGCGTATCTTAGATGGCTGCTCCAGGACCTTTCTTAAGTCCTTATCCTGACTAGATTGTGGGACCATTGTCTCAGGCATTTCGAGGTCAGGTTTCTCGTAGTCAACTTTGCCTTCCAGTTTTTTTAATTCCTCCAAAACCAGAATAAGCACAGCAGATATGTTTGGGACTTTTCAGTGTCGGGGGACCAGCAGGGACCCTCATGGGTCTACTGAGCTTCTGAAACTGCTGGAGTAAGACTCTTGTTTTGCCCCATCAGTGTTCGTTTGATTCATCTAATTTCTTGATAACCATTCAAAGATCTTCCACCCTGCTGGGCCAAGTCCTGTGATTCTCTCTTTCCTCTTTCTCCGTTCTCTTATGAATGATTCTAACCTTCCTGGATATCTGTTGTTTCCATACAACTTTTCTTTTTGCAGTGGCCCGGAGGCTAGTGTCTCTAGTGAGGACTGTCCAGAGTCCAGGTCTAGCATAGCCTCAGGATCCACCTGAATGCTTTCTTCTGCTGTTATTTTAATGGGCCCTGAGGCTACTAGCTGTAGCTCAGATCAACCAGGATCCAAGCTTGGCCCAGCATCAGGATCCACCCCACAATTCTCCTTCATGTTCATCTTAGCTATTACAGACTACAATAGCTAAGATTGTGTATCTAGCTTATTTCCTGTTACTTTGCATTTGTTTGTACACCCAGTGAGTCAAATCCCCAGGATTTAAAAGCTGTCATCTTTAAATTCTGTCAGTAGTTTTTTACCTTCAGTAACTGATGGCCATATGGCTGCAGTCCCATACCTTGGGTGACCCCGTTGACACCTAGAAATAAAAATTTGTCATACTCTGCCCTCTCATCCTTCTTCTTCAAAACCATGTTTCAGTGAGTTGGGGTAGCGCTTTGTTGCCATCAGCTGCCGTAAGTCTGCTCCCAATTCATGGTGACCCCCATGCATAGAGGAACCAAATGCTGCCCAGTCATGCGCAACCCCCAAGGTTGGTTGCAGATTGAACTGTTGTGACCCACAGGGTTTTTATTGGCTGGTAAAAGGTTAAAAAAAACTCAAGACTTCCCTCACTCTGACACCAGCCGCAAGTTCAAGGATTCCCAAAACCACCCTCAGGTACGATTGCTCACTAAAAGGACTCACAGAACTCACTGGAAACTGTTTTATACTCTCGGTTAATGGTTTACTACGGGGAAAAAAAAAAGAAAGGACACTAATTAAAATTAGCAAACAGAAAAGACAAAAAGGAAAGAGCCCAGGAGAAGCACCAAAAGTGGGTCTCCCGTTGTCCTCTCCCCTTGAAGTCGGGACATTATTTTTTCAGAATCAATGTGTGACAATATACATGGTGTGTTGTCACCAGGGAAATTCACAGAAGCCTCAGTTTTTAGAGTTTTTACTGGGGCTTCATTATGAGGCTTGACTGTTTGATTACCCATGTGGTTGATCCGAGTCTACAGTCTGTGCTTGGACTGTCCCCTTCCACAGGGGTCCTGCCTGGCCCCTCACCACACCTGTTCTGTCCAGCAGTACCCAAATCCCCTACCCTAACACACATTGTTGGTCTTTCTGTTTGACTAGCCCCTACCCTAAATCACATTGTGGGTCAGAGCCCTTACTCAACATCACATTGCTACTATCTGGCTAGTCCAAAGCCCCCAGGGAAACCAGGACCTTAGAGATTACCTCCCAGAAGTTTAGGGAAGAGGCCAGATCTCTCTTTGGGTAAAGTTAAGTCTTCACCACACACTTCCAGTCTCTAAATCCTTAGCCACCTCTGCAGTCCCTGTGTCATGTAAGGTAGCACTTTCACAGGTTTCAGGGATCAGGATGTGAACATCGTTGGGGGAACGTTATTCAGCTTACCACAAAACCAATAAGAAAAGGGGAAGAAGGAAATAGCGAATATTGGAGCAAAATTTAACGAAATTAAGAAATGAGGTACAACGGAAAAGATCAGCAAAGTCAAAAGTTTGTTTTTTAAAAGACACATGAAAAGACAAAGCTCTGGCAAAACCAATCAGGAAAACCCTGCACAGAATCACTGTTAAAACAGAAGGGGCCATAACTGCAGGTGCAGCCGGGGCCAGAGCCAAGAGCCCCCCAGGACCCACATGGGGACAGCATGCCCAGGCTGCAACCACTGACTCAGGCCTCCATCCAGGGTTCCAGGTTGCTGGTGACGATGATGTTGCTGGCAGCTTCGAGGTCTGAAAGGGACAGAGCAGGGGGTGGGTGGTGAGGGATTGGGCAGGATCTCTGTGGAAGGGGGCAGTCAAGCACAGCTTGCTACCTTTCCCAGTGACCCACAAAAGAACTTTGTACTTGGACCAGGTGTGTCAGTTTGGCTTCTTGGACGGGATGAGAGTGCGGACTCCCTTTTTCTGGGGAATCTTAACTCAAAACATCCCATAGCAGCTGGTTGGCTATCAGCAGCACCTCCCTCTCCTCTTGCCCTGAGCACATGTCTACATTCCCAGGAACTGCTTAGCTAAGTGTCTATGTTATGTGGCACCTGGCCAACCTCACTTCTACATGTGTTCCCAGCAGGGAGGGAATGGGCCCTTCTCCTGCATCACAGGAGGGGTGCATGCAGACCACCTCCCTGCAACGGCTGCTGCAGAGAGTGACCTGCTGGTCATGGGGCCCAGCCCCTACTATTGAAGTTGACCTTTTTCTGTCTCTTATGCATGTGAATAATGAATGCGTTGTTCCAACCAGTGCCCATGTGTGTTTAAGTTGAACCTTTCTTGGTGACCCCGACACTTGCAAGCTATGGAGTGGGCTACTGTCTTCGATGTGATGGGACTCCTCTCCTGGAGATGGTAACAAATGTCACTTGCTTGACAACCCCCAAATCTGTGAGCTGTGGGGTGGGGGATCAGGGTCCTGTTGTGTTCTAAGGGGTGGGATGGGCATCAGCCCCCACTTGGCCCTCAAGGTCACTGGCATCTGGGGGTTTACACAATGGTGACGGGCCCTGGGTTGTGACAGGAAGGACCTGGGCTGGCCTGGCTCCTGACACCTTGCTCCTGACGCCTCTCTGTGGACCACAGTCTGTGGACAAGGGGTTGCTGGATGGGCTCCTGGGCACCCAAGGTGTCCTGAGCTGGGGGAGGAGGGGCATGAGCAGGAGCAGCCTTGGGGCAACCAGCCATACAGGGGGAGGGGCAATACAACAGGTTCTTGTGTGTCTTGTTTATACTCCCCATAGGGTGAGGCTGCTGGGGGTTCTGCCCCAGCTCCTGACTCCACAGGCATCCCTTCTGTATGACGTGGGGGCAGGTCTGGAAGGCCTGTGGCTCCAGTGGGCTGCACAGGGTGCTGTGGTAGTGACAGCGATGATGATGGTGATGGTGACAGTGACCATGGTGGTGACGGTGATGGTGGCATGATGGTGATAATAGCAGCAACAATGACATTGACCATGACAGTGATGGTGGCTGTAGTGATGACAGTGACTATAGTGATGACAGTGACAATGATGTCGGTGATGGTGACCATGACACTGGTGGTGACAGTTTGGGTGATGATGACAGTCATGGCAGTGCCATGGTGGAACAGGGACGGGGGCTGTCACCATGCTAGTAGTGACCACAGTGGTCTTGGGACAATGTGAGGGCAGCTGACAGGCCAACCCAAGTGGCCAGTCCTCCTGGCTCCGTCCGCCTGCTGGTCCTTGAGTTTCCTGGCTGCAGTTTGAGCTCAGGATTCCAGCCTGGCCTGAGAAGAGGTTGGGGGTCATGCTGGCCAAGGACAGGCTTGGGAGTGGGGACAGGGTGACCACCCCTCCCTCTGCAGCCTGGGCAGGCTAGGCTGAGATGATGACTACATCTCCCTCCCTGCTCTGGGCCTGGCTCGCTGTCCACGTTCACAGCAGGACTTTAGCTAGATGTGGCCAGGTTCTACCCCAACACGTTCCATGAGATTCCAAGACAAGGTCCACCAGGGCCCTCATGTGTGGTGGAGCTGGCTGCCTGCCTCTGGGTGTCTGAACTCTTCACCCCCACCCCCTCGCCACCCCCCGTCCTGGGGCAATGGACCCAACCCTGGAGGGTCGATGCCATGTTGTCCCTAGGCCTCTGACCCTGGCTGGACAATGGGGGAATGGTGGCTCCTTCATCCTCGGGGGCTTCTGATTCTCAGTAGAGAAGCCAGTGAAGGGGCAACCAGGGAGAGAGGAGAGGGAGGAAGGGGAGAAAGAAAGAGGGAAGGAAAGGAGAGGAAGGTGGAGGGGTCCTAGCACCCACCAGAGGCCTCAGGCCCCTCCCCCGTCTGTTCACAGCTAGAGGCCTGGAGCCCACAGGAGCAATGCCCACAGCCAGGGGCCTGCCTGGGATGGGGTGTGGCCACACACGAGTCCCTTGTCCTGAAGGAGGGGCAAGGGCCGCCGGCGAAGGCTCTGCCCAGGACGTTGTACCGTCACTGGAGGGGGTACCACAGAGCCAGCACGGCCCCCATGACACAGCTCCCTCTGTTCAGCCTTGGGGTCCCCTTTCCTATCTGTGGCCAGGAGGGGTGGTCCTAAGGGTGAGCTCTCTGGGCACAGGGCATGCTGGGTGTCTGCGGAGCTTCGAGGCTCCCCCAGCTGTGGAGATGGGCAGGGAAACCTGGCAGCCTTCAGGAGCAGGGTGGAAATTGCCATGCTCTCTGTAGCTGAACAACCACCATCCTGCCCTGCCCTGCCCTGCCTCCAGGGGCAACCCCAAACTCCCACCTGGGCTCAGAGAGCCCACCAGCCCCATCCACCAGCTTCAGCCACAAAAGCCCTCGCCCTTTACCAACACCACCCTGTCCAGGCCCCTTCCCTTCCTCCCTTAGAAACTGTCCCTCCCGGTGGCTTCCCCTGATCCTGCCTTCAAAAGCAGCCCCGCCCCTCGGGCCTGTGCTTACCGAGCCGGCATGGGCGAGGGGACACAGATGGGGCCGCGGGGTGACAGGGCGGGGGGGTGGAGGGGGACGCATAGGGCCGTACTTCTCAGTTGTGTGCGTGTTGGGGACGCGCGCCCGGCCCAGGATTAGCTCCACGGGGACGTCGGGATTGTTGCCGACGCTGGGCACCACAGAAGGAGGAAGGATGGGAGACCAGGGTGACGGCTGCGGCAGGCGGGGGCCTGGCACCTCCGAGGACACGGCCCCCCGGGAACGCTCGCTGAGGCCTCTGGAGGATGAGCAGCCGGGGACACGACCCCCTCCCCGCCCAGCTCGGGGTCACGGCCCCCTCCCCGCCCAGCTCGGGGTCACGGATGGCCTCGGTGGCCCAGCGCCGTCTCCATGGGGACGCGAGCATCAGCCAGCCCTGACCTCCGGGAGCCCGGGAACCTTCAGGACCCAAGGGAAGGCGCGCAGCAGCGGGGCAGGGAAGTGCCGGCCCCGCCCGGGCTGTCACGTGGGCCCCCGGCCATGTGACCCTCCACGTGACTCACGTCGGCGGGGGCCGCATCCAGATATGAGGCGGGAGCCGTGCGTCCCCGCGGCCTGGCCGGCCCTGCGGTGGGCCCTGGCCCTGCTGCTGGCGCTTGGGCTGCGCGGCCCCGCGGCCAGGGGTGAGGTCGGGGGTGAGTGCGGCGCCAGACCCGGGCCCCTCACCGCCCCCACGTCTCCCGTCTCACCGGCGTGTCCCCCCCAGCCCACAGGGTCGCAGACCCCGGCTTCCGGGAGGGCTACTTCGAGCAGCTGCTGGACCACTTCAACTTCGAGAGGTTTGGCAACAAGACCTTCCGCCAGCGGTTCCTGGTGTCAGGTGAGGTCAGCCCTGTGTGGAGTCATGGGGTAGTGGGGGCCAGGGGCCCAGAACCCTGGAGACCCCGGGGAGACCCCGCGGTCCGGAGGCCCTGGGAGACCCTGTGGAAACCCTGCGGGCTCAGGGGCCCTGGGGAGACCCCGGGGAGACCCTGCGGTTTGGGGACTGGCAGACCCTGCGGAGACCCCGGGGGGACTGTGCAGGCCCGGGACTCGGGGAGCTTGCGAGTCCCCGCGGGCCGACCCCTGCCTGCCTCCACCCCCTCGCAGAGAAGTTCTGGAAGAGGAACGAGGGGCCTATATTCTTCTACACGGGGAACGAGGGGGACGTGTGGTCTTTCGCCAATAACTCGGGCTTCATTCTGGAGCTGGCCGCGCGGGAGGCAGCCCTGGTAGTCTTCGCAGAGCACGTGGGTATCAGGTCGCTGGTCCCCGCGGGAGGTGCCCCGGGCCGGCGGGCGCGGGTCAGCGTCTGCCCCTGTCGTCCACAGCGGTACTACGGGAAGTCGCTGCCATTTGGCGCGCAGTCCACGCAGCGCGGGCGCACGGAGCTCCTGACGGTGGAGCAGGCCCTGGCCGACTTTGCGGTGCTGCTGCAGGCGCTGCGGGCGAGCTTCGGGGCCCAGGACGCCCCAGCCATCGCCTTCGGCGGGAGGTGGGCCCTGCGCACATGGGCGGGGCGGGGGCTCCTGGGGCTGGGCCGGACACTGATCCTCGCTCTCCCAGGAGTGCCAACCTCAGCGCACCTGGCGGCATTGTCAGCCCCAGCTCCCCACTCAGCCCCCCTGTCCGAAGTGGCCCACCCCGGAGTCAACCTCCCAGATGTCCCAAATCTCCCACCCAGGTCCTGCCCCTTGTACCCTCTGCACAGCTCAGGGCCTCTGCTGCCCTCAGCCCCGCCCCCACGGAGTTCTGGGGTCTTCTCAGCCCTCTCTGTCCTGTCCTCTCAGTTTAGCATCCCTGCTTAGGGGCCCCCGCTTTCTGGAAGCCCTCCCTGCTCTTCCCCTGAGTGCCCCACTGGCCTGCATGTTCCAGCCACAGTAGTGGGGAGACCCCCCTCAATTGGGGCTGTTCCCAGGACTTAGTGATATGTACAGAGCCCTCGGGGTGCTTGTAGGTCTCAGGAAATCCAGGGTCCTTCTTGAAGGCACTCAGCCTCTGAGGAGAAAAGAAGAAAACAGGGTGTGCGGGGTGGAGGGCGGGACCAGCCCCAGAACCTCTCGGGCCATGTGGGAAGGTGTCCAGGGCCCACTCATGTTGTAGGGTGCCATGGTGGGTGGACCAGCTATCATAACCCTGTGCCCCCACCCCACCCAGTTATGGGGGAATGCTGAGTGCCTATATGCGCATGAAGTACCCTCACCTCGTGGCGGGGGCTCTGGCAGCCAGCGCACCCCTCATAGCTGTTGCAGGCCTTGGGGACTCCTACCAGTTCTTCCGGGATGTCACCGCAGTGAGTGGGGACCTGGGGAGTCCTGGGCTGGCCGAGGGCTGGGGACTGTGAGGGTTGGGGGGCCAAATGGGCTGGGGGCCACGGCGACAACAAGCATTCACTCTCCAGGACTTTGAGGGTCAGAGTCCCAAATGTGCTCAGGGAGTGCGGGACGCGTTCCGGCAGATCAAGGACTTATTTCTACAGGAAGGTGAGAGGACCACCCGCCCCCATCTGTCATCTGTCCTCCTGCTGCCCCCCACCTGCTGGTGCTCTTGCCCCACAGGCCCCCCTCCCCAAGCAGGCTCATCCACAGTCTCCTTAATTCTTGTCCTTGCTCCTTCCCTGCAGCCTACGACACCATCAGCCGGGAGTTTGGCACCTGTCAGCCACTCTCCAGCCAGGACCTGACCCAGCTGTTTGCGTTTGCTCGCAACGCCTTCACCGTGCTGGCCATGATGGACTACCCATACCCCACCAACTTCCTGGGCCCTCTTCCGGCCAACCCTGTCAGAGTGAGGCCACATCCCCAGGGTGCGTGGGCCAGGCTGGAAACAGGAGGAGGGGTTGGAGGAGGGACAGCTGCCTGGCAGCCAGTGGGGGTCTGGTTGAGGCCTTGCACCGCCTCCTCAGCCAGGCCCTGGGACAGGAGGGGTAGGCTGGAGTGAGGAGAGGCTGCTGGCAGAGAACGTGCCACCCCTCAGGAGCCCCCTCCACCCAGGCTGGCTGCGATCGGCTGCTGAGTGAGAAACAGAGCATCGTGGGGCTCCGTGCACTGGTGGGTGCGTCTGGCTGGGTTGGGGAGCAGGAAGCCGCCACTTCTTACTGTGGAGGGTTAGGTGTTGAGTGGGGGGCTGCATGGGGACAAGGACCCAAGACCACTGTGATGAGGGGAGCAGAATCCCCCCGTGTCCCTGGGTCCAGCATGAAGGGGCGCTGCTCCAGGGGCCACTGGGGTCCCCAGGCACGAAGGGCAATTCTAGAGTGGAAGCATGGCTGGGCAGCCAGGCCACCTCAACTGCACAGACCCCACCCCATGCCTCACCAGGCGTGAACTTCAGAGGGGGCCCTGAGTGCGTGGTGCCTGCGTTCCCCCTCCCCCCAGGACTGCTGTACAACTCCTCAGGGACCGAGCCCTGTTACAGCATCTACCGGCAGTACCGCAGCTGTGCAGACCCCACGGGCTGTGGCTCCGGCCCTGACGCGGAGGCCTGGGACTATCAGGTATGCGGTGTGGTAGTTGTGGAGCAGGCTGCCCCGCCCTGCCTGACCTGACCAGTATGGGGGTGTGCCCGCAGGCCTGCACCGAGATCAACCTGACCTTTGCCAGCAACAACATGAGCGATATGTTTCCTGAGCTCCTGTTCACCGAGTCACTGCGCCAGCAGTACTGCCTGGACACGTGGGGCGTGTGGCCTCGGCGGGACTGGCTGCGGACCAGCTTCTGGGGGGCAGGCACGGCCGGGGCAGGGAGGCCTCTTTCCCTCTGCACTGGGCTGGCCCCACCTCTGCCCCCACCCTAGCTAGTGACCTTAATGGCCAGATGCCTACCCCCACCCCCGAGACTACAGCGGGACCCTGGCCACCTTTCCCCCATGGCTCTCAGATTTTGGGGGCCCTGATGGTCTCTCACCATTCTTGCTGTGTCTCTTTCAGAACTCAAAGCTGCCAGCAACATCATCTTCTCCAACGGTGACCTGGACCCCTGGGCGGGGGGCGGGGTGAGTGGTCGCAACCTCAACAGACTGTCACCAAGTGGGTCCTGGTGGGCTCTCGGCTCTGGTCCCTGTTCTGCAGTTATGGCCCCTTTGGGTTTTTTTTTTTTTTTTAATTATGCTTTAGGTGAAAATTTACAGCTAAAGTTAGTTTCTCATACAGAAATGTATGCACACATTGTTATGTGAGCCTAGTTGCCATCCTTATAATGTGACAGTACAGTCCCCCTTTCCACCCCAGGTTTCCCGTGTCCATTCAGCCAGCTCCTGTCCCTTTCTGCCTTCTCATCTCGCCTCCGGAGAGGAGCTGACCATTTAGTCTCACGTATCTACCCGAGAAGAAGCACACTCTTCACGAATATCATTTTATGTCTTATAGTCCAGTCTAATCTTTGTCTGAAGAGTTGGCTTCAGGAATGGTTTTAGTTCTGGGTTAACAGAGTCCAGGGACCATGTCTTCTGGGGTTCCTCTAGTCTCAGTCTGACCATTAAGTCTGGTCTTTTTACATGAATTTGAGTTCCGGACCCCACTTTTTTCCTGCTCTGTCAGGGACTGTGTTGTGTTTCTTATCAGGGTGTTTGTTGGTGGTAGCCAGGCACCATCTAGTTCTTCTGGTCTCAGGCTGTTGGAGTCTCTGGTTTATGCGGCCCTTTTTGTCTCTAGGGCTAATATTTTCCTTGTGTCTTTGGTATTTTTCATTGTCCTTTGCTCCAGGTAGGTTGGGACCAATTGTTGCATCTTAGATGGCCTATCACTAACTTTTAAGACCCAGACACCACTCACCAAAGTGGGGTGCAGACCATTTTCTTAATAAGCTTTGTAATGCCAATTGACCTAGATGTCCCCCGAAACCATGGTCTCCAGACCCCTGCCCCTGCTACTCCATCCCTGGAAGTGTTTGGTTGTGTTCAGGAAACTGCTTTTGGTTTAGTCCAGTTGTGCTGACTTCCCCCGTGTTGTGTGTTGTCCTTCCTTCGCCTAAGATAATTCTTGTCTGCTAGCGAATACCTGTCTCCCTCCCTCCCTACCTTTGTAACCGTCAAAGAACCTTTTCTTGAGTTCTCATAATAGTGGTCTCATACAATATTTGTCCTTTTGCAACTAATTTCACTCAGCATAGTGCTTTCCAGGTTCATCCATGTTGTGAGATGTTTCTGAGTCACCGTTGTTCTTTACCGTTGCATAGTATCCACTGTGTGAATATACCATTATTTGTTCATCCATTCATCCATTGATGGGCACCTAGGATGTTTCCATCTTTTTGCTATTGTGAACAGTGCTGCAGTGAACATGGGTGTGCATATGTCTATTTGTGTGACAGCTCTTATTTCTCTAGGATGCATTCCAAGCAGTGGGATTGCTGGATCGTATGGTACTATTTCTAGCTTTTTAAAGAAGTGCCAAATCAATTTCCAAAGTGGTTGTACCATTTTACATTCCTACTGGCAGTGTGTGTTTCAGTCTCTCCACAATCTCTCCAACACTTATCATTTTGTGTTTTTTTGATAAATGTTAGCCTTGTTGGGGTGAGATAATATCTCATTGTAGTTTTGATTTGCATTTCTCTAACAGCTAAAGATCGTGAGCGTCTTCTCATGTATCAGCCGCCTGAATGTCTTCTTTAGTGAAGTGCCTATTCCTATCCTTTGCCCATTTTTTAATTGGGTTGTCTTTTTGTTGTTAAGGTTTTGCAGTATCTTGTAGGTTTTAGAGATTAGACCCTGATTGAGTATGTTGTAGCCAAATTTTTTTTCCCAGTCTGTAGGCTGTCTTTTTAGTCTTTTGGTGAAGTCTTTGGATGAGCATAAGTGATTTTTAAGAGCTCCCAGTTATCTAGTTTCTCTTCTGGTGTTTGTGCATTGTTATGTTTTGTATACTGTTTATGCTATGTACTAGGGTTCATAGCATTGTCCCTGTTTTTTTTTTTTCCATGATCTTTATTGTTTTAGATTTTATATGGCCCGTTGAGTTTGAATAGTGATTCTGTGCAGGGCTTTCCTGGTTGGGGTTGCCGGAACGGTTTTACATAAACCAGCCTTTGGTTTTGCTGGTCTTTTCTATCACACCTTGGTTCCGTTTCATTAATTTTTGCTTCAGTCTTCATATTTTCTCTCCCCCCTTTATTGGTTTTTCTTTTCCTGATCTCTTATCTTGGATATCTGCCTCATTAACCTGCACCCTTCCCTTTCTACTGTGAGCATTCAAGGCTATGCACTTACCTCAAATTGCTACTTTGGCTGCGCCCCACAAACTGTATTATGCAGCAGTTGGAAGGTCTGTGGTGGGGACTGGTTGTGGCTCAGAGCATAACCAGCACCCCTGATGAGTTTCCCTCACTGACAACAGATACGGAGCAACTTGAGTGCGTCAGTCATCGCTGTTACAATCCAGGGGGGAGCCCACCACCTAGACCTCAGGTACAGCCCAGTCCCACTGCTGGGGAGGTTCCTGGGGTGTGGGGAGTGGGGAGTGCTGCTTTGCCTGGCTCCCTTCTCTTCCGGCTGGGT
The DNA here is from genome assembly GCF_024166365.1 of Elephas maximus indicus. NCBI lineage: Eukaryota > Metazoa > Chordata > Mammalia > Proboscidea > Elephantidae > Elephas > Elephas maximus. The sequence continues at coordinate 1,135,310 of NC_064827.1, forward strand.
GCGGGTGGGGGCATCAGGCTCACCTACACGGGTCCTCACCACCCATCCCTGGTGCCTGCTCCTCAGGGAGTCCAACCCAGCAGACCCTGCGTCAGTTGTGGAGGCTCGGAAGCTTGAGGCTGCCCTCATCCATGAGTGGGTGAAGGCAGCCAGAAGGCCGTGGTAGGCCGTGTGGCCCAGGGGCCGAGGGCCAGCTGGCCCCTCTCCAAGTTCTGTCCCGAGGCAAGGAGGAAACTTGAACGGGAGGGGTCTTAGGTTCTGTCACCAGACGATCCCACATAGGACAAAGAGCCGAGGGAAGATGAGTCTCAGCCGAAGCCCTTGTCCCCCACTTGCTGATGGGATCTTCCTGACCTTGCTTCATCCCCCTGCCCCCACCACCAATGCTGGGTCCACAGTTGCCGTTGGGTGTGTAGCCCACCTGAGGGGGATGCTGGGGCTGAATAAAGCATCTGGTTCTCTGGTCGAGAGCATCTTGTCCTCTCTGGGGAGGGTCATGTCCCACGGCCACGGCTTCGTGGCCTAAGAAGAGGGCACCCTTGCTTAAACTCATAACTTGCAAATGGGCCTCTGGCCCTCTGGGCGTGGACACCAGATCCCAAGGCTGACCATCCTCTGAGCTTCCAGAGAAGCAGATCTGGACCTGCATGCCTCCCCCTTTGTCACAGGAACCTATGTGCCCACTCCTGCCCCCATGCAGCGTGGGGAGGGGGTGGGGGGAGACCATCCCAGGAAAATGAACGCGCTCTATCACAATCTCTTAAAATAAGGGATACATTTAATAAAACATAGAATTTTCAATTCTATTATCTGGTGACTTAGGACCACAGGGACGAAAATCCCATATCCAGTGACTCCCTCTTGCTTCTGTACAGGACTCTACTGTGGAGACCTGTCCTGGAAAGGTGAGCTGCAGATGGGCACACCCGGCTACTGCTCAGGTCTATCCTGAAAGATGCCCATGTGGCAGGTCCTTCCTAGGGGATGCCACCCATGGGCACTCTTGTCCCACTCATGGCAGCATGTTCTGGGGGCCCCCAGCCCTTGCCCTGGCTGACCCTTGTCCCTCCAACAGGTGGAGTACTTGTGATCTCAGCAACAGTGGCCCAGGAGCTACCTCCACACCACTGAAATCCTGAGGTCTGGGCGAGTGAGGGGCCTCCCTGCCCACTGCTACCCCCAACCCCTGCAGGGGACACATCCACCCACCTCTACTTCTGGCCCTCAGGGAGACAAGGGCCATGGTGGAACCTGGCTCTGCACCCCTCCCCGGCACAGGGGATGCACAGGTTGGGGGGTGGCCAGCAGGTGAGGGGTCAGGAGAGATAGCTGAGGGTGGGGGTGTGGGTACCCTGGGTTGCCGCTGCCCTGAGCCTCAGGGACAGGTAAGGGGGTGTGCCCAGGACACCCCTCAGACCACAGCTGGCCTGGTGGGGCTGGCAATTAAGAGGACCACCTGTACGAACCAGTGGATTTCTGGGTATCACATGATGGGGAGAGGAGCCGCAGGGGGTGGAAGACAAGGTAGACAGAGCCCAGACACCTTGTGGGGTCCTCAGCTGGTGGGAGGCTGCAGCCACTGTGGAAACAGCTGGAGCTGGCACTCCCTCCACCCAGGCACAGAGCCTGGTAGAAAGGGGCCGGGCAAGCACTCTGCCAGGGCTGAGCTCCCTACCGCGCGGTCCTCAGTCTCAGCAGGATGGGGCGAGGACCAGCCCACACAGCACCTACCTTCCCTCTGCACTCAACCCACAGGCTTCACAGACCAGGAATGCACGTGTCAGACACCTGAGAGCAAATCCATGTTTATCCTAATTTTAAAAGCCCCACTCCACCGGGCGGCTGAAAGCAGGATGAACGTGTCACCCGGCCCTCTGAGCCCCTGCAGGGCGGCTGGAATCCCTGAGTCCAACGTGTAAACACGAGAGCCGGCCCTGAGCCCGATGTCCCCATGGGGCACAGCCGCCACCACCACAAGCCCCCTGGGCCCAGGATGCTCACAGGCTGGCTGAGCCTGAGCCCAGCCATGTCCTGGGCCGGGTGCTCAGCTCCTCTCTGAACAGGACACCTAGCAGCCCAGACCCAGCACAGACAGGAGGTTCCAGCCCTGGAATCACAAGTCATGATTAGTCTTGAGGAAGGAAGAGGAGGTTGCGGTGGGCTGGGCCACGTGGATCACACACCTGCCACGGTTTATTCTGACGTGGTCCTGGTGGCTCCTGACTAGGAGTCAGGTGGGGAACAGTCCAGAGCTGCTGCCCTGAGGCTGGCGCCTGGCCCTGAGGCGTCCGGCTGGCTGCCCACCGGGCTCTGTCCCAGTCCAACCTGGAGCTCGACAGGCACCAGTGACCAGTAGGAGACCCACGGCTAAGATCAAGGATGCCCACGCCCTGGTCAGCCTCTGTCCACTGCTCCTGCCCGGGTTCCCAAACCCTAGGAGGGAGTCCAGATGGGCAGGGGGTGGGCCTCCGTATTGAACACATAGGCGTCCACGCTGAGCAGGTCTGCGTCATCAGAGAAGAGCAGGTACAGGTACTTCAGCGTTTCCCCCAGAAAGAAGCTCTCCATCTTGTCCCTCGGGCCTGGATTCTGGGGATCCTGGACATTGTTGATAGAGGAGTAGCCGCCTGTGGGGACCTGGGCAGGGGCAAGGCAGAGGTGTCATCAGTTCTGCAGACACATCCCTCCCCCACCCCAGACTTGGGAAATACCCGCCCCATGAGCGTCCACCCCGTGAGCACCCACCACCACCAAAGCGTCCACCACCCCGTAAGCATCCACCCCAGTGAGCACCCACCACCCCATAAGTGAAGGTGTCCTCCACATCTCAGCCATCCCCTCTGCACGGTGACCAGGAACGGCCAGAGGACGGCTCACCCGTGTGTAGGTGTTAAAGCTTTGCAGGATCTCCCAGCCCCAGTCCTGGTACTTGCTGTCCCCCGTGCAGCGGTGCAGGTAGAACAGGCTCTCCACCGTCTCTGGGCGCAGCAGGTTGTGCCTGTCTGCCGGCTGTAGGGACGTGTGGGCTCAGCGAGGGCTCTGGCCCACAGGCCACCCCTCAGCCTGCCAGCACTCACCTTGACCTCCACGTCCTGGTGGCCCTCCTGGGGGACCACATTGAAGTGGGCGATCTCTGGGCTCAGCCCCGTCTTCATCTGGCGGTTCATCTGGTAGCAGGTCTCCATCAGCGCCTTGGCCAGGTCCATGTGCTCGGCTGGCAGCCCGTGGTGGGCCCCCAGAGCCAGCGTGCCTGGCAAGAAGCACACCAGGTGGTCCTGGAAACCAGAGGGTCCGTCACCACTGCCAGCTGAGCGAGCAAGTGAGAGCCTGCGCATAGCTACTAGCAGCAGGAGGACAGGGCTGCCCCCCTGGTGCTCATGGGGGAAGAAGCACAGGAACACCAGCTAAGGGCGTGGCCTTCTGACTGGCTCCCTCTGTGTGCCCTCCCCCTACACCCTGGACCTCTGCAAGTGTCGGCCCCTTGCTGGGACGGGCTCACACATGGAACCTGGGATGGCCCTGCCTCCTCGAGGCTCAGGGCAGTGAGATGGGCTGTCGCACAAACAGCATCCTTGAGTTCCCAGACCCTCGAGCCCAGAGCTGGGTCAGCACTCACCATCTTGGCACTGAAGCGACCATGGGCCAGCTCCCCGACAAAGGTGAGCTTGCTGGGCTCAGAGCTGTGCAGCAGGTGCTTCTTCACGCCCTCGATGGCCTCCACGTAGTCCTCCAGGAGCCTGTGGATAAGCGCTGTGCTAGGTCTCCCTGAGACACACTGAGGCCCAGGCCCCCACTCCCAGCCTAGGCCCTCAGGAACAGGCCCAGCTGTAAACCCAGGCTCGCAGACAGTGAGCGCCCTGTCCCTGGGGGGAGGAGGCTCACAGAAAGGGGGGCTCTACTGGGGGAGGGCAGTGCCTCCTGTTCCTCCGACTGGGGCCCTTAGTCACAATCAGTCCCAACTGTCATCTTTGCCCTGAGATCTGCCTGTCCTGAGCCAAGAGGACCTGTCTTCTAACCACCACCCCTGGACACCTTCATCCTGGGAGAATCAGGCTCCAAAGACCCATGACAGCCACATCATCACCAAGGAAGGGTGCTGGCTGTAGCCACCTCTGGGTAGGGTCGCTTGTGAACTGTCCTGGGGCCTTGAGCTGGAGCAACTCAGCCAGGCCCCTGACCCACCCCAGATGTCCACTAGGGTCAGCAGTGTCCGCCCCAGGACTGAGACTTCAGTGACAAAAGTTCCCTTACAAAAGCTAATCTGTATTTTCCAAGCTGAATTCTGAGTGACTACACTGTGCACTGGGGGAAACTTGTCCTGTTAACCTCAGGAAACAAGGGTGGGGATGCCACATTTCCAGCGTGTTTACAACCTGCAGGGCCAGTGTGCAGGAGCCTGCCCTTCCCAGCCTGGGACAAGTGCATGGCCCCAGGACGCAGAGTTCCGCCTGAGCTGTGGAACCCCAGGGACTGGGCCAGGCCTGTGGGAAGTCTGGGGTGAAAGGGAAACATCTGTTCAGACAGGCCCCCACTGGGCCCAGCCCAGCAGCTGCCTCCTGACAAAGGACTGGGGACCAGGCACCCTGTGGACCCCGCGGCAGGCAGGGGAGAGCCTCACTGCGTCTCCTTCTTCCCTCCCTGGATCCACTGCTTCAGCAGGTACTCGTAGTAGCTGTCAGCCCTGGCTCCCAGCGTGTATACTCCCAGGTGTGTGAAGTGGCCACTGTGGGTATTGATGAACATGGGCACCAGCCCGTCCTTCTTCCCAGACAGCGAGTGGACACGCCGTGTCACCTCCGCCACGGCCTCCTGCAGTAGATGAGGGTGTGGGGGCTACAGAGATCTGGGCTGAGTGAAGCCCCCTACCCAGAACTGATTCACCAGAGGAGGGAGGAACCCCCAGCAGTCCTTGTACCCATTTGCCCCACGGGGCGTCTGATGGCCCCATGTCCCAGGGACACAGCTCAGCTGCTACTGCTCTGGATGGCAGGGTGAGGCTGACTGTCCCTGCCGACCCTAAGTCTGTCTGCTCCCAGAACTTCAGGTCCTGCTAGCAGGTATTGGGCTTGCATGCATGGGTGTCCTCACTACAACATGCCAACACTGCTGCCCGTGCGGCACCCCAGGTAGAGAGCAGACAGACTGCACACTCAAAGGCCTGTCCCCGCCTACCACATACACTCCTGCTTATGCTTCACAAACAAGCCATCCCCTCAGCGGGTCCCTCACCTATGGCCTTAGGCACCTTCCCTGCCTCTGGCCCCCTGGCAAGGTGCACACTTGTCTCCTAGCACTCAGGACGCTGCATTGTGAGGGATTCCTGGTCCCCTACCCCAACAACATGTGCAAGAAACTAAGGCACGGCTTTTTATCCTTTTGTACCTCAGCATCTAGCAAAGACCCCAGCAGCCAGTAGACACTGGGTCAGCAGCTTTCAAACAGCTGAGGTGCACAAGTGTCTGCATGGCCCACGGGGACGCCTGCACATTCAATCTCCTGAGGCCACATGAACCTCCAATCTGCCCTAACTCTGATCCTGCACAAACCCCTAAAAACCATTAGAGCTGACAAATGAGGCCTGCAAGCCTCAGTTACTCTTCTGAACACAAGCAATAAACAATTCAAAAACGAGGCTGACAGAACAATTCCTCACAACAGGATTAATGGCAATAAAGTACTTACGAATAAATTAACAAGAAGTGCCAAGACTTGTACGGTGAAAACTACAGAACATCACTGAAAAAAGGAACACCTAAGCAAATGCAGAGACCTCCCATGTTTATGAAGCAAGCACACTGTTAAAACGGCAATACTCCTCAAAGCAATCTGTAGGGTCGATGCAATCCCTAAGAAAAGTCCAGCTTGGTTTTTGTACAGAAATTGACAAGCTGATCCTAAAATTCATATGGAAATGCAAGGAACCAGAATAGTAAAAAAAAAAAAAAAAATCTTGAAAAAGAACAAGGTTGGAAGACTTGTACTTCCTGACTTCAGATCCTACCACAAAGCAACAGCGATCAAGACAGTGGGGCACTGGCACAAAAACACAGACCGTATTTTTGGCAAACAATACGCCCACACATGTAACCCACACAGCGCACTTAGGAAAGCAGTGTGCAAGGGGGTTGCACAGTTGGCAAACAAACGTGTAACACGTGCATCATCTGCATAAAAATACAGCAGATCAATAGAATAGAATTTAGAGTACAGAAATAAATTGGTGCATCTATGGTCAATTAGTAGCACAGTGGTTGAGAGCTACAGCTGCTAACCAAAAGGTCAGTAGTTCAAATCCACCAGGCGCTCCTTGGAAACCCTATGGGGCAGTTCTACTCTGTCCTTTAGGGTCGCTATGAGTTGGAACTGATGGCAACAGGCTGGGTTTTTTTTTTAACAGTCGATTGATTTTCCACAAGGGTACCATTTCCATTCAATGGGGAAAGGATAGTCTTCTAACAAATGGTGCTGGGACAACTGGATATCCATCCACATGCAAAAGAATGAAGTTGGACCCTACCTCACACCACGTACAAAAATTAATTCAAAATGGCCTCAATTGCTGAACAAAATAAGTCAGTCACAAAAGAACAAATACTGTATGATCTGACTTGTATGAAATAAATACATAGAATCCAAAGATTAAGAGCAGTTACTGGGGGTGCGGGGGAAGGGGGAGTTTTGCTTTGGGGGCACTGAGTTTATGTTAATGGCGGTGGAATAATATGGAAAGGGTAGTGAGAACAGTTGTCCAACTTGAAGAACGTAATCGATATCAGTGAATTTTTCATGCAAAAATTGCCCAGTTGGCCTATGTCTCGTTACATATATTTTCACCACAATAAAAAAGAAACATTGGACCCAAAACCTAAATGTGACAGCTGGAAGTATAACACTCCTATGAAAAAATACAGGTACACATCTTCATGACCTTGGATTAGGCAATGGTTTCTTACATATGACAGCAAAAGTCCGAGCCACCAAAGGAAAAATGAAGTAGAAATTAAAAAATACTGTGCTTTGCAATGCCACTAAATTATACACGTGGAAATTGTTCAGTTAGTGTATATTCTGCTGTGTATATTCTCAACAACAAAATAAATTGTAAAAAAAAAAAACTGTGCTTTGAAGGACACAGATAATCCTCAAAATGGGAAAAAATATTTGCAAATTATGTATCTGATAAAGCTCTAGTTTCCATGATATATAAATAACTCTTAAAACTCAACAATAAAAAAAAAATAACCTAATTAATAAACAGGCAAAGGATTTGAAAAAACACTTCTTCAAAGAAGATATATAACTGGCCAATTAAAAAAAAAACCAAAAAACCCAAGCCTGTTGCCGTCAATTCAGTTCCAACTCAGAGTGACCCTGCAGGACAGAGCAGAACTGCCCCATGGGGTTTCCAAAGAGCAGCTGGTGGATTTGAACTGCTGACCTTTTTGGTTAGAACCTGTGCCACCAGGGCTCCAAAATGGCCAATGAGCACATAAAAAGAAGCTCGACATTAGTCACTAGGGAAATATAAACCAAAACTATGATAAGACACTACTTCATACCTAGTAGGACGACTCTAATAAAAAAAAAACTGGCAAGGGTGTAGGGACATCAGAACCCTCTTACACTGCTGATGAAAGTGTAAGATGGCACAGCCACTTTGCAAGTCTGGTAGTTCCTCCAACAGTTAAACAGGTTTATCACATGATCCAGCAATTCCACTCCTATGTATGTACCTGTGATAAGTAACACGTATGTTCACACAAAAACATGTTCATGAATTTTCACAGCAGCACTATTCAAAAGAGCCCCAAACTGGAAACTACCCAAATATCCGTCGACTGGAGAATCCATAAACAAAGTGTGGTCTACCCACACGACGGATCATTCAGCCACAAGAAGGAATAAAGTAACGGCCAACGAGCACACGAGAAGATGCTCAACGGCATCAGCCATGAGGAGGATGCAAATCGAAACAGCAAGGAGACACCTCAGTGCCGTTAAAAAGAAGAAACGGCAGGTGCTGGTGAGGTTGTGCAGCAACTGGGACCCTCATCCGTTGTCGGCGGCCCCTCAAAAAGCTGAACATAGAACTACCACGTGACGCAGCAATCCTAATCCTAGGTATACGCCCAGAAGGAGTGAAGGCAAGGATGCAAACACAAAGGAACCTGTACACCAGTGTTCACTGCAACACTTTTCACGAGAGCCACAAGGTGGAAACAACCCACCAGATTGCGACTGGCTCTTGCCCTCCAGCAGGAACAGCCAGGCAGACCCCCAGCATGACCACAGGAGTCTGCACCACACTCAAGCCACTTCTGCTTGTCACCTGGGCAACTATCCAGCCCAGGATGAGTGTCCCTGCAGCTGCTGTAATGAGCAGAGGTGAGATCCCGTGAGACACTTCCGACTGCCTGCCCCCCCACCCCTCCTGCTGTACCTGGAATTTCTCATTTCCTGTGAGACGAGAGAGCTCCCGGAATTCCAGCTGAATGCTGGTCACCTCGGCCACCGTGCTGTCCGAGGTCCACCGGGGAGGGTGGGCATTGCCAGTGCCGATATTCACATCGGAGTATGGGATCTTGGAGGGAGTCTGGAACGCAGGCATCAGCCGATGTCCAAAATCTTTCTGGTGGAGGAGGAAAGCAGGTTGCAGCGAGACCTTGTCCACATTTCACCATCCTGTTGGGTCACCTGTTCCATCCCACTGGGGGGAGGGAAAGGTGCAGGTGGCTGCCCAACGCCACGCTGCCCCAGAACTCAGCTGGAGTCAATCAGACTAGTGACTTGTGTCCATGGGTTTCAGCGGCAGTAACTGTGCCGCATCAGACACACACGTCACGAATACAGAGATTCAGATGGGTGGTCACAGAGAAAACAGGGCAACAAAGGACACTGCCCTGAACGTCCTCACGTCACAGGGGTCACCGCGTGAAATGGCAGCCCTGGCATCAGGCACTCACAGCTTTCTCCAGGAACAGGCTGTCCCCTGTCAGGTGGTACGTGCTCAGCAGCCCCCCCAGGATCCGGATCGTGCTCTCAAACAGGTTGACGTCCACGTCTTTCTGGAACTGTAACTTCTGTAACACCCACTTCCTGGCTTCTTCAAACTCTACAACACAAACAGCACAGGTTACGGAGCAAAGGAGCAGTCTTGCCCTCATCTGCGCTCTCTGGGTCTCCTGCACCCTGTGGGCATCTGCTCTGCAGGACCCTCACCTGCACTCTCTGGGTCTGCCTGCGGCCCTGCAGGCATCTGCTCTGCAGGACCCTCACCTGTGCACTCTGGGTCTACGTGCAGCCCTGTCCATCTGCTCTGCAGGACCCTCACCTGTGCCCTCTGGGTCTACCTGCACCCTGCGGGCATCTACTTTGCAGGACCCTCACCTGTGCCCTCTGGTCTACCTGCAGAACCTGAAGGTGTTCCTGCAGGGTTTCAATGTTGTTTCCTACTCCCAGGGGGGAGTCTCCAATACGTACAGATAAAAGCAGGCCAGCAGTGCAGCTGGGAAAGTGCCCCCGCAGTAACAGCACACGTGGTCGGCAAGCAAAGGCCGTTACACAATGGACAGCTTAAGTGATCTTATGGGTAGCAGTCAGTCTATTCAGAGAACTTTTAACTGAAAGCCAGCATTTAAAATACCAACTTAGAAATAAGTATAGACACCACTTAGACATGTGAGGATGAGAGCCTCAGCGCACATAATCCAGAATCAAACACAAGCTCCATGGTCTAAAGCTGACCTTCTGGAGACTCTGGGGGCCAGGGCTGAGCACAGGCCAGACTCTGGGTTCATCTCCTCCCCAGGCCACACAGAGCTGCAGCCCACAGGCTTGGGAACGAGCAGATACCTTTTTTCAGGCCCAGAATCCACATAGTGTCCAGGGCGTCGACCAGGGTGAGGCCGAGGCCGAACCACTCGCCGAAGGACTTGGACAGGGGCCTCAGCTCGTCGTGGCCCCACGCGTACTTGCGGTAGCCCTTCCATGCGTGGCGGAATGCGTCCACCACGGCCTTTTGGCGTTTGTTTGGGGGAGCTGCAGGGAGGAGAAGGGCCACTCACTGTGGGGGTCCTGGGGCCTTGGCCAGTTCCCTGGGCAGAGACCTCCAGTGCAGCCACCTGCCCGCTCCCCAGGTGCAGGGAGTTGTGTTAGGGGAGGGCTGCCATCAGGTCACTGGCGGGTCTGGGTCCAGAGAGCAGCAGTGAGAAGTAAAGGTTGGGAACTCAGCTGTGGGGGACCCTCCAAGTCAGGCTTGCCCACCAGAGCCATAGCACCTCACCACCTGCTCTGCCTCAGAGTCCAGAAGATACGGAAATGGGCTAGCCCAGATTGCCTGGTGCCATCCCAGCCTCCAGTGCATGCAGGCCACAGAACCCACGTGGGCCCATCCATGTAGTTTGGGTAAAATGCTCAACGTTGACAATGACAGAGCTGATTTTTACAAGAACACCCTGAGCGTGCAGATGTGAATGCTCTGTCCTATCAGCTCCAGGCGGCTTCAGAGAGGAAGTGATGTCACAGCCACCTGAAGGGCCCTTGGTAGCACTTCCCAGAGGCAGCCAGTATGACTTGGGGAGTGTCCTCCTTGTCCATCTTTGTCAGCACCACGCACACAAGTGTTTTCATCCCAAACCTCTCTGATTTTGGTTGGGGGACCACTCCTGCTGATACCCACAGCCTAGCCATCCACTCTAAACGCCCACAGACCCTCTGTTTCCCCAGAGACACCCAGGGCTATGTGCAAGTCCAGCTTCAGGGTCCCTGCACGGCTCAGCACAGGGTCACATGCCTGGGCCCTGGACTTTGCAGCACTGGTGTCAGCCGCCATATGAACCTCAGTTTTCCCTCTGTACCATGGGGTATCGAGAGAGCTGAATGGGCCCTCGCTGCTCAGTGCTGAGCACAGGGCTGGCACCAAGATCCCGCAATCCTGGGGAGCATCAGATGCTGTGATGGCCTGGAGACCAAGTGGAGTGCCACACGCCCCATAGCCCAGGACGGCCCAGGCCCAGGGCAGGTCAGCCTTCCCCAGCCAGCACCCTGCTGCCTTGTCATTGCTTAGGCCCCAGTGAGAGACCATGTGGCCTCATCAGTTCTCCCAGGTTCCAGAGAGAAGCTTGAGACTTGGCGCAGACGTGGGGGTGCTAGGTCTAGCAGGTGCAAGGGACACAGAGACGCCAGCCCCCAAATGCCTGGCCTGCACCTCCATCACCAGACCCTGGATGGCAGGCACTGGGATGGCCCACGAAGATGGAGACAGGACTTACCTGACACTTTCAGAGTCCTGGCTTCTGGGACCAGGCGCTGGGTGTGGACATCTGCTCTCCTGGATGGGGACTCAGTGACCAGCTCGTGCTCAATGACGGCTCCTCTCCAGCTTCAGTGGGTCAGAGAAAGAGCAGTCAGCTCAGCGACTACCACGACGCATACCAAAGGCTCGCGGGCATGGGGCGCTAGTGGGTACTCACTGCTGCCCTGCCTCACTGGGCTTGAGCTCGCTGAGGCGCCAGGCTGACAGGCCAAGGGAAACCACGGTCCAGTGTTAGCAGAAGTGCCAGCACTGTCTCCTGGGGTTGGGGGGGGACAGGCACTAAGGGGCCACAGACGGCTGTTCTGGAAAGGAGGCTGCCCGAGGCCTGAGGTGGGAGCGTGTGGAGGCTGTGGCTGTGCCGGGGAGTGTGCGACACAACACGATGGGGATGGCCTGAGGGCCCAAGCCACTGGGACTGGCAGAGCAGGGCTGTGTATCTCCCTTAGGAACTCTGCTTCTCCCACCAGGCCCTGGCCTTGTGTGGACCTGGCTTGTCAACAAGCTGTGCCCTTGATTAACTCATGCTCACAAATGAGATCAGTCATGCTCTACAGAGCCAAGGACATCAGGGTGGCGGGGTCACTGCGCAGAGGGGACTGACGACCCCAAGGCCCAGGGACTTGTGGGGCATCCTGCCAGCCAGGGCTCCTCCACCGGACAGCACCTCCACGGTGCCCACCAGGGCAACGTGCTTGCCACGGGAGGGACAGCAACATGCGAGCACCTGGTTCGCAGCCTGCCCTCCGGGGCACCCGAGTAAAGAAAAGCTGACCCCAATCATGAAGAACGCGCACTGGAAATGCTGCACCCAGCATCGACATTTAAGGACCAGGTGTCAGGGCACACATCGTGCATTACGGGGAACCACATCCTAGAAATGTAAATGTCTCCCAGAAGAGCAATGCTCGGAAGCCACTACCCGCCCAGCAGCTCTGCTGGGGCTCTTGACACAGACACCACCCAGAGGGCAAGGCAAAGCACCCTCTGCCGTGCTGCCCCTGCCCAACTCGGAAGGGGCTCAGGAAGGGAGGAGGTCCAGCTGGCCGCAGTCCGCTCCCATGCTAACTGCCCACAGAGGGCTCCCCAGGCCCGAGACCCGGTCCCTTCCTCCCCACCCTGCCTGTCTTTCTCTTCCACACACCCTCAGAGAAAATAAACTCGCGTGGTTCTCAGACATCACTTTAGGCTGAGAGCAAGGGCCAGAGACTGGCTCAGCTTTGACTTCCAGTTCTTTAACTGTGGTTTTAGAATCAATTAAAGCTTCATCGACAGCGATTACAAAGCACATATAGTGTGTATCAAGTGGAAAATTCCTATCGTGCACGTTGTCGGCTATCTTCATCTGTGTTTTTTCAGGTCAGCTTGGGCTCAGAGCTATGGCTTCAGTGGCCACTCAACGTGCTTGTACCTGATGACGGTCCTCCGCATGTTCTCCTCCCTGTACGTGATACTCAGCTCCTCTCTCTCCTGCTCTGCGAGGTCCTGAATCCCATCCTTCACATCTTTATCTGGGGCTCTGATCTGCAGGCTGGGTGGTCCCCGTCGGGAATGCTTCCGAGGCTTCTACACAAACATGAAGTCACACGTGACAATTACGCAGTTCCCCAGCACTGCTATTTTTTCACATCCAGGACATGCCCCTCAAATACAGACGCACACACCCACCCGGCACTGGGGGCTGGCCCGGCACCTGCGACTTCAGGGCACTGTTTTCACTTAAAGTACGTAGCCTTGGACGATGAGCACCTGGCCAGCTATGTCCCGACTCTGACTAAACAGGACAGGAGACATTGCAGACTGGCCACTCCAGCCCTGGACACAGGGTCCAAGCCTCAACGTGCAGACCTCAAAGGTAATAGCGAGGGGTTATAAGAAAGGCCCTATGGAGGGGAACCAGCCTCCAGCCCTTTAAGCCTTGGTAACACTTCGAAAAAGGGCCTTGGGTGCTGATGGTAGGCACTAGTGAGTGTGCCGATGTCCTAACCCCAGGGGCCAGACCCGACTGTGGGCACAGATGTGGCTCCACTCTTGGAGAGGAAGGTGCCTGCTCGTGGGTCTGAAGAGATCTGTCCTGTTTGTACCCAAGTACCGCTGAGAAAGAGACAACACGGAGCTGAGCTCCCTTCGTTGGCTGCACCTCTCCCCTACATCCCCCCCAGAAGCCTTTTCCACAGCTCAGTGGGGTCCCTGCAGCCCTTGCTTGGGAGAGGCCACCCACATAGGCATGCACTCGCATCTCTGCCTCCCTCCTCCGCACAGCGGGTCTCAGGGAAGTGCAGCTCCATGGTCACCTTCCTGGGTAACACAGTTATGCTTTCAAATAGCTAAACCAGTCTGTGTGTCTTAGGTCTCCAGTGCTGCTATCACAGAAATACCGAACGGGTGGCTTTAACAGACAGAAATTTATTTGCTCACAGTCTAGGAGGCTGCTGTCGTTGTTAAGTGCCATCAAGTTGGTTCCGACTCATAGTGACCGTATGTAAAACAGAACGAAACACTGCCCGGTCCTGCGCCACCCTCACAATCATCGCTATGCTTGAGCCCATTGTAGCCACTGTGAATATCCATCTCCTCGAGGGTCTGCCTGTTTTTCACTGACCCTCTACCTTTCCAAGCATGATGTCCTTCTCCAGGGACTGATTCCTCCCAATAACATATCCAAAGCACATGAGACGAAGACTAGAAGTCCAAATTCAGGGTGCTGGGTCTAGGGGAAGGCTTTCTGTCTCTGTTGGCTCTAGGGGAAGGTCCTTGTCTCTTTGAGCTTCTGCTCCTGGGTGATCATCTCTTCCCTTTGCTCTGCTCTCTTGTTTAATCTCTTTATGTCTCAAAAGACCGACTCAAGATACGCCCTCCAGGAATCTTGTCTTATTAACATAACAAACACAACCCAGTTCCCAAATGAGATTATAACCACAGGCATCGAGATTAGGATTTACAACACGTATTTTTTGGGGACACAATTCCATCTGTAACAGCTGCCAAAGAACACACAGAACACTAGAGAAGCTGAGACGAGGACCTTCCCCCCGAGTGGGCGGTAAGAGCCTTTTCCAAGAGCTAGTGCCCTGAATTCAGACATGGAGCCTCTTAAGCTGTGAGAGAATAAATTTCTGTTCATTAAACCCACCACTTGCAGTATTTATGTCACAGCAGGAGACAGATACTTAGGCTGTAATTTTCTTTAAAATAAATAATGTTTACTAAAAAATTACAGAACTATTTTTAAAAAATCAAGAACTTGGATCCACAATCAATACCATGGAAGCAGCAGTCAAGAAATCAAATGATACTTTGCACTAGGCAAATCTGCTGCAAAAGACTTCTTTAAAGTGTTAAAAAGCAAACATATCACTTTGAGGACTGAGGTGCGCCTGACCCAAGCCATGGTGCTTTCAATTGCCTCATAATGCATGCAAAAGCTGGACAATGAATAATGAAGACTTAAGAACTGACGCCTTGGAACTGTGGTGTTGGCAGAGAAGATTGAATATACCATAGACTGCCAGAAAAATGAACAAATCCATCTTGGAAGAAGTACAACCAGAATGCTCCTTAGAAGCAAGGATGGCAAGACTTCACCTCACGCACCTTGGACATGTTATCAAGACAGACCAGTCCCTGAAGAAGGACATTAAGCTAGGTGAAGAGTCAGCAAAAGAGGGGAAGACCTTCAACGGAATGGGACTGACACAGTGACTGCAATAATGGGCTCAAGCATAGCAACGATTGTGCAGGTGGTGCAGGACTAGGCAGTTTTGTTCTGTTGTACACAGGGTTGCTGTGAGTCAGAATTCACTAGACAGCACCTAACAACTCCCCGACCCTGCCAAGGGTTCCATGCACCTTATTTGCATTGTTAGCAAGCTGTCCAACCCCCTTGATGGGCCACAAGTACCTCATTGGCATAGTCCCACCCATTCGATCTGTGGGAGTCACAAGACCCTGAATGGTTAGAAGGACCACAGTAAGTAGTTCTCTGCACTGCACTAGTCAACACATGAAATTAACCACCTTTCCTTTCAATTATGTTGATGGGCTCAAAATGTTTTAACGTTTTAAAGATTCTGATCCTGACTGCCAATGAGGTAACAGCCTTTTCCAGAGTATTTCTTCTTCTAGGGGCTAGCTGATTTCCAATTTTCCCGATGCGTCCTGTCTACTGCCTTACAGGGACTTGAATATTCTCTGCCGTTAATCCATCGCTTCAAGCATGGCTGCTATTTCCTCCCTTTTTGCTATTTGTCTTTTTTTTTCTTTCCTTCTTTTGTTAGTTCTGGACTCCCTCAAACCTCCACCTTCTTTCAAATCTAGAAACACACAACATTCCAGAAAGGCAGAGAACTGATTACAATGGGCTTGCTTCAGGTTTCAGACTTAAACCTGCTTTTACAACTCACTCATAAAACTCTGAAAGCTGGCCTGGTGAAGCAAAGATCACAGCTGTTCAAATGCTAAATGGTGCAGTTAGAGGCACCCTGCCCTCCCCCAGCCCCACCCACTGGGGGCACCCAGAGGCACAGGTGCTTCCTGCTTACAGTACAGGCTCCTCCTTTCTCTCCAGGGTCACACAGAGCTGCCCCAGGCACCCAAACCCAAAACTGCTCTACTTGTCCTTTAACTTTTAAACATCTCCAATGGGGGGTGGTGGCTTCCTCAGGAAGCTTTCTGCCTACCCCTGATGCCACTGCTAAGATGTGCTCCTGGTCTACCCCAGAGCCCAGCTCACCTTCCAGGACAGGCCTGCAGGTGCATGAAACCACCACCTGGCCCCAAGGGGTTCACCCTGAGGTTCCACCACCACGTCAGCAACACAAACTAAAGCCGAACTGCAGTCATCGGTCCTGGGCACACCACCCACTGTGGTGGCACTGCCTGGCTCTCAGAGGTGTCCTGGAGACCAGGTGGCCACTCTCCTTCTGAAGCAATGCCTTTTTGACAGCACTTCCCCACTCTCCTGCTGCCTCCTGATGGCTCTACCCTCCCCCTCCACCACCACCTGTCTCTCCTGTACAGACCTATTCTCTGTACACTGGCCCTGACACCACCCCCTCCCCATGTGAAGCCTCTGTGTATGCCCCCCAGGCATGACTGGACAGATCTGGATCCTCAGTGGAGCACCTGAGTGTCCCCTGACCGGCTCCTGCTCTGCCACCACTGTGCCATCAGCCAGGTTTCCTCCCACCCCCCCCCACTTCTCCACCTGCACGTTTCTCCTCACGCACACCACTCTCTCCCACGACTCTGCTGCCCAATCCTGACCACAGCACAGTGAGTCTCCACACAACAACAGAGCAGGTTTCCTATCTAAAACCTGAGATGTCACACCCCAGCTTCAAATCTCTCTGTGCACATAAATTGAAACTGCACGTGCTGCTGATGCCACGCCAGGACTTCAGAGCTGTGGTCCATCTCTGAGCGTGCCCTTCTGCTCTCCTACCCTTTCCTATGCTGCAGCCACTCAGAATTTCCCGCAACTCCTTGGGCGTGCCACACTTGTCCTTGTCACAAGGTCTGCCCACCCCTCTGGTAGAAACCCTGCTCTCGCTCTAAACAGACTGCCTGTCTGCGGTCTTGTCCTCAGGGAGGCCTCCCTGACCACCGAGGACCTGCCCCCACAGGTACTACCTTCCTTTTCTCTCTCACAGAATTTACAAGACATGCCAGTATGTGCACGTGTTTGTTGCTGGTTTGTTACCTGCGTCTCCTACCAGCTTGTAAGTTCCGAGAGAAAAGGGACAGGATCTATTTTATTACTCATCACACAGCTAGCGCCCAATGCAAAGAACAGCAAATGAAGCAATCATCCTCTGTCCCCAGGCTCTGTCACCAGCCCAGTGTGAGTGAGCGGGAGATTAAAACACCAAACAAATGCCTTTGGGGTTGTAGAGTGCAGTTTATTAAAGTACCTGAGGTGGAATCTCTGGGAGGCCTTGGGCAGCCCCTGCAGTCTGAGGAGCCGGTAAGACAGGCGGGTTTGCTGGTTTCGGTCCAGAGAAGTCTGGTTGCACCTTCTGATTTTCTGATGACCTGCCACTCAGGGCTAAAAAGGAAAATATATTTTATCATAAAATAAGCTACAAAATAGAAAACTTAAAATGCTTCATAAGAAACATCTTGACAAGTGTTATTCAGAAAGACACTACAAGACACCAAGGGAGTAATCTCAGTGAATTGAGAAACAGCCAAGGTGAACCAGATATTTTTCAAAGCACCTGACAACTTTTGTCCTGCCCCACAAAGCATACCCACAAACACTTCACCTTAATAGTTTCCATCCCAGAGAGTGGTGTGTGCATCCTGAGCAGCTCCTTGGCTTCGCCCCCCCACAAGTCGCCATCACCAGAAGAGATTTTCCACCTCCTTATGAAGCACTGCCTGCCCTTTCCCACCATGCAATAATACATATTGTGAATGTGAAAGTAATTACTTTAAAATGATCCTCATGACCTGAATTTCCATGAGAGATTGGAGATATCAGGACTTACATGGCAACGTTAAATCACAACTAAGGCCACGTGGTTAGAAAAGAAAAGAGCCCTTATGCTTCTCTTTATCTTGATCAGATACCAGTCAGCAGCCATTTGTGCTCTCCTGGAGCTGTTTAAGGTAGATGGCAAGATAAGTAAATACTCCTAGTCACCACTCATCACAGCATCGTTTTAAGGTTCGGGTACCTTTCCAGTGGTCTGCGGTATTCATGTAGGACAGGAACCCACAGATAAACAGAAAAGCAGAGAGAAGGATGACGACATTCCTCTGTAACCGTGACAGCTGTTTCCATTTCTAAGCATGGGAGAGAACAATTTTTAATGAAAATAACACAAGTGAAAGTCTCCTAACCCTCACATATGATTGGGACAACGCGTAATTCAGCATCACCTGTTTTGAACTGGGAGAAGTTCCCTCTCAGAGAACACGAGAGATGACTTCATGAGTGCACGTAAGAGGAAAACAAAACTCCAAACCGTTTCTGTCCTACTGCACAGGCAGTGGAGCCAGGCTCCAGCTCCCCCATGTCGCTGACTCAGGCGACTCCCCAACGCGCCCAGGTGTGATGCGGAAACACCCCGGGGCTTCCCGTGTCGCTGACTCAGGCGACCCCCCAAGGCGCCCAGGTGTGATGCGGAAGCACCCCGGGGCTTCCCGTGTCGCTGACTCAGGCGACCCCCCAAGGCGCCCAGGTGTGATGCGGAAGCACCCCGGGGCTCCCCGTGTCGCTGACTCAGGCGACCCCCCAAAGCGCCCAGGTGTGATGCGGGAGCACCCCGGGGCTTCCCATGTCGCTGACTCAGGCGACCCCCCAACGCGCCCAGGTGTGAGGCGCAAACACCCCGGGGCTCCCCAAGCGGGGGGTGGGCGGCGGCAGCAGCTGCCCGGGACTGGGGGGGCGGACCTCCCCGCCGGCCCGCGGACGCCGACTGGCAGCTCCTGGGGCCTCGGGGGGCCCCGGCGCGACCCTCACCCTCCAGCACGAGCGCCGCCGCCAGCCTTTGCTGTTGTCGTAGCTCTCGCCGAGGCTCAGCGTCACCGAGATGAAGTCCCGATGCGGCGGCGGCGGCAGCGGAGGCGGATACATGACAGCGGCGGCGACGGCCCGGGGGGCCCCGCCCACTGGCGGCGTCAGGAGGCCCGACTCGGAGGGGAACCGAGAGCTCCGCTTCCCTGACAAACGCGGGCAGCCATGGCACCTCCGTCAACAGTCCTCCCATCTCGCCACGCCCCGGGCGCACATGCGCAGTGCTACCGCACCATACTGCGCCTGCGCGCGCCCTCATTGACCCCAGGCGTCTCCTTTACTCCCCACTGCGCCTGCCTGAGAGACACATTACGGCTGCGCAGTACGCTCGCATCCCATTGCGCTTGCGCCGACCACTCAGCACGTTTTCCCCCTCGCGCGGCCGAACAGCGTGATGGAGGGGCCCGCCTGACCTCCGCTCAGGGGCGTGGCCTCTGCCGGGCTCCGCCCACCTGGCGACGGGCCCCCACCGCAGACCCCGTGGGGCGTCGTCCCCGCCCGCGTTCCCGGGGCTTGGAGAGCCGGGGCGCCGGGGCCGCGAGCAGCCGCGTCTTGGTCGCGTCTGCCCCCGAGCTGCGCTAAAGCTGGCTGGCGAGCGGTGCGCTCGGAGCCCTGGGGCCAGCCCCTCCGCCTGGCGGCCGAGCGGCGGAGGGCGCGCGCGGCCCGGGTGCCGTCCTGGCGGGGAGCCCTTGCGCTCGGCGCCTCCGATGGGGAGCTGCGAGGCGGTGGGGCCAGGATGGCGGCAGGATCCGGCCGCGCACGTCGGGGTGCAGGGCTGGGGCCGCTGGCCGAGGCCGGGCGTTCGGCTCCGGGGGCCCCGGCAGGCTGGCCCCTGGCTGGCACTGAGCCTGGCGGACAGCCACCCTGGCCGCTGCCGTCCCGCGAGGGGTGCCGGGCTCCTGGCGGGATTCTTGGGGCCGCATGGGCGCAGAGCGCTGGGGCCTCAGTGGGGAGAGGCCTTGCGGTGGGGCTGTTGCCGGGCGGGAACCCCAGGTTCTTACTTGGCATGACTCGTATTGGCCAATAAATGAGACCGAGGCGAGCGGGCAGAAAAGGCGCCTGGATTCTGGTGTACGAGGAAGTGGACTCGGTACCCTGCTGCCGAGGCAGGTTACTTTTAAAGGGGTTTGTAAGTAGACAGTTCGTTTAAGTTACACGACAACCTTCTTAACCATACTACGCAGGCGAAATGGGGTTTACAAACACCCTCCAAGTAAAAGCACGATTCAAATGCAAAGCAGAGGGGGACGGGGAGCCCAGCAAATGAAAGGATTTTATGATACAACACTGTAGGGGAGGAAGCTAGGTACAGAACACAGTACCGTCAGGGGTTTTGTCTCAGGACAAGAACGTTCCAGCTGAGGCACAAGCATGACCACACCTGAGGTGGATTCTGGGGCTGACCATGGCTGAAGTGCACCCTGCTGCACCCCTGACACCCACAGCTCTTCCTGCATGTGGTGGAATCAGAGCAGGATCGCTCAGAGATTTCACCCATTGGAGTCATGGTCACAGGATGCAGCTAAGTTACTGCACTCTACTGTGTGAGCGTTCACGCTTGACAAAACCGTTTTGATTCTTGATTCCAGTTTTCTGGGCTCTTGGAATTAGGGTAACCCACCCAGACCATTCGTCCTTCAGCGTCCTTTTGAACCTTGAGCCTTTAAGGAATGGGTTCCCTGGAGTCACGTTCAGGCTAGACAATAGCCTAGTAAGCAGCTTGGCTGGGATCGTTTTGCCTTAGGCATTGGGTTTTTTGGGAAAATTCTCAACGTGCAGCTTGCTTTGAGAAGCAGCAACTCCAGGGCCTGAATAGACGCTGTGTTTTAGAATGTATGGCCTGTCCTTTGTGACTGATCAACCCTGAGACCCTGCGCTGTGCGTCAATGCCATCTCCTTAGAAATTAATGTAACGGCATATAACCGCGCTCATTGCCCCCTTCTACACTTTGACACTGCCCAATGCCAATTCGGAGAATCCTATCTGCCGACCAGCAAGTGGGCCACCTCTCAGCCACCACATGATTTTTGGTTTTTCTCTGCGCTTTTAAGTTTTTGATACCCTAAGTGAAAAATCAAAGCCCAATAAAGCAGCATGAAACCTTGACTGCTCAGTGGTTAAGAGTTCTGCTGCTAACCAAAAGGTCAGCAGTTTGAATCCACCAGCTGCTCCTTGGGGCAGTTCTACTGTTTTATAGGGTTGCTATGAATCAACTTGATGGCCATGGTGTTTGTTTTTTTAACTTAAAGCAGCTTCTGTAGGGCTGAAAGCTCAGCTCACCCCAGGGCTCCTCCTCCGAAACCAACCCCTTCACCTGGTTCTTTCTGGCCATGTTGCCCATTGGCCGTCAATCCTAGCTATGGCATTCCTGAGTGTCTGGAGGGCTCCCTAGTCTACGCGGCTCAGCACCTTGGCTCGTCCAAATCAGATTCTGAAAAGATCCTTCTGTTTTCCTGCCCCCTTTCTCTTCTAGCCCATCTCTTCCCACACAGGGCTCTGCTAGCATTCCCAGCCCTGCCCTCAAACACCTGCCTGTATAGCTGCTGGTTGTCTTAAGGAGGAAGTGTTACCAGACTAAGCTGAGGGTCTCTGTGCTCATCAAAGGGGTAGATTCCAGGGTCTGTCCCCAGGGTTCTGGACGTACTGGTTGTCTCAGGCCCCTAAGACCCTAGAAGAGCTGAAACGGAGCATGAGGGGAATCCCACCAAAGCTCCACAGGTAGCCCAGTGTGTTCTCACCCTTAGTGTGTGCACACCTGGTCCCAAAGGGGCCCAGCAGATCCAGCCCCCATGCAGAGCTGTGGACACCTGGTCCTGCTCTGACCCCATACTGATCAAAAACTGCACTCACCAGGGCAGGAACCAATTACAGGACATCCTGTTTATTTTTAAATGATCTAATTTTTGTGGGAAATCAAGATTTTAAGCAATCTTTCAAAACTGAGCTGTTCCATATTGTTTGACAAAGCTTAGGGACGCGGGGTGGATAAAAGGGTTGGTGGAGAACCATCTTCCCGTTGGTGGGACAGCTGTTTCAATTGCAGTGGGCACTATACTTGTGATAAAATGACAACAGTATCCCAATGTCAGGTTACTGGCTTGCACTGTACTGTAATCATGTAAGGCAACCACTGGGGGACCTCTCTGTACTGTCCTTGAACTTTAAGTGAAGCTTTAATTAAAAAGTTAAAAAATGAGCTGTTTCAGGAGCGCTCAGTTAACTACACTTGTATGCAAATAGGATGCATATTGGCTCCAGTTGTGGTGGTGAGCAACAGCAGGACCCTGGCCCCACTGACCCCTCCCCACTTGCCCCCCCAAGGCCCTCTGCTGAACTGTAGGGACTGAGAGAAGGGTCCTAAGGCACGTGGTTTGTGAGGTTTGTAGAGCCCAGTTGTGGTCCAGGCTCTGGTCCAACAATTGCACAGCACGACCTGGCCGTGAGGTCTCACCTGGGTCCAGCTTTGTCCACTCCCCTGAGGACACTGAGGGCAACGAGGAGCCCCAGGTGGGTCCCGAGAGCTCCTGTGAGGTGGGCTGAGAGGGGACAAGGCGACACAGCAGCAGGCAGCATGGAAGGAGCTGCTCTCCCATCAGGGGAGAGGGAGGCGCACTGTCCTGTCTGGGGTCCAGAGGCGCAGGGTGAGGGCAGCAAACCCAGGGCTCCCCCACCTCGGCAAAGGCAGGGGCACAGCCAAGGGTCAGGGCCTGCAGCCCGCCCAGCACCAAATGTAGGGGCTGTGTCCCCACCCCAGAGAGCTGGAGAAGGGCATGAGCCCCAAATCTGTCAAAAGTGACCAGAACCAGGTGAGGGATGGTGCCTCTGGCCTGGTCAACCCCCATCATGCAGCATCCTCCACGCCCTCTGGCCTGACCTGCCCAAGGTGTTAGTCCCACTGGTCCTGGGGAAGCCTGCCAACACCCAGCAGCCTAAACCCTGACACCAATGAGACCATGGGGGCAAGGCCTCCACGGACATGGAGACGGGAGGAGATGGGGTGGTCCTCAGGTCTGGGGCTTCGGGCCACAGTGTCCTCAGAGGCCAAGTTCTCTCGGCTCTATGGGGACATCAGTCCTGTTCTGTTGTGGGTTTGGGTGGCCACCAGGGAGGGCACGGGCTGGCGTAGCTGCCATGAAGGAAGGGGGCTGCCCCCTTAGAGACGTCACCCAAACGTGGTCTTCTCATCTGTATGTTCACAACAAAGCACCAGGGCCCTGACTAGGGCCTCCTCCTCCCGAGATTGGGAGCGCACACTGCGGACCTCCGTGGTCGGCCTGAGGAGGGGTGTTGCTTCATTACAGCCCAGACCACAAAGGCGGCACCACTGCCAAAGTGACGTCCACTCATGAGTCCAGGGGAAGGGGAAGGGTCAGTCCTGGTCTCCTGCAAAAAACATCACCTCCTCGGGTCCAGCCAGTTGCTGCCTCTCAGCCCCATTCGCTGAGGTCCTGAGTCCCTCTGCCCCATGGACCCCCAGCAGAAGAACATGTCAGCCGGCCACAGCCCTCAAAGCCTGCCTCAGCTTGTGTCTGTGAGCTGAGAACAGGAAAGGCCATCCCTCACGGAGCGAGCAAACAAGTTTCCTCCTCAGTCCCGCAGGCCGGAAATGCTGAGAGCCTGCCCAGAGGCCCTGCTGGGAGCCGTGTCCTCCCTGAGGGCCCTGGAGTGGGCAGGTGGGAGCGAGTCAGGATTCCTGTAGCAGCAGAGCCCGGGCCTCGTCCAGGATGAGGGGGGACTGGAACGCCCTGTCCCGCAGGTACTCCTCCAGACCCTGCAAGCAAGTGGGCCACCTCTCAGCCATCATGCCCACCCGTCCCTCAAGGAGCCATGCCCCTGGAGCAGGCTCCAGATGCCACCCGGAGCCAGGGAGGGCCAGAGGATGAGAACTCAGGCCTACGTGAGCCAAGCTCCAGCCCCCAGGCAAGCCCCAGCCTGAACTGCCCAGATAGGTGCTGGGGCCAGCCAGGGTCAGAGGTCAGCAGAGGGCCAGCATCCCTCCCGCAGCAAGGCTTTCCCTTGGCCAGCTCAAACCAGACTCCCAAGCTGGTTCACCCTCCTTGCCTGTGCCCCCACAAGGCCTCAGGGGTCTCTCAACACCTCACCCAACCCCTTCATCCTGGAAGGTCCTCTTCAACTTAAGAACGCATTGTTCCCGCTAGTAAACTGAGGCAGTGCTTGAGCTCCCCATGCTCTCACCCAGCTCTCACCCAGAAAAGCCTGGAAGGGGTGCCACTCTCACCTCTCCAGAATAAGACACTAGAGGTGAAATCTCACAGATGGCCAAAGGGTCTTCACTTCCGGGCAGCCTGGGTGAGAGTCACTCATTAACATCTGCTGCTAACAGGTCTGGCCACAGGGTCTCCCCCTCCCCCTGCCCAGCACTCTCCACGTAGCCCTGCCAGGGGCTGAGCAGCGCATCCCACTTCTCAGCCTTTTCTCAGCCTCTTTGTTCCTCTGGCTCCAACGCCCAGAGCCAACCTGCCCCCAGTCCAAGTCCGAGTTGGGCCCGAAAACACCCCCCAAAAGCATCTCTCACAAAGCCAGGGCAGCTTGGTTTAGATGGTGATTACAGACACACAGAGAGGTAGAAACAATATCTCCTCCTCTGCCCGCTCTGAAAAGCGGACTGCCCACTGTATTCTGAACGTCACACCGTGGTCTTGGTTTCCAGGCTTGTGAACAAGGGAGTGAGGGCTCAGCTCCCACCTCCCCTGGTGCCCTGCACAGACTCCAAGGATTCAGCCTCAGAGGCTACGCCAACTGGGGCCACAAGAGAAACCCCCTCTCCAGCTAGGCCCACAGCAGAGCCAGCAGGGCCCTGGGCTGGGGGTGGGCCCTGACTCCCATGGCCATACCCAGGGCCGCACTCACCCGGGCAACGTGGGGAGCAAGGCCCCATGGGCATCCAGGAAGCGGGCGCCCGACTGCAGCGCCCAGCGGTAGTGTTGTGTGAGCAGAGCCCTCCGAGCGGTGGAGGGGCTGTCCCTGTCAGCGGGGTCTGCATTCTTCAGGGGGGAAAACTCCTCCTCCCGCAGCACTTCAAAGGCAACGAAATTCCTGTGGGGAGGAGGTTAGTCCTTCGGGCTGTGACTGAGGGATCTGCTCCCCTGAGCTCTGAGGGGTGGGGCGGGGCGGGGCACTGCACCAGTCCTACAGAGTGGCCTCCCTGGCCCCAGCAAGTCTTTGCTCCTGAGACCCCAGGGCTGGTGGGGGCCTTGACCATGAAGGCAGGGTGCTCCCTTCCAGCTCTCCAGCCCAACACCCTGGTCCTCGGGCCCTAGAGGAGCATCCAACACCCTGAACACCACCCCAGCAACGTGGCTTGGAGACCACCTCCTACCCCTGGATAAGAGGCAGCTGGAGGGAGCAGGAGGTGGCACTGGGGACCCCCAAAGTCCACAGCCTCAAGGACCTCAACTGCCTCAGGTGTTCCCCAAGCCCCTGTCTTGGGAGGCTGCTTCCTCTCAGGGGCAATAGTGCTGTCTTGCCGTCTATGGAAAAGGGCCCTTCAGCTGTACCAGTCCCCACCCCACCTCACAGAGCTTGAGAGCCCACCTCAAAACAAAGGGAAGGGAAGAGAACAAACACTTTTTCTACTAACTTAGCAAATGGGAACACATCAAACACAAACTTCTCCATCTTGATCCCGTTGGGTTTCAGCGGCTTCACCAGGTTCCCTTCCTCATCCACATAAGGGACCTTCTTAATAGCCACGTGAGGCTTCAGCAAAGGCTCAAATTCTCTAGGTACCAGGGAGGGAGAAACACAAGGACACGGGGAGAAAACGATACAGTTCAGATAGGACATGCCCAGGATGACTCACCTCTCGGAGTGTGCCTGGCGGAGCAGGGGGCACCACAGGTCTCTGGGGAGAGCAGCAGGACAGGCCACGCCACCTTCCCTCACCCCGGACCGAAAATCCAGGCAAATCGGCAAGGCACGAGGGTAGAGATGGTGCCTGTGGGCAGCATGGCCCACACCAAAGCAAGGCAGCCCAGCTCACGGTGGTTCTTTAGCGTCTCTGGCTTGTCAAGTTCAGGAATCCTTCTATACCCAAGCCACCAGCCGGCTTCCCCCTACACCACCCTCCCAGAGCAGGCAGCCTCCAGCCAGTAGCCCTGCATCCACTCAGCCCAGGCACTTGGCCAGGTCTGGCCTCACCAGCAACCCTGGCCAGCGCTGGCTGGACTCCCGGCCACCTGGCCACTCACTGGATGACAGCATGGAGGAAGCCTCGGGTGAAGAAGTGGTTGCAGATGTTGCCCGCCCTGTAGAGCAGACTCCCGTCAGACGCCCGCAGCCGCGCTGTCTCTGGGCTGATCTCGCTGTACTCCACCACCTGGGGTACGCCGTCGACCTGGCACACCACACCCACAGGCTCCTCGGGGTATGCCTTCTCTACCACCTGCAGGCAGGACCGGGTGGTGGGCTCAAAGGGCTGGCTGGGGTGGGGGCTGGTGGGGCGGGGGGGCGGGGCGCGGCTCACCTTAGCACCACAGTCCGCACCCTGCAGCACGCAGAAACCAATGAATAGGGGGTCGGCCAGCCGCACCAGGATGTTGTCCACACAGTACACATGCACAAACTGCACTCCGCGGCGCTCCATGTCCTCCAGGACCTGATGGTCCGCAAGGGCACAGTACAGGCCCCCGTTGCCATCTGCAAAAGGGGAAGAGGTGGGGCCTGGCAGCTGTGGCCCCAGAAACGAGGGAGACAGCCCACAGTTACCACAAGCCCTGCAGCCATCTGCTCACTAAGGGAAATTAAGGCCCAGAGAGAACACGACCCTCTACAGCCACACAGCCTCCCAGAGCATGCATCAGGCCTTGGGCCCAGGCCTCCAGACTCCCAGTGTGAGCTCTGCCTTCTAGACTGCCTGTCCTCCCCTGTCCCTGTGCCATACCTGGGGCCATGGCAACCTTGTCTTTCCGCTCCAGGATAGCCTGGCCGTCGAAGGTCACTGCGGGTAGCATGCGCTGCTCAAACATGACCACATTCGCGGGATCCAGGTGGAAAAACTCGTGTTTCTTGAAGAACTCAGCCGTGGGCCCCAGGGTGAACTCGCTCGTCATGATGTACCTGCAGGGCAGGTGAGGGCTGAGCCGAAGGATCAGCCCAGGAGGCCTGCAGGCAGACAGGGCTGGGCTGGGGCTGGCATTGGGGTACAGTGCCCGTGCGAGGTGGCCAGGTTCAGGGCTCAATCTGGGTGGGTGCAGGACTCTCTCCAGGGTTGTGCATGGGGTTTGGACTCAGGTCGTGGTGTGGGGCAGGGCTGGAGCCCCAAGGGGCATGGGCTGAGGCAGCACAAGGAGGGCGCACCAAGGCACCGTGCAGCGGGTCCCGTGTCGCTTGCCAGCCAGTTGCTCTATGCGCCGGATCCGCTCAGCCTGCAGCTGGTACAGGGTCTTCTGGCTGGGCAGTCCCACACGATACATGCCCTTGGGGTAGGTCACACCCAGGCGCGTGCCCTGCCCACCAGCCAGCAGCAGGACAGCCACCTTGTTCTGGGCGATCTGGTGGAGACCTAGGAATGGGGGGTGCCATGAGGGGAGGCCTGGGGCCTGGCCCACAGCCACCCCTTCTCTTCACAGCACCTGTGCCTCGGATTGATATCCAGTTCAGGAACAGCTCCCTACCTAACATTCTGATCTTATCTGGGCCAGGGCCGGGCCCCAACCTGACCTCTCCCTGTCCCTTCAGGAGGTGCTGAGGGCGTCCTTCTGGGATGGCTCCCAATCCGGACCTTCCCAGGCACGTGGGCAGGTCTGGGAAGGGCCTGGATGGCGGCGGCCCCTGGCCAGGCTCCCTTCCGTGAACACCTGGAGCACCCGCCTCACCGCCAGGCCAAGAGGCCAGAAGCGCAGTGCGCCCGCGCGCGGTGTGAAAGGGTGCCTGTGCGCCGTCGATGTTCCTGGGGGCTGGGACTGCCACGTAGGTGTGCATGCTCATAGCTCCCCAGGGGAACGTGGCCCGGGTGGCTGCGTTTGGAGGCACCACACCCACTCGCGGGCTGGCACACGTGGGTGCTAGGGAGGCGACTTCACAAAGTAATGCAGCGAGACAAACTTCCACAAACCGAGCCTCCGCCACTTCCTCGCCCCCCATCCCCCAGCCTGGGGCTAACCGCCCACCTTCGTCCTCCCAGCGCCGCCGCACGTCGGGGTCACTGCGGCTTGCGCTGCCCACGCGTTCTGGAGGCAGCGGCCGCAGGCGCGCGCCGAGGTCGGGCGGCGGGCCGGGGGCGCGCGCGCAGGCGGCGGCCGCGCGCTGGCAGTGCTCCCGCAGCGCTCCGGGCTCCAGCGACGCCAGCTCGGCCAACAGCGCGGCGCGCGGCCCCGGCGCCAGCTCGGCGGAGAAGCGCAGAAGGTGCTCCTGGCCGGCGCGCTGCAGCCGGGCGCGCACCTCCTGCTCCGAAGCCATGTCGCCAACGCAGCGTCGCCGGGCCGAGTGGGCCCCCTTAACCCGCACCCAGACCAGCGTCACGGGACCTGGTGGGCGGTGCCGACCCTGCGGGGGGCGGGCCCAGGGCGCCCCGCCCGGTCCCGGTCCCGCCCTTGTCGCGTCCCCGACCCTGCTCCCGCCACACTCCGGCCCCGCCCCGGCCCCGCCCCCGTTCTGCCCCCTTCCCGCTCCGACTCCACCCCTCCCCCAGCCGCGCCCCTGTCTTCCCACCTACACCCCCACCCCCTCTACCCCCGTTTCCAGCCTGCTCCAACAGCTTCAGGCGGACCGTAGGGGTAGCTCCCGTCCCAAGTGGGCAGAGGAGCTGGACCCGTGCGCTTGGGGAGAAAGGATGTCCGAGGTACAGGGACCTGGGCGTCCCGGGTCGGGGCAGC
The DNA here is from genome assembly GCF_024166365.1 of Elephas maximus indicus. Classification (NCBI taxonomy): domain Eukaryota; kingdom Metazoa; phylum Chordata; class Mammalia; order Proboscidea; family Elephantidae; genus Elephas; species Elephas maximus. The sequence goes on from NC_064827.1 coordinate 1,163,980, forward strand.
CCCCAGGAGAGTGAGAGCTGACTTCATTCCTAATCCAGCCTACTCCCTGCCCGCAGTCCCCGGCTGTGGGGACACTCTGGGACCCCAGGGGGGAGGCTGGAGGCTCCTGGGCGGGTAGCAGGCCTGGGTCTGTCCCTGAACTAGGTTTGAGCCTAGGGGTGGTGTGGACATGTTTGCGTTTTACCAAGAAACCCGGCTGAGATCTCTTGAGGGTAGGGGCAGCTGTCCAGGGGGGCCCAAAGAAGCCAGACTCGGGGCTATGATGTGACTGTGGGCAGATCGGCCAGGTCATCAGCAGGGCTGGCTGCCCGGGCATCCCCCACCGTCATCAGCAGGGCTGGCTGTCCGGGCATCCCCCACCGTCATCAGCAGGACTGGCTGTCCCGGCATCCCCCACCGTCATCAGCAGGGCTGGCTGTCCCGGCATCCCCCACCGTCATCAGCAGGGCTGGCTGTCCCGGCATCTCTGAAGAGACCACCCCGAGGCTCCCTCCTTCCTGCCCCTCCTCCATCCCGTTGCTAGGTGGGCTCCAGCACCCTCCTGCCTTGCTTTGTTATTTTAACTACCAGGTTTTAAAACTCTTTGCCTTTTATAAATTCGGTCGTGAAAAATCTGGAAGCTTTGGCCACTTGGCAACAAAACTTTCTTTTATGATCTAGGTTTAAGTCTAAAAGTAATACATGTTGATGGTTGCCACGGAGTCAGTTCCCATGGCCACCCACGTGTGCACAGTAGAGCTGCTGCCTAGGGCTTCCAGCCACCTTTCAGAAACAGATCACCAGGCCTGTCTTCTGGGGGACCTCTGTGTGGGCTCTAACAGCCAACTTTTCGGCTGGTAGTCAAGCACGCAACCATTTGTGCCACCCGGGGATTTCTAAAAGTCATACAGTGACACCTGTGAGAACCAGAGTTCCACAGAACTGCCTTGTTTTTCTGGGTCTTGCGAGTTTTCCGTTTCTGATAGGGTGCAGTGTTACGACTTCTGTCACGCCTTTGGTGAGAAACATTTGAGCTTTCCTCCTCTGCCAGGTTTCGGCCTTACACAGGTTCTGGTTTTCACAGGTCTTAGCGTACATACCCGAAACCAAAATCCACTGCCATCCAGTAGATTCCGACTCATAGCTAACCCATAGGGTTTCTAACTAAGGCTGTAAATCTTTACGGAAGCAGACGGCCACATCTTTCTCCCACAGACCTGCTGGTGGTTTTAAACCACTCCGACCTTTTGGTTAGCAGCTGAGTGCCTTAACCACTGTGCCACTAGGGCTCCTTCTGTACGTATACATGGTTTTAAAAAAATTCAGACGACACTTTAGGACAGGAAATAAAGTAAGGTCTTCCCCCAGGCCTCCTCCTCCCTCCCCCCATTAATGCAATTGTGTCTCCCTACAGGCGAGTTCTGGCCCACATGGACCCCCTTTAACCCAATGCGATTGAGTGGATTCTGACTCAGCGACCCTATAGGACAGACTAGAACTGCCCCATAGGGTTTCCAAGGAGCTGCTGGTGGATTCGAACTGCCAACCTTTGGGTTAGCAGCTGAGTTCTTAACTACTGTGCCGCCAGGGTTCTGGACCCCCTCTACAGCCCCCTCTATTGGATTAGGTAACTGACCATCACAGCCTGCCTGGGCCCATGATACCTTCTGTGGACCTGAGGATAGCCTGGGGCCTGCCACAGGGCCTTTGCACTTGCCTGTTCCCTTGCCTGAACACAGTTCCTCAGTGAGACCCCACACGACTCAGGGTGTCATTTTGCTCAGGTTTCTGCTCTCGTTTAACCCCCTTTGGGAGAACTTCCCAGGTCACATTATCTCAGAGACACCCTCCAGTGCTTCTCTGTCCCTTCCTTCCTTTGTGCCACAGAGGCAGGATTTTGCTTGGCTCACTGCTCTGCCCCCATCACCTTAGCTCAATGGCCAGCACACAGCAGGCACTCAGCAAATGTTGTGGACTGAGCAAATGAGTGCTGGTTCTGAGCCCAGCACAGCGAAGGCCATAGCAGGTGTCCAGGGAGTGCTCACTGAATCAGTGAGTGAGTGAGTGAGTGTCTGCTCGGCACCACCAGCCTGTGTAGGCTGCAGGGTAGTTTGGGGAAAGCATGCAAGTGGAGAGTAGATAGGAGGTAGGGAGCCAGGTCTCCACGCCCAGGCCAGAGTCCATGAGAACCTTATCGCCCTGCAGGGCTGAGCAGCAGGGATGCCACCTGTACCCTTGAAGGCTGGGATCAAGACGTGAACTCTGGACCCATCAGGGTCAGGGTGGCCCCAGAGGCAAGCCTCAAAGTGGGGCTGAACTTGGCAGGGTTTGGAAAATTGGGGTTGGTGAGCCGGGGTGCCTGAGGGGCAGGAGAAGCTGAGCTGACCCACTTGGGCAGGCAGGTGGGAGTGCCACCTGCTGACAGCAGGTCTGTAGCTACGGGGTCATCTTCCTTTTGTCCTCGGGCCTCCTCCGAGGGGTTCAGGTGAACAGCCATTTGGGCTCAGAACGGGCTCATTGACTGTCCTCAGGGAGTGGACACCAGAGAACCCTGGGAAGGTGGTGGGGACCCAGTGCTGGGGCACAGCAGGGGCTGACTGGCCCCACCCCACCTCTCCCCAAGTTGCTGCAGCCTTGGGACAATGAGAAGAGCATCCTTACAACCAGGTGGGAGCTTCAAAGAGAAGCCCAGGGGCTGCAAGGGAACCCACCTGGTCTGGGTGGCAGCCAAGGTGGAAGCTGAAGGGGTGGGTAAGTGCCAGGCCGCTGGGAAGGGGGGTGGAAGGAGGAAGCGGTTGCAGCTCAGTACAGGTCATGCTCCAGTCCAGCTTCTTCTGTACGCTGCTCTGGGATCTGGCTGTGGGCCAGCCAAAGGGCCAAGAGCCAGCAGGGGACTGGAGTCTCTGAACCCCCTCAGGCAGGGCTAGCCTCCCTCCGTCCCAGTGGGGTCACCCCTCAGGGACTCCGGATGCTCGAGAAGTTGTATTTGCTGTGTGTGGTGGGCTCCGGCCCGGGCGCTGCTGGTCCTGCTGTCCTGAGCAGCAGCAGCAGCAGCATCACTTGCTATTGGCCACTGGCCTCAGCGCCCACACTCGTCTCCCTCCCAGTCCCCCGACCCCGCAGGCCTCTGCCTGGCAGGGTTTCCCACTTGGAGAGGGCATTGCTGCTGTTACCCTCCAGGATGAGGCTCCCATGTGCCGGCCATCCAACGAACACCCACCATAGGCCAGGCCATGGAGCATGGAGACTCGGGGAGATCGCCATGTCAGCCAGGAGAAAAGCCAGTGCTTTGAAGGTTGAGGGTCTAACCAGACTTCTTGGGGGTGTGATAGGCTGCAAAGCTGTCAGCCTGGGCAGAGGATAAGGGTGGTGCAGCAGAGCTGCCACCTTCAAGGGCCCAGAGAGGAGGTGGCCCAGGGCCCTAAAGACTGGGGCTGGTGCTGAAAACAGGGCAGGGCCAGGATGAGGCTGCAGAACAAACCTCTCGAATGCATCCTGGCCCCCACTGAAGGGGAGGCCAGGGATGGACAGGCTCAGTCGGGCACCCCTCCCACAGCCTCCCCAAATTCCTTGGTACGTGGGGGCCCTGACTTTGAGGGAGGAACCCCAAAGGAGAAGTGGACCCAGGCCACCCCCTGGACAGAGCAGCTGCCCCCACTGCCTGAGATACAGACACCAGGGGCCACGGAGACTCAGGGCATAATGCTCCAGGTAGGCAGGTTGGTGGAGGATTAGTGAGGGGGGTTGGAGGGAGGCCACCTCGAGGGCTGCAGTGGACTTTCGTGCTGGGGCCTGTCCAGAGAAAGTTTAGTGACTATTTCTGATTTAGCCTTGAAGACACTGCTTAGAAAGTAGAAGCTGCAGATAGCTCGTGGTCAAGGCTCAGGGCGGGGGGCAGTCTGGAGAGACTCTGGGGGTAGGGATGGGGGCAGGGAGAGTCCTGGAATATGGACAAGGGTGGAGGCAGGCATTCAGCTTGCTGGCTTCGAGGGGGTCCTGCTGGGGCGGGTCACTGGCCCTGAGATGGCTCCCAGAGCCAGACTGTAGAAAGCAGGGCCTCTCTTCCAGACTCGCCAGCCAGGGTGACCAGGTCTGGCTAGAAGCTCAGCAGCTGCCCAGGCCGACCTGTGAGGAGGCCATGGGAGCCAGCAGGATGGCTGCCGAGTTTGTCCAGCCAGAGGAAGGGGCCAGAGCAGTGGCACTCAGAACTCTGGGGAGGCCTGTCATCAGATGGGGATCTAGGGACAGAGGAGAAAGTGGCTTTGTCCTACAGCCGGCAGGAAAGGCCAGACTATCCCAGGGGGCGGGGGAGGAGCTGGCAGCGGTGGGGACAGAGAGGCCTCTGTGTGAGAGGAAGCGCCCAGCTGGCTGGAGCCCCAGGTCCCCTTGGGACCCTCCTGGCAAAGAAGAAGGGGGCCCCAGATGCAGCCCTTGGCCAGAGGACCTTCAGGGAAGAAGGCAGGGGGAGTTACAGAGGAAAAGTAGGGTCCCTGGAGGGGTGTGTCCCTACCCTTATCCCACGAGGCCACCTGGGGACAGATTTTCTCCAAGGTGCCAGGCCCGGCCCCTCTGAGAGGTGGCCTGGGCGGCCAACCGCGGCTGGGCGGGAGAAAGGGCTGCAGCCTTCCCGCGAGAGCTGGTGGCCGGCGGGCGGGAGACTAGCGGGGAGGTCCACTCTCAGCTTTCTGTGCCCCACCCCGGCCGTCCTGGGAGGGGGTCAGAAAAAGGGGGTCTCGGCCCGGCACGCCCAGGGGCCCGTCGCACCCTCCCAGCACCCCGCCAGCTGCACCGCGAGGCGCACTGGCCAAGCAGCGGAGGGAGCGCGCGGGGCGCCGGCTCCTGGGCAGGAAAAATCAAACCCGGGCTGGCTGCCTCTCAGCCAATCAGGGAGGCGATGGGCCAGCATCGGCCAATGGCTGCCGCAAATGCTAATGAGAGATGACGCGGTGAGGCGGGCCCCATTCAAAAAGTAGCAGCTATTGTCGGGGGAGCTGCGCGCGCCGGGCCCGGCCTCGCCGCCTCCTCGCCGCCCGGACGCGCTCTGAGCTAGGGGCTAGGACGGCCCCGAGACGGACCCCTGGCCAGGTCCCGGGGAGGACGCGAGGACGAACGCCCAACGGATCCCGGAACAGACGTTGGGACAGACTTCAGGATAGACCCCGGATCAGACCGCCCGGGGGACTCGGGGACAGACCCCGGGCCGCGAGCGAGAGCGCCCATGGCCGCGGCCGCGATGGCCGAGCGGGGCCGCGTGCTGCCCTCCGCCGCGCCCGCGCCGGGCCTGGGCACCGAGGGGCTGCCGCGCGCCTTTCTGCAGAGCCTGCGCACCCTCTTCGACATCCTGGACGACCGGCGGCGCGGCTACGTGCACCTGTGCGAGATCGAGTCGCGGTGGCAGGGGGCCGACGCGCGCGAGCTGCCCCACGGTGTGCTTGAGGGCCTGCGGCAGGCGGCCCCGGCCAGCGGCTACCTGACCTTCGAGCGCTTCGTGGCGGGTCTGCGCTTCTCGCTGCTGAGCGCCGAGAGCGGCCCGCGGGGCCCGGCGCGCGCCCCGGCCCAGGCGGGCGGCCCAGGAGCGAGGCCCGCAGAAAAACTGCTGCCGCAGCAGCGCCTGCTCTTCGCCCCGGCAGACGAACCGCGCACGGTCCTCGAGAAGAAGGCCCTGCTCCCGGGGGCGCGCCCGCCTCCGTCCGGCCCCTGCTGCGCGGCCCGGAGCCTGGAGAGACTGTGCGGCCCGCGCGAGGCGGCCCTGGGGCCCGCGGAGCCTGAGCGGAGCCCGAGCGTGGACTCTGGTGAGTGCGGGCTGCCCCCGCTCGGCCTCGGTGCCCCTCGGCCCTGTCAGGAGCTGCTGCCTGTACGTTTTCCATGGGGTGTCCGGGGGGCAGCTTTTCGTCGCCGGCGCCTGAGCCTGGAGCGCGCCTAGGCGGGCCTAGAGGGAAAGAGGACTCCCCAGGGTGCCCTCAGGAACCTGACCGTGGGCACCCAAAGGAAGCAACACCAGCCCCTCCCCTGCCACATCGTGAGGCCACCAGGGTGGGTGGGTGGCTCTGCAGATCGTCCCAGGAGCCCACTGGGTGCCTGAGCTGGGCACTTGGCACACCTGCCTGCTGTGAAGGAGGGCTCCCACCGGGGTGCCTGCCCACAGCTGGGAACCCCTGGGCCCTCTCCTCATCGCTGTGGCTGCTCGGGTGGAGGCAGTCCCCTGTGGTGCAGGTGAGAGGCCCCAGACCGTGAGTCCCTCTCAGTTTGACAGCTCAGGGAGGCCAGGGCTGGGAGGAGCCACTGGACCAGGTCCAGGAGGACCTGGCCCTGGTTCCAGGAGAGAGCAAGGGGGCAGGTGGGACTCCAGTGAGGGCTGGCACAGGCGGCTCTGTGAAACCCCCCTGCGGCTGAAGCCAGGCAGGGACAGACCGCAGCCCCTGGGCAGGCTCCTAGCTGGCTTCCGGTCCAGTTGTCAGGGACAACAGAAGACAGCTGAATGGCCCCCTGTTTGCCCCCCACCCCCCACCCGGGGCACCTGCCCTGGGAACAGGAACTACATTATGGATGGGGGTGGAGCTCGGCTCTCAGCCCATCCAGCCTGTTCATGTGCCTGGAAGGCCCATACAGCCCGCTCCAATGCCCCCCAGATGCAGGCCTTCCAGCAGCGGCAGCTGCCAGTCCTTTCAGTCCTGCCCACCAGTTCAGCCAGCCTCCCTGGATCTTTCCACCCACCTCCACCATGATTCCAGTCCCCAGCATTGACCACAGGCCTCCTCTGGTTATGTGTACTGAGTTAGCACCCCCGTCCCCAGACTAGGGGTGCCATCTCTCCAACTGCTTCTTGGGGGCTCCTCCATCCAGACTTCCCATGCTCCTCACCACCAAGACTTCCCTCTCTGTCCCCATGGGGGCTTCTGGGGGCTGGTGCCATCCTTGTGGCTACACACAGTTTGAAATCAGCCGAGGCATCTCAGGCAACAGAAGGACTGGGAGTTTGGAGGCCCTGGTGCCCTGTGCAGCTCAGTCACTGCACTGCTCTAAGTACCATGCACACGACCTGCACCCACCAGGGGGCACACTCACAGTGGGTACCCTGCAGGCCTCAGGCCAACAGAAGCCCAGAGGAAGGGCAGGACATATTAGGTGGGGCAGAGGTGGCTCTTGGTTGCCAAATCTGGAACTCCAAGGCCCCCAGCTCTCCAGGAACAGAAAGTCCCCACCCACACGCAGCATCCCATGCCCCAACTCAGATCCAGGCCCTTCTTCCTCCTCCCCACTTGGGGGCTTGGTGTACACCCCAGGCTACCTGGGGCCCCACAGGTGCAGGTTGCTGCAGACTGGTTAGGTGTGATGTGAATGCCCCGAGCATGTGCTAGGGGAACCCCTGCTTACCTGCTGTATGCAGTTCCATTTGCGCTTGGAGCTAACTACATTGCAGTTGCCTTCCTTGAAGAGGTTAGGCCTCCATCACCCCCACCCCACACTCCACGGACATCTGAGCCTGTAGTCCTTTGAAGGTCCCGTGCAGATGAGGGGAGGGGGTGCAGAAAAGACCAGAGGCCCCTCTTCCTCCCTTACCCAGCAGCTGAGCAGCCCCTGTGGGGTTGCCTGCACGGTGTGGACAAAGGGGGTGCAGAAACCAGCCAGGCGAAGCCTCCTGCCCTCTGGGCTGGTGTGTGTGTGGGATAAGCAAACACGTACCCTCCCACCCCTGGTGTTAGAAGCACAGCCGGTGTATATCTGGTGAGGATCGACTGGGGACCAAACATTAGCCAGGCACAGAGGTGGGATGTGGGCCAGGCTAGACTGGGACCTGAGATGAGGCTCAGCTGGAGCTGGGGTAGGGGAGGAGCCCACAGGGTATGTGGTTGTTTTCAGAGCCCCACAGGCCTGGGCACCCACCTTTGCTGGGCTTTGACACCCCGAGTGAGCCTGCATTGCCAGGGGTGGTTGGGCAGCTCAGGATGGAGCGGGAAGCCAGGCGGGGGCTGTGTGTGAACAGGGAGGTCCAGAGTGATCCAGGCCCACACCTCTCTGTGCAGGTGCAGGGGCCTGCAGGGCCATGGAGGTGGACACGGGGGACACCCGGCGGGCCTCACGTGTCCGAGGGGAACATCGGAGACACACCATCACCAATGGCGTGGACTGCGACCTAGTGAGTGGGGGTCTGTGGGGCTCTCCTTGCCTGGAACTAGACCCAGCACCACAGGCTAGGGTCTCCTGGGCCACTGCTTGGCCTGGGTTTTGCTGAAACCCTGGTGGCGTAGTAGATAAGTGCTACGGCTGCTACCCAGAAGGCTGGCAGTTAGAATCCACCAGGTGCTCCTTGGAAACTAGGGGGCAGTTCTCTGTTCCTCCAGGGTTGCTGTGAGTTGGAATTGACTCAAGGGCAACGAGTTTGGGTTTTGGTGGTGAGAACGCTGGTCACCAGATGGTCTAAACATCTCTCTCCCCAGCTTGAACCCATCTGAGGCATGGGGCTGGGGCCAGGCAGCAGATCAGGCTGTCCTTTAGGGAGAAGGAAGCTTAGATGTGTGGTTTGGTGGGTTTGGGCCTCTCCTCAGAATTGCTCTGCCCAAGCCCACTTCCCTAGCGCCTCTCTGCCAGGTTAGATCCGCTCACCCACTGTGTGCTTGCCTCAGATAGGCACGTTCCTGAAGACAGGAGCACTGAGCTCCAATCAGTCACTCCCCTCTTCCTGAGCAGAGGGGTTGAGAAGGGCTGGGACTCCTTCACACAGGAGGAGGAACGGGGCATGCAGGGTGCACACTTGTACAGGTGTGTTTGCAGATATGTGTTGTTGCTGTGCACACCTGTGTGTGATTGAACCTGCACACATGCCTCTGTGTGAACCCATGGCTCCATTCAAGCCTTGGGCCCTTTGTGCATATGTGTGTGCTTACTTGCACACATGCTTGAGGTATTTGCATGCCTGCATGCACACGCATGTTGCAGCTGAAGCAGCTGAGGGAGCTGGAGCAGGAGAAGGAGGTGCTGCTGCAGGGCCTGGAGATGATGGCACGGGGCCGGGACTGGTACCAGCAGCAGCTGCAGCGCGTCCAGGAGCGCCAACGCCGCCTGGGCCAGAGCAGAGCTGGCACCGTGAGTGATGCCTCCGCAGCGGGCGACCAAGACCTCACCACACATGTGTATGCACACGTATATACACACAGGAACCACCCCCAGCCCAGGCACCCCTGGGAGTCATGGCTGCTCCCATTCCAGGGCACAGTGGCTGAACCTCCCACCAGGGTGCTGGGACCCCCCTACCAGCATTATGACTCCCTCCCCAGCCCCACCCCATATAAGGAGGCCTGGGGCTGACCTCCTCAGCACCAGCACCACTGGACTCCCTCTAGGCTCTGAGCAGCAACTATGGGGGACAGGAGTGCCACCTGTGGGACCCCTAGCTGGCCCTGGTCTGTGGCCACCAGCCCCACTTTCCTTCCAGGACTTGGGGGCTGAGGGAAGCCCCCGCTCTCTGGGGCAGCTGCTGCCCAAGGTACAGGAGGTGGCCCGGTGCCTCGGGGAGCTGCTGGCTGCAGCCTGTGCTGGGAAAGGGAGTGCCCCCCCAGAACACCCCAACAGGGTGAGTGCCCTCCCCCACGTAGGGTGAGTGCCCCCGCCCCCGTGCCCCTCACTCTGTCCCGTATGCTGTGCAGGGCAATGCCAGGCCCACTTGACCATGCCCTCCCACAGGCTTTTCCCTGGTTGTCCTCAGGGCCCCCGGGCCCCTCCGCCCTGGCCCCTGCCTCGACCTCAGCCCCAGCCTGGCTTCGGCAGACCATCCTAATGTTGAAGGAGCAGAACCGGCTCCTCACTAAGGTGAGGCATGGGGAGGGGGCGGAGTGGGGCCAGGGTCTGGCTGGCCCTGACCCCCACCACTGCCCACCAGGAGGTGACGGACAAGAGCGAGCGTATCACGCAACTGGAGCAGGAGAAATCGGCTCTCATCAAGCAGCTGTTCGAGGCTCGAGCCCACAGCCAGCAGGAGGCCGGACCCCTAGACTCCACCTTCATCTAAGGGGCTGCCAGAACGGAGACGGGCCTCTGGCCTGGCACCTGCCCCAAACAGGCACCCCCTTGGGCCCCATCTCCGGCCCAGGACCGCCGGTGACATGGACATAGGCCTGGAGCGGGTGCTTTCTCCTCTCCTTCCCAACCCGGGATCCCTCGTCCCCCCAGTCCCAGGGAGGCCAGTAGACAGGAGGCCCCCAGACATGGACGGGGTCCTGGCTTCTGGGTCTGACCTGGGGCGGGGGGGGTGTAGCCACAACCTGAAGCTGCTACTGCCACGTCAGAGGAGAGGGGGGACCCTCCTCTGCTACCGCGTCTCAGGCAGCCCCTGGGCAGGAAGGGGTCCGTGGCAGCCCCACTCCCGTGTTTACAAAAGCGCTGTCCCCTCCTCTGAGCCTGGGATCTGAACCCAGGTCTCCAGTAAAGGTACCCGGCACACTAGGCTGCACTTCCGTCAACAGCCAGCAGAGGGCGCCCGTCGAGCGCCGAGCAAAGGCCCTTTCTGGAGTCCCCAGGGGTCTCTCAGATGGGGGTCTGGGGGGTGGGCTGGGAGACCTGAGGGCCCAGTGTGTGATTGCGTTTGGCTCGGGCCCGAGGGGACCCAGACAAGGTGACAGGTGGGAGCAGATAGGGAGCCTCGATAGGAAGGCTCAGCCAGCGCCAGGTTCACTGGGACAGTGGGGTGATCTGCCAGGAGGGTGGTCCCAGTGCATGCCCGGGCTGAGGCTGAAGGGGGATCCACCTGCACAGGAACAGATTGGGTAGGTTCCAGGAGTAGGGCAGAGAGCTGGGCCTTGCCCCCTCTCCACAGGCACCAGCTTTGAACAAACTAAGGGCTGGAGCTCCAGACAGCCCTGCAGAGCAGCCTGTGACCCAGTTCAGCGCCTTGGACCAGCAGCCTGGTGCTGTGCAGGTGTCCCAGCTTGGGCTTCAAGACACAGCTGCTCTCCTCGCCTGGAGATGACTGTCCCTGGAAAGGTGTCTGCCTGGGCCTCCCGGGTGTGCCCTGAGGCACTTCGTGGGCCAGGCACCTTCAGCTAGGTCCACCCATGGAATGCAAGGTCTGGGGGCCTGCACAGCACCCTCCACCCTCACCACACCCAGTGTTGGCCCAGGTTTGGGCCATAAGGTGATACTTCCCCCTGAGTGACAGAAAAGGGGAACTACTTGGCACCGGAAGAGGCTGTGGCAGTGTCCCAGCCTGGGTCCTTCCCTGCCCCCTGCACCAGGCCTGCTTCAGTGGACATGGGCAGAGGATAGCCTGCCATGCATCTGGACCCCAGAAGGGACATGAGGACCCTCAGCTGAGGTCATAGCAATGCCACAGTGGGTTTCATGCCTGAAGGCCCAGATGTGGAGTGTGGGCATGCTTGTTGCATGGAGACCAAGAGCATCAGAGGGTGCCCCCCATCTAGCAGGAGGGGTCCTGGGTGCTCCTTCCCGAGCTCCAGCTCTGTGTGAACTTTCCTGTGGGTGCTTTTAGCCTGCAGGGTGGTTCCACTAAGCACAAGATCCCTCCAGGAGGATGGGGTAGGTTCTCCAGGGGGTCTCTGTCACCCCAGACTTCCCGACCAAGCTCATGGTGCAGGTTAGGATGGGCATCCCATGGCCAAGCCACAGGACCAGAGGCAGAAAGGGAGGGGGTCCTGAAGGACACGGTACCCCCATGGCCCCCAATACCCAGCAGGCTTGCCGTGCAGTGATTAGTCTGGCCCCAGCCAGGGAGAAGCCCCCCAGCCCTGAAAATTCTGCCCTTCCTCCCATCCACGGCCATCCCCCAATGGGCCCAAGTCCTGATCACTCCCCCACAAGGGGCCTTCTCTAACAATTCTCTGCCTATGGCTGGTGACTTCTGAAACTGAAAATTGAGGGCACCTCCCCTGTCTCTAACCCTTCCATGGCCCCTGTCCCTCAGGGCAGACTCTGGCCCCAGCAGGATCCTCCTCCACAGTCCCTCCAGTGGCTACATGGGAGCAGCTGGCCTCCCTCCCTGTGGACTCTGCACATGCTATTCCATTGGCCTGGAGCCCGCTGCCTTGCTGTACCAGGCTAGCCCCTTCCCAGCCTCCCACTTCAGACACAGGCACAGAGCAAAGGAAGCCACAGAGGCCAAGGCAGGGAGGCCTCCCCGGCCCAGCCTGGCCGTCGTGCACTCCCCTGGGGCTCAGGAGGTGGGGCACAGACACCGGTACCTCCCCGGAGCCTGAAATGAGCTCTCCCTGTAGAAGTGGCTCAGGGACACATGCCTCTTATATTTCCTTGGGTTCCCAAACAAATTTGTCTTTATTGTGGCAAGATACACGTAACATGAAATTTGTCCTTTTAACCCTTTTTAAGTGTGCAATTCAGTGGCGCTAACTGCATTCACAGCACCATCATCACTGCTGTCTATCTCCGGAGATTTTTCAGCACCCCAGACAGAAACCTTGTACCCTTACACACCGACTCCCCATTCTCCGCAGCCTCAGCCCCAGCTTTCTGCCTGTATGAATTGAATTCAATGTGTTATTCTTGACCTTGGTGTTCCATGGAGTGTGGAAAAATGCCTCCTCCAAGTTGGCAGCCTGACATCAGGCTGGCTGTGTGGCCCCAGAGACCTCGGGCAGATTTGAAAGAGGCTCCAGTCTGACGGGGCCCGGGCAACCCCAGGACAGGTGCACGGCTCTCCGAGGCCGGGCTTCTCAGCCTTGGCACAAGCTACATTCCGGGCTAAGCCATTCTTTGTTGTGGGGGCTGTTCTGTGTGTGACGGTAGGGCGTTTAGCAGCATCCCTGGTGTCTTAGTTATCTAGTGCTGCCGTAACAGAAATATCACAGGTGGATGGCTTAAACAGAAGTTTATTCTCTCACGGTCTAGTAGAAGTTGAAATCCAGGGCGTCAGCTCCGGGGGAAGTCTTTCTCTGCCAGCTATGGAGGAAGGTCCTTGTCGTCAGTCTTCCCCTGGACCAGGAGCTTCTCAGCACAGGGGCCCGTGTCCAAAAGACGTGCTCTTCTCCTGGCACTAGTTTATTTATTTTAAAATTGCGCTTTAGGTGAAAGTTTACAGCTCAAGTTAATTTCTCACACAAAAATTTATACACATATTGTTTTGTGACATTAGTTGCAATCCCCACAATGTGACAGCACACTCCCCCTTCTACCCCAGGTTCCCTGTGTCCATTCTACCAGTTCCTGTCCCTCCCTGCCTTCTCATCCTGCTTTTGGACAGGAGCTGCCCATTTGGTCTCATATATCTGTTTGAACTAAAGTACATTCCTCAAGTGTATTTTTATAATCCTGTCTAATCTGTCTAAAGAGTGGCCCTCAGGAATGATTTCAGTTCTGGGTTAACAGAATGTCCAGGGGCCATAGTTTCGGGGGCTCCTCCAGTGTCTGTCAGACCATTAAGTCTGGTCTTTTTACATGAAGTTGAGTTTGGCTCCACACTTTTCTCCCGCTCCACCCGGGCCTCTGTGTGTTCCCTGTTAGGATGGTCTTTCGTGGTAGCTGGGCACTATCAAGTTCTCCTGGCTCTACTTTCTTGGTGGTGTGAAGTCCCTGTCTCTCTGCTCACTTCTCTCTCTTATGTCTCAAAAGAGATTGATTTAAGATACAACCTAATCTTGTAGATTGAGTCCTGCCGCATTACCGTAACTGCTGCTAATCCCACCTCATTAATATCATAGAGGTAGGATTTACAACACAGGAAAATCACAACAGATGACAAAATGGTGGACAATCACACAATACTAGAAATTGACACACATTTTTGGGGAACACAATTCATAACACCTGGCCTCTGCACACTAGATGCCAGTAGCATCTAGTGACAACAAAAAATATACCCAGGTACTGCTCAATATCTCCTGGGGGAACCACTACTCTAGGGGAGTGTGGCATCACCAGCCACAAGGATTTCTTGTAGATCAAGGTCCAAGGAATCAATACATCACGAGAGCCAGCAGAAACAACAGACAGCATCTGTAGACAGTCAGATATAAACAATATTAACTTGAAATTTTTATTAACTGTGTGTGTTAAAATGCCCTAGTGAACCAATTAAAACAATTGATATACACTGTGTGTCTTCCCAAGAAGCAGAGGAAGAGAGGTGAGAAAAGGACAAAGAAATTCCAGTTGAAGAAGAAAGAAAGAAACCGGAAAACACATAATAAGATGATAGAAATAAATGAGAAATCACAAGATATGTAAGTACATTATATTGGGGAAATTATCAGCTAGAGAACAGAAAATAACTATGTTTTGTATGTCTAAAGAAATTAAAGATAAGGCTATCAGGTAGCTTTTAACAATGGGTTATCTAATACAATAACAAAAGCACAAACAGCAAAAGACTAAACAAATGAGACCTCATAAAAATTAACTTTTGTTCATCAAAAGAACTTACCAGTGCCCACCTCACCACTTTCATTCAATATTGTATTATAAGTCCTAACCAGAGCAGTAAGACAAGAAAAAATGAATAAATAAATAAAAGCTATGCAGATTAGAAAAGAAGAAGTAAAATTATCTCTATTCATGGACATGACCTTATGTACAGAAAACCCCAGAGTCCACAAGAAAACTTCTAGAGCCAACAGAAGAATTTAGCATAGTTCTTATAGGGTACAAGTTTGGAAAACAAAAATCATTTGGATTTCTATACACCAGCAATGAGAAACCCAAAAGGAGATTAGAGAAACAATTCCGTTTACAATAGCATCTAAGAGAATAAAATATCTAGGAATAAATCTAACCAGGGACCTGAAGGACTTACATAACACTGGGGAAAGAGATTAAAGAGACTGAAATAAATGGAGAAAGATGTTTCATGTTCTTGGATTGGAAGACTTAACATTTTTAAGATGTCAATACTACCTAAAGTGATCTATAGAGTCAACACTATCACGATCAAATTTCCAACAGCCTTCTTCACGCAAATAGAAAAACCAATCCTCAACGTTATATGGAATGGCAAGAGGCTCTGAGCAGCTAAAACGGCATTGAAAAAGAGGAACAAAGTAGGATGCACACTTCCTGATTTTGAAATATACTGTATAGCTATAGATCATTCAAAAGTGGCTGCAGCGATATATTGACAGGGAACTGCCAGAAATTCAAGCTGGATTCAGAAGAGGACGTGGAACCAGGGATATCATTGCTGATGTCAGATGGATCCTGGCTGAAAGCAGAGACTACCAGGAGGATGTTTACCTGTGTTTTATTGACTATGCAAAGGCGTTTGACTGTGTGGGTCATAATAAATTATGGATAACATTGCGGAGAATGGGAATTCTAGAACACTTAATTGTGCTCATGAGGAACCTCTACATAGACCAAGAGGCAGTTGTCTGGACAGAATAAGGGGATATTGACTGGTTTAAAGTCAGGGAAGGTGTGCATCAGGGCTGTATCCTTTCACCGTACCTATTCAGTCTGTATACTGAGCAAATAATCCGAGAAGCTGGACTATATGAAGAAGAACGGGGCATCAGGATTAGAGGAAGACTCATTAACAATCTGCGTTATGCAGATGACACAACCTTGCTTGCTGAAAGTGAAGAGGACTTGAAGCACTTACTGATGAAGATCAAGGACCACAGCCTTCAGTATGGATTGCACCTCAACATAAGGAAAACAAAAATCCTCACAACTGGACCAATAAGCCACATCATGATAAATGGAGAAAAGATTGAAGTTGTGAAGGATTTCATTTTAGTTGGATCCACAATCAACAACCATGGGAGCAGCAGTCAAGAAATCAAAAGACACATTGCATTGGGCAAATCTGCTGCAAAGGACCTCTTTAAAGTGTTGAAGAGCAAAGATGCCACCTTGAAGACTAAGGTGCGCCTGACCTAAGCCATGTGTTTTCAATTGCCTCCGTCACATGTGAAAGCTGGACAATGAATAAAGAAGACCAAGGTAGAACTGATGTCTTTGAATTGTGGTGTTGGCGAAGAGTATTGAACATAGCATGGACTGCCGAAAGAACTAAAAAATATGTCTTGGAAGAAGTACAACCAGAATGCTCCTTAGAAGCAAGACTACATCTCACATACTTTGGACGTTTTGTCAGGAGGGATCAGTCCCTGGAGAAGGACATCATGGTTAGTAAAGTGGTTGGTCAGTGAAAAAGAGGAAGATATTTACCGAGATGGATTGACACAGTGGCTGCGACAATGTGCTTAAGCATAACAAGATTGTGAGGACGGTGCAGGACCGGGCAGTGTTTCTGCTGTACATGGGTCGCTATGAGCCGGAACCAACTTGATAGTACCTAACAACAACAACGTATAGCTACAGTAATCAAAACAGCCTGGTATTGGTATATAACAATAGACACATAGGTCAATGGGATAGAATTGAGAGTCCAGAAATAAACCCACACATCTATGGTCACTGATTTTCGACAGGCATGCTAAGTTCATTTGATGGGAGAAAGAAAAGTCTCTTCAATAAATGGTGTTGGAAAATTGGGTTTCCACAATTTGGAAATGAAACGGGATCCATGCCTCACACCATACACAAAAACAAATTCAAAATGGATTAAGATCTAAATGTGCAAACTAAAACCATAAAATTCTTAGGAGAACATGCAGGGACAATGCTGTCAGGCTTCATTTTTGACAATGGATTATCTAATAAAACAACAAAAGCACAAGCAACAAAAGACAAAAAAAAAAAAATAAGTGGAACCTCATAAAAATTAAAAACTTTTGTTCATCAAAAGACTAACAAAGAAGTGAAAAGACAAGCTACCTACTGGGAGAACATCTTTGGAAACCATACATCAGACAAGAATCTAATACCCAATGTATATATAAAACTCCCGCAACTTAACAACAAGACAAATAACCCAATCATAAAATGGGCAAAGGACTTGAACAGACATTTCACCAAAGAGGACCATGCTGCAGAAGGACCATGGGCACCCAATACTTTTGGTTGTAAGGACTGGGAGGTACTAGTTATCCTTGGAGCCCTGTTGCAGGTGGCTGGGTGACCTGAGTGGAGCCACCAGTCCTTAAACCCCTGATGTGGGTAGGCGAGGACCCTGTTTAATAGGCAAAGCGGTGTCAAACATCAAACACCCACCTCTCCACCACACAGCTGAAACAGTTGCAGTCTGCCAACAAGGGCTTATTCTCCTGAAATAGGCCCACACTGGTCCATGCAGGGGGAAAAGGTATTCAAAGGCCATGGACCCTTTATGCCTGGACAGGAGCTGCTTCTGTCCTGAGCTCCCCAGGTTAGCGGAGGGGGCAGATTATCTTTTCCCCAATTGTAAATTTGTTCCTTCTCCACGGCCGGGAGAATGGCTTAGGGCCCGCAGCAGAGCCTAGCTCAGGCCCAGGGAACTCAACAGCCACTGAAGCTGGCTTGGGGCTGGGGGCATGGTAAAATATATGAAAGTACTTAGCTTTTGCGGAAGCCGTACTTCTCTGGTCTCGGAAGTGTGAGTAGGCTGTGTGGTTGGCTGCCTCTCCTTAAGGAAACTGCAGCCAAACGCTGCCACCAGCCCGCCACAGTCGCTCCCGGGAATGGCCACCAGCCCACCACAGTCGCTCCCGGGGATGGCCACCAGCCCGCCACAGTCGCTCCCGGGGATGGCCACCAGCCCGCCACAGTCGCTCCCGGGGATGGCCACCAGCCCGCCACAGTCGCTCCCGGGGATGGCCACCAGCCCGCCACAGTCGCTCCCGGGGATGGCCACCAGCCCGCCACAGTCGCTCCCGGGGATGGCCACCAGCCCGCCACAGTCGCTCCCGGGGATGGCCACCAGCCCGCCACAGTCGCTCCCGGGGATGGCCACCAGCCCGCCACAGTCGCTCCCGGGGATGGCCACCAGCCCGCCACAGTCGCTCCCGGGGATGGCCACCAGCCCGCCACAGTCGCTCCCGGGGATGGCCACCAGCCCGCCACAGTCGCTCCCGGGGATGGCCACCAGCCCGCCACAGTCGCTCCCGGGGATGGCCACCAGCCCGCCACAGTCGCTCCCGGGGATGGCCACCAGCCCGCCACAGTCGCTCCCGGGGATGGTCACCAGCCCGCCACAGTCGCTCCCGGGAATGGTGCCTGAGGGTTCCCGTGATTCAGATCCAGCAACTCCTCTCCCCTTGTGAACTGTCTCTCCTTCCCCCTGCCGCTCAGTCCATTTTCTAACTTTGCCTTTGATGTTCAGGGCTCCTAGCTTGTCATAAATATAATTGTTTCACTTGTTTTTTGAAGTCTTTATTGTAAGAGGGATCACCGGAAGCATCTGACTACTCTGCCATCTTGGCGCCCCCTCCTCAGATCAATCACTTTTGAGATATAAAAGAGAGAAGTGAGCAGAGAGACAGGGGAGGCTCATACCACCAAGAAACAAGAATCAGGAGAATAGTGCATCCTCTCGACCAGGGGTCCCTGCGCTGAGAAGCTCCTTGGCTTGGCAAGATTGATGACAAAGACCTTCCTCCAGAGCCAACAGAGAGGGAATGCCTTTCCCTGGAGCTGCACCTTGAATTTGGACTCCTAGACTGTGAGAGAATAAATTTCTTTTTGTTAAAGCCACCCACTTGTAGTATTTCTATTATAGCAGCACTAGGTGACTAAGCCAGTCCTCAAAGTGACATCTTCGCTTTTTAACACTTTAAAGAGGTCTTTTGCTGCAGATTTGCCCAATGCAATATGTCATTTGATTTCTTGACTGCTGCTTTCATGGCATCGACTGTGAATTCAAGTAAAACAAAATCCTTGACAAATGTCATATTTTCTCCATTTATCATGATTTCGCTTATTAGCCCAATTGTGAGGATTTTTGTTTTCTTGCTGTGTGATCCATACCAAAGGGTATAGTCTTTGTTCTTCCTCAGTAGGTGCTTCAAGTCCTCTTTGCTTTCAGCAAGTAAGGTTGTGTCATCTGCATATCAAAGGTTGTTAATGAGTCTTCCTCCAATTCTGATACTATGTTCTTTTTCATATAGTCCAGCTTCTTGGATTCATTTGGTCAGCATACAGGTTGAGTAAGTATGGTGAAAGGATGCAACCCTGATACACACCTTTCCTGATTTTAAACCATGCAGTATCCCCTTGTTGTGTTCAAATGACTGCCTCTTGGTCTATGTACAGGTTCCACGTGAGCACAATTAAGTGCTCTGGAATTCCCATTCTCCAAAATATTATCCATAATTTGTTATGATCCACATAGCCAAATGCCTTTGCATAGTCAACAAAATACAGGTAAACACCTTTCTGGTATTCTGTGCTTTCAGCCAAGATACATCAAACATCAGCAATGATATCTCTCATTCCATGTTCTCTTCTGAATCCAGCTTGAATTTCTGGCAGTCACTTGTTGATATACTGCTGCAACCATTTTTGAATGCTCTTCAACAAAATTTAACTTGCTGTGATATTAATGATATAGTTCATTAATTTCTGCACTCTGCTGGGTCACCTTTCCTTGGAATGGGCACAAATATGGATCTCTGCCAACCAGTTGGCCAGGCAGCTGTCTCCCAAGTTTCTTGGAGTAGACGAGTGACTGCTTCCACTGTTGCATCCATTTGTTGAAACATCTTAATTGGTGTCTCAGGCTGGGTTCTCTAGAGACGCAAAACATATAAACATATATATAGACAGATTTATATCAAGGAAATGGCTCACACAGTTGTGGAGAAAACTGGCTACACACAGCAGATCCCACCTTGGAGGTAATCACATCGTACAACTGCCAAACCACTGAGAATCATGACCTAACCAAGCTGACATATAACCTTAACCATCACAATTGCTATTCCATCAATTCCTGGAGGCTTGTTTTTTGCCAACGCCTTCAGTGCGGCTTGGACTTCTTCCTTCAGTACCATCGGTTCTTGATCACATGCCACCTCCTGAAATGTCTGAATGACAATCAGTTCTCTTTGGTACAGTGACCCTGTGTATTCCCTCCATCTTCTTTTGATGCTCATAGAATTCTTCAATATTGCAACCCCAGCACTAAATTTTTTCTTTAGTTTTTTCAGCCTGAGAAACGCCAAGCACGTTCTTACCTTTTGGTTTTCTAGCTCCATCTGTCTGCAGTTTTCATTACGATAACTTTACTTTGTCTTCTTGAGCCACCCTGTGAAATCTGCTCGTCCCTTTTACTTCATCATTTCTTCCATTTGCTTTAGTGGCTGTACGTTCAGGAGGAAGTTTCAGAATCTCTTCTGACATCCATTTTTGTCTTTTATTTCTTTTCTGTCTTTTAAATGACCTCTTGCTTTCTTCATGGGTGATGTCCTTGATGTCACCTCACAACTTGTCTGGTCTTTGGTCACTAGTGTTCAGTTCATCAAATCTATTCTTTAGATGGTCTCTAAATCCAGGTGGGATATACTCCAGGTCATACTTTGGCTCTTGTGGACTTGTTTTAATTTTCTTCAGCTTCTGTTTGAACTTACATGTGAGCAATTTGTGGTCTGCTCCTCAGTTGGCTCCTGTCCTTGTTGTTTCTGATGATACTGACCTTCTCTATTGTCTCTTTCCACAGATGTAGTTGATTTGATTCCTGTGTATTTCATCCAGCACAGTCCACATTTATGTTGTTGAAAAAAGCTATTTGCAATGAATATTTGTTTGGTCTTGTGAAATTCCATCATGCGATCCCTGGTGTTGTTTCTGTCACCAAGGCTGTATTTTCCACCTACTTATCCTCCTTATTTGCTTCCAACTTTTGCATTCCAATCACCAAAAATTATCAATGCATCTTGATTGCATGTTTGGTCAATTTCAGACTTTAGAAGTTGGTAAAAAACTTCAGTTTCTTCATCTGTGGCATTAGTGGTTGTTGTGTAAATTTTAATAACAGTGGTATTAACTGGTCTTCCTTGTAGGCAATGGATATTATCCTATTACTGACAGCACTGTACTTCAGGATAGATCTTGAAATGTTCTTTTTGATGGCAAATGTGACACCATTCCTCTTCAATTGATAATTCCCGACATAGTAGACTATATGACTGTCTGACTCAAAGTGGCCAATGCCAGTCCATTTCAGTTCACTAGTGCCTAGGATACCGATCTTTATTTGTTTCATTTCATTTTTGATGACTTCCAATTTTCCTAGATTTATACTCTGTACATTCCACATTCTGATTATTAATGGATGTTTGTGGCTGTTTCTTCTCATTTTGAGTCATGACACATCAGCAAATGAAGGTCCCGAAAGCTTTATTCCATCCACATAGTTAAGGTGGGCTCCGATTTGAGGAGGCAGCTGTTCCCCAGTCATATTCTGATTGCCTTCCAACCTGAGGGGCTCATCTTCTGGCACTATATCAGACAATGTTCCACTAGTATTTGTAAGGTTTTCACTGGCCAAGTTTTTCAGAAGCAGTCCAGCAGGTCCTTCTTCCTCGACTGTCTTAGTCTGGAAGCTCAGCTGAAACCCGTCCACTGTGGGTGATCCTGCTGGTATTTGGAATACTGGTGGCATAGCTGCCAGCATCACAGCAACATGCAAGCCACCACAGTAAGACAAACTGACAGACAAGCGATGGAGAACTACCGTACGACCCAGCAATTCCACTCCTAGGTAGATACTCAAAAGACTTGAAAGCAGGGACTTTGTACATCAATGTTCATTGCAGCCCTAGTCACAATAGCCAAAAGGTGGAAACAACCTAAATGCCATCGACAGACGAATGGGTCAACAGAATGTTGTACATACATACAATGGAGTACTACTCAGCCAGGAGGAGAAATGCAGTCTTGATACTTGGTACAGTACAGATGCCGAGTGAAATAAGCCAATCACAAAAGAACAAATATTGTATGACCTCACTTATATAAAAAGACAAGAAAAGGTAAATGTATAGAGACCAAAGTTTATTAGTGGTTACCAGGGGCGGGAGGGAGGCGGAAAAAAGGGGTTAATGGTGATGGAAAAATTGCATTGATTAAAGGTAGGGTTGCACATCTAATTATTGTAATTGCTGTCAATAAGTTTTACACCTTTAAAAAGCTGAATTGGAAAAGCCATGTGATAGATATTGTCATGGATTGAATTGTGTCCCCCCAAAACGTGTGTCAACTTGGCTAGGCCATGATTTCCAGTACGGTGTGATTGTCCACCATTTTGTGATCTGATGTGATTGTCTTACGTGTTGCAAATCCTACCTCTACAATGTTAATGAGGTAGGATTAGCGGCAGTTATGTTAATAGGTAGGACTCAATCTATAAGATTAGGTTGGGTATTAAATCAATCTCTTTTGAGGCATAAATGAGAGAAGCAAGCAGAGAGACAGGGGGACCTCATACCACCAAGAAACAGGAGTTAGGAAAGTAGCAGATCCTTTGAACCCTGGTTCCCTGCACTGAGAAGATCCTCGACTGGGGGAGATTGATGACAAAGACCTTCCCCCAGAGCCGACAGAGAGAGAAAGCCTTTCCCTGGAGCTGACACCCTGAATTCAGACTTCTAGCCAACTAGACTGTGAGAGGATAAATTTCTGTTTGTTAAAGCCATCCAGTTGTGGTATTTCTGTTATAGCAGCCCTAGATGACTAAGGCAGAATTTGGTACCGAGAGTAGGGTGCTGCTCTAACAGATATCTAAAATGTGGAAGCAGTTTTGAAACTGTAAATGGATAGAGGCTGGAAGAGTTTTAAAGTGCGTAATAGTAAAAGTCCAGATTGCCTTGAAGGGACTGTTGGTGGAATTAAGGGACTTCAAAGACAATTCTAGTGAGGGCTCAGACGGAAATCAGGAGCTGTTACACTGGAGGCAGTACAGACAGCGAGAAGCAGCAGCAGAGACCTGGCAGCAGCAGAGACTCGGCAGCAGCAGAACCAGGGGACCAGCAAGGGACAGGGCTGGAGCCAACCCACAGAGTGAGAGAGCTGAGTGCCTTTGTGCAGGAGGCTTCCTGGTGGAGTGGGGTGCCTTCGGGCACTTGCCCGTGAGGCTAGGCTTGCTGACTCACAGAGCAAGATGGCTGAGTGCCTTCCAGCTGAACTTTATTGGCAGAGTGGGGTGCCTTCAGCACTTCATAACGGTGCTGCAGAGCTTTGGAATATTTGCCTCAGTAGGTCAGATGCAGGTGGAGAGGACCTAGAGACTGAGAGGCCAAGAAACCAGGAAGCAGAAGCTGAAGAGACAAGGAACACTGAAAGCAGAGCTGCTTCAGTCTCAAAGAGTGGAGTCACCACTCGGACCAGGAGAATGGGGTCGCTCAAAGCCAAAGGAGCAGAGATGTCATTCCAGTGGGCCTGGAAGGCAGAGATGAAGCCCAGGGCTGAGGGGCCACCATTCAGAATCTGGAAAGTGTGGCCAATGTCCAGAGTTTGGAGGACAGGGCCATTGTGTAAATGGTCTCAGAGAACAGAGGATTATTTTCAAGCCTTGAGTGCTAATGTAATGTGTTCTGCGACTTGCTTCATGCCTATTATTTCTTCTTTTCCTCCAAATTCTCCCATCTGTAATGGAAATGTCTAGCTTGTAGCACCATTGTACTTTGGAAGCAGGTAACCTGTATTCTAGATTTTACAGATAAAGAGGAATTTTTGGATTTTGGACTTCGAGTTGGCTTAAGACTTTTGCTATGATATGATGGGGTAAATGTGTTTTACATGTGGCAAGGACATGAATTTTTGGGAGCCAAAGTGTGGAATGTCATGGATTGAATTGTGTCCCCCCAAAATAAGTGTCAACTTGGCTAGGCCATGATATCCAGTATTGTGTGACTGTCCACCATTTTGTCATCTGATGTGATTTTCCTATGTGTTGTAAACCCTACCTCAATGATGTTAATAAGGTGGAATCAGCAGCAGTTATGGCAATGAGGCAGCGCTCAATCTACAAGATTAGGTTGTGTCTTAAACCAATCGCTTTTGAGACATAAAAGAGAGAATCAAGCAGAGAGACAGGAGACCTCATACCACCAAGAAACAAGAGTCAGAAGAATAGCGCATCCTTTGGACCTAGGGTTCCTGTGGTGAGAAACTCCTTGACTGGAGAAGATTGATGACAAAGACCTTCTTCCAGAGCCAACAGGGAAAGAAAACCTTCCCCTGGAGCTGGCACCCTGAATTCAGACTTCTAGCCTCCTAGACTGTGAGAGAATAAATTTGTCTTTGTTAAAGCCATCCACTTGTGGTATTTCTGTTACAGCAGCACTAGATGACTAAGACAGATATATTTACAACAATGACAAGAAAAATAAAAACAGTAGCTGCTGAGGCTGTTTATGTACAACCGAACACCTCATGGGATTTGGTTTCTTTGGAGGTTTAGGGCCATCGTTTCATGGGTCATTCCAGTTTACTGCCTTAATAACATGTTTAGTGCTTCTGTTCTAACTCCTAGTTCATTGTGTAGTGCCTGGGGTCTTAAAAGCTGCCATCCGAGTCACAACGATTGGTGTCTGTATGCCTGGAACAACAGAGGAAGAAGGAGAGTCAGGAATAGGAAAGAATCCTGATCAAAAGGGGGGAAATGAAGAACAGAATTTCAAATTCTCATGGAATTCAGACTTCCTGGAGCCATTGGGCCTAGTCGAATCCCTGAAACTATTGCTCTTAGATAATCTTTTTTTTAAATTATTTTTTATTGTACTTTATATGAAGGTTTATAGAACAAACTATCTTCTCATTAAACAGTACACATACTATTTTATGACATTGGTTAACAATCTCACGACATGTCAACACTCTCCCTTCTCGACCTCGGGTTCCCTATTACCAGCTGTCTTGTCCACTCCTTCCTTCTAGTCCTTACCCCTGAGCTGGTGTGCCCTTTTAATCTTGTTTTGTTTTATGGGCCTTTCTAATCTTTGGTTAAATGGTGAACCTCAGAAGTGACTTCATTACTGAGCTAAAAGTGTGTCTAGGGGTCATACTCTTGGGGTTTCTCCAGTCTCTGTCAGGCCAATAAGTCTGGTCTTCTTTTGTGAGTTAGAATTTTGTTCTACATTTTTCTCCAGCTCTGTCCGGGATCCTTCCGTTGTGATCCCTGTCAAAGCAGACTGTGGTGGTAGCTGGGCACCACCTAGTCGTAAGAGACTCAGTCTGGTGGAGGCTGTGGTATTTGTGGTCCATTAGTCCTTTGGACTAATCTTTCCCTTGTGTTTCTAGTTTTCTTCATACTCCCTTGCTCCCAATGGGGTGAGACCAGTGGAGTATCTTAGATGACCACTCACAGGCTTTTAAGACCCTCGATGCTACTCACTAAAGTAGAAAGTAGAACATTTTTTAAATAAACTATGTTATGCCAATTGAGCTAGATGTTCCCTGAGACCATGGTCCCCATAGCCTTCAGCCCACTAATTCGGTCCCTCAGGGGGTTTGGATGCGTCTATGGGGCTTCCATGACCTTGCCTTGGACAAGTTGTGCTGGCTTCCACAGTACTGTGTACTGTCTTACCCTTCACCGAAGTTATCACTTATCTATTGTCTATTTAGTGTTTTTTCCATCCTTACCCCTCCCCTCTGCAGTAACTATCAAAGATTGTTTCTTTCTGTGTGTAAACCTTTTCACAAATTTGTATAGTAGTGGTCTCATACAATATTTGTCCTTTTGTGATTGACTTATTTCACTCAACGTAATGTCCTCCAGATTCATGCTGTTGTGAGATGCTTCACAGATTTGTCATTGTTCTTTATCGTCGCGAAGTACTCCATTGTGTGTGTGTACCACAGTTTGTTCATCCATTCATCTGCTGATAGGCATCTAGGTTGTTTCCATCTTTTTGCTGTTGTGAACAGTGCTGCAGTGAACATGGGTGTGCTTTATCTATTCGTGTGACCACTCTTATTGCTCTAGGATATTTTCCTAGGAGTGGGATTGCTGGATCATACGGTATTTCTATTTCTAGCTTTCTAAGAAAGCGCCATATCGTTTTCCAAAATCAGTTTTACATTTTTGCATTCCCATCAGCAGTGCATAAGAGTTCCAATCTCCCCACAACGTCTCCAACATTTGTTATTCCCTGTTTTTTTTTTTTTCATGCCAGTAACGCTGGGGTGAGATGGTATCTCATTGTGGTTTTGATTTGCATTTCTCTAATGGCTTAATGGCTAGTGATCGCAAGCATTTCCTCATGTGTCTGTTAGCTGCTTGAATGTCTTCTTTGGTGAAGTGTCTGTTGATTTTCTTTGTCCATTTTTTAATTGGATTGTTTGTCTTTTTGTTATAGAGGTGTTGGATTTTCCTGTAGATTTTAGAGATTAGGACTTTGTCATATTTGTCATAGGCAAAAGTTTTTTCTCAGTCTCTAGGTTCTTTTTTTTTTTTTACCAAAAGAGGTGAAGACTTTTGATGAGCATAAGTGTTTAATTTTTAGAAGATTCCAGTTATCTAGCTTATCTTCTGGAGTGTGTGTGTCGTTAGTTATGGTTTATACCCTGTTAATGCCATGTATTAAGGTCTCTAGCATTGATCCTGTTTTTTCTTCTATGATCTTTATAGTTTTTGGTTTTATATGTAGGTCTTTAATGCATTTTGAATTGGTTTTTGTGTATGGTGTGAGGTATGAGTCCTATTTCATCTTTTTGCAGATGGACATCCAGTTTTGCCAGCATCATTTGTTAAAAAGACTGTCTTTTCCCCTTTTGATGGACTTTGGGCCCTTTGAGAAGATAAAGCGAACTTAGGTGGATGGATTTACACCTAGGTTCTCAATTCTGTTGCATTGATCCATGTATCTGTCGCTGTACCAGTATGCCAGGCTGTTTCAACTACTGTAGCTGTATCATAGGTACTAAGGTCAGGTAGTGTGAGCTCTCCAGCTTTATGCTTCTTCTTCAAAAGTGCTTTACTTATCTGGGGCCTTTTCCCTTTCCATATAAAGTTAGTGATTAGTTTTTCCACCTGTTTAAAGAATATTCTTGG
This sequence comes from Elephas maximus indicus, assembly GCF_024166365.1. Lineage (NCBI taxonomy): Eukaryota > Metazoa > Chordata > Mammalia > Proboscidea > Elephantidae > Elephas > Elephas maximus. Next base: position 1,190,795 of record NC_064827.1, read on the forward strand.
TATTTGGATCGTGATTGCGTTGCATTTGTAAATTGCTTTGGGTAGAATTGTCATTTTCACAATGCTGAGTCTACATATCCATAAGCATGGTATGTTTTTTCATCTAGGTAGATCTGTTTTGGTGTCTTGCAGTGGAGTTTTGTAGTTTTCTTTGTATAGGTCTTTTACGTCCCTAGTTAGATTTATGCCTAAGTTTTTTGGGGGGCAATTATACATGGTATTGTTTTCCTGATTTCCTTTTCATGGTTCCCTTTATTGGTGTATAGGAATCCAACTGATTTTTGTATGTTTATCTTGTATCCTGCTACTCTGTAATCTTTCTATTACTTCCAGTAGTTTTCTTATGGAGTCTTTTGGGTTTTTTATGTATAGTATCATCATCGGCAAATAGGGCCAGTTTTACTTCTTCATTACCAATTTGGATGCCCTTTATTTCTTTTTCTTGATTTATGGCCCTAGCTAGGACTTCCAGCACAATGTTAAACAGGAGTGGTGATAAAGGGCATCCTTGTCTTGTTCCTGTTCTCAGGGGGAATATTTTCAGCCTCTGTCCAATAAGAATGATGTTTCTGTTGGTTTTGTATGTTGTCGTTGTTAGGTGCCGTCAAGTCAGTTCCAACTCATAGCGACCATATGGACAACAGAATGAAACATTGCCCAGTCCTGTGACATCCTCACAATCTTTGCTGTGTTTGAGCCCATTGTTGCAGCCACTGTGTCAGTCCATCTCCTCAAGGGAGTTCCTCTTTTTCCCTGACCCTCTGCTTTACCAGGCATGATGCCTTTCTCCAGGGACTAATCCTCCTGATAACATGTCCAAAGAATTGGAGACATAGTCTCACCATCCTTGCTTCTAAGGACAACTCTGATTGCACTTCTTCTAAGACAGATTTGTTGGTTCTTTTGGCAGTCCATAGTATATTCAATATTCTTTGCCAACACCACAATTCAACCCACCCACCCAGTGCAGTTGAGTCCACAATTTAAAGGCATCAGTTTTTCTTAGGTCTTCCTTATTCATTGTCCAGCTTTCACATGCATTTGAGGCGATTGAAAACACCAGGCTGAACTTAGTCTTCAAGGTGACATCTTTGCTTTTTCAACATTTTAAAGAGTCCTCTTGCAGCCAATTTCCCCAATGCAATGCATCTTTTGATTTCTTGACTGCTGCTTCCTAGGATGTTGATTGTGGATCCAAGTAAAATGAAATCCTTGACAACTTCAATCTTTTCTCCATTTATAATAATGTTGCTCATTGGTCCAGTTGTGAGGATTTTTGTTTTCTTTATGTTGAGGTGTAATCCATACTGAAGGCTGTGGTCTTTGATCTTCATTAGTAAGTGTTTCAAGTCCTCTTCACCTTCAGCAAGCAAGGCTGTGTCGTCTGCATATCAGAGATTGTTAATGAGTCTTCCTCTAATGCCGATGCCCCATTCTTCTTCATATAGTCCAGCTTTTCGAATTATTTGCTCAACGTACAGATTGACTAGGTATGGTGAAAGGATACAACCTGATGCACACCTTCCCTGACTTTAAACCATGCAGTATCCCCTTGTTCTGTCTGAACAACTGCCTCTTGATCTATGTACAGGTTCCTCATGAGCACAGCTAAGTGTTCTAGAATTCCCATTCTTTGCAATGTTACCCATAATTTTTATGATCCACACAGTTGAATGCCTTAGCATAGTCAATAAAACACAGGTATAGATGTCCTTTATTATATTGAGGAACTTCCCTTCTATAGATGCCCTTTATTATATTGAGGAACTTCCCTTCTATTCCTATTTCATTGAGAGTTTTTATCAGGAATGGGTGTTGGACTTTGTCGAATGCCTTTTCTGTGTTGATTGAGATGATCATGTGATCCTTTTATTTATGGGGTGGATTACATTGATTGATTTTCTAATGTTGAACCATTCTTGCATACCTGGTATGAATCCTGCTTGGTCGTGGTGTATTACTATTATTTTTTAATATGATGCTGAATTCTATTGGCTAGAATTTTGTTGAGAATTTTTGCATCTATATTCATGAGAGATATTCGTCTGTAATTTTCTTTTTTTTTTGTGGTGTCTTTGCCTGGTTTTGGTATCAGGGTTATGCTGGCTTTATAGAATGAATTCAGAAGTAGCCCTTCCTTTTCTATATTCTCAAATAGTTTGAGTAGTAGTGGTGTAAGCTCTTCTTCGAATGTATGGTAGAATTCTCCAGTGAAGCCATCTAGGCCAGAACATTTTTTGTTGGGAGCTTTTTTTTTTTTTACTTTTTCAATCTCTTTTGTTATGGGTGTGTTCAGAGTTTCAACATCATTTTTTGTCAGTTTGGATAGGTAGTGTGTTTCTAGAAATGTGTCCATTTCCTCTGGTTTTTCAAATTTGTTGGAGTATAGTTTTTCATGATACTCTGTTTTGATCCTTTTTATTTCAATTGGGTCTATTGTAATGTTCCCCATTTCATTTCTTATTTGGGTTATTTTCATCCTCTTTTTTCTTTTGTCAGTTTGGCCAGTGGTTTGTTGATCCTTTCAAAGAACCAACTTTTGGTTTTGTTGTTTCTTTCTGTTGTTTTTGTATTTTCTATTTATTTCTGCTCTGATCTTTATTATTTCCTTTCTTCTGGTGGCTGTGGGCTTCTTTTGCTATTCTCTTTCTATTTGTTTGAGTTGTGTAGCTAATGTTTAATTTTGTCCCTTCTTTTTTGATGTGTGCATCTTTTGCTATAAATTGACCTCTGAGTGCTGCCTTAGCTGTGTCCCAAAGATTTTGGTGTGGTATATTTTCATTCTTGTTTGATTCTAGGAATTTTTTCATTCCATCTTTGATTTCTTTTATTGCCAGTGGTTTTTAAGCCAGGTGTTATTCAATTTACATATAACTGATTTTTTCCCCTTGTTCTTCCTGCTGTTAGTTTCTACTTTTACGGCATTGTGATCGGAGAAGATACTTTGTATGATCTCAATGTTTTGGATTTTGTTGAGGGCTGCTTTGTGGTCTAAGATGTGGTCTATTCTGGAGAGCCTTCCATGTGCATTGGAAAAGAATGTGTATTTTGAAGCTGTTGGGTGGAGTGTTCTATATATGTCTATAAGTTCAAGCTGGCTGATTGTGGCCTTTAGATCTTCTGTATCTTTGTTGAGTTTCTTTCTAGATGCTCTGTCCTTTACCGAGAATGGTGTGCTGAAGTCTTCTACTGTTATTGTGGAACTGTCGATTTCTCTTTTCAGTGCTGTTAGAGTTTGTTTTATGTATTTTGGAGCCCTGGCATTGGGTGCATAGATATTTATTATGGCTATGTCTTTATGATGGGCCATCCCTTTAATTGTTATATAATGCCCTTCTTTGTCTTTTACAGTGGATTTTGTTTTAAAGTCTATTTTATCTGAGATTAGTCTTGCTACTCTTGCTCTTTTTTGGTAGCTGTTTGCTTGGTATGTTTTTTCCATCCTTTGATTTTTAATAAATTTACAGCTTTGTTTCTAAGGTGTGTTTTTTGTAGATAGCATATTGATGAACCCTGGTTTTTTTTTTTTTTTAATCCATTCTGTCACTCTTTTTCTCTTTGTGGGTGTGTTTAGGCCATTTATATTCATTGTAATCATTGATAAGTTTGAGTTTATTGCTGTCATTTTGTAGTGCTTTTTTCCATGGTGCTGATATTTTCTTTGTTCCTCTTATTCTCCTGTGTTAAATTCCTTTTGTTTGTGGATTTTTTTTTCCATTTCTTTTGTTTTTGTAGTTTTATTTTTCCTAGGTTTGAACCAGTCTTTCATTACTTGGTATCACCTTGCCTTCCTCTCCATTAGAAAGTTCTATACCTACACCATTTATTCCCTCTTTTATTGTTCTGACATTGTTGTCATTTATATATTAACCTCTCTGGTTCCCTGTTGTAAATCTTTTAGTTTTGAAAAGTTCCTGAGAGTTCATTTCCTAAGTTGCTATCTGGCTGGCATGATCTTGTATCCTGGATGCCCTGAGATAATCTTTAAAACTTAAACCAAAATCCCCTGAAGTCTTCTTAAAACCAAACAATAATTTAGCTTAACTAGTAAGAAATATCTTCCTTGAGCATTACATTCTTTTAAGAACTATCTATATGGTATCAAAGTGACAATGACAACTGTAAAGATTAGACAGGAACCTTAGGGGCAGTAAGTTTATGTTAATGGTGGAGGAACAACTCAGAAAAGGAGAATGAGAACGGTTACACAACTCAGAGAATGTAATCAATGTCACTAAATTGTACATGTAGAAATTGCTGAATTGGGGTATGCTTTGCTATGTATATTCTCAACAACAAAATAAAATGAAGTAAAAAACCACAGCAGCGTTACCGAAAGATATAAGATGTGCAATATTGCATTTCCATATCACCCACCCATCCCTCCTACAGGCCTTCTCTGAAGCTGTCTGGGTGGTGAATAGGTTTGCCATTTTATGTTTGGAGCTTCCCATCTTATCTGAACGAGAACTGTGTCAAATTCAGGACTGGGTGATGGTGTCCACGTGCATGGTGGGTGTTTGGCCAGTGAAGAAACAAATCCTGAGCTGGAAGATCTCTGGGCCCAGCCCGTGCAGTGTCTCGGTAGGTGGTCTGAATGCAGGCAGTGGTGGTACACCCCGCTGCATGGATGCAGGGCAGCTCAGGGAGGCACTGAGAATGTTGGCTGGCACCTCCTGATGGGACTACACTTCTCAGCTTGGTGAGGTTAGAGTGTTAGGCTGGGGTCTGGGTCAGTCAGATTGGACACATCACTCAATGGCCTGGTTTTTCATTTCTCTGAAGTTGCTGTTGTTGTTAAGTGCTGTCAAGTCAGTTCCAACTCACAGTGTACAACAGAATGAAACACCGCCGGTCCTGCACCATCCTCACAATCATTGCCACTGTGTCAATCCATCTCCTCAAGGGTCTTCCTCTTTTTCGCTGACCCTTTCCTTTACCAAGCATGACGTCCTTCTCCAGGAACTGGTCCCTCTTGATAACATGTCCAAGTATGTGAGACATAGTCTCTCCATTCTTGCTTCTGAGGAGCATTCTGGTTGTACTTCTTCCAAGACAGATTTGTTAGATTTTTTTGGCAGTCCATGATATATTCACTATTGTTTGCCAGCACAATTCAGAGGCGTCAATTCTTCAGGCTTTCTTATTCATCGTCCAACTTTTGAATGCAATTGAAAACACCATGTCCTGGGTCAGGCGCACCTTAGTCTTGAAGGTGACGTCTTTGCTTTTTAACACTTTATGTTGAGGCATAATCCATAGTGAAGGCTACAGTCTTTAACTTTTCAATAAGTACTTCAGGTCCTCTTCGCATTTAGCAAGAAAGGTTGTGTCATCTGCATATCAAAGGCAGTCAATGAGTCTTCCTCCAATCCTGACACCACATTCCTTTTCATATAGTCCAGTTTCTCAGATTATTTGCTCTGCATACAGATTGAATAACTATGGTGAAAGGATACAACCCTGATCCACACCTTTGCTGATTTTAAACCACGCACTATTCCCTTGTTCTGTTCAAATGACTGCCTTTTGGTTTATGTACAGGTTCCCCATGAACACAATTAAGTGTTCTGGAATTTCCATTCTTCGGAATGTTAACCGTAGTTTGTTATGACCCACAGAGTTGGATGCCTTTGCAGAGTCAATAAAACACAGGTGAACGTCTTTCTGGTATTTTCTGAAAGATCATCTCACATCAGCAATGACATCCCTCATTCCATGTCCTCTTCTGAATCTGGCTTGAAATCTGGCAGTTCTCTGTTGATGTACTGCCACAACCATTTTTGAATTATGTTCAGAAAAATTTTACTTTCTTGTGATATTAATGATAAACCAAAAAAAAAAAAAAAAACCAAACCCATTGCCGTCGAGTCGATTCCAACTCATAGCAACCCCATAGGACAGAGTAGAACTGCCCCATAGCGTTTCCAAGGAGTGCCTGGCGGATTTGAACTGCCGATCTTTAGGTTAGCAGCCATAGCACTTAACGACTACGCCACCAGGGTTTCCTGATATTAATGATACTGTTCAATAATTTCCGCATTCTGTTGGATCACCTTTCTTTGAAATGGGCACAAATATGGATCTCTTCTAGTCAGCTGGCCAGGTAGCTGTCTTCCAAATTTTGTGGCATAGATGAGTGAGTGCTTCCAGAGCTACATTCGTTTGTTGGAACATCTCAGTTGGTATTCTGTTCATTCCTGGAGTCTTGTTTTTTTTTGCCAATGCCTTCAGTACAACTTGGACTTGTTCCTTCAATACCACTGGTTCTTGATCATATGGTACCTCCAGAGATGTGTGAACATCGACTAATTCTTTTTGGTACAGTGACCCTGTGTGTTCCTTCCATCTTTTTTTGTTGCTGCCTGCATGGTTCAATATTTTGCTCATGGAATCCTTCAATATTGCAACTAGAAATTCATTTTTTTCTTCAGTTTTTTCAGCTTGAGAAACGCTGAACATGTTCTCAACTTTTGGTTTTCTGACTCCAGCACTTTGCACGTGTCATTATAAAAACTACTTTGTCTTCTCGAGCCACCCTTTGAAATTTTCTGTTCAGGTCTTTTACTTCATCATTTTTTCCGGTTGTTTTAGCTACCCTGCATTCAAGAGCAAGTTTCAGAGTCTCTTCTGACATCCATTTTGATTTTTTCTTTCTTTCCTGTCTTTTTAAGGACCTTTTGCTTTCTTCATGTATGATATCCTCGATGTCTTACTGCAACTCATCTGGACGTTAGTGTTCAATGCATCAAATTTATTCTTGAGATGGTCTCTAAACAAGTTTGTACTTTAGCTCTTGTGGACTTGTTCTAATTTTCTTCAGCTTCAACTTGAACTTGCATATGAGTAATTGATGGTCTGTCCCTCAGTAAACTGATGATATTGATCTTCTCCATCATCCCTTTCCCACAGATATAGTCGATTTGATTCCTGTGTGTTCCACCCGGTAAAGACCATGTGTATAGTCATCGTTTATGCTGTTGAAAAAAGGTATTTGCAATGACTATGTGTTTGGCCTTGCAATATTCTATTATGCAGTCTCTGACATCATTTCTATCACCAAGGCCATATTTTTCAACTACCAATCCTTCTTCTTTGCTTACAAATTTTGCATTCCAACCACAAATAATTATCAATGCATCTTGACTGCATGTTTGATCAATTTCAGACTGCAGAAGTAGGTAAAAATCTTCAATATCTTCATCTTTGGGATTAGTGTTTGGTGCATAAATTTGAATAATAGTGGCATTAATTGTCCTTCCTTGTAGGAATATGGATATTACCCTATCACAGACAGTGTTGTACTTCAAGATAGATCTTAAAATGTTCTTTCTGACAATGAATGCAACACCATTTCTCTTCAATTTGTCATTCCTGGCATTGTAGCACATGATTGTCCAATTCAAAATGGCTAATACCAGTCCATTTGAGCTCACTAATTCCTAGGATATTGATCTTTATGTGTTCCATTTCATTTTTTATGACTTCCAATTTTCCTAGATTCATACTTCATACATTCCAATTATTAATGGATGTTTGCAGCTGTTTCTTCTCATTTTGAGTCCCGCCACATCAGCAAATGAATGCCCCAAAAGCTTGACTCCGTCAACATCATTAAGGCTGACTTTACTTTGAGGAGGCAGCTCTTCCCCAGTCCCATTTTGAGTGCCTCCAACTTGAGGGGCTCATTTTCAGGCACTATATCAATGTTCTGCTACCTAGCTCTATAATTATCAAACTAATTAAAACAGTAGTTTAAAATTTTACAGCAAGGAAAACACCAGGCCCAGTTGCTTTTATAGGCAATTTCTACCATACATTCAAGGAATGAATAATCCCAATACTAAACGAACTTTCCCAGAGAAAAATTTTATGACACTAGCAAAACCTTGCTTCTAAAGAACGTAACCTTGCTTCTAAGGATGGCGAGACTGCATCTTACATACCTTGGACATGTCAGGAGGGATCAGTCCCTGGAGAAGGACATCATGCTTGGCAGAGTTCAGGGTCAGCGCAAAAGAGGAAGACCCTCAAAGAGGTGGACTGATACAGCGGCTGCAACAATGAGCTCGAGCATAACAACGATTGTGAGGATGGCTCAGGGCCGGGTAGTGTTTCGTTCTGTTGTGCATGGGGTCGCTATGAGTCGGAACCACTCGACGGCACCTAACAACAACAACAGCATAGCCTTGATATCAAAACCAAAGAGGACATTACAAGAAAGGAAAAATACAGGCCAATCTCATTTCAGCAATGTATAAAACAAGATAGCGCAGTATGTTCAACTTGTGTTACCCTTAGGAATGCACGTTAGTTTAACATTAATAGATTAAAGGAGAAAAATCATTAGACTATCTCAAGAGATTCAGAAAGAGCGTTCAACAAAACTAGAAGTCAATTCATATTTTTAGAAAAACTTTTGGAAACTAGAAACCTATATTTAAAAAATCAGCAAACACTATGTCTAACGTTGAAATGTTGAAAGCATTTTCTTTTATGATCAGAAATGAAATAGTAATGCCTGTTATGATCATTTTTATTCAGGACTTTATTGATAAAGTATTAGAATTATCGAGCTTACCAAGGTGATGATTATAAAATTAATATTTTAAAAGTTCATTAAATCTCTACAAATCAGCGAAAAGTCTTTGGAGAATGTAATTTAAAACAATAAAAATAGAACGTATGGAGGACTACCTCTAATAAAAAAAAAAGTGTTGGACTTGTAAGGAGAAAATTGCAGTTTTTTTTTTAAAGACTAAAAGAGAACAAGCAACCAGAGAAATTCACCATGCTTTCAGATAAGAGATTCAATAGTTTAAAGATGTTAATTTTCCCCAATTGGTGTGTAGATCCCAAGTAATTTCAATCTACATCCTGACTGAGTTTTTCAATGAACTTGATAAAAAAAAAAAAAATTAAAAATTCCTGTATAGTCCAGCTTCTCAGGTTATACTAAGAAGAACATGGCATCAGGATTGGTTGAAGGCTCGTTGACAACTTGTGATATGCAGATGACAGAACTTTGCTTGCTGAAAGTGAAGAGGACTTGAAGCACTTACTGAAAAAAATCAAGGACTACAGCCTTCATTATAGATTACCCCTCAAAGAAAATACAAATCCTCACAACTGGATCAATAAGCATCACCTTGATAAATGGAGAAAATACGGGCGTTGTCAAGGATTTCATTTTACTTGGCTCCACAATCAATGCCCATGGAAGCAGCAGCCAAGAAATCAAACAACATGTTGCATCTGGGCAAATCTGCTGCAAAAGATCTCTTTAAAGTGTTAAAAATCAAAGAGGTTGCCTTGAGGACCAAGGTGCGCCCGATCCAAGCCATGGCGTTTTCAATCGCCCCATATGCATACTGGTTAACAATACTGAATACACCATGGACTGCCAGAAGAACGAAGAAGTCTGTCTTGGAAGAAGTACAGCCAGAATGCTCCTTGGGAGGGAGGATGGTGAGACTTTATCTCATGTACTTTGGACGTGTTATCGGGGGGACCAGTCCCTGGAGAAGGACATCATGCTTGGTAAAGTAGTGGGTCAGTGAAGAAGAGAAAAGCCCTGAATGAGATGGGTTTACACAGTGCCTGCAACGATGAGCTCAAGCATAACAACAGTTGTGAGGATGGTGCAGGACCAGGCAGTGTTTTGTTCAGTTGTACATAGGGTCGCTATGAGTCGGAACCAACTGGACAGCACCTAACAACAACAACAACAACAACAACAACAACAAACTTTCTGTGGAAGCACAATGGGCATAGGAACTGGAGGAAAAAAAGTATGGAGAGCAGGGCTTTGCTTTCTGGAGGTCAAGAAGCACCCTAATACTTCAAGGATGAGTGCCATGGGGGGAGGCGGGTAAAGAACCTCAAACAGCCTTCATACAGAGAAATGAGTCCATGCGGTCCTGTACATCTTCCAAGTAAGGAGGGGCCCTGCGATAAACGGGGCTGCGACAGTTGTTTCCTCATGTGGGGTTGCATGAACTGGAAACCTTTCCTCACATCCTCTCCGAAACCACTTCCAGAGAGATCAAAGACTCGTGAGCAGCAAGACTATGAAACTTTTAGAAAACAATACAGGAGAGTATCTTTATGACCTTGTGGTAGGTAACGATTACTTTACACAAGGCCCAAGAAGAAAGAGTATAGAGCATCTGGAGTAAATAAGAACTTCCATTGTTTAATGGACAAAAGATTAGTGTGTACGTGTATACATACCAGTCGCCATGGAGTTGATTCTGACTCACAGCGCCCGTCTTGTGCGTCAGAGAATTGTGCTCTAGAGGGTTTTCAGTGGCTGATTTTTCAGAAGGAGATTGCCAGGCCTTTATTCTGAGGCACCCCTGGATGTAGTCCAACTTCCAACCTTTTAGTTAGTAGCCAAGCTTGTTAACCATTTGCACCACCCAGGACTCTAGTATGTGTATGTGTATATATTTGTATGTATATAGATATAAGAATGCCTACAAACCAAAAACAAAAACATAAACAGCCCCTAGAAAATGGACGAAAAACTTGGACACTATACAGAAGGGCTAACTTTAGCACAGGGAAAGATGCGCAATCTCTTTAGCACCAGAGGAAATGCTAATTAAAATCTTAAGACGCCGTTTCACTGTCAGCAGACTCTCAAAAAAAATGCCTCAAAATGCCAGCCAGCACACGTGCTGATGAGGATGAAAACCAAAACCCTCATTCTGGGAGACGATCTGACACCTGGCAAGGAAGCTGGACATACTCATACACCACCAGCCAGCAATTCCACTGCTACAAATATCCCCAGAGAAGTGCTTGCAAGTGAGCTGATGTTCATAGCAGCAATCTTAGTGAAAACAGCCTAAACCCTAAACCCCCCCAAGTGCTCACCAGTTAGTAAAATGACCAATAAGTTTGGGATCCTCACACAAGGAAAACAGTGTAGCAACAAACTACAACTTCAAATGTCAACCTGGAGAAATCTCAAAAATATAAAGGGAGTGAAAGAAGCAAGTTACACAATGTGTCCAGCATGGAATTGAAAACCAGGAAACACAAAACAGTATTTTACCTAGAGATGCATCTTTAGGTGGTAAAACTATAAAGAAACGTGAGGCAATAACAAACACAAACTTCAGGACAGCAGACACCTTGGGTGGGCGGAAGGGCCACCAAGGGGGTCTCTGATATACTGAAACTGTTCATTTCCTAAGCTGCCCTATTGCTGTCTCTGGACCTACTCTGCTTGCTCTTTTCTGTGTCTGATACAAAGAATGTATCAGGGAGCCTCTACCAATGGGCCTTCCCACCCGCAGGTGCGCCTCCCCTGCACCCAGAAAAAGGAATTCCCGCAGTCACCACGCCCCCCCCCCGCCCCCCGCCCCGCCCCGCAGCCACAGAGCCTGGCTTGTGTCTGGCCCACTGGAGGCGCTCAGCAGGCGTTTGTTGAATGACTAAATGAGCGCATGAAGACAGGGAGGCAGTAGTGAACGGCCTTTCCCAAAGAAGGTGTTCCAGCTACAGGACACGGTGGATTTCAATTGGGGAGACTGAGGCAGAGCCAGCCAAGGCCTTAACAGGACCCAGTGAGCACCCTCTCACTGGGAGGTCTGGCTTCTGGGGGTGGGGGGAGGGCCTCTGCCTGCACCCCTCTGCCTCTGCATTCCATCTCAGGGAACCCGGGCCAAGCCTTGCGAAGTACATCTGCGGCCGCCCCCACCCCGCTTCCCGGAGGTCTGGGGCTGTGCCACCGGAGCCCCGCCCGTCGTCTGCTCCTGCCAGGGCTGTAGTCCTCCGTCCGTCTGGCCTTCCTCGCGCGCCCAGCCGACCTTCCCAGGCCCGCGCGCTCCCGGAGGACGTCTCCCCGCCAGAAGGGCCACCCAGTTTCGCTCTCCGCCTTCGTGCAGGCTGTTCCCTGCCGCGCGCCTCCCTCCCTCTGCGTAGCCCAGTGGGGCCTCCACCAAGCCGGTTCCTTGAGGGCAGGCCGCTTCCCTGCCCGGTCCTCACGGCCTGGAGGCTCCCCCCGCCCCCACCTGGGTTGGTTGTCTGTCTCTGGACAGACAGACGTCAGGGAGTCCCAGGTCGGGCCTGGTGGGGAGGTGAGGGCCAGGCCTGGGGCGGGCAAGGCGGTAGCCTGGGCACCACTTCTACAGCCTTTTCATACGCTGCTCTGGGCGCCTTTGTCCTTTTCAGCCTGGAGTTCAGGCCTCACCCTCCTCTGGGCTTCGGGTGGAAGAAAGGGCCCTGGTCTGGGGAGCGCTGGCAGGAAGCAGGCCTGCAGCTCAGCGTGGGCCACACTCGACCTCCCCAAGAAGTCATGCCAGGCTAGGCTCTGAAAAGCAAGAGGAGAGGACCCCTGTGTCCCCCCCCCCCACCTCCGGTCAATCCTGAGCGGGAAGAAAGGCTCCTTTGCTGGGCCTGTAACACCAGACCCTCAGCCTGGGCATCAGTCCCAGCCCCATTGTCCCTGCTGGCTGCAGCTGCCAGGGTGTTGCCCCGGCCTTGGCCTCCATCAAAGGCCCTTTTTGCCCCCACGTCCCCACCCCAGCTGTGGTGACTCCTGGGTGGTCTTGCCACACGGCTCCCCAATGCCAGATTCTTTGTGCTGGAATTCCTATCTTGCTGACAGGAAGGGGGGCGGGCTTGGTGACATGCAAGGGTTCATGGGGGATCACAGCAGAAAAGGCAGACGGTTTGCAAGTGCAGGGGCCAGGTCTGCAGCCAGTTAAGCCCTTGCCCCATCACATCCCAGCCAGTGTCCAGGGCCCTGTGTGCTGACTGGCACCCCAAGCCCGGGGTGGGGACTCTCTATTCTCGTCCTCCAGGACCTGGCCTTGTGCATGGGACCCTACCCCTGCTCCCCCTCCTTAGGAAGCCTCCTCTGGCCTCTTTGGGCCAGGCCTTTACTCCTCCTCTCTTGGGTGACCTGCACGTCAGCCATCACCTCACCCCAAGGGCTGACTTGGGAGGGCGGCTCAGCCCTTCATGCTGTTTGGCTTTGAGCTCCCAGGACCTCAGGGCAGGTCCAGCTGGGTCAGCTCTACACCCCTGCAGTCTAACAGTGCAACCCTCTACATTTCCATCACGCAGCTCAGGCTGGGTCAGCAGGGAGGAGGCAGGGATCCCAGGGCCCAGGCCTGGTCCTGGTGGCACCTAAGGGTCTGGCTCTCCAGCCCTTGCCCCTCTTCCTCCTGAGTCCCCAGCCGGAATCCCACACGGCTGCTGTAGCTGGCAGCGCCTACCTCCCGCAGGACTGGGCCAGGGAGAACCGGGTCTCCCCAGGTCCACACATCCTCTGGACAAGCCTGGGCCTGAGTCAGCCCAACCTGCCCCCACCCTTGCCAGAGCCCTTCCCATCTGCAGGGGCTCCTGAGCTCAGCGAGCCCCTGCCACCAAGCTAAAAGCTGCGCCTCTACCCCCTTGGCGAGGCCGGGGGGTTTCTCAGGTCCTTGCTGCCGTGGGACATTGCCTGCGGGCGGACACTGGCAGGCAAGTGCTCGGGGTCACGGGGGGCAGGTCAGAGGGGTTGAGGCTCTGGGGTGAGCCGGTGGGAAGGAGAGTGGGAGCTGGCAGCAGGGCGCCCAGCGGCGACCCAGGTGCTGGGAGGTGCAGAGCGGAGTTGGAGTCGGACTAACCAGCAACGGTGACTCAGCCAAGCCGCGCCTCTCACCTGCGTTAGCTGGCGCAAGGCCCCTGCGGGCGGGGGACCCGGAGTGCTCTCCGGTGGAGGGGGGACGGACCTTCCCGCCCCGCCCCCGGCGTCTCCCCTGCGGTCCCGACCGTCTCCGCCTCCCGGCTCCTTGCGACCCGCCGTCTCGCAGCGTCGTCAGTCGGCGCGCCCGCTCATGGCCGGGAAGGTGCTGTCTCTCCTGCCCTTGCTGCTGCTGGCCGTGGCGGGGCTCGTCGGCCTGCTCCTGCTCAGCTTCCGCACCCGCGACGTCCCGGAGCCGCCCGGCCTCAAGGTGCGCGCCCGGGCCCCGCGCACGTCCGGAGGCTGCGCCTGCGGGTCGCCTGGGTTCCCCTGCGCTCCGCTCCCCGCCCGAGGCCGAGGGACAGGGCGGCTGCGGCGCTTCCGGGCAGACCGGGGCTGGAGGCCGAAGTCCCAGCAACTTCCCTGTCGCCGCGCCGGCTGCGGAGCCTGGTGCCGGCGCGGCGAAGCCTGTCTACTTCGGCCGCCCCATGCAGCCTCGCGGCGCCGCCAGCCGCAGCGGGACCCGGCGCCCAGCCCTGCGTGGTCCGCTTCGCGCTCGGAGCTGCCGCCGCCCAGGAGCGCGCTGTTAGGGGCCCACACGGGGCCCGGCAGGCGCAGAAGCCAAGGAGCCCTCCCCGCCACCCCAAGGCCTGGACGGTGCGGGCGCTGCCCTTGAGTGGGGCGCTGGCAGGCCTCCTGGGCTTGGCCGAAAAGGGGTGGGGGTGGGTTGGGCCAGCTTTCCGCCCCTGAGGCCAGGAGTTGGTCTCTTAACCCCTTATCTGGCTTCTGTGGGGGCGAGGCTTTGAGGGTCTGGACCGGGGTGGCGGGTAGTCTCCAAGTCCCGCCAGCGGGCAGAGGACGAGGGTGTGGTTCTGCAGCGTGCACAACCGCCCAGGGGAGGATGAGTTGGCCGCTGCACAGTGGTCTTAGAGGGAGTTTCCTGGTGGTGGGGGCGCTTGGACTGGGGCGGCCCTTCTCAGCTGGAATTGGGGCAGGGAGCCAGGCCCGCGTGGTCTCCAGCCCTGATACCTACGTTGGGAGCCAGGCCCCGGGGCAGGTGTTGGGAATTGGCATTTAGAAGCAGGGTCCTGGGCTTGGCCAGGCTTCGAGGAAGGCAAAGAACCAGCTCCTCCCCACTGGCCCCATCAGGACCCCACAGACCCACCTCCTTCATTCTGGCTTTGAGGTCCAGGAGGGGGCGTCTTTAGACAGAGGCACTTTGGAGCTGGAGGCCCACATCCAGCCTCCCTCTGGCCTTTGTCCCCCTGGGCTCTGGCTTCCACATCTCCAGGTTGGGCTGAGGTCAAAGCCAACAGTACCCAGGAGGGAGGATGAGTGGAAGGATAGGGTCCCTCCTGCGGCCGGGCTTCGTCTCCCAGTCCCCTGCCACCTGGGGCAGGGTTCCAAGTGTGGTCCCGGCACCCCTGATGCCTCCCCAGTTGGGGCCTGGCACAGCCCCTCTGATTGCCCCTGCCAGGAAAGCTATAGCCAGGTGCCTCCCATGATGGCCCCCAAGACACACCTATGTTCCTGCTCTGGCTTTGGGCAGTCAGAGGGGAAGCGGTGACCAGTAGGGACTTCTGGCCACCTAACCCCCCATTCACCCTAGGGCCCAGCTTTGTCACTGTGGGGGTCCTTGGCCTTCTCTGAGCCTCAGTTTGCTCTTCTGTAAAATGGGAATTCCAATCTGACGCTTCCGACTTCTGAAGGTGGGGTGGGGGTAGAAAGCTGCGGGAGCCCAAGGGCATAGCCTCCAGGGCTCCCAGAACCCTGAGTTCACCCCACCTACCCCCCGGTCCTCAGTACGGCATTGTCCTGGATGCTGGCTCTTCGCACACGTCCCTGTTTGTCTACAAGTGGCCAGCAGACAAGGAGAACGACACTGGTATCGTGGGCCAGCACAGCTCCTGCGACGTGCGGGGTGAGGGTCCCCCAAGACCAGGTGCCCTCCCAGCCTGGACACTCCCTCCCTGGAGGGCCTCAGGGGCCTCTAGAGCCTTAGTCCCTGCAGACACAGCAGTCCAGGCCTCTCTGCCTACTGCCAGGCAGGGCCTGTCCCCGGCTGGAAGCTGCTGGAACCCCAGACAGAGTAGCTGGGCTTTCTGGGCGTGGGAGGGGCTCTGGGCAGTTTGTGTTCTGGGAAGAAGACCCGGGCAGCAGGAGGGCCTGAGGAGCTGGCAGGCACATCCAGGCAGGCCTTGGGCCCTCCTGCTGCATTCAGGAGGTAGAGGGTGGTCTAGGTCAGGAGAGCCCAAACCTTCCAACCGCTGCCTGGGTGCCCACACTGCTTTGTCCTGGCACCTGGGCCCACACCCACTGGGCAGGCAGCAACCTCAGAGACTCTGGGCAGCACCTGGGCCCTTTGTTTCTGAACTGTGCCCTCCGAAGGCTTAAGCTGGAAAGGTGTGACTCAGCTGCCGCCTGATTTGGTAGCCCGAGACCCCACTGTCCTGTGACACAGGCATGGGCCCATCTCTCTGCCTCCCTCTAGGTGGGGGCATCTCCAGCTATGCAGACAACCCCTCTGGGGCTGGCCAGAGTCTTGTTGAATGCCTGGACCAGGCGCTTCGGGATGTGCCTAAGAACAGACACGCTGGCACACCCCTCTACCTGGGAGCCACCGCAGGCATGCGGCTGCTCCAGTGAGTGTGCCCTTCACCTGACAGGGGCAGCCTTCGTGTCCAGGGTGGGCCCCACACACCTCGGGTGCCCTGGGCTGGGGCCCCGTGGCTGGGCAGACCCATGTACCCCAGTGGCAGGACTAGGGCCACCTGGGGAGGTTGGTGCTCAGAGTTCCCTGCTTCACAGCCTGACCAATCCTGAGGCCTCAGCCAGTATCCTTGCGGCCGTGACACAGACGCTGAGTCGTTATCCTTTTGACTTCCGGGGTGCCCACATCCTCTCAGGCCAGGATGAGGGGGTGTTCGGCTGGGTGACTGTCAACTACCTGCTTGAGAACTTCATCAAGGTGGGCTGGGATGAGGGGAGGCCCAGTGAGCCATGGGGCAAAGGTACCTACCCATCTACTGACCCCCAGTCTCCACTCTCCACAGTACGGCTGGGTGGGCCGGTGGTTCCCACCAAAGAAGGGGACGACGGGGGCCATGGACCTGGGGGGTGCCTCCACACAGATCACCTTCGAGACAGCCAGTCCAGCTGAAGATCCAGCCAGTGAGGTCCAGCTGTGCCTCTATGGCCAGCGCTACCGTGTCTACACCCATAGCTTTCTCTGTTATGGCCGTGACCAGGTCCTCCAGAGGCTGCTGGCCAGTGTTATCCAGGTGCCCCTCCCCTCAGCCCACCCACACCCACATTGCTCCCTCCTGGGGGAGGAGGGGTGAGAAGGGCCTCAGAGCAGATCCTGGACTATGGCCACACTGTGGAGGGCTGCTCCAGGCAGCTGCTACTGAAGCTGGCAGGAAAAGTGGCAGGAAACTCAGCATGGGGAAGACCCAGGGGCCGGGGTGGGTCTATGAGTGCCAGGCTGGGGAGTAAGGAAGGCCGGGGCCAGGTCTTGGAGGGCCTTGAATGCCTAGCCAGGGGATTTGGTCTTTGTTCAGAAGGCAGTGGGGAACCATGGACTGTTCCTGAGCACAGATGTGATACCATCCATGTGGAATTTGTGGGAGAGTCACCCAGCTCATCCTTTGGGGAGGCCCACCTGGGATTGGAGTGACAGGCAGTACTTGGGGGGGGGGTGGTAATACTACCTACACCCTCACCATTCCCCAGACCCAAGGCTTTCACCCCTGCTGGCCGAGGGGCTATGTTGCCAAGGTGCTCCTTCAGGATGTGTATGGGTCCCCGTGCACAGCAGCCCAGAGGCCCCAGACCTTCAACAGCAATGCCAGCATCAGCGTGTCCGGCAGCGGTGACCCTGCCCTCTGCCAAAACCTCGTGATGGGCCTCTTCAATTCCTCTTCCTGCCACTTTTCCCGCTGCTCCTTTGACAACACCTTCCAGCCTCCTGTAGCGGGGAACTTTATCGTAGGTCCGGGTGGACGGAGGGGAGCGGGGCGTTGCCATAAATGCCTAGGGTCTGCCACAGTGTGACTGCCCTCCCTCACAGGCCTTCTCTGCTTTCTTCTACACTGTGAACTTCCTGAGGATTGTGACAGGGCTGCCCGTGGCAAGCCTGCAGCAGCTGGAGGCAGCCACAGTGACCATCTGCAGCCAGACCTGGAATGAGGTGAGACCCCGCTGCCCATGTCCTCCAGGGCTGTACAGAAGATCCAGCACTGGAGGCAGCAGTCCAGCCGCTCATCGCTTTCCACGTATGCAGGGACCCAAGGCTCACGGCACTGGCATTAGTCAGACTCGTGGGGGGGGGGGCTATGGTGTGGGGAGGGGTGTGCTGGAGGTGTGTGTGCATAATCAGGAGCCAGCTGGGGCTGCGGAAGCATCCCTGAGGCCTGACCCTAGAGCCAAGATCTGGAGGGCATGGGAAGAGCTGTCCAGGCAGAGAAAGCAGTGAGTGGAAAGGCCTTGTGGCAGCAGGGAGCACGGAGCAGCTGGGCTGAGAGGAAGTTGTTAGGAGAGAGCCTGGGGGGTAGAAAGGTACATGAGAGGCTGGGCAGGGCTTGGGGATGGGGGAGGGAGTTGAAGATCACCCCCAGGTTTTCCAGCTTCAGACACCAGCCTGACACAGCGCTGTTTCAGGAGAGGGAAAAGATGGAGGGTTTGGCTTTGGGCTTGTGGGGTGTGAGATGCCCCACCGAGACTGTCAGCCCACCTGTCTGAATGGTAGCAATGTGTGAGCCCTGTGCGGAGTCAGGTGGTGAGAGAGGCCTCCAGCCTGCCCTGTTCTTGTGCCCTGGGGGAGGCAGAAGAAGCAGCCAGGGGCTCCTCTGCTCCGTGGCGACACCCTAAGGTGCTGCAGCCCTGTGCTGTGTCCCCTGGCTGAGGCTGTCTTCCAGGCAGAGGCCTCACCCGGGAGGGAGGGACACAGGCTGCTACCTGGCCAGTCAGGCAGGCTTGGCCCATGCCCTGGCCTCAGTCTTCCCTGTCCAGGCCTCGGTCTTGCTGCGTGTTCGGGTTGGTGACGTGGTCTCTGGCCTTGCACTCCCTGAGTGTGCAGGGAGGGGGGCAGCACACCGTTGGCCACCCCTCTGCCCTGGGGCGA
Organism: Elephas maximus indicus; assembly: GCF_024166365.1. Classification (NCBI taxonomy): domain Eukaryota; kingdom Metazoa; phylum Chordata; class Mammalia; order Proboscidea; family Elephantidae; genus Elephas; species Elephas maximus. The sequence goes on from NC_064827.1 coordinate 1,209,598, forward strand.
GTCCTCCGGGCCGGGCCTCACCACTGCCGACGCTGTCTGTCTGCATCCCAGCTGCAGACCCGGGCGCCAGGGGAGGGGTCCCGCCTGGCCGACTACTGCGCAGGGGCCACGTTCGTGTGGCAGCTGATGAGCCGCGGCTATGGCTTTGACGAGCGCGCCTTCGGCCGAGTGACCTTCCAGCAGAAGGTGGGCGCGGGGGCGGGGGCGGGGCTCTGAGGGGCGGGGCCGGGGCGGGGCTTCCGAGCCCCATCGAGGCTGAAGCCTCCCGGCGCCCCTGCAGGCCGGGGACACGGCGATCGGCTGGGCGCTCGGCTACATGCTCAATTTGACCAACATGATCCCCGCCGACCCGCCAGGGCTGCGCAAGGGCTCGGAGTTCGGCTCCTGGGTCGTCCTTCTCCTGCTCTTCGCAGCCTTGCTCCTGGCCGCGCTTGTCCTTTTGCTGCGCCAGGTGCGCTCTGTCAAGTAGTTGAGCGCCAACTAGTGGCGGGCCGGGGGTCTGTCCCCAGCCCCTCAATCTCCGCGCGCCCCTGCCCCTCCACCCCAGCATAACGCGCCCAGAACAGAGACGGGACTCGGGCTCCCACACCCACTTTGGGCTCCGGTGGGCGAGAGGAACCCAGTCTTGCTCCCTCCAGGCCCTCCTTTCTCCTCCCCACCCCAGCCTTGGCTTCATCTCAAGGCATCTGCTACCTCTCCACTTCCTGGGGTTGGGGGTCTCCAGACCCCCCAACTGTCTGTGGCAGTTCTCAGTCTATGACTGCTCGCCAGGGAGTGGGGTTTTTATTCCGACAACCAGGGTCCTCGATCCCCCTCCATTCCGTATTGGAGGAGGGTCAGAGCCCACAGGTTGGGAGCCAGCCCAGCGCCTACTTGTAAGATTTTGTAATAAATTTTTTTTTTCCTAGAGCAGTGTAGAGTGTTCATAGGGTGGGACCTCTTTGCTGGTGCCTGGCCCCCTCCAGCTGTGCTAGTAGGCTTGCTCCTGGTCCCCTCGACCTTGCTATCCTGTGGACACCTCTCTCCCTCCCTCCTTCCTTCTTGTCTGGGCCCAGACTGGGGCGGTGCTGACCCTCCTCCCCATCTCTCTTGGCGGCCTGGAGTTGCTGCCCCCAACGGCCGGCCGAAGAAAGGAGTCCTGAATCCCCCTAGAGTCTTCTCCTGCTGGCCGGCCAAGCTCCCCCGCCCCTCTTCAGACCAGTGACCTAGCTGGGCTTGAGGCGGGCTCCTGGCCTAGAGTTGGCTTGGGGAACTAGCAAAGGGGTGGGGGCGCCGCTGCTTAGTGTGCAGCCTGTGCGAAAGAGACTAAGTTGAGAGGGGGGACTCAACAGGAGGTGGTGTCGGGGCAGGGCAGGGATGGGACCAAGGATGAGATTGGGCCAGGAGGCGCTCACGGCCCCATCGCAGGAGGGATTAATCTCTCAAAGAGCGTCGAAACGGGGCGCTCAATCTTAGAGGACACTGCGCCCCTCCCACCTGGATGCGGAGGCTCAGCTCCCTGAATCTCCAAGAGGCCCGCGCCAGGCCCCCAGCTCCGCTGAATGACACAGTTCCTGCAGACCCCTCCCCCTACCACTGTGGGAAGGCTGCCCCCCTTCCCTTCTGGGAAGTGAGCGCAGACACTGTTTCTATCTGGTCTATGCCCGGAGGGGGAGGGGAAGGTCCTTGTTGCGCTCACCGCCCTCACCCCGCACTTCCGCCATTTTTGAGCCATTTCACAAACCTGAGGGCAGCTAGTCCCAGCCTGGGAGTATTAAGGCCGGTAGGGCTAAGGGCAAGCACGGGCTGAGGGTCTCACCCTTGTTCTCTCAGGGATGTGGGGTTCCCAGGTTGGAGGGCGTGGGGCGTGCTCCCATGAGGCAGCAGGTGGGATGTAAGGCGGGCGTCATAGGTGCTTGCTATGGTAGAGCCCCAGGGACTCCTGGGGCCTACCTATCCGGAGCCCGGTAGGACCACCTTGGACAGCTCCCAGCCGGCCCTCATCAGTAACTCCAGGTCCCTCTTGCCCCCTTGTGGCCTCCCCTGAGCACGGCCGTCAGCGCCAGCCTCGTTTAGGCGTGGAGGTTGCTTTTCCCCGTGTCTGAGTGCCCTGATGCGTCTTTGCGCACAGCTGTGCATCCGTGTGCACCTGGCCATCCGTAACGCCTGCGTGTCCAGCTCTTCCTGGCGGCTCACTCCACTAGACCTAGCCAGGTCCTCTTCTTCAGCAGGGGTGGGGAGTGGGGTGGGAGCGAATCTCGGGGAAGCCTACCCGCGGCCAGTCCCAAGCCGGATTCGTCAAAAGCTGAGGAAGGCCCCGGCTGCAAAGGCTGCAAGGATCGGAAGCACTCTAAGGCCTGGAGAGGCCCGAGACGAGGGGTGGAGTGGGGGAGGGGAGAAGAGGCGGGGGCGCAGCCTGGAGGAGCCGTCCCGCCCCCGCTGGACCAGCACGCAGGCGCACTTCCCTAGCGCGCGCGCCAGGGGCCGCCTCGCCTCCCTCCTGGATTCTTTGCTGCGGCGTCAGCGCCGCCACCGCCGCCGCCGCCGCCGCTTTTCCTTCTCCTCCTCCTTCACCGCCTCCTCCGCCTCCACTTCCTCCTCTGCCTTCTCCGTCGCGGCGCCCGGATCCCCTCGCCGAGCCCCGGGCCACGCGGTGCCATGCTGCCCCTGCGGTGGCGCTGAAGGATGGCGACTCCCGCCCCTCCACCTTCCCCGCGGCACCTGCGGCTGCTGCGGCTCCTGCTTTCCGGCCTCATCCTCGGTGCGGCCTTGCGCGGGGCCGCCGCCGGACGCCTGGGTGAGCGAGCGCGCGGCGCAGGTTCGGGCCCTTCGCGGCGGGGAGCTGGAGCTTCCCTGGCTGCCACGGCTGTGCCCTCGCCCTGCGCTATGACAGCCCGCGGTCCCCGCCTTGGCCTAGGGTGCGGTAAACAGCGGGGGCGCGCCATCGGGACAGCGAACCTGAACTTCAGGACCTTACGGCCTTTGCCTCTGGGTCTGCGAGCCTGTCTGTCTGTCTCCGAGGTCTCTGCGCCGCGGCCGCGTGTCCCCCGGCTCTGGCTTGGTGGGCCCGCGGCCGAGTCTGCCCTGTGTGCGGCTCTGTTGTGTGTGTCTCTGTGTCTCAGCCTGGGTGTGCCTGGCTCTGGGTGCCTGCCGGCCTTGCTGCCCATGTCTGTCCAGGGGTCTGCCACTCGGCGCCGGTCTGCCTTTCTCCACGCCTCGGGTGGTGTTGCACACAAGCCTTGCTTTGCTGCCATGGCCAGGTCTGAAGGTTCCTTGGGCCTTTAACAGACCACCCCACACTTAGAGTCTTGTTCTGGCTTCTGTGGGGGGGGGGGCGGGGGAGTGGGGGGGTGGGGCCCTTCTAGGTTCAGAGCTTCCTCTCACACCCCGGTGGGGAGCAGCTTGGAGTTTCCGTCACCCTCCAGTGTAGACTTGGGTAAAGGAGCCAGGAGCCCATGCTCCTGAGAGGCCGTCCCTACCTCCCAAATGGGCACTGAGACTTCAAGCACGGATGGTCTGCAGGAATCCAGGACTCTGCCTCCCAGGCCCCAAGTGCACCCTCCCACAAAGAGGCTAAACAAAGAGACTGTGCCCAGCATCCGGGGTGACCTGAGAATAATGATTCTATCAAGATGGACAGCTAACAGTCCACAGCACTTATGAAGTTCCAAACACTTCACTCACATATGATCACTCATTTCTCCTGGCAGCCCTTCAGGACAGGTGCTGTTGGTCCGTTTCACAGATGAGGGAACCGAGGCACAGAGAAGTTAAGTGGCTAGTGTGTGGTGGAGCTGCGATGCTCACCTGGGCAATCTGATTTTGCCTGTGAGGCCTCTCATGAGGCCAGGCTTATTCCTGGGCACAGCGCCCCTGGATGGGAGGTTGGCATGACCAGTGAAGGATCCAGGGAGGTCCGAGGACCCAAAGGTAGCTGACCAGTGATGGCGGAGGCCATCTGCTGAGATCTTGGTTCGGGGATTGCCAGATGGGGCCTCCAGTGGAAACAGCTTAGAGCTTGCTGTGTGCAGCCCCAGGGGCAGTGATGTCTCTGCTGCCCATAGGTTGCTACAGGTTTATACCTGCCTCTGTGGGCAGCTGGCTACCACCCACAGTGCCCAAGGCTGCTGCTCAGCACCCTGGCAGGGACCTTGGGGATGCCTAGGTGTGGGGCAGGGTGCCAGTCACTCTCCAGCTGCTGCTGCTCTTGGAACCTCCTCGTCAGCCTCTGAGGCCAGAGGGGCAGCGTTTCTGGAGTAAACAGGCAGCAGCTGCCTCCTGGGCTAGAGGGCTTCGGGGAAGGCGGTCACGGAGGACCCCAGAGTCCGCTTTGTACCTCAGGCTCCTGCCTTCGGCCTGGTGGATTCTGGGTTATTAGTGCCAGGGGCAGGAACTGCCTGGCTCTCCATGTGCCCAGCCACTGGGTGGGGTCCAGATGGACCTGCTGGCACAGAATTAATGTTTAACCAGCTCGAGCCCGAGGCTCCAGCCAGGCTGATTCAGTGGTGGAGGTGAGGATGCCTGGGATGGGAGCCTGTGCCGCCCCCCTCTGCTGCCCACCTGCCACAGCAGCTGCCGGAACTTCCTCTGCTGAGATCCTTACAGCCCGAGGCAGAGTGCAGAGTATCAGGTTACCAAGGAAACCAAGCCAGGGCAGCCAAGGTCTGGAGAAGGACAGAGTTCCTAATCACCCACGTCACCCTGGGCCCCAGTGGCCCAGCCCACCGTGGGGGAGGTGGACAGCCCCAGGGACCCTCAACCAGACGCACCCCCAGCTTCCCCGGTGGGGGTCATGATCCTGCTGTGTACCCCCTGGTTCTGGCTGGGTCCTTAGGAAGCCAGAGTCCCAGGCCTCAGGACATTCCCCTCCTGCCTCCCAGGAGCAAACTGAAGCAGGGCCACTGCCTCTCCCAGCATCAGGATGGGCTCCTGCCCCTTCTGGAAGCCTGAAGTGCTCCCTCTCTGGGGGACCGAGTAGCAGTATGTACAAGTAGGACACCATGGTCTGGGCCTTCAGCTGGGAAATTCAAGTGTGCTGAGGGGCTGAGAGAGAGATGAGCCCCTCCCTGCCCTGAGCAGGCACCTGGCTTCAGTGTGGCTGTGGAAGTGACCCCATCCCAGGCTCCTCACCCCAAGCAGGTGGCTCCGGTCAACTCCATCCCAGGTCTCCCCTACCCCAGCAGGGTCTCTGTGCCCTGGAACAAGCCAGAGGTTGGGCTAGGGGGACCAACTGCCTTCAGGCTGGCTCTTTAGGGCTGCGGGATGGTGTGGTGGGGATTTGGGGCAGCCCTATGCCGTGGGAGAGATGTAGGGTGGCCAGCATTCTTTGCTACCCCTGAGCCAGAGAAACATCTAGGCTCCCAGCCTGGGCGGAGGGTACAGGGCACAGAAGGCTAGGTTTGGGGGTGACGAGGCCTTGACTGC